>NC_087465.1:2502500-3752500 GCF_036321535.1 Camelus dromedarius | reverse complement strand
GCGCGCGTGTGTGAATGACTTCTTCTGCAACAAGTCGATGACGCTGCTTTTCAGCAGAGCTGGTAAAGATGTTTCAATGAATGATAACCAAGAACGTTCACTCTTGTGTTCTCTTTAGTTTCTTGCCCTTCAAGGTGGGAATCCTTGTGGCCGAATATTTGCGTGCCCTTCATTTTATGGATAGCTTCACTGGCCAAAAGAAGAAAGACTGAAGCCCAGCTCTGTGGCTGATGTCCCCTGATACCCACCATGACATAACATCTGTTTCAGTGAGGAGAAGTGCCTTTGCCCGACAGAATGTATCTGGAAACTACAAGCACCACTCTTAGTCTGCTGTCTGGACTCAACCAATGCCTTTGAAAACCTTTAACCAATCTTCAACCAATACCTTTGAAAATAATGTCGTTCTGCTTTTCTGTTGTGCTTTTTTTTTTTTTTTTAATTTGAAAAGAATCCCACTTCCATCATTTCTGCTTGTGTCAGAGGCGGAAGCGAGAATCCTCTCTCGTGAGCTGCTCTGTGCTTTGGTCCCTGGGGAGGTGGCTGCAGTGGGGCAGGTAGCCGAGCTCGAGCCTGCACGGGGAAGTGGAGCTGAGCGCCAACGAGCGTGGGTGAGTGCTGAGCGGGAGAGCCCCCTCCCCAGACGACACGAAGCTCGCAGCCCTGGCCTTGCTGACCTGGGGTAGAAAAGGCCAGCCTCGCATGTCCCTTTTACAGAGTAGCCGCACAAATGCTGCTTTTTTAAAATTTCTATTTTTCCTTGAAATGTAGTTGATTTACAATGTTAGTTTCTGGTGTGCAGCCAAGTGACTCAGTTACTCATTTACATACATATGTATTTTTTCAGATTCTTTTCCATTATAGGTTATCACAAGAAATTGAAGATAATTTTCTATGCTGTACAGTAGTTCCTTGTTGTTTATTTTATATATAGTAGTGTGTATCTGTTACTCCCCAAACTCCTAATTTCTCTCTCTCCCCTTTGGTAACCATAGTTTATTCTCTATGTCCGTGAGTCTATTTCTGGACAAACACTTACTTCTACAGCCCTGGGTGCTCACAGACTAAGTGCCAACCCTGCTGAAGGTACACCAGAGCCACCGTGTCAGAAGCCTGACTGCACATTCCCGGGATGACCTGAGGAGGCAGTGACCCTAGACCAAACCCTATGTAGGATCACATTCCTTCCCCAGAAGAGACCCAAGAATGGTTGCTTCTTCCTCAGAGAAAGTGACATTCTGCTGAGTTAGATGAACTGCTCCCTGTCAATCCAGAAAGCATATTCAAGACGTTAATTTCATGTGCTTAACTTTGTGTTTCAAGCTGGGATTCTTGTGAGGTTTGTTTGTTTGTTTTTCTTTTTCACAGAATGAACAATTTTGTCCATTTGTATTCATCAGGGCTGCCTTCATTTCAGATCTCTTGTATTCTTAAAGTTTAATCAACTGGCCAACTGCTTTCATGCTTTGGAAATTAACTATAAAAGCAAGATGAAGAAAAATACGTTAATCACCATAATCCTGGTGCTCCTGCCCAGGCTGGTGGGGGCACCTGTCTTGCAGGAGAAACGGCAGCCCTTATCTCTTAGCTTCTATTGTGTGGGGAACAGGAAGGGATGAGAAGACCTTGGAAGACTCTGAGAGTCAAAAGAAATGAGAGTTTGAGTATCTTGGGGGTAAGATGCTCTTAGAGGGGTGACAGTCTCAGGGAACATAGAGTCTAGAATCCACTCTGAGTGACTGAATTCTCGTGAGCTGCCAGCATGATTCTGACAACTCTGCCCTTGTATTTCCTTTCCATTCCATTCAGAAACCGTTAAAAAAGAACTCGCTTTACAATAATGAAACGAGAACTCATGTTTACTGCGGCTGGGGGGGGCAGCTCACTTCATACACATTATTTCTTTAAACAAGAATAATAAAGGTATCCGGCATATTCCGAAGAAGAAAAGGCATTTTATTTCATATCTTACTTCACTGTAGATGTGCAAGGAGAGGATTAAAGTCCTTCTTACAATAGCCAACTCATGCTCCAAATCCTTGGTTGACAAGGTTAATTGAGAGAGAGGCACAATATTGCTCCTATATGGCAATTCCAAAAGCGTGTATTCCAGGGGCCTGTCTATTTAGTCAACAAATAAAGAAAAGCCTCTCTGGGGATTTCGGAGAACAAAGGTCTGGGGCAAGGCAGGCACCCTCCACGTCGTAACAGCAATTATTTCTAATTGGAGTGCGTCTTGCCTGGACTACTACAAAGGCCTGAAATATAACTGTGGTTTCACAATACCCCCACAAGTGTCTAACTGAATTTAGATTTACTTGAACGGTCATGTGAGAATAGAGCACGTGTATATCAGAGGGCTCTGCAGGGTAATAAATAATGAGGTGATCATGCCGCTGGTGAGCAAGTGTCCCCAGCCTGGGTTTCCTACCAGTTTCTGTCCAAAATTTCATCCTCATGAGGCCACGATCAACAGCCCAGCATCAAAGACTCAGAAGGCTGGAGGATACGGGCCGTCCCCGGGGGCGGGCGCCCTGCCCCCAGAAGCATCATCTCACGTCCGGTGGTCGGCATGTGGCTCAAGAACAGGAACTCTTGGGATCAGAGGGAGCCTGGCAGGGGACCCCTGTGACCATGCTCGCTTGCTCACTTGCTCTTGCTCTCCTCTATTTCACTTACTCATTTTTCTGGCTTGGATTTTACACAGTGATACTGTATCAGTCGGCTGGGGCCGCCATGACAAATTACCACAGACTGGGTGGCTTAAACAACAGAAAGGTATTTTCTCGCAGTTTGAGGGGCTGGAAGTGTGAGGCCGAGGAGCCGGCGGATTCGGTTTCTGGTGAGGGCTCTCCTCCCGGCTGCGGACAGTCCTCCGTGTCCTCACATGGCCTTCCTTTTCTGCGTGGCCTCCGAGAGAGAGATCTTGCTCCTTCTTTTGAGGGCACTAATCCTATCCTGAAGCCCCACCCTTGTGGCCTAATTAACCCTAACTACCTCCCCAGGGCTCCATCTCCAGATACCAGCTCACTGGGAGTTGGGGCTTCAACACATGAATTTAGGGGAATACAAACATTCAGTCCACGCAGATGTCAAGACAGAGGGAAATCCAGGCCACGGGTGACCTTTAGACTCCTCAGTGTCCCAATGCTGAGGTGGTCACGGTTTGTCAAGTGAAATCACTTAGAATCTTTGAGGGAGAGTGAATCGGAGATGCTTGAATGAAACCTAACTGTAAGCTCTGAGAGTCAGCACCTGAGGCGAAAGTGGCCCAGTGAGCATCTGGGCCACCAAAGAAGCTGACAGGCAAGATACCCGTGCAGAACGGTTCTCTGCAGAGAAACCCAAGCTCCTTCAACGCCTGTTTTGGGATTATCCAAGCGCCCCCAGCTCACTCCTCATCCACGCTGCCAAGCAGTTCCCCTTTGCTGCCTGTGGACAGGCCAAGACAGGGCCTTCGAGGAGAGCCTGTGGCCTGGATTCCCCCACCCCCTTTTTTTCATAAGCTCACTATCAAACTGGAAACCAAACCAATAACAAGTGCACAAGTGACTATTGCCCGTTGCCTTGGGGAGGCCACTCGCAGGGTGGAAACGACAAAGGTCCGCTGCCCGTGCCTCAGAGTGCACGTGCCCTTGGGTACCCTCACTGCAGATTGGGGATCCGGGATGAGACTGGTAAGCTAGCTCAGCTCATCGTCCTCCAGGCCTGGGGCTTCCCTGGTCAGCCCCACACGGGTCTTCAGCGTCATAACTTACAAAGGGAGCAAAGAACTCCCACTCGCCCTCCATCCAAAGCCAGGCAGACCCGTCACCCCTCAGGGCTCCTCCTTCTTGTCCCCAGGGTGGCCTCAGATCTCCTCTCTTTTCCAGACCACCACAGCCCATCACTTACCTTCCCAAGGGTAAGTCCCTTTCCTACGTCACCAACAAAATTGAAGCTCAAGGCATAAACTCCTTCAGTTCCCCAAAGCAGTGTCCTCAAAGGCGCTGCTTCTGCCTCTGCCGCTCTCCTCGTTCGCAGCAAGCCTGCTCAGGGCGATCCGTCCAGGGCGTCCTCGGAGGCCCCTCACCCATATCTCAACCCCTCCTACCGCGATCTGCTCCCCCACGTCCCAGAAACACACTGAAGACCATGTGAAGACCATGTCTTTTTGTAAAGACACTTTACAAAAACCTCCATCCCGCGACCGCAGCACCTCTCTCCTCCCCACAAGTAACAACAGCCTTTAAAACTCAGCCCAGAGTAACTCGTCCTTGGAGCCTCCTCGGCTCCAGCCTCCACATTCACCACATCACAGGGGTTTTGATGAAAAAATCTCCAGGGGTTTCACTCCTTGGCCTTTTTTATGTCTCGGGACTGATACTGTGACCCTCTCTGCCCCTGGCCCTGGGGTATCTGCCAGGTGGCCACCTCCACCGCTCACCCTCTGAATCATCAGCAATCCTCAGGAGGCCGTCCTCGGGTTGCTCACCCTGTAGACTCCCCCGGGGGCTCCCCCTCCCATGCTCCACCCAAACCGCCTAAGCCAGAATCCCAGGTGTAACGCCTCCCTCTGCGCTCACTTCACCTTGCACCCCCACATCCAGCCAGTCAGCTGACCCGTCTGCTCTGCCTCTGGCCTGTCACCGAAGGCTGTCATCACCATCTCCTGGGCTACAACCTTAGTTCAGGCTCCTAGGTCTGTCCCCTGCCACTACATTGGTTTCCCAGCTGGCCTTTCTGCCCTGAGGCTTGCCTACAAGTGAGGACTGCGTTCAGCTAGGGTAAATGAAAATCCCAGGGTTACAAGCATAGGCTTAAAGAAAGTAGAAGTACTTCTCTCTGAGGTTGAAAAAGCCTGGAGGTAGGTGTTCGGGCTGCTCCATAGCCATCAGGGACCCAGGATCCCCCTGCGTCTGCTCTGCATGGACTGCAGCCCAAATGTCAATGATGAGAACAGTCCACAATGACCACTGAAACCTCAGCCAATACACCCACATCCCTGCCCGCAAGAGTCCAAGAATCAACATCCTCTAAGGACAACCCGTGGACACTACCCCCAACAAACACCACCACCACATCCTGTTAGCTATGTGACCAAGCCAGCCTGCAAAGGATGTGCGGTGTGGTCTCTAGTGTGCAGCGCACGAACCAGCTGAAGACCAGGGTTCCACCATCATAGAAAAAGATAAGAACAGACGCTGGTGTCAACTGACAGTTCCATCCCAGCCTACTTCCCCAAATATCCAGGCATCCTCTTATCAGATGGAACCCACAGACCTGCTCCACCCCAAAGCCTTCCCACTCACTGCAAGTCTCGCAAAGTCCAGAATTTCTGGTGCAGAGCAGCACTCCGCATCAGACCCAGACACGGCTGCTCACGGCCTGATGACCAAGAAGGTAAAAGGTGAGCAATTTTCCCATCACACTCAGCACACAAGGCAGCTTGGAAAGCAGGATGGTCACGATTAGAAAATAGAAGACAAGAAAGGAAAAGAAAAGAAAAAAAAAAAAGTCAAAAAAGGAACAGAAAACGGAAGGAGAGGGGAGAAAAAAAGAACCTTCCATTCAAAAGTAAAAGCAGGCAGAGGCCTTGTCTCCTGCTGGTCCTTTACCCCAGCCCCTCCTGCCAGCCATCCCAGCTCCAGCCCACCTGAGCTGCTTCCTCTCCAAACGCGCCCAGTCCTCTCTAGCTTCCGCACCACACCCGGGTCTCCTCCTCTGCCCGGAGGTGGCTTCCTTCCCTTCCCTCACCTCCTTCCCCGCTGAGAATTAGGGGCGCCCCTTGCCTTCCTCCCTCTGCAGCAAAACCCCGCACTGTGGTCACCTGTGGTCCTGCCCTTCAGAGCGGGGGCTGCACGCCGCTGCACGCTGTTTCCAGTTCCCAGGGGGATCCTGGCAACTCTGGTCACAGCCTCCTAACCTTTTCAGAATACACTGAGAATACACTGCGCGGGAACCGGCAGCCTTAGGTGTCTGCTGATGGGTGTATTTCATAGTGCTGTGTTTTTCAGTTTTGAATTCCTCTTCTCGTAGTTGTAAGTTTCTCTATAACAATAGCATATTTTTTAAAAACATAATACACCTTACTTAAAAAATAAGATGGGGGGGGCAGGGCAAACACAGCGATGTTCCATGTGGTGGAATTTTGCTGAGCAGGAATCAGGAGGACTCTTGAGAAAGGAAGCTCCTTCTCCGTGGTCCTGCTCAGTTCTGCTCTGTGCCACACACCCTGCTCTTGCCCGCCACGGTCCTGCATGGCTCTTTGTTACTCAATGTTTCCAAGACACATCTGAGATAAGCTTTGCAGACTCAGTCCTTCCTTGAACAGACTGTTGCCTCAAACTAGAGGTGGGGAATTACAGGCTTGCTCCGAGCCTGGTTTTGGAGTCCTTTGGCAATACAGTTAGTTGCCTCAACAACTCAGAGGCTTCTGGTGGATTTATTTCATCCAATTTGCTGGGCATTTAAACCCCTGTCAAGGACCTTGCCTAGATAAAGCTTTAAGCCCAAGGACTGGCACCTGTGCTGTGCCCTGCCCTACCTGCCTCTCTGTCTCCGTTCAGTGAGGACTCCCTTGGGGCATCAGAAGCAGAGCTTTAGGGGAGAAGCCACACCTATTATTTGATGTTTGCTGCTGTGCTGGTTTCCATGTCTGGCAGACAACCCTTAATGGAAGGTGGTGGAGAAAGGCTTAAGACCACAGTCTCACTTCTGCTAAGGCCACTGTCTGGAACCCACACTTCCAAGGGCTTCCCATGAGACAGAGAGCGTCAGCCAGTTCAACTATCCAAGCACTGGACTGCAGGTAGAGAGGGCCTCCTGGAACAGGGTTTTGTTCCCTTAGCGCTCTTCATGTACATGGGTACTCCCCAGTCTGGGTTCAAGTCTGGGAGACTCTGCTTAAAGCAGGAGAAGCATCCAAGTCATAGCAAAATTCTGAACTTGTCTTACTCAGTGGGTGACAAAGATTTCAAGGTAGATGAGTAAGATCAACTTGAACCAAACATTTCCACTGGCTGACAGTATTACCAGATTTCTAGCTGGGAAGAGTCCGAGCACTTGCCACCTCCCACCTGAGAACTTGGGACTTTTTCCAGATACTTCCATTTCTGCTCAGCACTCCTCTACAAGGTTCTGAGGTCCAGATTAGTTTAAAAGCGAGGTTGATCTGTAATAATGATCCTAAATAAGAGTGAGGTAAGAACTATAAATGTGTCTGTCGTGGGAAAGTCCAGAGGCAAGTGAACCCTGCCCTCCATGTTGGTTCTGCTCTGTGATGTTCCAGGGACCTGAGCGCCTGACCGCGCCTCACTCAGCCATCCCCCGAGTGCGGTCACCACTGTTATCACCAAGACGGCAGCCATCACAGAACCTTCCAGGCAGCAGATGCAGGAAAGGTCAAAGATGAAAAGGACAAAGGCATCAATTCACCCTTTAATGATACTTTTAGAAATAGCCACACAACACTCTCTTCAAACGTTATCAGTCAGGTGCCAGTGAGACCAGGGACGGCGGGGGCTGTTACAGCAGCACGACCCCGCCTAACGACCGCAGAGATTTCTGAAAATGGGGAAATGGGCATTAGTCATCTTGACCACAGGCTCTCCGAGTTACAGACAAGGACTTAACTCAGTTTAGCTATGCAACTTAGGTCAAGAGATTTGAACTTTCTGAAATCCTTTTCCAGTTCTGCAGATGACTATGATTCCTCATTGGCTGTTACAGGATTCAATGAGCTGACAGTTATGAAATGCCCAATGGAGGGCTGAGCACACACTACAACATGCAGTCAACATCAGTTTCTACTACGTCCCCTACCTAAACTCTGACCTTAAACTTCTAGTTTGTAGCAGTGTGTCTGGCACCACTTAAATCTCTTTATAACACATTTATACTGACCTTTTCTCACCTGTATGTTAAAGGTATTTTAGTATTTCACTGTGGGAAGTGGGATTATTTAGAGCTACAGATTCTTACAGAATAAATACTCGTTTCATTCTTTGTAATCTAAAAGAATTTGCCTGCCACTGGAGGTATACCCCCCAAAACAGAAAACGCAACGCTCTACTCTGAGCTCTTATACACGGCGCTGCTCAGCCTCCAAGCCGGCCGCGCGTGTCGGCAGAACTGCGAATGCACTTTGGGTCTTGATTGTCTTCCTCCTCGCGGTTCCTATCTGTTCTCTTTTCTCCTGACTTTCTCCTCTCTAACGTCTCTTTCTCTCCCTTCCTTCCTTCCTTTCAAAAATATGTATGAATGTCCTTGACGTTTCACTCCCTTTGCAAAGTACTGTGTGCCAGGCATACAAATACACGTTATGGGCTGTTAAATGGAGGATTTTCTTGAGGTCTTCTAATTTCGGCTGAAGCCACAAAGCTGAGAACACGGGTAGGAAGGACCTTTATGTTCTCAAAAAAGGTGCTAGACATAAGCACACAGGATGAGTGGATAGACAACCAACTTGAGGTTTCAGGTTTCATCTTCCAAATGTCAGGTTTCATCTCTGACATGGAAGTCATCATTCCCATCTTTAACAACAAGATCTGGATACACTGAAAATCAGCTACTTTTCTTTGATCCATCAGAAGACTGAGGGAAAGCCACCACCCCCAAATCTGGAGAAGATGGTTCAGAGAGACACAGCCAAGATCTGCTTACCTGGAGCAGAAACCACTGGAGCTATGGAGCACTAGCAATACTTAAATGGCAATTCTGACAAATTGCTAGAGACTGAGGATGAATTAGCATGAGAGTGAGAAACTCTCGGGGATCAAAGTTTTCAGAGGGCCCCCACACTTCAGCAGACTCTACCTCCAGGAATCCCAGCAGGTCCTCACAGGGAAAGTCTGAGAGAGCTCCCTTCCTGGCTCTGAGGAAGAGGAATCACTGTGAAACAAGCCCAGAGCTTTCCCCAAACCAAGGCCACTCTCCAGGGGAAAGGACTTTGCCAACGCCTTATCCCAGCAGGAGGAAGGTCATTCTACGTGCCTCCAGCGCTAATGTCTCACCTAAGGGCAAAAAGTAGTCAGTTCAGGCCAATGCTTCAAGGCAGTGGACTGGGAACATTGCAGCCAGGGAAGGAAGAGGAGGCAGGGAAAAGCTACACCCCTGGAAAACATCTGTGAAGACCACAGCTCTGAGAAACAGCCCCACCAGAAGGCGAGGCTTAATCAGAAGTTTGTAGACTGCTACCCTTCTCCCCACACCTTAGCAGGTACCAGCAGAGCACCGGTGCCGTTGACAGCAGATTACTGCTGAAGACACGGCAGCACACGAGCTCTCGGAAAGGAACTACTTAGAGAAACCCAAAGACAAGCAGGGGGACAGAAGCGAGGGCTCTGGGTGGATCTGAAGCCTCTGGCACTTACAGCTACAGCAAACATTAAATACAGCACAGCTCCTAGGAAGATTCACATCAACCCTCACACCAAAAACCCATTTACCTCAGTTCCCATAGCCCATAAGGCATGTTTGGCGTTCGGCAGAAAATTACAAAGCATGCCAAAAAACTAGAAAAAAAAAACAGTCTGAAGAGACAAACACTCAGATATGACAGATGTTCAAATTATTGGGCAAGGAATTTTAAATAACTATCATTAATATATTAAGGGCTCCAATGGAAGAAGTAGGTAACATGCATGGACAGAGGAGTAGTCGTGATATTGTGATTTATATTTGTATATATTATACATTCCCTATTTCTGGCACAGAACTCCTAAAACCCTCACAATTTCTTAAGTGATAAGAATGATAAAGATGAAATGAGTGTCCTATGATTCATAACAAATCTCTCAACCATACTTATCTTTTGGAACGCCCCGAAGGGTGGGGAGCTGGTTGGCAGAGGAACCAACCATGATTAGAGAGTTGGAACTTTCAGCCCCACCCTCCAACCTTTGGGGAGGGAAGAGGGGCTGGAGGGTGAGTCAACCGCCATCAGCCAAGGATGTAATCCATCATGCTTGTGTAATGAAGCCTCCATAAAAACCCAAAGGACAGGCTTCAGAAAGCTTCCACACTGGTGAATGCATCCACATGCCTAGAGGATGGGCACCCCGGTTCCATGGGGACAGAAGCTCCTGCACTCAGAACCCTTCCCAACTCTACCCTAGGTACCTCTTTTTCTGGCTATTCATCTGCATCCTTTACAATATTCTTTATAAGAAGCTGGGAAATGTAAGTTAATATTTCTGAGTTCTGTGAACTATTCTAGCAAATTAACCAAACTGGAAGGAGTCATGGGAACCTCCAATTTATAGCCAGTTGCTCAAACACACAGGTAACAATCTGGATTTATAACTGGCATCTGAAATGGGGGCAGTCTTATGGAACTGATCCCTTAACCTGTGGGATCAGATGCTATCTCCAGGTAGACAGTGTTAAAACTGAATTAATCTGTAAGACATCTGGTCAGCATCCACTAAGAACTGGAAAATGTCTGTGTGGGAGAAAACCCACACATCTGGTATCAGACGTGTTGTGAGTGTGGTAGTCTTTCCAATTCAGTTGGCAGTGTCAGAAAACACACATCAGAGTAATATAAACAGAGAGATGGAAACTGTAAGGAAGAATAAAAAATATGAGCAATCAAAACCACCATAATAGAAATGAAGAATGCCTTTAATAGACACAGCCAAGGAAAGAATCAATGAGATTAAAGATGGATCAATAGAAAGTTCCCAACTGAAATGCAAAGAGAAAAAAAATGGGGGAAAACAGACCATCCAAGAACTTTGGGGCAATTTCAAATGGGTATCATATGCATAACTAGAATACCAGAAGGTAAAGAAAGAGTAGAAAGCAGAAGAAATAGTTGAAGCAACAATGGCTGAAAACATTCCAAAATTAGTAACAGGCACCAACCACAGATTCAGAAAGCTCAGAGAACAACAAGCAGGATAAATACCAAACACACACACACACACACACACACACACACACAGCATATTCAACTGCAAAAAAACTGAAGACAAAAGAAAAATCTTTAAAGAAGCTGGAGAATAAAAACATCTTACATATAAAGGAATAACAAGAATCTCAGTGCACTTTAATCAGAAACTATGTGAGAAATAAGAAAGTGAAATATGTAAAATGTTGAAGGAAAAAAAAACTACCAACCTACAATTTTATATCCAGCAAAATTATCCCTCAAAAGTAAAGGAGAAAGAAACACTATCACACGAACAAAAACTGAAGGAATTTATCACCAGTAAACCAATCCTGTAAGCAAGAAATGTTAAAAGTTCCTCAGAGAGAAGAGATGTTTATAGGCCTGAACTTTGGATCTGCATAAAGAAAGAAAGAATGTTAGGAATAAATGAAGGTAAAATAAAACCTTCTATTTGTATTATTTTTATTAATTGACCTAAAAGATAATTATGTGTTAAAGTAACAATAGCAACAGTGTGTTATATGATTATAGCATACAGATAAGCAAAATGAGGAACAACAGTGTCACAGAGAATGGGAGGGAGGAATTAGTCATACTCTGTTATAAGGCATCTTGCAGCCCCATGAAACTGTGTGATTTCAGACTGGACTTAGATTAGTTAAAACTAAATATTGTAAACTCTTGAGCAACCATTTAAAAAAAATTAAGAAGTATAACTGATATGCTAACAGAGCAGACAAAATAGAATCATATAAAATGTTCAATTAAAACCAGAGGAAGCAGAAAAAGAGGGAAATAAAGAAACAAAGAACAAATGCAAAAGGAGAAATCCTTGATTCACCTACATGATGATCATTTTAAATGTGAGTGGTTAAATACACCAATCAAAGGACAGAGACTGTCGTGGCGGATTAAAAACACAAACACAACAATGTATTACATAGATGATTTTTATGTTAAATATAAAGATGCAGGTTAAAAGTAAATGGATAAAGAAAGATATGCCATATGAACACTAATAAAAAGAAAGCTGGAGTAGTTATATTAACTTCAAACAAAGCAGACTTCAGAACAAGGAAGTTTATCAGGGATAAGGAGAAGCATCCCTTAATGACCAATGGCTCAGGTCTCTCTGAAGACATAATAATTTTAAATATGTATGCAACTGACAACAGAGTCTCAAAATATAAGGCAAAAACTGATAGAACTGAAAGGAGAAATAGAAAAATCTATTATAGTTAGAGGTTTCAATATCCCTCCATCAGCAATGCATAGAGAAAGCACATAGAAAATCTATAAGGATGTAGATCACCTGGACAGCACCATCAATGACCTAACTGACATTTGTAAGATACGCCACCCATCTTGTGGTGGCTCACAGCGAAAGAGAATGTGACAGTGAATGTATGCATGTTCATGTATAACTGAAAAATTGTGCTCTACACTGGAATTTGGCAACATTGTAAAATGACTATAACTCAATAAAAAATGTTTATATTAAAACAAAGACTTGTTTAAGCAAATAAACTGTAATTAATATTGAAAAAAAAATATGCCATCCAACAACAGCAGAATATACACTCTTCTCAAGTTATTCCAGAACATCCATCAAGAGAGACCACATACCAGGCCACAAAAGATACCACAACAATTTTACAAAAATGGAAATCCCACAAAGTCTGTACTCCAACAGAAATTGACAGAAATGGAATTAAACTCACAATCAGTAACAGAAAAATATCTGGAAAGCCCCCAAATATTTGGAAATTAAACAATACACTTCTAAATAACTTGTGAGCCAAAGAAGAAGCCTCAAGAGAAACTTAAAACATATTTTGAACTAAATGAAAATACAACTTACCAAAATGAACGAAGGGAAATTTATATCATTAAATGTATCCATTAGGAAAACACAAAGCTCTCAAGTCAACAATCTAGGCTTCCACCTTAGGAAACCAGAAACAAGAGCAATTTAAGCCTACAAGCAGAAGAAGTAGTAAAACTTGGGATAGAAATAAAACTAAAAAGAGGAAAACAAGAGAAAAAAAATCAACATATTGCTAACAGAGGAGATAAAATGGAATCATATAAAACACTCAAAACCAGAGAAGGCAGCAAAAGAGATCAAGAAAACAGATAAGCCTCTAGTGTTCTTAATGTCTGGGGGAAAAGTCATCAATGCATTTTTTTTTAAGGCTGACACAGATTCTCACAGACTTTAGAGCTTAACTTCTCCATAAAATTTTTAGAGCAAGCATATAAAAGTTTATTTAAAAATCTAACTGGATTTTTTTTTTTTTTTTGGTATTAATCAACCAACCCATTTGTAGAGGGTGGAAGGCTGGGAGTTTTCAGTGGCCCAGAGTAAGAAAGGGCTCCACAGCACAGTGGTGGCATGTAGACAAAGGCAGGGTTCTGGTCTCACGCTGCCTGTGAATACGGGCCCTTGGCTACCTTTCTGGATGCATCGCCTGGAAATGTAAGCTTCTCTGCACAAGCCCTGCCTGTCCTGCAGGTCTGGGCCCAGCAGCCCGGCGCATGTGCTATCTGCTTAGACCTGACTAGTGCAGGCGTCAACCTGGATGCCCAGATAAGCCCTATTCAGATCCTTGTTTTCAAATAGCACATGAAATCAGATTGCTCCTTACTCACATTTTTCACTGTGATGAGAAGTTAATTATGTTTGTATTATATTAAAAATTATGTTTCTAAAAATTTTCATGATTGAGAAGAGCTTCTGACGATACAGAGATTTAAAAAACAGGAAAGCCAATTGGCGTTTAATCATAAGTACATAAACGCAATTTTAAACCATTTTAAAATCATTGAGGAGAAACCTAAACATGCATCAAAAATATCTTCAGTGCTGCCTCCATGGGTAATCGGGCTCAAGGTGATCTTTCTCTACTTCTCTTTCCTGTATCTCTTAAATTGTCATGAGGACTTCATAGATGCTGGTGAGGCCCCATCTAGATATCTTTTGCCCCCGATACACCCATCTCAGCTGCTAGGAATCCCTTGCACAGAAAACACACAGAAAGAGAAAAAAGTTAGAGAACAGAATTTTTGGAAATGCCTAAACTTCTACACTGAAAAGAAGAAAAAAAAATACTGAGTGAGAGAGTTGTGTATGAGACCACAGGAGGGTTCAAGGTAGCAACGCACATAGAAAGTGTTGTAAGAATCAGGCAGAGGCCAGCTGCTGGCATTACAAGAAAAGTGCCAAACAAAATTTGAATGAGATTCTTTTTGCCCATCAGATTAGCAAAGATTAAACACCTTCTCTTATCTCTATTAACAAGGGTATAGGGTAAAAGGCACTCCCAGCCATTGTTAAGGGAGTGCAACCTGGAATACACCACTGGAGGACACACGGCAGTAAGAATTGTTACAGACAATCTGGCAATGAGAATCATTACAAACATGTGTAATAGTCGTGTGACCGAGCAATTTTCTCACAGGAAAAGATGTAGAATGTAGACACATTTACATGCTCAGGCAATTACTGTACAAGACCATTCATTACAGAATTGTGATTGTAGATAAAGGCAAGAAACAAATGAATAATCCTGACAGTACATCCACACAAATAAATAACATACAGTTGTTTAAAAGCATGACTTACCTGTATGCAGACATGGGCAGTTCTCAAGATGTGTTCTAAATGAAAAAACTGGGGTACACGCAATACGCTACACTGCTCCTAAAAGACACACGTGGGGGGGAGTGGTGGGTCTGGGTAGGTATCCTTTTCCTTAAACTAAAGTATGGTTGAGTTACAGTATTATTTAATTTTAGGTATAAAATAGAATGGTCCGATATTTTTATAGGCTATATTCCATTTAAAGTTATTATATTATATATTATATTCTTTTTTTGTATTCTCTAATTCCTTGTTAAAATTGTCACTGTGCTCATCGACTGTTTTCCCTGACTTAGCATTCTTATTTCAAATGCTTTGAACTCTTTATCTGGTAAATTAGTGATCTCTGGGCCACTAGTTGTTCTTTCAGGGTTTTGTTTTTTTTTCTTGTTCTTTCATTTGAAACAAATTCCTCTGTCTTTTCATTTTGCTTAACAGTCTCTGTGAAATTAGGTGAAACGGTCATCCCCCAGGGTGGTCCAGCTGCTATCACCTTGGTAGCAGGTGGCGCTGGAGATGGAGAGGCTAGAGACCAAGCAAGTGTGAACAGGGGCTTCTCTGCTAGTGGCCCAAACCAACTTATCAAGGGCAGGGGCAGGTCTCAAGCTGCTGGAGCAGAAGCCCTAAGGGTCACGTCTGAGCTGGTTCTGTTCCCTCTAAGTGTGTGGTCTCCCCACGTCCAGCACTGGCACGTTCACTCACCCCAGAGGGCAGAGTGCTGGGGCAAGAGGGGCTGGCGCGAACACCCTGCACAGACGCCAGTCCGATCTGCCAACCCCATGAGCACCAGCAACGGTGCCTTTGCCCCATTCAGAGGCCGTGCCAGGCCTGGGCTGGCTCCGTCCCCCACGACTGTGGACTCTCCTTGGCCACAGCACCTTCCACCCCAGCGTTGATCTGCACCACAGAACTAGAGCAGTGGGTTGAAAATATTCTTACAAGGAGCAAGAGGCATTAAAACGGAGTATTTTTTAAAAACAAGCTTATTCAAAAAATAACTAAATGAAACTTCTAGGCATTTTTTAAAGAATAATAAAAATTAAGGTAACAAATGGATTTAGCTGAATAAAGATTTAGTGAATCAGAGAATGGAAGAACAGAATTGAGGAAATTTTCCAGACTGTAGCACAAAGCAAAATAGTAAAGAGAGGAATGGGAGCCAGTGTGTCAGCTAATACAAGTGTCACATCAGAATTCTGGAGGAGTGAGAGGAAAAGGGGGAAGTGCAACATTCGAACAGACAACGACTGGAGACGTCCCAGAACTGATGAACGGGCGAACCAACAGCGCTCCTCAGCTTCAGGAGGCGCAGGCGACCTCCAGCCGAATTAAGAACAATGAATCCACACCTAGATGTGCCTCTAAAAAGAAGTGAGAGTGAGGATTACTGCTGAGCTCTCAAAAAGCAATCTTAAATTTGAAAGAGTGAAATAATATCTTCAATATGAGAAAAGTTAGCCTGTCAACATAAAACTGCACAAAAGTATCTTTGCACAAAACACAAGTATATTTTCAGAAATATATTTTAGAAATGAGTGGGCTAAAATATCGTTTTATTGAAAATACCTTTTTAACGATGTATCTTTTAGAAATGAGAATGAAATAAAACAATTTCAGACAAATAAAAATGGGTAAGTAGCCACCAGCAAACCCTCACTAAGATAAGCACTAAAGTTTTCATCCCACAGATGTGGTGTTAAATGATCCCAGAGAGAAGAATAAGTGGAAAAAAAAAAGTAGTAAATTGTAAATAAATCTAAATTTAGCTATTTAAAATGATAAATATATTGCTTTAAATGGTTGAAAAAAGATAGAATTAACACATCCAAAACCACAGCAGAGAAGTCAAGAGGGAGATGATCAGATTTGAAGTGTTCTGAGGTCCTTGTAACACTTGAGAGATGTTCATTTTAGATTTTAAAGAGCTAAATCTGTATGTTTGCATTGCTTGGATTATTTTTAAAAAAAGAAATATAGGCTATAACTTTCAAACTAACTGAAGGGAAAACTATGAAATGATACAACATATCCTATAATTCTAAAAGAGAGAATCATAAGAAAGAGAGAAAAGGAATCATAGAAAACCAGGGGACTGTGGGAAGAGGCTGTGACACAGCTTTTCCATTTATCCAAATGCTTACAGCGGGGGAAAAAAATAGAGCCTCAATAGCAAAAGTAAAACCCATAGACAACATTTTGTACAAAATTAGGTGACAAGTGAGGACAAGCCATCAAGACCTGCATGGTGCCCAGGGAAGCAGGAGGTAACTGACAGGTCTCGGGGCAGGAGAGCCCCAGAGATCCGGCAGGGAGCTTGCCAAAGGGCGTGGGGCCAGCCTGAGAGCCGAGGCAGGAACAGGTGAGTACAATGACCCCATCACTGCCCTAACAATCCTACCAGCTGGCCCACCAGGGCTTCCTTTCAGGACAGGCACAACTACTGGGAGAAATTTCCAGGAGTGGAAGCAAAATTGCACAAGATAAGAAAAAAAGAAGGACACAGAAGGCAAAGGGGGGCGGGGGGCATGTGGTCAAGAAGAAAGAGTCCATCCTGAATGAGAAAAGCTACCCTGAACAACACCACCTTCTAATTTAAGAAAACTAATTTCTAATTTAAAACACAACAGCAAACTGTCAAGTTCATATCTCATGCAAAGTTACTTCAAGGAAAAAAAAAAAAAAAAAGAAACGGGAGAAAAAGAACATCCTTTAAGACAAGAAAGGAGAACATGCCAAAGGGATGCCCACAGAGCAGCTCAAAACGGTAACTTTCTATTTTAAAATGAGCCAAACACACAAAGAAAGCAGTAAAATACAAGAAGAAACAAAAAAACTCAGAACTAGAAAAACTCAGAAGGCCACACAGCTGGGGAAATAATTAGAAATAAAAGGAGAGTTTATTTCAGAAGTGAAGACTAACCTAGAAGGAACACAATAAACACAAAAGATAATATTTTTAAACAAAGTTTAAAAAGGAAATGATAAAAAAATCAAAGCTAAATGGAAGATTTTACATGAATGTTTAGAGCAGCGTATTCATCATAGCCAAAAAGCAGAAACAACTCAAATGTTCATCAATTGATGAATGGTTAAAATATATATATTTATGTCCATAAAATGGAATATTATTCAACAATAAAAATGTGGCTTTCTAAAAAATATTCTCAGTAAAAGTCTGAGGCACGACTGTCCAGGGAGAATTGTTTTTCTTCCCAAGTGAAGGTAAAAAGGTACTGGCTAGCTTTGCCAAGTGGAATACTAACGAAAGCGCTGCACAGATCAATTTCCGTCAAGAACTGACTTCCGGTGGGAGTGGGCGTCAGGACAGCGCGAGGGCTGGGACAGCAGAGTGTTGAGGGGTAGCAAGGCGGTTCCTTGCTCAGAGGTCCTCAGCCCGCAGGTCTCCTCACTGGCAGTGCAGCAGGGTCACAGGGGCGAGCACAAGGGACAATGCGGCCTCCAGACTTTCAATTTTTTATTATGGGCTGCATGCCTTGAAGGGTTTCTTTATTATAACAGTATTGATGAATTCGGGGAAGAGGTTTTGAGGGGCCTGCTTGAACCTTGATGGGATGTGTGCTGTGAATTTTGCCAGTATCAGTTGGCGCTTTTGCCCATAAAGAGGATGGTAGCTGATTCAATGTGGACAAATGATTGGTGTTTCCAGAATCAGTACTAGGACCGTAAGAGATGGGACAAGTAAAAGACGGCAAAGGGTCACTTAATTCACCCAGTTGGCTGCTTTCATGACTACGGTCAAATTCTGGCATGAAGCTTCTCTAAGCAGCCTCAGTACAAGGGAATGCGTTCAGAGACAGGAGCCTCTCAAGACGCACCAGGCACTCCCGTCAGCAATTACTAGTACGGGCCCCCTTTACCGTTACTTGGGCTCTTCCAGTGCTCTTCCGACCGGGGCTGCTTTGTGCAGCGGGGCTGAGCACAGACAGGCTCTCGTGTCAGTTAGGCCTGGAAGTGACTCTTCCCCAATCTGGGGAAAGGTTTCCCCAAGCCAGTTAGGAGGGAGAACTGCGAAGAGCCCTGTAGACCCTCAGAACCTCATCACTGAGAATCAGGAGGCTGCTGGAAAGGCCGGATAGAAGGCGGAAGGTGCCCGAAACTCTAAAATTTCTAACAATCTCTTTTCCAGTATCCTGGATATTTGCAATAATAACAGAAACTGGGAGAGTCTGGCTTTGTTTTAGACTTTATTTGCTGGAGTTGAAGATTAAAAATGGTGGCGGTCTTCCTTTTAGGTGAGTCCTCTGGAGTGTGAGGGCGCTGGTTTGCCAGGTGAACTAAATTTGGAGTGGATAAAGCTTCCCGTTCGCTTTACTAGAAGGGAAAGTGCTGGCTCATCCCATCAACTAGACTTAAAAGGTACGCAGGTGGAAGCAACATCGGGGGAGACCGGTGATAGCCACAAACAAATTCATCAGATTTCTGTGTGCACACCTGAATTTTGTTCCAATCCACAGGCTTTGGGAAAGCCCTCGGAATTGCCCAATGAAGTCAGTTAGCAATTGCCTGAGCCTGATCACAGAATGACCAGCAGCTGGTTTCCAGTTGTAATTCTGGGTTTTCCCAATTAGCGGTTCTCACCCAATGCTGGGCCTGACCTGCACTGGCAGACATACGATGTAAGCCAGAGAAGCCAGGTTGCTAAATTTGAATGACTCTACTAAATTCCTTGGCCAATCTGTGAGGGTCTTGAATGATTCCCCAGGGGAAATCTTTGCCGATGGCGCGAAGTTCAGCTTTAGCCCTGGGAGTGTAAGAAATGCGAGGTTCAGCCTCTGGAGCCTGAGAAGTCTTCATTGTGAAGAGACAGGTTCTGATTAGTGAAGAGGAAGAAGGAAGTGTAGTGAGGGAATTAGTACAGAACTGAGGGTTTAGAGGGGGTGCAGGTGGCAGGAAAGGAGAAAAGAAGACGGGGACAGAGGGGGAGCCTGACCTTGAGGAGCCAAGGGAGGGAGGGAGGTGGGGGAGTCTGAGGAGGGAAGCCATTCTGTCTTTGTTTGTTTGCCCCAGTTCACCTTCAAGCCTCCTTACTTTGCAGGGAGGCAAACTCCTGGAAAGGTCTGGAAGCTGCAAAACCCCAACTGAAACAGGCATTCCATTCACTTCTGGAAATTTTACAGCTATAGTGGTCCACTTTGGTTTTAAGAAAATTAGGTTTGGGGATTTCAAAAGTTCCCCACAATGGTCAGTGGTGTGCTAACTGCCTTTGGTCAGGTGGGCGCCATTTCGTTAGAAACAGACACGAGGTAGGATCACGGTTCTTAAGCATAAACTTGGCCCGAATCCCTGTGGTGGGGGATGGGGGGGACACTCAAAATGTTTAGATAAGTAAGACCCCATTTATCAGGTTTCTTTTTTTTCTTTTCTAGAGTAAAAGAATAATTTTCACACGGCCTGAACAGCCCAAACAGTTGACAGCTCAAACAGCTTAAACAAACTAAACACCTGAAACAGCCTGCAGGCCCAATCCCAGCCAGCGCTGAGGGAACCGGAGCCGCTTCCAGGGGACGAACCGAGCTCCAGGCCAGACCGGAGCACCGAACGAGGACGCGCACACAGAGCGGGCCTCAGCCCGAAACACACCCCGACCTGGAAACAGACCTCGAACAACGCCCAGCGAGCATCAGACACAGAGAGCGCGGAGGCTCCGGTTCAGGAGAACGGCCTACCTTCAAACGCCAGGTCCGGGGAGAAAAGCCGTGCGCTCCCGGGGGCTCCCCTCTGCGCCCCACACTCGCCTGCTTCCCAGGCCGGAGCCGCGGGAGGTCCTCCCAGGCCCCAAGCCGGGCCGCCCAGACGTGGGCCTGAAGCAAATAAGCCGCCAGACATTCCTCCAGCAAAGGCGGGCTGACTTGGGCTCGGCCGAGACCTGCCCCTCGAGGTCGGCCACCGCAGCTGCCACAGCGCATCCCTGCCGCGCAAGGGACGCCTTTATAGAGGGGAGCAGGAAGCGCGGACAGCAGCAGGAAGCTAGGCGGCCGCGGCTCCTCATTGGCTGCGTCCTCGCCGGGAAAGAGGAGGAGCCTGCCTGCTTCCTGGCGGGCGCAGGGAATGAGAGCGCCCCCTGCTGGTCTCCCGAAGCTATTTAACGCAGGTTTCTGTTGATTAGCTTTGCGCAACGTTATCCGTAACACGTAGATGATGGTAGTATTCACCCTATAAAGTTGCTGTGACAATTCAGTAAGTCGATGGATGTAGAACAGCTTCAAATAGCCCCTAGCATATAGGAAGCACTCAACAAATATTGGTTTACAAGGTTTTAGGCTATTACTCCATCTTTGAGTGAAAATGTTTCCCCACAAGTTATGTCTTCGATTTGAGCCACTTTCCATCACTCTGATACCCAACAATTCCCCTAAGTTTTCCCTCATTCGTAGAATTTGAACTTGGTTCCCTGGTTCTTGGCTCCACCACCCCCGCTTTTGCGGAGCTGTCAATACACCCCATGACTAGTCCAATATGCCAGCATCCCCATTACTTGGGGGCCCCCCTTGTCTGCCAGTTTTCCTATAGCTTATTGTTATGGACTGTTTGTGTCCCTCCAAAATTCATATGTTGAGATCCTAACCCCGCAATGTAATGGGATTCAGAGTTAGGGCTTTGGGAGATAATTAAGATGTGAAGGTGGAGCCTGTGTGATCGGATTTTTGTCCCTATAAGAAGAGGAAGAGAGCCAGCTCCTCTCTCACCCCCCTCTCCCCTTCTCCCCCTGTCTCCTCCTCCCTCCGCCTCTGCCCCCTCTCCCAACAGGGAAGTGGACCCTCACCACACACAGGGTCTGCCAGTGCCTTGATCTTGGACTTCCCAGCCTGCAGAACTATGAGAAATTAACTTCTGTAGTTGAAGCCACTCCGTCTATGGTATATTTTTAATAGCAGCCCAAGCTGACTAAGACATTTTCCTGCCAGGTAGCCTCTTCCCTGACATGTTAAGTTTCAGTGTCCCATTCTGACTCATCTCCTGTTCCTCTAATTCTCTCAGTCTTACACCCTTCTCCCCTACTTCCGCGGGTTCCTTCCATTCCAACAGCATCATCCTATATTCCTTTATAGCACCATCACCGACGCACATTGTTTTCAGTCTGTTCCTTAATAAAACTGTCTTCTTTATCACCTAAATTGACACCTGGCCTCCTGTTATAACCTTCCTTCCACCTCATTGGCCTTTCTCTTTCTTCTTCTTCACATCTGCCTTCACCACCTCTGAAGTGTGGGTGATCCCGGGGTTTCTTCTGAGTCAGAGCAGTTTCCACTCTCGGGACCTTCCGTGGTTAGACAGGCAATTGAGTCTATTTCACAAAACAAAAATAATCACACCCCTCTTATTTTTTTTAGCAACCACAAATATGCCCATGGCTCCCATGTCAGCCTCTAAGGTCCAGCCCTTATCCCTAAACTTGGATTTCTGAAAACCTGCTGGACATCTGCACAAATCCCTTCCTGCAAAAAAAAAAAAAAAAAAGCAAACAAAAACAAAAAGACCAGGACCACCATCCCCACCCGCACCTTGTGATCTCTGTGTGGGTGGGTGGAACCACTCTCCCCCCAGACACTCTGGAATGAATTCTTTATTCCTCCTCTTGGTATTGAATTTCCCAGTGGTTGGGTCTAGTATGTATTCCAGGTGCCAGCAACAAGAGACGCGAGGAAAACAATTTAGAAAGCATTCAGTATTTGAAAATGCACACACACAGCTTACTACAAGAAAAAATTAAAAACAGAACTTTGCTGAATTTTCTCATACTCATTATATGGTCCATTATAGCTTTAAAAAAAAACTACGTACTATGAGGCAACAGATTCATTTTTAATATTTAGGGTCCCTAAAGATTCTAATCAAGTCCTGTCCTTCTCTTTTAGCCACTATTAATCACCAAGTCCTGGCAATTTGGCATCGCAAATATCTCCAGCATCCCCACCGTCCCCACCTCGACCTCTGTCCTTAACAGCCACCACCCTCGGTCAGGCAGGCGCTCATCTTCCTTTCTGGAGTTCTACAAGAGCTTTCTCTATTACCTCCCTGCCTCCTCTCACACCATCCTTCCCTCAGGACCACTCTGGTGGCTCCTCTCAAAAGCAATTCCAAAACCATCTCAGTCCCTTGCAAAAAAAAAAAAAAAAAAAACCAACAAAAGAAACACAGCAAAATAAAACTGTTTAACAGTTCCACACTGATAACAGGACAAAGTCCATGCAACTTAGCCCCACTCTCAAGGTTTCCCTGAGGGATTCTGATGTTTCTCAAATGTAACTTTCTGACTGCTGTTAGGATGTTCATTTGGAAACTGTTCAATTTCCTGGGAGGGGAACCAGGGCCTACCTATTTAACACGCCTCCCACGGGTAAAATGAGAAGACTTCTGTCTACCTTTCCAGGTCGTCTGCCATCACTCTCTCAGCAACAAACACAGGGCTTCCCAACCCTGGAGGCTGATTGAAATCACCTAGGGAATTTTTCTTTAAAACACCAGTGCTGAGGCATTTCCAGATGAATTAAAGTCTAGCTGGGGATGGAGTCTAGGCTTTGGTATTTTTTAGAAAGTCCCCAAGTGAATCTAGTATGCTGCCAGGATTGAGAACTGTCGGTAGTGTTTAAGGTTGAGCTGCTCTGAAAATACCCACACTTCTATGATGTATCCACCTCCACTCCTTTGTCCAGAATACTCCTCACCTGGAACGTGTCTCTGACCTGATATCTGCTGAACTAATTCCTTTTCATCCTTTAAGATTCGGCTTAGGTATATTAATAATCCCAGGGAGCTCTCCCACGCTGCCTCCCACAGGCTGGGTTTGGTCCACTTTCTCTGGGCCTCCATAACATCAGATGTATATCTCTAACATTGTAATATGTAATATAATGTGTATGTAACATAACTGTGTTTGTGTCTCCTCCAAATAAGTTTTGAGCTAAAAGCAAAGACCATGACTCACACATCTTTGCAACCTTTGAACTCAGCAGTATCTGGCGTAGAGCAGGCACTAAATGAAGGATTGCAGATTGAATAAGTGAACGAATAAAAACATGAATGGACCGATCTTCCTGATAAAAGCATAAATGAGTCACCTGTCTAGAGTAAGAGGCTTAGGGTGAAGTTAGACTATTGGAAAGAGGAGACTACAGGGACTATGGCTGTGAATCACCAAGAGATGAATGAAAGAATTGAATTTTGCAAATATATCCAAGGGAAACTCAGGAATAAATTTCTTTACTGTAGTTAAAATATTGGCTTAACCATCAATCCATTCCATGTACAAGGCATTGTAGGTATAATGGGGCTGTGTATATGTATTTAGCTAAGACCCAAGGAGGATTTAGTTACTGTTGTAAAGACTGTCAGCCCTTTACATCTTAGTGTAAATAAAAGCTTTGACAGTAGGAAAAGGGTGCCATCTACTGAGAGAATGGAGCATAACAGAGAGGCAAACGCTTCAGAGATTAATTTTTAAATTCTTTCTAGGAACTGTCTTACATAATTTCTTGCTCCGTCTGCTGCATATTTTATCAAGTATTCTTCCAGATTATTTTAAATGCATTCCTGCTTGGGAAAACTTTACCTCTCCTCAATAAGTAGTCCAGGCCCACTTTAAACACATCCCATTCTGTTCATATTTTCCTTAAAATGTGTAGTTTTTTTTTTCCTAAATGTCTTTCATTAAAGTTTTCAATATAAAAATTTGTGGATAGGACAGCTGCAAAGTCCAAACTCTTATTTATTAACAGACAAACAAAAAGTAACACTTGTTACTAAATTCAGGGGGAAAAAGAATTTTTGACACAAGGGCCAGATACGTGCAACTCATTTAACACAAACGCAAACAATGTGCAGTTAAGTGCATCACTGGAGCCTCTGCAAGACGGCATCCTTGGCCTGGCACTGCAGTGCGCATGCCGGAGCAGGTGGGGTCACCTGGACAGGTGAGGAGAGGGCCGCCTGAAGCCCTCTCCTTAGGTCCTGTGGCTGCAGTGCAGATAATACTCCGTAAGTTGCGTAAGTTATTTTCTCAAGATCCTCCTCGTACACAGGAGATTTAGTGATTATTCAGAGATGAGGCTGCACCAAATGCAGAGTCGGTTCCGCGGCCTGCCCTTGAAAGTTCAAACATACGTAGAAATAGCCTTTCCTGAGCAGTTTCTATGTGCCAGTCCCTGAGCTTTTTACCTTAGAGACGGTGCATCACTCAATCAAGACATCCCTCTGATGCAGGTTTTATAGAGTTTAATGATGAAGAAACAGACACTTGGAATAAATAGAAGCAGCCTACCCAAGTTCTTTCGTCTAGTAAGTGGTAGAAATTCCAAAGCCAGGCTCTGAATCTCAAACCCATTGTCCCCTCCCACCCAGGCTGTGTGGTAAGGGAAAAGCAGGCATTCCAGCCGAGACACATGGTGTGGGCAGCATCAACAGAGGAACCAGTCCTTAGATGGGGGATTCAGAGTTGAGTGAATGCCCATTAATTTGAATTATTTGCAAAGTCTATAGGAAGCATTTCTCAAAAGGAACCGGCCCAGAGAATCTGCTCAACATCATTCAACTTCCGTGGAGAAAAATCCTGAAATAATTGTTATGGAGACAAATGAAGTTTGCTGTACAAATTAACAGTGCGTCACTATGAGATCTAGAGCAAAGGGCTGTTAAGCTATAGATCTCAGGTCAAACCCAGCCCACTGCCTGCTTTTGTAAATAAAGTTTTATTGGAACATAGCCATGCTCACTGCTTACACATTGCCAAAGGTCACCTTCGTGCAACAATGGTAGTACTGAGGAGCTGGGACGAGACTGAAGTATTTACTGTCTGCCCCTTTACAGAAAAGTCTGCCAAACTCTGATCCAGTGAACTGTTAAGCACATAGTAGATTCTTATAAAAAAAAAAAAAGCAGCAGATTGATGCATTGAAATCCATGGATGTGAACACCAATAAATTTGCAACCCAAGATTTCTCAGGCTACACCACATCGTGGGTACAAAAGAATCACAACCAAGAAACCCATAGTGTAGCTCTTTTCAGCTTCCCACCCCACTTGCAAAAATTTAAGACCTCCATCCCCACCCCCACCAAAGTTCATGTACACATGGCATCCATCAACTCTCCCACCACCATTCCTAACATCGCCTCCAGCACCCCTGGCTCCCACTTCCCAAAGCGGGCTGGCCCAGGGCGCCACCAGCACCACCTCGGTGTTTAACAGCGCTAGTGCTTCTCAGAGCCTCGATCAGTTAGGAACGCGTCAGCAAAGACTAGAAATCCCCACTACACAGAGGTTTGGTTTTTTTTTTTTTTTTTTTTTTTTTTTTAATGGGCATTTATTTGTTCGTTCAAAAGAACTCTAGCAGTAAGTGTGCAGGGCTGGACAGGTTAAAGCAAGCAGGATAAGGGGGAGGGAGGACACAGGCTGGAGAAGCACTGTCTCTTTCAAAACCTCTGCTGGGAGTGCAACCTCACGGCCTCCGCTTCCGTCTCATTGCCCAGAAGTAACTCACACAGCCCGCCTTCCTGCAGGGACTCTGGAAAGGTGAGCGGGCGCTCTCCAGCCTGCTGCAGGGGGAGCGGAGGCCGCTGGGAGGGGCCTCTGCGTCGGATGCAGAGCCTCTGCCTTGTTCCATTCTCCAGCCTGCCCTCGCCATTGTCTGTCTGGGTGAAGACAAGCATCTTGTCGGTGCCCCACACGGACGTGGCCCCCCTAGTCCTCGTGCTCGCGCTCAGCGTCTCACGGAGACGTGGAGGCCGTGGCCTCGCGTGCGCGCCACAGCCTCCTCTCCTCGCAGCTCTGGGCCTGGGGCTGCCGTACCACGGAGCAGTGAGCAAGGCTGCCTCGCGGTGCCGGCCTTAACACCATCCCCCTCTCTTCTTATTCTAAAGCTTGGAAGAAACCTGTAAGTAAAACAGGCTTTTTTTTTCCTTAACATTTTTATTGATTTATAATCATTTTACAATGTTGTATCAAACTCCAGCGTAGAGCACAATTTTTCAGTTATACGTGAACATATATATATTCATTGTCACATTCCTTTCTCTGTGAGCTACCATAAGATCTTGTGTATATTTCCCTGTGCTATACAGTATACTCTTGTTTATCTATTTTACAATTTTGAAATCCCATCTATCCCTTCCCACCCCCCGCCCCTTTGGCAACCACAAGTGTGTATTCTATGTCTGTGAGTCTATTTCTGTTTTGTATTTATGCTTTGTTTGTGGTTTGTTTTTTTTTCGATTCCACATATGAGCGATCTCATATGGTATCTTTCTTTCTCTTTCTGGCTTACTTCACTTAGAATGACATTCTCCAGGAGCATCCATGTTGCTGCAAATGGCGTTATGTTGTTGGTTTTTATGGCTGAGTAGTATTCCATTGTATAAATATACCACATCTTCTTTATCCAGTCATCCGTTGATGGACATTTAGGCTGTTTCCATGTCTTGGCTATTGTAAATAGTGCTGCTATGAACACTGGGGTGCAGGTGTCATCCTGAAGCAGGGTTCCTTCTGGATATATAAACTCTTTCCAACGTCCTTCCTAGCATCCTATGATTGTTCTACTCTGGGGGGGCCTTCCTGGTATCTCCAGACATGGCTGAATCTACAGGCTGTTTATAGCTCGGGACCCCACCCTGGGGTCCTCACAGATCAAAAAGGTAGAGCCAGAGAAAATGGGTGGAAATAGAGTTTCAGGAACACCAGTGCTCAGGACGTAGGTGGGGCTCCAGAAGGGAGTATTTACAGAATGCCTACCACTTGCCACAAACTTAAAGTCTATATTTTCATTATAAAATATGAAATACATTCCATATAATATAAAATATCAAAGTCTAGATTTTAATTTTAAATACTTTGTCTATTTAAAAACCAGACCAGAAAGAAATTCTTGGCAACATAGGGACTAGTACAGCATCATGTTCGTAGGTTTAATAAGAATTTGTACTTTTGATGGTTGGATGGACAGTTGACTGGTTGACTATTATTTTTGGTTAAAGTCTATGATAAAAAAATAACACGAAATACATAATCTCTATTAAGTATTCTAAAAAACAGTCTTGCATTAAAATCAATTAGAGTTTCTAGTCTCCAAATTAAAGAGGTTGTATTCAACTCAAATGCGTCACAAAGTGAATATTTACCCCTTTACTGAATACATTGCTTTGGTCTTGTGTGAACATTAACCAGGAGTCTATCCAACATCAGGCCACAGCAACCATTAATTTTGGTGCAGAATATCCAAATCTAGTTTGTGTGATTATCTTGTTTGACGTTCACATTTGTTAAGTCACTCCACCTTCTCCAGATGGGCTTGGCCACCCCAGAAACATGCCGCCTTCGTCATGGGCCGATCTAAGGGCTCCCTCTTAGTTAAGGGCTCCCTATATCCTCCCAATATTTTTGCAACCTGCTTGTGAATGCTTGACCTCCTTCACGCCACAGTTAGAAAAGAGACTAAGCAAGATGTCCATGGGATAGGTAATATTTTATTCAATTCACACACAGGCGTGCAGGCATGCAGAGACTAAGAGTTCAGGCTCTAGACAGATGGTGGTGAGGAGCACGGGTTCAGCCACTGCTCAGTAAGCTTTCTCATCTGTACAATGGGACAATAATTATGCATTATCTCTACCCCAGGTGGGTTTTTCCAGGTTTAATAAAACGATGTTTACAAAGCACTTAGTGAACCTGGGAGCCAGGAGGACTCAGTAAGGGTTAACTGTTCTAACTACTCTTCTTGGACTGATGGAAAAGGAGAGACAGTACAGAGGGCACCCCGTTACCTAAGGGCAGGAGAGACATAGTCCCCAGAAGGGGAAAGAACACCAGAAGAATCCAGACGTTCCTGTGGCACACAGACGACCAGCAGGCCAAGCCTGATTTTGCACATGAGCTGGAGGGCCAGCCAAGGGCCAGGGAGTGTGACTCACTGGGGAGGTAGTGCAGAAATCCGCCACCAGATGGCAGCATAGAGCCACTGCCATTTCCACCCTGGGGCTGCTTTGTGGCTTCATGATGCTGAACTATATACAGTGTTCCAAAGAAGAACTGGGTTCACAGCAGTGGAAACAGGAACCAGCCCAGCCAGACTCCCTGAGCGCTGATGTTCCTGAAACCCCATTTCCACCCACTTTGCCTCACCCCGCCTTTTCTTCTGGCTGTCCTTGGGAATGCAGACTAACCAGTAAATCTGATTTGCTGCAGGAGAGAATCGCTCTACACGCAAAGTGACAGATTGCAGGGTCCACTCTGCAGCAAGCACATGAGCTGCTCTTTCTAAACCCACAGTGGTTCGGCTACGGCTAAAACTCTTATTAAAACAAAGCACCACCTGTCATGCTTAACAGCAGCACCAGTAAGAGGCAAATCAACATTCTGACAAGAGACGTTCAAAAGCAAAGATGCCACAGAGATCCAAGCGCTTTCCTGAAGCAAAGTCAAGAATCACGCCATCAACATCTTTTAAGGTTAATTTTCAGATGCTGAATAGTGTCTAAATGGATTCATGCAAATAAAGTATATTGCATCCAAAACCCCAAAGTCTTTATGAACTTTCATTATTATCTAAGCAAACAGGTCATTTTCCTCCACAAACAGGAATAACAGTGACCTATCATAGACTGAAACACTGTGGGGCCATCATTCTGAATCCATTCATTTTTCACTGGGATCAAGTGAGTATTTTAAGGAGAATTTCACAAATATACATAATGTCGGGGGGAGGGTAGAGCTCAGTGGTAGAGTGCATGCTTAGCACGCACGAGGTCCTGGGTTCAATCCCCAGTACTTCCACTAAAATAAATACGTAAATAAATAAACCTAATTACCTCCCCCCAAAACAAAACAAAAAAACAACCAAAACCAAACAAAATAAAATATTTAAAATATATGTACATATAGATGTGTGTGTATGTGTGTATGTATACACACACACATACACATAATGTCCCCCAAATGATATAATTAACATTTGGAGCTTAGATTTTTGTCAACAGATGTGAGAAAGTATGTATCCTCATGATCCCCTAGAAACCATACATTATGCAGAAGCTGAAAACAACGTGTTACTCTTGTTTATGGCGATGTCTACCTATGCCTGAGGTTTCCCCCGACCTGCCTTCTTGCTGTGACGGAACCGGCCTGGTGGCGTGGCTAAGCTCACATTCCTTGTTTCCGTAGGTGCATCTAACTTTAATGTGGATTAAACGGGAGCCCATGTTAATTTTTTAAATATTTCCAAAACTTTTAATAATGACACTATATTGAGCTGAAGACAACAAAAACATCTACTATCTGAAATACACAGCCTTAACCTAAAGTTAGTATTGCCAGTAATCAATTTTATCAGCAATATTAACAAACCACATTCCGTCTCTCCTAGCATGATGCACTGAAAAGATCAACAGTAGTTCTTCAACAGCACTCCTTCCCCAAGAAAAGCACAACCTGAATTAAATCATGAGGAAATTGCAGAGAAGCCCAAATTGAGGAACATGCAACAAATAAGTGGCTTGTGCTCTTCAAAAATGTCAGTCATGAAAGGCAAAAGGAGGAACTGATCCAGATTAAAGGAAACTAAAGAGACATGAAAACTAAATGCAACATGTGATCCTGGATTGGCTCTCAAACCAGGGGGGTGGGAAATACCATCTAGCAAGCTACTGGGAAAACTGGTGACATTTGCACGAGGTCTACAGATTAGGTGATAATGTATCAATGTAAAGTTTGCTGATTTTGATAATTCTGTATGGCTGTCCTTGTTCTTAGGAAATATACACAAAGTATTCAGGAATAAAGGACAAAGAACTCTCTAGTGATTCAGAAAGAATATATAATTTTTATGTGTAGCAGGAGAGAGAATGTGTAAACATAGCAAATGTTCAAATTGGTGGATCTGAGTTAAGAGTGTATCAAAGCCCTCTGGACTATTCTTGCTACTTTTCTATTTTGAAATTGTTTCAAAAGGCAGTTTTTTTTTTAATGCTAGCCAGAAGGTCGTCCAGGTAAGAACCAGTAAAGTAGTTTTTACTTTATTCTTTGATTAATGAAACAATGTGTACCCAAGACAAAAAAAAAAAAAAAGATTATTTTAAAAGGAAAGTAAAATCACCCACAATCCACCTCCCTATCCTGCAGGTGTTCCCATGACTACAGGCCCCTCCCCATCCTTGAGCTCACCCATCTGTGGTACCCTCTCCGTGGTTACCATCATCTGCTCCAAGCCTCCATCAGCCCTTGACTGAAGATTGGACCCCTGCCTCCACCTGTCCTTTCTGCAGCTGTTCTCCCCAGAGAGGCTGAGGTGTGCCCTTTGTGCTGGGCACTTTCAATGAAGTTGTATACATTCAGGAAAAAAAAAAAAGTAGAGATTTGGGCAAAATACATAGTGAAATGTCTGTCTGAATATTTTAGTATTTGAAGACATTCATACTTTGTTTAATCCCAGTAAAATCCCTTCTACTCCCTCTCATCCCAGAGTTCACGTTCTAACAAACTGAAAAGGAGACCAAATGCCCCCAACTCCACTCTTATTCTAACCCCCACCTCCACCCCGGTCTTTATCTCACACTGTGGCCCTCACCCTGGGCATTTCTGAGGCAGGGCTGTGGTATCCAAATCTCTCCAATCAGATCAGATTGGGCCCTGCCCTCTGGGTGAGCCAGAGCTCCCGGGGTCTCACTGAAATCTGCAGGTCAAGGGCCAGGCGCCTGGTTCTCAGGCATAACCCTGCCACTGACCAGCTGCAGCCCTCGGCAAATTGTATAATTTCTCTCTTCAGCTTTCAATTAAGCAAAACAAAGGCAGCATTAAATAATTTCTAAAATCACTTTTAACTCTGAAAGACTGTGAGCTATGATTCTCTGGCCAGGAAAAGTGAGAAACCATCAGAAGGAAAGTCAGGAGCCGAAAGATTGTGCAACACAACAGGGTGAAAGGTGATTATGAACACCCCTCCCAGGTTTATTTCAGGGCTCAGATGCAGAGAGAACAAGGCTCTCCTCGCACGTACTGGTGGATTAGAAGCAGGTCATTAGAGACTGGTAGTGGTACAACTGGAATGATTAACGACTTAATGAAACAGTTGGTGTTGACTCTTACCAGCCATGGGTGAACGGCGCATCTCCAAATGCTGTCGTGAAATATCTCTGAAACCAAATTCTAGCCGTGCGTGAGCTTTTCTTCCTTCAAACTTCCAGTAGCTGAGGAGGTAAAGTATAGTTGGTTATTAGATCCATGGTTCTCCACGCATGGTCTACCAGCCTAGACTAGAAATCAGAGCGTTTCAGAGTAAGAAGGGAAGGGCTGATGACAACAAGCCCAACTTTTTAGTTAGCACACGAGGAAAGTAAAGACCAGGCTGGCCGAGCGACCTGTCAGAGGGCCCACAGAATGGTGGCTCACTCCCAAAACGTCTGATGGGATGTCTCACTGCCATGCGTCCTTTTCCATGAAACACTTCTCACCGGTCAGTGTCCCGCTGGTTGCCGATGCTCTTAACTGAAGTCACGGCCACACTTCGCTCCTGGCATCAATTCACATGCTTCACACCTGAACATACTGCACCCCGGGATTGTCGGCTTAGGTAGGTCATGTACATGGAGAACTTCTGCAGCACTGGAGTCATTCCACCTCCCAGGGATGGGGTCCAAGATGCACACCTTCTGCCCCCCCGATGTGCGTCCCTCTGTAAAGCTGGCCTGGTGACTACAATCACAGGCAACTCTCAGAGGCAAGCATCCATGTGTTTTCTCTTTTGCAATGGCAGTAGGCGAGCAGGGCTCCACACTGCTCCAGGGACATATATCTCCATCCAGGTGTTCTCTAGAAATTTGGAAAGTTTGAAAGCCAGTACATGTTCTGAATTCAAACGAACATGTTAAAGAGAAGAGCCAGTCCGTTTTCATAACTTCATAATAGGAACATGCAGCAGCGTGTCTCTTCTCCGGATGTGCCCAGAGAGCAAAGATAAGGGGGCGCCAAGAGAGAGGTGAAGTCCCTGCAGCACAGCTACCGGCAGCAATAAAGACAGCCTCGGCTACCTGCCCCGTGGTGAAACAAAGCATACGTGCATCGTGCCTCACGCCGGCTTTGCGGAGAGCCTTCGGCAGCACCTCTTGGGGTAAATCCCTAGACCCTATCAAGACGGGATGAGGGCTCTGCTTCTGCACTTCACCTTGCTCTGTGCAGGGACCACTCTCCCCAAAGCCTTGGGACCCAGAAAGAGGGAGCACCTGCTGTCACACATCCCCTTGCAATACTTCGTCATGGAAACAGACATAACCTTTGTTATCAGGTAGGAAGCATCTTCAGAACAGACACGAATGTAACTCTTTGGATCTCAAGGTCTTGAGCCTCTATTCTGTCAATAAAGCCTTCCTAACCATCTGAAGCTTTCTTTCAATGTGACTCCACAGCTTTCCAGGTCTTCTGTAATCCTGAGTATTCCACAGGAATGGAAGTGAGTCTTCACCAATTCAAAAGTTTGAGAATTCTTAGCCTAGAAATTTGGATTTAGGACCAAGGTCTGAAGCCCTCACTGGGGAGAATTCACACCTACAATTTAATCTGTGAGAGCAGGCACAGGAAGGGGAGGTGGTGGGACTCTGGGATCCGGTTTCCCTTTGTTTGGAAATCAGACTGCCTGAATCTGAATCTCTACTGCTTAAATCACTGGCCGTGGGAACTCGGGCAAATCACTTCCCCTCATCAAGTCTCATTTGTAGAAACACATTCAACAAGTTTGATAATAAACAATCAACACATTTCAGATGTTATTATCATCATTATTACTGAGGATTAGTTGCTGGTAGGGCAGTGTCACCTAGCATTCAGGCTGGTGGGTCCTGAAACTACATTGCCCAAGTTACACTCCTGGCTCTGCCCCATGCCAGTCATGTGACTCCAGGCAAATTATTTAACCTCTCAAGTCGCAGGTTTTCCTTCTCTGAGGATGAAGGTTGTCGTGAAGAATGAATGACGGGGGGAGGAAAGCAACATATTCACAAAAGCCCATGGCACAGCGATTAATGACGAGGAAGCATTTAAAAACCATGAGTTATTGTTACAAAGGATGGAAATGCAGTGGCCGCAAAGGCAGGAGGAGTGGTAATAACATTGCTTTATTTGGGAGACAACTTGTAATTATTAACAGTGGAATATCTCTGAAAAATGTTCTTGGCAGAATTAATGTTTCCATCTTTGACTGGAGCTCATTACAAATAGCCATCCTCTCCGCACGGCGCGAGAGCCTTTGAAAGAATGTTCTGCTGGAAGGACGGGGAGGGTGCGGCACCAGGAACGCGGGGACGGGGGAAGGCTGTTTTCCCTCCTGAACTGTTCCGTTTGATTTATTAAAATTCTGTTCTTGCGCTACCTTAATAGCTGGGATACTAATAAAAACAATTCCTGCCTGCATTTATAGTATAAAAGTTCTCACTGGTCTAATATGAGTATTTTCAGCAGTTACCTGAAATGAGTGTTCTCGAGAGGTACTAGTACGTAACAGGTGTGCGCTGGATTTAAAGTTGAAACAGAACCAGACATATTGCGTGTCAGACGCTCCTCCGCCCACTGCGCCCACTGTCTTGGGTAGACCGGTGCGGCCATCGCTGAGTATTTTTCATCTGTTTTCTCATCTACGGAAGTAGGAGCCTTCGGAGGTGCCCTGCCTGTCTTGCAAGGTTGTTACTGGAGATCAGATGGGGAAAAGCTCGGATCCAGTGGTAACTGAAGTCGGGGTAAGAATTTAAGTTGTTCTTACTTCAAAATGTGAGCTCACTCCCCGACACAAACACTGGCTCTTGGATTTTGTTTGTACTAAAAGATGACTTATTTGGTTGGGGCAATTCCCCCATCACTGTGGCCTGAACCTGGCTCTCGGGAAGGAGGACAGGCCGTTTCAGAACTTGCTTGAAGGCATTCGGAACCAGGGAGGCCGTGGTCCTGCTGCAGGAGCCTTCCACAGACTCCTTTAAGGAATGTTACCAGGCCTTCTCGGAACTGTGCACAAGCCAAAATATATATTGACATGATAAACCACAATGGACTTAAGTGTTTAAAGTCAAAAATACACTTTTAAAAATAAGTACTTAACGTTGGCTGATTGGGCAATAATACACAGGCACCGAATTGACTTTGTTTAGAATAAACCCCCGAGTATACTTTTTTTCTTAACATTTCGCACCAAAGCAAGGAAAACCAAAGGGGAAGAACACGGCTCTGTGGGACATTTCCTCATTTTGACATCACGGAACAATGGCAGCTTCTTGTAGCAAAGCTGCACCGCCAAGCCAGCAAACTCGGACGGGCTCTGCAAAACTGTTTAGCTTCAAATGAAAATTAAATTTGCTTCTGTGCCCCCGGCTCTATCCCCGTCCATCTTACACGTGTCCCTCATACGTCCCCTTCCTGACACCCAGAAAATCTGCTACAAAGGAATCTCCTGAGCCTGGGGGGGAAATTGCAAAAAAGGTCGGGTGCCAATGTTTTGTGTGATGTGTCTAGGGGCACAGACTCTGACCTCTCCTCCTCTGGCTGCGGACAGCTCCTGTGACGCCCTCCCGTTGTCTCTGCTGTTTCAGTTTGGGTGGAATATTGTGAAATATTGGACTCGGGCAACCTGTGTGGCTGGGATGTTCTGAGGTGTAGAGGCAGTCTTGTCTCACTCATTCAGTCCTTTCGGGGAGATACCATTGCCTCCAGCAGATTCAAAGGCATGATTTTTATTTTATTATTTTGTGAGATGTCAGGCACCACCTTGAAGCAGCAGAGAAGAGACGCCCTGCTTAGCTAAATGGTGGTCAGAGCAGTCTTGGTCATGTCACGTCCTCTGCTAGGCAGACACTAAGGCCGTCACACCGGGAGTGGCCTTGGGAAGGTCTTGGGATTGGCCACAGGGCCCTCACTCCTCCCCTCCTCCTGAGCCAGTTCTCAGGTCCAAGGCGGGAAGTGGAGAGAGAGACCTACTCTGGCACAAATGTATAGCAGTGGCTCAGAGGTGGTCCAGTTCTCCCTCTGGCTTAGAGGGGCCCTTCACTTTAAGTCATGGACTCATTCAGTTGGCTTGCTTCTGTCAGAGATGAAGGTCCAAAAAACAATGTGTTTAGCAGAGCACGGCCCCTGGCAGCCAGGACAGCAGATGCCATGTTTCCTAACAGGAAAAAAAGTGTGCCTCCCCTTCACCTGAGACTGCATCACTCCAACCTCAAATTCGCATCCTGATCACTCTCCACTCGCCCCGACGACAGTGCCGGGCGTGACTGTGCGTCCACAGCCCAATGTCCTGGAGGAAAGCGAGACGCTGAGGCCGTCAGGTGGGTGCTTGGCGGTGTCAACGGGCAACTGGCTGAATTTCTCATTTAAGGTCTTAGAATCCCCTGTGGGAAGAGGCTTTCCTTCAGAGCTGTTTAGCACTCTATAGATCCAAAATTGAAAGTGTTTTTGAATCCCCAAACTCCGTGTACGGCCTTTATTTTACATGTGACCACAGCACTCGCTCGCTCCTTGCTGCACGTGATTTTAAAGTTCGTCGCACACACTCACTGTCCTGCTACCCCATTGTCCTTGGCTGCCGGGACCTTGGAAGCATTCATGCTACTTCTCACTGTGCACTTCCATTACCCCAATATATTTGATTTCCAGGCTCTTTAAATGTCTACTCCTGCTCACCTGCTATTGCAGAGACACTCATGTGACCTCTTTTACGTCCACATCCTAAAACCCAGATGTCAGAAACAAAGTCAGACGGACTAGCAAGTAGTTGCGTGGTGGCCCCAACTACTGCCAGGGAGGAATGAACACTGTTACCCCTGACCCTCACCATACCCAGTACATCCCCATGCCCTCCCCTCCCTCATATTGCATTAATCCTTGCCCTTCTTCTCTTGCCTTAATGGTCCTTTTGTTCAGAGCACTTATAAGTCTCTAATACACTATCTAGTTCATTTATTGGGTTTATTGCTAATTCATTCTGTCTCTGTCTCTGTCCAATCACATAAATCCTATGAGGGCACAGGTCTTTGCCTATCTTGTTCAGTAATGAATCTAAAGTTCCAAGGACAGGGCAGCACACATTAAGTGCACACTTAAGTATTTGCTGTATAAATGGAAGAATTCTGAAAGACAGGTACTTCTCCAATGCTCAGGTCACAAAACATACCCCACAGATTGCTAAATCTGTTCCTTGCTTACTTTCCTCATCAGTATGTACAAAACTCTGGCAGTATTTTAAACTTTGTCCATGCCTTTCTTCTACTCTCTTCACCTCCTTCCACATCTGCTGTGGCCCAGAACTTTTATTTAATCTAAACACAACCATTTCTTTGGTCTGCTCTGACCCATATTCTTCAAAAAGCCCCATATAACACATCCTCTCTCAGCTGTTCACCTCTTCTAAGTAAATCCATCCCACCTGTTTGTTTTATTGTTTACAGGCATATTCAAAACTTCAGAGCCATAAACATTTCAGGAGAAAGGTCTCTATTCAAATTAACATAATTGACTATCCTTGTAAACATGCTACTGTCTTCTTGAAGATTACTGAGTGCCAAATCATACAATCTTACGCAGCTGGCCCTCTCCCTTAGATACCCAGATAGTAAAATTACTATAATTAGTTTTGCAATCACTCAGCACTAAAGAATTCTTACTCAAGACCAGGATGCTATTTTGAGAGTATGAGGAGTTCAACAACATGGAAGGAAGTAGTATTGACCTATTATTCTAGCGAAGGAAAAACAAAGCATAAGATCTCTGATTTTCAAAATTTAACCTCCTTGAATGGAGATTTCATGAGTATATTTTACTTTTCCTTCTCCTCAAAAGGTAGGGATACAGAATAAAAATAGCAGTGTTTCTTGGTGCTTCCTATGGTCCAGTTACTGTGCTGAGCTTTTTATAGACATCGTCTGACTCGATGCCCACTTTAACTGTAAAATGTTGGCATTTTATAGCTGCACAACTTGAGACTTCTGCATCTAAGTAATTTATCCAAAGCCCACAGTTTAGGCTAGCTTAGGACAGCTAGGCAGAAGTGGGTCTAAGAATTAAGCCCGTACAAAGCAGAGCCCTCACCTCCCACCACCAATGGCACACCTCCCGTCCCGCACCTTTATTTCTCTCCACCCCACACCACAATTATAAATAAATAAAGGGGTTTTTAAAGAGTTACGGTAACTGACCCAGACACGGCTCTAAACCCTCGTGTTTGTTGCACATCGGAGCTGGGAGGCTGGTGGGGGGGGGGGGGGCTGGAGCTGGGCGCCCGCCAGGGGACGGGACTCTGGAGAACCAGCCAAGCTGGGGTTGCCTTGTTCGTGTCGTCGTTTGATCTTGTTTTCCCAAGACGTAGAGAAACGCTGTCTACTGAGGTTGTGAAAGACAGCCTTCAAAAGTGGGAATTATGTCCCGAAGCTGTCAAGGCTTTGGAATGCTGCTCTACGAGATGACATGTACGTATAAAGGGAGAAGCAGGGAGACGGGCTGACAGCCCCAGCCGCCTGGTCCCGGAACCGTAAACTGAAACACCCCCCCACACATCTCCAGCCCCACCCCCGTCCACAGTCCCCCAAGTCTCTAAGGAGCGTACGTACGTGTCGGGAAGCGCTTCAGCACAACAAAATGACCAAACCCACCCTTCCTTTCATGAAAAAAATCTGCTCTGCCAATCCCCTAGGCCTGTGCCTTTCTCTCCCTCTTTCATGACAAAGAGCATGGACATTGCTCACTAATGTCACATCTATTACCTCAAGTTCAGAAGACTCAGGCACAGCTGACAGGGCACATGGGACGAAGCACCGTGAAAGGCTTCTCGGAGTCAATGAACAGGCTTGGTAAAGAATCAGCCTCACAGTCACGGACACTGATGAATTTGCAAGTTTCCTCCTAGAGTGTAAATTCTCGGTCACTTTTACATCCCCCCTACAGAAGCCTTTTATTTCTGCACAGACTCAGTAAGTACTAGATGGTGAAATGAATAGTAATCTGCACACTGGGCACAGCCAGGGGCCGCGGAGGAAATGAAAGAGGCCGAGGAGCCCGAGTCCCACACTGGGGAAGGGGGTGGGGGTGGAGGCCACAGGCACCCGCGCCCGATTGCAGGTACAAGCTGCCAGAGTGGCGATGGTGCCAGTCTCACAGCCGGACTGAGTGTTCAGGACGGCCGTGTTTCTGACACTCCCCATCAATGACAAGGCACTGCACAAATGCCGGGTATCCTGAAGGTCTCTGCCCCTGCAACCTAGTGCAGGACAAGAGAGGGCCACCCAGGTCTACGGCCAGCATCTGATCACGGACGGGGTGGACGAGGGCCGCAGAGAGTGCGGAGGCCCGGGCAGGGCACAGAGGGCAGGCGGTGTGCGGGGCTGGAGGACCAGCGTGAGGCAGGGCTAACACAGAGATTTCTGGGGGTGAGGAGAGGCTGGGGGAGATTCCCTGAAGGGAACAGAGGGTAGCTTTGGAAGAGAAGAGGGTGGGGAGGGTTCTTGTTCGTGGGTAGAGGGGCCATCCAGCCAACAGTCCGTCCTCTCTCTGCGTGTCATACCCAAAACACACCCATGGATGTGCTTCCTCCGAGTGACTGGGTAGGTATTTCCTGTTCTTTTTATAATCTATCCCCGCTAAGATGAATTTTTTTTGTACTTGTTCTTGCTTTTTAGAGGGTTCACATATACATGAAGCACCTAGGATGGGGTGGAGAGTGAATGAGAAGAAAATTACATGGAAAAAGCATTCTGGGCCAAATAATATAGTAAAACTGTAAAAGTGAGGGGGTGAATAAAGCAATCAGGTTGGCCTTTGGCAATCCCGTCTAGGAGAGACAGAGCCTGGAGGGTGTTTCAGGGAGGGGCCAGCTAAGGAGACTGGAGAAGTCTCAGAGGAGACAGGAATTAGCTAGGCTTCCACTGCTTACAAACAAATCCACTGTTTTTAATCGATGCATCTCGTCGTAACAGCTACTCGCACAATACACGTGAAGCCCGCCTGCAGTTTCACTACCATCGGTGCAGTCGTCGCTGGGGCGCTGGGAGAAAGACACGTTCACAGCAGGAAAGGCGTGAGAATAGTAAGCACTTTGCTCAGGACCGGAAGGGCAGAGAGCGGCACGGCCCGAACGCAGACCCAGACCCTCCGACTCCAAATGCGATGCTGTTCACACGTCACGCTGTTTTACTTCCGGGTATTAGGCAGGTTTTTGGGGTTTAGGTTCCGGCATTAGAAGCTTTATTTTCATCGTGAGCCACCTCTTCCCTCTGCGCCCGCTGCCCTCAGCTGGTCACCCCTCCCTCAGGGTGTGGGTCCCCACCAAATCCTCCCTCCCCAGCCCAACTCCCTAAACCGGCCCCCCCCCCCGCCCACTCTGAAGACAGCGCCCCTGAGATGCCGCTGCCTCTTCTTCCTCTGGGAGGACCATCAGGACTGCCGCCGGAATCTGAGTTGGTCCCAAGCCGACTTACGTGTGGTCTCTAAACACAGTGAGAAAAGGAAGAGCACAGACCAAAGGAACTTTTGTGACTGGGGACAGTTTTCTAGGCCAACAGGTTTCTAAATGTGAGTGAAGAGTTCTCCTGGGAAAAGCGGGGGTCCAGGAGCGGACTTTGCACCTGGTCATGCGACAGCTCTGCTCGGGGTCAGAGGAGGAGCCCAAGGTCGCTGAGAGAAGCCATGGGCCTGGGGACCCCACACGGTCTCGGCTGCCAAGCACCGACACCGCCAACCCCAGAGACCACTCCTGACATTGACACCTGCCAGCAGGGCCGTTTCTGCTGGGACGGGTTTGTGACTGCAAAGCAGAACCAGCTCACCTTTTCCAGTCTCCTTTTCAGAATAAAGCATTTCACACTTAAGTGACATGTCTCTTAGACTCTTCTTCTGCAAGAACAAGAAACAAGAACAAAAGGTGAAAACGTAAAAGCACGTGTAGGTGACTTTATTTGGCTGACTTTACCGCACCTGATGAGGTACCGGCTACGTGGGGGACACAAGTGAAAGTCGCAGCAGAGATGGAATCGGGGACAAGGAGGTGAACCTGATTCCGACTGGGGACACTGGGGAGGCCTCAGAGATGACAGCTGAAGCACAGGAAGGATGTCCGCTGGGTTGAGAAGACAGCGTGAGTCCGAGTCCGGGGAACGAGGACTGCGGCAGAAGGATGCCCGGAAGGATGCTCAGATGGTGTCATGTCTGCCTCCCTCGCTGAAACCAAAGGCCCCTGAGGACACAGCCTGGGTAATGTGTGTCCAAAGACACCCCCACCACCACCACCTTCCTCAAGTCTGCACCCTCTACAAATGTCACCAGATCTTAGAGGACCCTGTAAGCCCAGGGAAGGATTTTGGTGTCCATCTTGAGGTCATGGGTGGGTCTTTGGATTCTACTGTAAAAGCAGGGGCGTCCCTGCCTGGATCTGAATTTTCGAAATACTTGCCAGGCTGCAGTCTAAAGAAGGAATCGGAGTTGGGCAAGAATCTCCGGGAGAGACAGTTCAGACAGCTGCAGTGACCCAGGATCACTGTAATAACCTCTCTGTCTCAGCGCCTCCAGAGCTATCCTTCTAAATACAAACTGGACTTGACTCTCTCCACCTCAAAACCCTTCACAGCTTTCCTTTACGGACAGAATAAAGTTGAAGTCCCAGGGACGGCATTCAGGTCCTGCATAATGTGAAACCACTCCACCCGTCCACATTCCCCAGCACCTCCCTCACATACTCCGGTCGTAGCAGACGACTGACTGGTCCCCAGGTGCAGCGCACGGACGCGCCTTGACCAAGGCCTCCGAGGCCGACGGCGCCTTGCTCGGCCGCGCTCCTCCACCACGGTTGGCTAGCGCTCGGCACCTTACAGGCACGTGGCTAATGTTTGTTGAGCAGAATTGAACTGTAAAGGCAGCACTTGGATTCATTTAATATTTCCTGACCACCAGGAACCACAAACAAAAAGACTGATCCATTTACTACATTCAAATGTAAAATACTGCACAGAAGTGGAAAAACAAAGTTAAAAGACGAACTGGGAAAGATATACAGACTACACGTGACAAAGAAGTAATTTCCTTTCTATCCCAAGGGTTCCCCGAATCATTCACACCAACAATCTAAAAAAAGGTTGGGCAAAGGAAATACATACACCCAGTCCATTATCCACTCATCAACTGTACAGATCAAAGAGCTTCCAGGTGCCCAGCGGGACTGAGGGCGTGAGGCGCGAGGACGCGCTCAGGGGCTTTGCTTCTGGGAGCGCACGCGGGCGGGGTCCCCTGGAAGGTGACCTGTCGGAATCTACAAAATCCAAACCATTGGAACGTTTAGCCTAGGAACTCCACTCTGAGAAATACATCACAGAGATAAAAACAGAACCAGCAAAGAGCCGCAGCTGAGACCTTGCTTCTCACAGCGAACCCGTCAGCAGGAGACCGGTTCGGTGACGGCCCGTCTGCACGAGGGAAACCCGCAGCCACTGAGGAACCGGGCGAGGCTGCACCCCTTGTGGGAGAATTATTCCAAACTGTATCCTAAGCGAAAGACGCGAAGTACCCCCACTCGTGGCCTGTGATGCTCCTTTTGTGCAAAGTGAACAAATAAACATGCAGACGTGCGTGCACAGGCAGGCAAACCCTTGATGTCGGCAGCTTCTGGGCAGATTTATTTACATGGCATATACCCTTTCGCATTGTTTGAACCTGCATTTTCTTCTGTGTTCAATTTTAAAAGCCTCCCCTCCCAAACGCATACGCAGCTGCTGATGGTTGATCGCGTACTAAAAGCTCGCCAAGCATCAGGGACACAACCTTGAATGACACTGCTCACATCCTCCGGGAGCTTTCGGACACAGTGATTCTCAAAAGGACTGCCTTTTACCACCACACGCGTGGAATCTGCGCTGAGGCTTCCAACAGTGAGACACACGTGAACACGGGGAAGCCGCCTCCTACACACTTGCTCAGTTGACAGCGGCTTTCAAAGGCTTGCCTGACTCCCAGCTTTCTCAAGGCACATCCTGACACGAGCAGTTCATCTGCTTCTCCTCTCCCGAGGGGGAGTCTTGGAAATACAGCAGCGGCAACTCGAACAGCGGTGACGAGGAAGAGCCCCGGGACTCTGCCTCTCCAAGTGGTGCAACAAGGTCTTCAACAACCTGGCAGGAGAAGGGCCTCCTGAGGTCGTCGGGGTGTGTGCAGAGACGCAAGCACGGAACCAGGAAATCAGTGAAGACAAATTTGGAACTGAAGAGCTTAGCCTGCGTAGAGCCACATTATGATTACATGTGTTAAGAGTTTGCTGAACAAAAATGCCCAATTAGTCTGGCCTCTAAAGGACTTCATAGAAAATACACCTCTAGAAACCAGCTGTCAAAGGGCTATGGCATCACTACAAAACCACGGTAATCAAGGCAGTGCGGTGCTGGTGCGGGGGTGAACACGCAGATCAACGGCCAGGACAGAGGTCCAGAAACAGACCCTCTGTCAAACGCAATCAATTCACGTGCAACTAAAAGGCAGCAAGACAATTCAGCAGAAGTCAGTCTTTCCAACAAATGATGCAAGGACAGCTGGACAGCCACATGGAAGAGAATGAAGCTGGACTCCTACCTCATACCATATACAAAGAAGAACTCTAAATGGATGAAAGACTGAATTTATAAAAGCTAAAACCATAAAACTCTTAGAAGAAACACAGGTGTAAATCTTTGGACCTTTTCTTAGCTATGTCACCAAAACCTACTACAACAACAAAATAAATTGGACATCATCAAAATTAAAAGCTTTTGTGTTTCAAAGGACACCATGAAGTGAAAATACAACACACACAGAACGGGAGGTAAAATTTACAAATCATCTTATAAGGGACTCGTATCTAGTATATGTAAAGAACCCCAGCAACTCAGTAATAAAGATAAATAAGTAAAGACTCGATTTAAAAATGAGCAAAGGACCTGAATGAACACTTTTCCAAAGAAGATATACAAGTGGTCAACACACACAAGGTAAGATGCTTGACATCATTAGCCATCAGGGGAATGCAGATCAAGACTACACGAAGATACCAACTCACACCCACTAGGATGGTTGTAATCAAAGGCAGGTAGTATTAAAGAGGACGTGGAGAAATTAGAACTCTCATACGTTGTAAAATGGTGCTGCCACTTTGGAAAATAGTTTGTCAGTTCCTCAAAAGGCGAAACACAGTTACCATATGACCCAGCAATTCAACTGCTAAGGTATATATATCCAAGAAGAAATTAATGTCCACACAAAAACGTGTAAACAAAAGTTCAAGAAGCAACATGTCTTGTAACATAGCCAAAAGTGGAAACAACACAAATACCCATCAACTGATGAATGGATAAATAAAAGGTGGTCCATCCACAATGGAAGGTTACTCAGGAATAAGAAGGAATGAAGTACTGGTGCATGCAACATGGACGAACCTTGAAAACATTAGGCTAAGTGGAAGAAGCTGGTCACAAAAGACCACATATTGTCTAATTCTGTTTCCAGAAATGTCCAGAACAGGCAATTCTAGAGACAGAAAGTAGATTAGTAGCTGCCGACGTGCTGGGGAACTGGGGAGGAAGGGGGTGTAGGAAAAAACAAAGAATGTGTGCTGACACGTACAGACTTTCTTTCCAGGGTGAAGTCTTATAAAATCAGCTGTGGGGATGGCTGCACAACTCTGTCAGTATAAAAACCACTGCCTTGTACACTTTAGATAGATGATTTATATGGTACACAAATTGCATCTCAATAAAATTGCTATTAAAAAAAAAAAGAGCTAGGCCAGGACAAACAGCTACCTGAGGCATGCTGCTGTTGCTCTGTACATTTAGAAAGGTGACATTACAATTCCAGACCCTTAACCAAGCTTTAAAGTGCTGAAATGCTTCTTACACAGAAGGTATTAACCTCTTGTCTGGTCCTATTTTAATCCATCATTTTTGGAACAATCAATACCAATTAAAAAATTTCTGAAACAATTCACCTTTTATTTAAATAGAGTCACATTTGAAAATCAAGGTTATATAGTTTAAAAGCATCTGACCTGGGTTTTGGATTAGGACCAAGGAGACGGATAGTCTGTTGTCAGTAGAAACTTGCTCCAGGCCCAGAAGAGAAAAAGGAACACAAACTAATTGTTTTCACCAACTTCCCAGTAAACATCAAATTTTACCAAATAATGTGTTTTGTAAAACGATTCTGTACATGAAACAAACCGGGTTTTATTTTAAAAGGCAGTGAGTCTGAGAGCTGCTCCACAATCCAGCCCAGCCACCAGGTGAAATACCCGTTTGTGTATCACACAACGCAGGCCAGCAGCAGCCTCACCCCTGTGCTGCGGGCGCTGATGAACCCCGAGTCACTGTGTCCACCTCACCCTGCAAGTAGAAGTATCACTTCTAAGAGAAATCACCTTTTCTTCCCGTCACACCCTGCCTTCAGGGTGTCCAGTGTCCAGTGTTCAGAGACTTTAGTCACGGACTCCTTCAACTAAGCCTTTCCTCAGAGAAGGATGAAGAAAACAGGCTCCTTTGCCACCACCGAACAGTCCTGCTTCCTGAACCTTGTGTAAACCCCGGGGAGGGAGTGAGCCAGGTAGGGGTCCTGGTACCGCCCATCTACCCTGCGCGCCCCTCCCGGGGGGGCTCCTCCCTGCCTCTCCCCCCACCTCGCCCTCCGGGGGACCATCTCCAGACGACTCTCCAGATGTGCCTCCAGCTTCCCTCCTCGTGGAGTCGCCCACCTCATCCCCCGTCCTGGGAGGCACTGCTTTCCTGTCACCTCCATCCAGTCCTTCCTTGCTTGAGTCTTACGCCTCCTCGCAGACCCAGCGGAGAAGCTCAACGCTCCACGCAGCCCTTCCTGACCTCCCCGACCTTCGGGAAGGCTTGTAAACTCGGCGACCCGGCAGAGCCAGCAGCAGTCCGCTCTCACCACGGCTCGGACAGCGAACACAGAGGACACAGGGCTGCCCCTGCAAGAACTGAAGGTCTTTCTGGGCAAGGCCTGGAAGGTCTTAAGAGATTACAGCCATCACTTATTAAACATATTCATCTGCTTCTAAGTTAAATAAACAATTTTAATGCAAACATTCAATAGGGCATCTTTCCCATCGCTCCCAAGATTTCGGCTCTTTCTGCTGCTGTAGGCATGGGCGGCTTCACCCCACTCTGTCTTCGCTGGAGCATGATAGAATGCTGCGTGTGCACAGAAAAGAGAAGAAATCGCAGTCAGTGACGCACTAAATGCTACCCATCGGCCAGCAATCTGCTGTTGCTTCTTCAAAAACGGAATACAAGAACACCACGTTTAAGAAAAATTAAAAATGAATTCTAGGACTCCAGATAATGTCTTCAGACTATAAACCAATTAAATAGACGTGACTATTCCCATAGGAAGGACCTGTTAACCGGGATGGGACAAATCGTTTAATTCCAAGAGCACAAAGTACAGCACACCGAGAGGAGCTACCAAGTAACCGCCAGACGAAGCCAGCAGGAAACACCACAGAGGGAGAGGAACAGACGTGGCATGCCAGTGTCCCGGAGAAAGGGACCACAGGCGGCAACGGGAGGGGTAGCCTGGGTCGTGCTGTACAGGGCAGGGCACCCATTCTGTTCACCTCCAGAAGCCTAAAATCAGAACAAGGGTATCGTTTTAGGGCTGCAGGTACTTGTACACGTCGGAAGACCCACGTCTGTCAGAGCTGCATCCTTACCCGCGGGAGTAGGGCAAGGCGGCTAACAAGCGCTCCCAAGGGTCCTTTAGGGCACGCTGAGGTTAAGTCAAAGAGCTCAAGGCTCCTCTGCCATCACTGAGAGAGCAGTGTGGGCACTGACGAGTTGCAGGCTCCAGCTTCGAGCCTCAGAGACGAGCCCTAACATCAGGGCACCTGGGCTGGGCTTACCCAGAACTTGCGGCAGCTTCTGTACTTCAGGAAGTAAGCGGAGCACCTCTCCTTGTCATAGTTATTCTCGTCCATACATCTGGTGGAAGCATCGGACTCCTTAAATATGTAAGACAGGTATCATTTAAGAGGTGGAACGGCATCTTAAAAAAAGGACAGACTTCTGAAGCTGCTTCCCCCCCACCAGAACAGGTAATTTCAATGAATAGAAATAGAATTATCTTTCCAACTATCCCAGCATTCATTCTGCTTGAAGCAGACATCTTCCTTTTCATAGTCTGGGTCAGTTTTCCGAATATCTGATCACAGGAATTTGAGCTGAAGCACTGACTGGCTCACCTAACCCAGTACCAGTTAACAAAGGCAAGGTGTGCTGAGCTCGACATCACCACCGCGCGGCGAGAGGCAGAACCTGGTCTCCCGACTCGCAGAGCAGCCCTCCGCCTCCTCCTCCTCCTCCAAGTTCCCGCTTGGACTTGAATGTTTGATGTTAAGCTGGTTTCAAGATCCTAAGTTAAGTCACTAATGACTGGTCTACATCAAGGTAACTTAAATTAACGACATTCATCTCACTGTATTTTTGGCTGTCACTCACTCCACTACACAAGTTTATACACTATTATGCAAGCAATTTTAATAGCTATCATTAATATCACTTCAAAACCAGAGTGAGCAACACAGGGCTGTGAGTTCCGAGGAGGGCAGCTGCCATTTGCGAGTCACATGTAAGGTCTCTGAGCTGGAAGAAGACTGGATAATTAATTTCAAAGTGAGAGACATGATTCTCAGATGCCATCTACAGGGAAGCCTTAAACAAATGGGTAGATAATTTGCTTCACAGATCTAAGAAACATGGTCTATCTAAAGAGACTTAATAAAGCTGTTAAAACAGATTTCACATACAGAACGAAACTAATGTTCTATGCCAAATATTTAATGAATGTGTGTCTCGGGAAAATGCACATAGGATCGGGGAATATGCTTTTCACAGAACCTGTCTGATAACTGCATTGTTCAAGGATGACAATGCCACAAAGTACTGTAAATCATATCAAATAAATGCCAATAAAAGCGTACTATTACAACCAAATATTTCGTTTATAATTCCTTTCTGAAAACCTTTAGGATTTAAATAGGCTAATTCTGTTATCAGCCCCTTACTCTCCGACAGGTTGCCTCAAGGATGTGATGAAATTATTGCTATCAAAACAGAAATTTCAGTGACAGTTTAAAAATACCTACTTTCCCACTAAAGATTTTCCTCAGTGTTACATACACATGCCTAATGTTACAGTGAAAACTAAACACTTGTATATTACACAAATCAGGGGAACTTAAAAGAGATGCTAGCTGAATCATGAACATTTTAAAACGCTCTAGCGAAATAAGGATACACTGACCAGAAACATTTTTTGTACAGAAATAACTTTATTTAAGGACTGCAGAAAACAGATGCCCATGCAATCAGAAGCCTGTTCCAACTTAACACTCATGACAATTAAGAGCAAACCACCTTACCGACAAGCAAGGGTTTACGTCGGGATCTCTCAGCTTCTGTGTGACCATGGGCATCCTGACAGTCTTCTTACTGCAGGCAGATGTTGAGGAAAGAGTTACATGGTGGGGTGACAGAAAATGTGTCCGCAAATCTCATTAGCTCCGATAGTACTTGAGCACTTAATTTTGGCATAATGATTATCCAGTGAGGAACTTCACGTACCCTCTGTATTTTCAGAATAAAGACTTTATAAGTTTCTCCTTTGCATTGTCTTGTGTCTCAGCACAAAGGCCATATTTAAATTACTTACGTCCATTTACAGAAATTTGATTACAATGTCCAGAAGAAAGATAGTTCAGCTAAAATTCAGTTTTATTTTATTCCTATTTCTAAAGGTTAAGCAATTAAATGTATTAACAAAACCAAAGAATGTGGCATGCATTCTAATGATGACTTCCTTATTACAAGTGTGGAATAATTTAGTACAACCCACCTTTAGCAAAAACATTTGCTACCTTAAGTACCTGAATGTCTACTCCAAGGCCAGCCCTAGAGTGGCCAATATGCCAGAAAACCAAGTTATTGCTTGGCTGACATTTTGAAAAGTTAAAAAGAGAAATCTGAAACTTAACTTCCAGTGGTATCCGCTATTTAATTGATACTTCCCTGGGCTGAAAGAAGTCAGGGATTGCTACTGTGGTTCACTAATCTTCCAACGAAAGCCCTACACAGATGCAGCTTTTATACCAGAAGCTTTTAGACCACGGTTCTCTAAGAGCCAACTGGTGATTCCAAGTCAAGTCCCGTACTCACACAACAGGTATATAAATACCCCAGGACAACGCTCTCTACAGCGGAGTTAACTGAAATTGGTATGACTATTATCTTCAAAGATATGGTATAGAGAGAAACTAAAAGAAGAAATTTTAAAAAAAGTCAACTGTTACTATTTTAAAAATAATTTTTTGTTTCAATATGTTAGTATACTCTCAGCGAGCAGCCCACAGATATTTTAAATCCTCTGCACTAAGCGTAAGGTGCTTCCTACTGAACTCTTCCGGCTTAGCTGCCTTTTACCTAAAGATCAAAGGAGAAGCCAGCAAACAACGCAGTATGACCTACCCAACACCACTGAATAAAAAACTGTCCCTGTGACCAGACAGAGGCCAGAATTTTTGTACGAAATGGTTTCTCCTTCCTTGCTCAAGGTCAGACCATCCCCAAATATCAGTCTTGTTAAAAGAAATAAAGTACATTCAGGAAAAACAATCAAACCCCACAAGCTCCTGAAAAGTGAAGAGATTCTGAGTCCAGAGTCATCTAGTTCAGCTTCTCTATCTAGGGAAAGATGAGGCTCAAGGAGATAACCTTTGTAAAGAAGGATGGAAAAGAGTCTAACCATTCTGGTGTCCTTTACTTTTAGTACCCACTAAATAACCCTTTGATGAGTTCCCTCGAGCAATACATGAGTACGCCTAGCTAACAGAAACCTCTTGGCAAAAAGGAAATTCCACATGTTCAACTACATCTGGGAGCTTCCTCCTCTCCTGAATTACAATTCTTTTGCAGGCTTGACTTCTTCTTAAGAGAGATGACAACGCTACGTAGTTCACAGCCTTCTTTTTTTACATCTGCCCTACGCTGTGAAAACACAGAATTCTGCTTAGCTGCTCATATTCCTTGGATATAATTTCAGCAAGGATCAGATGCAGAGAAAACTCAGGTGGTCTGCCTTACATCAAAGTATTGTACTTTGCATTTTATCATCATCAGTCAGGAATTCTTTAAAAATAACACCTAGGTAACATCACGTATGCCCAATCAGGTTTGCGATAGTTTATTCACATTTCATTTCCTTTCCCCTCTGGGTTCTAAACACAAGTCAGACTAACTTCCGAAGGTCACCCTGCGTGCATCCTCAAGCAGTAACTGGAAATGGAGAGGAAAAGTCAATGCACAGGAGGAGCGGGGCCGGAGGGAAGCCCGAGGGTTCCGCTGGACAGACCTTACCTACCTGCGTTCTAAAGGTACTGAACAAACGTTACCAAGCTCTACTATCAGAGGACAATCAAAAAGAAATCAAAGGTTTGAGGGAAGGGCCGCAAAAGCACAGAACATTGGAGGAACAGCTTGAAAATCTTTCCTAAAAGGCAACCTGCTTAGAAAAGTATTTCTTGGTTCCCCTTTCAGTGGTTCACGTCCCCACTCTCCAGCAGCTTTGCAGGGGAAGGGGGAAGGGAGCGCTGAACATGTCCATGCCCCCGTGCGGGTCTCGGCAGAGACAAGGGGCTGCGGCTCTCCTCAAACCCAGAGGCAACTGTCGGGAAACTACAACGCGTCCTGCGAGGCCCGAGAGCCTTTAACGCATTGCTGGGTGCAGACAAGCAGGGTCAGGAAGTCGGGGTGGCACTGTGGGGGGGGGGGGGGGTAGCGGCGCGGAGGTCGAGCGGAGACCCTGGAGAGATGCGAGCCCCAGGCCTCGCCGCCTTCCGCGGGGCTGCCGGTGTGCCCAACGGTGGACAGCGGGCACAGGTGAGCACACCTTGCTTCGACCTTCGACGGTGCCGTGAAGGGCAGAGAGCGAGGAAGCCGCAGGAAACTGGGGGCAGGGGTAGCAATTACGCCCCAAAGGTTGAGAAGGAGGGTGAAGGAAGAACTGGGGGTGCCCGGGCTCGGGGCACCTTCCTCGCCCCCGGCCCGAACAGACCCGGGTCGCGGGGAGGAGGTGCCACGAGAAAGGGCCTGCGCCGAGGCGAGGCCTGGTGGAAGCGGCTTCACGCGGAAGAGGCGGACTCGGGCCCCGCGGCGGCCCGCGCGCGCCCCTCGCTCCCCGCATCCCTGCAGCCGCCGCGGAGGGAAGGGCGGGGGAAACCACTCACCTCGGGCGGCCGCTCCGCCAGCACCCAGGCCGACTCCAGCTCCAAACACGTCAATGGCTCACGCAGCTGGACCTTAAGTAGCGCGCATCCCAACGTGCTGCCCCCGCTCCCCGGCGGCCGTCCGGCCAATCGACGCGCGCTGCCGCCTGACTGACAGTAGAACCGGGCCTTGCGCGGCGGGGGCGGGCGGGCCTCGCACCGCCCACAGCCGGCGGGAGGAGGGCCGAGGAGGGAGGAGTGGGCGGGGCGGGGCACGCGGCCCCCGCCCCCGGCCCCGCCCCGCCGCGCCCCCGGAGCCGCGGCCCGCCTCTTAACACTTCGGCTTGACGGGCGGCGACACAGGCCAATCGGCGGGCGCAGCCCCGGCGGCGGCGGCGCCCAGTGGCCGGCCCCAGGGCGGAGCGCGCGGGGGGCGGGCGCAGCGGCGGGCGGGGGCAGGGGGCGGGCCGGCGAGAGGCGGGGGCGGCGGCCGAGCAGCCGGGGGAGGCGGCGGTGGGCGCGACGTCGGCGGCGGCGGCGGCGGCGGCGGCGGCGGCAGTTGCAAGTTGGGCTGCAGGGGCAGCGCATACACTACAATGGCTGCTGGAAAGAGGCGTAAGGAAACAATTTCCAGGCCCGCCGCGTCCAGCCCGAAATATGAGAAAAAAATTATTAGAAATTCCGCGGGCGGTGTAAAGGCGGCGGACGGGCCGGAGGGAGGATGTTAAAGCCCCGCGGTGAGTTCTCCCGGGGTCCGGGGCGGCGGAGAGGCGTTTAGCGGGAGAAATATCAGGGTTATTTAAATTATGGGACTAGCCGAGGGGGCAGAGGAGCAGCGGCGGCGGCAGGAGGAGGAAAAGTTTGTGCTACTCTCAGCCCCTGCTCAGGACCCCAGAGGGGAAAATAATAATAAAAAATAAAATAAAATAATTCGGCGGGGGTGTGAGGACTCCCGAAGTCGCTCCTGACAGGGCAGGGGGCGATGCGGCTGGAGACCCGAAGGTGAGGTCGGTGGGAAAAAAAAAAAACCCTTTATTCAGGGTCTGGAAAGTTTGAAAAGTTTTCCTCCTCCTCCTCCTCCTCCTCTCTGGTGCTGTGAATATTGTGACAGCGGCAGCGGCAGCAGCGAGAGCGGAAGACATTAGAGACCCGAAAAATCAGGGAAAAATTAATATAAATTCGGTTTTGAGAGTAAACTCTCCGCATTTTCCACCAAAACATCCCGGGGGAAGGTCGCTCCCCAAAGGGCCTGGCGGAAACCCGCAGTCGGCAATATTTGGGGGGCACTTTGAGTGACTTGGGGTAACTTTGCCCCTTTTTCAAAAGAGGTTTTTCTTTTTGGGGGAAATGAATTTGTTTTTGCCCTTTCCTCAGGTGGGCAAGCCGGGGTCGGGGTGCGGGGTCTGCGGGGCGGTGTGAGCCCTGGGTGTGTGGCCGCGGGGGGAGGGGGTGCTAAATGAAAGCAGGAGATCTGCACAGAGCAGGGACAGCTTGTTGTCAGTATCATAAACAACCAAAATGGAGGGAGAACTCAGGCATATAACCAAATAAAAATTTTTTAAAAATCGCAAAAAATCCCTAAAAATCCGGGATGCTCCCCCTTTTCTCGCTAAAGGTAAAAGTATGAACCGCCTTTCCCCTGAAGTCCATTTTGACTTTGCAGGGACCAAGGAGTTAATATTTATTTATTTTTTAAAACTTTCGAAGGGCAAAAGCCTTTTATAACTCAACCGACAATGAGAAAACGTGAAAATCCGATGCTAGAGAAGGAGGGGGAGGGAGGGGGGAGGTGGTAGTGCAGAAACTGCTAAACTTATTGGTAATGTGGACTGATCTGAGATAAGATAAACACTGTATTTGCTATTTTATAACTCTCTTTTAATGATCGTTGCGGGGTTGTTTTTTTTTTTTTGGTGGAAAAAAAAAGTGATGCCATTTTCTTAATAGAGTTAATATGTGTGATTGGAAGAATAAACCTTTCCGGCTTTAGATTGCATTTTCGTCGCATTTATGCTTCAGGTTTTGTTAGTGGCTCCCTCCTTTCTTTCAGCCAGGCTCTGCAGAGCAGGGGTAGAGAGGTGATGTTGCACAGAGAGGCTGGTGTGCAAGAATGGAGCACCTTTTGGGGTGGGGTGGGGAGTTGCTTGGTTTCTCCCTTCCTGACACGTTTGCTTCACCTGTTCATCCTCAGTAAAGAATGTTAAGCTGAGGTTTTCTGGTTTTACGTGTAGAAAAGGATGGTGCCTCTTGCATCACATTGAAGTTAATGGGAAAGTGCTGCTGATGTTGGTTCCACGTGGGATATGGGACAGAGCAGGGCATTTTAAAGGGACAGCTTCTCTTTTCTTATGATTTTCATCACCTACACAGACTTACTGCGTGAGGACCAGAAGCAGAGGAGCTGGGAGGGTGTGGTGATGGGAGAGCCTTCTCTTTCCATTACTCAAGTGTACCCACCTTAGCAGTGATGGAGGGGAGGGAGGGATAAGCAGGCTTAGCAGAAGATGGGTATTGTGGAGATCAGTTTGTATCCGAGCTGTTCTTTTGTGTAACCAGCCCTCCCAGGAACTTTTCATGTTACATTGCTTTGCTTTGGAAGCTGATTTTGGAAGGAATTGTGGAAAAATGGAAATAGCTTAAGGTGTGTGGTGTAATGGTATAGCATTATTGAACAGTTATGAATTCTGTGCAGTGAGATCAAAGAGCTGTGTATGCCCATAATGTAATTTTACAGCCATTTTGTAAAAGCTGTAAAATACCTAATATTCAGTTTGGCTTCAGGTACATTGAGGACTTCTAGTTGAAAACTGCAGACAGAGTGGTGGAGATTCTTTTACACTGTAAGCAGTAGGCATTTCTTTAAGGAAAAAAAAGCACATACACCAACACCATGGAAAGGTTCAAGTATACCCATTTTAAAACCCCATCCTATACATGTGCTGTAACTCTGCGCCTTGGGAATCAAAAGATTTCAAAACCTTGTGACCTGTCAGTCTGCATCTTTTAAGTTGAATTTATTTGTGTTATTTCACAGGAAATGTTTACTGGTCATAAACTGCTATTGCCTCTAATGGTTTAGATTTTCACAATATTTTTCAGAATTTAAAATGTGTAAGTTGTTTGCTGTGCTCTATTGGAGATTAAGGTTAATCTTGAATAGAATTTACTTGTGTTCCGTTTTCCACAGGTATATGAAGTTTCTGGAATAAATGCCTATTTTCCTTTGTTTTTATGATTTATAGAAGTGGATTAAAATTAGGGCTGGGTTTTTAGACTTCTTATACAAAATATTTTTCTTGCCATACTGTACAAACAAATTATTATTTTGAAGTCTAGTGTATGTTAGCCTGTGTTCACATCTGAGCTCTCATCTGCACCTTTCTGTAAATCCCTTCATGATAGTGTTACATCGGTGTAGTGTTTGAGAACATCATCTTGTGGTTTCTAATTTTTGGAAGCAATTACAGCTTTCTAAGAACTCATTAAAAAATTAATGCCGTGAACTATTGCGAAATCAGATTTGATTGGAAAGTGACTGAACCGTCCATGGAGAAGAGAAACTCCTCCCCCTCTCCAAATAATCTTCCCAGAGAGTTCAGAATGCCATTAATACTTATAAAATCTTTGAAGTTTATCTGACATTTTCATTGTATTTTGGCTCGAGACAGTTACATTGGCTATAAGTAGTCAGAATTAGGCTGTGTGTTTAAAATAAGTGAGACTTTTAGATCTTGAATTGTTGCCACTTTGACAAACCAGATGCTAATATCAATAAATTCAGTTTCTGTAAAAGTGAAGGAAAAGTGTTTCTTCCAGTTATAGTAGATGACTGATAATTCAGGTCATTTGGACACTTTCAAGTTATGATTAGTTAGTTCCTTGTCAACCTAAATAAAAGTGCTGGTATTGTGATTTTTTTTTTCCTATCTCACCAAGGGTGGCAAAAAAAACTTTCTTCATGATTGTGTTTTACACAGCTAGCTACTTGTGTGAATCAGAAAATGCACTCACTCTGAGTGTACAAGTATAAAATCTGTAATTCCTTAGAGAGTCTTCTTTAGATGGGGCACAGCACAGTTACTAATTTGACCTGATTGTATTCAGCCTTTTTAATGCCTTAGAAATGCTACCTGTTGAACATCCCTTTTCTCAAGCTACTATTAAATAATACAAACTTAGAGGAGTAATCTTAAGCTTGTTGTGTACTCAAAATCCTTATTTCAGTTAGAATTAGAGAGCCCCCATAGATTGAGATTCTTGTTTGAAATTTATATGCCTAATTTTGCTTTTGGAAATTCTATAAGGAATGTAGCTGCTGAGAGAGATGATTTATAAATGTGGGCTAATTCTGATAAAATTCTCTATCTATATATTCATGATAGCCTAAGTATTTTAATAAGCAGACATCTTACAGCCAAATAAATTAGTGACTATATTTTTATCAATATAGCTTCAAAATTTTAAGGATACTCTTTGTGTTTTAATGTCATACAAAGGTGTTTTTCCCCCTTCATTTTTACTATAATCCTGGTTGTCACTGTATGCATTTTGGTTTGATATTCGGGAAATTTTCCTTTCTGAGGATTAAATTGTTATTTGCTGAATGAAATATAATGCTCCTGGCTTTGAGATTTGAAAAGCCCAGGAACTGAAACATGTCTCTCTAGCTATCTTTGAAGTTTTGTTTTGATAATCATTTGCCTCTTGAGCTGTGTCAGCAAAATATCGGTCCCTTCCAAGAATGTTTTAATATTTTTTATTTAGCATCTTGTTCTTTGGAAAAAATAATATATATGAAAAATTACCTGTTACACACACATGCATGTACACACACACACACCCCCCCCAAGAAAAAACAAAAAATTTTACTGAATAACTTTACTTCCACTGCCTGGAATATTTGTTCTTTTTGATGTGTTTCCAAGTGTATAGGAAATAAATACACATTTTTCCTCTTTATATTGATAACATCTTAGGTCCTTTAGTTATTTGAGTAAGGGAAGAGTTTCAGAAGAAGGAAAGAACAACTGAATCTGTTCAACAAAATCCAAGATAGTGAATATGTTAAAGGTAAAACTATAAATTGTCCCTTGAGTCATTTTTTAAATGTTTTAAGAACCTGATAAACACCTTATCTAGAACATCAGATACTTTGAAAATATATCAGTCACTGCAAAGAAGCAAAAATAGACCTTTAATTTCTTTAATTTTAACAAGAATTAATGTAGGCAGCATATTTAACCAATTAGTAAGTGTTTAGGTAGCTTTGGAAAAGTATTTACAAATAAGTTAAATGTGAGGGCAGGGTATATCAGATTGATGAACTGTAAAGTTAGCTATGATTCTAGAATTCATGCAAGGGAATTCTTTTCCATTTTACAGTAGGACCACTTTGGAGGCAACTAATTTTTACTTTTGTATGCATTTCAGTACCTGTTGTTTTGTTTTTTTTTTTTTTAAAAAAGCCTGAACCTGACATCTACTGTGTTACTCCTTTTCATTTACAACAGGGCAGCTTTTATGTCTCATTAGCAAATTTAATTTTTAAATTTAACTTGAGAAATGAAATGCAAATTTTTAGACCATAGTGTTTTACAAAAGTATTGGTGTGTAGTTATTAACATTTGAAGTTGTGAGGAATATACATGTCTGAAAGCCTAGTAGACATTGTTGCAGGGGCATAATTTGGTTTTTACTTTTAAATCTCTTGGCCTGCTGCCCAGTGGTTTGCATTCTACTGTGTGTCCACCTGTCCCTGCCTCCTCCCTCCAGGGTGGTATTGACAACGGTATGGTGCTAAGGAACTACCAAGGGTGCTTTGGTATCTCTCTGTTCTGATTCTGTGTATGTATTGGTGTGTGTTGTTGTTAAGATGTTAAGATTTTTGCTCTTTTTTTTTTTTAATGCTTATCAGAAAACAAAATCCCATTGTTATGGAACAGAAATAATATCTCATTTTTAAAAAGTGAAGTGGTGTGATACTGCATTAAAATTGTTAGTATTTAAAAGTCCCTGGATGTCTTGTAAACAGAGTTACTGCAGGATCAGGGTATTAAAAGTAACCACAGTGTGTGTGGGGAATTTGAGATGACGACCTAAGCAATGTGTGTGCCTGAGAAGAATGAATGAATTTAGGCAATTATGTCCTTGGTTAATAGGAGAAGCAATTTGCTTGAGATGTTTCCTTGCATTTTTTTTAAGTGAAAATTTTTCCTAATCTAAAAACATAGAAAACCTAGAAATATGATTGTGTTAGAAAGCAAAAATGTTCTTTTTGGATGCCTTTTTTAAAAAAGAATTTTAAATAATTAGAATGTGTAACAAGAATATAAGTATGGACTAAAATGTCCAAAATTGGTGGGAAAGAACTAGGTAGATGAGAATATCAGATTAAATAATAATCATGGTAAATTTAAAATTTGACTTACATGAATAAAGAATAACTAACTACAAAGTAAATAATAATAAATTTATCCCCCCAAAATGAGAGTGATAATTGAAGGAATCTATAAGAGAGTGTTTTTTAATGCAAATTGCTGGCTCTATGATAACCTTTTAAAAATAGATTCTCCTCAATTTTTCCTCCATATCTTTAGACCTGTATTAAACTAAATTAAATTCTAAGAATAATTTTAGTGGTTATTTGGAATTCTTTATTTTTAAATAAGGAAAAATGATTTTTTGTTATTTTTTTAAGAGGTTAAAGATTATTTTAAATGTGTACCTAAGTGAAGTGTTCTGAAAAATCTCAGAAACTACTGAAAATTATTTTCTTCATTCTTCATCTGAAAGTTTAAAACTTTCCATTAGGTTAATGAAATAAATTGTAAAACCTTAGTCTCAGAACAATGTACTTTGTGAACTTTTTAAGGACAATTTAAATCATTTCTTACAGGCTTCATAATATTTAAAAAGCTTTTCACAAGTAAAGATAAGAACATTCACAAAGTTCTTAGTTTCTGAGATGTTTTTAGGTGTATGCTGACAATTAAAGAATTTTCTTTCCCATTTATTAGTTAGCAATTGATTTTCTGAAGGAGAATCTGGACCTATTACAGCCTTAAGTTCGGGAATGGAATTTTCCTTTACTATTAGACAGTATTTTGAGGGTAGAGCATACAGCTTTCCTTCAAGGCTCTTCGTAGAGTGTGGTGATCTGCATTGCAGAGTCTGGAGGTCTGCCTTTTTTTGAGAGTGAGAAACTCATTTTAGGCTTTCAGATATTAAATATCTGAATTATTGTCTCAAACCAGTATTAGAATTGCACATGTGTTTGTTGATTATTTATGCTATCCTCTCTTTTAGTTTCTAAATATGGGAATGTTCATACTCAGGTTAAATGCTACAACTAAAGGGCTGCCATTTGACTTTTTTAGAAATATATGTATCTTTTAAATCTATGGTTAGACATTAGAGCCTTTAATTTTGAGTTACATTTCTGGTGACTGTTAAACTGGAAATCAGTTAGAGAATGAGGAACTTAGTCACTTTGGCTAATAGGCAAAATTAGAAAAAAATTCAATCAATTTTTTCACTTGAAGATACTTTAGTAAAAAGCTGATTGAACTGTTCTTGACTAGAATTTTGAGAAATTGAACCTGGAAGCTTGAGGTGGTTCAAATGTGCAGGCTCAAAATAGCACCAGTTGAATTTTAGTCTACTAGAGTTTCTCAGTAACTTGATTTTGTTTTCTTGTATTGTCTTAATGCTGGAATTACATAGAGCCTGCATCACTTTTCATCACTTGTCATCTAAAAGAGTTATAATAATAGGTTTTATTTTATCAACTTCAGGCAATGAAATGAAAATACAGTTTTATATAAGAGTACATTACCTTTTTTAAGCTACTTTGTGCATTTCCTGAGTATAATCTCTTTAACTGTTCCATTCCAAAGGAGGGAAATTAGCTCCATGACTTTAAAACTAAATTTGTTCTAAATTTGCAGTTTATGGGAGAGTTGTCACTTTATATATTTGGATAAGATCTATTATAACCTTAAAAATAAATATTAATATGACCATCATATCTGACTATAAGCTACAGCTCAAACATGAATTTACTTTCCTTGTATTTCTAAAATTGTTTTCTAAATAAAACTGAGAAATGTTTTTCATGTGTTTTTTCTAATTTGTTATTGTCTGAAGTGATTTAATTGGGTAAAATTTCCATTTCAATTATGTTTCTCTTCTAATATTAATGGAATTTTACTTGAAAATTACTATTCAAAGGTACAGTGTTTCAGCACTAAAATAGAATTAGATGTATAATTCTAATTATATAGGTATGTTAATTATACCAAGAGTGGTGGAAGCAGCCCTAGCAGTTCTTATTTGGAATAGTTTAAAATGTTTCAAAGAAAGTGCCTGTGAGTATAAGGCACACCTCTAACAGCAGTTTATAATACTTGATGCTTTTTTTTGTTTCTGCTTCATAAAATTTGAGCATCCTCAGAGCTACCGTCATGCAAACAAATCACTGATTTAACTATGCCCTGTGTAAAGGTGCCTGTACCAGGTTTAGCTTTTAATGTAGTTTTCTTTAGCTTCCTTATAAGGAAAAGGTGTAAGACAGATATTCCTTAGTAATAATTTGGTGCACATCACATTTTAAAAGATATTATAAGTAAAATATATTGTCATAATTGTTTACTCAAATTAAAATGAAAGTAAATTATCTAGTAATAGTTTTAATTAGACACAGAATGAGGTTTTAAATACTTAACTGGATAACTTGATGTACTGCTGAAATATAGAGAATTTTCATTGAAAATTGCTTTTGTACCTGAATCTTTTTTTCTGTGCCTAGAAGTTTGTAAATAAAAGTGAACAAATATAAAAGTCTGGCAGTTTGTAGAAGTTCCTAAACATGTATCCTTTAACAGTGAATTAAAATATATTTTTCAAATACATGGGCAAAATTACTTCAAAAAGCATAATATATTCAATCATTGTAGTTATTTTTCAAATAAAAGTGGTGGTGAATGGGTTAGTATTGTTTTTATCTACATCAGTTGACTATTGTAGTCGAAATTTTTAATCATTAAGCATTTAATACTCTGAAAGATACTTCAGGGTTTTTTTAAGTGGAATAACAGGGTTTTCCTTAAAACCTTTTCTTTTTGGACATTATAGCATAATTAAGATAGTTATTTTAGAACTCTAACTGCTTTTATTTAGTAAGAGAATTCCTGTTCCCAAGATCATGTTGTTCTTAGGAGAAGTTCCTATCTTGAAGGACTCTTAGTCATAGCTCAGGGTATCTTTTTAAAGTATATACGAGAAACCTTTCTTCTTTCTAGAGTTAGGCGTTTATCACTATGAACTTCCCTCTTTGGACTGCTTTTGCTGCATCCCATCAATTTTGGTGTGTTCCATTTCCATTTTTATTTGTCTCAAGTCTTTTTTTTAATTTCTTCTGATTTCTTTTTTGATCTATTGGTTGTTCAGTATCATCTTGTTTAATTTCCACATAGTTGTGAATTTTCCAGTTTTCTTTATGTAATTACCTTCTAGTTTCGTACTACTATTGTCAGAAAAGATGCTTGGTATTATTTCAGTCCTCTTAAATTTATTGGGACTTGTTTTGTGGCCTAACATATGATCTGTCTTGAAAAATTTTCCATATGCACTTGAGAAGAATGTGTATTCTGTTGCTTTTGGATGGAATGTTCTCTAAATGTCTGTTAGGTCTGTCTGGTCTGATGTGTCATATAATGCCAATATTTCCTTATTGATTTTCTGTCTGGTTGATCTGTCCCTTTATGTAAGTGAGGTATTTAAATTCCCTTCTATTATTGTATTGCTGTGTATCTCTCCCTTTAGGTCTGTTAATAGTTGCTTTATATATTTAGGTGCTCCTATGTTGGGTATATAAATATTAACAGATATTATAGCTTCTTGTTAAATAAACAACCTAACTTTTAGGGATATTTTAGGAAGTAGGAAAAGAACTTGGGGAGCTAGAAAAATAAGAACAAATGAAGCCAAAAGTTAGTAGAAGGAAGGAAATATCGAAGATTAGATAAAAAATGAGAGACCAAAAAAGATAATAGAAAAGATCAATGAAGTTAAGAGCTGTTTCTTTGGAAAGATAAATGAAATTCACAACCTTTAGCCAGACTCACCAAAAAACAAAAACAAAAAACAAGAAAGAGACTCAAATAAATAAAGTTAGAAGTGAAAGCTGGCACAGCAAATAGCGCAGAGAAATACAGGTGATCAGAGGAAACCGCTGTGAACAGCTCTACACTAACAAATTGGACGACCTAGAAATGGACAAATTCCTAGAAACGTACAAACTACCAAGACTGAATTATGATGAAACAGAAAATCTGAGCAGATGGATTACTGGTAAGACAATTGAATCAGTAATCAGAAACCTCCCAAGAATCAGAAGTCCACAGTCAACCAGATGGCTTTACTGGTGAATTCTACCAAACATTCAAAGAAGAATTACAGTCATGCCTCATTTTATTGTGTTTTGCAGATATTCATTACATTTGTGTTTTTTACAAATTGAAGGTTTACAGCAACCCTGTGTCAAGCAAGTATATCAGCGCCATTTTTCCAATAGCATTTGCTTACTTCTGTGTCATATTTTGGTAATTCTCACAATATTTTAAACTTTTCATTGTTGTTATATCTGTTATGGTGATCTGTCATCAGTGTGATCTTTGATATTACTATTGGAAAAGGATTATGACTCACTGAAGGCACAGATGATGATTAGTATTGTTTAGCAATAAAATATTTTTAATTACATTGTTTTTTCAGACATAATTCTATTGCACACTTAAAAGACTGCAGTACAGTGTAAATGTAACTTCTTTATGCACTGGGAACACAACAACAAAAATTCATGTGACTGGCTTTTTGCAATATTGGCTACATTGCAGTGGTCTGGAACTGACCCTGCAACACCTCCAAGATATGCCTGCACTTACAGTCCTTGTCAAACTCTTCTGAAAAATAGAAGAAGGAGGAACCCTTTCAAAATCATTTACAAGAACAACTGTTGCCCTGATACCAAAACCGGACAACGATGCCACAAATAAGGAAAATTATAGACCAAGATCTTTGATGAACATAAGCAAAAATTTTCGACAAAATATTAGCAAACTGAATTCAATAGTACAGTGAACAGAGCATACACCATGATCAGCTGGGATTTATTCCAGGGATGCAAGGATGGTTGAACATCTGCAACTTGGTCACTATGATACATCACGTTAACAAAATGAAGGGTGAAATTATATGATTATCTCAATAGATGCAGAGAAGGCATTTGACAAAAATCAATGTCTGTTTATGGTTAAAAACAACAACAACAACAACCTTTCAACAAATCAGGTACAGAGGGAATGTACCTGAACATGATAAAGGCCATGAATGACAAGCCCAGAGTTAGCATACTCAGTGGTGAAAACCTTTTTCTCTAAGATCAGGAAAGAACACGGATGCCCACTCTCACCACTTTTATTCCATGTAGTGTTGGAAGTCCCAGCCAGAACAGTTAGGCGACAAAAAAGTTAAAGGCATCCAAATTAGAAAGGAAGAAATAAAATTTTCACTATTTGCAGATGACATGATATCTTATATAGAAAATCCTAAAGACTCCTCCCCCAAAAACTGTTAGAACTAATAAATGCATTCAGTAAGGTTTCAGGATACAAAATCAGTACACAAAAATCTGTTGCATTTCTGTACACTGATAGTGAACTGTCAGAAAAAAAAATTAAGAAAACAATCCCACTTACAGTTGCATAAAAAAAACCCTAGGAATAAATTTAACTAAGGAGGTGAAAAAACCGTATACTGAAAACAGTAAGACACTGGTGAAGGAAATTGAAGAAAGCACAAATAGAAACATATTCCATGCTGTGAATTAGAGAAATTAATATTGTTAAAATGTCCATATTACCCAAAGCAATCTACAGATTCATTGCAATCCCTATCAAATTCCAGTGGCTCACAGATACGGAAAACAAACTTATGGTTACTGGGGGAGAAGGGGGTGGGAAGGGATAAATTGGGAGTTTGAGATTTGCAGATACTAACTACTATAGGTAAGATAAGATAAACAACAAGTTTATAGTACAGGGAACTATATTTAGTATCTTATAGTAACCTATAATGAAAAGGAATATATGTAGGTATATGTATGACTGAACTATTATGCTGTACACCAGAAATTGACACAACATTATAAACTGACTATGCTTCAATTAAAAAAAATTTCAGTGACATTTCTCAGAGAAATAGAAAAAACAATCTTAAAATGTATATGAAACAATAAAAGACCCATAATACCAAAGCAATCTTGAGAAAGAAGAACCAAGCCTCACGCTTCCTGATTTCAAACTATACAAAGTTATAGCAATAAAACTATAAGGTACTGGCATGAAAACAGACACATAGATCAATGGGACAGAATAGAGAGCCCAGAAATAAACCCACCCATATATGGTCAATTAATATATGACAAAGGAGCTATGAATATGCAGTGGGGAAAGGACAGTCTCTTCCAAAAATTGTGTTGGGAAAATTGGACAGCCACATACAAAAGAATGAAACCAGACCACTGTCTTACACTATACATTAAAATTAACTCAACATGGATTAAAGACTTGAACATAAGACCAGAAATCATAAAACTCTAGGAGAAAACACGGCAATAAGCTCCTTGACACAGATCTCGGCAATGATTTTTTGAATCTGACACCAAAAGCAAAAACAATAAAAGCAAAAATCAACAAGTGGCATTACATCAAACTAAAAAGCTTCTGCACAGCAAGAAAACCATCAACAGAATTAAGAACCAGCCTACTGAATGGAAGAAAATATTCACAAACTGCATATCTGATAAGGGGATAATGTTCAGAATATGTAAAGGACTCATAGAACTCAATCACAAAAAAAAATTGATTAAAAATGGGCAGAAGATCTGAATAGACATTTTTCCAAGGAAGACATACAGACGGCCAACAGGTTCATGAAAGATGCTCTACATCACTAATCATCACAGAAATGCAAATCAAAACCACAGTGGAATGTTACCTCACAGCTGTTAAAATGGCTGTTATCAAAAAGACTAGAAATAACAAGCGTTGGTGAGGATATGGAAAAAAGGGAACCGCTGTGCACTGTTGGTGGTGTAAACTGGTGCAGTCACTATGGAAAACTGGATGGAAGTTCCTGAAAAAATTAAAAATAGAAATACCATATGACCCAGCAATTCTACTTCTGGGTATTTATCCAAAGAAAATGAAAACAGTAACTCAAAATAGGTATGTACCCCCTGTTCACTGCAGTATTATTTACAATAGCCAAGATACCGAAACAAGTTAAGTGTCCATCAGTGGATGAATGGATAAAGAAGATGTGGCAGATATATAGTGGAATATTATTCAACCATAAAAAAGAATTAAATCTCACCATTTGTGACAACATGGACCTCAAGGGTATTATCTAAGTGAAATAAGTCAAACAGAGAAAGACATATAACATATGATCTCTCTTATATGTGAAATCTATTAATGAATGAATGAATGAGTTTCTAAAAACCCCAAGCTTATAGATACATAGATTGGTGGTTGCCAGAGGCAGAGAGTGAGGGGTGGGAGAAATGGATAAACTGGTTTTGGTTTAGGTTTAGTTTAACTAAATGGGAAACAGGAACAAAACAAAAATATATACTAGAGATACAGTTGTCCTACTTAAACATTGGGTCTGATGTAGTGCTTAGATTTCATCATGCCCAGTTCACCTTTTATCAACCAGTGCAGGAAGAGGAAGAGAAAGCAATTTGTTTTGAGAGAAGTGCAACTGATCACATTCAGAGGCTGACTCATAAGGGCTTTTCTAAAATGCATGATACCTCTGCCAGAATTAAAAGGAATTTCTTAATTAAAACCATAATGCCCGTGTGTCTAAGAAGTGTTTTCTCAATCAGATTTCAGGCACACTTGTCTGCCTGCACTGGCCACTCCAGCGTTCTGCTGTTTGCATGTGTTTTGTTCTCAGTGCTGCCACCCTGTGTATGGCTGTGCCTCTGTACTGTACGCACTGACTTTCTGTGCTTTTTTATCAAGTGATAACGTCCAAAACTACTTCTGGAAAGTAAGCATACGTATTACAGTAAATTTGAGAGATACTTTAGTGTACTCTGCTACGTGTTTAATGCTGTGCTGAATCTAGGTTTTTTAAAGGTTTCATAGTTCAGAAGTATGGCATTCAACTGCCAAAGATGAGATTTGGGAATTTTTTTTTAAAGACAAATACCTTTATCTGTTTCATCGGTCACTTCACTAAAATAAGTTGGAACTGGACTAGTAACTTAAATACAGCTTGACATTAATCAAATGCAAAAGCAGAGGTTTTGATCCTTTAAAGATGAGAAATAGTTTAAGATTCCATTTTAGCCAAGTTTTAGTTAAAAGTTCTTCCTAGTAAAAGCAAAACCAAAATGAGCACAAAAGAGACTGTTTCTGTTTAAAAAGAAAAAGAAACTAAACTTGATTGGTTAAATTATCTCTGGAATCATTAGCCAACATGACTTTTAAATTATATCACCCAAAGTATTTTGAGTATTAATACTAGGCATCAACCATGAGACACATTGGCTGGATAGCAGTGTTTGTTTTCACCTGTATTATCTCATTTAATGTTTACAGCAATCTTTAACATAGGAAGTGCAAGCATAATACATGTGCAGGGGGCAATAATGAGCCCAGAAACTGGAATTCTGTTCCTTTTTATGAGTAAATCTATAGACTGGACAGGCCATAGAAGCTAATTATTATGCATTAATTCGCTAGTATAAACCTAAATTACATCCATGTTGAAGTTAAAATATTTACTTTAAACATCTATTTGTTGTAAAAATAAAATTTTCAGTCCTAAGGTTGGCACTGAGTTAGAAAGTGCTGTATATCTACTTATTTTTAAAAGCTATCCATAATGTATTGGGGGAAATTTTAAAAATTTACTAAGTTAAAGGAGTTTTTTTTAAAGATATAAACCTAAACTTTGTTTTTTTAATGATCTTAAATAGGTGTACTTTTACTGATTTTTGCTTTAAAACACATTTATAGCAAAGCCATCTGATTTCAGAATAATGAGCATCTCTTTTTGAATTTTTGAATAGTTTCTGTTCAATAAGTAATGTAATTCTATATCATGATAATTAAAAATATTTTTTGGTTGGATTAATTTTGGATGTTAAGTTTCCCAAATAGAAATATCACTGATGATCTTACCTTTAGGGGAAGTGAAAGAATTTACTGCAGCGTGTGGTATCATCTCAATTACTGCAAAATTCCAGCTGCAGCTCAGAATCCCCGTTTTGTTATCATGTACTCAGGAGTCTGTGTCAGGGCTGCTCCAGCCCCCAGCCGCCCATCCTCGTGTCTCCCCTGCTCAGTGCTCCCAGGCCTCCTTCCCTGGCAGAGACAAGTGTCACAGAAGCCCTTTGCCTTCTCCTCCCTTCTTGTGCCGTCCGGCCATCCGTCGCTGTTAGACCCCCTGGAAGAGTGGTCCCCGCTCTGTTGCCTTCACCTCCTTTCCCCGTTGGGCCGTCTCGCCCACCACTTCTGTGAGGCTGTTTGAAGGACACACCCGTTAGGAGCCCCCAGGGACCAAATCTAGTGGCATCTTCTCCTTTTTGCCCCCCTCGGCGTTTCTGCAGATGTGCCGCTTTCGTGCGCCCCCCTCTCCTCCTGTTCCTCCAGCAGCTTGGGTGCTGCCCCCGTCCCCCTGACATTTCGGTGGCCCCCTCTCCTCCCTCAGGGTCTGCTGCTCAGCATGGGCATCCGCCCTCTCCCAGCAGCGTGGGGAGCACAGCCTGGGCCTCCCCCTTCCTGGGACGTCCAGGCGGGCATCACCACGTCTGCCGCCTGGACGCCTTTCCTCCGCCTCCTGTTCAGTCAGCACTGCCCAGAGGGCCCGCCGCAGGCCAGGTGGTGTGCCAGGCTTGGGCCAGGTGGGAGGAAGGAGACAGTACACAGCTTTGTCACCCGCGGCAGGTGGCCGGGAGGACGAGGACATGAGGAGCAGCATACGGATGAAGGGGCCTGCGGAGGGGGCCCTGACAGACAGGGATGGGAAAGGCCTTCTGGTCAAGGGAATTCTGTGTGGGGCCCTCGTGCTGGGAAGGAGCAACCTGGGGGCGAGGAGACTCTTCCAGACGGAGACCCTGTCGGAGGAGGAGCCCAGCCAGGCACGGGAGCCAGGTGAGCGTGGCAGGAACTCCTGAGCAGGCATGGTCGCCCTTCGCAGGCTGGCTGTTCCCTCCAGCCTCATCTTCCTCCGGGTTGGCCTCCTCATGTGGCTCAAGGACCTGGGTGCAGTGAAGTCATCCCTCCCCAGGCAGGCACCCCTGCCAGTGCAGCTCCTTGGGATTCAAGACACCCCTCTCCCCCAGCCTGCCGGGCTGTCCTGCTGGTTGTCACCTCTTCCCTGGGGCACTATCCTGGCTGGTGTGCATCCAGTCCTGAGCACCCCTCTCTCTCTCGAACCAGGCACAGGAGAAATGTCTGGAAGGGGTGCCTGTCCTCAGGGGCAGACTGGAGGGCAGCCTGTGGTGGAAGGAAGCTGGAGGAGGCCTGGGACAGCAGTCAGGGGCCGTGTGACACGGAGCATCCGAGAGGGTGTCCCGGGAGAGCGTCGGGGAAGAGTGGTGCGGCCCCAGCCCCGCAGTGTCGGCGGGAAGAGGCCTGAGTCTGGCCCCAGGGAGTCGCAGCCAGCCTCCGTGGATGGGAAGTACGAGACCACAAGCTCAGGGGGCAGGGAGGTGGCTTGTCCCGTCCCTGTGCCACCCCCTAGCCCGTGCCTGGGCCCTTCTGACACGTGCAGACCCCCGTCCACCACCCGCAGGCTGACCCCACCCCAGCAAGCCTCGCAGGGGCCCTCATGCTGGGAAGGAGCGTGAGACTGGTGCGGACACACCAGGCCAGGGGGACCCAGCATCCCGGGGAGACACTGTGTTCCCCTGTGTGTATGTGTACATTCACGTACTTCCAGAGAGAGAGGGCGCAGGGGAGAGAGGGAGGGCGGAGAGCACACCCAGCTCACACCCAGGGAGGGGAGAGACGCAGAGACTGCTCTGGGGACAGCCCCACGGCCATGAGATCCATGCTTCCGCAGGATGGGCTGGGGGTGGGTGGGTGGGCGGCAAACCCTGGGTGAGGGGCAGTGACACCCAGCTAGGAGGTGGAAGGTGCGGGGGACAGACTCCAGCATGAGAAGGTGGGGACACACACTCAGAAGCGGGGCAGTGGACATTCCAGGCTGGTGGGTCACTCACCGGGAGGGACAGGAGGGACACACACACGTACAAGATGGGGGAGTTACACTAACACCGGGATGTGAAGGGAGACGAGGCACACTGGGCTGAGGAGGGAGAGACACTCGCAGACCCAGAAGGCGCTGGACACCCGCACGGGTACCAGGAGTGTGGGAGACGCGCCGTGTACGCACTGCAGGGAGAGGCGGACTCCCCGAGGGGACGAGGACACACACACAACAGGAGGGGAGAGAGGTGGTCAGAAAGGAGACGGGGGCCCCCCATGCCTCCAGAGTCATGGAGACACACAGCTTGCCCACACCTCCGGTGTCTGTGCTTCAGGTTGGGGAGCGACGTGTTCCCCGGGGGCGTCTGTGGGTGGAAGTTACACTTGACCGCTGATGGTACTGTAGCCTCCAGTCCGCCCTTGGGTCACACAGCTCCCTGCAGAAGGCCAGACCTTATTCCTTCTGCCCTAATTAAAGGACTAAGCGTCACTGACATTCACAGACAGGTGGTGGTTCTCCGAGGCTCACAGATGTGTTCATCGCAGCCGCCTCCCGAGTCCCAAGAGCAGGAAGCCGGCTGCGCTGTGGGTGTTGCCTGGAGCACGACCTGGACCCGCGAGCCAGGGCCCCTGCCTGCTCCCAGCTTCTAACTCTGGGGGCACAACGCCTGGACTTGCAGTGGGGGCGTCTCGGGCTCCCTCTCGTGGAACTAGGTCTTCTAGGTCCTCGTTTTGGGGACCCACAGCATCAGGTGGCAGTGGGAAGCGCCTGCGCTGTGCCTCCGGCCGGTGCACTCACGCCCAGCGGCATGCTCGCTTGCGTTCACAGAGGAAGCAGAGGAGGCTCCACGAAGCTAAGTAACTGAGTGCTATTCGAGGTGACGCATGAAGATTACCTGCTTCATAGAAGTGCGCGAGTGGCTTTCCTTTCCTAGCAGCCCGTCCGCTCTGTTCTGTGCAAGTCCAGCTCACGGTGGCAGCAGCGACAACAGTTCTCTCCTGGAACTTGAACCTCTAAGAGTCTCACAGTCTGTTAATAGACTAATACCAGCTTATTAAGTAATCAATGTTTTTCTTTTATGTTCTACTTTAATATTTAATAGAATACCACTATCTGATATTTTACATACTAATAATTAATACTAATCTATTAATAACTAACAGTCCAATAGAGACTCTAGTTCGAATCTGTAATAGACATTAGGTAACTTGGCCCCAAGTTCACTGAGAAAATTGAGTATCAGATGTGCCTGTTGACCCCCAGTTCCCTGACCACCAACTGCCTCTGCCCCCCAGCTCCTCCTTGTCTCGCTGCTCTCCTGCCCAGGGCTCACCGACTCTGCTCCTGTCCCCTTGAATATGGGCATGTGTTCACGCCACTGGCTCTTTTGTCTCCAGCCAGTGGAGATGTTCAAGATCTCCAGGTGGAAACGTTTTGAAGCTTGACTCCACCTCCATCCATCCATCCGGCCATCCTTTCTCCTGCAGAACTGCATGTCTTCAACTCCTGTCCCAGACCTCGCCGATTCGGGCCTCCACGCGTGTGAGCATGTGTGTGCACACGCACCACACACCTCCCCCCCCACACACACCCCCTTGCCAAGCCCAGCGGGGGCTGCCCCCAGTGCCGAGTCTGTCTGCTCAGTGACTCCAGGCCCCTCCCCAGTACTGAGCCCGCTGCCTCCAGGCCACCATGTTCAGCCACCTCCCCGCTGGCACAGTGCCTCCATCCTGCTACCCTGACTCGGTCTCCACCCTTATGACAGTTAAAAGTGGCGGTCATTGTCCACTGAGTGATTGTTAGAAAGCCTGATTGTTGAAAACCCTCTCCCAGAGTATTTATTTCTAGAAAATAATTTATATAATTGAAAGGCCGTGACTAACGAAGCGATTTTACATCCGCTCAGAGCAGTACTTCCTTGGCTTCAGCAGAGTGTGCCTGCAGCTGGACTGAGCGGCCGGGGACCTGTGGCGGTGACGGTCAGGGCTTCAGACACGCTCAGGCACACTCCTTCCTTCACAGGACTTGCAGGGGTCGTAAGCGGCATGTGAACAATTTCTGACTTTGCCGTCATCAGCCAGGTTTTATTGAGCACCCACACAGCGTGTAGTTCATCACTTACTCTGGAGGTTAAGTGTGGTGCTGCATTTAGAGATTTTCTTTGAAAAACTTCTTATTATAGAATATTTCAAAAATACACACAAGTGGCGAGAACAGTTGAATGCCTTGTTACCCCCCATAACCAGTTTCAACGGTTGTCACCTCCGTGACCAGTCTCGGTCCATCAGTACCCCACCCACCCCCATCCCTTCTCCTGCCGGCTGTTTTAATAGAAAACTATTTCATATCTTTTGTATGTTTTTGGTATGTGTTTCCAAAACGTATAGACTCTTTTGAGAGGTACAACTGTCACACCCCAAAAGAACAATAATGCCTTAATATCATCAAATGTTTACTGTTCACATCTCCACTGTCACCTCTTAACTTTTTAAAATGATTTTCATGATTCAAATCCAACAAGGCCTGTGTCTACTCTGAGTCAGCCTATCTCTTAAATCCATCCAGACCTTCCATTTTTCTCCCCTTAAAACTTACTTGTTGAAGAAGCTGGTCTTTGGTTTGGTTTGGTTTGCTTTGCTTTTGGCTGCGTCCTGTAGAGTTTCCCGTAAGTCTGCGTTTTCGCTCATCGCATCCCTGTTGGATGGTCTGACGTGCTTCCGTGGCCCCTCATTTTATGTAGGAATCAGGTTCTGCTTTTTGCCTCCAAACATGTTAAAGTTGCCTAGAAAGACAAGTTGGGAAGATTGAATGTGAAGGAAGTGAATTCTGAATGAAGTCCTATAAGCAATAAGAATGACATTGAGATGTGTGTGTGTGTGTGTGTGTGTGTGTGTCTAAATATAAAATAAATCAAAATGGTCATCAAAAATGACGTTTGGTACTAACAGGGATTTCCTCCTGGTATTTTTTTTTCTTTAAACCTGCGTAATGCTTTTGTAAACTGAATTGGGATCCTCTTGATTTCGTGTCCTGCTTTTTGTGTAAAGGTTATTTCCCGTGTACTTTTACGTTCTTTGTACACACTCCTGGGAAGCCGGGCTGCTCTGAGCGAGCACCGCGTTTACTGAGCCTTCCCCGTGGTTGGCCAGGCAGCGTGTTTCCAGTCTTCACATAACACAGTGGTGGGTGGCCTTGTGTGTAAATCTTTGTGTGCATCTCGGGTTATTTTCTTCAGATAAATTCTTGTGAGAAGTAAGTGGAGAAGATGATAAAAAGCCTTCTTTTACTTGGCAGTTGCTCGGCCAGGGTGACTTCTGGAAGTCGCCGATGGTTCGTGGGCGCATTTCCTCTACCCTCCCCAGCGTGGCCAGGACCCCATCTCTGCTTTTTGACTTCTCTTGTTATGTATTTCTCTTTCCTGTGTTTTTCCCGCGCAGCCATCGCCTCCTGCTTGTCTTTGACACTGGAGGCTGCCTGTCGCCCCTGTGCCCAGAGTCTCAGTCAGCCACCTGTTACCGTTTGCCTGAGAGACCAGCACTGAATGAGCGAGGGCAGGGCACTCACCTCCGCGATAAAGTGTCTGATGTGCGTGGATTCGTAGCCTCAGCTTTGGCTGTTCCCACCCTGTGTTCTCCTATCTGTTTCTCCCCCTTTGTTTTAGGTCGTGGACGTTGCAGTGTGAGAGAAGGATCACTGTTTTATTAATACTGCAAGTTCACGTTAAGGTGAAGGCGGAGAAACTCACCAGCCAAACTGTAAATTAGTTGGAAACTGCAAAACGGATAAATTAAGGGAGTGATTATTCACACAGCCTGTTAACTCAGCACATCAGTCCAGGTTCACAGGCCTTCCTCACGGTTGCCGGTCTTTTGTGCTGTCACGAAGGGACTGGTCAGTTCCAGACTGACATACACCCCGTGGGGCTCTTTCATGGTGAAGGATTTGATGAGCGCAGAGAGATCCTTAAACCCTGAAACAGAAGCAGATAGGGAAAGTGAGGGACGAAGTATAATCTTCAGAAACAACTCTTAAAACCCGGATGGGAATGTATTAGAAAGCCATTCCTCTGCTGGCATGCCGTCACCTCTGCACGGCTGGTGCCCGCTCGCCCTTGCACCTGTCCCCAGCGTCGCCTCCTCTGTGGCTCAGCATCAGTGGCTGCCCGTCGGTCCTCCGCCTGTGGCAGTGTGCTCCCTGGTTCGGCTCTGCCGGCGCCCCGTCCTCCTGGGTTTGTTCCCCTGCTCCAGGGGCCAGCCCTACTCGTCCCTTCTTGTTTGCCTCTCAGCCTTTCCTTCTCCACCTGGTCCTCCCCGTCCGCAGGGTACCCCGCCCAGCCTCTGCTGTTGGGGAGGGAGACAACACGTGGTGATGGAACGCTCTCCCTTCTGTACTTCGCCCTCCAGCAGCTGCTCCTTCCCCAGGGGGACGTGTCCCGGAGCCGCAGAGCCTCGGGTGGTGCTGACTCTTCACCCGCTGGTTCCAGCCCGGTTTCTCCACCCGGGATTACTGAAAGCCTCTGTGTCACTAAATCCAAAGCGAGGAGGGTTTGCCACTAATCTTGACCACAGCCCCCTGGAACGTCTCCTCCTGGCCGCGGGCGTTCCGCCTTCGCTGTCCTGCGCGTGGAAGGAAGAGATCCTCCTGTTGCATCTCCCCACGCTCCCTCCCCAGACCGCGCCTCCTGTGTCCCCCTCGGGCCGCCTGCCCGCTGTCCGCCCCTGCCCCTCAGATCTTCGGCGGTTCTCCCTGGTCTGTCAAATTAGCTGCCGTTTAGGGGCTTCCGGTTGTTGGCTGTTTCTTAACATTTATAGTGAAGCCCTTACCGAGTGCTGATCCCTGTGCTGCGTGCTTGACACGGGGTGCCATTTGTCCCTCCTAACAGCCCTGAGGGGTTGAAGCATCTCTCTTCAGCTGAGGGAACCCAAGCTGGAAAAGGCAGGCCACTCACCCAAGGCCTCACAGCCGGTGCCCTGGACCCGTAACCGCCAGACAGCACTGCTTCTGCACACCCGCTGCCCCCCCCGCCTGCTCAGCCTCCCTTTCACAGCCTCCTCGTCAGCACCGGCCCTGCCTTCCTGCAGCCTCCTTGCCCGCTCCTCTGCCTGAGTCCAGGAAGCAGTGACGACCCCCACCCCCGCCATTGCCCCGCTCTCCCCAGGCTGGCCTGGCCACACTGCCCCGCCTCTGGGCTGCGTTCCCCTACTCCCCAGCCACGCCCAACAGGTCCACATCTTACTGTCTCCACTGCCAGTTGGGTTGGCTCTCCCTTCCCCAAATGCTCGTCTGCAAAGTTTGGAAGAACCTTCTCTTCCCGAGATTCCCACTGTTCTTCCTCTCTCCTTGTTTGACGGTATTTTCCACCTCCTGTTTTGTGTCATCAGTGATTATTCATCTTTGGGGGACCCCCCAGCTGCTGAGTGTACCGGCTTATCAGTGGTGGACCTCGTGCCTGATTCATCTTTGTATCTTCCGTGGAGCCTTGATAGTTAAATAATAGAGATGCATTTACCCAACAGCTTATTCACATGTCCCATCCCAGGGGCCTCTGTGCAGGTAGGGGACTGTCTCGGGTGTTGAGGAGGACGAACTTTCCAGGCATGACCACCAGATGGCACAGTGATGCAGCGTCCTGGTATCTGCTGAGGGTGGGCCAAGCCAAGAAAGAGGACAAGGTGTTCTTGATGGCTGGACACCGAGGGAAATCAAGGAGAGTTTTCCAGTGAAAGGTGTTCGGCCAGTTCCTAACCATTCACAGAGGTAACCAGGGAGGCCGGGCGGGCGTTTTTGTCCACAGATCCATTTGGCTGAGAGGAGGGAGAGCGTCCGTCCTTCCCTGCTTCTCTTCCTCCTTGTGTTCCTTCAGCGGGTATCTGAGCACCTCCTTTGCGCATCCATTGTCCTAGGTGTTAGGGGTATGGAACCGGACAACAAAGGGCAAGATCTTGGCTCTCACGGTGCTTCCTCTGCAGCCTTTGCTGGGACTCAGCTGAAGAGACAGGAGACAGACCCAGAGTGTCTTTGCTGTTTTTGTTACCCCTGAAGTCACTTCCCTCCACCCACCCCCAGTGCGGACTGACCCCTAGTTTTATTGTCGAAATAGGTTTCAGGGTAAAAAGCCAAAGGACCACCAGTCAGTGTATTGCAGTGACTAATTTGCCGTAACCGTGATGTTCTGTCTGTGACCTCACTTCCCAGTTATCCCACTTAATCAAGAATTGACTGTGTTCTCCTCAAGGTTAAAGATGCCGAGGTTCAGAAAGGCCGCGAAGCATGATAATGTTGCCCAGGCAGAGGTGTGGAGAAACGCACGCACGGGTCTCTGTCTCATCATTATGTTACGACCAAGATCCATGCCAGGAAGGTTTTTAAAAACAAAAGAAAACAAGCAAGTCCAGTACTGTAGCAGGTGCCTGTAGATAAATTCGGCAAACACCGCGTTGTTGCTGGAGGTCACTGTTTGACAGGGCGGACCTACCTAACAGAAACTCACTTAGTTACAGTCACATCTCCCCTGCAGGGGGGTGCGCAGGAGTGTGAGAATAACGCAAGTACAATCACTTGGAAACCTCAGAAGTCCCACCTGGCTTGTGGGATGTCCCTGTCGATGAGAACAGCCCCCTTCCTGGGGTAAGGCTCGGCTGAGGCGTGTTGGGCCGCCGTCTCCTCCCCGCTCCTCCCTCCACGCCTCATCCCCCCAGCAGCCTGGCTCTGCAAGACAGCATCCGGTTCCACGAAGCCCTGCCAACCCTGGTTCAGCTTCAGGAGGATGAGGGCAGGGCGTTAGTTTGAGATGCTGTGTGGCAGGGACACTCCCATGTGGTAGCGCTGAGTGTGGAGCTCTGCTTTACTGTGGACTTCGATAAAGTACGTTTTTTCCTAACATGTAGCTGTTTCCTCTGATTTTGAGTAATCTTAGTACTTTCACAGGCACATTGTAACCTGTGACCACACTTAAGCCACAAGCCGGGATCAGTCTGTCCCCAGCTTGTCAGCAGTCACGCGGTACCCACATTACCATTCATCTCAACACGCAAAGTGGCCGCTGGCTCCGCAGGGATGGGTTTTATCGTAGCTGTGATTTGGGGTCACCTGTGACCGTGACCACCACGAAGTGTCGGCTGCCGCTCACCTCTGTCGCAGAGAAGGTAGGATACTCCCTGCCCCGTGAACCGCTTTTATGTGAATCTCACTAGATGCGAGGAAATCGTCTTCTTCACGTGGAACACTGCCTTTGCCTGTCCTTCAGCGGCTCTGTTGACTGTGATTCCACTCAGGAGCCTGCGCCACAAAAGCGAAAAAAAAAAGCAAAAAAAAAAAAAAAAAAAGAAGACTTATTTTTAAGTGCACGTCTGCCCATCTAGGGGCAGCGCGTATTTGGGTGACCCACTGACTAGAACAGTTCCGCACTGTGAGCTCTCGGAACCAGGTCGGGGCCTGGCACACATCCCCAGGCGAACTCTTGGTCTGCAGGGTGCATGTCCCCATCCTGCACAGGGAGGTGCAGGGACCACACTGCCCTGCGACGCATGGGGGCAAGGGTCGGGCAGGGCTCAGGCCCGGCTCTGGTTCCCAGCCGGCCAGCGCCTCGCCCCGCGCCGCTGCTCCCCCCGCCATAGGCTCTGAGTCGCTGTAAGGATTGTGATTTGAGGCCCTCTGTCCGACTCAGCATTTTAAAGGAGCTGCGTGAAGATGATCGTCAGCCGGCTCCGGTTACAATTTTGGGACGAGCTTCTCTCTGTAACACATCTCCTTATCAAAGCAGGGTGGGGAGAAACCCCGGGGGTCGTGCCCTGCAATGGAGAAGGGGCCGCCCAGGTCCTGGCTGAGGCCTCACGCTGATGGGTGTAAACCCTTTTTTGTTAATTTTCTGTCAGCAAATACTGCACAGACATAAGTGAATTTGTAATTGAGGAAGGTCAAGTTTCTTAAAAAAAAAAAAAAGAAAAGCCACCCTGAAAAAAAAAAAGATTGGAAAACCACCACTAGGTTCTGTTTCAGAAAGCAGCAGAAGCACACAGAGGCTGGCTGTTTGCTGAATTATCTGACAACAGATGGGAGTCGGGGGAGCAAAGTGTAGAGGCCCCTCCGCTGAGGATCATTTGCAAATTATCAGAATAATTCAAACTGTTCAGCCCTTGGTAGCGTGGGTCATACAGGACCCCCACCCACCTCCAGTCTGGTACCTCCATGCTGTTTCTCACTTTTGGCTCCAGAAACAAATTGCCTGAGGTTGCCAGACCCACCGTACAGTTTCTGACTCCGTATCTGGAGTACCTGCCTGTGCTCGGCCAATACTTACCCCTTCTTTTGTCATCTTGGCTCAACCGTTATTTGGGGGTTTGGGGGGGGGGGTTGTGTGTTTGTTTTTTTTAACTAATCCAAGGCAGGCCTTCCAGTTAGCCTGACACTTCTTTCTTTTTAAGGCCGCTGCTAGCTAAGGAGCATGCTGGAGAGATGTATACAGAGGCTGGATCGAAGCTCTTCAGTGAGCACGTCCTCTGGTATTTGATAGATGGAACTTGTCCCAGAACTGTTTGCTGTTGGTGGGTCTCAGCTCCAGCTCGGGTGTATTCCTGGAGCCTTTCAATCGTGCAGTCTGATGTGCCAGTGCGTGAGGCGGCAGGTGACCTGTGCCGGATTCCTCCAAGGGCAACAGCTGAGAATGTGGCTCTAAAAACTGCCTCGACCCTGTCCTGTCTAGTAAGGAGGGACTGTGACTCTTACATTTAAGCCAGTCTTCCTCTCATCCTTTTTTTCTCCCCTCCGAAAGGGAAGGAAAGACTTTAGTCATTCTGAGTCACAGCCCTTACAAAGGATTTAGTACACCAGTTTATCAGTTCCCAGAAAGTGGGTTTGGGGGCAAACTTCAGCAAATTCATGCGAAGATTCGCTTCTCATCTTCTCATCCTCATTCGTTTTAAGTTTTTCCCAGTATGAAAACGTGGCCGTTCTTACAGCTGTGTTGAAGTATACCTGATAATTAAATAAAGTGCATGCATTTCAAGTGCTCAGTTTGCCAGGTTGTGACCGACGTCTCGCTCTCGGAAACCATCACCACAACCACAGTGGACATAATCCCCATTCCCAAAAGTTTGCTCGTGTCCTTCTGTGAGTGATGACCACCAAGCTGTTTCCTGTCACTGTAGGTTAGTTTGCATTTCCTACAGTGGTGAATAAATGGACTCATGTAATATGTCCTCTTTTTTCTGCCTGACTTCCTTCATTCAGCATGATTCTTTTGAGGCTCATTCATGTTACTGTGTGTATCAGTCGGACATCCCCTTTCACTGCTGGTTAGTACTGGTTAGTAGTCCGTTATGTGAACCTACTACAGCTTGTTTATCCATTCACACACTGGTTGGGTCATATCTGGTTTTTTACTATTGCAAATAAAGCTGCTATGAATATACACGTACCAGTCTTTGTATGTTTTCACGTTTCTTGGGTAAATACATAGGTGTGAAATGGTCAGGTGCTGGGCACATAGTTAACTTTTTAAGAAACTGCCAAACTCTTTTTTTTTTCAATTGAAGTGCAGTCAGTTAATTACAGTGTGTCAGTTTCCAGTGCACAGCACAATGTCCCAGTGTTGCATACACATACATACATTTGTTTTCATATTCCAGACTTTTAAAAAGTGATTGTACCGTTTTGACCTTCTTGCCAGTAGTATAAGCTCCATTTGTCTCACATCCTCACCAGCACCTGATGGTCAGATAGTCAGTTTTGGGTTGGTTTTTTTTTTTAACTTTAATCACTCTAGTGGGTGGACAGTGGTATCTGATTATGGTATTATTTGCATTTTCCTAATGATCAGGGATGGTGAGCATCTTTTAATGTGCTTACTTGTCATCCATGTATCTTTACTGGTGGAGTGTTGATTCAGATATTCTACCCTTTAATTGGGTTGTCTTACTATTGCTGCGTTCTGGAGGTTCTTATGGCAGATACATGCTTGGCAGAGGTTCTTCTTGCCTTCTTGTGGCTTGTCTTCCCATTCTCAGCATTGTCTTTGGAAGAGCAGTTTTAAAGTTGGATGAAAGCTAATTTATCAAGTTATCTTATGGGTCGCGCTTTTAGTGTTGTAGCCAAGGAATTTTTGACTGAATGTCACAAGATTTTTATCTGTGTTTCCTTCTAGAATTTTTATGGTTTGGGTTTTACATTGGTGTCCATGATCCGTTTAGGGTTAAGTTTGTATATAGTGTGAGGTATGGATCCAAGTTCTTTTTTTTTTTTTTTTTCCCAGAACCATTAATTTGAAAAAACTTTTTTTTTTGGTAAAAAGATTTTTTTTCTAATTATAAAAGTAAGACATTTGTAAAATACAGGAAAGTATAAAGTCGGTATCTTGCTAATTTTTTTTAACTTACCAAGGTATGTTTAAGGATACTGTGGGGAATTGGGGAGGAGAAGTTCTGAGTGTGAACTTTACAAAACTGGAATCATAGTATATTTTGTGTCCTTTTAAAATTTTTCACGTGACATCAGTGTTTAATCATGTGATGTAATGTTCTTTAAATGCATGATTTTTAATGCCTGCATGGCTTTTCTATCAGATAGACATATACTTTACCCCTCTTATTAGACGTTATCAACTTTTTTCTCAAAATTTGCTTTGTGCTTATCCTTAAATCTTTGTTCCTTGTTTTTTTTCCTACATTTTTAGAAATGAATTATCAAGTCACCACACACATACAAATAAAAGGCTTTGATTACCCATTTCCGCAGAGCGTTCCAGAAAAATTTCAACACTTTACAGTCCCAACAGCAGTGACTGAGAAATTCAGTTCTTTAATTAATTTTTTTATTTTCTGAAGTATAGTTGATCTGCAGTTTTATATTGGTTTCACGTGTACAACACAGTGGTTCGGTATTTTTATAGATTATAATTGTTTCAAGTTATTATAAAATATTGGTTATATTCCCTGTGCTGTATGTTACATCTTTGTATCTTATTGAAGAAATTTAATTTTTTATGGCAAGTGTTGTTTGTCTTTGCAAAACTCTCAAGAGTGCCCCGGACACCCCTCTCTTGTCCTTGGGGGTGTCTCTAACCTTGGCCGTTGTCTCCCAGCTTCTCCTGCATCCTTAGCAGACATACCGCCCTCTGCTTGGCACCATCGGCACTGACGAAGTTAAGCAGACTCCTTGCCCCCTTTCACCAAAAACTTGCCAGGACGAGTATACCTCCCTCCCAGGTTGGTAATTGTCTAAGACAAAAACCTGCCCCTCTTCTCAGACATGGTCCCTCCTTGTCTCCCAGAGTGCTCTGTTTCTCCCCTGCTGTTTACCCTCAGCACCTCCGCTTTCTCCCCCACCAGGCGCCCCGACTCCCCCTTTCTCTTCTCTCCGGGCACAAGGTTCTTGGAAAGGAAGCCTTCCCTTGCTGGAAGCCATCTCCTCCTCACTCCTGCAGCAGTCACGTCGGTGTTTCTGCCTTCTGCTGGCTTGCCCCTGCCCCGCCCCGCCCCGCCCCACTCTCTTTCTTGCTGAAGTTTGGTGTCTTCTTCATTCCTAAGTAGTGAATCCTGTGCGCGAATTGCAGGGTGGTTCTGAGACTCTGAGCAGCCTGTCTTTTGCCCCCTTTTCCTTCCTTCTCGCAGCTCAGCCTGTTCAGCTCGGCCTGTGCCACTCCCCCTCCAGGTGGCCTGGCTTCGTCCTGCACTGGCGTCCACTGGGCTCGGTCATGAGTCGCGCAGGGGCTCGGTTTGACTCTGTCTGGGTGAGGAGCTCCTCAGCCGGCTTCGTGCCCGTCCCCGCCCCTCCCTGCTCACAGGCCAGGCCCACGTTCTTGGGGAAGCGGTTGCGCTGGCTTGCAGGTCTCGCTGCTCCTCCAGCCCTGTCTCCGGCATCCCTCTGGACGGGCGCCCCCTTCTCCCCGGTCCACCTCTCCGCTGCCCGGCGCTCCGTGCTGCGGCCCTCCCTGCGCGTCGAGCTCGGCACCTGTCAGTCCTAGGGGTTCTCGTGGCCCGCGGGCCGGCTCCCCACACCCCTCTCCCCGTTCTTTATTGTACATTCTTCAAGGCAAAAGTCCAGTATTCTTGTCCTTTGCTGACCCTCTGTGTTACTTGTTTACGCCACAGAGTATTGTTTCTACCACTGATTCGTCACTCTGATACCTCCTCGTGGCAGCTTTTACTTTATAATCAGTCACACTGCTCACCCTGACATAAGGCGTCTTTTCTGCAGCTGCAGCTCATGGGCGCCTAGACAACGGGGTCCCCATCTGCACCCCCAGCGACTCGGTTGGCGCCACGTGACAGGTGCTGGTAGTGTCTCTCACGTTGGCATCACTGTGGATCTGAATAGAGTGGCGGGCACGTGTGCCTGCGTGCAGGCGCTCCACAAGGGACCCCGGCTCCCCCTCTCTTGGTGGGGCCCCTGGAGGTAGGTGGCCGTCACCCGCACAACATAACCACGCCGACCACCCCGCCACTCCCTAGGTTCTTCCCAGTCCCTTTTGGTTTTCCTCTGTGTGTTGTTGAAGATGGACTTGCCACCTGCAAATTCACTGTAAGACCTGCAGGTTCACTGTAAAATAGCCTCCTGCTGAAGACCAGCTCAGCAGCTGGGCCTCTCCTGGTTCTGCCTCCACTTTGGGGCATGCGGTTTGCATCATCTCAGCCTGTGAACACACGGCCTGAGGGAGACACTTCTGTTGTTCAGAACAAGACACACGTCGCAAAAGGTTTTTCCGAAACCTGTGTTAGAAAGAAAATCGTGGGTGTGTTTAGAAAATAAATGAAGAAAATTAGCAGCAACTTTGAGAAATGGCAGTAAACTTGGGATGATATTTCACCTAATAAAAATACGGACAGTCTAGATGATTTCATTGTGATTCAGGGGAAGATGCATAAAGCAAGGCGTGCTGTTGATTACTTTACATTCTTCGGTGTACTGTAAATATTTTCTTTGTTCCTAACAGAATTTGAGATGGATTTTCCAATAAAGTATAAAGAAAATGAATAAGTGATAATGAATTTAAAAAAATTTGGTTCATATGCCATTAACCAAATTGAGTCTGACTTTTGGAATTCCAAACTAACTCTTCTTTTCTTTTTAGGTCGCCTCTTGGTGCTGCCTTGGCCGTATTTGGCACCCAGAATGCTTCATTCTGTGATGGTCTATTAATAAGGTTACCTTGCTAGAGTTTGGAGCAGGGCCTCAGGTAGGTGGCTTTTATCATTATATGGCATGGCTTTCAAAGTGATCGCTTATTCCTGTTTCTAAATAATATAAGATACGATGTTAAAAGCTTTGAAAAGCCTGCCACATAATAAGCATGCCACTTACTATTTTAAGTCTATCAAAATGTATTGTGTCCAGCAGGACTTCATTAGTAGTTTTGGTCTAATGGAAGGATTGGAATCCTGGCCACAAGCAATTTCTCCTCACTTTGTGCACAAAACGCGTAACAGCTGTAAAAGCTATTTGTCCCTGCTCCCCAAACAGCCCGCACGCGAGCTCTTAGGCTCTTCCCACAGTAATGGGCTCCCTTGTGTCACCACTGTATCTCTCTCTGCCTACTGGGCAGGATCTGGCTCACCTCGGGCAGTGGAGAGGGAGGCCAGCTCTGCAGGCTGGGACGGGGCAGGTGCCAGAATAAGGAAGTCAGTGGGACAGCCGCAGTTTGCACGTAGATTCCCCAACCTGTGGGCGCGGTGCAGGGGCACAGAACTGAGGTGTAGCGATCCTGGGAAGCCCAGGCACCCGTGGATTTGGTACCAGGTAAGTCTGTCAACAAGACCTCAAATACAGGATTGAGGTTTAGGGGCTAGGACCCTCGGCCCTAGGATGGGAAGACTGGTGAAAACAAAGATGTGCAGGCGGGGCCACGCCCTGGGGAGGGAGGATGTGTCGGGGAGACTGAGAGCCAGGCGGGGTCTCACAGGAAACGTGAGCAGGGCCACGGTCGGATAAAAGGCCCGCAGACTGCTCTGGCTGAAATTCTGTGACCACAGCAGTCTATGAAGAGTAAGCGTGAAAGTCGGTGCAGATGAGCTTTTCATCATTTCTATGCTATAAAGGTTTTTTAAATATGTAAAAATATGTTAATGAGTTTTTAGCCTTACGGGTTACAGATTTTTTTCTGTTTCGTGTAGTTTTTAACACTTGTCTTTGATGAAGCTTTTCGTTTTAACAGTTAGGAAAAAAAATTTTCATTACTTTCACTTAGCCAACTCCATTTATGCCAGTTTTCTCCTTTTTCACTTGTCTCATGTCTGTAATCAGTCAAAAATCATCTCTGAGCCTTTCAGCATCACCCCCCCCCCATTTTAGTATCATGTGAGGAACATCTTCTTTAAAGGTTTTGGTTTTTACTTTGTTCCTTTTTCTTTCCCATAAAACTTCGTTTCCAAACAATAAATCATGATGAATACTGGTTACATGTGCTTAAGGAGCTTTGGGTAGAACATTTGACAGCAGAAATGTTCTGAAAATCCAGGCCAACTGAGTACCGCCCAGGTGTGTCTCCCTGGCTTTTGACACGCACTGACAGAGACAGCACGGATCCCAGGTGACCGTGGTCCCCCTAGGTGTCCACCCCTCCGCCAGAACTAACTTCCTTCTATAGGGTGTGTCTTTTGAGCTTGCTGTTAATCTCATGTGAGATTTCAGCACCCCCTCCAAGCATGTTTAACTACTTGTCCTGATTCCCCTGAAATTCCTTAAAGGGACTGTAGTTATGTTCAGCAAATATACATCCAGTGTCTGCTACATCCAGGGCACTGCCCAGCTGCCGGGGATGTGAGGGTCACAGATGTCTCCCTCTAGACGGGTTTACAGTCTCGGGGGAGAGACAGGTAATTTCAAGAAGAGTTTTTTACCATCCAAATTAGGGGTCAAAAGCTCAGAGAGGTAAAGTTCTGAAAAACTTTAGTCTGAAAAACTTCTCACTCAAGGAAAATCAGTCAAGGAATGTAATTGTCAAATCTCTTCTAACTGTGACAGCTGGGGGAGGGCACGGGGCCTCGGGGGAGTGGCCACCCCGACTGGACAGTTTTGTCTAGGGCCGATCCTCCTTGCCTTCAACTCTGTAGGAGTAAGTCAGAGTGGTTTTGTCCTGGACAGCCCCACCTGGGGAACCTTCCGGGTCGTGGGTCCGGGGGTCCGGGGGTCCTGATGTTGCTGGGTGCCCCGAAGGTTTCACGCACACACGCTTAGCCGTGTTCATGCTTCGCGGTGCCGCACGCACAAGCCAATGTTTAAAGTGCGCTTTACTTTGAGATGGCCTAAAACTAATTCTCTGCATGAGCTTTGGTAACTAAGTGAAACTGTCTTCCCTCATCACTTTCGTTGTCACGTGTACTATTTCTGCCTCCCATCTGAATTTACAGACAGTCTGTCTGAGTGCTCTGTGTGGGGTTCAGACTTGCAACCTGGATTACGCTGTATCTGCAACTTTAATAGCATTAGGCGGTTAACCATAAATGAATGGAGACACACCCTCCAAAATGGTCGGGGTCCTTCAGGGTGAATATTTTTATAGTTGGTGTCAAGCATTTTTCAGGGAGCCCCAGGAATTTGAGGGGCCAGGGGTAACAAAAACATAAACAAATCATGACAGTTTGGGACAAATTGGGACAGTTTTCAGATTGAGCTGAGCTGTGAGCCACCTACTTTATAATCCTAGCCTGAGCACCAGTATTTGGAAAATGCTTTATACAAAAAAAAAAAAAAAAAAAAAAAAAAAAAAAAGAAGAAGAAAGAAAGGAAGAAAGAAAGAAAGAAACAAACAAAACACAGGAAAACCTCTAAAAATAAGTTTTGATTAAGCAATCTCACATTGTATCCAGATATAATTGCCGTTCTCTGCTCTCTCTCTCTCTCAGGCATCACTGCTTCTCTTTTGCACAATTCTGCTCTCATTTCCTGTTTGCAAATACTGGTTGCCCATGTGAAGAAAACGAAAATACCCCAATATACCACCCATCTGTAGTTTTTAGGGTTTTTTTTTTTTTTTGATACGAATATACAACCATAGCAGGAAAAATCTCCCACATAGCAGTTAAAATGAAATGCTAACTTCTAAGTTACAGATCTTTATAAAAAAGAGCTTTTAAAAGACAGGAAAAACTTTTTAACCTAACACAACATTTTTGCTCCATAAAAGAATTAACCAAGGAAAATATTTCTGAATTGAAAGATAAAATTTGTTTGAATATTCCATCTTCATCAGATTGTCTATTCATTCTCTGTGGAGACTCTAGAAAACCAAATAAACAGTCATGCCCAGATTCAAGGTGGCCCCAAAAGGAACATCCTAATTGTGCAGATAAGAGAACTGATGTTGGAATTTGTTGGTTCCTCTTTGGAATTCGATGACTTTTTCCTCTTGGTTCTTAAAAACAAACAGGTCTGCTACGTTCTTTCCCTTCTCTGTTGGCTTTTATTATCTATTAAATACAAGCCTTTCTAAATATCTGTAAGGCTAAGTTGACAGTAAACCTCAAAAGGGTTGTCCTAGGACTGCATTTTAACGAATTGCTCAAAAGTTGAAAATACCAAATACAGCCATTCAAAAAGGCATCCTTATAGTTAATTGCTATTAGTTAAGTATGACGTCTACTGTAGGAAAATGAGTTCTGTGATTCCCAGTATCAAGATATAAAGTGAGTTATCTGGGTACCTACTTACAGGTCAGGCGCAGCCCTGCTCTTGGCCATGTCTCCTGATTCTGGGTGGGCACCATACTCCCCCTGCCTCCTTGCTCTCTTGCGGCATCAGCAGCCCTCCAACCCCCTGACCATCCAGTCTTCCCTCATGCTCCATGCCAGGCATGGATGCGGGTTCCAGGCATGTTTTCACTTTAGCAATTTTTGTTAGGAATAAGGACCAAACGGGTATTATCCACTGGTACTAGTTGATCCCTTCACAGTAAGACCAATCAGAGAATGCTTGTTTTCTGAAACAAAACAAGTATGTTAGACAGCTTTGATTACAGTTACTCTTGTTTTAATCTGAGACTTTACAGACAGCTGGTAAATTTCAAACATCCCTTTCTAGTGGCTTATTTAGTCTGTTGGAGCCAGTTGTATCCACACCATATTGCTTTTTACTTGAACATAGATCTGTCTGCTCTGTCCTGTGTCTGCTGTGGCGGTCGGGCGAGTCTACACTTCACTTCCCTGCTGGAAAGCACTTGTCCTGTTTTAATTATTTTCATTCACCCAGCAAAAATTTTGCTTCCTTTATGGGAAACAACAGTGAATAAACCTAGCCCATCTCCTGCCCCAATGCTGCCTACAGTCTATTTTTAATTCTGTCTTAGATTTTTTACAAGGTATTTTTTCTCTTGTATTATTCCTAATAAGTGATTTTGCAGACCTACAAAAATTGAATGCTGTAAAAATTTCCACATTATCATACAGGGTCAAAAAAGTGTTCTAAGTGTATTGCTGCCTTTACTTCAAAATTGACTTCAATTATGTTATTTTGTTAATAATTTCCTTCACATTATTCAAAGCTCTGTTGTGTTTTATGCACATAAATTAAAGTATTAACTACTGGTAAGTTCCCTTTTGCAACCTACCTGTTTATATGAAAAACATGTTTGAAACAAATGTTGACATTTTCTGAATTGTTTTCTAATGGTGTTTTATGATCAGCATAAAGGAGGAAAAAAAAGCTTTGATTCTGATGGCTTTTGCCCTTAATTAGCAAAATATATGTTTGACTCTTAAATATGAAAGAATTATCGATGCAGGTAAGTGTTGTAAAAATTCACAGCTCTTAGAGAAATGACTGTCACAACTGTGGAATTTAAAGCATAGAAAGCTTCAACACAAGCCTGTGCTTTTGCCGGCATCCTCGTAGGAATTCGTTTTAGCAGACCCTCTGATGTATGATTCATTTTTGCTTGTTATTTTTCTGTGTGAGTCACTGTTTTAGAATGTAAAATGCAGGGAGATAATAAACCCGTGTGTGTGCATGCACACATAATATTCCCTTTAATTATTGTTTTTGTGTATGCAAAGTTGCCCTAGGAAAAAAAAGGTCTGTTCTGGTACTAGCAGAAGCCGGGCAGGTATTCTGAGGTGTTATTTCATCTGAGGGCAGTTTGAAATGGGTATATGTGCGTTTTCTACCTTGCTTCGCAATTCTTTAGATCAAGACAAAAAAGAGGTTCAGTCATTTGAAAAACACAGTAACCAATCTTTGATATGTAAAAAAGAAAAACCAGAGTACAAATGTTGCAGACTCTTCAGGAGAGTAGTCACAAGGCTTTTAAAAAGTTGTTCTTACTACTGTAAAAGAGAATATACACAGGTAATTTTAGTTAGGATAACATGAATGGAAACTGTCTCTGTGTTATGTTTATTATACCAAGCCACATAATAATGCACGCCAAACAGCTTCTGGTCTCCTTTGTTTGGGGAAGTAATTAGCAGTCCTTTGAAATTATTTGGCCACTCATAAGAACTCAAAATAAGTAGGCTGAATTTAGGGTGAAATTAACTATGACTTTGGAATTATGTTTTGTGATAAAATGAATGAAAATGATGTCTATTTTTTATTTTATTTCAGACTGAAATATGTAACCGGGGTAACTTGTAGACTTGTAATATTTCAAATCGAGATATATGTAATTTTAAACTGTGCTGGAATACTTTGACTCTATAAAGGATTTATATCATAAATGCCATTGAACAGGAAGCATAGATTAAAATGTTATGGATGTATTTGAGATGCAATAAAATTTATATTGGTCAGGAAAAAATATATAAATTTATTGTTTACTAGTCAACTTTGGTTTTAGATTTCTTTCTACTCAAATCACTATCCACTCAGATACAGTAGTTATTATTTTAACTGCTATTTAAATTATTTAAAATTTACTTTGCATACTGTCTGTATTTAAAGTAAGTTTTTAAAATCTTAAATGTGTTTCTGTGTGGGGATCTTGTTGGCAGCTCTGATAGAGAAACAGGCACTCTCCCCATTCTTGTCTTCTAAGTGTAATGACAGGATTCGTCCTTTCGCAAGTTGGTTTGCCAACCTGCTGGTCTCCTAGAATGCAGTGGAATAAGAGTGGAATAGGAGTTTGGGGCACTCGCCCCTCCTTGACCATGTACGCACTGTCGAGATGCTCAGCTTCTCAGGGCCTCTCACCTGAAGGTGGATGTGGTGATAAATGCATCCGCTCTCAGGTTCACTGAATTTCCGGGCGGGAAAAGAAATGAAAGCACTCTCCCCTTGTAAGGTATTTATATTATCAAAATGACATAACACCCAAAATAGGCCTTCCTAGTCTTAATTACCCTACCCAAAACTCAGTATGTGCCCTGGGCAAGTAAGTATTTACAAAATTAATTTTTTTATTTTGCAGTTTTGATGTGCAGAATTCAGTTCTTCCATTTTTGCATGTCCTGTGCTTTACAAAAGATTGGAGCTTTTGCTTTAACTTTTTAAACATCCTTTATTAGTCTAAATTTTTATTTTTCTTGTCTTTTAAACTATGAGAATACTGCTGCTTTCAAGTATAGCCTTTGTATTTTTGTAATGATGCTTGAATGCCCTCTATTAAATATTTTATTTATACATTGTCAAATTCTTAAAGTATATGAAAATTTGATGTCAGGGGAAATTAATTAGATTTGTGCTTAGAATTCTAAGTAAAATTATTTTCATTTAACCTGTCATTGATAGGTCTTCTTCTATTTTAACTGTTTGATTTATATTATCCCCCCCAAGTTCTTGTAATCATGATTTCTGAACGTTCATCTTTAAAGTATTAAGGGTTTACTAGTCTCTCTGTGCCCTGTACCCTCCATAATAGATAATTCTATTCTGCTTTTTTGACCATTATTCTTTTCACACTTACTTGTACAGCCAACAATTATTAGCAGATTTTTTTCTATGCGTGTTCTTAGTCTACTGAAGATTATGCTTCTATTAGGCATTTTAAAAGATATTTTAAGTTTTTTTCAACAACGACCTCTTAAAACCAAGCGATGCTTTCTTCCTGACACCCCTTCTCTTGTAGCAAACCTGTATTTAACCTCCCTTCCATGCTTTTGAAATCTAAGGAGCACGGAGTTATTGCTACATCTCAGCAGCGCTTGCAGCATTCTGAGAAATAAACTGGCAGGCATCACAGGTAACACAAGCGTAGCTAGGGAAGGCCAGGTTGCACAAGCGTGTGCAGCAGCGTGGGCCTGGGAGGTGCCCTCCTTCGGAGTCAGCCGTTCCGTGGCGAGGTTCCCGGCGTACGCTCTCCGCGAGAGAACTGAGCTTGTCTCTTCCCGAATGTCCTTTAGCTTAAGGAAAATTTGATCCGTTTGGTTTACGGATAGTAACCCTAATATTCCACTTTTCTCAGTAGGCAAGTTAGACTTAACAAATTAAATTGCATTTGGGAAAGAAGTGGGGAGTCATTCAGCATCACCAAATGTCATTTATCTAGGTAATCCTGTTTTACTTTTTGTCTCTGCATTTATTTGGTCATGTAAATGTGCTGAGAACTAATAAAAATTTGCAGTTGGTGAAAGTTAATGCATGACTCTCCAGCAGAGTACGGAATGAAAGCATGTGTCATGAAACTGCCATTCTTTCAGCCTTTATTTTCCATCGCTTACGGACTGGTTCCATCTGGAGTGTAGTCCATTCTTATTTTTTGTTTCATAGATTGGCCAAAATGGGAAGGACTGGATTCCGCTCTCTTCCACGAAGAGTCAATGGGACTGGCTAAGATCAAGGTCTGAGGCTTTTTCCATCCATCATCAGGTATGCATTGAGCAAAAATCACTGTGGTTCTATGCATGTATCTTTGAGGTATTTGATTGATGTGCATATTATGAATTTGGATTTTTATTTGATGTTGAGCTCACAACCTTATATTTATCCTGTAGTTTTAAATGATGCACCTATAACTAATTTGAGCTGTGTAATATTTCGAGATGAAAAGATATTGTTAGCCATGAAAAAATTTCAGCTGGTCTTGGAAAAGTGTAATATTTGAAATCTGCAATTCTCCATTGCTCAGTCTGTACATCCAAAGAGAACAGAATTCATTTGTTACTCCTTGTTGAGTATTACCAAATTTAATGTGATCAGTGTTTGTTTATTGTTTTCATGGTGCACTTTTTGTACTTTTTTTCCCAATAACTTAGAAGTTATTTTCCTCAACTGGAATTCTCTGCCCATTTATGGTTGGAACTCATAACACAATAATGACAAAATATGACCAGTCTTTGAAATATTTCAGATATTAGCTATAGACAGGGATTTAGATATTTTGCATTCTGTGTTGATTTTACAGTTGAAAAACTTCTCAGCTTGTTTCCCACAATGTTCTAAATAGGTGCACAAAAGCATCATGTCAGGAAATCAGATAGTCAGAATTACTCTTTTTTTCCCTGCTTTGGCAGAATGCTTTATACCATTCTTCAGTGTCATTACTGGTTACAGCAGAATAGCTATTTAGATATTTCTGAAAGAGGCAGAGAAGCTGTCTCTTAAATGAAAATATAGCAGGAAAAGAACAAATCCTTGAGATTCAGAAAATCTAAAACCAGAGGGAACATACTGTGTGAGCATTAGTAACGTCAATTGCATTAACTGTGTTCATGTCATTTTTAAACTGCAAAGGAGACTTAGAACATTTGAACAGCATGAAGGAAGGCCTTGCCTGTATCTACCTACTGAGGAAGAAAGGGTGTGTAAGCTAGACACGCATTAGCTGCCCCATGTGCTTCACGTTTAATCAAATGAGTGGGCAACTGCTGTGTGTTGCCTGTTCAGTGACGGCCTCTACATTCAAATACAGTAGGGTCTACTCTAACGTACACTTAATTTGACAAAAACGTGGGTTAAATTTGGAACCCCTGCAAAAGTATAACTGGAACCTGTGAAAGTCAGTGTCATACATCTAGCTCGTGAGGGCCAGTGTCCGATGCCAAAACACAAGTGATATTAAAAAAAAAAAGGTCTTCATTGTTTTCCGAATATATAATAGAATGAAAAATCTGATTAGTAATTAGTAATGGCCATTTAGCCACGTTCCAGATCTTTTTTGAAAGAAATTGCCAGTATTATCTCTGTGTCTCCTAAAAATCCATTGCTGAACTAGCATTCACGAACCTTGACGAATCATATAACTCTTTTGTATCAATTGGATCTTTGGGGAGTTGGTTTCTTACTCTGAGAAATACAGTTGATAATATTTACTATCTCTTGTCCACGAATTTTCAGAGGTTTCAATAAATTTTAAAAGTTTTTAAGTAGACATACTCTTTATGGTACAGGATGTACATTTCATTCTTTCTCCCAGCACCAGTAATGAACTGAAACTTTGACACACCTTTTACAACCTGCCACACCTCTGTACTGATGCCTCCTTGCACAGTATGGGGCTCTGAGCCAAAAGGTGCACCGGTGTGCTCACCGCTCACACGGGTCACAGGTGTGTCAGACAGAGACTGGTCCCCCAGCCCCGGCTCATCCACTCACCCCGGTGAACAGATGATTTTGTGTGACGTGAAAAACAATGGGGAAGATTGCTTCAGCCAAATTGTGTTCCCCGCCACCAAGAGACAAGGAGCCATGATCCTCACTTAACATTGCACCAAAAGGTTTTACCATTTCAAGAATGCATATTTGTTACGAAGACAAGTCCTTTCTGCTGTTGACTCAGAAGTCTCCCTGCGTGTGATGACACTGGTATAAAGAATCCGTTTTCACTTTGGGTGGCGCGTCCAACTCTTTCAGGCCTCTGGTGCTCTTTCCATGGACCGAATGGCTCACACAAGGTGCCTGAACGAGTTCTTGGTTGCTTATCTGTATTTTCCTCTAAGGCAGAGCGTGACTAAAGCCAGCTGGCACAGATTAAAGTGATTTTTAGACATTAAAATATTTTCAGAAACATTGTTATGTTCTTAGTGAGGTTTATGCTCTCCAGTCCGTTGTAAAAAGTGACTCTCAGTGATGCCACGTTGGGGGCCGTGTCTCGATGCTCCCTGAGAGTTCCTGCAATCACTACTGCTTTTCCGAAGGACGTTTGTCAGGTGGGATTTCAGGGGCGGAGTCTGTGAACTGTCCATTCTGAGCAATGCATTAATATGTGTTTTGACAAATATAAAGAAGTCTACAGATATTACATCAGACCAGCTGAATCCATTTTATGGTTTCTTTTTTTTTTTAATTCAAAAGCATCACATAGCAAATAAAACTTTTAAAAATTAAATCTAGTTACAAACTAGTTGTTTCTTATTTTTTTTTCCAGTCCCTTTTTGCTTTCTTTTACGACCACATGAAACTTGAGAAGCCACCTAAAGCTAAATCATTTAGTGGAGTTGGGCAGTTCCCAAGTGTCCAACAAGAAGGCCTGCTTTAGGCTGCGATGGCCACTGTCATCCCTGGTGATTTGTCAGAAGTAAGAGATACCCAGAAAGTCCCTTCAGGGAAACGTAAGCGTGGTGAAACCAAACCAAGAAAAAACTTTCCTTGCCAACTGTGTGACAAGGCCTTTAACAGTGTTGAGAAATTAAAGGTTCACTCCTACTCTCACACAGGAGAGAGGCCCTACAAGTGCATACAACAAGACTGCACGAAAGCCTTTGTTTCTAAGTACAAATTACAAAGGTATTACACTCTATTTGTCTTTCAGATTCTATTTTCTATCATGTCGGCCCTTCGAAGCCATTGTCAACGTATATATTTGTATACACCTCTTTCCGCTGAATTGCAGAGAGAAATGTTAAGTAGATTAGACGTTGGCTAGTTTTCAGTGTTCTAAGTCACAGGCTTTTTATGTGTTAGTGTTTTGCGATTTTTTTTTTTATGCAATGCTTAATGAGAGTAGAATTTCCGTCTGTACAAAGAATTTTCAAGAAAAGGGTATGGACGTTTACGTGAGTATATTCAGCCTTGCTCGTTTGCGTTTGCAATAGCTAAAACCCAGTGAAAACGAAAGCGGCACGTTAGACGCTGCGGTTGCGCGGCGCTTGGGTGCGGTAGGCGTCCTCGTGGCATGTCCGTATGACAGCGCGGCCGTGGGGCGGGGAGTGCTGTGTCCTTAGCTAGCAGTTAGCTTCCGCGAGAACAGTGAGCGCGCGCCCTCCTTGTCACGATGCTTACAGAGTATGTCTGTGTTCAAGGCACATGGCTACCCACTCTCCTGAGAAAACCCACAAGTGTAACTATTGTGAGAAAATGTTTCACCGGAAGGACCACCTGAAGAACCACCTGCACACGCACGACCCCAACAAAGAGACGTTCAAGTGCGAGGAGTGCGGCAAGAACTACAACACCAAGCTCGGGTTCAAGCGCCACCTGGCCTTGCACGCGGCCACCAGCGGCGACCTCACCTGCAAGGTGTGCCTGCAGACGTTCGAGAGCACGGGCGTGCTGCTGGAGCACCTCAAGTCGCACGCGGGCAAGTCGTCGGGCGGGGTGAAGGAGAAGAAGCACCAGTGCGAGCACTGTGACCGCCGCTTCTACACGCGCAAGGACGTGCGCAGACACATGGTGGTGCACACGGGAAGGAAGGACTTCCTCTGCCAGTACTGCGCCCAGAGGTTCGGGCGCAAGGACCACCTGACGCGGCACATGAAGAAGAGTCACAACCAAGAGCTCCTGAAGGTCAAGACGGAGCCCGTGGACTTCCTGGATCCCTTCACCTGCAATGTCTCCGTGCCTATCAAGGACGAGCTCCTCCCGGTGATGTCCTTACCTTCCAGCGAACTGCTGTCCAAGCCATTCACAAACACACTGCAGCTAAACCTCTACAACACCCCGTTCCAGTCCATGCCCAGCTCGGGGTCCGCCCACCAGATGATCACAACTCTGCCCCTGGGCATGACGTGCCCCATCGACATGGACGCTGTGCACCCCTCCCACCACCTTTCGTTCAAGTACCCGTTCAGTTCTACCTCATACGCAATTTCTCTTCCCGAGAAGGAGCAGCCGCTGAAGGGGGAGATTGAGAGCTACCTGATGGAGCTCCAGGCTGGGGCGCCCTCCTCTTCCCAGGACTCCCAGGCGTCGTCCTCCAAACTCGGGCTGGAGCCGCAGATCGGGTCCCTGGATGACGCCGCGGGGGACCTCTCCCTGTCAAAAAGCTCCATTTCCATCAGCGACCCCCTCAACACACCGGCATTGGATTTTTCTCAGTTGTTTAATTTCATACCATTAAATGGGCCTCCCTATAACCCTCTGTCGGTGGGGAGCCTTGGGATGAGCTATTCCCAGGAAGAAGCACATTCTTCTGTGTCTCAGCTCCCGCCCCAGACCCAGGACCCCCAGGATCCTGCAAACAGCATAGGTCTCGGCTCGCTGCACTCCCTGTCAGCAGCGTTCACCAGCAGTTTAAGCACGAGCACCACCCTGCCACGTTTCCATCAGGCTTTCCAGTAGGACTCCGAGACGCGGATCTGTTACAGAAACGTATGTGTAGCCCTGCCTTAGGTGACCGTGTTTATTTTAGTGCCTACTTTAAGACAGTACGAAAGTTTCTGCTTCTGTATAGCACCAGTCTTCATTAAGCCAGCATCACGTAGACACTAGCTTTCCAAATGAGCTTGGGAACCGTTTGTGTTCAGCTTTGTTTACCTGGGTATTTTGTCCTGATTCACTGCCAATTGTTACATTTGAAGATGGTTTCTCACATAGGAAAGCCATTATGAGTAGTAAAAGTCTTACAAATCCCTTGTTCAAATTACTTTTAGATCTTAAATTTTTTTTTTTTTTTGTCCACTAACAGTGGCTCTAGCTTTTGACATTTGGCTCATTAAAAAATTTTGCAATAGAATGTAAATTTTCTAAAATGTATGTGAATAACCTGAGAGTTTTTAAAATTTCTACTAGCCTCTAAATGGATTAATAATCAACTGCTTCAAATAAATTAGGAATCCAGTTTGGGGATGTAACCTATGTTTCTTAGCTACACTATAATTTCAGGTCAGCATATTTTGAAGACTTGCTGTTGTCTGGCTCACGTTATTTGCCGTCTTTATTATGCATGTATGAGAGAAACGAAACCTAAACACAAAGCACCAGTATTTATAGCAAAAAAGAGACTCCTAGCAAGGTGACACGGCTTTCCGTGTTACTTCGTAGTTGGCCTTAAGTCAGTACACGGGAGATTCGCCACGTCTCATACTTCCTAGCTTGCTCTCTTCCCGTTTGATAATACTAATAGTGTGTGGCGTCAGAGTCTTCAGTCTCCAGATGGAGCTCTTTAACCTGTTCCACCTTTCGTGGCGAGGGCAGGTCAAGCACAGCCAGCAGTTTCCCTTGGGTTGTCAGTCCACAGTCGGTCCGGAGCCCAGAGCCCGCCGCTGGGGACACAGACATTAGGTGTGTCTGTCCCCGAGGGCCCGGGAGGTGGCGCTGAGAGACCCCAGGCAGGGAGATGGGTAGTTGGATGCGAGGCCCGCGGCTCCGCCTGGGAACTTGTCTGGGGATCACGTCCCCTGTCGCCAGGGTTGAAAGGAGACCCTTCAGGAGTCAAGTGAAAGCGTATCACTTACATCACTTCTTGCCGAATTCGATACAGTTTTCTTTCCCTAAGAGCCAAAAGCAGAAAGCAAAACAACAGCCCTGGCCCCGTGGGATCTTTCTCATTCAGTGTGAATTCATCTTTCTTTGCTATTTCGGACAGAGACTTTAAAGTTAAATGCACTCGAAAACTATTTGAGGAATGACCACAAAGTTTTGAGCGACTAAAAATATATACAGTAAAACCCCACTTTTACACGTCTCTGGGAAACGGGAGGGCCGTTGCAGAGAAGCGGAATTCAGAGAGTGAGAAAAGTACAGCAAAGCAAGCACTAGCTTAGTTAATGTGAAAATAACAGGCAGAAACCTTGTGTTCAGTGAGTGTGGTGGCTACGCCGGCTTTCCTCATGTTACACAACCAGTGCATCTTCTCAAGGGTCAAATAACTGCTTTTTTCTAATAATCGGTTGGGACATCAACCTAAGAAACATATCTGTTAAAGCACTTGTTAACAGCTTATTCGGGGACCCTGTCTGTTGGGGCGGGTATGAGGGGGGAAGGTTTATTGAAGAGTATATATCTCTTAAAAAAAGAGAGAAATATTTCTGAGCACTCATCAGCCCTACACGGAAGCTCTTCTGTAGGGCCAGTTCTCACTGCAGATTTCGATGTTTACCAAGAATTTCTAAAAATGAGTGCAGATTACTGAATATAATACGTTATTTAAAATATTGGGGAGTAGTATAATTTGTGGAAAAATGTAAATTGTAATAATGTAAATGGGGTTTCACTATATATATTATATATATATACACACACATACTGCACTTCATAGAATCAAAGTTGCTCTCTTAAGGAGCTTTGGCTTCTGATATTTTATCATGCTCCTATTTTTTTTTTTTCTAAATCCTAGGAGCAGTAGTTTTTATACGTATGTATTTAAAATTTATTATTAAAAGTTACATTTTATTAAAAAAAAGTGTGTTCCAAAGGCATTAAAATTATATATGTTAATAAGGAAATACATTTAAAAATTTTTCAAACTGCTCCTAAGCTTTTGATTAGGAGAATATTTGCTCTGAAAGTAGGCTTTTAGCTCTGCTTTATTACTGCTTCCTTTAGTTTCTATGAAACAGATTGCTTACTTAAATCATTAGTTGAATGATTAGTGTTCAATATTGCTTTAATCACCATTTAAAAAAAAAAGGAAAAAAATTTGGTGACAGAGCACAAATAAATAGAAAACCTATTTTTAAATAGAAATCACAAACACAAGTGTGGAAGCACTACTTTATTTTGTCTACAATTTGTTAAAAGAGAAGTCAAACTCGTAAACTGAGATGTTGGCCTCAGTAGGTTGTACTTCACTGCTAATAAAAAAAAAAATTTAAAGGGAGTCCCAGGATTTATTAAATAGAGCATTTTGGAAATGGGGAATGGCGCCATGTAGGTATATGTATTTTTAACCTACTTCTCGCCCGTCACGGAGTTGACACTGGGGCGCATCTCCCAGGGCACCAGTGCTGAAATTGTGGACTTAGTTTTCATATATACACCCCTTTGCCTGTTGCTGCCCCCACAGACTTGAAATAACACTTCCAAGTAAGAGGGAATTCAGTTAATTTGTTTTTAAAATTGACTGTAGTAGTCACTAAACTCTTTTTGAGAGAATCTCTATTAAACATGAGGCAGACTCACTTACTTTAATTGCACAATGGTCTCACAAGGCTGTAACACCGAACTGGCTCTTTTTTTTTTTTTTTCCTAGAAAAAAAAATTGACATTTACTTTTATGTCAACTGGATGTGATTAAAAATAATTATTGCCAATGCTGTTTTCATGCTCCAGTGGCCAGAATCATCATCCTTGACATTTCTAGTAGTGCCTTTGCTTGGTTAAAATTAAAAAAAAAAAAAAGGGATTATCATTAAGTAAAAATATTTCAGTTTAGAATTTTGACCTCAGACAAGATATTGAACCTCATTCAGTTGGCCCTTCCACGTGTTTGTGCAAATCAGATGACCAGACCTGGAAGCAAGGAGTGTGGAAGGTTCTTGGCACCGTAAGCAATATTACCCGTTGATGTGTGCAAATATCATCTTTATGGTTATCGGTCACTGTTACAGTTTGCATCCTAGAATCCTATCACCAAAACTTCATTTGTCCCGCTGATCAGGCACCATCCTTTGTGCAACTTTCTCATTTCATTTAGTGTTTCTTCCAAGCGATGTATTTTTGCCTGTTTGTGGCTTGTGCGTTACTATTCGTAGTCACTTGTGGAATATAGTGATCTATTGTGTTAATTTGGACAGTAGTGGTTTTTAAAAACCATATACTGACTGAAACATGAGCCAGAGCGGATTGCTTTATTAAGCTAATAATGAATGTTAAAAGAGTACGTATTTTCAGGATCATTCATCTAGTAAGCAATACACATATATAGGCCAATATTTTTTTAACACATAGAGCTTGGTCGACCTCTATACTACACATACTGCAAGACATAGCACTTTCAAAATGAATCTAACCTTTACAGAAACTTTCTTATAGGTTATGCCTTTTATTTTAAGACTTATTATAAATTTGTTTCAAGTGCCATTAGATGATATATATGTAGGCCTTTGCTATATAATGCTTTGTGTTCAAAAATGGTAGATGGTATTTTAAACAGGTACATTTTTACAGTGTTTTCTTATCAATTTGCTATATTGCACAGAATCAGTGTGTGTCTTTTTCATAAGGTTTTACAATGGTTTATTTTTTTACAAGGTTTACGTGTCTCAAAACACACTGTCTTCCCAGTATGTAAATTAAGAAATACCAGTTCGCCCAAGTTGCTTCTAGCCTACTGAGATCCGCGTGACATTGGAGGAGCCCTTGTCAGTAGTGAGTTTTCCTACAGCGGCGGCAGGCTGTCCTCTCTGAGGAGCGAGCGCCTGCCCTGACCTCGTCTTAGTTCTGCCGCTGCGCCAGCGGCCCTGCTACAACACGAGATGGTCTGTCGTGAGTCCCTAGATCCGCGTAAGTTGTGTTGTGCAGTTCTGTGCTGAAAAGCCACGCAGAGCTCCTTTGGGATCATAGCAATCAAAGTGATCCTCCCCGCAGCAGTCAGGGCGCGCTGAGCTCACCCCTAGGCCCTCCTACGACGTTACTGACCCGCTGAGGATGGAAGGCAGTGTCTTTTGATGAGTTCCCTAGCTTAGAAATGACAGAACTGTTGCTAATGTATAAAACACTCCATTGTATAAGCTCCAGTGGTACAGACGAACCAGAATGAATGTGTATCTTCTCAGAAACACTCCTTCAATATTGTGTCGGATCATGCTGCTAATGTGACTTGGGATACAACTCTTCATGGTGCTACAAACTTCTCTGTCTCGTTCAGTCGTATTTTTTTATCCATAGGAAAAAAAAAAAGGACTACATTAGGTGTCAAGGTGTACAATATATTTTTATACTGTGACTTCATTTGTCCTTAACAGACTTTTACACCACCCACCACGATGTATTCACGTGCACTTGCAAAAGGAAATCTTGGACGTGTGCAAATGTTACCAGAACAAACCCAGCTTTTGTGCACGAGGTGACTGTAACTCAGACTAGAACGTGGGCTTTCTGCTGTGGTGTGGAGTGGAGAGCGTGCTCTACGTGACTAGCAGCCCTTTGAATTTAACAAAAACTGGGAGTCCATTCGGAAACACATTGCATCCTGCCCCCACATAAGCTGGACTGCTGGAATCGTATTTTGAGCTGATGAAAACGTGTTTGGACTAGTACTCTAAAAAAAAAAAAATGTTCTAATGATAAAGTTTTTGAGTCAAAATAGAAAAGAAAAACTCTGCATTCCAGGCTGAATTTTGTATATTTTTATTGCATTTAAAAATCGCTATTCTGTGATATTGGGAAATCAAGTGGCTTATCATGTATATCATGTACTTAAAATGTATTCACAAACTACTGTTGTATTTGTATAAAATATAGACAAAGATCGTATTTTTTTGTGTGTGTATAAGCTCTGTAAAATAGCAATCACAGTATGAAGCTGCAGTGAGACTACATTTTAAAAAGCATCCACATCCAAAGAAGCAGGCTATTTATTGTCCAGTTACCCAGATAGAAAATATTAACGTGCTGCTAATTAAACAGTAGTACTGCAGCTTCCGGTGGCCTACAGTGTTACGTTTGCTGTAAGAAAAAGAGATGTGAACTCCACAAAGTATATGAATAAAATTATAGAACGGCTTTAGATCATGTAGCTCTTCCTGAAATTTTAATAGATGATAAATTTCTATTTGGTATAACTTTTTTTTTTCTTTTGAATTTTAAAGATTTTCTCATTTGATAAAGATAAGATTCTAATAGCTCGCTCTAGGACAATACTTTGTTGTTGAAATGAAATGTAAAGTTCTAGGGTTTCTTTTGTTTTGTTTTAAAACTTTTGTACCTTTAAAGGAAGGACAGAAACTGTAAATAAAAAAAGTCAAAACATCATGCATCAAAACTTTAATCCAGGTGAGAATTCCAGAAAGAATTCCAAGAAGGCTATTAGAATGTGTAAATTGATCATGTGTCTTGTTCACGTGAGATAAGATTGGCATCAAGCATTCCTTTAGCACTTACGGTCTGTCAGTCCTGGAAATTATCCGTTGAGAAGTTCCCTGTGGGGGCTACTTGTTAAGAATTTTGCTGAAAACCCACCCTTGGCAATTCATCGGGACCAAAATGATGAGCACGTGTGTATCATTTCATCTAAAACTCAGCAGTTCATAACTCAGCTTCCAAAGAGAGTTAATTCTGAAAATTCAGTTAACAATCAGTCCAGGAACCCACTGAAGATACATATATATTTGTATCTCATAGCACCTCCTTCAGAGGGGTAAAGAAGATGCCTGGTGACCCCAGATGGGGCGGTTTTTCTTTTCACATGCTTAATTCCAGCAAATCTAAAAGAATTTCTTTGTTAACTCTTAGCATTAAGGCTAAGTACATTTTTATTTAAGTTCACACATATGAAATATTTCAAGGACTGTTTCTAGAAGGAAACTGCTCTTGCTTTTATCATTAGAATACTCTGAAAAAAAGTACGTTTGGGATTAATTCACTTAAGGTATAATCTCTATGGACACATAATTAGAAATGCAGTTTGCCTGTTGCACCGTAGACCCATGGGGCTCAAAGACTTTTTCCTTCGTGTTATTGTTAACTGAAACATTGGTACTGATGGTTTCCCATTAAGGGGCGAAAAAAGTTCAGTCTGGCTGTAGATAGCTTGAGTTTTGCTGCCTCTTTTCCTTAATTGAGCATTTCTTAAGCAAAAGGCTTAGACACTCCTTCATACTGAGTCCTAGGGCTGTTCCAGAGAAGTCAGCTTGATAAGCAGAAGGTTGTCTCCAGATCAAGCGTCAGAGTGAAGAAGGCAGCATCGTTGCAGCTGTGGGGAAGTGTAAATGCTGTGTTGCATTATACCCAGTTAGCCTTTTTCCCAGATCAAAAGTGGTCAAATATTGGCAGTTTCAGCCTAAATCTAAAACAAAATGACATTCTATTCAACAGAGGTCAGTAATAAATCTTTCTACTCTGAAGCTGTTTGACTCTTGGCTAGTGTGATGGTTAATTGTCTGTGTCAACTTGGCTAGACCACAATACCCAGACTAGATGCCTAGTCTAGTCAAACACAGGTCAGGATGTTGCTGTGGAGGTATTTTTTTTTTTTTTTAGATGTGATTCATGTTTATAATCAGTTGACTTTAAATGAAACAGACTGCCCTCCCTAATGTGGGTGGGCCTCGCCTAATCAGTTGGAGGCTTAACTCCCAAGCAAAAGCCTTCAGACTAGAGCTGCAACATCGACTCTCCCCTGGGTCTGCAGCCTGCTGGCCTGCCCTGCAGACTGTGGACTTGTCAACCTGCACAATCATGGGAGCCAATTTCTTAAAATAAACCTCTGTCTCTATTATATATATATACCCTATTGCTTCAGTTTCTACGAAGAATGCTAACACAGCTAGTTCCAACTGCCATTCTTTAGAGGTGCTGGTGTTACCTTGAAGAAAGTGGAGACATCTTTCTCTTGGATGCATTGTTTTCAGCAGAGACATAAATCCCCAGGTCCTGACTGCTTTAGAAAAGAAGCAAAACACACAGCGCTCAATGGAGATGGTACCTATAACGGTGTTTTCAGACTCCTTTTCTACACTCTTACATTGGCTGCCATTAGTGCAGATGAAAATGGTTTTCTCCTAATGAACACATTTTCTTTAAAAAAAAAAAAGTAAACAGGCTCATCTTGCTTTACTGAATAGAGGCATACTTGACATGTAAACCAATGTTTATGATAAATGCAGAAGTGGAAACTTTTGTGAACGGAATCTTTTTTGAAAACATTGTCCATTTACGGTGATAACTCAGTCAAGGTCTTGAGCTTCTGGGGGAGATGGGAGTCAGAAATGTACTGGCTCCTCACATCAGCTGGGAAGTTTCCTGTTTAGAATTTTTGCAAAGGTTTAACTTTTGGTTTATTCTGTCTGTAGTTAGAGGACTTTAATCTTTTTCTTGGGGTCCCCTTTCAAAGTGTCATTTGTGTAATTGGCAGTCTTACTGGAATGATGTTGGTAAACTGCTCTGTTTCTAAAGATACATAATTGATCTGTTATTAGTATCCACGCACACACCTGATGACATTTCTAAGAAGGCTCCCGTAACCAGATTTTCATGCCCTAGGAATGTTCATTGCGTAAGTAGGTTAGCAGCCTAAGCCATGCCCTATTTAAGATTTTAAGCTGTGTCAGCTTTTCCCACCCCAGAGTGAGTGGCGATCAATGGCAAACAAATGTACAGCCTTAGCCGCGTCCTGAAGACCATTTTGTTCTGAGGCTCCAGGCAGGTGAGAAGAACTCAGCCCCAGTTTTCCAAGTCGCATTACCTTCTGCAGGAGTAAAACGCACTGACTTGCATTTTCTGTCATAAATTCTGTCACAGAATGTTTCCACAGTTACTCCCAAATTGTACATTTACTAACAGAGCTTCAAGTTAGTACTCGTCAGCGATTAAAGGACCCTGAAAATCCTCTTCTGTTCTCCAGTGTCTGCCGCTTCCTCCGCTCCCTCCTTGTCATTTTCACATGGAGTCACTCACTGTTCCCTGTGCTTATCCGTCCCCGTGTCCTGCTCTGTGCCCCTGGAATGCCGGCTGTCTCTGCTCCTGCCCGCAAACTCCATGTGCCAAAACCTCTAGCCCTTTCTTGATGACGGCTCTTCCACTCACAACGCCTTCCCTCGTCTCACCCATTGAAAAGTATCTTATTTTCCCTGTGGACATTTCTTAGATCGTCTCAGGGATGTGTATGTTTTTTAAATTCTTCTAAGCCCTTGAAAGGGGCAAAGACCTGTCCGCGTAGCTCTCTGCACGCGGCAGATAATCAACACCTAATCGTTGCCTGAAGGCTGATGATGGCTCTTACCTTTCTCAACCATCTTAATAATTCGGACACATCGTTTAAAAGAAATACTCTTTCAAAGTACTCTTTTTGACCCTGGGAAAAAAATACGCGTATGATAATTTTAACGTGAGTTATCTTTGTTCCATAGGAAAGTATATGTGTTACAGAAAGCTTACATGACCGTCCTTAAAACGCACATTTTGCTCTGTCCTCCTGCATCAAAGTGAGCAGACTCTACAACAGAGCTCTGCGTCTCCCGAAGTAAACCGCTTGAAGTGCTTTCACGGCAGTGGACCACCAGAGACCCTTTGAGAATTCTAATTCTCGTGACTTTGTACTTCAGAAGCTCTGACCATAGAGCCTTGAGCTCTGTTTCGACTCTCTGGAAGCTGAGTGACTATGCAGACACAGGCATCAGTAGCTGGGATTGTTCAGATTTTATTTCATCAAGCACCGTGGTAAGTTCTCGTAATAGGAATCATTCTGAAATCTCCTTAGGTCTTAATTCAAATTTTAATTTGCCTTTTTTTCCTTAGCAATTAGGCCAGTGAGTAAAAAGTCACTGAAGGGGAACCTTTTTGTTTGCTTATTCTACACAGATAGTGAAAATCCATTAAAAAAAAAAAATCAAAACCAAATTTTAAAACAGGCCTTTGAAGTTATCCCCCCAGTTTTACAGGTGAGTCCAGGTGATGAAGGCTGTGTCCAGGGCCCAGGTCTCCCGACACAATCCCAGGTTCCTTCTGCTCTCAGGAGTCTGAAGTTTTCCCACCGGAGAACTTTCCCAGCCCTACTGGAAGGAGGAGGCATCATTTAATGTTCAAGGCTACTAGCAGCAACTTCTTAAAAGTCTCATGCTTTACCTTAAAATTTGAAATTCCAGGAAGAAAACGAAAACCATGTTGTCTTTGCCCCCATTGTCCGTCCTGTTACCAGCCTCATCTTAGAGATGAAGAAACTAAGGCCCAGGGAGATTGGGACTTGACAGGAAGTGAAAGGATTTAAACCAGGTTATTTGATGCCAGGGCCTGGGCCCTTCCTCACTATAGTTTCAGGAGAGCCAATATCCAGGCGTCCATGGGAGAGAAGAAAGTAGGGGCTGAGGGTCCAGGAGACAGTGCCGGACAGGATGACCAAAAGGTCTGTTCCACCTGGACCAGGAGCATATAACCGGTATTTTCACACCAAACATCCTAGCAGCGAGACACGGAACTGTATCCTAGACACACTTGGAGAATTTGGTTAAGCCACAATCTTGGTAAAGAAAACGTGGGGAGTATGAGGATAAATGAAAAAAAAATCATAATTCTTTGGAACCTACGATTTGAAAGAGAATCGGAGCTGACATGAGACTGACCTGAAATCCTGAATGACTGAAGTCAGTGGAGTCAACGTGAGTTCTGACATGTCAGGATTTAGAAAGTAAATTGTATCTTTTTATCTTAAAAAAAATACAAATAACCCAGCGAAGCACAAATGAAATCAACGTGGACGTCTCAGGAAAGTGGACAATAAACAAGGAAGTGGCGAACGTTAATGCTCATAACTTGATTAAATCTGCAGTATTGATCATTTGCTAGTGAGTACGTATTACATTACATTCATCCCTTTCCAAAATACATAATGTATTTACTTTTATTCCCTCGAGCATCCTTTTCAAATCCTCCTCTGCCAGTTCTGGCCATGTCTGCTTCCCAGGGTCAGCCTTTATCAGTCACATCTTCTCTTGTCTACAGTCCACATGTTTCTGTTTCTTTGTATTTCCAATAACTCAGTGATTTTGATATGTTTCTCTAAAGAGTATTGGTATGTTTGTTTGAGCCTTGTCCCCCTCTGGGGGGGCAGCAGCTGGTAACAGAGGTGCTTGTAGCCTCGAAGGACTGCTTGGAGTCTGCCCAACACCTGGCGATTTCAGGGGTTCAAAATTTGGGCAAAGTTCAGATACAGAACTTGGCTCCTGTTCGGGGTCTCCCTCTTGTCTGTGATTCTCGCCCCCTTCACTTTCCAGCCATTTTCCCTCCAAACTCTGTTTGGCTTTTCAAGTCAACGAGACTGCAGAGTTTTATCTGAGTTTTAGTTGCCCTTGGGAGTGTAATAAACTTGGAAAGTGAATTTTATTTGCCTTGCTTTATAATACCTGTATCTGAAGAAGCTATGAACTCTGTGAAACTTTAGGAAAGGTTCCTCAATGTCTGTGGACGTGTTCCCTTGGTTTACTTTTTCTGGCCTCTCTCTACAGTATGAAGGGTCATCCTTTTTTTTTTTCTGTGTAATCTGTCTAGATAGCAAAGATGCTGTGTGATTACTAGATCATATGATAAGCCTGTGATTACCTCTGTAACAAACTTTCACACTGTCTTCCAAAATGGCTGTACGTATTTGTCATTTCCATGAATAATGAACAAGAGGTCATGTTGCCCCACATGCTCCCCGTGTTTTGATGTTATGGGATTTGGGGGTTTTACCTGCTATCTCATTGTCTTAACTTGCATTTCCCAGTAACAATGATGTTGGTAACCATTTTTATACATTTTTTAAAATTTTGTTTCTTAATGAAGCATAGTTGATAAGATAACCTTTTAACATGCTTATTTCCCAACTGTGTATCATCTTTAGTAAAAGACTTGTTCAGATCCTTTGCCCACTCATTAACTGGACATTTTATTTTCTATTAGATTGATTGTTTTCTTCTTCTCCCAGGCTGTGGCTTGTCTTGTAGTTGTTTTAACCGTGTCTTTCAAAGAGCAAAAGTTTTTAATTTTTGTAAAGTCCAAAACCAGTATTTTTTTATTTCATGGATTGTACTTTTTTGGGTTAAAGTTAAAAACACCATCAAACTAAACGGCATACAGATTTTCTCCTAGATTTCTTCCTTCCTTCCTTCCTTCCTTCCTTCCTTCCTTCCTTCCTTCCTTCCTTCTCTTCCTTCCTTCCTTCCTTTCTTTCTAATGGAGCTACTGGAGATTGAACCCAGGACCTCACACGTGCTCAGCTTGGGCTCTAACACTGCGCTCTGCCCACCTCCTCTCCTAGCTTCCCTCCAGAAGTCGTATACTGCTGTGCTGTGTTAAATGCAGGCCTGTGGTTTTTGTAGAAGGTGTGAGGCATGTGTTGAGGCTCTTTTTTCTTTTGTTTATATGTAGACATCCAGTTGTTTCAGGGCCTCTTGCTTTATTTCTGGCCACTCTCTTCTGTTCTGTTGACCTACGTACCTATCTTTCTAGTGTCACGCTGTCGTAATTACTGTAGTAGTCTTGAAATCAGGGAATGTGAGTCTTCCAAGTACATCTTTTTTTTCCAGACTTGCCTTGGCTATTCCTTTTGCTTTTGCGTACATTGTATAGATTGCATACATTTTAGAATCAGCTTGTTGATATATGTTAAAAAGTGTGCTTGGATTTTGATTAAGATTCTATTGAATATAAAAATCAAATTGGGAAAAAATGACATGTTTCAAATATTGAGTCTTCTCATCCATGAGTCCAGGGTATAGATCTAATCACCTAGATCTTTGGTCTCGTTCACTGGTGCTGAGTAGTTTTCTGCACACATGTTTTGTCAGACATATTTTGTCAATACTTTTTTTGGTGTCATTATAAATGCAATTTTTAAAAATTTCGAATTTCAGTTGTTCATTGGTGGTGTGTAAGGATACAATTGACTTTTGTATATTAACCTTGTATCCTGTGACCTTGCTAAACTCACTTGTTAGTTTCAGGAGATTGTGTGTGTGTGTGTGTGTGTGTGTGTGTGTGTGTGTGTAGATTTGGGGAATTTCCTACATAGAAAATCGTATATTCTGTGAATAAAAACAACCTCATTTCTTGCTTTCTAGTCTGTGTGCCTTTTACTTCCTTTTCTTGCCATACTGCACACGCTAGGACGTCCAGTAGGATATTGCATAAAAGTGGTAATTGAGAACATCTTTGCCTTGTTCTAGATCTTAGGGAGACAGTACTCAGTCTCCCACTGGTAAGTATGATGTTAGTTGTAGGTTTTTAATAAATAGTTTTCATTAGGTTAAGGAAGTTCCCTTCTATTCCCAGTTTGTATGATTTTTTTTTAAATCATGACTAGATGCTGAACTTTGTTGAATGCTTGTTCTGCATTCACTGACATGATCCTATGTTTTTTTCTTATTTAATCTACTAATATAGTGACTTACAGTGGTTGATTTTGAATGTTGAACCAGCCTTGCGTTCCTGGGATGAGTCCTACGTGATTGTGAGGGATCATCCTTTTTTATATATCGTTGGATTTTATCTGCTAATATTTTGTTATGCATTTTATGTCTCTGCTCATGAGAGATACTGGCCTGAGTTTTCTTTTCCTGTGGATATGTGAGAAAAAGTATGTATGTATATCTATATACTTATATTGAAATAGATGGATAGATAGATAGGATGGATGGATAGATAGATAGATAGATGATAGATAGGTAGATAGGTAGATAGGTAGATAGATAGATAATCTCCATCAGTTTACAGTTATTCTTCCAAAAATGTCAACCTAAGTACTCAGACTTCAGGCTAGCCTTCCCCCTTTTCATATACTAACTCCTTTCTCTAACAAAGAGAAACCTGACTCTCATTATCCACAATATAGTCACTTACTCAGTTATGGAATACACATAAAGAAGTTTCATAATTGCTAACCGACACTTACTAACTAGAGCACAGTACTTGTTTATAGGTCTTTGGTATTTAGCCTGAGGACAGTATTATCAAATATTGTGTCCAAAGTTACCCCTCATCCTCTTTCAGTGTTATCCATTTAAAATATATTTAAGTTCATTTGTTTCTGTGTTCTATGATTTTTTCACTAGACATCCTTGTTAATGTTTTCTTTAAGTATGTGAAAGATTGACATGGTTCTAAAATTCAGAACACATAAAAAAAAACCAAAGAAATGCTCATCTCATTACTTCTATTCCAATACCTTCATGCTTTCTACACAGTTTTCACCCATAGCCTTAATAAACAACCTCAGTTTCTGGTCTGTTCTTCCTAAGTTACTTTACTTTCTTTCTGTTTTTCTCTGCAAGTAAGCACGCACATATACTTTCTCATTTCCTCCTTTTTACACAAAAGGTTCATTATAGATGTATGCTGTTCTTCATTTTGCTTTTCCAGTGAACAAAATATTCTAGATCTCAGCCATGTCAGTTCGTAGCAACTGTCCTCATTCCCTGTTTTGCTACGTAGAGTTACTGTGTGTAGATGAGCACAGCTTATTGAACGGCTGTTCTGGGCACTTAGATTGTTTCCCATATTTTGCAGTTACAAATAGTGCTGTAATGAATAACTTTGTGCATACACATTTTCATATTGTCAGAGGTACACCTTCAAGGTAAATTTTAGGAGTTAGACTGATGGGTCAAAAGGTAAGTGCACGTGCAGGTTTGCTGACTTCGCAAACTCCTCTCTAAAGCGGTGTACCAACGTGTGTTCCCACTGATGCTGTTTCTGAGAAGATACTTTTACCCTTTTCACCAACATCTGAAGTTGTTTTCATGGAAAGGTTGGTATGAATAAACTATTTCCTCATTTCAAAACCCCAGAAATACTGTGTGTGTCACTCTTAAATATGAAATGACAGTCAGTGACTGTCAGACATTTCAGACAACCTCCAACATGAGAAAGACAGAGACCAAAATGGCAAAAAAGGAAAAAAAAGACTCAGATGAAACAAAGGCAATGGTGAACAGAAAACATTTTTAATCCTCTAATTAATATTCTCAGGAGTGTAAAAAATGACGTTTTGTCCACAAAGCCAAAAAAAAAAGACATTAAAAAAATGTGTATGTATGTATGTGTGATATACAGATAGATGTATGTATGTGTGATATACAGATACACACACACACACACATATATCAATCACACACACACACATGCCTGTGTTGCCTAGCTCTGCCTCCTGAGAGGGCTCAGATGCAGCAGTATCTAGCAGCAGTGAGCACAGTAATGCCCAGATTTTGGTCTCTAAGTACCATTCTCCACCAAAAAGTTCAGAGCTCCTTGGGAAAATGGCTGCTTCTAGGACCTGGGGTAAGGAAAGTACCAGACAACTCTGGGACGTCTTGTAGCAGAAAGTAAGTGTGCAAAGAATGTGTGAAAAACGACACAGGAGCTGACCTGAATGGGTACTTACTGGCCTATTTTGGGAAATTTGGGGCATTAATAAATAGTGACAGTAATAGATTATAATCTATGGAATAAGACAAGAATATATGAGTTTATGGTGATAAAAAATAAAATGAATAAATATAGATGAGAAGTAGGGTTACAAGTAATAACTGCAGAGAAGGAATAATGAAACTAGAAAACAATGAATTGACAACGATTGTGGTAACAGTTACTTCAGACGAGAAATGGTCGATGTGTGCAAAGCACTGGGTGATGCAAGGCAAGACATTTATACTGGATTAAAGTATCTTCCCACAAAATATTCATTAATTACAAAAAGAGGAACCTTGCGTTAGAGAAACCCAGGGGACACGTTTAGACGACTGATCAAAGCTAAGCTCATCAGCAGTTGGACAGAGCAGGGGACCTCCTGCTACGCTGCTGAGAAGAACCCAACAGCATTTACTTCACTGGTCTTCCTGCCGAAACCTCGTAATTTTAATTCAGTCACAAGGAAACATCAAACAACCTAAACTGAAGACTATTCTGTAAAATACCCTTTAAAACATCGCTTGGTCATGATGGACAATTGTTTTATATGTAGCTGAATTCTTTATCTGTTTCATTGTTTAAATTTGGTGGGGGGTAGGGGGAGGTAATTAGGTTTGTTTATTTTTAGAGGAGGCGCTGGGGATTGAACCCAGGACCTCGAGTGTGCTAAGCACGTGCTCTACCACTGAGCTATGCTCTCCCCTCCGAGCTGAATTCTTTTTGTTCAGGATTTTTGCATTGACACTCATGAAAATTATTGGTCTCATAGTTTGCTTTTCTTGTAATGTCTTTGGTTTTCATATCAAAGTAAAACTGGCTTCATAAAATGGATTGGAGAGTGCTCCCTTCTCTTCTGCTTTTTGGAATAGACTTTGTAGAACTGGTGCTAATTTTTCTTTAATCCTTTGGGAGAATTCTCCAGTGAAAACATTTGAGCCTCAAGATTTCTTTGGGGAGAGTTTTTTTATTTAAAATTCAATTTCCTTAATACTTATAGAGTAATTCAAATTATGTGTTTTGTATTGAGTAAATTATGGTAGTTTATGTTTTTTGAGGAATTGGTCTATTTTGCCTAATTTGTCAGATTTACACACATAGAGTTGTTTGTAGTATCTCTTGTTTTTTTATGTTTGCAGAGTCTGGAGTAATATTCCCTGTTTCAATCTTCACATTGGTAACTTGAGTCTTCTCTTTTATATGACAATCTTGCTAGAGGTTCATCAATTTTGTTGATCTTTTCAAAAAGCTACATTTTGTTCCACTGATGTTGTTTACGTGATGTTCTTCACTGTTTTTCTTCTTACGATTGCACTGTTTTCTGATTCTATTATTCCTGCCTCCAGTTTCTTTGGGGTTTATTTTGCCCTTCTTTTTCTACATTCGTGAGGTGAGAATGTAGATCTGAGACTTCTCTTCTTTCCCAGTGTGACCATTTGGTGTTCAACATTTCCTCCTCAGCAACGCTTTAGCTGTGTCCCACACGTTGTGATCTGCTACGTGCACATCAGTTCAGTGTTGTTGTTGCTGTTGTTTTAATTTCCTTTGAGATTCCCCTTTGACACGCAGATTATTTTGAAGTGTGTAATTTAGTTGCCAAGTGTCTGGAGATCTTCCTGTTCTACCTTCCTCCTTTACTTCCACTGCGATCGGGGAATACACTCTGGTTTCAGTTCTTTTACATTTGTTGAGGGTTTTTTTTATGGATGTGGTCTTGATACATTTCATGGACACTTGAAGAGAACGTGTTAGGTGAAATATTCTATCAATGTCAATTTGATATGGTAAATAGTGGGTACAAAGAAACATGTTGGACTACACTCATGGGTATGCAATCAGTAAAACCCAGATGGGGAAAGGCTGCAGATAAACTGGCCCACATGCTTCAACAGATAAACTGTAAGGAAAAGAAAGAGATGGAGAGGCAGTCTATAGATTAAAGTGCTTAAAATATACAGTAGGGTAAAAACAATGCATGAAATTAACCATAGTGTCTAGGGATGGACATATGGGTGACAAAAAGCATTTAAAAACACATACACAAGGAAGTGATTACTATAAAGTCAGGGTAGTGGCTACTTCTGGAGAGAGGGCTGTGATGGGAAACGTGGAGGGGTTACTAGGGTGGCTGGCAGAGTTTTATTTATTAGCTTGCGGTTTTATTTCTTTCCTTGGGTGGCGGTCACAAGCAGTGGTGTGCTGGTATTTAACAACTGACTCTCCACGGGGAAAAGAAAGCCCTGACTTGTAGCAGTTCCTGATTTCCATCATGTAAATATACCACCATGGCCAATTTCAAGCTACCAACATGATGTCATTGTATGTGGAGCTGGGAAGAGATTACACAAACAGCTCTTAGGAGACTGTGTGGGCCAGCTCCAACACAACACTGGAAGGGTGTGTTCCTTAAAGTAATTCACTAAGCTGTACATTTATTATTTTTGAATATTTTAAAGTTTAAAAAGATTAAAAAATAAACAGCACTGGGTAAATAAATAGCTGATTCTAGGACTACAGAAGGAAATACATAAAATGAGCTTAGAGCATCTTTTTTAGCATCGGAAAGTAAAGAAGTGCTCAAAAAAACTGCAGAATGATGGGGGTATGTCAAAGGGACACAGTAGCCAGTTGAAGGAGTTTCCAATGGCCAAAGCTGGAACAATTTTAGCAACAAGATAAAGTAGTATTGGATGATAACCCAAAGTATAAAGTAAGTACCCATGACTGCATACTACTATAAATAAATGAGTGAATAAATAAATAAATGGGGGACAACAGACATATCTCTTGTGCAGAAGAATCCAAATAATTTATGTATACACACAACTACATAATTCCCTGCCCCTTAAGGAAGGGCTTCTTTCTAATCCAGACAAATCCCCAGTGGGGCGGGGGGCACAGTGCATTTTGTTAAATACTTAACCATTACTCCTCACAACAGGCAAGGTCAATAAAAACAAGGAAAGTCTGAGGAACTGCTGTAGGCGGGAGGAGCCTTAGTGAGGACTAAATGCAACGTTTCCTGGATGGGGTCCTGGAACAGAAAAAGGAGATCGGGTAAAAACATCTGAACCAAGTATGAACTATTGTTAGTCATGTGTCAGTACTGGTTGTTAAATGTGCTGTGCTAACGTAAGCTGTTAGTAGTAGGGGAAACGGGGTGTGGGTTCTATAGGAATTCTCTGTTCTGTCTTACAATTTTTCTGTAAATCTCAAACAGTTCTAAAATAAAGTCTATTTTAAACTCTCTACTCACGCTACATCTCTTCCTTGTGAAACCCGCACAGTCAGGCTCATGCATCTCCCCTAAAATGTGTGACCCCACACCTCAAATGGGCTCCTCGGTGTTGCCTGGCCATCCTGCTGTCTTGTCCTAGTCAGCTTACTGTGCGTTCTCCATGGCACATCTCCTCACGTCTCCTACACACTCCTCCCAGCCCAGCCTGGCTGGCGGTCTTGCTTCTTAACTTACCAAGAAAGCAAAAGCAAACAGAAGAGAATTTCCACGTCTTTTGACCCCAAACCTAACCATCTACCTGCATCTGCACCCTACTTTCCTCCCTGTTAAAATAAATGAACCACCCACACCTGTCTAAGACCAGCTACTTCATCTCTGCACTGGATCCCTGCCCCCCACCAAACCATTACTTTTTCCCCGTTCATAAGACATTACAGGCAGCATACGGCCACACTGTGATACCTTGATCCCATCCTCCCCTCTAGCTTTCCCCCATTTTTCTGTTCCTCTTGCCAGCAAAATGCCCTAAAAGTGTTGTTTATATTCACTCTCGCCATTGCTTTAAAATATAATGTAATGTATTTTTTAATTGAAGTCTAATTGATTTACAGTGATAGTTTCAGGTGTACAGCAAAGTGATTCAGTTATACATATACATGCATGTATTTTTTCTTTTCAGATTCTTTTCCATTATATGTTATTACAAGAAATTGAATATAGTCCCCTGTGCTCTACAGCAGGTCCTTGTTTATTATTTTGTGTATAGTAATGTGTGTCTGTTAATCCCTAACCCCTAATTTATCCCTCCCCACCCTTTCCCCTTCAGTAACCATAGTTTGTTTTCTATGTTTGTGAGTCTGTTTTTGGTTTGTAAATAGAATTTGTATCATATTTTTTAGATTCCACATATAAGTGATGTCATATGATATTTATCTTTCTCTGACTTACTTCACTCAGTGTGCTCAATATGGTAATCTCTACATCCATCCATGTTGCTGCAAATGGCATTATTTCATTCCTTTTTATGGCTGAGTAATATTCTATTATATTTTTATATATATATAAAACAATCTTCTTTATCCAGTCATCTGTTGATGGGCATTAAAATATGCATTAATAGAACATCTGATATGGTAGGGCCAACAGATCAGGGAATGGCTGCTGTTGAAAGGATAGTTTATTACTCACAGTTCTCCCATCATTGGGGGACCACACAAGGAAGCACCAGGGTGGGTAAGGAGGCAGAAGGAGAGGGGAGAGTTGTGTGCATGGATCCCTGTGGTCTCTGAGAGTCCCTCTCAAGGGATCAGACCTAGATTTACCTTTTTTCACTCGGCTGATATTTACATTTATGATACAAAAGCAAAGGAGGGTGAAACTGCTGGCGCCTTAACCTGACTCAGGGCAGCGGCACCAAACTCTGCTAAGTTGGCATGGTTTTCCTCATCACCTCACACTCACACTAAAAAAAGAGACAGTTTTCTGTCACTTATGAATGCCTCCAATACTTTTATCAACCCTTGGAATGCATATCATTTTAATATCTGCGAGATTAAACAGGATGCATGCTTAAGGCACTTCTGCGGGACCCCAATGTGTGCCTGTTGTCCTGAGGAAAAGCACTTGTGCAGTTGTTCAAGTTACAAGCTGAACAAGCCTCCTGTTTCAGGGAACACCATTTTACTGGAAAGAACAGACAATCTATAGTTATTCAGAACTGGGCATTTGGCAGACATTTTCTCAGAAACTGAATAAAGCAAGCCTGTCACGTCTAGCAAAACAATTGACAGCCTTTGTTGCTGCTGATAAAATTTGCTTTCAGGAGAAACTTAAAATTCTAGAAAACTTTTATTCACCACCTTGATTTGGTGGCTTCCCCATACTTTCTGATGAGATTAGTGGTGATATTAACAAATGTGATTTTTTTTTTTTGGTATTGTGTAATGAAATATGTCAACATTTAGAAGGTTTGCATAACTCAGTGAACTAATAATTTTTTTCAAATGACCAATGTTACAAACTCATGCTTTGGTAAAGGATCCATTCAATGTTCAAAAGGATTGTAATGGAATAGAGTACAAAAAGTACATTGTTACGGTTTCAAATTCCACATGGCAACTCACATTTAAGAAACTGCCTCTTGCCAAGTTGGGGTACAGTATCAAAGCAGACTATCCACAGTTATTTGCAAACACGAATAAAAATGCAACTGTGCATCTCTCTGTAAGACTGGTTTTCTTCATGTATTTCATCCAAAACAACATGTCACAACAGGCTGAAATGCAGAAGCAGGTGTGACTATCTGGTTGTCTTCTATTAAGCCCGACCTTTAGTTACATGTATTTGCAAAAATGTTAAACAGTGCCACTCTTCTCACTAATTTTTTTTTTTTTTGCGTTGCAAAATAGTTGTTTTTTTTTAATTAAACAAATAAAAACTCCACTCCTGGAGTAGAGGGGGAAAAACAAAGCTATGTCTCTGGTTTTGCTTGGTTTTGTTTGTTTTTTGGTTTGTTTGTTTGTTTGCAGGGTGGTGTTTTTTTGCAGTTAACCACAGCAAAGCCGGCAATGCCGTCGTAGCAAATGAGAGGGATGTAAGGATAACTGCCCAGCTACCTCTCAGAAAGTGCTTACTTTCCTAGTAAAATGTATAGGCATGGCTGGTTCTTCCCACACCCACCAACATCCTGCCCCAGAAGTAGATGAATGCCTGAAGCTGGCACACTAACAGGACATTAAGTCCTCGGACAGCTCTGACCCGTCCCCTTGTATATTCCACGTGATGTGAAATAAACCAATGTTAGGTACTTATTCTGTCACCTGCAGCAGGAAGCATCCCATGCTGATGCGTGACCTCACACATCTGGGAACAGGTAGGACAGGAATTCTAAGGTGCGAGTTGCACAATTCTAATTGGGTGAATGCAATTCTCTTTCGTGTTGCAGGGCCCCTCAAAGCTGATACCCACATAGGTAATAATAAGGGCTTATAGAGTCACGGAGGCTAAATTCCAGATTTACACTCAACAAGACAGTGCCCTGAGTATCCTCATGGTCCTCTCCCCATCTTACCCCCCCCCCGCCCCAGGGTCCAAGAGCACGGGTGGCCCTCGGGGGTGTGCACTGATCTGTTTCCAGTGTAGCCTTCATGTGAATCCCAGTGAAGTTCTGGGTGGTTTTAAAATTGAGGAATAATCCCTTCTAAACCTCTTATAATGGCTATTAAATCATAAATTTCCTGTAATAGAGCTAAGGGCCAGTTGGTGATGGTGGCATTTTCTCAGGGTCAATCAGTGGAGCAGCACTAGCACCTCACGCATCATACAGATGTCTGACAGACTCCGCGTTCGTCTAGGCATCACCGGATACCTGCTGCCCCAACCCTCAGGGATCCAACTCCTCAATCTTCGTGCTTCTTCTGCCAAGCCAACAACTCCAGATAATGAATAGCCCCAGTTACTTTTCCATTAACTTCTAAAATTTGGCAGATGCCCCAGAAATACCTTGGGATGTTCATTCAAAACTTAAAACCATATATATATATATGTGTGTATATAATATTACTCGGCCATAAAAAAAGAACAGAATTCTGCCATTTGCAGCAACATGGATGGACCTAGAGAATATTATGCTTAGTGATATGACAGACACAAATACTGTATGGTATCACTTCTATATGGAATCTAAGAAATAAAACAAACAAATTATATACGCAAAACAGAAACAGACACACAGCCATAGGAAACGAACAAGTGATTACCAAAGGGGAGAGGAGGGAGGGGCAAATTAGGGGTAGAAGATTAAGACATGCAAACTACTGTGTATTAAACAGATAAGCAACAAGGATATATTGCATAGCACAGGGAATTATAGCCATTATCTCATCATAACTTTTTTTAAACCTTTTTTTCCCAATACAATTTAATTGTAGGTTTATACAGTTCAATTTTTAACAACTTTTAAAAGATAATGAGTGTATTTTACATCCAACTTGCAAAACCCCTGCATACCTGAAACAAACATAATATTATAGATAAACTATACTTCAATTTTTTTTTAATTTTATCGAAGTGTAGTTGATTTACAGTGTTAGTTTCTGGTGCACAGCACAGCGATTCAGTTATACGTCTGCATATGTAGGTATTTTCATTTCAGGTTCTTTTCCATTATATGTTATCACAAGAGATTTAATATGGTTCTCTGGGCTATACAGTAAGCCCTTGTTGTTTATCTATTTTTTTATATAGTAATATGTGTCTGTTAGTCAATTTTTAAAAATGCCATGATATTGAGACATCCTGGAAGGAGGACAGCTACCTGTGAGTCTCCTGGACTTTGCCTGAATGACAAATAAACTTTCGTTCCTTAAAAAAAAAAAAAAAAAATTCAAACCACAGAGGACGCATAAGGGCAACTCTGGCTTTGCCCTCCTCAGCCCTATGTGTGAGTTGGTACCTAGTCATCAAGTCCAATACTGAGAACAGTTAGGTACAATGGATCCACCTGTTTTAGGTCCTGTTCTGAGCACGAGGGTCCACACACTTCACCTTCATTTCCTGATTCTTCCTCATCACCGCAGAGCAGGGCGAGGGGGATGGATAAAGTCTCTAAGTTTTATATGTTATAGTTATATTTATAGTTAATCAATCGCTCTTTAATGAGATTTCATGAGCCCTAGGCTTAATAATCTTTCTTAGACCTCCCAGAAAGTCTACAGAAATTCAGTTCAAATGCTGTTGAGCAATGTGGAGAAAACATGCACTCTGTCTATCGGTGAGCGGACAGTCCTCCTGGCTCAGGAATCTCACTTACAGTCGCCTACTCCTCAGACCCAGAGGCTTTCTAAAGTCAGAGTTCATGGCTTTGGGCCTCTGCTCAGCATCTTATGTCCCACAGGCATTTGCTTTCAGAATTGGAAAAGGGTGGATGGCCAGACATTTGGCCCTGCCTGCTGGCCACATTACCGAGCTGCCACTATTAAAAGTTGAGAATTGTTCCATCCGGTGCCAGCACTGTTCAAACGCCTCTTCAGCTGGATGAGCAGTTATGGCATTATCTCCTCACTGATCCGTATGATCCCTTTGGGAAATTCCAGCCTAAGCACATAATCCAGCAGTTAAGTAACTGAGACCCAGAACTTCCAATCTCTAGCATGAGATGCTGAGATGCTTCTTATAAAATGAACACGGGGCTCTTGAGAACATTCTCTATAATCACTAGGTTCCACATTTCCTCTGCCTCCCCAGCCACCTCCCTCGAGTAACCGACAGCCACCATGAATGGACACCTGCCCAGCAACCCACCTAAGCTCCACAAGAAACCTTGGTTCTCGGACACCTGCCCATTCCTCCCTTGTTCCTAACGGCTCCATCCTTCTAAGGTGTAAGGCCGAGGGACCTCTCCACTGCTCCAACTAAACACGGAAAGGTGGAGCCCTACTCAGCAGAGCCCTGAGAACTCTGTGAGTCAGCTCTCGTTGGGGACAAGGGTGTCATGGAAGAATCTCCCCGACTCTAACTGCTGAAGACCTGGAGATCTGCTCTCACATTACTAGGGGGGAATTCACTCCAAACCACTAACGCATAAACTGTGTGTTTCGTATCTAGAGACACAGGCACAGCACAGAGATGGGTAAACGCCAGTTCTCTCCCTAGGGACAATTTCAACCTGAGTACCCTAATCGGGAATTCCCATCGCAGAGTTAGAGAACCAGCACATCGAGACTACGACGGAAACACAAATCCAAAGGTTTGTTGACAGATACAAGAAAATAAATCATTAGTGAAACTCATGTCTTCAAGATACGCGCCCAGTAACGGGGCTCTGTGGAGCCCGAGACACTCTGGATGAGTGAACAGGCTTCAGATAACCCAGCACTCAAGTGCTGTTGGCAGAGCTCAGAATCCCTCCGCTTCCAAGGACTCAGTGGGATGGCCAGACAACCAGGGTGGGAGAACACGCGTCTCCCACAGGGTGAACCTGTCCCGCGTGGTGTCTAGGGGACACTGCGGCGCTGCCTGCGGCCCTCCCGGACGCGGGGTGCACAGCAGGGCCCCACCACCGTCAGCCTCCCTTCAGAGCTGCCCCGCCTCGCCCACCTCGCACCCCCTCCCGCAGGGGCCCCCTTGCCCAGTAACTGGCCGGCCCCCTTGCCTCGCCTGGGGACGCTTCTGAAGGGCCAGCCCAGCTCTGGAGCAACCTCCGCCTCACGGCCCAGCTTCTCTCTGACCCACCCAGCCTCCGCCGGCCCCGACGGCTTCCCGGGACCCGGCCCGCCCCCGGTGGGGGAGCGGCGGCCCGGGCTGCGAGGCGGGGCTGCTGGCCGGGGGCAGAGAGGCAGGCGCGCTCCTGGAACAGGCGGCAGAGCCGCTGTCAAAAGCGCTGCCCGCGATGAGCCGGGAGGGCGCGGCGCTGTGCATCCTGCCGGGCGCCCTGGCAGGACGCAAGGCCCGCGGTCGCATCAGGTGACAGCGGCTAACTGTAGTGGGCTCTCTGGCAAAGGTGACGAGTCTGGGAGTGCCTAGTCAGCACCTGAATACTGCGTGAGCAGAGCGCTTCCTCTGCAGAATAAAAAAGACGCTCCTTTTCTAGAGTCAGAAGGCATCAACACATTTCCTGCAAACTTCTCCCCCGGCCCCACTCTCTGGCTTCCCCTTTTGATTTTCTTAATGGTATCTTTTGAACTGATTCATGATTTCAAGGGCCTATCTTTGTCTAGCCTGACTGTGAAGATTTTATCCTACATTTTCTTTAAAAAATTTTATAGTTTCAGTGTTTTTATACTGAGGTCTCTGTGTCATTTTCACTTAATTTTTGCGAATGGTTTAAAATAAGAATCAAAGGTAAAATGTCCCAATAAGGATCTTCAGTTGTTCCAACACCATTAAAAAAAAAACTATCTTTTTTCACCTTTGAGTTACCTTGACTACTTTGTCAAACATCAGGTGACTACCCATACGTAGATCTATCTGTAGGTTTGCTACTTTATAGTAAGTCTTGAAATTAGACAGTGTTAATTGTCTTCTCTTCCAAGGTTATGTCGCTTTTCTGGATCTTTTGCATTTCCATAGATACTTCTGAAAATCTGATGACCCCTTTCTAAGAATATACTGCTGGGAATCTGATTAGTATTGCATTGAATCAATATAAAAAATTAACAGTGACTGACATCTTAGAATTTAGTCTTCCAATCAATGAACACTGTAAATCTCTCCATTTATTTCAGTCTTCTTCAGTTTAGGGACTTTCCAGATAATTTTTTTAAAACTGATTTTTCATTTAACTTCATGGTGATGTGAGAATATACTTGATATGCTATTACTCCTTTTAAATGTACTGAGACTTTTTCTTAATAGCTTGTTTGGTGAATGATCCATCCATACTTGAAAATCCTGTGTATTTTGGCAGTATTTGGGCTCATATCTCACCAACCTTTAGGAAATTCTATCTCAACCACTACTGGGACTCCCCCACATCCACCGTTTCCCCCAGGGTGATGTATTTACTGGATCAGATAACTGATGTGTCTGAGAAGTTCCTGCTTCGTGCAGCACTAGTACTAAGGGTTCAAACATTGTTAATAGGTCTCCAGCTCTCTTTTCCCAAACCTTTGCTCGGCTTTATTCTGCATTCACTTCTCTCTCAGGTCAGCACTCTCATAAAGGTATTATTTCTTCCTTGCTCTAGAAAATTCCTGAAACTGAGAAATTACTTCTCCCACACGATTTCATGGTCTGGTTGAATCAGTACACCCAGGTGCCTGCTTACGACAAGCGAAACCAAAGAACCACGTTCTGTCTCTTCCCCGCGCTGCACCCCAGGAGGGAAGGAGAGGAACAACATGGACCTGTGGGCTGCTCCTCCCTGAGACTAAAGACATGGCTGTGGGACCGTCCGTCCAGGGCTGGCATCCCAGCCACACTTTTCTGCCCTGACTGTGACAGTGGTTCACGCTTCCTGGTTCTGTAGAAGTGCCGTGCCCACTACCGGGCACGGTTCCGCGGGCTCCCACTGGTTCTGTAATCCTGCCAGCTCTTTCCAATAAACTTCTTTTTGCTTAAGTTTGCTTAAGTTGGTCTCCATTGCTTTGGGGAACCTAAGAACCCTAACTAAGACAGTGGTTAACTGTGGGCGATAGTAAACCGAAGGAGACAATGCTGTGACAATGCTGTGCCTAACTTTGTTTCTGTATCAAAAGATTATCCTAAATCCCATAATTTTTGTAAGCTTTTACGAATTCAGCTAATGCAAGCTTCTCTCTCCCTGTAACACCACTGAAAGCGATAATAATTTGATGTATACACTCCCCAGTTTGTGTCCTAAGGTAATACAATGGAGTTTAAACTTAGGGCCTAAACTCGTTTCAGACAGTTTAATTACCTATTATATTGACAATATATTGATGGAGGAGGTACAAACATGGAAAACAGTTAATTCCACAGGAAACAAGCCAAACAGTAGAAAAGTGTAAGTTAAAAGCACTGGAAACATAGAATTGAACAAGGGACAACACAGCCTAAAACCTGAAGCCACTCAAGGTGAGGGTTTATAATAACTTCCCGTCTTCTAGGATGCTGCCCCTATCCTGCCTTTTCTGACTCTAGCTGTTGCTCAAAATTGGAGCCATGATTCTGCTTCACCTGGATCAACACTCTTGCTAATTTGCCAACGCAGCTCTTGTTCCTTTTGGTGGAAAAATGACACAAGTTACAGAATATCTGCTATCTTTTTCGGGGTCATCTGGGACAAATTATGGTGCAGCCACCCCCTTCCTTTGGTTGGGCTGAATGTGGGGACCAATATGAAGGCAAATTATTAATAACATCTGGTCATAAAATTGGACATTGTCTGCAGGCGAGAGCTGGGTCATATGGGATTACACTCAGTTGTGGAAGAGAACACGCTGTTCATTCTTGGTAATTTGTAAATTAGTGGTCTTTGAAATACGTCAGTGTTAATTGGTATATATATATATATATATATATATATATATATATATATAAACTCCAAATCAGCCTCCAGTTGGTAGGTCCACTGACATAGTTTAAAATTTTATACAGTAGTGATCTGATACATACAAAAGCCTAAAATCAAACGTTTCTGTGAATAAGTGAACTGGAACACGTGGGGTTAGGGGAACCAACCCCATGCAGTCAAAAACCCACGTCTAACTTTACAGCATATCAGCAGTTCCACAGCCTGGAATTCAACCAACTATCAATCCTGTAGTATTGTAGTATGTATTTACTGGGTAAAAAGTTCATGTATAAGTGGACTGACATATTCATAACCATGTTATTCAAGGGCCAAAGATATTTGGGATGTGTTCTCTGATATCCTGAGTTGAGACCCTGGGGACTCCTTAGATAAAAGATTCTACGCACCCCTCCCAGAAACACCCACAGCTCCCATAAGACACACACCACACCACTTGGTAGGAGACCTTTGCACACACACATAAATAATTCTCAGAGATGTTCTGAGTTGCCCATGTGAGTGGGTTGCTAAAATCACTAGGTTCCTCAAGTTCTTTCACAAAAAGGTGATTAAGAGAGCAAGCAAAACTTAAAGATTCAAACCAGACCAGGGAGTTAAGCCACTGAAATGTGTACGTGTCTCTAGTTCTTCTTTCTGTTTATGGATTAGTAGTAAATGACAGAATCTTAAAGTCTGAGGCCATGGCCATGGTCTTTATTTCCACAAGAACTGGGTATGGTCAGCAGTATTTGTTGCAACAGGGAACCTGAGCTCAGCCAAGAAGCTGCCAAATTGGCATTTGTAAGCTTCTTGTCTCTCCCTGTCCACTGGCCCTTTGCTGTCCTGGGTCGCATGTTGGACCCAGCACTCAGCTCTGTTGAGTTCAGCAGCCCCTAGTCTCAGGTGGGAATCATAAACTGAACCTTTCCATCTAGCCTCTGTTTCACACACACACAAACACACACACTCCTCTTATATGTCTCCTGTAACAGCCAATAAAAGGATTTAATATCCTGTTTTCCTCTGTACTCTAGATTGACAAAACAGGGGTCCCACCAGGTCTAAGTGTCAGAAAGGACTTTCCAGCTTCCCTCAGTCGCTACCGGACCATTACAAAGCGTAGGCTGTAAAATCTGCAATCGCCTACTACAGAGGACTCCAAACTTTAATTTCCGCTTTATGGATCCCGCGACTATGATATGCTGAAACATCTAAGGGAAAACCAGGGAGACACCATGACAACCGGACTGATTCCTGGTTTGCACACAGAGAGGAGATGATACTCTGACACAAGTTACCAAGAAAGTGACCCAAAACCTCAATAAACATGTGGAGTGCAATGTTGAGGGGAAGCCTTCCAGAAGGTTTTTTTTCCATTTCCTGCCCAAATATGACCCACTGAGACTGTACCCCAGACTCCCCATCTCAATAAGCTCTAAAAACCTTCTCCTAAGTGTGTTCCTCCTCCTCCAGAATCACCTAAAAATCACCTGTGTGGAGTTCCAGCAAGTAACCCACTGTTCCGTTTCCGAAGCTGCAGACGAGCAACGCCAGGGCTTCACGACAGAGCGCATCTGAATCTCACATCAGACTGAGCTTTACAGCTGTAGCACTGAAACCCTCCCGCTGCTAAGGAAGCAGGCCCTAGAAATACTTAGAACACTTCTTGTCTGTTAAAGACAGAACACTGAAGGACTTCGGAACAGATGAAAATGCAGCAAATCTCTCCTGAGATAAGTCCAGACTGCGGAAGGTCAGGTGAGAGAGAAACTGTATTTTCAAATTTAAAAAGTCTTCATCTGATAAGAGGCATTTAGTAGGTATAGTACACATTTTACAGAGATATAAATGGACAAAGCAGTCATAGATGTATTTTTAAAGTCTTGGTCTAATTGAAAAAGGCAATTTTTAATCATGAGAAAGAGTTGCATGTATACATACAAAGCCTACCATCTAACTATTCATGCATCCAGACACATACACATCAGACTGTAAGCAATTCTGTTCTCACCAATTCAAAAATGGTCTTACTTCCAAGAAGCACTTGGGGTGTTGTAATTGTCAAGAAAGTTCTGCGTGGAAACTTCTAAGGGTTCTGTTCCTTCTATTATATATACAACTTTGTGTTTACTCCTTTGGTTTAATGTGTGTAAATATATATGTATTTGTCTAAAGCTAAAATGATAAGAATGGGGTTTAAGAAAATACATCTGATTTTCAAAGCAAAGTCTTAAGCTCAAAAATAAATATAACATCCAAAATCTTCTTAAAAATTGGAATTCTACACTGTAATAAAAATTAGGATAATAATAACTATTATGTACAAAGTGATATCAGAATTTCAAGCCCAGGTTGAGGCTCTTGGACAAAATCATTAAACTGTATAATACTGGTAATACTTGCATAGCCATGAAAACATGCCTCTGGGATCACTGGATGCAGAAAGCATTATTGGCCAATGGCCCCAGAGCAGCACTCAGAAAGCCATGGCCTCCCAGGGCTGCTCCCAGCCAGTGATTGTGTGTGCAGGGACAGTAAGCCAGCCCATTCCTCGGAGACATGGATTCCTCTAATGACATCATTGACTTGGGGAATCGTCATCAGCCATATCGAACCTCCTTAGAACCACTCTACAAGCAAAGATTCTCCCACCTCAACTTGCCTTCTCCCACAGCCCCTCACCAGGGTCAGACCTGCATCACGATCAGACAGCTCTCTAGCTGCTCCCAGACCACTCCTCATCTTCCCTCAGAGATGCTTCTCTAGGAAACCTCTTGCAAGTCTAATCCTATCTTGCTATCTGGTCCTCAGAAGACCTGGACCAACACAGCATCATTTCTTTAAAATATAGAATTCTAGATACTATGTGCCTCCTTAACATCTTCCTGGGGGAAAATTAAAGATTTTGCCACTGGACTGAGATAAAACCAACTTACAGAATCATTTGGATTTAGACGTTCTAAACTTTGGTATAATGTGATAATATTAAATTGGTGGAAGAATGTTATATATTATAAAGGGAGGCTGTAAAAAGAGAATAATAAATTTTAAGAACTTTTAATAAATTAAATATTAATGAAATACATGAAACTATGTAGGCTTTAATATTATCAGAAATTGAATAGAAGACAATTGAATTGCCCAACCAGAACTCATGCAAATAAATATTATGCACAAAATACTGCATTTGGTCACTACATACAGACCAGCTGGTGGCTAAATGAAACTTTCATACAGAACTCGGGAAATTCATTTGCTTTATTTCCCCTTTACCCCCCAACTTATAAGGCTGCCTCTAAGAACTGTTTTCTACTGTCCTTCAGGGTTTGAACATCACACAAGAAAAAATCTCTTGGCCAAAAGCCACCCACCTTTTAAGAAAACTACCAACTAGTTATGCTGATAACCTCCCCAAATTGAAAACAAATTAAACTAATCATACATGATATGTGTGATCACAAAACCTCACAGAATGAGTTATTACAAATGACTCTATAAGACAATAATTTGACTGTACATCCTAGTGGCATTCAGTATCAGGATAAAAATAACTGCCAAAAAAAAATCTTAACCTTTAACAGTTTTGTCGGTTAACATGAGAAATTATATTAATTTTGCTTGGAATCAAGATTTTAAGTGAAAGAGAAGGGAAAGTGTAAAATCAGAAAGTCTTCATTAAGAACTATAATGTTAGAACTGAACTAGAAATATCTGTGTGAACCTGTGCTTTTAAAAGAGAAAAAAAGTGTATGTTTTGGGATTCTGTCAGCTAAAACGAGCTAGGAATGAGGGCTTAAGAGAAGGGACCTAATGTGCAAACTTCACTATTATCATTTCTAACACTGTCTTTCCAGGATACCCTAGACAAATGGCTGATTCTATGTCTGGTGCAGGGTAGGTTATGAGCAGGGGGCAGCTGTACCCAACAAGAACCCAGACAAGAATCAATTCAGATTAATGGGACTATGTCAATAGGACATATCTTATAGTAACCTATAACGAAAAAGAATATGAAAGTAATAAATGTATGTATATGTATGCCTGACACATTATGCTGCACACCAGAAATTGACACATTGTCAACTGACTATACTTCAATTTACAAAAAAAGTTTAAAAAAATCTAGTGTTTTAACTCCCAGGAATGTGTCAGTTTGAGCAATAAAAGACAAATTCCGGACTGGTTTCATTCCCATAAAACAAATCCCTAATAGTAAAAAATAGTTGCTCATGCTGCTATTAACTGAAGTTCCAGCCAAGATCAAATTTGATGGGATGTTTGTCATCTGAACAGGTAATAATAAAAAGAAAACCCTCAAAATGTAGGAAAAGTAATATATAGGTTAAAACATAGATATTATTCATTAATAAAATAGTTTTCCTCTGAATTTTGTGATGTCTGTTGTCAACTTTTTAAAATTTGTAATTTTTTGTGACTTCTCATCGAAAATATATTCGCTTCCATATGTAATTTTAAAATCCTTTGCTTAAAGAGGGTCCCTCAATTTGTATTAAGCTTTAGGCCCCACAAACATTGTATCTGCCCCCGACCATATTACATATAAAAACTAAAGTAGCTCTATATATCCTGAACTGACAGAGAAACAAGTCCATGATGTATTGCTAGGTCTAAAATTCAAATTTCAGAATAACGTCAATAATGTAATCCCATTTAAGTAACAAAGTAAATAAATTAAAATGTTTTTCGAATTTGACTCTAAAATCCTCATATTTTAGTAAAGCACGTGTACTCATGTTTTACTTTTTCAGTTCTCAAAAAGGCAAAAGTGAATTTTCGACCTTCATCCACGCCTGTAAGTCGTAACACAACACTTCAGACTCCAACACGCCAATTCCTCCACATTTTCACATCCTGAAATGAGCTTGTAACCTGAGATCCCCGGGAAACGGTCCCCCGGGGTGATGCTGGCGGGGAATGCAGGGGAGGGCTCGGTGCGCACGCGCAGACCGGGCGGTAGCCGCTCCCACGTGGTCGTCATCGGCCGGGTTTAGGGCGTTGTTAGTACGACACCGAGTTTAATGGCCTCTTAAACGTGTCTTCCAGAAGGTTACGTGCTGCTGCAGCATGGAAATGAAAGGGAAATGAAGCCCTGTGGACGCAGGAGCGCCAAGAAGCAGCGGCTTGGCGCACAGCTGAGCCGGGAGTGGCGGCCCCGGTCCCCGCGGGATGGTGCAGACTTCGGGCCCGGCCGGCCTCGGGGCGAGGGCGGCGGGCGGCGGGCGGCGTCCCTGGTCCTCGGCCTGAGCGGAAGCCGCCCGACCCAGCGACTTGGGAGGCGGCCCGGGACCCGCGCGCCCGGCCCGGGCCGTCCCGGAGACACCCTTCCCGCCGCCAGTGTCCTCAGCCTCCGGGCTTGAGACTGAATTCAGTGCGCTATTCATTCTGGTACCTGTTGTCACATCTTGTGATAAGTATGCCGTCGTTGCCTGATACCAAAGGATCTCTTCCCAGCCACGCTGCCAATCAAAGAGCAGACAGTGTCCGGCCTTTATTTACTCTTGAGAACCTGAGAGCCTTACACCTGCCAGTAGGTGCACAGTCTCTCGACTTTACTGTGTTTCACCTGCAGTTCTAGGGGAGATAATGCCTCCCCTGTAATCAACGCATTTTATTCTTTGCCTCATTTATTTGGGGATGGCAGAGTTGTTGCCACTGGATCCGATCAGTGTGAATCCTCTGCATTTTTATATCCTCTGCAGCATGCCCTTATGCCTTTAACCTCAAATAAAATTCACGTGCAGGAAAAAGTACTCAAACTTTAAACTGGTTTAACATGATAAAATAATGTTACTTCAGCGCTGGTAGGGTACATTTTAAACCAATACTGTCTAACAAATCTTATTGGTGTAAACCCATATACATTTTTATGAGTTTCATAAATAATAATTCACCTTTAGGTATTACTTATCAGGCCTGAATCTAAGTATTTAGAACTCTTAATCTTGACAACAATTCTGAGGGAGGCATATTTTCCTCATTTTGCAGATGAAACTGAGGGACAGTAAGAAACCCAGGCCATTTGGCCCCAGAGACTTTTAAAATGGGTATGTAATAAAATGCTCTTGGGCACATTGGCAGACGATGGATCTAATGAACTTGGGGTTTGTGAGTAGCCAGAGTACCACATTTTCATTAATACCTAATATTTTATGTAAATAATAAAGTCAAACTTTGAAAAATGAATTGTTTATGCTATTATCTTAAAAATAAAGATTCTATTATAATAAGTCACACCATTTTGCATTATGTGTGATACTGAGAAGGTTAAGGCATTCTATTGCTCTTACTTGGCTAATATTCACAGCATTCCTAATACTATATAACACTTTCAGAGCCCTCAATGACAATCCCAGCTATGTGCTATCTATTGAAAAGATTTTGCAATAATAGACTTATCACAGAATATAATTTTACTACTTTCTTATTTTACTCTATTCACTGTCTTCCTTTTATATTTCAGGTTTGGTACAACTGCACTTCTAATAATATATAGGTTACTAGGTATTATAGTGAACTAATGTATACCCTCTATATATTTTATATACATGTATATATATAGTTTACTATCTACTATAGTAAACTAATAGTTTACATTTTTTAGATTTTTGTTGTTATTTTTCTGGACAGGGCCCCCAAAATTTTGTTCCAAAATTTTTAAAAGTTTACTTTAATGATTATTATCTTAATTTCTTAAATGAAAAGATTGCAGCTCAAACAGGTTAAGTATTATACACCACACCACATACTAAGGCAGACGGGTGATGGAGAATATAAATCTTATCCTAGGGCTCGAAAGTCATCCAATGACTAATGTAAATGGATTGTGTTTATTAGAACTTCACAAGCATTGACCTATCATCAGAAAAGCGTGGTTACACATTACCTACATGCTCTGAGTGCAGTAAGTCAGGATAGAACTTCACTATTTGATTTTTCAAAATGTAGATCCTAACATTTTCCTGCATTTTTTAATGAACAGGGTAATACTGTCAGTCTTATTTCCAAAGGTAGGGAATAAAAGTTAGTTTTTTTGATTATAAAAATTAGAATGGAAGAGCTTACGGTCAGACAGCAAGACCCTGGATTTAATTTTGACATCTGGTTTTTCACATTATATGGAGGCACTAGTGATTCTGGGCCATTTTTATTTCTTCAGATTTTTTCCTTCCCTAGGATTCTCTCATATTTGTTATTATTTGAAGGTCTGGTTGTGGCTCTGAATCATTTTTGTTCTTTTTCCTCCCCTAACTCTGCTTCAAAACTTCTGTAACTCATTTGCTGCAAAGTCTAGAATCTCTTCTGCAAGTAAGCTGACTGTGTGGACCAGAAAGATTGTTAGGACTTCGATATGTTGCTAAGAAGTCTTGCTGATTTGCTCTATAAGCTGAATGCAGTGTCAGAGAACTTTCCTTTCCCCTGATGAACTTCGGAGATTTGTGTTTTGACTTGTATCAGTGATTCTGTTTGGATCGATTATTGTAAGGTTACCATTTTTGTATCCATTTATGAACGTTGCACCTAATTTTCCCTGTAATCGGTTAAACAAATGTCAGCTGTTCATATTTCAACTCTTTCTGCCAATAACTGCTGGAAGTGATTTAATGCAGCTGGAGAATAAACTGACAATCATTTTAGCCTGCAGAGTGTGAAATAATTTCATCGCACTGTTGCGATCTCTTTAGTCTGTGGACTGATAACGCTCAAAGGATGAGACTTGCGGGAAAATGCCTGTTTTATTATAATTAAAGGAATAGTGTAAACGAGGGGTGAGCCCTGGGGCAGCTCAGGGCTGTTTATCTGCTGAACTCTTCTCCCAGGCTTGTTTTTTGTAAGAATTCACTTAATGTTGAAAGGCGATGCTTTCATCTGCATGGGATTGTTGTGCTTCGTGCAGATTGCTTCCCCATCTGATAAAAACCCTCGCAGAGTAACCAGGCAGATGTGGCTCGTTTGGGGAAGATGAAGGCAGAGGAGAAAAGCGCGGGGGTGGAGCAGAGCGGAGGTCAACCCGTCATGCCTGCAGGCTCGCGGGGTCTCCTCTTCCCTTCCCGCTCACCTGGGCCGCAGAGGGGCCCACTCGGCAGGGGCGATGCCCTCGCCTCTCCCGCGGCGCCCTTACCTGCAGGCCGACTTCTCCCCGTCGTCGCTGGACTCCCGGCCCTGCAGCAGCCCGTGCGAGCTCCCGGGGCCGGCAGGGAAGCTCTTCCCGGGGGGCACCCCGCCCCGGGCCCCGCGCCTTCCGCGCCGTCTGGCCTGGTGCTCCATCGACTGGGAACAGGTGTGCCTGCAGCAGAGGCTGGGAGCCGGAGGCTTTGGCTCCGTGTACAAGGCCACCTACCACGGCGTGCCCGTGGCCATAAAGCAGGTGAGCAAGTGCACCAAGAACCGGCTGGCCTCCCAGCGCAGCTTCTGGGCTGAGCTCAACATCGCGCGGCTCCGCCACGCCAACATCGTGCGCGTGGTGGCGGCCAGCACGCGCGCGCCCGCGGGCTTCGACAGTCTGGGCACCATCATCATGGAGTTCGGGGGCGACGTCACTTTGCACCAGGTCATATACGGCGCCGGCGGCTGCGCCGAGGAGGACGAGCCTCACCGCGGTGCCGGAGAGCAGCTGACTTTGGCCAAGTGTCTGAAGTACTCCCTAGACGTTGTCAATGGCCTGCTTTTCCTCCACTCCCAAAGCATCGTGCACCTGGACCTGAAGCCGGCGAACATTCTGATCAGTGAGCAAGACGTCTGCAAAATTGGGGACTTTGGCTGCTCAGAGAGGCTGGAAGACCTGCGGTGCCTCCCGACTCCCCAGCACCTGGGCGGCACGTACACCCACCGGGCCCCAGAGCTCCTGAAAGGAGAGCCCATAACGCCCAAAGCGGACATCTATGCCTTCGCCATCACTCTCTGGCAGATGGCCACCGGGGAGGTGCCTTACTCGGGGGAGCGGCAGCACGTGCTCTATGCGGTGGTGGCCTACAACCTTCGTCCGTCCCTCTCAGCCGCGGTCTTCACCGACTCCACGCCTGGGAAGAAGCTGGAGGGCATGCTCCGGTGCTCCTGGGGGGCCAGCGCCGTGCGGCGGCCAAGTGCCAAACTTCTCCTGGGGGACCTTCGCTCCTTAAGGGCTGAACTGGGCTGACTCAAAACCTGTATCCAGATTAAGTCTTTGTCTTTGTTTCTGCTCATTTTTTAATGAAGTGAAGATGTAGGGGAAAACATATACGGAGGATGGATTTTTAGAAAATAAAGTTACTAAATACTCCTATCTCAAAGGCTTTCCCTAAGACAAATAGCAGAGCGAACTTCTCTAGCAGGCATGGTAGTATTTAGGAACTAACCTGGACCCTTCACAGGGGCCTATGTTTTACTTTCATAGTTACTGTGCTTACTTTAACAGCACTGCACTTACTCAGATTTGTTACTGATAAAACCCGTTTGTCCAAAACAGAACTGAATTGTAAAATGCCAAAATTTTCTATAAATTCAAATAATATGCTCCATACCCACCACCTAAATTCAAAACTATTAACAGTTTACTTGCTAGCCTTACACCTAAAAGAATAGAAGGTACATACCTCAACATAATAAAAGCCATATATGCCAAACACACAGCCAACAGTGTACCTTGGTGAAAAACTGAAAGCTAAGATTAAGAACTTGCCCAGGGTCACACAGCTAAGTGATTGGGTGAGAAGCCATGTCCTTAACCGTTCCACTCCCCTGCCTAGGATGGTGGTGATGTCAGGGAACAACCTACTCTTAGCTTCATTGTTTCAAACGTTTAAATGATGTATTTTATCTAACTCATAGAAATCAACCAAGAAAATTACAGTTGGAGTCATTACTTGGTACAAATATTAAACAGTGTAGTTGGAAACGATTTTTAAGGGAAAACAGAAAAGGTATCTGAAAAATATAATGTGGTGCCCAATGCTGGTAAAAGGAGAAAGTTATAGAGTGTATTTATTTCTTTCCTTCACATAAACCTGATTGTAAAATAATTCTCATGTGCATATTCACAAATTCAGCACGTCTGTGTTTCATCACCCAGTACATCCTCAGCACCATGCCAGGCACCGTGGAGGAAGCAAAAGCATAGACCCAAGATTTGATATCACATTCTAGTTGAAGAGGTCATGCAAAACTAAATTTGATTTAAGATGTTGTGGAAACCAATTTCGTTGCTGGCATGTTAAATAAATTTGCAAAATTTAAAATTGCCTGACTGTCTTGGAAAATGTTGGAACTTCCAGTGAAGGATGAAAGGCAAAAATACCCATTTACCTCTCTTCTCCTTCCTAATATCCTCATATGTGACAGTAGGTAAAAATTTTTTTAAAGCATTTATTCACAAGGACAATGTGAATGAGGGAGAAAATTATAGGAACAAAAATTTGGAAGCTGGCAAGTTCAGCATGCCCTAGAAAGCTTAATCCTGAGCCAGCATTAGGAGAAACTGAGATGCCACCTGAGTTGTAACCACAGAATGCCAAAAAGTCTTAGCAGTGGCTGTTTAAGTTCACATAGTCTGGCAACCAAGTTAATACCCTCTAGGCAGGGAAATATGAATAGTTGAAGAAAACAGACCTCAAGATACTGACGATGGAGGTGCCCCAGGAAAACAGCCTGAATAGCCCACAGTGAGACTTTCATTCTTAAGGTTCATCCACATATGCAGAGTTACCAATCAGCTTTTTAGTGCCCCACTGTTAAATAGGAGCAGACAGCTCAGTTTCTTTCTTTTTTTTTTTTTTTTGAAGTGTTTAATATGAAAGAGGAAGATAAAAAAAAAACTTAACTATCCTCAGAGACATAGAGAAGGAGCTATTGGCTACTTGTAAAACCAAGATTCTATTTTTTTTAAACCTAGAAAACAGTACAGAGTGCTTGGAAGTTAAAACTATAATAATATAAATTAAAAATACATTAGAAAATTTGATACATAAATAATTTCTCAGAAAGTAGAAGAAAAGTAAAGTACATTGAAGATAGCAAGCCAATGCAATTGGAAGATCAATCTGGGAAATCTAATATCCAAATAACAGAAGTTCCAGGAAGAGAAAACAGGAGAAAAGTACCAACAATTTAGGAAACAAAACTTTCCATATTGAAAAGATGTAGTTTTGATTTCCCAGACAATAAATGAAAACAAACTACAAGAAGACATATCAGTATAAAATTTTAGAACAGTAGGGGCAATGGAAAGTCCTAAAAGCTTCCAGAATTTTTTTTAAAAAGCCAGATCACATACCAAAGATAAGGATCCTAAAAGTTAATAGAGGCTACTACTTAAACAAATTCTGAGGGAAAATCATTTCCAACTTAGAATTCTATACCCAGCCAAACTATCCATTGAATGGACAAGCTGATTGAAGACCTCACCAGACATACAAAATCTCACAAATTTACTCCTATGCACCCTTTCTCAGGAAACTACTTCAGGGTTTATTCTGTCAAAGCAAGAGTATTAACCATAAAAGAAGAAAACGTTTAGGATCCAGGAAATAATACAAGACAGAGAAAGGGACTCTCCAGGGCTGATGGTGCATGAAGATCACAAGCTGTCAACTGTGCACTAGTGCAGATTAGAGCAGATCTGAAGACTCAAGAGAAGATACAACAAATGGATACCTGCCTTTGAATGGACTGAAAAACTACTTCCACAATTTGAGAAGAGTTTGGATTTAACTTAATGATAAATACAGAGAAAACAAAGCAAATGAAACAAAAAGTTAATCTTTAGGAGCCATGAAAAGTTGGGCAGTTCAAGAAAAGAAATAATGGTTACAACAGAACAAATGGTTCAGTTCAAAATAGCCTTGTACAGCTATAATAATGCAATGTTGTATGTTGATCTAACCAAAGCTACAACATGAAAATGATGGAAAAATGAATGGAGAGGAATTGTGACTATAGGTACTAGGGATAGGAGTGAGAAAAAACTAAATCCTCATTTTCCAAGGAGGGAAGTCACTAAATAATACTTAAAACTAAAACAAAAAAAGAAACAAAAAAATCCCCAAAACAAACCTAGAAATATCCACATAAGCGCACTATTTAGAGGTGCAGACTTAGACACAAAAACTGACAACAAAAAAACATTAAAAGCGGTTGCAGGACTCTGGTTGGTGTGGCGTCCTGGAGGTATTTGGGAAGGGCAATAATTCTAGTGCCACTACTTGACTCTCTGACATTCACGTATAACTAATAAAAATCAAAGCCATATTTAAAAAAAATAAAAAGAAGAAATTGAGTGTGGGGTGTGTCTCAGGAGAAGGTGGGTGATGGGAACATACTTTAATGTGTTTTTTTCTATGAAAAAAATTTTAAGAAACAAACAATACCAAAGTAATTGAACTAAATATTCCTTTTGATTGCTCTGATACATGTGAATCAACTCCCTACGTGAAATCCATACTTCCCTTATAATGGAGCCATAAAACAGTACGGGCTCCCTCAAAAGCCTAAGAGGAAAAACAAGCCACCCATTCAGCTACGGGAAGTGGAAGCAGCCCAGGAGGACTGAACTAAAGCAAGACCGCTTCCTGAACACTGCTGAATAGGGCATCGAATTACAAAGAGGGAAAACCTAAAGGTCTATGGAATAATAGAGTGCAGCCAGAAGAAATTTAAAGGGAAAGGAGAAAAAAAGCTTGACAGAATGATGGCAACCGATGCCAGAAGCAAGTCCCCTTACAGAGGAGTCAAGTTACAGAATTTCCCTGACTTCAGAATGGGAAGGCGATTTTCCCCCTCTCAGGAACGGCGAATCATATTAGAACATGTTGCACAGTCAGTCTGACCAAACGTTTGTCAAACACTGAGTAATCTTTAAGCCCTTAAGAAATTTCAGTTCTGCCTCAATCTGAAGAATAAACCGGCTTTGTAAAGACAGGAAAATAACTTGTTTTCCCCCTTATTTCTCAAATGAGTACCCTGACAAGGGTCACGCCAGTCTACTATGAGTAGACTGTAGTAACTGTCTTGAATTGTCTACTGGAGTGTATCTTTCCACAATTATTTCAGAATTTCCTGCAATTGTAACTTGAGCTAGAATAACCTATCACCAGGACCATTTTGTTCCTGTGACAGGGTCGATTAAATTCAGGCTTGAGTATGTAATCAGTGGCTGGTTTAGGATCCTCCCTTTGGGCTTTCTCCCTGTCCATATTTTGGCCATGTGGGTACTCATTAGCCCCTGCCCTAGGGTCCTAGGAGAGAAAATGATGGTGAGACATTCAACAGTTTATTTTTCTATTTTCTAACAGGTCCGCTGTCCAGTATTGGCTGTAATTAGATTTGAGGACATTTAGATTTCATGTATCTACACTGTCCCCACTCCTCTTATTTTACAGATTCCTCCTTAGGCAATGAATATCCGATTTTAAAGAGTTCCCCCCCCCCCATCCTAATTCTTTAATGAGGGTCCCAGGGTCAGACCTGTAATTGCAACTCACAACATCAGGCATCAGTGAGAGTAGGAGGAGCCCCCGCCTGGTATTTTATTCGTACAAAGGCTCACAGAACTCACGCAAGAGATCACTAGGAAGTCGGGGCAAAAGGTTGGCCCCCAATCGCAATCCCTCCGCTGCTCCCCGTCCAAAACACAAAAAGGCAACCAGGAAATGATGGCTCCTCCTCAACTGAATGGAAAATAATTTTACCCTAAAGAGGTAAGTTAGCCTAGGCTGTCCTGGAGACTGAAGGGGACTTCTGAGGCGCCTGCCAGGAAACACCAGTGGAGAGGGTGGAGGGTTGCAGAAGAGCTGAAACAGGAACACTTGGAGCGAAAGCGGTGCCAGGGGGCGCTGCTGGCTAAAGCTGGGGCAGTCTCCCCGCGGGCAGCTGTGGCAGGTGTCCGCCGGGGACAGGACCAGGAGGACAGGCAGCAGAGGCCAGGAGGGGGAGCCCTCTCTTGAGGAAACAAGAGGCTGCGCGTGGTGATTCTTCTGTCTGGGCGAGGCAAGGAAACCCCAGACCGACTGTCATGCTTCCTGTTTTCAAGGAGCTCTTAGCCTGCAACCAACAGTTTCACTAAAACTATGTATATATTTTTAAATAAATACTTTACATACCACATACAAAAATCATTTCCAGATGGATAAGAGAGCATCTGTAAAACTGGAAGAAAATAGAATTGAATGGTTAATACACACTTGAAGGAGGAGGGGATTTCTAAGCTTTTACAAACAGCAGTGAAAAAAAACGTATAAAGATTGCCGGATCTAATGATACAAAAATTATGGCCTCTGGATATTAAAATATGAATAAATAAAATATGGACGATGGGCTGAGAAAAATATTTGGCTAAAATGCGACTGAAATACGATTAATATTTTTTCCTATAAAGAATACATACAAGTAAAAATGAAAAATTATCACGCCATAAATGGAAAAAAGTCTTGAAAAGTCAATTCACAATGAAGAAAATGCATTTAGGAGACAAATATGAAAAAGAAGAAAGTGTTATCTCACAAGTACTTGAAGAATTGCACATTTAAAATAGAGTGTCTTAAAAATAAATACATGCACAAAATCTTTAATGCTAATGAAGTTGTGGTGAAACAGGAACTTCCATATTTTGCTGGTGACAGATTAGAATACAACTTTTCGGAAAGCAATTACAGTTTGGCAACGTGTATCAAGAACCTCAAAAACATTTATATTCACGGACTCAATAATTACGTTTGTAGAAATCCATCTTACAAAATACCACAAAATAAGCATTTTAATTAACAGAATGTTCGCTAAGGGCCATTTATTCTGGAGAAAAATTCAAAACAAAGTAAATGTCCCAAATAATTAAATAATTTACAATACAACAGTTGTTTCAAAATGTTATGATGGTGGTAATAACACAGAAATACATATACTACATTTTTAAGCATATGGGGCAGAGTACAAAACTTTATATCAGTTTGATTATTACCTTTTTAAAGTCAACAAATTTTTCTTAAAATATAGAGAGGGAAAGACGGAAAATAAAGTTTTATTTGGGGCTGGTTGTCTGGGGGACTGTGGATGTCTCTTTTCTTCAGTTTTTAAAACTTTTCTTGTTTTCCAATTTCTTAATAATATAAACATTTACTTAAAAATGAATAGCCACACAAATCACTTGTATTTCTATACATTAACAGTGAATAATCTGAAAAGATTGTTCTGAAAAGTAAATTAAGAAAATAGTTCCATTTATAAAACCTCAAAGAGAATAAAATACTTAGAATAAATCTAATCAAGAGTGTGGAAGACCTGTATGCTGAAAATTACAAAACATTGCTGAAAGAAATTAAAGAAGACACAAGTAAATGGAAAGACGTCTCATGTTCATGGATTGGAAGACTTTAATATTGTTAAGGATGTCCAAAACACCCAAAGCACTCTACAAATTCAACACTGTCCCTATTAAAATCCAAATGGCAATTTTATTGAAATATAAAAACTCATCCTAAAATTCACATAGAATTTCACGGTCTCCTGAATAGCCAAAACAATTTTGTAAAAGAACAAAGTTGAAAGCTTCAAACTCCCTGTTTCAAAACATATTATAAAGCCACAGTAAGGAAAACAGTGTGGTACTACTATAAATACGGAGAAATAGATAATTGGAATAGAAAAAAAAACAGAAATAAATCCTCACTTACATAATCAAATGATTTTTGACAAGGGTGCCAAAACCACTCAATGGGGAAAGGACAGTCTCTTCAACAAATGGTTCTGGGAAAACTGAGTATCCTCACGCAAAAGAATGAAGTTGGACCCTTATCTTATACTAAAAACAAAAATTAACTCAAAATGGATTAAAGATCTAAGCAAAAGACCTACAACTATAAAATTCCTACAAGAAAACATAGGAGAAAACCTTCATGATATTGGACTTGGCAATAATTTATTGGATATGACACCAAAGGCACAGACAACAGAAGCAGAAATGAACAAAGGGGAGGGGCTACATCAAACTTAAAAACATCTGCCGTTAAAGGAAACAAAGCGAAAAGGCAACCTAGGGAGTGGGAGAAAATACCTGCAAATCACATACCTGATAATGGATTAATATCTAGAATATATAACATACTCTTACAACTCAACAACTACAATCAAAGGACTTGAATTTTAAAAATAGGCAAAGAACTAAATAGACATTTTCCCCAGAGAAGCTATAAAAAGCATATGAAAAGATGCTCAACATCACTCATCATCACAGAAATGCAAATCAAAACCAAAATGAGATATCACTTCACACCCATTAGGATGACTATTATCAAAAAACCCACACAATATCATGTGTTGAGAATGTGGAGAAACTGAAACCCTTGTGTGCTATTGGTGGGACTGTAAAATTGCATGCAGTATGGAGATTCCTCAAAAATTTAAAAAAGGAACCACCATGTGACCCAGCAATCCTACTTCTAGTATATATTCAAAAGAATTGAAAGGAGGATCTTGAAGACATATTTGTCACAATAGCCAAGAAGTGGAAACAGCCCAAATGTCTGAAGACAGATGAATGAATGATATGTACAATGGAATATTATTCAGCCTTAAAAAGGAAGGACATGCTGCAATACGCTACTACATGAATAAAGCTTGAGGACATTATGTCAAGTGAAATACGCCAGTCACAAAAAGTCATAAAAATAAAAATGTTGTATGAAGTATCTAACACTGTCAAATTCACAGAAACAGTAAGAATGGAGATTAATGGGGACTGGGGAAGGAGCAAAAGAGGAGTTATTGTTTAGTTGGTGTAAAGTTTCATATTTAAAGATGGAAACGTTGTTTTACAACAATGTGAATATATGCAACACTACCGAGTCGTACAATTAACAATGGTTATTGTGGTAAATTTTGTTATTTTTTATTGCAATAAAAAATTAAGAAGTAAAAAAAAGTGAAATAAATGGCATATTGAGTATGTGCCCACAGGCTCCCAATTAAAGTAAACGTTTTTCAAAGAGCGGTCTCCACTTGAAACAATCCTATGTTGAGACATCTCACGTCCAGGTTCTCCACCACTTCCATTTTTATGAAATCAATGATCAGTTCACTTCCTTAATTGTTGTTTTTTTAAGAACAACTTCATTAAGATATAATTCACCTATGATACAATTGACCTATTTAAAATGTACAAGCAAATGGTTTTAGTACATTCACAGAGTTGTGCAGCTATCACCACAAATAATGTTAGAATATTTTCATCATCCCTTCAAAATCTCTGTCCCCTTCGGCAGTCGCTGCATTTTCCCTCCCCTCCCCAGCCCTCAGGTAACCACTCACCTGTTTTCTGCCTCTATGACTTGCTTCGTCTTCATGTTTCACATTGAACAGAATCATACACTATGCGGTCTGTTGTGGCTGGCTTCTTTCACTTAGCCTCACGTTTTCAAGATTCATTTCTTTGTTAACGTGTATCAGTTTCAGTACTTAATTCCATTTTATCTATTTTACTACTAAGTAACATTGCGTTGTAGACACACCACATTGCATTTACATGTTCACAGTTAACGGACATTCGGGTTATGTTGGCTGTTACGAATAACCCTGCTATAAACATTCAGATACAAGTTCTGTGTGGATATATATTTTCATTTCTCTAGGGTATACACCTAGAAATGGAATTGCCAGGTCATATGGTAACTATTTTTAACCTTTTAAGGAACTGACGCACTTTTCTCCAAAGCAGCTGAACCATTTTACATTCCACCAACAGAGCGTGAGGGTTCCCAGTTTCTCCACGTCATCACCAATCCTCAGTATTAACTGTCGTTTTCATTGTAGCCATCCTAGTGGGTGTGTAGTGGTATCTCATGGTTTTGATTTTCATTTCCTTGATGACTAAGTATGTTGAAAATCTTTTTATATGCTCACTGGCTATTTAAATACCATCCTTTAAGAAATTTCTATTCAGATTTTTGCTCATATTTTAATTGGGTTGTCTTTTATTATAGAATTGTAAGAGTTCTTTATGTATTCTGTATACATGCCCCTTATGAGGTATATGATTTGAGAATATTTTCTCCCATTCTGTGGGTTGTCTTTCTGGTAGTGGCCTTTGCTGCACAACAGTGTTTAATTTTGATGAAGTCCAAATTCAAAGTCACAAAGATTTATGTTTTCTTCTAAGAGTTTTAAAGTTTTAGCTCTTACATTAGGTCTTAGATCCATTTTTAATTCATTTTTGTATGTGCAGTGAGGTAGGGGTCCAACCTTATTGTGTGGATGGAGCCAGGAAATGTGCATTTGTGAAATTTTAAAATAAAATAATTTAGTAAACATATGCAGTTTACTGTATGTTGCTGTATCTCAAGAAAACTGTTAAAAATGAAAACAAAAATAATGTACATAAATAGGCTCTATTCAATCCCTATTTTAAGTCTCATCATCTGTAGGATAAAGATAACCATGTTTTTAATATAAAGGTACAGAGCACACAGCCCACAGCTATCCACCACTCAGAGTTCAACAAGCAACTGCTGACCAATTATTTTCCACGCAAGACGTCTACAGGAGAGGTCAAGAAATTCTAAGGGTTTTTTTTGTTGTTTTGTTTTGTTTTGTTTTGTTTTACATAAAGCAACAAGGTACATCTGGAAGAAATAATTTAAATACACCTAGTGTCTTATACCAGAATAAGTCTCAGAAGGGCCAACAAAATAAACTGAAACCATGAAACCTCAGAAGCACCATAACAAAACCACAGAGATTTTTTTAAACAGAAGTTGTAAGAGACAAGTATGACCCCAAAACCCAAAGCAATAAAAGAAAAGATAACTAAATTGACAACAAAAATGACATATTTCCACAGTAAGAACCATGATGAGCAAAATTAAAAGACGACTGACAAACTGAAACAAAATCCCTGCAGCTCAGATCACAGCCTGAGCGCACCTGCATCACAGAGCGTTCCCACCAGGTCACCGAGTGAAAGGCCGGTAACCCAACAGAAAAACGGGTACGGGGTCCGGACAGAAAATTCACAGAAAAGGAAATACAAGTGGCTCGAAAACAGGTGAAGTTAAAAAAGAAACAGATGGATTATTATTATCACTCATAGTAATAGAAACACACTTCTAGATGAATGCTAAAATGGGCGGGCGAGCAGTGAAGCTGATCAGCGTTCCTAAGTCTTGCTCCTTGTCCACTCAACATTCTGTGTGATCGCGCGGGCCTCCCAGCTCTTTTGAGGAAAGGCCCGGGTGCGACTGAGCCGCACAGTGAACAGCCTCTTTTTTCATAGAACGTCATTTTTACTGGGGAAAAAAAAAAAAACTTGGAAGACAAACTGTGATTATTCAGACACGAGTAACTGGCAGACACTTCCTCGGGAATGAATGAAGTGAGCTTATCCCTTCAAGGAAAAGGATTTGTACCCATCACCAGTGACAAAATCCGGTCAACCAGCAAAAATGAGAACTTGGGAAAACTTCCATCTGCCACTGTGAACCTTCACAGCGTCCCAATAGGTAACGCCTTCTCTGACAAGATGATGTTAAGAAATGTGATTTTTATATGTTATTTAACAAAATACGTCAATGTTTTAGAAGGTCCGCATAAGTCAGTGAAGCGATATTTTCCAAATGACCAATGCATGACGTTACAAAATTAGGCATGAATAAAGGTATGAGCACCATTCAAGGTGTGGGACTCAATGTTTTTTAACGTAAGAAGATATAAAGACGCCCATGATATGCTTTCAGATTCCCACCGTAACTAATCTGTGAGGAACTGCTACTTACCCAGCTTGGGTGTATCAAACAATATCCCCAAACGCCTGAAAAGGATACTGAAATCCTCTTTTACCAACTACGTATCTGTGCTCACACAGATTTTCCACCCATACTTCAAACAGAACAACATATTGTGACAAACTGAACGCAGAAGCAGATATGAAAACTGAGCTTTCTTCCTCAATTAAGCCAGACATTAAAGAGATTTGCAAAAATGTAAAAACAATGCCACTTTTCTCACTCATTTTTTTTTTGTTGTGGAAAATAGAGTTATGTTGGCCTTGGGTATGGATGGGACGTCAAACTAAAAATCAAAAGAGCTAAAACATGGGGACGGTCCCTTAAAATGGACACATATTCATAACTCAGTGAAACTTCTGACCTCAACTAAAGTGAAATATATGAAGTCCTTCTATGTCATGTTATTTCACAGAGTAGGATTTTAACCTCTCAGTACACTAACGCTAATGATGACACAGATGAGAGCTAGTGGATGCTGAGAAACACGATCGCACGGGGCCGAGCGTGCAGACTCTGCCGTTAGACTGCGTGGGTACAATTCCTGGCTCTTCCCGTGACCCTGGGCAGGTCACCTAACCTCAGCTTCCTCGTATGTAAAGTAGAGAAAATATGAATCCAGGGTAGGTGTGAGGGTCAAACGAACTGCTATTAAGACACCATTTCCAGCAGTGCGGGCTGCTCTCCTAGGCTCTGCACCCCCTTCCATGTGAGCCCAGTAAAGCACAGGAATTGGCGCCACATTTCACCCCCGACCCCTACCACATGGGTAAGCACTCTCAAGAGAAAGTTTTTATTCTCTCTCTTTCTGGTTTTTGGTCTTAAATATCAGACGGAAAAGTCTGAACATAAATTGTATTTGCATCAAAAATTCTACACACAAAATCATGTCTAAACAGACTCACCCATGCTCCTTTGACAACCTGCCTGCATTGTTTTCTTCACGAGTGTGCCCCTGGGCACCCTGAATGAAGCGGTTTTAAACTGCCGTTAATTTCCCTTCGGAACTAGTTTGACGACGCTGTCATTGCAGCGAAAGACCAGCAGATGGCTGTCCGCAGAAAGACACCGATACCTGCAGTGAAAGTCTTTACAAGACAATTTTTAAAGAACTACAAAAATTCATTAAGAAAGGCTATGGATACGGATACTGAAAACACTGAATTTGTACTGGTCTTAAAAGTATCTTTAAATTTTACAATGAAATGGATATTGAATTCCATTTTTCACACTAAAATCTTCATCGCGCTGCTGGAAGAAGTATCTTATCCAGGCATAACTCTCCCAGAGGGCAATTTACTTAACACCAAAGTATTTAAAACATGCTTCTCCTTTGATGAAGTGTATCTAGGCGTCGATCTCAGGCAGTAAGGCTGAGCTGAAAGATTTATCTACAGCAGTGATTCTCAACTGGGGGTGACCTTGCCTCACAGGGGACATTTGACAATGTCTAGGGACATGTTTGACTGTCACCCCCGGAGGGGAGGGGTTGGTACAGGCATCGGGTGGGTGGAGGCCAGAGATACTGTGAGACACCCTACAAGGTGGGGGACTGCCTCCTTGACAAAGGAGCATCTGGCCCCAAATGTCAACTGTGCTGAGACTGAGAAACCCCGGTCTAGAAGCAAGTCCCTCAAGGTGCTGTTCATGAGAGTGAAGAAGGGAAAAACACCCTTTTTCCTAAGTCTAAAAAATAGAGGACTAGTTCAATAAATTATGAATGACCCTTCCATAAATACCATCTTTAGAAGGAATGTTGCAGAAGTATATTTATTGTGACAAAATATTCTGTGGATAAACAACAGAGTATGAACCCACGTTCTAAAAGGATGCATACATACCCGAGGGCGTAAACAGGTGATTTATCTCTGAATACGGCATTCTATATTTGACTCTTGCGCTCACTGTTAAATTTTACTGAAATAAATATCTTACATCTAATTTTAGAGTATTACGTTTTAATTGATATTTGGGGACTGCTGTCATTGATAACTTTCAGGAGAAAAATAAAACAAAATGTTTAAAAGTAAACCGTCTACACTTTAGTGATGGTTTTCATTGCGTTTGTTAAGTATCTCAACCAGCTGTTTCCTTAGCTCCAGTCACATCAACAATTTTTCCCATAAATGCTGGGCCATATTTTGCCTTTTTCTACACTGAAATTCTTTTTCTATGGTCAAAGGAGCCTAGGAATAGATGTACCAGATTTGTTACTGAAAAAAAAATTAACAGAAGTACTTGTCAAGCACTCCACGACTGAATGCCTGGTTGTCTTTGAGCATCAGGAAAGTCTGAGTGCTGCTACAAGCTTTCTCTGAAGATGCACACTCAGTACTAGTGCAGTGGTGGTTGTCACCGTCCTCGGAGCTCAGGCAATTGTATTTTTGTCTGTTTGTAGCTGGTGACCACGCCCATACGTTAAAGCCCCAAGTTATGAAGTCTCATTTAGGTTACAACCAGTAAAACAAGAATGCAGGTTTTCAGATGTTCTGCTGCAAATTCTACTCATAAGGTATTTACAGCCAATGGACGACATTTTTAAATAACTGAACTGGAAAATATCCGAATTTTAATATTTAAGTTAATTATTAAATGGAAGCAAAACCTAGTAGACATCTTTTGTGAGCCAAAGAAAGCCAGGTATTAGTCATGCACAGTTATCACCAAAGAAGTAAGTCAATGCTATTATTTGATATAAGTTTCAAGTATAATATCCTTTCAAGGAACAGAAAAGAAAGGCTCCAGAAGGGCCCCTCGTTGGAGCGGTCAGAGCTCTGTCACTCACAGTTCTGTGGGTCTGGGCCAATACCTCGTCTGCATTCAGGGTCACCTGTAAAATGATACGAGGTTATTTATTGTTGCTTCTGCCCTGTATCAAAACCCAACTCACCTGTCTCGTTCTATGTAACCACTCCGTCATCTTTAAGTGTACGTGACCCCACCATCTGTCCTGGCTACCCGGGGCACTTGCCCACTCCTGGTTTTCTGCGCGTCCTTTGTCCCTTATCTGATTGTGCATAGACGCTTAGTATCAGGGAGGTCCTCACAGGCCTCATCCAATGTTACTTTATCCAGACTGGGAGGAGATGACACGTTTCAGAAGCGGGTGGACAGCCCAGGCCTCGGATGCACAGCACGGCCCAGGGTAACCGGGCGGCCTGGCTTTGCGCCCTCCCGTTCCGGAGGGAAAACCCATGTTCAGGTGCTTTCCAGAAACAGACTGCAGATGTTTCTGCTGGTCTGGGACGCCAGAAGATGAACTATCACGAAAGGATGTTTCAGGCTATGAAAAATAACTGTTAATGTAAAAATCGCACGCCCGGGTTATCAATTTTTCCTAATATATCTATGTGAGTTGAACTCAGAAAAGTTAGCCGCTTGCTCAGAGCACGGGCGATTCGGTTTGTACGGGAAGCCAGCTTTGCAGAGTAGAAGCACCAGAGTCGCTCCGACCTGGCGGAGGCCGGCGGTCGGCGCGCCAGGCAGGGGAGTTTCTGGGGTTTGGGGTCGGGGCACCTTCTCCCCATCATTCCCGCCAGGTGCCCCGAGGACCGCGGCGACGACGGGGCGGGCCGGTCCCCACCTCACGCGGCTCTGACTCCGCCGGGCCGACAGGGGGCGCGCGCAGCCGCGCCCGGCCCCACACCTCCGAGGGCGCCCCACTCCGGCTCGCGCAGCCGCCTCTAGAGCCCGCCGGGCGATTCCTCTTCCGGGGCAGCGCGGAGGCGCGTGCGGGACCCGGATGCAGACGCGGGCGCAGCTATATAAGCGCCGCGCAGGCCTCACGCCTTCCTCTTAGAAGAAGACGCGGTCGCTGTAGCCCGCGGAGCCCCGGCGCGCCCGCTCCTGCTCCTGACTCACCGCTGTTCGCTCTCGCCGAGGGACAAGTCGGTCAGGAAGCCGCGCCGCAGCCATGGTGAGGCGGGGGCGGCGGGGCGCGGGCGGCGGGCTCGGTCCCGGGCCGCTGTCGGGCCGGCGTGGGGAGCCCGGACTCGCCCACCCGGGAGGGGGGGCCTGGGCGGCTCGCCTCCAGGAGTGACGGACGCTCTGCAGGTCCGCTGATTTCCTCCCCTGTGTGGCAACAGGCGTTTAAAGACACTGGCAAGACTCCCGTGGAGCCGGAGGTGGCCATTCACCGCATTAGGATCACCCTGACCAGCCGCAACGTGAAGTCCCTGGAGAAGGGTCAGTACGGTCGCCGCGGGGTGACAGCCTGGGCGGGAAGAGCGCCGCCTTGCTGCTGTGCGAGGGTGACTGGGACACGGGCGGTGACAGGTTGCTCCGCCCAAGCCGACCGGGGCCAAGTGTCCACGCTCGGCTTTTACTGTGTCTCAGCCCGCGGGTGGCGATGAGGAGAGACTGTCGTGCTGAACTCGGTGATGGTCGTATACGCTATTCTGAGCCCGCCGCCGTCGGGGTTCTCTTAGCCGGCTGTGGTTTTGAGTGAACTGAAAGACGCTTTCGTTTCCCCGTAGTCTGTGCTGACCTGATCAGAGGCGCCAAGGAGAAGAACCTCAAAGTGAAGGGGCCGGTCCGGATGCCCACCAAGGTGAAAAGGGGGGCGGCAGGAAGGGGGCCTGATTGTGGGTTTACACCTGATGTTCTGCTTTTCGGGGTGAGGGTTTTGGCTGCCAAAAAAGCTGTATACTGATGTCAGCAGCACACACTCGTTACAATGCTGGTAGAATTCGGTTTTCTTGAGGTGACCGTTGCGGTTTCCTGGCGGTGTACCTCACAGAGTGACCGTGGACCTGCCGTTGTCGGCTGGTAGCCTCAGAACTCATGTCAAGGGGAACACAGCTCTGGAAAGTCTTCAAACGGAGTAACATTCCTTCAGATGTCCCAGGGATGTGCGTAAAACCATAATCTCTTGGTTTCCTCTTTCGTTGCAGACTCTGAGAATAACTACAAGGAAGACTCCTTGTGGTGAAGGTTCTAAGACTTGGGACCGTTTTCAGATGAGGATCCACAAGCGGCTCATTGACTTGCACAGCCCTTCTGAGATCGTTAAGCAGATCACTTCCATCAGCATTGAGCCCGGAGTCGAGGTTGAGGTTACCATTGCAGATGCTTAAATCAGCCTTTTTAATAAATTGATACTGTTGTTAATTTTTGTTGACTTTTTATTTTTGGTACTAGAGTTGGGTTAAGAAATACATTTGTTAGAGGCCACTAAACTGGTTCACAACTGACATCGTTTGAGAACTGAATTGTGTTACCTCACCAGTGATGAACATACACAGTCCTAGCTGCGTGTGGGATCTTTTCCAAAGAGCGTGTGTCTGGGTTTTACTGCAAAAAGTGGTTTAATTGATGTGGGTGCTAAAGTCTTCTGACGGGTTTCTGGGGTGGTTCTAAGGTTGAAAGCGTAGTATGTGGTAGAGGGCAAGTGACTCAAGGAAAAGGCCTAAAGTTCCAGCCCTGGGCCTGCCAGTTTGTCTTTACTCCTCTTAAACTTGGTTCATTTCGAAATGTTTTGGAAACATTACCAACGTTACTAAGTTTCACCAACACTGATGCTTTGATTATATTTTAGACTAAAAAGAAACAGTTCTTGTGATACGTTAACGTTTAAGTTCTATCTGTAGCCATGTAGGGACTCTGGAATTACTTCTAATGTATTATTTGTAGGTCACTCAATATGAAGCTAGATTAACGTGTAGTTTACACATAGTTTAATGTATTTATGTTAACTTGTGGTCTGAAAAGCATGTTGTAGATCAAATTCATTTGCCAAACCCCAACTGGGAACATTTAACCACCAGGCTCCGCTTGTGCCTTGTATTTTGATTGTTCCTACTGTGTAGATCTAGAAACACTTCATTTGCTCAGTACTCTAGAGCTTGGTAAGAGCTGAGATTTAAATGGGTTCGTGGGTGAGAATCCGTCTTGCCGTCCGTTAACGTATTGCGTGTATTAAAATGTATAGTTGGGGTGTCCTAAGTTCGTATATTTCCAGAAGTACTTCTCACATGCATGTAAGTATTTTACAAATTAAAGTTCAAAACATAATGTTCTCACATTTGTTGCCCTTAATGGGCTCACAGTCATGAAATTCCTGCTTTTCCCGTGGGTTGGGGCCTAGTCCGCTGGACTGTGCAGACTCTTGTCCATTAGCTTCAGTTGCCATCTAAGTTTGAGTTGTTTGGCTTTTTCTGTCCAGTTGTGTGACAGACTATCTCAGCTCAAAGCGAAGCCCCTCAAACTTCCTCCTCCTGGGCTTTCATTCAATCCAAGGTCCCACATGGTGCTACACAGACAAACACGAATTCTCGTCCTTCAACCCCTTCTGTCAGCAGCACCCAAGTCCTTCTGATGATTCTGCCTCTTTGGTCTCCAAAACCCCGGATTTTGAACAGGGGTTTCAGTGGAGCTTATCCTGGAAAGAACCATGCTAAGGTTAACCGTTTGTGACAGTATTAAATCAACTTTTTCACTAGTTAGCTTGGGAAAACAGTAAAAATGAAAGATTTCACTGTAACAGTTCTATAAACATTGGGCCATAGAAATTTCAATAAGAACTGTACAACATGAGTAGTTCAGTTCCTGAGGCCAGCAGGGATCCGGTCTTTGGTAAAGACGGTGGAGAAATCAGCTCAGTAGTAAACTGCAAGTCTGTCCTCTCATCCAGTTTTCAGCATTCTCTGCACTGGAGAGTGCAATGAGAGCTGTTAATGGTACAGTTAAGGTCATTTTAAAACCTAAGTACCTGGTGATGTGTGGTCCAGGTAGAAGTACCTACAAGCTTGTTTTAATGCTCTATTGCAACAAAGAGAAGTCTTTGAAATACACTGTCAGTATCCTGAGAACTGGTTGAAAAGGATGCTGATTTTGTGAAAGCTAAGCCGCCTAAGACAAGAGTAGATGACTGTGAAAAATGTGCCTCCGTCAATCAGAAGGGATTGACGACATCTGTATGGCTTTTACACGGTTCTGTGTTTTAGCCGATGCCTGCGCAAGTGATGGATGCGCCAGCAAGTGTAGTATTTTAGTCACAGTTGGAATTGTATTTACGCTCGAGGCAATACCTAAAGCCTGTAATACAGCTAAAATACAGCACTTCAAACTTTGAGAACTGCTATTACCTTTAATTCCTTAGCATTCAAAAATACCTACTTGGAAATAAAATACCTGCAGGGCATTTGAATATTATTAGCAATGAACTGAAGATAATTTACACTGGTAACGATGCCAGCGATCCTGAGAGTCCTGGGCCAGCTTGTATGGATTAGGGAGGTAACAGAAAGTGGAGGCCTCTCCAGTCCCTATTCCCTTCAGAGTCACAGAGTACTTCTGTTTTAGGTCGTAGCTAAACATAAGGCAACAGAAACCACTATGGCTCTGCACTGTTCGATCAGATTTTTCACCCGACATCCCTAAGTGTCTGGGTGCAGGGTCTGGGATGTAAAGCACACAGACAGGAGGGCGGAGAAGCAGGGATTCTCGGCCACGCCGTCAGGTCTTAGCTACCTGGGTGCGAGGGCTTGATGAGATATTTCGCTGAGCCTCAGTTCTTAAGTGCAAAATGAGGATACTTGTAGTATCTGCCGCAAGGGCATTTGGAGTTTTCCTTTGTCTCTCAGGGAGATGTTTTCAGCAAAACCAAGACTGGCTTGCTGAGGGCATAGATTTCTCCCAGGGGACCTTGGTTCCCACAGGGGATGGTACACTGCTGACCAACAGAATTAGGTCAGATTACTTATAAGGACATTTGGAGAAGTATATTTGAATCCCCTGGAGTGTGGCTTTTCTAACTGCGTCCTCCACAAGAAAATTGACTGAGCAGGTCTAGCTGTACTGGAGAACCTGGCAAAGCCGAAGTTTTAGCTTTTGAAAGTAAGAGGAACTAGATTAATTTTTACTCCCTTCATTCTAGGAACAGTATATTTCACTTTCATGGCAAATTAAATTAGAACGAGAGAGCTCCATCCTGTACATTTTTTGTCTAAACTACTTTTTCTTCCCTTTACACAGAACCCGCCCCCAAAGGGATTATTCATACTGTATTCAGAACTTTTCTTGTAAATGTTAAGTGATTTTTAATCTATCTTCTCTTTATCTAGCTATGTAGAATCTGTATCTCTTTTTAAAAAAATGCTGATGAGGTAACACTAAACATATTGTTCTTAATTATATTTCGTGGAGCTGTTTCTGTATCTGCACGTACATCGTTCCTTTCAGTGAGTATTGCATTGTATGAACGCACCTTAATTTGTTAACTAGACTCTTTTTAATAGACTCGATGGACATTTCCCATTTTTTACTATTAAAAGTGCCACTTCAGAAACTATGCTTTTCATATTTTCTTTGTTCACTTGTACAACTATGTAAGATACATTCCTGGAAGCTGAATTTCTGAATTTTGGTTGAATTGTAGATATTTATATGTAGTGGCTGATATAAAAAAAATCAGAAAGTCATTTATTCAAGAACATTTACTGTGGGTGTGTGTATGAATGTTTTTCTAGGGTAGATACAAGAAATTTTAAGAGACTACGAAACTGATGTCCTCAGATGCCTGTGCTCATTCATGTTCCTAACAGTAGTGGACAGACAGTGACATCCATCTGATGGACAAAAAGCCTCTCGCTGTTTGAGCTCTGCCCTCCTTCTGGGATGCCTGGAGAGTAGACGGCCCTCTGGAGGTCCTGTGTGTGTCTTACCTTTCTTTCATATGCTCTTATAGCCTTTTTTAAAAAAAAATTATTTGGGATATTTCTTTGACTTTCTCGCCTAACATTTTTATTGATTTATTCATTTTATTAATTTTTTTTAGCTCCCTTATCCTGGAAAATTTCAAACATGCACAGAAATAGAGGAAATGTTATCATCAACCCACTCAACTTTAAAAGTAAATTGTCGACTGATGCCAGTCTTACGTATAACCCCACCCTCTCCCCCAGCCAACCCTCAGATTATTTTGAAGTTAATCTCAAACATATTTTTATATATATTTTTGAGTGTCTAAATCAAAAAGGTTAGGACTCATTGACTTTTTGACGGTTCGATAGTGTCAAATATAGCTAAGAGTTTGTCAATTTTGTTGATCTTTTTAACAATCCAGCTCTTAGTTTTGTTAATTCCTCTGTTGTTTTTCTATTCTCTATTTTGTTTATCTCTGCTCTAATATTTATTATTTCCTTCCTCCTGCTAACTTTGAGTTTAGTTTGTTCTTTTTTTTAGTTCTTTGAGATGTAAAAATAGATTTTTCAAGAGTGTGATGTTTAATTTCCACATATTTGTGAATAGTCCAGTTTCTGTTTTGCTGTTGATTTCTAGTTTCTTTCCACTGCAGTAGTTTTGTATGTACCTTCCTTTCCTCAAACATAGAAATTTTGGGCCATTATTTCTTCAAATAAGCTCTCTGCCCCTTTCTCTCTCTCCTCCTGGAACCCCCATAATTATTACATTGATCAGCTTGATGGTGACCCAAAGTCCCCTGGGCTATTATTATTTTTCTTCTTTCTCCTTTTTGCTCCTCTGACTCAGTAATTTCAAATAACCTGTCTTCAAGTTTGCTGATCTTTCTTCTGCTTAATCAAGACTGCCACTAACTCCCTTCAGTGAATCTGTCACACCGGTTATTGTAGACTTCAGTTCCAGGATTTCTGTTTGCCTCTTTTTTATAGTTTCTCTCCCTTTGTGGATATTCCCCTTTTGTTCATGTGCTGTTTTCCTGATTTTCGTAATAGTTGCTTCTGTGCGCTCTCTGAGCACCTTTAAGGTGGTTATTTTCACTTCTTTGGTGACTCATAAATCTCTGTTTCTTTAGGGTTTGTTTCTGGAGGTTTATTTTGATGAGCTGATGGGGCCATGGCTCTTTTTCCTCTGTGTGCTCGTGATCTTTTACCGGGACTGGCATTTGGAAAAACAGCCACCTGTCCCAGTCTGTATGGACTGGTCTCATACAGGGGAAGTCAGCTCAGCTAGAGATTGTGGGGGGGAGGTTCTCAAACCTGTTCTGGGGCTGCGTCTTCCCTGGGCTAGTGTGTGTGGCCTCTTAGGTAAAGAGGCCCGTTTTCTTTGCTGGAGCCTCTAATTTCTTCCTCCATCTAGTGTCTGTCTCTGGTACTGCAGCCGCCCTGTGTAACTCAAGCAAACGGGCCTTTGTTCTCAATGGCCCCCAACCTGGCATCCAGATTATGCTGCTTTCCCATCAGTCACCCTGACTCAGAGTCAGAAACCAGTCCCATAGGCAGCCCCTCAGAAAGCCAGAACTTCGGCCTCATGTCCCACTCTCTTCTCTCCCTCCCAAGAGAGAAGCTGGGAGTTCCCTTCTGGTCACTCTGTCTTACACTGGGGAATGGGACAGACTAGGGCAGGCAAAATGCAAGGAGCTTTCTGACCCACTAAGATGTGACTCTTCTTGGCTTTGCTCTTACCCGGTGCTGCCACCTCTTGACTGGTTTCTGGAAATCTCACAAAGGCACGCACATGGACACTGAGGTCTGTATGTTGCTGTTCAGTTGGTGTCTCTGTTGGAATGAGGGTCTGGGGCTTCCTGTTCCTCTGTCTTGCTGACAGCACCCTAAGGACTCTTTGAAATATAGTCAGATATGATTGTCGCCACCAAAAATGACAATAATGTCATAATATCCTTCAATATCCAGTAGTGTTCCAATTTCCTTCACTGATTTTTCTGCTTATTTGTTTGAATAAGAATCTGACTGGTGGATGTGTTTCTTAAATCTCTTTTAATCTAGTGGTTCCTCCTGCATCTAAGAAATCATCTAAGTTCATACAGGCCTCACTCTGCCCTGTAGTATGAGACCAGAGACAATAAACATGCAGGCTGAAGACATGCAAAATGGCCCTAAGAGCCAACGGGAAAAATCATGTTCTTCTGTGACCAAGTTTCAGAAAACATTAAACTATCTTTTTACTTATAAATGTAAAGGGAAATCCTAATATCTAGAGAAGTCATCTAAAACATTAGTAACATTGAGAATTTAAGTATTCTGTGTGTTAAAAAAAAAAAAAAAAAAGAACAAAAAGTAAAACCCCAAACTTACCAATAGTAGTTTGAACAATGCTTGCCTTCTTCTCATTATATTACGTAAAAGGATTTTTTTCCACACCCTGGTGAGCTTTCATACTTCTAACTTTGGTCATGAAGTGTTTCTAGACTCTTTTTGATGGATCTCTCCTCTGGGACCTCGTCATCCTTCTGTCACAGCCGCTTTCCTTATCCATCTCAATAGTCTGTCTTCACGAAGTTGCTTTGTCTGCGGGTCTCAGTCTCTCCATGTTGGCGCTGTCCACACGCCGGTGGTCCACTCTTGTTTCGTAACCCTGTTTCCATTTGATTCAGATTTCACTTCCAGTGTTACCACTCTTTGTTTCTTTGCTCTGCTTTTGTCTTTGTTGGCCAGTTTCCTGTTCTAACTCCTTTTTTTAAACATCATATGGGTTCATCGCTGGGAGACACAGCGGCAACACAGCCACGTGCTCTGTGGCCTTTGCTGCCTCCGTGAGAGCTGAGTAACAGACACATGGTGACCGACCTCCAGACTCTGAAGGAAATGACGTGGCTGATCACTGATCATTTACTTGGTGATTTGTGGACTGAAGCGCTGGCCGTGGAGTTTACCCCGTTACCGGTCATACACAGTTAACACACTGTGGTGACGGGTACTTGAGCCGGGTTGTTGGGGGCTGGTGGCGTCTGCCTCCCCTGTGGCAGCTGAAGCCTGTGTTCACCGGGACCCTGCGAATCAGAGACGGCCGTACTCGTCCTGGGGTCGCCTCCGGTTTCCCAGGGGCGGTTCTCTCTTTACTTTGGCTTTTCCTTTTGAAGCTACTGTTCTCACTGTATCTCTGGGAATCTCTGGTTTCTTTCATTCATAATTAAGATTTATCATTAAGCGTTTCTTTCTGTTCCTGGTCTGGATTTTCCCTCTTGCGTAGGTAGACCTGGCTCTCTGACCCGCCCTTCTTCACCACTACAAAGGTATCCATGGACGGATGTCCCTTCAGGGTGCGCCTGTAGGAGCCAGCTGCTGCACCGGGCGCCCTCTACAACACAGCGCTTCAATGAAGAGTGACAGTTGGTCACTTGGTACTGTGTCTCTTTCCAGGGTTACTCAGTTTATGGACAGGGACAAGCTCCCTCTTGCCCTTGGTGAGGCTGGGGCTGTGGGCAGGCCGACTGGCACAGGCGTTTCAGCAACACACACTCGTTTTCAAATTAAGCCCTGGTTTGTGGCCTCCTTCTAACTCCTGCAGTCTGCACCCAGACTGCTCCCCTCCCCAGAGCCCCAGGAGGGGCAGCGCCACCAGCACACCCCGCCGGGGGCATGTTCTGGGTCGTGTTTCCTCCAGTCTGTCTCTTCCTGAACCAGGCCTCCAACAACTGTCTGAATTCCAGAAAGCTGTCAAACCCACAGGTCTGTTCCCTTCTTCCTCGTTACTGATTTAATCCTTGGTTTCCCGCTATGGTAGTTTCATTGCGGCCTCTGGGCAGAGATGGAGCACCTGTCCTGCTCAGTCTGCAGCGCTGAGAGAGCCGTAGCTGGTTCTTCCCCGGCGGGACGTGGGGAGGCGGAGCAGCGCCGGGAGGAGCGCGGGGGCTCCCGGGCCAGGCTGTCCGGGCTCAGAACCTGGCTCCGCTCCTTCCTAGCAGACACTCTGAGCTGCTGATTCTCTCATGCCTTACTTTTCTCATCAATCAAATAACAGTAATAGAAAAATGCCTCGTGGAATTTTTTGGAAATGAAATGAGTTAATATTTTTAATGTACTTAGGACAGTGGTTGGCATAAAGTAAGCTATTTAAGTATTTGAAAATGAATGCATTTGAAATTCAAGAAATGAAATGCACCTGAAAATGTGGCCCCTTGACTTTCTTGCCTCAGTCACACCTGGTACAGAGTTCCCTGAATACAGGAGGTTTAAGAAAATTTTTTTCTGCTTAAAATTCAACTAAGTTCAGTGGTGACTGCTTTTGCAGTTAAGTAGGTAATTAATAAAAAAACAAATGTATAATTTGAAGGACTATGTGTGCCGCTGACAAGACACACAGGCGTCATAGTAGCAACTGAATGAATTCACCTCCCAGCCAACTAACAGAGGGAGAGACTCAGCCTGGAAAACAGAAGGCGGTGACGAGGATTCCAAACATCTCTTGCTTCCATATTTGTTAATCGTTGCATTCTCACAATACCTCAGCCAAACCTAGAGGAGAGTGATACCGTGACCTATGTAAAAACCCAATAAAAAGACCTTAATGAATACTTGGCAAAAGATAAAGTTCTAACAAAACTACAGGTTTTTTTTTTTTTAAAGAACTGTTGACATTGTTTTCCTATAAGCATTTTTCAGGTGTTTTTAATCATATATCTGTTATTCGTTTACTTGTGATTTAGCACTTTGTATGTTATCAAGTCTCACGTGTTTTCAAAAGTCAACACTGAGCTGGAATCTTTCCCCAAGACAAATCCCATTAAAATTTGCTTTAAAGAAAATGAGGGAATAGGAAAAAAAAAAGGGGAAAATCCACAGGAGCAAAAAGTATATTGTCTCTTAAGACAGGAAAGAGGGATGAACCAGTACGCTGGAAACAGTAAGCCTGATCTGTCACATCAGTCAGTTGTTACCACAATGTCCGAAAATGATGCTGACAAACGTGTTCCTTAAAGATTCTTCTTTTTATTTTTCCTTTGAAACAATCTCAAACTTACATAAACTCTGCAAAGAACAGTACAGAAAACATTCTTCAGCCATTCGGGTAACAGTTATCAACATGACACTCCATCATCTAAACACGTCACCATCTATTTCCCACACAAACAACCACAATACAGCCAGCAAAGCTGCACATCAATTGGTGCCATCTGGCCCTCACGTCTCATTCAGGTTTTGCCGGCTGTCCTAATTTTGCCTGCGGAGCACAGCATCCAGAGCAGGTTCAGGCGTCACACTGAGGTAAAGGCCTCTTTCGTCTCCTGGAGCCGGAGCAGCTCCTCGGTCTTCCTTCGGCTTTCACGACCTGGGCACTTTGGAAGGTTACGGGCGCTGTAATTTGGGTGCCTTCCTTACCTGACTCAGGCTGCAGCACCCGCACAGGGCTGCCTCCTCCTGCAAGTCCGTCCTCCTCCTCCACTGAGACCATCCTGCTTGGGTGGGATGCCCGGTGCTGGACTGCCGTGCCCGCTGCCACCGCAGGGACACCACCGCACCCTGCTCAGGTGACAACACCCTGCAGTGGGGTCACTGCAGCTCCCACTCCCTGTGTGGGTGGTCACGTCCAACGGCTGAGTTGCTCAGGGAGAGAGGGGTAAAGGGAAAACAAGAAGTGCCCTAAATAGCCTAAAGAAATACACTTCAGTATCTGGTGTGTGAATTGTAGCAGACAAGTCTTTGAGCCAGTTGATAATACAAAGTCATTCTAAGCAGAATCACAAATTTTAAACAAAATACCATTCCACTTATGTCATGAATCTCAGAGGAATATTTTGAGGGGTTGAAATGCATGGTCATATTTGACTACGATTATTAAAAACACACAGAATTCACTCAGCCTTAAACATTGTATGTGTGTACACAAAATCAATATTCAATCTTTTCTCAAACTGAAAAATGGTATCAGTAAATTGTTGTATAAAACTCTTAAAGTAGTTAGAGATTATTATGAAATTTGGACTCATATACTGTAACAATGTGTTGGGATTCTCCAGAGAAACGGAACCAATAATACATATTTTTTAAATTTTTCCATATACATATATATGAAATGTATTGAACTATATGAAATGTATAAAAATATATGAAATTGATTGAAATGTATTAAATTTATTGAAATATATGAAATTTATTGAAATACGTGAAATTTATTATAAGGAATTGGCTCTTGTGAGTATGGATGCTGGCAAGTGTCAAGCAGGAGAACGAGAGAGACAATGTTGCAGTCCCAGTCTGAGTCCCAAGGCCTGAGAACCAGGAGAGTCGCTGGTGTCATTTCAGTCTGAAGATCAGCAGGCTGGAGACCAGGAAGAGCCAGGCTTTCAGTTTGAGTCAAGGCGGGAAAAAGCCAACGTCCCAGCTCAAAGGCAGCTAGGCAGGAGGAGGTCCCAGAGGGTCAGCCTTTTGTCCTGTTCAGGCCCCCAACTGACTAGATGACGCCCACGCACACAAGGGAGGGGAATCTGCTTTACTCAGTTTAGAGATTTAAATATTCATCTCATCCAAAAACAACTTCGCAGAGACACCCAGAACAACGTTTGGCCAAATGCCTGGGCGAGTTGACACATGAAATTAAGCATCGCAAATAGCAAATGGTACGTCCCCCCGGGAAGCCCCCCTGGGATTACCGTAACTGCTAGTCCACGCACCATCACTGTTCTTGTGTGTTTGGTTTTTACACCTGCGACATAAAATTTAACATCTTAGCTGTTTTTAAGTGTGTAGTTCGGTAGTGTTAAATATACTCACGTCATAGTGAAGCAAATCTCCAGAATGTTTTCATCTGCAAAACTGAAACACTACACCCACTAAACAACAGCTTCCCTCCCCTTCCCCACTACCCCCCAGCCCCTCCACGACCGTTCTGCTTTCTGGTTCTCAGGATTTGACCGCGTCAGATGCCTCATACAAGTGAAATACAGTATTTGCCATTTTGTGACTGAATTATTTCGCTTTATATAATGTCCTCAAGGTTCATCCATGTTGTAGCATTTGCCTGGATGTTACTCAACCTTAAAACCTTAAAATACATTCCATTGTATCTGTACCACATTTTTCTTTATCTGTTCCTCTATTAGTGGACATTTAGGTTGTTTCCACCTCTCGGCTATTGTAAGTAGTGCTGCAATGAACACGGGGGTGCAAATCTCTTCAAGACCCAACTTTCAATTCTTCGGGATAAACTTCCAGAGGTGGGATTGCTGGATCACATGGTCCACCATCACTTTTTACCTGGGCTATTGCAGTAGCCTCCTTGCTGGTCTCTGCTTTCACTCTTGTCCCCACCCCCAGACTCATTTCTTTTTTCATGAGTGCTAAAGTTGTTTTTTAAATATTTACATCACATCATGTCATTTTTCTGTTTAAACTTCTCCAATAGAGACTTCGAGTTTCTGCTTGGGATGTACAGACCTAGAAAGAGAGTCACTTCCCAGCCTTACAACAATGACAAAAGTGAAACAGACCTCAAGTTCATGACCGTTCTCAAACTCATCAGGGAACTGAAGTCTTAAGGCAACCGACTAAGTAAATCTAAGGAGAGTCAGGTGCCTTCAGAGAGAGACAAGATTCAAGCACTCGCTGGCCTGGGGCAGATACAGCTGCCAAGAAGAATCAAACATTTTTCATCCTTTATAATGTCTTACAATACCCCAATTAGGGAATGTTGCATTTTGAAAAATGACTTTACAGATAACTAAAGTTTAATCCTCGAATTTTCAGAGCTTTTCTTTTATCCATTCTCGGTGGAATTCTTGTAAAACAGGCTCTGCTTTCCCGGCTTTGTTAAAAACGTGTACCAATTCCTTCGGCTTTATAGGCTGGAGGACCACTTTATAGACTGGAAGACTGTCTGTCCTCAGGGCCGTCGACCCAGGGGGGCCCTGGAGTTCACGCGCAGGGATGTGCTGCCCTGGCAGCCGTCTTCCTGCGGGACAGCTCCGCGGGGCTCATTCCGAGCAGCACAACACCTGCTGGAAAAGCTTCCCTTCGGAAAAAGCAAGGCCAAAGTTCAATCACCCTGGCTCTCAGACGGAAGGTGCCAGTAGGCCAAGTAGGGGTGGGGTGGAGCCCATCTGGGCCCCTGGTCAGTCCTGTGCCCGTATGCTTGCATCACCTTTCCTTCCAAGGCTTTGAGAGCACGCGTGAGGGGCCACACACCCACCAGACCCCAGACAGCGTGCGCGCCCGCCCGGGTCTTAGCTACAACGCCTCCCTAGGATTCTGCGCCGCGCCGCACCGTGACCTGTTACCTGACGAAGAGCTCTTTGCTTAGGATCTTTGGATCTCCGGACACCTGTGGGTGGACCCCAGTGAATTCGCTTTGAAATTAGAGGCAAAATTTTGCACGTGCTTATGCCTGAGTTTTCGGGAAAGAAGATCCAACAGTTTCATCAGATTCTCAGAGGGAATGAGATGGGCTGAGTGAGCTGTTAGCCCTCTTACTCCTAAAAGAAGCGATGAAAAGAGGTGCATTAGCCCCCGGACCGGCTCAGTCTGCGCCGAGCATCGGATGTGAATAAACCCACAGCGTAAACTGCAGGGCTGCGCTCAGGCTGTGGTGCCATCAGTACAAGGGCCGGCGCCTCGCTGACCTCGCTGATAGCTCATGGACATCGTCTTATTTTTGTGTTTGTAGGACCAGTCTAAGATTTTTTTAATGATTCCATGGGGTTCCATGGCGTGGCGGTACCGCTGTTCACCTGGTCCCCCACTGACAGACAGCAGACTTTCTATTCTGGTTATTTTTGGTCGCAGTGCCGCACTGTGTATTCCTGTGCATATGACTTTGCACGACATGTGGCTTTCTTGCTCATTTCCTTCCAGCACAGGAAATTATGATTATCTTTCGGATATTTTCCTGAATGATAAGTGAAAGCTATGTCTTTGACTTTGGGTTTTTAATTTATTCTCTTACAGACGCTCATATATGTACGGGTTATCTGTATTTGCTTTGCCATGAAATGTACGTTAACATTTGCCCCAATTAATATGATCTCTCTAGAGTGCTAAGTGTTACAAGTGAGAAGCCCAGAGTGTTAGGGGGAACAGCCCCGCTCACCGGTGGATATGTGACTTGATCCAGCTCTCGGACAAATTTTCCATGTCTCCGTTTTCTCTTTTCAATTAGTTTTTGCAGGATCTGTTAAGGACAGCTGGAAATCTGATAGAAGAGTTAACTGCCAAAAGAGCAATGATGCGTGGACGCACTAAGTGAAGATTTATTAATAGCAAAAGTGATATTTCTGGAAATAATAGGAGCATAGCCGATCAGGAGGTAAAAACGTTCTACACCGTGACCCCAGCTTGAGTTGACTATGAACCTACTTAAGGAAATGCTCATAGCGATTGCCATATTTCTGTGTTTTTTTAAGGGAAAGAATGCTTTGTTGTAACCATAGACCTCACTATGATCTACAGAAAAATAATTTTATGTCCTGTAATGAAAACTTATAAAACTTCAAAAGGGTTGTGATTTTTAAATGCAAACTTTGAAGTTTTATTCCTTGAGTAATTTCCCTGCAGGTTTTTTGAAGTTGGTCTATTTCTTTTAATATTTACTTGATTCTTTCATAGTATATTAAGCATTTGGTTCCATATGAAGAAGAGGGCTGAGCTCTGTTTTGAAGGCAATATGCTTTTCTGTACATTTCAGCATGGTTAGGGGAAAACCATGGTTTCAATTCAACAAGTATTTGTTTTATTACCTGCACAACTCAAAGCTAGATGTTTGACTTAACTCAGATTTTGGAGTTTGCCAAGAGTCCATTAGCATGTGAAGTATCAGGAATAAATTAGACTGTGATGGAGGTGGGAGGTGGGGAGTTCTGTGACTACACTGAAGAGAAGCAGTTTTCCCCTGAGCCTAAATGGATGTGCAAACTCGCCTCTCTGGCTGTACAGCGTAACTAGGAGGAGAGAAGTTATACCCATCATTACCAGAGGACATTCTGCTGTTTTAATTCTGACTAAAGGTCTGAGAAGACTGGCACTGACAAGCTTGGAGAAGTGTCGGCATTTTTGTGTTCAGGTGACCACGGCAAAGACTCTAGGAACACTCACTAAAACACGTTTTCTGTTAGAAAGGAGTTCTAGTAAATAACAGATGCTAACTTGTTTTTCATTTTATAATAAACATGCACAGCACTGAAAATCCAAGGAGATGCACAGATTCTCCCTGCTGAACTCACGAAGCCCCTCCCTTACACCCTCAAAAGCGCCTGAGCTCCGACACTAGGCACACCGTCACCCGGCTGTTAGCAGGCTGCTATCTGCTTCGCTTAATTCCAAGCCCACTTCAAAGATACTCTTCATCTGGTTCTCAAATGTTTCTTCGGATGGGCCTTATGAAAATCAACTGCAGCCAGAAGGATGGGTTCCCTTCTGTCTTTATTTTTCATTTCCTAGTTGCGGCATTCCTGAGAGCCGAATTTCTTGTGGTGATCCAAAACGCTGGTGTGAGAGCGGTTTCTGCTGTGACAGGTCAAGAGCTCAGAAGTCGTTACCTGGCGGGGTAAGATGTAGCTCAGGGGAAGAGCACATGCTTAGCAAGCACAGAGGTGCTGAGTTCAACCCCTCGTACCTCCATTCAAAAAGAAAAAAAGTCGTTACTCCCAACAAAAAGCTGGACAAACTGAAAATCAAAGAATTTCCTGGTACCCATCTGAGAACTGCAGCCACAGGGCGACCCCCTCCCCCACCCAAATCTGGCGAGCTGATCACAACCAGAAAGATGCCTGGAGCAGAAGCTGCTAGAAGCCACGCTGGCAGGAATATTTAAAAATTAATTTTGAGAAGTTCCTGGGGGCTGAGTGCAGACCAGCACGAGCATGAGAAACTCCCAGTGTTGGGGGGGGGGGGCTCCAGAACGGGGGTGGGGCCTGCACTTTCACAGGCTTTTCCTTGAGGAACCCCACCAGCTTCTCACAAGGAGGAGTCCAAAAATTTCCCCAAGCGAATCCCCGTGACTCCTGAGAATGACGGGGACCCAGACCGGTGAGCCCCCAGGGGATTCATCCTCTGACAACAAAGCAGAAAGTGTGTGTGCATGTGACTCCGTTTATGTGAGATTTCAGAGAAGGCAACACCACGGTGACAGGACGGGGTCAGCGGTGGTCTGGGGCAGGGTGGGCGCAGAGGCACGAAGGAGCCGAGGGCGGTTTGGGGGTGACGGAGATGCTCCACATCGTGGCTGTGCTGGCGGTTAGATGCTGGCAGAGACACGTCAGAACTCATTGAACCATAAGTTTAGGCTCACATTTCAGTCATTAGCGATTTTTTTAAAAAACCAGGACACCTCACGTAAAGCAGGTGGGGGACCAGCTCCCGCCCTGCCTGCGTCCCCACCTCTCCTGGGGGCTCCTCCACGAGAGATCCACGGGCCACGTCCTGGGCATGGGCCACACGGAAGGAGCCACTAAGCGGGACCAAGGACTCCGCTGTTGTCTCTCTGTCTCACTCTTTTTGAGGCTCCAGGGTGCTGTGAGAGGGACAGTAGTACATTGTCACAGTGAAATAGGTCTGGAATCATGTTCCCCTCTCTCTCCTCCTGGCACTGCCTCTTTTCCCCATTGTGCTGGGACTGGGGACATGATGGCCACCCTGGCACTGCCTGGCCCCTGCAGGGAGAGGTGCCGTCAGACCAGCCCGCGGGACCCCCTCTGCCCTCCCACCCGCCCTGCTTCCTTGAGAAGGTCTCTTCCATTCTCCAGGAGGTTCCAGAACTTACAGCACAATCTATCTTTATGTGTTTTTATTAACCCCGGGGACTCAGGATTGGCATGAAATTTATTAGAGCAAATTTAAATCATTGCACAATTTAATTGCAACTTTGAAGAGATTCCTGAGGGCTTTTTTTTAACTTGAAAATTTAATAAAATAAAATAACCCCTTGGTCATGAATCTGCCTGGCCAGTCGGTGGGGAATTGCGTTCACACCTGCAGTGACGTGCACCCCGGAGTTGGTTCAATTATAAATCTCTGCGGCCTCAGTGCACCTACAGATCGCACTGAAAGGCATGAAAATGTTTTCAGTCTACTCTTTGTAGTAACAGTGACGTATAAAATTCTGCAAAATCAGTGAACAATGCCTGACGTTGCTGTACCACAAAATGGTGAGGAGCTGTGTTAAAACTGGAATCCTACTTCATTCAGTCAACAGGGAAATGGTTTTCTTGTCCCTAATTTTCATTTGATTTTAAATCAAATTATAACCCCTAACTCCCAATGTCAAAAGAGATGGTGAGTTTAGTCAGATTATCTCTGAGAAACGTCCATTCACAATGGTGTATCTGTTGAAACCTCACTCTCAGGAGAACATGGAGGGATAAATTGTGTCTTCCGCTCCCAGGACCCACTTTTCTTGGAGACAACGTCTTAGAACAGTGAAAGGCCATTCCTTCCCGGTACCGTGAAGACTCCAGCCCTCTCCTCTCTCAAAGTCCCAGCCAAGGCTGTTCTGTTTTTGTTTTTGTTGGAGGTGATGGTGGAGGTAGCTGCTCCCCGTGGTGCTTTGTTCGGGGGAAGCCATCTCTCCTCTGCATGTTTAGGGGCTTGTTTCCTATCCTCATGCGGTACCGGGACCCTAATGCTAGCGATCCTTGAATCTGTGAAAATCATCCCAGTGCAGAGCGTTTACGACAGACTCAAAAAGGAACACACACCGCTTCCCACACTTTTACTATTATCCTGATTAACTGCGGCTCCAGTGCTTTCTTTGTAGTGGCATAGAACTTGAGAAAACAAAAACAAAACCTTCATAAAATAAACGTCTGTCCGTCTTTGATCATCACAAAGCCCAGTTCCTATTCTTATTCCTCCGGGGCCTGGAGGGATCGCAGAGGTGTTTCCCGACTCGACCTTGGTCTGTGTCAGCCACGTGATCACATGGGCTGGCCGTTCTAATCAGTTCACACTGTGAAAGGAAAACCTTTCGGAAGGGCTAGTTGTGTCTTAGTGAAATCGAAAAAACAAAAGCAGAAACTAGTCTTATCTAGAAGACGACTTTTTAATCCAAGGACACGCCCCTTAATCAAAGGTATGATGGAAATCATTGCTTCAGGGGACTATCCTAACACGTCTTTGTGGTCAGAAGAAGGCAAACAGCATCAATCAAATCAATAATTGAAGTGGAGTTTCCCCCCCCATTCTGTATGCCAAGTGTGTAAGAAATTAGAGGAGGCATAAATTTTTGCCACTTTTATTCTGGGCAAACTGCTACTTTGGTTATTCGTGATTGGAAGGTTCCAGTTATTTCAGCTGTGTTTCTTTTTTAATGGCACATTTTGAAAAAGTATTCAGATTTAAAACCAATATATATTAACTAATCATGTGAGTTTTTCCCCTGGAGACATTTTAGACCATAAATGGCCCATTTGGTCCTCTTTTACTGTTTATTCTTAATAAAGGTGCAACTTTATGAATAACAACCTGACATTGAAATAAGCATTGGCTTATTAAACAAGGGAAATTTATGTAAGCATTGGGTATTGAAGGTAAATAACACAATATTAACTTACAGCTTTGTAGTTTCTAGAACTGACACTTGGAATTGAGAGCTGCTGTCTTATAAGGCGTAAGTAATTTTGTAACTTTTAAAAACTGGCTATATGATTACACTTTATGTCAGTTTGTACTTCTGATAAGATCTCTTTCATACTCATTTTTGGACTGAATTTTTGAAAATAGAGGTAGGCATTTTATAAGCAGAAAGCTTCTAGGCTGAAGTTGTAAATGAAACCAAATTACTTCAGTTTTATTATTCGAGTTATTTGGTATTAAAAGGACCTGTTGGGGGTGGGGGAAAATATGCTTCCATGTCACTGTTCTTTTCAGGTTTGAGTTCGGATTTAAGGTCATCCACTGCGGAACCACCGCTGGGTCATTTACGTAACAGAACACTAGGTGGCGCTGTCTCCCGCGGGATTGACTAGAATTGACCTGGTGTCTTTTTAAGCTTGTCAGGGATTCATTCGTTATTTTGCGTTTTGCAGAAGTCAGATAAAAATATTCCCTTCACTTTCTGTTCTTATTGAAGCGTTAACTTTATGAATAAGCATCTACACTTGAAACAAACATGGACTTCTTGAATAATGTAACTGAGTAAATGACATAACTATGGCTTCCCAGTACCAAGAACGGACCCGTGGAACCTGTTTACCTGTTCGTTGTTGTGATTGTTAATAAACTTTGTTTTAGAACAGTTTTAGATTCACAGAAAAATTTCAAAGCTAGTGCAGGGAATTCCCCTGTGCCCTGCCTCCCGTCCTCCCATCATTAGCATCCGGTCCACTTGTCATAACTGAACTGACAGGGATAAGTTACTATTAACTAAATCCAGATTTTCTTATTTTCCCCTAATGTCCTTTTTCTGTCCCAGGATTCCATCCAGATGACCGCAGTACATGTAGCCGTCTGCAGGCTCCTCTTGGGGACCTTGATGGTTGGGGGAGTACTGGCTGGGAAGATGCCCCCTCCCCCGCCATCACGTGTCTGATGTTCTGAGGATGCAGCTGGGTTATGGATTTGGGGGAGCAGGACCACAGAGGTGACGGGCTGTTTCATCACACCGTGTCGGGAGTGCACTGTTGACGTGACCAGTCACTGGGGGGGGGGGGTCTGTTTGGCTTCCCCGGTGTCAAGGTACCTTTTCCCTCCCTGTCTCTACTTTCCTCCTTGGAAGGAAGTCAGTATGTGCAGTGAGCAATTAAGGAGGCGCGTGACGCTTTCATTCTTTGAAGGCAAAGTATCTACGTTAATCGTCTGGAATTCTGCGTGGGAAACACTTCTCCTCCATTTATTGATTGAATTACTTACTGATACCAGCGTGGACTCATGAGTATTTATTTTACCCCCTGGGTTATAACCCAATACTAATTTATTTTGCTACTCAAATTGTTCCAGCTTTGGCCCTTGGAAGATCTGTCCATTGGCTTCTGTGTCCTTTGATGTACTTCCATCAATGTGGGGTTTTTTTGGAGCAACTTTTAAACTTTTTAATAGATTTGGTTCCGTCTACAAACAGGATTTAGCTCCATTATTCTGCGAGGATGTCTCTTTCTCATTATTAAAGTAATGTACGAAGAATGAAAACTGAAAGACAGATGAAAGTAGAAAGGAAGAAAATGCCCCATTCAATCTTTGTAATTATTTGAGTGTGTTCTCTTGAAGCGTTTTATCTTTTTCCTTTTCTTTCCTCATTTCTATTATTTTGCAGACTTTTTGACATTTTGTTTTTTAAAAAAACGGGTCTACACATTCTTTGTAAATAATTTTACATTCTGATTATTTCTATTTAACAATTTAACAGTCATGGACACTCTCCCATTTTATTACATATGTATCACTTAACATGTCCTCCATAGTTCAGTTAACCCTCCCCTTGGCAGTGACTGGAATTGTCTCCTGCGTATCTTCAGTGTTTTGCGTAATTCTGGATACTGAGCCGGCCTTTAATACACAGGGACTGAATACCCGATCTATTGCCAGAGCTTCAATATTTTGGAATTGTAAATAGTGATGGAATGACAGCATTCACGCGGACAAGTCATTTAAGCATTTTTGCATTATTCTGCATATTTAAGATTTCTAGAAGCTGAGCTGGGTCCTCTTACAACAGCAGTATTTTTAAAGCTCTTGACCCATAATTAGGTTTTACTAATTATGCAAATTGAGCAGATGGTATGAGGCTCAACCCTGGAAAGAAAGGGAAAGATATTGTCCCGACTCTGCAAATAAGCAGGGGGTCATTGGTAGAGAAGCAAAGCAAAATGAGCCGATTATTAAGAAATAAGACTTTGCAGAGAAATGATGGCTGATTGAGAGCCTCGGTGCCGCCCTTTCTCAGCACGAATGCTCCCTGCTCGGCTGAGACTTGGGGAAGTTATACAACTGACTTAATTCAACTTAGTTCAGGAAAGGACATTCTTAGCTCAAGAAACCCACGTTCTGAGAGGTAACTAGTCGCCTCAGCTCTTAAGCGCGCTCATAAGCGGGCAGAAGAGTGAGGATAATTCCTATTTCTCCCTAAGATCTCTGCTGCGTCACACTGCTGTGCTGGCCACAGGTCACCCAAAAGCTAACCCAGACGCCTGGAAACACCAGAAAACACCGGAAGCTAGACACCTACATTGGAAAGGAGGTGGTATATGAAAAGAGATTTTTTTTTTCTGTCATTTTTAAAAAAGTTTTAAAATCATTGTCTCTCAAAGGAGAGAGTCCAGCCCCTGGCTTGCATCACGTGGTGCAGGAACCCGAGGGATTCACGCTCAGACGTTAAGCTGCACGCATGTTGTCGAGCGCTGGTCTGGGGCCGCGTGGCTGGTGCGGGCTCCTCACCCTGACGCTCCTGTGGGGAACTGCGGGGTCTCACTTCTTCCTGCCTCATATGTGTCTCCTCCCGGAAGGACCCCTGTTTTCTCATGCCCGGCTCCTGTCCCAGCGGCCTGTCCACGTGTGAATTCCCTTCTCAAAGGTCGTCTTTGTTACCCTGTTGATTAAGAGACAGGAAAATATTTACTCTTATTTGATTCTTTGGAGTTGAGAGTTTTGATCTGATTTCTGAGGTTTTCACACTTTCTGTTTCTTTATTTCCCGCCACAGGCTGGGCAGCGCTCTGGAATATGGCTGGGGTATTTCTAAAGCTTTTGACAGACGAGGAGCTGCCCTGCAGAGGGCGGAGCGGTGACGCGACTGCAGCTGGGACGCGTGCGGCGGGGCTGCGGGTGACGTCCGCGGCCGCCTGCTCCGCAGAACCAAGCGCACTGCAGCTGGGCCGGCACCAGCGCGGTGCCGGCTCCCGGCAGGTGACCCGCAGCGATCAGCTGCTTGAATAAATGAGTGAACAGCTGATACTTTATTGTCACACGTTTCCTGAGATGAATTCACTCCTATCTCCCATCCGTGAGTTCTGGCTCCTTTAGGACGAGTAACTCATTTTAAATGACGACACCGACAACGCAATACTACAGTGTGTGAGGAGGGTGACGGGACGCAACAGGGAACCACCCTGTCTCCCTGAATAGCTTTATGTTGGGGAAAAGAGCTTGGCACACCTGCCTGCCTCCTGGAATAGTGATGCGGTGGAAGGTGATGGCTCCTGACAATGCTTGCTACCCATGCGTGTGTGTGCGCGCGCGAGCATGTGTGTGTGTGTGTGTGCGCGCGAGCGTGTGTGTACGCGAGCATGTGCGTGCAAGTGTGTGTGCGCGCACAAGCGTGTGCATGTGTGTGTGCGCGCACGTGCGTGTTTGTGCACGACTGTGGCTGGAAACCCACGTGTTCATTGTGTTCCCATCACAGTAACAAGCCATCCTCTCAGTGACAGCAGTCTCCTGACCTGTTGGCCTCACTATACCTAAGAAATAATAATAAAACCTGTATTTTAAGCCCCACCGCTGCCAGCTTGTCCTCTGGGCCCTGGCTGGTGCCCGCTCTTCACTTCCTTTCTGCCTCGGCAGCTGCTCTTTGTCTTTCCCGCTGGCCCAGCCCTGCCTTCCTCTCTGCAGATTCTCCCTATTTTTTCTGTTTTCCGCAGCTTTCCCTTTTGTCAGCCACCCCATCATCTCACGAGTCTGCTGTGTGAACTTGCTTTGGATGCCGTGACACACAGGGCCCCATGCACGCGATGCTGCGAAGAACACAGCTGCATCGTGCCCCAGTTCTGGAGGCTGGGAGCCCGAGACCAAGGTGTCGGCGGGGCTGGTTCCTCCTGAGGCTGCGAGGAAGGGTCGGCTCAGGCCCCTGTCCTTGGCTCACAGGTGCCGTCTTCCCCCTGATCTCTTTGCTGAGTCTTCCCTGCATGTGCGTTTCTCCCATAATGTTCTTTTGCTAGGGACCTACCCATGACATTATCTTAGCTTAATGACGCCCGTAATGGCCCTATTCCAAGTAAGGTCACTTTGGGAGGTCCTGGAGTAAGGACCTCAGTGTGCCGTTTTGGGGAGGGCGCAGTTCAGCCCCTGCCTGTGGACAGCTCCCAGATCCAGTTCCCTACTGAGTTTCTCAGGGTTATCATTTGAATGCTTCAGTCAATGTCACAGATGGGGGGTTGTTAAAAATTTTTAAAAACACCCCAAATCTAGAGAAACCCTATCTCTGTGTGCTGGGTGAAGCCCTGGGAGAGTCAGCGTCCACAGTGACCCCCAGCACAGGCCTGGCGGGTCTGGGAGCTCAGTCTCCCTCCACTCTCCTGCCACGACAGCCGCCCCGGTGGCTTCGTGTCCGTCCCTCCCTCACCCTGCTGGCCGACTGGACGTCATTGTGTGCTTTTCTGACATTGCATGTCATTCAACATCTTGATTAACCAATGTCTTGACTTCACAAACACGTTGACTTGACTATGGGCCTGGCTTGTAAGGAAACGTTACCGTATTTACTCCTTAAAGCAACCCTATGAGGTGAGATCTACTCTTACACCTCCGTTTGGCAGCTGAGCCCCGTGCGCAGGGCTGGGCCGGGAGGCAGGTGGTGTGACCCTGTGATCCTCGGGCATCTGCTCCGAGCCGGACTCCTGTCTGAGGCTCTCAGACGCCCAGTGCTGCCCAGCACGGCCTCACCTGGGACGTCACCTTCTCTCCACGGTGTGGCCTCATCTTGGTTGACCAGGTTCCCCCACTGCTGAGCAAAGGGTGGTCCAGGACCAGGAGTGTCAGTGGCCGTTCCCGGGTTCCTCCCCAGATCTCCATCCCAGAACCTGAAGCCCTGGGGGGCCCAGGGATCTGTGATGACTCTCAAGTTTGAGAATGACGCCCTAACTCCGCCGTCCAGGGGCTCTGTCCTCGATGCCGCCACACTTCTCTGCCTGGCTCCCCCTCCCTGCCTTTCTCTGAAACTTCCTGCAGTCTCCCCTCCACGGCCAGTGCCCTGTCCCTCTTCAAAGCCACTCCTGAATGTCACTAATTGGTGAAGTCTTTCCCTCCATCTCCACGCCTGTTCTTGTAACCAGCCCTGTGATCTCTCCTCAGAATAATCTTCACATTTTGTACCTAGCTTTTCCCTTGTAATACTTTTCTCGCTCTACCTACAGCATCCCTGCTCAGGTCCCCTGAGACTAAACGCCGGCATCCCCCACACGTCCGCGACGGTTCCTGTGTGCAGGGACGTCTTTGGTAAAGCTCTGCACTGAATGACTCCTGTTCACCCGCAGAACGCCTTCTTTAAAAGTTAAGCACATGGGCAAAAAAGAGATGAGGAGTGATGACCCACTCTGGCAAAAAAAAAAAGTCTTACAGAGAAAGACTGAAAATGTCATCCATTGGCAGGGCAAGTGAAATGATCTCATTCACGTCTCCCATCGAAGCATCTATGCTGTGGCTCCCACCGACGGCTTCCGCATCTGGTTGGGTCGCACGCACCGCCTCGCCCACATCACAGTGCCTTTTCCAGAGCAGGTAGAGTTGAGAGTCTGCCGCCAAGTGCTCAGAGTTGAGTGTGTTGCTCCCGCACAGTCTGACTTCACATTATGATGGCGCATCTATTTTTGCTGGTGGACTACGCGTTCCTTAACTGCATTTCAGCAACCACAGCTCACTGGGTGACCAGAACCACTAGACAGGTCTCCCCTCCTTGAACTGCTAAGTATCAGACAGACCTCCCTGAAGTGCTTGTGATCGAAGAACATTTTAATGACTGGCTATGTTGTTCCAAAAAGATGCATAAACATTTTGCGTCTTGGAACATGGCTACGTTAATTGGGTTTTGAATAACCACGACTCCCACATCCTCCACTGGAACTGGATGCACTGCTGGACACTAAAAGGTCCCGCGTGCCCTTCAGGCTCTCTGGTCCATCCTCATAGCCACAAACATCAAAGAAAACCCTCCAAATCAAGCTTTTTAAGAACTCATTTGGTGGCAAATCTGATCTGAAGCTATTTATAGGCTGTATTCACCCCACTCACTAGGAGTTCAGGTTTTTTTTTTTTCCTGCAGAAATGTTTTTTGATTAAAGGTTTCTTCTCCAGTGCTCACTGAGGGTTTACCACCAAACATTCAGTGTAGTCATTGTACTGACATTTTAAGAAAACACAAAAACAAAAACAAAGCCTTAAATCAAAACCACAGCTGACCCTGAGGGTAGCAGATAAGGGCTTAAGGCCTCGTGGAAGCCCCAGCATGAGAGTAATTTAAAAAATTCACAGGCTCTTTCCTTGCTTTGTGACATGCATGGCCTTCGGGTGCTATAAATAAAGCCACCTTTGATTCCGAAAGTCCAGTGTTGACCCTGCACATTGGCCAACACCCGACACGTCTTTCCAACGGCCTGGAGACGGAGGCCACCAGGACGGCCCCTGTCACTTCCAGATGTCAGGGAAACACTCAGGGCCACACGGTGACCGTCCTGGGACCCTGTGACGTGCTGGGCACTCACTCCTACTGGGAGCATTTAGAGTCATAAGAACACAGGAAATTAAACGGGAAGGCTTCCTTCCTACACGTCTATCAGGTTAGAGCTTTCTGGGATAAACTTCTATCAGTTTAATACAACTTCATGTATGAAATGGAGCGCACATGTTATGACAGCATTTTATTCAGAATCGTAGTCTCTGTGAGTTGTCCTTTTAAGAAGGGTGAGTGGTGAGATGAATTCTTGCATGGCTTTTCTCCCCAAATTAAAGTTACTCAGAAGAAGCTTCCCCCCGACACCCGTGTGGACACCAGTGGAGCATTTTGTAAGTAATTCCTCTGCCCACTTAAAACATCCAGCTGCGTCAGAAGATTCCACTGTAGAGGTGTTTCATTTGTGTAGTTTTGTGAGGAAACGTGAAGAGAAGCCAGCCTATTCCTTGCGTGGCCTTGAACACATCGGGTGTTCCAGCTGTCTGGACCTTCAAGGCTTGTCGTGTGAGTTCAAGGTAGTTTTTTAAAAAGTGCCGAAGCACAGAAGCGAGCGCTGAGAGAATGGTGGGCGTGTTTACAGTCGTCATTCTCATCAGGAAGAATGCCAGGCCATCCTCGCGTTTTCTGGGAACTTCAGGTAGTCAAAATGTAGACACAGCGCTGACATCTCACTCAGCCGGCAGAAGCAGACAGTGAAGGCCCTGAGGGGACGGGGGGGGGGGTGGGTGGTGTGAGGTCGCCTGAGAGATGCTCTGCGCTGAGAACACAGGAAACTTGGGTGTGGAACGCGGCATCGGGGCCGGGGGCCGAGCCTTCGGGTGAGCGTTTTTGAACTCAGTCGAATGTGTCAGATGCTGGTGGTTCATTACTGAGAGGCTCTGAGCAGCTACTGTCTGGGTCTGTAGTTTGAGCAAAGGGAAAGCCAGCACCACAGGCAAAGTCAGAAATGAGCTTACGCTTGCGTTCCAGTGCCCTGGATCCATCCCGCTGTGCAAACAAATAAATACGGTCCCTCCTTTGATCAACCCTCCTATGCTCTTGGGACAGAAGCCAAGGTTTCGGTGGTGTAGGGCGTCCTCTGCAAGAAGGCGGGCGTGCGTTCCCGGTGGGGTTCCCACAGCACCCAGGGAGGCCAGCTTGGAGGGGATACAGGAGCTCCAAGCGTCCCCTCCTCCTGGGGACCCGTGTCAGGCCTGTGAGCTCTCCTTCCTGATCCTGAGAAAGGAAAAGGCACCTTTTCTCCTCCTTCCTCCTCGACTCCCACGTCCTCCTTTGGGAAAAGGGTTAAAGAGAAGGTCTCGCTTTGAGCAAATCTCAGGGGCAGCTCTGCAGCCCGGGCGTGCATCGCACTCCCCCTAAATTCACAAGGAGCTTCTCCAGCACACTGGCAGCTCCCCCACCGCCCAGCACCCCTAGCTGCAGAGCAAGAGGCAGGGTCTCGGGGGCGGGGTGGGGGTGAGCATTCTGATTTTCAAGTTCCCGATCATGTCCTAGATGTGAAGCTGGGAGCCATCCTGCAGACCACCGGGGACCCCAAGGTTACACAAACCCCTCCCCAGCGCGTCAGGAGCCCTAACGGTGCAGGCCGCCCGCTGAGCACCACGCGGCCGGGCACACGCCCAGAGGGAGCCAGGAGGCCCAGCGCGATGGGCGGAGGGGACGCCCGAAGCCAAGGAGCACAGACGTGACTGAGGGGGGAAGTTGAATGTAAAATGGCAAAAGGAAGCCGAACTGAGATGAAAAACGATGCATTTAGTGATTTTCCAGAGGCTTCTTTTTGCTTTAGGGACTCTTCATGCCTTCTCCCCGTGTAAGGTGTCGGGTCACAGGTGTGACTCTGAAGTAGAGTGTGAGCGGGTGGGTGTGTGTGGAAGACGTACCCTCGTGAATCAGGACTGAGCGCAGACGTCCCATGATGACCTAACCATCTGCCTTTGTGAAGATGGCTCCTGTGCGTCGAAAACCTTAGGGTATTTTTTAAAGGATTTTTTTTTTTCAAAAAAGGTCATACAGGAAAAGAAGATAAAATTTAGGGAAAAGCAGAATATTTTATGCCTTTGTCCAGGCACCCAACACCTAGCCAACACATGCACAATGAAGCGGTAACGGTGCTGGCTAAGCCTATTTGAAACCAAATCCTGTTTGCCTCCCGTGAAGGGAAGATCTGGTGTCCAGGCCATCAACTCCTCAGTTCTCCGATCTGGAAACCCTCAAAGGATGGCGGGAGAACTTGCCCACATGTTTTTAAGCGATGTAACACATGGAATCCCCTCTCGTTCCACCCCCGGTTGGTACTCATGTTTACACTGACAACAGTCGGAAACATTAAAAACCAGCAAAAAGCTTGAGGTGTGATTGGGCCAGGTGTATTAAAATAAAATCAAATAGAAATATTAGGTATATACACAACAGCGTAAGTGACACGTGATGTGATAAAGCATTTTCCATTCAAAGCCTAGAGGAGAAGAATCTAACAAACGCAGCATCTTGTACCCCCAGCACCCGGCGGAGTCGAGCCTCCTTGTTACTTCTCTTCCTTTGTCTGCTTGTATAAATAGTCTCACACACACCTCACGCAATTTGGAAAAGATCGCTGAATCACGAAAATAAGCCTCAATTCTGGCATTTCTATTTTCTAGAGAAGGCTACAATTAACATTTGTTCATGAAAATAATGTTCAGAATCACTGGAAGCAATAAAGAAAATTCTTGAGTTCTGTAAGGCCCTAGAAGGTTCTGCAAAGATTAGAATCTTTTTGTTCTCCCAAACGACGTTATCCAGAAAAGTCTGTATCTAGGAAATGGTGGACTTGAAAAGCTGGACTGTTAAGAATACTCCGTCTTAAGGCAGGGCACGTTCCTGAGGCTCCCGCCCTGGGCGGCCCAGGCGGGCCGGGCCGCGGGTCCCCGGCACTCAGCAGGGCAGGCCTGCGAGCCTGCGAGGGCCGCCCCCGCCCCCCAGCGGGGCTCTGGGCGGTCTCCCCCGAAGGAAGGGAAGCGTTTAAGTCTCGGATTTCAGGGAGGTCACTGAGGTCTGGGAAAGACACTGAAGCTTCTGACTTCACCTGCAAAATCTAACAGGTTGGATTAGTAATTAAAAAAAAAAAATTAGCTGAAGCATAAAGAAAAATTCAAAGAAGTGTCACAGCAAATATCTGGTTATTGTACTTTTATAAATGAGGTTAGTTCTGCTCCTGGTTGGGAATTACTGAAACGGCCTATGAACCTCTGAGTCACCCATCCCCGTGTAAACAAAGGCAGACGTGGGTGCATTCTGGTGGCCCGGGGTGTTTTCTTCTCGGAAGCCTGTGCCCAGATGTTGGTCTCACAAAGCCAGATGGCCGCGGGGAGCGGTCCAAGCTGCACGCCAGTGGCAATGGCTCCTGAGGAGGGGAGGCAGCCTTCCCCGGGGGGAGAGCTCTTCCTGAGTAACTTAGCCTCCTGCACGGGAAGCAGGGGTGGCAGGTGACCCCAGCATGGGAGATAACTGGTCCACCGGGGGCTGCTCCTTGCCCCGCCGTCCCCGCGGGGCTGAGGGTCTCCTGCGCTCTAAGGCTGCTGCTGGTACTGGCCCTCCGTGGCTGTGTAGAAGTCGTCCAGGACGCTCTGCAGGTAGTCGAACGTCGGCCTCTCCTCTGCCTTTTCTTTCCAGCACATCTTCATGATGTCATAGAGCTCGTCTGGGCAGTTCTCCATGCGGGGCATCCTGTAGCCCTGCGACAGGGCGGTCATCACGTCGGCGTTAGTTCTGCCTGAGAAAAAGAAAAACCACGTACCATTTAGAAACCTGACCGAGGCTCACGCGTTGCAGCGGTGCCCACATCCTGCGTCCTCGGCTGAAAGCAAGCTTTGGAGGCTGTCGTGGGATGAACTGTGTTCCCACCCTGCAGATTCCTATGCTGAAGGCCTAGCCCCAGGACTTCTGCTTGTGACTGTATTTAGAGGTAGGGCTTTTCCAGGGGTGATCCAGGTAAAAGGAGGCCTTTAGGGTGGGCCCTAACCCAACCTGACTGCCGTCCTTATAAGAAGAGGAGATTAAGACACAAAGAGACACCGGGGATGCCTGTGCACAGAGGAAGGGCCAGGGAGACACATGGACAAGGCAGCTGTCTCAAGCCAAGGACAAGCCTGAGGAGAAGGCCACCCTGCCGACACCTGGATCCTGGACTGTGAGAAAATACATTTCTGTTGTTTGAGCCCCTCGGTTTGTGGCATTTTGTTACGGCAGCTCTAGAAAACTGGTCCAGAGGCTAAGGACATTTCCGTAAGCAACTAAATACTATAAATGTTAGCACAGAGGGGCTCATGACGGCATGCAGTTGCCAACGTGAAAACAGGCGAACATGGCAGGTAGAGCGCAAAGCAGGTTCTCCTTAACGACACGACGACACTGGACTTGGCAGACCTCTTGAATGAACTACTCAAGCGTGATCCTAACACTTAATCTCAATGTCTTTTCTTAGCTTTTTTCCAGCTTCATCGTGTAATGCATATACCAAAAAAAAAATCACTTGCACAAACATTATCTCATACCGATGCTGTTTAAAAATCAGCTTTTCATTGTAAGTTTACTTTAAAGGAGTCAGGATCCTTAGGGCAGCTAGACTGATTCCTTAATAATTTTCAAACTGTCCTAGGCTTCAGTTCAGGCAGGGCCAGAGCTCACCACGCTGCGGGAAAGTGTGCAGCCTCAACCGCGCGCACGAGGGACCAAGGTGCCCGCTACCAGGAATCTACAGGGCTCAGCAAGAGCGCTGATCCTGGAGGATGGATTTACTAGGTCTCAGGGCAGCTCAGAAGCTGAACTGTTGATCTTCGATACTGAGAGTAGCTTTAAGGAAAAAAAGATCATTTTAAGAATGGTTTCCCCCATTATTAAAGTGGGTACTGAAATTGGCTCACTGAGCAGTTTTACCAGTGCTTCCCCGCATCTGGGTGTCTTGCCTGTTTTTGTGGACACCTCATTCTGCAGGGTCATGCGCTCCTCTCGGGAGGAGCTGTATCTCATGCAGAATATTTTCACGTTGAATGTGTATAACGTCTTGGGCACGAGGAACTCTGTTCATCACAACCATTTCCTCCCCACCGCCCTCTCCTTCCCACCGCCGTCCACTTTACCCTGGTGGTCACTGGACATTTTCAGAAAGAGCTGGAAGCTTTACAGAATGTCTCTTACTAGGTTGGGAACAGAACCTTCTTTTGAATTTATTCTCCAATCCGTGTTTTTCAAATCATGAGTCACTATCTATTTGAGATCAACAAATCGATTTTTAGGGAGCTACTGGTAATTTAAAATAGAAATGAGAATAAAACAGAAGAGATCAGAACGCACGGCAGGTAGTAAAAGTCAGTGTAGGTTTTGTGAAACTTCTGTTTTATACATGGAGTGGGTGTCTGTCTGTTTCTTACCATGGGTCACGATCAATGACCTCTGAATTCCTCTGCCCTTAAACTAACCTTTCTTCTTCTAAAGACACAGTGACTGAAGGTTCCTGCCTGGATTTAAACCCCTGAAAAAAAGACACATTTATTTCTGTCTTGGAAGAGCCCTTGTTTTTACAATGGAAAGATCCAAGCAGATCTTACCATCCTTAAGATCTCTTGAAAGTTGTTTACATGGTTCATTCATTTTGCTCAAGTCTACTTCTGAAACATCACCCTCGTATTTGTGGAGCTGGAATGTTCTAACTGGAACACTTCACTTGATTCTCATTGCTTGGAGCCAAGGATTCGATGTGCATCACTTTTTTAGCTCGGGTTCTGGTCTCCATAAATGACGTGGCCACCGCGTTGCCCTGGCTCCTGAACCAGCCAAGCTCACTTGGATAAACTGGTTTACCTTCTGTGGGCACGTTCTGACCTTTTATGCAACATGGGGTTGTCCAGGAAGGAGGTGAAAGACATTCCTAACCAGGTTGGCCTTTGGCCTTTCTCGGGCTTCCTTGGCCACACTGCAGACTTGTTTCTTCCTTGTTCTTAAACGGTCTCCTAATCTGAAGAACTCTCTCAGTGATGCAGATAAAGACCAGGCGTGCTCCCCTGCCTGTGGAATCTGACTGACTAAGAGGCCTAAAAAGACGGAAATGTGACGTCTGTCTTTTTACATTCAAGTCAACCAGGCAAATAAATAAGGCTATCAGCTGACAAATCTGATGGAAGAAAGAAAAAGAGGAGGAGAGAGACCCTGACCAGATCCCTGAGGTTAACCCGGTACCAGCCTGTCGCTGAAGAAAGCAAAAACGCCCACCGCTGGGGATCAGATTTAAAGAGAAGCGAGCTCATATTCCGTCCTTGCTTCTTGCAACAAGCGTTTAGTGAGCACCTACTATGGGCCACGTGCTGGCACTGAACTCAGAGAGACAAAGAGCATTAAGACGGAGCCTTGTCCTCAAATGGCGCGCAGCCCAGCGGGAGGAGCCCCAGGAGGGGAGGGGCAGGAAGTGACAGCTAGAGTCGGGAGGGATGGGCAGAGGCTTGAAGTTGGTGGAAGAGCCCAGGAAGGAGAAGAATGCAGTAGAGCAGGGACTAGAAAAGGGAAGAGATCAGAAAAGCCTCAGCAGCCGGGCACACGGGCGCTCCAGGGACAAAGGGAGCCTGTGTGTGCGCGGGAGGGAGAACCGGCCACCACGGACCAGTCTCCCACCCACTGGGACTTCCAAAAGGGCGAATTATTTTTATTCAAGCATTTGCAGCAGGATGTGTTTCCGGGTTCTGATTCACACATAGCTTAAGAAGCCGGCTGTATCTGGCAAGGAGCAGCCAGAAAAGACATGGTGCTTCAGAAACTTTTGTCATTTTCCAACTTCCTTTTTCTCTCTGTAAGAGCAAAGCAAAACAAAACCCCAACCGCAGAGACCCCTCTATCTTCTTTAGCAAAGTTCTCTATCATTACAATTTTGCTTTTAAGGTAGTGCAGTAAGGGCCTTTGGTCCCACCTCCCTTGTCCCCTTGAATTCATCCCCAAACCAAAAGAGAACGAGAAGCAGAAACTTGAACAGCATCTTTGATGTAAGCAGAAGACGCCTGCCAGCCAGAGGCAGAAGTGGCCAAGCCTGAAGAAGGGACGTGAAACCAAGTGCCGGCCAGGGAGGAGCTGATGGCGGGACGTTTCATCACCGCACACGGGGCCGAGGTCCGCGCCACAAACAGGACTGGGCCCAGGGCCCACCTGGCGGGAGCCCCAGGGTGACACTGGAGTATTTTCTCATCCTGGGCACTGAGCACAGTGGGCGAGGTCTTGGGAGGCGCACGAGTCCAGGGTTCAGGAGCAGCTCCGCCAGGAGCTAGGGATGCGGTTCTGGGCAAGAGTCCCCTTCCTGGAGCCTCGGGACCTCACCTGTGTGCCACCGTGGGCATGTCATGCATCGCACAGCACAGCAGGTATCGTAGTGTATATGTGTATCATCTGAGTATATAAGCTTTCTCAATAGACAGCTACACGTACAGATTACAGACATGGATACATGATGCCAGACATCCGGGCTGATCAAGAAATATTTCCCCTATTTTACAGTAGTGCTACTCATTAACTTCAGAGTCCAGAGCAGAGCGGCAGTCAGACTATGAAATCCTGGCACCAGAGGGGTTTCAGGGGATGGTCCGCCCACTGTGCAGGGGTCCCTCCCGCTGCCCTGCCCCGGGGCCCTGGCGTCTCCACGGCTCACCCGCAGACAGCAGAGGGTGAGCAGGAGCACGAGGACCGCGTCCCTGCTCCGTCCAAATGCCTCCCGCTTCCTGCCGAGTCAGGTGAGAGGCTCCCGCGTGGCCTCTGAGGCTCTCATCCGCTCCACCCAGCTCCGTGCCTCCTGCCCTGCTCTGGGCTCCAGGCACTGGCGGTCTCCCCTGGGCGTCACCAGCCCCCGACAGTCCCCAGGCTCCCTGTGTCAAGTCCCTGCTGCTGGGACCACTGCTTAGAACCAGCAACCCTCCCCTTCCCCGCTCCGACCACCAGGCTCCCTCATGGCGTGCTCCCCCCAGACTGTCCGCGTTGTCGGTGATTACTGCCCGGGATGATCGTCCGTCTCGCCCTGCTCGAATATTAGCTCCCAGGGCGGGAGCTGTGACCACAGCATCCGGGCACCTCCGGAGGGCCTGGCACCGTCAGGGATCTTCTCAGTGAGGAAACGATTTAAACATGAAAGATTTAATGTTAAATTGGCTGTATCCATTGACTTTGTTAAAAGCCAAACATTACCAGGAACATGAAGGCTTTGGGGAAATCCCTCTCCTTACACGCGTGGATCCTGGAAAAAGGGAGGGCTGGCGGAATCTGGCCCCAAGGGTGTTGGGGATCTGGAAATACTGAATGATGTCCCCACATCAAGGAGGTTAAAGACCTGAAGAATCTTCCGCTCATAAACACAGGTGGTTATTTCCTGAAGAGGCAGGGACTCCAAGGTCCTCTGTACAAACCTCTGCTTCAAAACTAACCAAAGAGCATTAGAAATCCTCACTTCTAGGTCTGCTTCCTCCTCCGTGAGGGGCCCTGCTTGGGGGTAACACCTGTGTCTAATCCTCTACCCGTCCTCATTCCGCAGCACCTGCGACGACTCAGTGGTGGAGTTAATTAGTGAAGAAAAGAACGTGCACTCAATCGGACAGGAGGGCAGGGAAGTATCTGAGCACGTTTTAGAACCACGTCCACTGGAGACAATCAGAACAAAGCTCCGGCACCAGCCTCATCCTGAGCTTCTGGATGTGGGCTTGTCTTTTTCTGCCTCCCACCACTCAGCTTCTTTTGCACACGTACCGCGTGACTGGAAACAGGTGAGGAGACCATACCTGGGTAGGGAATCTTCCCGTAGGTGACGATCTCGTACAGGAGAATTCCAAAGGACCACACGTCAGACTTGATGGTGAAGCACCCGAAGTTGATGGCTTCTGGCGCCGTCCACTTAATAGGGAATTTAGCACCTGGGGAGACGACACGAGGGTCTTACTCGGGTCTCTGAGCAGAAACAAAAAGCCATGGGCACGTGGCCCTCACACTTTCCCTCTTTTTGGGAAAATTTTAATGCTTTATTTTGATTAGGTCACACAGACACACAGTACAAAATAGAGACGAGACAAAAAGTTATACTCAGAATGTCTGGCTCCCTCCTCGTGGGCACTTCCCTCTTAAGAAGCAAAGTTTCCCGTGCGCCCTCCCAGAGACACCACTACGAGCCCACCTGAAACATGAAGGACACGACACAGACTTAGCCTGTCCATCTGTCCCTCAGCACCAGCCCCAAAGTGTGTACCCTTAGTGTTCAAATCTTCTCTAACAACCCACAGCATGTTTACATGGAATATATGTGTTTCTTGATGCGTATATTCTTGTGGATAAGTCTCTTGAAGCCAATACCAATGGGGATTTACCCCAAACTGTACTGTCTCAGGCTTACACTTGTAGGACCAAACATTATTCCACAGTTAGGGATCCGGCAGGGTGATGATCTGCCAGAATGAGACATCGATGAAACTAGGTTTCGCATGAGAAGCTGGCACGGCTAAGGGTAACAGAGCCATGGGTCACATCGAGAGGCACACCTGACCGGGGAAATTCGCGGGGTCACCTGGAGAGAAGCAGGGACTCGGCACAGGCTGTCACTCCTACACCTTGGAAAGGCTACGGGCGTCCACTAAAGACTTTTAAATTTTCAAATATATGTGCCTTTATGATGCCTTTGTTTCAGACATTTTTGCAGAGACAGACCATGAGTATGCGACCCTCACACAGGGTCACCTAAGCACAGGGTGGTGCCTGGAGAGGGCGGGGCCAGGAGAGGGCGGGGCCTGCTTGGGGCGGGGCCGGGAGGATCAGGGCCTTGGTTGGGGGCGGAGCCGCCGCTGAGGACCTAGGGGCCCCCACAGCGCTGCAGGGGTTTGAATCCCCGTTCTGCTGTTTCCAGCTGGGTGTGACCCCGGCAAGTCACTTGCTGTCTTTGTGCCTTCCTGGCACCTCCATCCACAAGATGAGGAAACAGCAGGATGGCCAGGGTTGCTGTCAGGGGTAAGGGGGCGGACCTGCATGCTGCGCACAGTGCGAACACCGAGGAGGTAAGTACCAGCGCCTTCGCCCGGAGGTGGCCCACTGTTCCCGAACCCGAGTTGTCTGCACTAGGCCGCCCGACTCGCGTGAGAACAGTTACCTTTGTGAGGCTCTAGGCTTGTGAAGTTCTACAAAAAAGGTGATAAATTCCCAAGCATGCACTCAGAGGCCAACCTCCTGGGGGCGAGGCCTGGCTCCCCCACTTGCTGACGGAGCTCAGAGGCGGCTGAGCCTTTCCTTCTCCTCACCTCTAAGGTGTGGAAGAATAATAACAGTACTGATCACGTGGGGGGGCTGCACGGACGGTGAGACAAGGACTCAGGACAGCAGCTGCCAGGCTCACTGCGGCTGCTTCTCCCCACACTGCTCTCCTCCACCTGCCCTTTTGCTGGAGGTGACCAAGGCCAAGGATGGATTATAATTCACCTGCAAGAACCTACGCTTGAGGCAGAAGAACCACCTTAAACACAACGAACGCAGAGGATGCTAGACAAATCAAAACGGGGATTTTAATCTCCGTGCCCTCTACAAGTCCTGTGGACACCTTCCGGAAATAACACATTGGGGTTAAAATAATCCTTGCTTAACAGTTCTTAAGAACGCCAAGAAAGTGCTTGGCTCTTTCGGAAGAGAGAAAGCACTGTGAAAAAATTCACTCAGCGTTCATGGGGGAGACCATCAGAATCCTCAGATCATGAGCAGCACGAGCGGAATGTCCACAGGAGAGGCCGGGGCAGCCCCAGGCAGGACCGGCAGCAGAACGCAGGGGGCCGGCAGATGGATGCCTCCGGAACATGGGGAAATACAGGAGCGTGTTTTCTGCAGCGTTACACTTACTTCTGCGTGTATGGTAATTTCCACGTTTTAATCTGTGGTTAAAAGCCCAGGATATCGAGTACAGAATCACCGCTACCAGCACTGTCTCTATAGCTAAGCAAAGTGCACGTCATCGTGTGGGTGAAAAGCACTAACGCGCTACATAAGCAAAGAATCGTGATCTCGCCAAATCTCTTTCTGTTTTGCCTTGCTTAACTGAAATACGAATGAGAGCATTTGCGGATTTTATAAAAGTATCACATAGAGTTCATCAGGCGAGTAATTTTTAAAAACAATTATTAGAATAAACCACAAACAGCAACCATGGTACATTTTGAATACTGGACCAAAGGCGTTCTTTTTTAAGTGATGACTATAGTAATTGCTTTGCTGAAAACAAAATAAAACTAAATGACAACCAAACACGTCAGGGTGGGTGGGGACGCACCTTCCCTGGCCGTGTACTCGTTGTCCTCGATGACCCGGGCCAGGCCGAAGTCCGCGATCTTGCACATGAGGGCCTCGGAGACCAGGACGTTGGCGGCGCGGAGGTCGCGGTGGATGTAGTTCTTCCTCTCGATGTACGCCATTCCCTCTGCGATCTGGAAATGAAGAGGAAAGCCAGATGCCTCTGAGTCCCTGAAACCCTTCCAGCTGTGTTATCCTGATTGTTCAAGTTTTAAACACGGGGGGAGGGTACAGCTCAGTGGTAGAGCAGGTGCTTAGCATGCACGAGGTCCCTGGTTCAATCCCCAGTCCCTCCACTAAAATAAAAACAAACACCTAATTGCCACCACCCCCAAAAAAGAAACACAAGAAAAGAAATTTTTTAGGTTTTTCAAACAATGGGTAAATTATCACCTTTTTGAGTTCTTTCTGAAATAACTGTCCCCCAAGTTTCCTAGGATGGTAATCACGTCTCAACATGATCATTTAAACAGCAGCCCATCTCAGCCTTTCTCAATGCGTGAATGTCTTTTTAAGACTCTACTAAATTCCTGCACGTAGACGTGAGGACCCCAGCGTTTCAAACGAAGAAACAGCTGGGGAGAGTGACGCGGTAACACAAGTAACATTACGGGGTGTCAGGAACAGGATGTCTGTGGTTCAGCAGCAGCACCCTGGCTGTCAGGTCAGCCCACCACCCACAGGACCGGCTCTCCGCACTCGCTCTGCACAGTCCCTCCAGGATGTCCCGAAAGCGTCCCCCAGACACGGCACGACAGCAGGAGAGAATCAATGGTTCAAACTAAACAATAAAACAGGGAGGGTGGAACGACTGCTCATTGCTCACTAGCAAGTCCGGCCTTTAAGGAGTCAAAATAGGATCCTTAAGGAAGACAGTACCACATTATAAAGATAAGAATCAAGAAGGAAGGAAGGGAGGGAGGGAGGGAGGGAGGAGGGAAAAACCAAGTAGTGCATCTGGCGAGCAGGTAGAGGGAACACGGATTAGGATTATGTCACACAGGAATGAACGTCTTCTGCAGGGTCGGCCTGGATCCCAGGTGGCCCGCGTGGAGGACCTGACCTCCCCCCAACCTTCTTACTGCTCAGTTCTAGGCTGGTTTCGGCCAGGCTGTGTCGCTTAGCAAAGGCTTAGCGACGCAGCCTGGAACACCGTTCCTCCCCTCTTCTGCCGAGAGGGCCTTCCCTGAGCTCCTCTGGGATAATTTCTCTCTAGACCCACCCCCAGCAGTCAGTTTGTACAAAAACCATTCGCACCTACTGACCACAGCTTTGCTGTGACCTTGATGCTGCTCAGTGTGCTTACAGCTGCCCTGCCGTCCAGAAGCCACAGCTCACGTCTTTTCTGACCTCACTTGGCTCTACTGGAAACTTCAACCATGTCACCACACCTCTTTTCAGAGCCTGAGAAAGTTCTTTGGTAAATGTGCCGGGTTTTCCTATCACCAGGATGCTCTGTGGTTGGCCGTCTGATGCAGGAGTTTGACAGATGATGATTCTGTGGCCAGAGAGTCTGGCGGATAATAATCAGTCTACACCGGGTCAGGGTCAAAGTCCCGGCAGCCCAGAGGTTCGCGTGTGACCAGCAGCAAGGGTGCCGTCTTGAACGGAGAAAACCAAGACTCCGGAAAAACAAAGAGTTCTGAGTGTTTTCTTTAGCAGAAATGACAATCTGATCACGGACGCCTTTTGTGACCCGGAGGTGTGGCACTCAAGCGGGGCAGGTAAAGTGGAGAAGACCTGGCTGTGTGACGCCCACCTGGTGGACTCAACAGTCTCTGCCTGGACGGCCGGGCTGGGCCAGCCCTCACGCCCATAACCTACTACTCGAATCCTTTCTGCAAGTCCAACCAGGTCACTCTCTGCATAAAACTAGCCTCCGGACAACGTCTGAACCCCTTAACAATGCGTCTAAGCCCCTGCGTGGCCGGCCCCATCAGCCCTCCACCTCCAGCCATGACTACCTCCTCCCGGACCCCGGCTTCCACACCTGCCCCCTTCGCCTGGCTGTTCACCCTGCAGGTCTCAGGGGAGATGGCCCTTCCTCCGAGAGTCCTCGCCTGCCCCTCTTTCTCCTCTGACGTGTGCGATCTCAGGGCCCCGGCTCCTCACCTGTTCACCTGTCTATGGTCATCACAGGAATGTAAATCCTCCGGGCACATTCCTGTCCTCGGCTCGTCTGTAACATTCCAGTGACTGTCTACAAACTGGGCCAGGAGCCTGGAGAGCTGCAGTTGGCTGCAGTCCCAACACAGGCTTGCGCCTGCAGCAGACGGTGGCGGTCAGGGACCCGCTGGACCAGCCTCTAGGGTGTGACCGACCACTCGGATGAGCACTGGGGGCCCCAGGGACTCACATCTTTTTCACCCTTGGTGTTGGATTTGAGTGATCAGCTCATTAAAAGTGTTCTGGGCGCTTGTCGGTAAGGCGTTTATCATGCTCGCCCGAGTTCTGCATTTACACGCATCCAAATGCATTTTTTCACATGATTCTCTGAAATAACAACAGACCTGCAACCAGCCCCGTTTACTCTGGCTTCCTTTCCCACGTCAGAGTGCTTTAAGGAGCTTATACTCCAAATTGTAACACTAGCATTCACCAAGACCAAGATTCGGAACCCCGGCATCCACCCGGGTGACAAACAGACGTAGAGCAAAATCAAAGCTTTCAGATAAGGGCTTGATTTGAGACCGCGAAAGACTACAATTCTCTTCTTATATAAAAACTATTATTTCCCTGGTCTACGTGTATTGTTCTTTCTTGGTTTCTTTTTCTTTCTTTTTAAACCTTAATCCTTTTTTTGGGGGGTTGTATTTACTTTGGGTAAAGAGAATCCGGCTCTATTTCGCAACAGCAGGAAGAAATCAGAGTGGCCGATGGAATCTAGTATCAACTTTTCTCGCACAGAATACATTCTCTCTCCCGCAGGCCACTCAGCCAACAGTTGTCAGCTCAGCAGGAAGAGCTGTCGCATAAACACGTCACCCCCAGGCTCAGCCGTCCACGGGGACCCGGAGGAGAGGAGCACCCGCCCCCCACTTTCTAATGCTCCGTTAGCTCAGAAAGGTGGATTGGAGAAGGAGTTCTGTGGAGTTGCTCCGGTCTGGTGAGGACAGAATCTGATTCAGGAGATCGCTCTGTGCCGCAGGCATTTTATGTCAATGGTGATGATAGAAGGCAGGTGGCTGATGGACAGGTAGGTAGATACATAGATGGATGGGTAGACAGACATTAATAAGCGCTGTGTCTCCTGCCACTAATTGAGCACTTTTAGGTACCAGACACTGTTGTACGTCCTTTACACCCAATTCATGTTTCATCTGAGCAACAAATCTATCAGGCTAGGTTGTATTTCCATTGTACATGTGCAAATGAGACTTAGAGAGGTGCGAGAAGACGCAGAAAGCCACAGAGTGGAGGAGACAGCCAGGCCTTACACCGGACTGTCTGACCGCCACACCACATCCCACAATGTTCCATCTGCAAGAGAGCTCAGTATGGGACAGGTGCTCCTGGAACTCACATTTCTCACCGAGAAAGAATATTGTCTTACTGAGGAGAAAGAAAAATGCTTTTGACGCTTCCTCCCAGAATTCACTGTTGTTAAGCCCAAATTTCACCCCTCAGAAAAGCTATCACAAACTCTCCTCGGGTCAAGCTCGGGGTACCCGTCTCAGGAAGGACACGCAAGCTTCGTGTGGGTTCTCTTTGTCTAGAACAGTGTTCCTCAACCTTTTCTCACTATCACCCCTGCAAAGGAGAAAAATTTAATTAAATTAGAAATTTTAAATTAAATACAAAGAAATAAGATTCTGTCCGGTAGGTCTGAGCTTTGGAGGGCCACAAACCATTGTAATAGCCAAGATTTTCTCATCCGCCAAGAACCACTTTCCATTCCCTTGGGGGCAATCTTGCCCCATTTTGAAATCTTAGTCTAGATGCTAAATTGAGCAAAGAAGGTATAAAACCAATTTTTCTCTGTGACTCAAAAGAGGGGCGATGGATGGTGATATATTCTTGGCTTGAATGAAGTTAACACTCAGAATGAAAATAACCAGGCTAAAATTAAGTAGGGAAATATTCTTTCATTCAAATAGCCCTCTATATCGTGGAAAAAAGCAATAACTGTCTTTCTTTTTGGAAATTTGATGGGGCCGAGACGAGATTACTTTCCTAGAGTCAAACCACAGGTTTAGCGCAATGGTTCGGAAGTGACTTCAATTTTCCTTCTATGCATTTAGTGGGTAAATTGGGTTTTAACCCTTATGATGGTATTTCTTACCTCTGGCTGTGTACCCGGGCACCTTGTCTTAACTCGGGCCTCGTCCTGAATCACCCAAACCTCCATCTCTAGGAGTGGGCCTCCCAGGCCTCTGTCACCTTCTGGGAGCTTGACTCTGACCCTGACTTATTCAATCAGACCCTGAACTTTAACAAGCTCTCTGGGCAACCTGCAGGCACACTGAACTCGGACAAGCCCTGCGTTAGATCCAGCACTTTCCAACTCTAGCTGTTCTAGGGTTTACGGCTCTAGATGGATTGGAACAAAACCTCAGTCTCGGCCTCAGGAGCGGATGCATGGTTGTCCTCAATGCAGGGAAAAAGAAGTCCTGATACAACTCAGCTGAAGAAAAAGAGAAGGAATCAGATGCCCCCAGGCAGCAGGAACGAGTCCGGGGTTGGCGGGGCGCGGGGTGGAGGACACACGGGGGCTGGGGGGGTGAAGGGCCAGGTGACAGTGGTACAGACTAGTCCGAGTCCATTGGGGGCTCGGAACCTGTGTCGAGCCTCTGGTTTTCCTGTAACTTAGGGAGAAGGACCTCAGCCTCACAGCTCGGAGGTAGGGGACCTGGTGCCTCTCCCTCCCTCTCACGGCTCTGGGGCGGGGCCATTACTTAGGGGGGCTGAGAAACTGATTTCACTTTTCAGTTTTAAATCATCTGAGGGATCCTCTACCTCTCAGGCCACGCCAGCATCACGATGCCACACTCAGTGATGTATGCACACGTGAAAAGCCTGACTTTCTAAACCACCTGCCAACGCTAAAGAAGAACCGAAAATGTCTTCTGTCTCCACGTGCTCTTTCCAGCTCTGTTACAGAGTCTGTGTGTGAAGCTGCCGGAAATTTGAAGTAACAGGCACCCCTATTACCTAAAATGAGAATAATAATTATACAAAGAGACAGTGCCGGCGGGTTAGTCTTCCGGGCTGAAAGCTGACTGATTCAGATGCGCTGCTCGTTCTCTTCAGCGCAAACAGCGTGGCCAGCGCGCACGGCCCAGTTCCTCTTTTTGTACCTTCAGTGGAAATACACGGTGACCTGTCCCCCCTTTGATGCTTCTGGGTGCATCTGTGCACGCGTGTGTGCATGTGCGTGTGTGACGCTATCCTGGGAGGACAGAGAGGAACCACTCGGTAAGTGAGCTGAACCACCGGGATCCCAATCAGAGCCAGTTACCCCACTGGGTTCTGGTGAAGCTCCAGGCATCTAGCACCCAGTGAAAGTTCTCGGCACAGAGAAGATATTAAAAGTGATGTCTCCCTGGAGAGAGGTTAGTCTTCTCTCCCCAGGTGCTAACTAAGCAGACCCCAGCCTGGGGGCATCGTCCAGGGAAGCCTTTCAACCTGCCAGTCAGCTTCCCAGCCCGGGACCCGACAGGGCTGGAAACACACGTGTGACCAAACAGACAGCTCTGACCCCAGATACGGGGGACCTGCCACTCTCACTGCCGGTGCGGAGGGGAAGTGCTAACCTGCCCATGGACGTGCCCTTAGGGACCCACAGGCACTGTTTCCTCCAAGTTGAGGTGACCCCGGCTGATGGGTGAGCTGCCTCGGGGTGGACCTCCTCAGACCCTGCTAGCATCCCAGAGGATGATCACGGACACACCCTCTACCTGGCAGTGCTGCCAGTGTGGGCTTGTTTTGGGTATATCAGTATCTGCATACATGACATTACACACACACACGTGAGCACACAGCACACAAATACACACAAACCTATGAGAAGCCTCAGAACCCCAACATTTCATAAAGCATTACAGCGTCTGCTCCTTCCACTCGCCATTCGCCACACGCACACGCACGCACCCACACACGCACCCACACACACACACGCACTCGCGAGCATGCACGTGCACGCACACACACACGCACGCACACGCACACACACGCATACACATTTACACAGGCACTTGCTTATGATGGGCAGGGTGGCGACAGAACACAAACCCACAGTCCTATTGCTTTGCAGATACATTTTTTTCCCAGGGTATGAGGTCAGAAATGTTAAATCAGAGCAAAGGTGGGCAGTGGGTATAGCTCAGTGGTAGGGCACGTGCTTAGCACGCATGAGGTCCTGGGTTCAATCTCCAGTACCTCCATTAAATAAATAAATAAACCAATATATGTATGTTCATGTATAGCTGAAAAATTGTGCTCTACACTGCAAATTGACACATTGTAAACTGACTATAACTCAATAAAAAATTTAAATAAATAAATAAACCAAATAAATAAACCTACCTTCCCCTCCAAAAAAAAAAAGTTCCCAGAAGCATCTGAGTTGAGCATTTAAATTCCCTCTCCAATATCTGTGTGTAAGTAAAAAGTCTGCTCCTCTTCCCCAAGTGAGGAGGAGACACTGGGAGTGGTCTCCACTGATGTGCTCACGCACCCCTGCCAGGACCGCTCTGCAGAAGGCAACTCAGGACTCTCCTCGTTCGTCATCAGATACATTTACTGAGGAGGGAGTTTCCAGTGACCCTCCAGAGAGTCACAGGATGCTATGCTTGGGGCAGGAGATCCCTAACACCACACCCGTGGGTGTATATAAGACAGACTTATTTTATGTGGAATACAATTCTAGAGAAAATAATCTCAGTTACGCTGTACACACCAAGGCAGAGCTCAAATAACCCGCCTTGTACATGAGCTTTCCTGCCGGCAGCGACCACAGAGGTCAACGCGGAAAGAGAAGGGAAATACCACATGATACCACTTACACGTGGATCAAAAAAAATGACACAAATGAACTTATTTACAAAACAGAAACAGACTCACAGACATAGAAAACAAACTTATGTCTGGGAAGGGATAAATTGGGAGTTCGAGATTTGCAGATACTAACTACTGTACATAAAATAGATAAACAACAAGGTCCTACTGCACAGCACAGGGAACTATATCCAAAATCTTGTAATAACCTATATTGGAAAACAATATGAAAAGGAATATGTATGTATAACCGAGTCACTGTGCTGTACACCAGAAACTAAAACCACACTGTAAATCGACTACATTTCAATTAAAAACAAAAAACAAAAAAAGAAGCCCCACCAGGAGCTGTGGCCACCGCATCCCACACAGCCTGCCCCAGCCTCCCGCCAGGAGCTGGGGCTCTGAGCCACCAGCAGCGTGCCCACACACGTGATCCACAGACGCCTGCTCAGCGCCCGGACGCGACAGTGTCACCAAGGACCCTGTGGGACGTTCTGACACACAGCAGGAGTTCTGCTGCGCACGTGTTGCTTTAGAGTTCTGTGTACACTGGCATTCCTACCACTATTCTGAGAAACGGGCAAGGAACAGGCTATCTTGCCCAGTGAGGGGTTTTCTATCTTAATGAGAAGAACCCACATTTGAGTCAGATGATGGAAGGAATAAAAGAATGAAGGAACCTAACTGAGGGACTCGATGTGATCTCTCAAGCAAAGCTAAAATCTCCCCCGGGAAGAGAAAATCTCTCCCCCTGAATGAGAAACTAGAACTGAAAACCCAACCTGTCTTCAAACTGGCTGGTTGGAAAACATTTGTCATCGAGACAAGCAGTGAGGGAGATCGCAGGTGAAACCTGCCAGAAAGTGGGAAGGCGTAAGAACCTGTGGCTCTACCCGTTCTAACAGGCATTGTTTGCCTCACTCTCTAGATGTGTATTTTCTTCCTACACGTGGGAGAAGCAGACTTCAAATAACTAATCATTTTCAAAAGCTCTAGGAAGCCTGCACAGTAATAATAATGCTAACATCAGTAAGTTGGAAGCAAACAAATGGGTAAAACCTGCAGTCACCCTGATGGGTTCTCAGGTCTCTCTGAAGCTCCTCTGTACCAGGCAGCCCCTGGGGTCATTCCCAAACTGACCTGAAAAGACCGCTTAAAGGCAACAGAAAAATAAAATGTAACGATAACAGGGAGCTTTCAAAAAGAAAGTTTAAGTGAGAACACATCTCCTCGGCACCCCAAAAACGACAGCATTTGTTTAATAGCACTTGATACTGTTTATAGAAGCACTTTTCTGTCTCTTTATAGTCATTGACTCTCCATCCTGGATCCCTAACTTACTAACTCATAATTTGGATAGAGGAAGATATGGACTAGAGAGCTCATTCATTCCTTGTTATGTTTTGGGGTCAAATAAAATGTTTTAGCTTTGTTGGGTTATTAACATGTTCTTCTATATTCCTCTTTTCCAAGAAAAATTTCTAAGAAATAATGAAGTCTGTTGCTATAATGGTGATGATGATGGTGGTGATGGTGGTGATGGTGGTGATGGTGATGATGGTGATGATGGTGGTGATGATGATGGTGATGGTAATGGAGATAATGATGGTGATGATGATGGTAATAATAGTGGTGATGGTGATGATGATAATGGTGGTGATGGTGGTGATGATGATAGTGATGATGGTGGTGATGATGATAATTGTGATGATGGTGGTGATGATGATGGTAATGATGATGGTGATGATGGTGATAATGATAACAGCTGCCATGTATGGGCTGCTTACTCTGCCCAGGCACCTTGCCAGGCACCTATAATCCTTAAAACAAGTCTATGAAGTAGCCAATATTCATAGTAAAGATGAGAAAGCTGAGCCTTGGAGAAGTTAACATTCTTCCTAAAAGGACTAGATTTGAATCCAAATGTGGCCAGTCTCACCACCTGTGCTCTTAACTATTTATCCATACTAGCTTCTTCCTTTAAAAAGAGCTACAAACAGTAGAATGCTCACAAGTTAACAGCAGGAAAAAGGAAAGAAAGGAGAAATAATAACTAGATCACCTCAAAAGTGGCCAAGTTAAAGTTTGCAGTCTGCAGTACCTTCATAGCTCAAAGATGGGGGCAGATTTTGACATACACAAATTTAGGGCTGGGGAGGTTTCTGTGACTGGTCAAATTTTAATCAATCCAACAGCATGCAAGGATCCACCATGCCTAAGGGAGACACGATTTCCACAAAGACAACTTCACTGAACAATCATGTTTAAATCAGTAAGTTTCCCTGAAAGAGATTCACCTTCGTTAGCAAAAAATGAAGAAAAATTAGTCAACTAATTCCCATAGACTTTCTCTCACAAAAACTTATTGGACCAGTTCACATCCATTAGGATGGCTATTATAAAAACAAACAAAACAAAACCCCCAAAACAGAAAATAAAAAGTGCTGTTGAGGATGGGGAGAAATCGGCACTCTTGTGCACTGCTGCTGGGGATGAAAAATGCTGCGACCATCATGGAAGTCAGAATGCATGTTCCTCAAAAAATTCAACATAGGATTACCATATGATCCAACCATCCATCCACTCCTGGGTATATATACCCAAAGCAACTGGAAGTAGAGATTTGTAAAATATCTAACAGATATTATTAGTAAACACCTGTTCGTAGGAGCAATATTCACAACAGCCATAAGGTGGAAACAGCTCAAGTGTCCCATCAACAGATGAATGAAAACACAAAATGTGGTCTATACAAACAATGGAATATTATTCAGCCATAAAAAGGAAGGAAATTCTGGCACGTGCTACAATATGGACGAACCTTGAGGACAATATGCTAAGAGAAATCAGCCCATCACAAAAGGGCAAATACTGTATGATTCCAGGTACTTAAGAGTATGAAATTCACAGAGGCAGAAAGGAGAATGGTGGTTGCCACGGGCTGGTGGGAGAGAGGATACGGAGTTCACGTGCAATGGATACAGAGTGTCAGTTCTGCAAGATGGAGATAGTTCTGGAGAAGGATGGTGGTGATGGCCACACAACAAAGTGAATGTCACTGAACTGTGCACTTAAAAATGGATGAAATGGTAAACTTTATGTTACGTGTATTTTACCACAATTGAAAAATAAAACTACCCTGGGAACTTCCAGCTGGAGCAAAGCAGTAACAGAAAGTGGCAAAGGCTGCTCGCTGCAGGGGGCATGGCCAGCGCCCATCACCCACACCTGCGCAGTGTGCTTGAGACCAAGGAGACGGTTTGGCAGCTCGCCGCGGGATCCTGGATGGGGACGCCCATGCACACCTGGGGGGACCAAACCAAACTGGGCGGCGGTCAGGGCTCCTCCCGTATCAATTCCTCCCAGGGGCAGCTCCTCACTGTAACCTCAGATAGACCTGGCCGCGTTGTGAATGCACAACTGGGGATGAGCAGGAAGTAGGGCGATGACTAGTGACGCCTTCGAAGATAGTCAGACAGTTGTGGCTTCTATCAGAGCCTTAGAATGAGTCATCTTGGGTTTTATACAAAAAGGGGGCAAGTTTCTTCTCAAAAATCTCAACTTTTCCACTTTCCAAAATGGTGATAATGGCAGCGAGCTGGGAGAGCCCAGATGAGACGGAAGAGGAGACCGCGAGGCTGCACAGTGCAGGACAGATGTTAGTGATAACTATTACCGATCATAATGCTGCTGCTATTAATAGTCGCGATCTAGTCCATCCTGGTGAAATGACAGGCAGGACAGCTGATCTCAGAGCCGAGGGGTGGTCGGTGGGGAGCTGCCCCGGCCTCTGTGTCCCTTCTGTTGAGTGGCTGCCATCACCCCTGGGATGTGAGGGGGCCCGGACCCCACGTCCGCTGACGAGGCTCCCTTAGACCAGCTGCCTGAGGCTGTGAAGGTGTGACCTGTTGACAATCACCCCCCCCAGTGGATCAGGAAAGGGACCCCCCACTCAGCACACCGGGACAGGGCAGTGAATAAATGACACCGCGGGTAGCAGTCTCCTTTGCTCACCGTGTGCTCTTCCACATCAGTTTCACTGCTATCATCTACGTGACCCACCCTGATCTGCGGCTAAGGAGCCACGCTTATCACCCTGAAAGGAGAAGAAGGAAGCAAAACGTTAACTTATCCCAGGGATGGAGAAACAAGACAAGAGCCGTTGATTCTTCTGTCTGGGCTTTTGCGAGACAGAGGAGGTATGACGCTGAGGAGGATGGCGACCTGACAGCCGAGGGACAGTTCCTCGGACCACACGCGCAACTGTGCTCAGTGAAAACAGGCTGTGACCGTCCAGAGACTCGAACGTTCCTGCTCCGATCCTGTTACCTGGCTACGGGGGGATGAGGAAGCAGACGCAGGAAGTCAAGCTTTGCGCACAGAAACGTTTTGCACTGGTATTTATATTAGTGGAAAAGTGGAGATTCCCTGAATGTTCATCTACAAGGGACTGTTAGGGAAATCACGACACAGTCGTAGGAGCCGCATGTTACACTGTAACAGGTACACACGCGTTTGTGGAGAGTTTTCAGTACAATGAAAAACTATTAACACTCAGCTTGAGACATACAGAACAGCACATACGGCACAGGCACAACGAGTAATGAAAAGAACAATTAAAAAGGATGAATGATGATGAACTAATGCACAAAATGGGCAAAGAGCTTAATGAAATAGGTTCCAGAAAAATAAACGGCAAACAAAGAAGAAACATAGGAAAAGATGCTCGATCCCACCCATATTAAATGAGCACAGATTACACTACGGAAATACTAAATCTGACCTATCAGACTGGGTTAGAGAGTGTTAACAACACCCAGTCTGGGCAAGAGGATAAAACAAAAGGCACTCTCATTTTCTGGCAAGACTCTGAGGAATAGCCATCACAATTTAAAATGTATACACACTTCTGGAAATGTAGATCTGCAACGTACAATTCACCCTTCGAACACACTTGCACACGTGTACAAACACATACAGGGAAGGATCCTCACCGTACACTGTTTGTTACAGTAAAACCCAAACCAAACAAACAAAACCCCAGAAAACAACAGAAATGCCCATCAACAAGGGAGCAGTTAAACCACAGGACATCTACACAGGAGAATATTAAAAGGCTTTAAAAGAATGAGGAGGATCATTCTATACCAATATGAGAAGACAACCAAGATAAATTAAGCTATAAAACTGCAACATACTACAAATTGGATAATTTCATCTGTGGTGGGGGGGAGCCAGAATCTACACTGGTATCTGTAAGGATGCATTAGAATTGTTAAAATTGGGACCAAGGAGTCGGGGTTAAACCTTTTAAATTTATAAGCTATGGTACAGTATGACTTTTCTTCTTTTTTAATCCATTATCAATACTACTGCTTTAAAAATCTCTAGGAAAATGAAATAAGACTGAAATATAGCACAAGAACGCACAAAATGCCCGTATCATCTGCCTTTGGAATCACAGAATCTGAGGGCTATTTTTTTCAATAATTTTATAATGAACACTCATTGATTTCTGGTAAGGAAAAAAAAATCTATTTTAAAAAATGAGATCTGATCTAGATTCACATCTTCCCAGAAATTCCCTGGGCGTGAATACTTGTTCTGTGCTATGTTTACCTGGAAAGACTTCCAGGATCATTCATGAAGTACATGCTCACATCTATAAAGTCGTATCAGTACGTCACAGTGAGTTAACAGAAAACAGCTGGGGGTGAGATTTAGGGTTCTGGTTACTGTAGCTTGACGAGATTTGCTACGACCTGAGGACACTGCGATGCACTAAAAGACCGCAGGCCAGTGTCCCTCTGAGGCAGGGTCTTCCGTCAGCCTACGAGGACTGTCATTCACTCATCATCCATGTGCAGAAAGTACCCCCCGCCTGCTCCCCGTGCACTGGGCAGCGACACACAGCCCGCCCTGCCCCGTGTGCTTACTTTCTGGGGGGGAAGATGGATAAATACACAACAGCAAATAGAAAGACCTCGTGCCAGACAGCTAAGAAGTGAGGAAAATACACCGCAGGCACACGCACCATGTGCCAGCTCTGACAGAACACCCGCAAGAGCCTGAGTTCTGTTTGGGGGGAACAGTTCCCGTGCAGAGCCTGAACTCCAGCTCTGGAAATAATCCCCGACTCAGTCGTCCTGTGACAGCTGAGGAGGTCTGTAACGAGCTCTGGTGGAGCCCAAATATGCCGGAAACAGCCCTGCTACTACTTTTATTTGCACTTGAACCCTTTGGAAATGAGTTTGCAGAACAGCGAGTGTTTCTGAAGGGAGCCGGGAGGGGCAGGGTTGTTCTCTGTGGCTGTTCGGGCATTTCCTTGTCCTGAGGATGAGGGAGGGTGGTCCTTCGAGGACATCTGTTGCAGGGGCGGGGTGGGGGAGAATGGAGGCAGAGGTAGCTGGAGAGGGATGTGGAAGAAACGGGGGGGCTTTATTACAATTCCCATGGGGATGGCACAGAAATGAGCGGGAAACGTCAGTGCAGAATTTCTAGAACGGTGTCTTGAGAGGCAAGACGGGACAGGACCTGATGCGTAATGCAGGTGGCTGTCACGTCAGGAAGGAGGATGTGTGACGGCTTCTCCTTCTCAGCGAGAGAGACAGCAGGTCATCCTCTGAGAGAGGGAAGGGGGAGGCAGGGCTTAGGTCTGGGGACAGAGGAGAAGGACAGAAACGGCTGTGCAGGAGTGTGTGCGTGGGGTCACTAGGCGCTCAGTCACTGGTCTTGAAGAAGAGCCGGTACACCCCCTCAGCAGCGGCCACAGCTGGTGTGTGCATGTGGGGATGAAGCAGGTGAAGAGCTGATCTTGAATAAGGTCCGTGCAACAGAGGGGACACAGAAGCCAGGTCAGCAGAGAAGAGAAACATGAGGGAGTGGAGGCGGGGGGGCAGGTGGGAGGTGGATGGACGGGAAACGCTGGGAAGGGGCAGGGACTGTTGGAGCCGGAGGAGTGGAGGGTGAGCCAGTCAGATGGGAGGCAATGGGCCGGGACGGGGATGGGGGCCAGCGATACTGGTCATAACCACGGAGTGGCTCCGGGGGCGAGGACGGAATCCTGGGGGAGAGGAAGTCAAGAGACAGAGAGCCTGAGTTTGAAGGTCTGCCTGGATGCCCATCAACCATGGCAGGAGCATCAGGGGCTGGAGAGAGAGGGAGGTTGGGCAGAGGGCAACGATCAGAGGTGCCCAGGGACCCGAGGACCCTGCGGCCAGAGGGACGATGAGCTGACGGGCCTCAGAGCTGGGGTCGAGGGAGGGGGAGATGGAAGGGCCGGAAACAGTGAAGAGGATGGGCTAACACACGCCGCTGGGGCTGCCTGCCGGCGTGAGTGCAGATACGATCTTCACTCGTCAACGTGCAGGTAGGTCTGCCCCGCCAAGCACCACCCAGACAGCTACGTCACAGACCCAAGGAGATGTGGGGAGCACAGCGAACCAGAGCTGGAAACCCTGAGTTCTCCCAGCACAGCCCGCCAGCCCCGTCACCACTTGAATTCCAGCCCCATCACCTCCGTAGCTGGGGCAGCGCAGACAAAGGGCCCTCCCGGCGTCACAGGAAAGCCCACCCAGGAACCGGAATGACCCTACGAGAGGAGAACTTGCTCATTTTTAAATGTTCCCCAAATTAAATGCATCCGCCACCGGCTTCAGGGTTAAACACTTCGTTTATAATTTCTCCTCCCTCCTGGCCTTCCTTATCCCACAGGGAGTGCACAACAAGGCAGCTTTGTCTTTTCACAAAGACCCAGACATTCTACTTCCTTCTTCCTTTCTCACTTTTATTTCAACCAATAACATAAGTTTTGTGCAGAAAAGCAAACAGCTGGGGGTGAGGGGAAGAAGGAAAGTATCAGGAGAACATCTTATGGTTAAATACACCCGAATCGTGACCCAGAAAAACACGAAAAACACATGCTCTTCTAATGGCTTGTTCAGAGCTGTGTGAAGCAGAGAATAAAGGATCTGTTGTTTGAAACTGAACGTAGGCTGTCCCGGCTCGGGTCAACAGTCATTCAGCAAATATTTATAGAGCACCTACTGCATACAAGGGAGAACTCACCCCAACATTCACGCTGCAGCGCACGCGCTGAGAAAGGGACGGGTGGCAGAGAGAGACAGAGAGAGAGAGAGACTGAGGACCCGGGTGAGCGGCACAGAGGGGTGGTCTCCAGGAGTGGGCTTGGGAGAAACTCTACGACAGAAGCCTGGCGGGCGCCAGGCCCAAGGAAGGCAGAGGCTGGGGACCTGCGCGCACACGCCATCCGGAGTTTTGACAAGTGTGATGGAATCCACAGAAGGTGCTCATCAGCAGGGCTGCAGAATCTTCCAGCTGGTGAGAGACCTGGAGCAGTTAAATGCTTAGAGACAGGAGAGAGCAGTGGTTGCCAAGGGCCGGGGAGACCCAGGAACAGGCGTGAGCGTTTAATTGTCCGGGAAGATGAAAACGTTCTGGAGGTGGATGGCGGGGGTGGTGGCCCAACAATGTGAACGCAGTTAACACCACTGAGCTGTACACTTAAAAATGGTCAGAGTGGAAGATTTTATGCTATGCGCATCTGACCACAATAAAAAATGCAAAACTGCATTTGCCCAGTTGGCCCCGCCTGCTTCATGGAGCTTGGAAAGAGGAAGCGAAAGAGGCCGGCGGCAGACCCAGTGTGTGCAGGGCTGCCAGGTAAAACACAAAGGGGTGTTTCTACTCACGGATCATTCGCGGTGTATCGAAAAGTCACATTTAACTGGACGCCCCGAGTGTCTGAAGCTGGCAGCACCAGGCAAGAGGCGCCGGCAAAGGCCAGAGGAGAGACGAAGGTGGGCGGAGGCGGGAGACACATTTAGGAAGACTATGGAGAGGGGTTGGTCCAGGAGCTGCCTGCTGCCCTGGGGGCTGGGAAGCCTGCGGGAGGGCTGCACCCTCGCCCTCTGGCCACTGCAGGGCTCTGGGAGCTGGAGGCTGGGCACCTCCTAGGAAGGGGCTGGGGGAAGGGGCAAGGCCATGGGGTGGCTCCCATGGCAGGGCTCCATGCGGCCTTGGGCACTGCCTAGCTATCCTCTGGTGGCCCCGTGCTCACTGTGGTGGCCCTCAGGCCCTCAGGCAGGACCCTAAGTTGACCACTGGGGCAGAGATCAGAGGTGAAATGCCAGAGAGGCCAGAAGCACAGCTGCCTGGAGGGTCACTGAGACTCAGCCCTGCTGTGCCGTGTGGGGGCTGCGAACCTGCCCATGGAGCCGGGAACCAACCTGGCCCCGGAATCAACTCTGAAGACACCAGGCTGCTCTGAAATTGGGCCAGGGGCTGCTTCTGGCAACTCAGTTTAAGACAAGCATTATATTGGAATTTATGTGTGCGCTGTAACACAAACATCTTGAAGCTCATGATCCGAGGTCAGGGGAAGAAACCTTCTTATACGGAAGGCTACAAAACCATGGTTTTTAAAAGACGGATCATTTAAAGGTCACTCAGAGTCATTTTATTTCATTTTTTTCCCCTGTGTAGAAAAAAATCAGTATAAACCTGCTTTTAAAAATTAGGACCACGGGGGAGGGTATAGCTCAGGGGCAGAGTGCGTGCTTAGCATGCAGGAGGTCCTGGGTTCAATCCCCAGTCCCTCCATTAAATAAAACTAAAATTACAAAAAAGGACCATGCAGATACACACCACTATCTATAAAATAGATAAACAACAAGGTCCTACCGTGCAGCACAGGGAACTACCTTGTAACAGCCTATAATGAAAAAGAACACGAAAAGGCATCTAGGTGTATAACTGACTCACTGTGCTGTGCACCAAAATTAACACAACACAACACTGTAAATCGACTATACTTCAAGTAAAAAAAAATAAGGACCAAGCAATTTCATTCAAATAATAACAGAAATCAGTTGTCGCCAGAGTGTGGCTGGGGGTGGGGTTGGGGGTAGGAACATGGTGGTTGGGGGGAAGGAGAAGGCCGAGGAGGGGATGGAGGAGGAAGAGGAGCCGGGTTTGGAGAGCGGGCTCTGGAGACAGGACAGGATACCAGGGTTGCGGAGCAGAGGAGGGGAGCCTGGAGCAGGGATGGGCCCAGCGCCTGGCTTCCACCTAAATCATGGCTGGAAACCGTCCAGCCAAGTTCTCCCAGGGAGTTCTTGTTGCAAAATCCAGAGCAAGTTTCTCCGTTCCAATCAGCCCTGCCTCCTCCTTGAGGACCACGTCCCTCGTCCCCAGGCTGGCCTCCCACCTGTCCCCTTTGGCCCTCTTCTGGGGGGCTCTGTGCCCCCACATCCCCTTAGGGACCTTGTCAACCGCTCCCCCTGCAAAGGGACCATCCACAGAGCAGCACCTAGAACTCCCTCCAGCTCACGCCCGCTTCCAAACCCCGGACCCTGCACTCAAGCACGTGACCACCTAGGACCTCTCGCCCCGGGCGTCTCACGACACTTCAACCCACACAGCAAAATCTATTTCCCTTGGTCAATGCCTGGCTCCCTGCAAACCTGGTGCTTACAGGGCCAACAGCTCAGCTGCCCGCCCAGACATCGGGTGTCCGGTTGGCTTTCTGCTTCTGCAGCCCGTGATGTGGCTGCTCCCTCTGCTGGGACCACGACCTCCAGCCCCTCTCCCTCCTCAACACATGGGCACTCTGCCCAGGGCGACGTCCCACGTACAGAGCTCATCATACTCCTTCCTGCTTAGATCGTCGCCTTGAAGGAGCAAACTGCCACCAAGCAACCCGCCCCAGGTTCACGGCCAGGCTCTCACACCTGCCTCCCGCGGAGCACCAAGAAGCCACTGGGGGGAGGCATAACTCGCAGACTCAGCACAAACTCCCTCAGGTTTCAGGCCCCCAGACCAAGCTGCTCTTAGGTTTCGGGGGCCGGGTGCTGAGACATCTAACTCTGATGGAAACACTTCAGGATGACCCCTGTCCATGTCAGGGTGCCCCCTTTAAAAAGGGAGCTGGGACTGGAACACAGACATCCCCTCCCTCTTCCACCCACCTTTCCTAGTCTCGGGTTTAGAAAACAAAACAAACCAAATGACAACAAAAAACAGGGACAAAACAGAATCCTAGGCGCAGAGGAGCGCAGCGCCCCGTGGTTCCTGCAGAGGTGGGCTGGAGACACAAGCGCGTGTCGCAGTAAATACAAACAGCACCTGCAGAGTCCTCAGAGGTAAATAAACACAAAAGCATAAAACCGTAACTCTCGAGAGACCGCTGGCTGAGTATAACCACCTTTCTGCTTTTCTCAAATACATTTTTCTGTTATCTACAGGAGTTTGCGCCTCCTGCATAACTCAGGCATTGACAATACCTCCAATTTTCCTTAACGTCCACGTCTAGCTCTCAGTGTCCCTGCTCCCACTTTCTCAACACACCCCACCTGTAAATCCCCCACACCCCTTTTTTCTGCCCTTATGGACCAAGTCCACTCAGCCAGACTCCTCCCTACCTCCACCCCCCCCGCCCCAGCTAGCAGGGCTAGCCTTGCCTCTCAGTGTCGCCTCCTCCAGGAAGCCTCCCCTCTCGCTGCTCCCTGCCCCACTGGGTTCCACCCTGCCTCCTCTGAAGACAGCCTGGGGCGCCCGTCCCACACAGCCCTTGCCTGGTCCCCAGCGTGCCGACCCCGGCCCGCCTGTTACTTTTCTGCCTCCCACACCAGGCCGTAAGCACCTTGAGGCGGATGCATCTGCCTCCTCCCACCCCTGGCACGTGCCTGGTTGTGCTCAGCACACGTGGCGGGGTGGGGGACGAAGGGGCACACCAAGAGCGGGTGGACACACAGGGCAAGCGAACTGCGAGCTCAAGACAAAGATCAGTTGGGCTGACGCTCTGCAGTCTCCTTCAAGCGTGTCCACGTCCACTGTGAGCTCTGAGCCGCTGGTGATGAACCCTGCCCGCTCCTACACTGCTTCAATTAGATTCTCGCCTTGCAGGTTCCCTGATGGGTATCTGAAGAGGAAGTTACTTTGTGACTTACAGTAATGCTGACCAGAAGTGGCCGCCCCTGGAAAAAAATCATACCCAGAAAAGGGGCAGGGCTGGCACGCAAACCCTAAGTCCCAGCAGCCGCCTCCATGAGCTGAAAGCTTCTTACTGGTGCTAGAAAGTTTTCCAATCAAAATTAAAACAAGAAGGGGGATAGCTCAGTAGTAGAGTGCGTGCTTAGCATGCATGAGGTCCTGGGTTCAATCCCCAGTCCCTCTGTTGAAAAATAAATAATTAAAAAAAATAGATGAATGAACGAATAAGCAAATGAATGTAATTGCTCCCCCCCCCAAAACAAAAACAAAAACAAAAATTAAAACAAGAAGAACTTCCTCTTTATTTGCTGTTAAACAACCAGTCATGGTTCCTCTGCTTAAACATTTAAACACCCCCACCGCCCAACAGCCAAAAAAAAAAAAAAAAGAGTTCCTGTTTTACACTATTTTTAAATGACAGTTTCCTATTCTTTCAAATTTTTCAGAAGGAAACTGCATATGATCCAGTTTTGCAATTCTGCCGGTAACTCTGCTTTCATTTGTCCATTTTGTAAGTTTTCAGGGCTGAACTTTAAGCCTCAGACAAAATTCAGTGTTCCAGGAAGATAACAGCGCGTTTACATGCCTGCCGCTGGGCACTACGCGTGTGTGATGCGTTCACGTCCCCTCAGGAGGGGCAACGTCAAAGTCTTAGGCCCCTTCGTCTGGATACACTTAGAAGCATTAACGGTGCCTCTGGGGTGGCAGTTCACGCAGATACTCTAAGTAGCAGGAGATTTTCGAGGTCACGGAACAGTAGCGCCAAGGCTATGGGAAAGCTAGCCTGTGGCCCCTCCTTTCACAGATGAGGACACAGGGTCTACAGGATGATTTTCCCCAGGCTGGTCCAGGTTTTCTGACTCCTGGCTTAATGCTTTCCCCACCACTAACATCATCAATAGCTCCATTCACAAAATGACAGTGATGTTTCTCATATTCTGGAGAAAGAGAAAACACTATGTCTGTAAGATATTTTATATTGGGGAAGGCTTCCAAGCCGTGGTTCCCCCCATGATGCGCACTGGGGACCTCATATCCTGATGGCCATGTGACCTTTTCAGCCAGGGTGGTACCCAGCTCGGATGATTTTGTGGAATTAACTGTCTCTGCAGTGCTGGCCGTTTCCCCCTGGAGGAGGCTCTTGGGCTTCAAAGAAGAACTGGGAACGCGGGGCCTCCCTGGAGAGTCATGCGTGAAGAGCTGAGATTAAATACGAAGTGGGGAGGGGACCTGGCCTCCAGGATGAAATGCAGATCAAGTCTGTCCCCTGAGGTTTCCACTCGTCGCTGCCTCTGACTCAAAATCTTGATGTAATTCTCCTTCCAGTTTAGGTAAATTAAATGCGATGACACCATCACTGAAGGGTTAATGTTAATAAAGCTTTTGAAAAATAAAGTACTTGCTTCACCCTGATGTTTTGGGGAGTGGGATGTGGAGGAGCGCCTTGAGCTGGACAACGAGGCCCTGGCTTGTCTTTTAGATTCTTTACAGGGAGACAGAATGAGACCCATGTCTGATGGTAGTGGCAAATACTCTAGAAACTTCAGCAGAACAGCCAGCTCCAGACACCTCAGATCCCATTTACCTCCAACAGACTGGTGGGTTCCAACTGAGAGTTATTATAAGGGAGCCCTAGTCTATATGACATTTTCTCAGCCAAAGGCCTTCCTACTAAACAGGCTGATCATCAAATGACCACAGACTGAGGTTTCCTACCAGCCTTATTTTTCCAATTTCCAATTAAATGTGGCTTAAACTTCAACACTAGGGGGCAAAATATAATCACTGTGTGATGGAAAGATCTACATCTTGGCAACAGAGAATGTTTTTGGAAAAAAACCACACAAAATATATCATTAATTCTGATAATCATAATCACAAAAGAGGGAAATGCTATCAGCATAGTGTTGGGTGTGAAATGATTGCAGGGCAACTGTGATCATGGGATGACTGTGGGGTACAGGGGAAAGAACCAGTTACCTGGAGTCAGAAGACCCAGGGTGGAGCCCAGCAACTCTCCCCACTGGTCTGTAACCTTGGACAGGTCCCAGGTCACCTCCTCATTTGTAAAAAGCATTAAATAACAATATAAATGCACCCAAGGTCATTGGGCTCAACTTAAATGATGGAGACCGAAGTGCTTTATCAGCTAGAAGGGGCGAAAGAAATGCTCTTGTTGCCAAGATTATTATAACACCTTTGTCCTCCCCGTTTTCCACGGCAGTTTTACCCACACGTAAATGTCCATTTCATTTTTCGGTCCCTTTTGCACTTGAGGGACGCAGCCTCCAAAGACTGAAAAAGGCTTTGGTTCCCTTGACCTGAATTACAGGATGATTCCTCTGACCTCCACAATGCAACTGTGACTTCCCCACTTCTTTCTCTTCTCCATTTGTCAAGTCTACAATTCTATTTCCGCTTCTGCTGAAGGAAATTCCCACAGATTTCACCCCTTCCTCCTCCAAGTTCACTTTTCTTCTCTCACATGAGGCAAAGGCTGGAAGGGAATCAGGCCAAGTCACTCTGCTTTGAAAGTATCCAACTTCCTTTGCAAAGAGGTCACTTTCCTATTTCAGCACAAAAAGCACAAATGGCTTCATTTAACACAAGAAGAAAAGCACCGCACAGAGCTGACAGCCTCATTCTCCATTAAAAGGGGAGGAAGGCGGTGGGGCGGGGGGGGGGGGGCTCAGAGATGGGCTGGGGAGTGAGGCTCACACTTGGGCTCCAAACAGCCTTTTAGGACTAACTCATCCTGAGACAGGAAGTGATGAAATGAAGCCCCCACATGAACCGAGAGGCCATCACGTGCCCTCACCCACTTCCTGTCTCGACTGGCACTGGGAGAATCGGGAGGGGGAAGTGGAGGGGAGGGCAGGGGGTCGGTGGTAAGGAGAGGGAAGAAGAGGCCATGTGAGAGCCTGGGAAAAGTCCCAAGGCTGCCCCTCACACCTCCCCCACCACGTCCCTACTCTTCCGGGGCTGCGAGTAAGTAAACGGGTTTATTTCTAATCTGTCTCCCACTGCAAAAAACTGCTGAGTTTAACTGTGTCCTCTTGTGAACACTCAAGTTCCCGAATCTCTGATGCTACCGCCGACGCCAGTGAAAGGAAGAAAGTATAAACACGTTGCACAGACTACTCATTGTTCGACTTCAAATACCACCAGGACCCACACAGTTCTGCTGCTTTCCCGTTTCCACTGTCACGGTCACGTGCAGGAGAAGCGTGGGAAAGCCTGGACTATCAGGCACCAAATTGCCCTCTACCGCCTCGGGCCGGCTTTGTTAGTATTCACCATTCCGGAGTCATTCACTGCGGGAAAGCGGCAACGTTAGCCACTGGCGCACGATGGGGAGGAAAAGGAGAAAAACATCCAGAGATGCCTTTCTTTGTCTGGAGATCATTTCAGAAAGGTACCCGGAGGAGGCGCGCGGGGTAGCACCCGAGGGAAGGGATGGCGTCGCAGTGGGACGGGCAGCGGGTGTGGTTAGCGGGGAGGATGTGTGAGGTAAGCGGTCTTGGGCTGAGGCGGAGGCGTCAAGGCCCCACCCTTGTTGCCAAGGTTCAGGCCCCTCCTCATGTTGTCAGTAGTTTAATAAGAAAAGCCACCAGCAGATGAAACGGGATAATTAAGGGGCAGCAGGAGGTCTCACGAGCGCCCCCTTGAGGGATGGGCTGGGGAAGGGTCGGGGTGAGGTTTGCTCCCTGAACAAAGATGGAGCCAAAAGGAGATGGAATTCTCTTGTAAAGACGGTGAGTTTTGTGCTGCTTAGGGACTTCGTGGGTGCTGCTGACCTGGTGGCCCTCCCGCAGACGCTCAGCACTCCATGCACTGAAACTAGATGTTGCACCTTTACTGCAATGACGGGGGCCGTCGTCCCCAAGTTTTCCCAGGCGTCCAGCAGCAGCCTCTGAAGTGCCGTGTCCACGCCAGCTCGTGTGACTTAATCCCCACAACAGCTCCTTGAAGCAGCAAGGACCATTCCCAGTTGACAGGAGAGAAAACTAACCCACGGAGGCGAAGGCGCTGCTGACAGTGGCGTGGCCACCGAGCGGCAGGGCCGCGGGGCAGACCCGGTCCAGGGCGCTGGACTCCAGTTCCGCCCACACACTCTCCTGCACAGCGCGGGTTCTATCCCTGCTTCCTCCACGCGCCCCACCTGTGGGCTAAATCATTCCTTTGGCCTCATCTTCCTGGGAAGGACTTACCAATTCCCCAACTTTTAAAAGACGGTCTGAGGAAGGAATGGGTAAGGAACGAGGACCATTAAGACCTGCCTGTTCCAGAACTTCCAGAAATCTCCTGTGCTACTTTGGGCTATCAAAGCCTTCCCAACAGAAACCACCCGTGACCCATACTGAGAAACAAGCAAGGAGCCGAACGTGACTGACTAAGGGACACAATGAAACCACTGAACGTCAGTAGCGGGGCACCCTTCACGTGAGCATTTCCTTGGGACCCCAGGCACAGTCCTGGGTTTCCGGATAACTTCCCTCTCCTGTGAAGTACACTTCAGAGAACACGATTCCAAAGTAAACACATTGGCAACAAATGCTATGAATGAATGTTTCCCAGAATCCCAAAGACACACCCAACAAGGAGGAGTGAAAGCGGGACAGAGCAGGGAAGGAAGACAGTTCTCTGTTTTCAGGAACACCGAGGGCTTAAAGCGTCAGTACTTTAGATCAGGAACTCAGCTGCACACGCGCATCACTTAGAAGGTGCTGGGCTTCATTACTATATATAAAATAGAGACACAACAAGGACCTCCCGTAGAGCACAGGGAACTATACTCAACTTCTTGTAATGAGCTGTGATGGAAGACAATCTGAAAAAATCTATGTGTAGGTATGTGTATGACTGAATCATTTTGCTGTACACCTGAAACTAACATTGTAAATCGACTACACTTCATTAAAAAAAGAAGAATAAAAAAAAAGATGCTATGCCTACACCGCGTGGAACTGCTCCTCCAAAACGCAGTGCACAGTGATTGGTTCAGGGGCGCTGTTTCTTACCTCTTGTGCGGAAATGGATACAAGTCTAAGGAGGCGGACCTGGGTCAGAGACGAAGGCACCTGGGTCAAACCTCGCCATGGGCACACTCGCTCCAAGTGAAGCCCCCATCACTGCCTCCAAGGACACGTCCTTTGGAAGGCCTTTCTGTCGCCACCACCACTGGGAAACCCTCAGCGCCAACGCCTTCTCCCCAGACAACGTCACCCTGAGTCAGAAGCAGGGAGGTTTGCAACCTGACCCCAGGCTGGCGTTTTCATACGTCACCTGAGCAGAGAAGTCGATCAGCTTCGGAAGCAGCACTTTGCCCCCCTCATCGCTCTTCAGGAAATCCAGCAAACTGCCTGTTGGTAGAGGAAGAGCGCGTTAGTGCAGTTCAAACACACAAGAGAAAATTCCAAACAAAATTCAAGTGATCCTTTGTGATCAAGAACACTATTAGTGGGGGACAGGTAATAGCTCAGTGGTACAGTGCATGCTTAGCACACACAAGGTCCTGGGTTCAATCCCCAGTGCTTCCATCAGAAAATAATAAAATAAATAAAATTAAATTATTAAAAAAAGAATACCATTAGTTAATTAATCCAAGAAATATTTATGGAATTCCTGCTTCAGCGTCTGGTCCTGAGTCTGGTTTCTGGGCTAAAACAACCTAAATGATGCGGCTTTTTTTTTTTTTTTTTAACAATGTCCTTGTTTGGAAGAACTCTGAGTGATTAATATTCTGAAATAGTAACATATTAAATAAGAAAATGTAATAATCCTCTTTCTAACCTATTCAGCTATGACATCACACTACTCTCCATTCTGCATGAGATGATTACTAAATCTGGGCTACGGCTTATGATTCTTTCCTTCCTTCATTCCTTCTGAAAATTCTGATTCTCTAGAAGTCATGAGGTGGTTTGTTAGTATCTCTACCGACCCGAAGGGAGAAGGACGGTGAGTCAAACTCCTTCATCTGAAGGTGACCACAAATGTTGCTTAAAACCTCTTCTTCAGTGACTCTGTGATTACACGGGAATTCCACCTTGACAAGTTTTTAAATTATGAACATTTCTCAGTCACACCCTGAACACTTAGATAGTGCTAAGCGGAAAATGAACTGGCTGTGGAATGCTGAGAACTCACATTTTGAACACATTACAATAATACCTTATTTGAAATGCATATTTATTTATTTGACGACCATTTACTGGGGGCCTACTAGGTGTGGGGTACTACTCTCGGGGCTGTTCTGTGTGTACATGGAGACAAGTGCAGAGAAACGAGGACGAGGATACATCACTTTGACAACAGATGCCGTCCAATGAGGTGGTTTGTGAAAATGCTTAGTGTTCCTGTATTTTCTGATTTTTTTGGGGTGGTGAGCATGCTGGTTTACGATTTATAATTTAAATATAAATATAATTTATAGTCATTGTATTCTAAACATGAATATAATTTTTAATTTGAGTATTCTCTGGACATTAGAGGTCTTCCTTTGCAAGCCTGGGGCGGGTGGGGCGGGGGGCTCACCCTCGGCCATGTACTCGGTGATGGGGGCGGGTGGGGCGGGGGCTCACCCTTGGCCATGTACTCGGTGATGATGTAGATGGGCTCCTCCTTGGTGACCACGGCGTACAGCCGCACCAGTTTGTCGTGCTGCAGGGTCTTCATGAGGTTTGCTTCCTCCAGGAAAGCCTGCACAGACATAGTGCCTGGTTTCAAGGTTTTTACGGCCACCTTGGTACTATTGTTGTAGTAACCTAGGAAGGGAAAAGAAAAGAGGCCACGCTTTATCAAACCAAAACACCAAAAACATCCTGCAGAGTTTGAGGAAAATTTAGTTATAGGTAGAAAAAACTTCTAAACTCTCTAGAATGTTCAACAGTATCTAAAACTCTGTATATGTGACATTAAGGGGGGCTGAGTAAAGGGTGTATGCTCTTCCCCCCAAACCTAAAATTATTCTAAAATCAAAAGGTTTTTTAAATAAAACAATAGTAAAATCCCATATGCACTCCACCATTTTCTCTAATTAGTTAGATTTCCTCTAATTAATAAAATGTTCTTTACCCAAGACCAAAAAAAAAAAAAAAAAACCACCCCACACCATAATTCTACATACTCTTACACACCCGCACACACTGACAATGATCTGGAAGAAAACACACTAAAATACACAGGGCACCAGCTATCTCCAGTCGTGCAATTATGAGTGATTTTAATTTTGATCACCCTACCTTGGTGATTATGATTACATACTATTCTATAATCAGAAAAGAAACTCTGCACTTGAAAAAAATTATTTACTCTAACTTTGACGTACAAACAATACTCTAGGATCAAATAAGCATTCTCCAAAGTTTTCTAAGAGACGTGGACGCGGGTGATGCTGGGGGAAGGAAGGGCTCAGGGCTGAACCTGCCGGGGACCACTGCCCACGGCGCCCGCGCCACCCCGGAGACACTGCAGAAGCACAGAGAGCCCGTCAGTGAAGATGCCTGTCCCACTCGGTCAACCTCAGCATTTCCCATGCTTCCTTGACCACAGAAGACTTCTTCATGTACCTTTTCAAGCCCCACGGAATCGCACCTGGGGAAATACTGCCCCCTTAATGCAGTTCCCCCAAGGCACCGCTTTTCTGGGAAGTTTGAGCTTGATTTTCTCCTGGGAAAGCCTTTTCTCAGTGGTTTGCAAAGCAGAACTACAGAAAAATCACACGCCCCTTTCCTTTCCTTTCTGTTTCCACAGTTCTCTAGCGAGTGCAGAAGCAGGTGAGGAGGGAGTGGCAGCCGGTCACCACCGCGAGTCACCCTGCTGGCTACCTCGACCTGGTGTGTTACAGCTCGGCAGCACCTGCCCCAAGAAACACACAGTCTAAGAAATGGTGATGTGAACGTGTTCAGTCCCTTCTCCAGGTCACATGTTACCTGCTACGCACAGCATATACTCAGGGAAACTGAGAATGATGCTCTCGGGTGGCAGGATCTGGGCCGCTTTTACTTTCTTTTGTTCCTTTCTCTTTTGATTAAATTTGTGAATAAGTATGTATCTTTTTTTTACAAAAGGAATTTTTTTTCTTATTTTTTATTGTAGTGTAGTTGATTTACAATGTTAGTTTCAGGTGTACAGCAAAGCGATTCAGTTAGACACATACAGACATATGTATTTTTAGTTTCTTTTCCATTACGGCTCATTGCAAGAAATTGAATATAGTTCCCTGTGCTCTATAATATGTCCTTGTTGTTTGTCTATTTTATATACAGTAATGTGCATCTATTAATCGCAAACTCCTAATCTATCCTTCCTGTCACCTTTCCTCCCGGTAACCACAGTTTGTTTTCTATGTCCATGGGTCTGTTTCTAGTTTGTAAATATAATTTGTATTTTTTTTTGATTCCATATAAAAGTGACATCATATAATATTTGTCTTTCTCTGTCAGACTTAGTATGGTAATCTCTAGGTCCATCCTTGTTGCTGCAGAGGGCATTATTTCATTCTTTTTAATAGCTGAGTAATATTCCACTACATACATACATATATATATGTATATATATGCCACAACTTCTGTATCCATTCAGCAGTGTAGGAGGGTTCCAAAAGGAATTATTTTTACAAAGAAAAGGGAGTATGTTTCTACTTCTACACTTTCAAATGAGCAAGAAAAAGTGTTAGTATACAGCTAACAAGCAACTTAATTTTTCTTCTGATCCTTAATACTGATTTTTCAGCTAAAATTTTTCCTTTTATATTCCCCTTTGATTTGTACCTAGTAGCAGTGTCCTACAGAAAAATGAAGAATGAGGTACATAAAATAAAGTAACTGTTACAACATATGGCTAAGACAGTAATGGAAAGCTTACAAAACACTGCCCTAGGTCATTTTCAAAAGCCACAACCTACCTGAAACAATGGAATCAAGAATATATTAAACTGATTTTCCATCTAAGTGCGCAATTACAAACAATAGGATCTTTCCTATGCCTCTTAAAAGTAAATTTAAGGTAAATTCCACCAACAAAAGTCCTTTAATATTATCTGAATCAAGAAGTTTCCATTGTAAATTTATTTAAAAGTTCAGAAATGTACCCATGGCAGCACATAGCAAGATGTAACAAGAAAATACACCTTCTCTGGAGAAAAGGGAACCCTCCTGCACTGTGGGAATGTAAATGGCTGCAGCCACTACAGAGGACAGCATGGAGGTTCCTTAACATTAAAAATAGAGTTACCATATGATCCAGCAACCCCACTCCTGGGCATGTATCTGGAGAAAACTCTAATTCAAAAAGACACATGCACCCCAATGTTCATAGCAGCACTATCTACAGTAGCCAAACATGGAAACAACCTAAATGTCCACTGACAGATGACTGGATAAAGAAGATGAATGGATCAGCCATAAAAACCGACACCATAACGCCATTTTCAGCAACATGGATGCTCCTGGAGAATGTCATTCTAAGTGAAGTAAGCCAGAAAGAGAAAGAAAAATACCGTATGAGATTGCTCATGTGTGGAATCTAAAAAAAAAAAAAACACAAAACAAAACAAAAAAACAAACAAAGCATAAGTACAAAACAGAAATAGACTCACAGACATAGAATACAAACTTGTGGTTGCCAAGGGGGCAGGGAGTGGGAAGAGATAGACTGGGATTTCAAAATTGTAGAATAGATAAACAAGATTATACTGTATAGCACAGGGAAATATATACAAGATCTTATGGTAGCTCACAGAGAAAAAAATGTGACAATGAATATATATATATTCATGTATGATTGAAAAGTTGTGCTCTACACTGGAATTGGACACAACATTGTAAAATGATTATAAATCAATAAAAAATGTTAAAAAATCCTAAAAAAAGATGAATGGATAAAGATATATAAATATATATAAAATGGAATATTTCTCAGACATGAAAAAGAATGAAATAATGCCATTTGCAGCAACATGGATGGACCTAGAGATTATCAGATAAGTGAAGTAACTCAGACAGAGAGAGAAAAACAGCATATGGTATCACTTATATGTGGAATCTAAAAAAATTGATACAAATGAATTTATCTACAAACCAGAAACAGACTTACAGACATAGAAAACAAACTTAAGGTTACCAAAGGGGAAGGCAGGGGGAAGGATAAATTAGGAGTTTGGGATTAACAGATACAAACTACTATATGTAAAATAGATAAATAACAAGGACCTACTGTACAGCACAGGGAACTACATTCAATATCTTGTAATAACCTATAATGAAAAAGAATATATACATGTATAACTGAATCACTGTGCTATACACCAGAAACTAACATTGTATATCAACTAGACTTCAACAACAACAACAAAAACACCCTCTTTGATACATATAACTGACAAAGTACTAGTGTCCAGGATATATAAAGAATTCCTACAAATCAATAAGAAAAGTAGAAAGATAGGCAAAGGCTTGGATGGGCATTTTAGAAAGGAGAAATCGTAATGACTAACATGCTTGTGAGATCTTATTAGTAATCAGGGAACTGCAAGTAAACCCGTAGGGAGAGACCAGCATCCAGCAAGACCAGGATTACAAAGTGTGACAATCTTGAGTGCAGGTAGCGCCAGCCCCTCGGCAGGGGAACAGGGGCAGCTCCTGCAGGCCCTTTCCTGGGCTCTTTTCTGAGCATCACTGAAATTCAGTTGTAAAGCTTCTGCCTTCAAAAGCATCCTCAAGGGATGTTGACAGAGCAGCCTCCTTGCAAGTGCAATTATCTTGAGTGACCATCCCCATGGGCTGTGCCAACATGGGGACCACATCCACCCAGGCACCACTCTGTTGTCAGGAAATGGAACACTGCGACCCCTTGTGCATCACTGGTGAGAGTCTAGCCCAGACAAGCGCCCTGGAAACTAAGCTAGCAGCATTTAGTAGAGTTGAAGATTCATACACCTGTGGTCCAGCAAATCCACTCCTGGTCATCTAGAGGAACTCACATACCCCTGCACCAAGCAGCTCAGAGATGCTCACAGCAGCATCGTTCATAGCCGCCAAAACCATCAATGCCAACTCCATTGATAAAGAGTGAGAAACAGGTAGGATTCATTTATATAGAGTTCAGAAACAAGCAAAATGAACCTACATTGTGTAGGGACGCACACACATCCCCACATACAAGGGTAGGAGAACTACAAAGAGACATCAGGAAATTGTCACAAAGGTTAGAATAGCAGCTGCCTTCGGGGCAGGTGGGGTTATGGTTGGGGAGGGGTAGGTGGGGGCTTCTGGGTGTGATCGCAGGAGTCACCACACAGGCTTTCATGCTGTCATTAGCTGTGAACTTGAATTATGTAACTTGGTGTGGTATGCACTTTTCTGTCCGCTTGTTACAGTACATAGCAACAAAGGAGAAAGAAACAAAATGAGTCTCCTTCTGTCATCATAAGAGCCTGGGGACCTGCTGAGACTTCCACGTAACATAAAATTATGGGAGGGGGCAGGGTACAGCTCAGTGGTAGAGTGCGTACTTAGCATGCACGAGGTCCTGGGTTCAATCCCCAGTAAAATAAAATAAAATTATGGATAAAGGATGAAGGAAAAAAAAATGCTTTCCAAGTGTAGGGGAAAAAATGATCCGGAAATACTGCAGCTGCTAAAGATATTTAAAATGCTGATAAGGAGCCGGAGATCACAGTGAATAAAACAGCTGTGTCACACAGCGCCAGAATGGCAGCAGCTTCCGCTCGATGGTCCCCGAGGGCTGGGGTTTTTGAACAACAGGGCAGGTTTCCATTTGCGCTAAAGGCACGGTTTTTATTCAGCGCTAAGGATCGACTGGTCCTTTACCAAGCTATTCCCCAGCAGTGTGCAGGCTCAGCGAACGCAGCCACAGAGACTGGGGTTGGCACTACAGATGGAAACGTGATCTTTCAAAAAATCTTTTGAAGGTGGTAAGTAATTCCTCCTGGGATGCCACCCTGCCACAGGTAAAGAAAGCCGATGTGACAATTTAGGAAAGTCCAACTCCAGCTGTGACCGGCTTGTTAAGAAGTGCCTAACTTACTATCGCAAAATGGAGAGTGGTTTTACAGAAAAGATGCGTGTACTTGATTTTCAAAGTCGGCTGGTGGTTAATCTCAGTGCAGTTGGCTCCAGTGAAAATTTATCACGCAAAATCAATTCAGAATAAGTTTACTTTCTTTGACAAAGTCTCTTTAGAGACCGACTGGTAACAGGAAACATTACCCCTCACGTCACGGATGGGTCAGTTCCCTTGGAATCCAACAACCCGTGGAGGAAAACGTGTCACCAAGCCAGATGCCAAAGGATCACAGGGACAAGAGGAAACAGCTTGAGGGAGACACTCCTCTCTGTTATCCCTAACCCCCTGCTCCCCCCGAACAGGCCACTTCCTAGTATTTGTCCACTGTGCTTCAGGCCAAAAGAATCCAGACCACAACATGCGACTGGTAGTCAAAGAACCATTTCTCACGCTTGTGAAAATCTTCTCTCGCTTGGTTAACAGGGACACAATTTCTAATTTGTTGTCCGTTTTCTATCAATGAGAAAAGCTAGCCCACTTATCCCTTGAGACGTTGTGCAGACCTGGCTATACACCTGGTCCTCAGTCAGGATGAGATGTCCAGACACACGGGGAGGGGGGCATCCTTAGACCCCTGGTTCGCGGCACATCACCCATCACTGTTCTTCTGGTTGGATTCCCCAGACACACGGGGAGGCGGGCATCCTTAAACCCCTGGTTCGTGGCACATCACCCATCACTGTTCTTCTAGTTGGATTCCCCATCTTCCTCTGCTTGATGCATGTGACATATTGACATGATTTCAACAGCTAAGGAGGAGGTCCCTGGCTGGCACCAAATCACAGAACCATATCCACAAAAGATCCCAGGGCAAAATCTCCTACTTCTTTCCTTTTCTCCTCTTTATTTTCCTTCCTTGCTATCTTCCTTCTTTCTTTCCTTTCTTCCCTCCCTCCCCTCCCTTTCTTCTTTTCCGTCTTTAACACAAAACTAAAAGGAGAAAAGCACAACTGAAAAAACAACTATAGGGGGAGGATGCAGCTCAGTGGTAGACTGTGTATGTAGCACGCACGAGGCCCTGGGTTCAGTCCCTGGCACTCCACTAAAAACCAAAAAATAAATAAACCTAATTACCTCCCCTCCAAGGAAAAAATTTTTTAAATTATATGGAAATTCAAATGACATAAAGTAGCCAAAACAATTAAAAACAAAATTAAAAAACTGTCAATATTAATATCCTAGCAGTGATATTACACTATAGTTTGGCAAGATGCTACTGTTGGGGGAAACTGAATAAAGACTACACAGGGTTTCTCTGTATTATCTCTTCTATATATGTGATAGCTTTATTAAAGCATAATTCAGATAGCATATCATTTCCCCATTTATAGTACACAATTCATCAGGTTCTGTATCTTCAGATTGGTGGGACCAGCACCACAATCCACCACTGAACTTCTTCATGGCCCCCAAAGAAACTCCGTACCCAACAGCAGTCACACCCCATCCTCCCAACCCCCTACCTGAGGCAACCGCTCATCTACTTCGTCTCTACAGACCTGCCCATTCCAGCCTTTTCACATAAATGGAGTCATGTCATACATGGTCCTTTGTGTCTGGTTTCTTTCATTTATCATCGTGGTTTCAAGGGCCATCCATGTTGTAGCATGTGTCTTTTTTACTGCTAAGTAATATTCCATTGCATGGATATACCACATTTTGTTTATCCATTCACCAGCTGATGGATATCTTGGTTATTTACATTCTTTGGCTATTGTGAATAATGCTCTTATGAACATCTGTGTAAAAGTGTGTGAGCACACGTTTTCATTTCTGTTTTGTTTCTGACAACTGCATGTGACTTTTTAATGATCTCAAAATAAAAAGTTTAATTAAAAAAAAAAACAAGACACAGCTTATGCTGAGTGGGGAAATCCCGGGTAATTTCTCTCTTCTGTTTCATAAGTCTTTGCTCTAATTTACCAGACTATCTTTATAATAATATTAAAAATTTAATAATAACAATAGTTCTTAAATGCTGTCAGCTGGATTAAGTGTTTACCTGTACCACTTCATTCAGTTTCTACACCGCCCCTAAAAGCTAGGTTCTATTACAACCCCCATTTCAGATGAGCTTCTGCTGTCTCTCTTTTAAAACATTATTAGCAAATCAAACAAATGACCTAATTTTAAAAATGACCAAAGAACTTGAACAGACATTTCTCCAAAGAAGACACAGAAATTGCCAATAAATGCATGAAAAGATGCTCCACATTACCAACCATTAGGAAATGCAAATCAAAACCACAATGAGACACTACCTGACATCCAGTAGGATGGTGACTATAGACAAAAAACCCACCAGAAAATGAGAAGTGCTGGTGATGTGGAGAAACTGGAGCCTTTATGCACTGCTGGTGGGAATGTAAACTGGTGCGGCCACTATGGAGGACAGTGTGAAGGTTCCTCAAGAAATTAAACACAGATCTGCCATATTATGCAGCAATTCCACTCCTGGGTATATACCCAAAGGAACTGGGAGCAAGGTCTCAGAGACCGCTGTGTGCGCATGTTCACGGCAGTGTCATTCACAACAGACAAAAGGCGGAAGCCGCCCAAGTGTCCATCAGTGGATGAACGGATAAACAAAATCCATTGTTTATGAATCACTATGCGGTAATCTATACACTGTGTAGTTCACATTCAATGGAATAACGTTCAGCCTTAAAATGGAAGGAAATTCTGACACATGGACGAGCCTGGAGGACATCATGCGAAATGAAACAAGCCAGTCACACACACACACAAAGACATACACGGTATGATTTCACTTATTTGAGATTCCTAGAGGAGTCACATTCATAGAGAAAGACAGTAGAATGGTGGTTACCTGGGGCTGGGGGCGGGGGGAGGGGAGTTGTTCACAGTTTAGAGACCCAGTTCCGCAAGATGGAAGTTCTGGAAATTGGTTTTACAATGTAAAAATCTACACCAGAGCTGAACTATACATTTAAAAATGGTGAAGGTGGTAAATTTTACGTTATATGTATTTTAACACACACACACACACACACACACACACACTCAACAAATCTATACAAATGATGAATTTGTACGAGATTTTCACCCTCTTTCAAATACTCTAAATAAGAAGTGACACTCTGGATGGACCAGCTGCATGTTTTCCAACGTCCCATCCTCCTCTCCTCTAAGCCTCAGGTTCTCCCGGGCAGAACCTGGGGCCACGATAAATACAAATTGTTGAAAATCAGTGTCAGCATCCCACACGTGGCGCAGCGGAAGGCCGGGGAAGGGTGGAGGTGGGCAGGAGGACGTCGCGTATCTGGAACCGGAAGCAAAGAGGTTTCCTCAGTCCCAGGATGGACCGAGGTGCTTGAGCTCCAGGTGACAATTCAGCACAGGGTTGAGCCACTGAAACTGGCTCTGAGGCTCAAGGCTGAGCAGCAGTTCTTCTGGCTGTCCCCTCCGCCCCAGCACCCCAGCTGCCTCTCCCTGAGCGCCCACGAGCTCACACCCGCAGCTCCTTTGGACTGGACAGGCTGGGCGGGCAAATGGCACCTGGGGCACCACCATCGTGGGGCTGGTAAAGAGGTCACCAATCTACTTGCTAGGGGCCCTCAAGGAACTATTAAGAAAACACAGCGGGCTATCACAGTCTCTTTTCCCTCAGAGCGGTGACCTCCCAGACCAGCAGGTGCAGACAGCACGCAGTTCAAAGCCTTTACCCTGGCTTCTCAGCCGACCACTAGGAGGTGGGACCAGGGCTCCACACCCCACTTCCCAGGTAGGGTTACTGCTTTAGAGCAGACAAGGACGCCCAGGAAGCTTCCTCTAATTTCTCCGCAAGACAGATATGCAACTCCTTTGCCAACAAATGTCCACAGGAAGGTCTAAGTGGATTATTTATAGTTTGGACTCATGATTAAAATTGGGGGAAAATCCCCCACTGAAATGGAGCTTCCGGTGACTACAGTCAAACATGGTGAGATGAAAATAATAATAAAAATCGACTGCACAGAGCCAGACTCCATGGGAAACGCTTCAGCTACATAATCTCATTCTTCCCTTCAGCAACTGATGGCATAGTTGTTTGCCCATTTTACTGATGAGGAAACTGAGGGCAGGGAGGTCAAATCAACTTGTAGATAACTTAGCAAGTGAGAGAGTTCAGGTCTCCGAAAGGCAGGAGCAGCTGGCTTCTCCACTGCCTTGAATGACTCCGGGAAGCTGCTTCTCTGATCAAATAGTGACAACCGCACTGTCTGACAAGTGCGGGAGATAATGGATGAAAATGTACCTCGATGGTGTAGCTGGGACATTCTTTTCTCTCCTCCTCCCCCTCCTCTCTCATCCCCTCACACACATGCAGGGAGGCAAGGTGGGCTCAGAGACCCAGAGGACAGTGAGATGTCATTGTGAACCCGCATCTTCCTGCCAGTAGGCTCAATGAAGAGACAAGGCTGGAAAGGGGAGGCCAGGGAGGCAAGGCAGAGTCCCCGGGTCCCAGAGTGAGCCAGGGGGTTGGAGCAGACGCGTGCTGGGGAGCGAGGTCAGAGCACAGACACCTGCAGCTTTTAGAGGAGTCGTGGCCTCTAAGAGGGCAGAGAATTCCAGTCCCAGGGAGTGCTGAAACCATCTGGGGAAACCGCTTTTGGATATTTACACAATTTTAAAGAATCTCCACACAGATTATTCATAAGCTACAACAGGGAATTGAAAAGTAACATTTATAAGAAAGAAATCTGGTGGATCTCCTTCAAATCAAACAGAACATAGGCAACAATGGGACCGACTAACACTCGGTGCCCTGGACGGGCGCGGGCAGACACAGCATTGCTTAGTACTCAGAGGCTACTCGTGCCCGCGGGCATGACCTGAGCGAGTCACCGGGAACTACGGAAAATGCAAATGAGGGATGTTCTACAAAACGACTGACCTGCCATGAAAGATGAAGACATGCCGGTCCAGATTCAAGGAGACTAAAGACAGGTCAGCTGAAGGCAGCCACGTGGTCCCAACAGCCTGCGGGACGTCGTAGGGACAAGAGGGGCAATTCGGATGCAGATTCTCTACTGGATGGGATGGATCAATGCGGAACTTCCTGACAGTGAGCCCTGTGTGTGGACGGCGGCCCTGCTCTCAGGAGATACCTGCCTAAGTATTTAGGGGTGAAGGGTCAGCACACCTGCAACTTACTCGCAAGTGGTTCCACACCAACAATAAAATACGCTGTGTGTGTGTACATATGAAAACGAGAAAGTAAATACAGCAAAATGGGACTGGTGACTCTAAATGAAGGGTATACAATTTTTTCTTTAATGGAGGTGCTGGGGATCGAACCCAGGACCTCGTGCATGCTAAGCACGCACTCTACCACTGAGCTATGCAACGCTTATTATACTGTTCCTGTCTCTGTTCTATGGATTTGGGAAAAAGTATATTAAAAAAGAAATGAAAATACCTCAGGAGGAAAAGGTGGCAATTTTAAAAAAACGAGCAGAGAACAGTTTGACAGTTCCTTGAAAAGTTAAACAGAAATACCGTGTGACCCAGCAATTCCATGCCTACGAGGATGTCTGTACCCAAGAGAAATGAAAACATCTGTCCACACGAATGCTCAAAGGAGCCTTATTCACAATAGCCCGAAGGTGGAAATAACCCAAATGTCCATCGATGGATGAACAGATAAACCGTGGTACAGCCGCACAATGGAATACTGTTCACCTGCAGAAGAGGAAGAAATTCTGACCCACACTGCAACATGGGTGAACCTTGAGGATGTTATGCGGAGTGAGACAAGCCAGACACAAAGGGACAAATGTCTGCATGATGCCACTTACACACGAGGTCCCTAGAGAACCACATTCACAGAGCTGGAAAGTGTGTCCAGACAGAACGGTGTCCAGGGGCCAGGAGAGGGGAGCAGGGAGTGTCTGCTTAACAGGTGCAGCGTTTCCTCCCGGAGTGATGGAAATATTCCGGAACTGGATAGAGACGATGGTTGCACAGGAACATGAATGCAGTAAATGCCACCGAACTGTTCACGTTAAAATGACTGATCTTACATTACATGAATGTTACTTCAATAAAACAGAACAGGGTGGACAGAGAAAGGAGAGGGAGGCTGTGAGGGTTTGGGCAGCAGAGTGTGGACGGAGACACAGCCAGAGAGGGCACTCACGCCTGTGCGTCCGCTGACCGGACCGGAAACAGTGCCAGGGACGCACGCGGACCCCCGTGGAGAATGTGACTTGTGTAATTGTGAGTCGCCTGAAATCTGCTCACAAGTTCACAAAGACACAGCGCAGTCAGAATTAATTACGTGCTGAGTCATATTTAAACGATACTTTGGCTAAAGCAGCGACAACAGGAGAAAAACGGGCAAAGCTGTGATCCCAGGGGCCCAAGATTTTAGAAGGAAAAAACCCTCCCCTTCACAGACCCCTGGGCGTGAAGTGACCGCGTGGCGGCAGCAGGCTGAAGAGTCTCGTCTCTGCTGGGCTGGCGCGGGACAGGTTTTAACAGCCGCCTGCCCCGTCTCCTTAGAAATCAAGTTTGCTCTCACTGACACGAAGCTGGCGCAGAAAACACGATCCACTGAAAAATAGTTCTCTTATTACAAAAGAAAAGGGAATTCACATTCACTATAAAAACTTTAGAAAAGACAGGGGGGCGGAAAGAATTGCCCCAGAGAAAGATACCGCTAGAATTTCGGTGGCCCTCTCGCCAGCCTGAGAAGGTGATACTTAACAGGGAGCAACGACTCGTTAATGGTGGAACTTTGAGCATCTTCAGAAACTTCCTTGGTGAGAAACTGCAATAAATCTGAGGTTTCCTATTAAATCCACTAGCAAGGATGGTCCTCACCCAGGTGTATCTTTCCCTGCGATGCACGCCCATTTCCTGCCCTCATCACGTGTATCCAGAGAATCTGGTGCTGAGAGGATCACCAAAGAGCAGGCCGAGCAACCAGGATAAACGTCCACCGCCCCCTTCCTTATAAACATCCTTCCTTAAAGAAAAACCAAGTCACAAGGAAGGGGAGCGTCTCATCATGTAGATTCTGTAGGCTAGTTCTTGGTACCAGCTGGACAGAGAGAAACAGAACTAGCGATGCCTCTGAGAAAACTTTAGCATCAGGCTGAGAAAACTGACAGAAACTGGCTGGAGCCCTTGTTGCCGCCGCCTCCAGAGTGGACCCTGGCTCCTGAGGCGCACACTCACCCATCCAGACTTCCCCGAACTGCCCGGCGCCAAGCCTTTTCACCAGTTTAATGGACTCCCGGGGGATCTCCCAGGCATCTTTGTCCCATGGCTTCTGTGGTTTGGGACTGATGCAGGCCTTCTCCAATCTTCTGCACAAGCCATCTGATTGCTCTAATTTGAAAGAGAAAAGAAAGGTGGAAAAAGTCATCCTTTGTGTTTTACCAGCATCTGTAGAGAAGTCTGAACTATTAGTCTTATCATTTCCAACTTGCTGAGGTCTACGAATCTAAAATGCTTATGAAGGTTATCGTCGGTGTAATTGTGACTTTTGAAATTCTTAAATGAAAGACAAGTTTAAGACATACTTGATTTTATTTATTAGTAATGCTAATCTATAAAAATAAAAACATCAACATGAACAGAAATACAAAGGCCGACAGGTTGTCACACTTAATAAAATACGATTTTAATTACTGAGCCCACGTAAGCTCTTCAGGGCACATTGGTGGGGACGTGGTCATGTCACCAGGGGTCCCCAGTCCCAGTACAGGGCCAGGCTTCCGCAAGCACTCAGCACACAGGCCAGATGAATAGTGGATGAGGTAACAGAGCAGGAGTGGGGACTCCGCAAAATCTGGGGTCCCTGCACCCTTCATATTTGAGGTCCTAAGCAAATTTTATAATGTGTGTTCCCTTCCAGCAGGTTGAAGAACTAAGCAGTAACAACAGCTGCCCATCACAACTGACCTCACACAGCGAATGAACCAAAAGGCTGGTCACGAATTCAGCTTAGCAGGGCCGGAGAGCTTGGAGACGGAGGACCACTGACCAGATACTTCCAAATATTTTGCTGTTATTGTTGTTGTTTCTGTTTTCTTTTACTGAGAGTATGCACTACTTTTACACGCACATACACGTCTATACACTGGGACACAGATCTACAAAGCTGCATTCCTAGTCCAAATATTTAAAGATGCGTTATAAAACTATTCACTATGTGAAAATAATGTTCACTTTTCTCTTTGTAATTTTGGAATATTAACTGTCACACAGCACGAACTAGCTAGGAAGGACTGGGATAATTATTCACAAAGATCAAACCTGCCTTTGGATGTATACTTATAGATCAATTTAGAACCAATTCTAGAATATGATCCTCCAACTTTATCCAAAGGAAATATGATGCATAAAAATTTTATTCAGCATAGTGTTGGAAGTTCTAGCCACAGCAATCAGACAAGAAAAAGAAATAAAAGGAATCCAAATTGGAAAAGAAGAAGTAAAGCTGTCACTGTCACTGCAGACGACATCATCCTATACACACAAAACCCTGAAGACGCCACCAGAAAACTACCAGAGCTCGTCAGTGAATTCGGTAAAGCCGCGGGACACAAGCAATTTTAATATAAAAAAGTGACACCATGTATTTATCACAGTACACGTACTTTTTCTTGTCCAGCCTCGCATGTTTACTTACTTTGGTAATGCTTAATCATGTCACTGATACAAGGAAAAGTGATTCGTGGGGAGATGTAATAACCCCCATTGTCCAGACTTCTAATTTTGTAGTGCTTAATAACGTCACCGTGCATGGGGTCATAATCTCTGACGGACAGAGAGAAACTGCCTGTGAGGGAAGAAGTGCAAGCAAAGATTACCCTTATATTTTATAAATCAGATTGGGATTACACACACCATGGTACACATTGTGCCATAAAGATACGCAAACTATAAATTAAGCATGTATATAGTGCATAAAGTCCTATAAAAATTCTACTTGATAAACAAAGCTAGCGTTTTGTTTGCCGTGAAGCTTACCAACACTTCTCTGTGATGGGTTTTTTTTTTTTTTTCATTTCACTGAATTGGAAAGTTATTCTGATTTTTCTTTCTCTTAAAATTTCAAGATTTACTCTAAATAATAATGTAAGAGGCTCAGTAAACATAAAGCACAGTAAAAAATGACCATAATTATGCCCGCTTTTATGTTACTTTTAGCAGCAAAACTAATCATCTGAGTTTGTTATTTGTTATATCAAACTATAAAACGTTCACTACCAGAACACAGTACAGGCATATCTCGGAGATACTGCGGATTCTGCTCCAGACCATCTTAACAAATACCTTAATAAAGTAAGTCACACAAAGTTTTTGGTTTCCAGGTGCATATAAAGGTTTACACCATATTGTAGTCTATTGAGCGCACAACTGTCTATGTCTAAAAAACAATGTATTTACTTTAATTGAAAAACACTTGACTGCCAAACATAGCTAACCATCATCTGATCCTTCAGTGAGTCACAGTAGTAACATCAAAGATTGCTGATCACGGGTCATCATCACAAATACAGTAATAATGAAAAAGTGTGAAATAGCATGAGAATTACCAAAATGTGACACAGACATGAAGTGAGCAAAGGCTGTTGGAAAAATGGCACCAATAGACTTTTCTGATGCAGTGCTGTCACAAACGTTCAATTTGTAAAGAAATGCAGTATCTGGGAAGCTTAATAAAGCGGAGCCCAGTCAAACCACGTCTGCCTGGAACTCTTTTTTTTTTGGGAGGGGGGAGGAATTCTAGAACGGTTTCTAAGGGTGATTTCCTAGACAGTGTTTTATCAGAGGCCTTATGTGACTTCCTACCTTTTAATGTTTCACTTTCTCTGATAAGAAAAGCTCCAGCACTGTTCCCCGGGGCCAGAAGCTGCCTTTCTGCATCTTTCCTGGTTATATCCTTGAAAAACCACCTAAAAAGACATGCGAACATTTCACAGGTGTTATAATCCAGCGAAAGACAAAGATGGAGAAGAGACAAGAAACCCAACGCGACACACACGGCCTCCCCAGACCACACCAGGCTGGGACTCACTCTTCCGTTTCCAAGGTGTTGACTTTGGCTACGTAGTTGCTGGGGATGAAGCCCTCTCTCTTGGTTGAAAGGGACTTCGCTTTCCACCATTCTCCTTGCCTGGAACAGAAACGCACACCAGAAGGGCTCGTATCCAATGACTCAAGAACTACATTGCAACTGTCTTCATGTGTTTGTTTTTGGGGGGTGAGGGAGGGTGGGGAGGATCCCTGGAACCCCAGAATCCAGGGACAAGGTACCCTCCTCTTGCTGAAATAAAGCTATGTTCAGTGACGGAAGCAAAGGGAAGCAGCCTCCCAGCTGAAGCGTGGGTCGCTGTGGTCAGAGTTGCCAAACAGGAGTTGGTGAAAATGGTTTCCATCCTGCAGTAGCAAAACATTCGCAACTTCCCCTGGGATACCTGAGAAGATGCTTGTGGTTCCTTTCGGCCAAACAAGGGGGTCAGAAATGGCTATCAAGGGAATTAAGGACCACAGTTTCCACGATATAAACTCCTTTGCTAAAACATTTAGTTTCCATAGACAGACACCATGGAAAAATGAAATAGAAAACCGTAAAATAACCCCAAGCAGGCAGGCCTCGCCACCAGGCTCTCATCTTCTGCAAGAGACATGGGGTCAGGGCTGGGGAGGGAGGGATGGAGAGGTCCCCGAGAGCCTCAACTATGGTCCCCAGCAGATTCCCACACGCAGATGGGGGCCTCGTCTGCAAGACATGGACAGGCGCGGCTGACGCTAGGCTGTGGTCCTCTACGTGTCTGCGCCACATCTGTATATAAGCGCCATGCCGCCCTCACATCAACCCCATGACGGGGGTACCGCCGCTCCTGGTTCAGGAGAGAAGACATCAAGGCATAGAGCTCAAGTGGTTTGCCAAGGGCACACGGTTCCCGAGTGGCAAGGCCAGGACCGGGCTCACGTTCACGCCCAGCCAGGAACTGATAGCTGCGCTCGGCCACTCAACAGCTTATACTCATAAGGGTGTTCCTCCTCTGAACAGCCAAGGGTCCCCTGGTTGGCAGGCCAAGGAGACGACACATACAAGATTGGTAGGGAAGGAAGCTAGGATGAAGACACTGGAGTTCCTTATTCTCAGCGTGGTCCTGAGCCCTGCGGTCTGAGCGGGAACACAGGCTGTGAGTCAGCACGGAGGAGTCAAGGAAATGATGTCCTAGCGTCTTCACAGGGGTGAAAACTGCTGAGCAGGGACCTTCTCAAGATGACCGCTGGTTCAGCCAGGCACCCTGCTGAGTCACACCCAGCTGGACCCAACCACGTGGTCTGACTTTGAGTAAAATAGCCAAATAAAAATGGCACTAAAATAACATGCAGACTCCACATGGACTCAGAGTTCTTAAGGCAGCACAGATGGGTGAGGAAAGAAACCAGCATCTGTCTTCAAAGGGGAAAGTCTTGGGAAGGGCCCACAGCAAAGCATACAAGGAGAATCCCTCTGCCTGCTCCCCCGGGGCAGCAAGGAGGCTGGAGGCCTGGTGCCGCCACAGAGGGGCCGGAGGCCAAGCGAGGGGCCCAGGCTGCAGGACCCGGCGCCCAAGCGAGGGGGCAGCAGGCGCGGTGTGCCTGGGCACTTACTCCTCCAGGACTTTCATCTTCTCTCCTTTCTTGAAGGACAGGTCGTCTGGGTGGATGCCATCGTAGGGATACAATGCAACCACGATGTCTCCTTGCTCCTCGGGGTCTAAAAACCAAGAACGCAAGCAAAGACCTTTAAGAATCCATCTGTGGAAACATTTTAACAAATCGTCAACAACACAAAGGATGAGATGAGGTGCTGAGGGGAGGGGCAGCTGGAACGGACACGTGTTTCCTTCCTAGTGGGGCTCGGGGCTGGCGTGGTCCACAGTCAGCAAGGCACTGCACACACCGGGACAGGGCTTGTCACTGCAAAGCATGCAGACCTACGACCACGATTGTGTCCAACGTTATGTCTAAGAAATGAGGCACCTATGCTCAAAAGCTAAAAGGAGGAAACAATCCAAACACCCTCTGATGAAGGAAGGGATCGACAAAACGTGGTCTACACTGACAACGGAATATTACTCAGCCCCAAAAAGGAAGAAAGCTCTGACACATGTTCCAATGTGGATGAACCCTGCAGACACTGTGCTAAGTGAAATAAGCCAGCCACAAAAAGACAAATCGTGTTTGATTCCACTTACGCGAGATCTTCAGAGTAGTCGAGATCACAGAGACAGAAAGTAGAAGGGTGGGAACCAGGGGTGGGAGGAGGAGGGGTGGGAGGAGGAGGGGTGGGAGTCTGTGTTTAATGGGGACAGAGTTTCAGTTTGGGAAGATGAAACCGCTCTGGAGGACGGAGGTGATGGCTCACAACACCGTGAAGGTGCTTCGTGCTAATGAACTGAACACTTAGACATGGTTACGACGGTAAATGCTATGTCACGTGTATTTTTCCACAATTAAAAATGTCAGCAAGTACCCCCAGGACAACTACTTTATCGAGGCTCTAACAGTAAAGGAAAGAAGTGACCAGGTTGTCATAAAAACGTACCTTTATTCTGAAACCTCTGTCCTGGTAAAAGCTGGGATTCCGCAACCTGCAAGAGAGTATTTGTTGGAAAAACCCTTGTCACCTTTAGCTTTTTATGCTGACGCTCATGTTGTAGGTGACACCATTTTCTAACAGTAGCACATGAGGTTTAGACTGGCTAACTTACGAAGCCGGAAAGGAGAGGAGGACAGAGGAGGGACCCTGCAGGGCTGCATCCCCACCTGCACGGCCCAGGGACCGGCTCTTCCTTCTCAAGCAGCCATTGGCTGGGGCGGCAGGAAACAAACGGGGCTCTGGGCAGGGACTGCGAGCTGCTGACCCAACCATCTCCCTCCCTCTTATTTGCCAACAGAACCCTAATGCTATTCAGGGAGGCAACGTGCCCAGCTACATGCCTTTGCTTCCCGGTTCTCCAGCCTCCTACGCAGATGGGGGCGGGCGTGCAGCCACAAGCAGGTCCTTGTGGGGCTTCGGGGCCACCTCTCCTGCCCCCGCCCTCCTCTTTCTGCTTAGAAACAGGTGACGGCAGGGGTCTCTGCAACCAGGGAAACCAGTCACAGGCAACAGCAGAGCCAAAGATGGTGTGGCCTGCGGCCCTGGTGACTTCGTGGAAATGCCACCTAGCCCAGGACTGCTGATCTCCACGCCTCCCAGACTTGTTTTAAAAAACTGCAATCAGGGCTTGGGGCCTAGCAGCTGAGGCCAAGTCCTGACGGACCCAGCTTCCTGTGGCTGACCCGAGTCCACCACGGGGACAGATGGCACCCCTGTTACTTCAGTCGGGAGTGAGTTATCAGGAAGGGTCTGGTGGCACAAAAGGTCACCTCATTACCTTTTAAATAAGAGTACTTCTTCCTTCGGTGACCACGGGGGGCTGTATGAGACCTCTCGGGTCTCTTGTAAGGAAGGTACTGTCGGAGGCTTTTGCCCACAAATCGTGTTTCTCTTTGATTAAATTGATTTAATGCAATAGGACCAAGACAGTTTGTACTGACATTTAAGTTTCTGATGAACATCAGCCCATAAAATCTCCAGCTGTGTGTGTCACGGGGGAAGGGGGATCACATTTTTTTGGTATCAGAAAGTCTTGGGTCCGTCTTATCCTTATTTCAAGAAGTTTTATACTGATTTTTAAGCTCATTTGGGTTTGTATAATCAGGATGTATGATCGACTGTAAATGAGTTAGAGGAGATAAGGCGAAAATGAGACACTAATGAGATCACTGCAAAAGCAGCAAGCTGATTTTCAAAGATCAAAGAGTCCTTAGATTACAAACGCTCTAAGACGCTTTTCGTAAGACCAGAACACGCGGGTGCACTCGGCTGCTGTCACTACTCTTGCTCTTTAAAATGTCTTTTCCGTAAAGTGCCGTTGAATTTGCATCAGTGCAGCAGCACCATCACGTCGTATCTCCTGGAATCAATCCAGGGGTGCATTCTGGGCACACCTGGCGGGAGCCGAGCGTTACCTGCGGCCGTGGGATGAGGCCCAGCTCACCGGTTCATAAACATAAGCAAGGGCGCCTGTGACCACAGGAGGCACAACTCAACCCTCCCGCGCACACGAGGGGGCCGAGATTCCAACATGCTTACGACATCTGCTTTCTAACTTAAGTTTTAACCTCCTTTACCCTTAATAAGAGGAAAAATGGTGTGTACGTTTGTACATGTTTCCTACGCTTTTCGGAATAAAGGACGTCTTCTTTCATCACTTAAAAAAAACACGACACTAGGGGTTTTAAAGCATGTAAAATCTATAGCACAGGACACCAGAAAAAGCCAGATCGTTTTTACGAGCTCTTTCGAAGTCTATAATAAGAAAACTATTTGTGACTCCAATTCCTTGTATCATTTCATTTCCTATGAACCATATTTACACAGTACAGCTCCACGTCTATACCTGTTTGTGTGATGTGTTTTTAAATATTATACATATTTGTGATCACTAAATTATTAAAGTTATTCATAATCTTATACATTTTGAGTTTCTATGTATAAAATTACAGTGTCAGTTTATCTAGAAATATCTCGTATGATAATTAATAGCATAATATATTCTACCCTCCAGCTCTACTTCTTTTTAAGAAGGCCAACAGTGACTTACTAGAATCAACAATGACCTGCGACTCCGACAAAGGTCATACCTGCAGGATACTGGGGAGGTGGGGGAGAGGGCTGGCAGAGGGCCTGACAACAACGCACTTCTAGAACGCAAGGCATTTAAAAACACGTGAGATCAGAGAAATTATGAAACCTCTGAATGAAGGCATTTGGGCCAACCTGGGATAAGCCCTTTCAGCTTAAACGCTGAGGAATTCCGTAAAACCCAGGCAATGGGGGGCGCGCACATATACTGTGAGCGAGCAGATGGAAAGGACGTGAGGTCTGAAATAAAGCGCATTTAAGGTTGTAATTATCCAAAGTTCGGTTCCCCTTTTGCGTGGAATGTGATACTGGTTCTTCCTTTGGCAAGCATTTCTCAAATGCATCAAAAAGACACATCATTCATATAAAAATGTTGGTACAGGTGTCTGTCCAAGGTTAGGGGGCAGAATTAGGTGTGGTGTTTTTAATCTTTTAATTCTCTATGATAAGTCATGAAGCTTCAGTGCTTCCACTATTTTGAATTAACCACAGAATGACAAGGTGGGATAATGCTGGCCCACCAAAGGACACAGCGGCACCTGTTTGGGCTTCTGACTTGCATCCAGCATTTTCGTCTGCTTCCAGGCGACTGCCCTAACCTCACTACCTGCCCTGACTCACACAAGCTCAGGTATGTCTTTACGGAGAAAGAGTGGGTCTTCCCACCAGGTGACTATCTCCACACATAAGAAGGCAACCAAAGGCCCCTTTATTGGACAATAGGTGGCCTGGTTATTCCTAAAACACTTATAAGCTCTTTAAAGGGTTAAATTACAAAGCATACTAAAAATTATTTGAGGCCCAGGTAACTGACACGATCTTTTTGCATGCACATAGTACAGATTTGGCGTTAAAATTATGCAGCTGTGCTCTGATCCTGCTGTGGGAATACTCCCCTGAGACTATCTACTTACTGGCCTTTGCTGTTTATTGGACGTTGGATCTCTCACATAAATAGTTCGGTCAGTATTACGTACTGATTGAGTCTTCAAATCTATTCCGTCGCCATTCAGATTGTCTTTCCTTTTTGATTTTATACATCCCATAGTTCCTGTTGGAATAGAAAAGCAACAGCATTGTTTTACCATTCTAGAACCGGCTTCAAGCCACCAAAATCTCTCCATTAATGAAGGGTTAAAAGAATACACTTTTATTCTTCATCACAGGTGGTTTAACAAACTCAAAGGTTGACACTGCTCACAAACTGGCTGCTCGTTCATTCAGCTATTCATTCACTCAACAACTGTTTATTAAGCATGAGTTTTATGTTGGCAAGACATACTGCCTGCTCTAAAGACATTCATATTCTTGTGGCAAAGATGCATGAATTAAAATGACAATCCAATGTGGCAAGTCAGTGACAGAGGATGCACAGGACATAGGAGACACATGAACTCCAGCAAGAGGAAAAACATGTGGTCAGGGAGGGGGTGTCCAGAGGCAAACGCTGTGAATCAAAACGGGAGTGATGTCAGCCAGGTGGCAAAGTCAGCAAAGGGATTTTCCAGGAAGAAGGAACCTCACATGCAAAGCACTGGCCCCGAGACGGCACTGACTGTTCAGGGAACTGCTTCAAGCTGACCCCTTCCGGGAACTAGTTCAGTCTCATCTCTTCAGGGAACTAGCTGGAGCTGATCCCTTCAGGGAGCAAGAAGGGAAAGTCCAGGAGTGGGGCTGGAGGGAGGCACAGCTTGGGTGCAATGTGAGGAGCTGTTACTTTTCCTTGAAGACGAATGACCTTTTGCAAAGCAAAGTGAGGGCGCCTAGGGCTTCAAAGGCAAGGATGATTAAGAGCCAGAATGCACAGAACCTGGTTCCAGAGGAATGTGGCTCGGGGTCTGGGGAAACGGTGGCCTTCACCACAGACGGAAACAAAGGAGGAGATACTGGTGTGGTTTGGTCTAGGAAGGAGGAAATGAGGGGTGCCTCCTGAAGGAGAAATTGTTCTAGGACACTTCAGGGGCTCTTCTCTGACTGTCATCCTCCCTGCATTGTCGCCCCAGCTCACCCTGCGTTTGGTCCTGAGGGCTTCCACGAGGTCCGCGCCCTTCACCTTGTTTATCATTTCATTGGTTGCCTAGGAAGCCTCTAAGGACGGGCACACCTCTTTCTGAAACTAGCGAGCTGTAGTTCCCAAAATAAAGGGGAAGCAAGTGCTTCTTTGACTCAAAACAGCACTTTTTTTTCCCCCCCGCATGCTAAAGTTTCTGAAATGGAGATGAGTTTTCTTGTCGATCTGTGAATAAACAGGCGAGTTCTTTTTGACCAATTCTAACCCCACCCTCCAAAAAAGCTGTACTTAACTCACCGACATTAAAACGGTGCTGCACGACCGGCGGAACGCGGCAGGGGGAAGGGCGGCCCCGAGCCCCAGGGGAGGGCCCCGCAGGGTCCCCGGGACGCGCGCGCCAGGCCTGCGAGCGCCCTTCCCCACCGCGCACGCGCGCCGGCCCTGGGCAGCCCCCGTACCCCGCGGGCTCTGGCACTTTCCAGCTCTGCCTGTTTTCCAGATCTGGACACAATGTTGCCTCCCAGACAGGTCTTCGCTAACCATGCTATGGAAAAGGTCATCCCTCTGCCCAATCCTCACACTTTAGGCCCATCCTTCTTATTATGGCCGGCATTCTGCTACACGAGTTTATTTAAGGTCGGCTCCCCAGCGGAACCGAAGCCGACCCGCCCGGCGCACAGCCGGCTTCCTCCCTGCGATGTGCCCAGCGCCGCAAACAGCGCCTGCTCGGAGCAGGTGCTCCGAGAGTGCTCATGCGGAGGATGAATGGACCGAGCGCTCTGGCTGCTGCACTGGGGGCTGCTACAAGCTCATCCGGACCCCTCTCCGGCTGGGCGAGGAAAAGGAAAAGAGACGCCCCCTGCCCCAGCCGTTGTTGTTCTAGAAGAGACGGAGAGACAGAGACCTCCAGAACTAACTTCTAGTTTCTAGAAAACACAGAGGCTAGGGGAACAAAAGGATCAGACAAATCCAGGATGTGCCTAAAGCCTGGACACTTCAAAAAGTACAGGGCAGGGGAAAGAGGCAGAATCATTCTTTACTGAGAGACAGACGGTGTGTGAACCTTGAATGAATCCTCGGTGGGGCCGGGAGGGGGAGCGGGGAGGACACGAGGCTGGGATCACTGGGGGAAATCTGAACATGTGTGAACATGGGGGTTGTGTGTTTTACAGGCATGACAATGGTTTTGCGGCCACGCCGGAGAATGTCCACATCTAAGGAGTTGCACGTGAGGTGTGCAGGGACGCAGGCTCATGGTGTCTGCAGCTTGCAACACTTCCACCAAGATGAAAAAGAGAAGGGGGGGAGGTGAGGACAAATGTGGCAAAATACTTTTAAAATGAGTGAATCTAGATGAAGATACTCTTTTTTTCTTGTAGATTTGAAATTTTCAAAATAAAAAGTTGGAGGGGAGAGTAAGAGGATAGTATGTACAACTTTATGCAAAAATTTTTTCAAAATATTAGAAACCCCTTTGGAGTGTGTGTGTGTGTGTGTGCGCGCGCGCATAGGCAGGAGATGAGATCAGAAAGGCACTTTGTGGGTGTTAGTTAACAGGCATAAAGCAAGGAATCGGTGACCCAGACCTCTGAAGGGGTGATGGCGACCATCTGAGGGCAGTGGCCGTGGGAAAGAAGACAGAGGATGAAAATACAAAGCAGGTGGATGTGTTGAGGGGTGGTATAATCCGCAGATTATCATTTATTCGTATTTCATGATTTCCCCTCCTGCATCACCATGGATAATTGAGAACCAAATGTACACACTGTAGAGAAAAACGGAGGCGCCCCATATGGAGTTACCGTGGCTCTGGTGGAGCCGCCCTGCCTGATGACACCCACTGGCACTGAGCTTTGAGTTTGGGGCCCTGCAGTTCAGACACCCCAGCAAGGAAGCTCAGAGAGCATCTCCTTGTGTCATGGGATAAACAACAGCAGCTCACACCGGGTCCTCAATTTTTTACGTGGTGCGAAGGTACCAGAAAAGCACAAAACACAAGGCACCCTCAACAAACACTGAGAACATGGTCACAAGTTTGCCAGTGGTAGGAGCAAGGCTTTACCATGATTTACACCTTAGTATTTTTCAATTAAACGTATGTAATTTTCTGATCATTTCATTTAATCCTCAAAGAAACCTCACTTTACAGAGGCACAAACTGAGGCTGGGAGAGATTAAATGACTGGCCGTGGTCACAGTGGGCACTGGATTTGCTGCAGCGGGCTTCCTGCCAGGAAGAGCCAGAGGGCAGCCTGCGTCACAGCACACTCACCAGGGGAAGCGGAAGCTGGCCTGGGTCCTCACTGGAAAGGGCAGCCCTGGCGTAAGAATTCTAGTTTCTTATGATGGGATTTACATGAAGTGCCATCGATGACGTAGATGGCAATGCCTTCCTTTTTTTTTTTACAGTAAATGAAGGCACATTCTACTTTGGGTTAATCATAATGATACCTGAGGGTCTCCCATGCAAATACAACTCTGGGGTGTTCATCACATAAGCTCAACCAGACGGACTAAGACACACAGACAGCTCGGCCACCCAAAGGGGCATCCACCAGCATATCCAGAAAATGGGAGCAGGTGACTTTTCTGTCCAAAAGTTTCCTTCACTGGGACAGATACCATTAGGGATGGCTCATCCTCATTTAAGGGCCTTAGAAACTAAAATCCTTAAAAACAACAACAACAACAGCAAACAGACTCTGGAATAAAAGCCCCCTCGTTTATCTCCCTGCTGTCTCTGGTGAGACCAAACAGCGCCCTCCAGTTATCCATCTGCTCGGCAAAGAGGCAGCTGTTCACCTGGAATTCCCCTTCTGGGGATGTTTTCTCTTCTTCCCCTCCAGCTTTGCTGAGATATGACTGACATATACCACTGCATAAGTTTAAGGTGCACAGTGCGATGATTTGATATACGCATGTATTGTGACACGATTACCTCCACACAGTTAGCTAACACATCCATCACCTCACATAGTTAGGGGGGTTTGGGGTTGTTTTTATGGTGAGAACTTGTAGAGGATTTGTTTTCTAAATACCCTGGCACCGGGCACAAGAGTGTTCACGTTAGAGTTCTTTACATTACAGACAAGGACATTCTAGATGTCCATCAACAGGGGTAGTCCCTCACATTAGGAGAGAAAGGTGGGTGAAAAAAGAGATGTTTATAATTTGGATGTTCCTGACCATTAATCACTACTGATTGAAAAAATTTATATATATATATATATGTCAATTAATTTATATAATCACACATGTATCCATATATATTTAATGTGCACAGAAAAGAGTCTAAAAGGATACCCACCACCATGTTGGTCAGGTTCTAAAATCCACTTGTAAGGGGCAAGATCCTATATAGATGCACTTTGTTTTTGAAGTTTCAGAGTTTCCAGAATGGGAGCTTTACTTAGCCTGCAAATTCATTTCTTATTTCTTAATTTTTTTGGTGTGGGGAAGTAACTAGGTTTATTTATTTATTTTAGTGTGATTACTGGGGATTTAACCCAGGAATTTGTGCATGCTAAACACACACTCTACCACCAAACTATATCCTCCCCTTTTGCAAGATCCTATATAGAAATTTTCTTTTAAAATTTCTAAAGGAAGATATTACAATTTGCAAAATATCCCAGAGTAAGAACTGTGGAGTTGAATTATAAAACTCAAGTCCTGGGTCCCGTCCCTCAATCATTTAACTGTGTGATCCTGAACAAGTTGCCTAATCTCTCTGTGCTTCAGTTTCCTTCTGAACAATGGAGACAAATCCATCTAGCTCCTTAGGTTGTTACGAGGGTTAGGTGCATTAAATTAGTTAACACTTATAAAGTACTTACAAGTATACTTAAAACGGGACCCCGGGAGAGCCAGATACATGTTTGTTAAATACATAAATCAGCGTGGCCCGAATACCAGATTTCCTTCCAACACTGGGAGAGAAACAATCCCATGATGAGATGCACAAGGAAACCCCAGCTCACCCCAAAGAGCGAGCGGCAGGGGTACTTCTCCATCTCACCTTGGCTGTCATGGGCCACTTGGATGGTCTAAATGGACATAGTGTCCCCTCTCCCCTCTTTCGGTCAAGGCACCTTAGATGGCATGTCGCTCTGCTGTGCACTTGCATTAACATGATGACCTGAAGGTAAACGCATGCACTACTCTGTGATGAAGGAAGAGAAGACACTGTGCGATGAAAGCGATGAAAAAGTTCCTGAGTTCGCATTTGTATGACATAAATTTGGTTAATATTTTGTTTGCTGTCATAAGTTGCACAAGCTTAAAAAATATTCCATCATATCTATTTCAATCTAAAGTCTTACAAATTCACCTCCTTCTGGGCTACATAAAGACTTTAAAATCACCAATTTAAGATCTTCTCAGAGTTTAAAGAAAACAAAAACAGGAAATTGGATGCCACTTCCCCCTAGGGAATCTTAATCCATGTTTTAGCAGTGACTTCACACACTCCTAGATCTTAACAGTTTAAAACACGGTTACTAGAATTTAAACCCTAAATTTCTTGCCTTTACATAGCGCTACAAAAGAACTGTTGCTACCGCATTTTGTTTTTATGACAATTTAAGCATTTTCTGCCTTTATCCCGGCAGCCAAAAAGAAGCTAAAAACATTTTTTCCACTTCACCACAACTTCCCAAGCTGAGTGCATACATCTGCACTGAGTTTCCCCAGCAACAAGGGCGTTTCTCGTCCACAGGCTCACCGGGAGCTCTGAGGTCTTCCTCCTGGCTCTGCCCTTCCCTTGCCTGACCTCGCAACGTCACGCAACATCACGCGTCATTCTGGAGTAGCCAGAAACGTCTCTGGGGTGGGAGAGGGATGGAGCGTGGGAGAAAAAAGAACATGGAATTGCCCGCTTTGTGCCTGGCTCGGTACAGACGCGGTCAACACCCCCTGAAAAGGACCTGTGCCCAGTGATCAAAGTTCCTGTCAAAGTAGAACTTGGCCCTTTGGCCTCAAAGCTGCAATTCTATCCACCCAAGGCCTTGTGTCTGTGCTGTGAGCTCATCTCCAAAAGTTTTCTGAATTAGGGAGCCATAGAAAGAGAAAGGGCGCCCCAAGGACATGGAGAGGGTGGTAAGGATCCCAAACAAAAGTGGTCTCGACCTTCAAAAGTAGGCTGTTTGGTTCAAGGGTCAATTCATAGGATGTGTCCCTAAAACAGTGTCCTGTGTGCAGTCTGGGCCCAGTTATGTATCTCAAGAGATGGACTTGGCCCCCCCAAACAGAAGCCTTTCAGACATCCTTCGAGCGTTCTCCTTCTTGCTTTACTTTCTAGAATGAGACTTTAGAGACTTTTCCAGAGAAGCAGAATCTACAGAGGAGTCGCGATGTCTCCTCCAAACTACCTTCCAGAGAGAAGAGGAGTGGGAAAAGCTTCACTAGCATCCTCGGGACGGCAGCAGAGGAGACAACACCAGGGCCACGCTCCACCACCAGCGCCACCAGTTCCAACTTGTTGTCTTGTCTTTGGTCAATTTTCCTAAATTCCTTTTGCAAGAGAGAGAATTGAAAAAACCCTCTTTCCTTAGGCAGCTTAGATTTTTTTCCTTACACACAATGGTAATCATTTTCAATCATTCTCGATACGTTTCCTCGATAAAATCACCCGAAAGCCACTGTTGTCATGGTTGGAAAGCCGGTGACCCTGGTCCGTCTGGCTCCAGAGCCTGGCTTTCTTACTTGACCAGCTTCTGATATAAGGTCCGCCCAAGGTCAAAACACCATATGACCCAGCAACGGTGCCTGTCACTGTGGTACCTGGCAATCCCTGGCTCCCAGGTTTCCTCTGGGTTCCAGATCAAGTGCAAGTCGTGGACGACTTGGACCACGAGGCTGCTCCCTGGGTGTGGGTGTCACCGCCAGTCTGTGACTAAGGTCACATTGGGCTCCCCCCAGAAGGAAGGGGCATGCGATTTAAAAGAAGTACTTTAGAAAAAGGTTTTTTATTGAAGTATAATTGATTTACAGTGCTGTGTTAGTGTCAGGTGTACAGCAAAGGGATTCAGATATATAAATATATATATTCTTTTTCAGGTTTTTTTTTCATTATAGGTCATTACAAAATATTGGATATAGCTCCCTGTGCTCTACAGTAGGTCTTTGTTGTGTATATATTTATATACAGTAGAGTATGTACGTGTTAAGCCCAGACTCCTAATTTACCCCTCCCTCCTTTCCCCTTTGGTAACCATAGTTTGTTTTCTATGTCTGTGCATCTATTTCTGGTTTGTAAATAAGTTCATTTGTGCCATTTTTTTAGATTCTGCATGTAAGTGATAGCACATATTTGTCTTTCTCTGTCTGACTTACTTCACTTGGTATGATCATCTCTGGGTCCCTCCATGTTGCTGCAAAGGCATTACTTCACTCTTTTTTATGGCTGAGTAGTATTCCATTGTGTGTATATGTGTGTGTGTGTGTATACACATCTTCTTTACCCAGTCACCTATTGATGGGCATTTAGGTTGCTTCCATATCTTGGCTATTGTAAATAGTGCTGCTGTGAACATTGGGGTACCTGTATCTAAAAGAAGTACTTTCTGGTTTACAAGAAGTGAGAGAGAGGAGCCTGAAGGCTCCTGAGAAAGACTAAGGCTGGGACAGAACCAGTGTCCACAGGGCCTGCCACCCTCTACCCTCTTTTCCTATGAAGAACTAACTGGGTGGGAGGTGGGGTGGGAAGTGGCTTCAAGAACATGTTTATCATTACAGGGCCTCGTCCCCTCCCCCAGCCTGAAGGAGGCTCCCCTCTGCTCTGGGTCTCACACAGGCTGGAGCAGGAAGGGAAGTGGGTGTCAACACCCAATGCCGGAGGCTCCCCTCACTCCGTCTGCAGAAGGTTTTAAGGGGATCCAGACGTTTCTGAGAGTCCCGATGTGATCCATTTGCTCTCGGGGTGGGCAGAGGGCTAGTATAGAACCCCTGACATCAGCCAGCGCCAGCCCTGCGTCAGCAGGACTTTCTAAGAACGTGGAAAGAGTCTGTGGCTTCTTTCTCCCCAAGCAGCACAGGAGAAACCCTGTATCTACCTACAGCTTGGAAAGGAGCAGGAGAAACGTGAAGGACCAAGCTCTTACCGTAAAGAAATGGAATCAGGATGGAAAAGAGACTATTTAAGCTGGAAAAGACTTGAACCCTGTTGGCAGACGGAAGGCTGTTTTCCCACCTGCTGCTATTCAGAGCTCTGAAGAGAGAAGATGTAGAGAATACGAAGTCTTCTTTTTCTTGTTTTCTTTTTTGTTGTTGTTGTTGCACAGCTGAATTGCAGTGTGTAAATTCTACAGGCCTACTATGCACAAAATGCGTTGGCTCCCGAATTAGACAGTGGTGATGGCTTTACAGCCTCGTGAACAGACTAAAACCCACCAAACTGTACCCCTTAAAAGGGTGAACTTATGGTACATACATGAAGTGGACCATAAAAAATTAATTAAGAAAAATGACCCCCCCCAAAGAGACAGATGCCATGCAGTATGGCTTTTTCCCTCTTCATTACTTTTTCTTTATGCCTTTATGATCAAAATCTGATACGTTTTAATTGACCTTGTGTTTGCTGATGTCTTTATCTGATTTGAAACCGTTTCTTTATTTTGTGCTTTGAGACAAAGGCACAGCTGCGGGAAGACCCAGGGGTTAGCCAGTGAGCATAAAAACGTGGTGCAAACCTGATAAAGAGATGCTCTGAGACAGCGATGCGTAAACGCAGCGGACCGACTGCGCATATCGGAACTTTAACAAACCAGTACAGTTTCAGTCACTACATTTATTCGAGTGAGTCCAGAAAAGAAGCACAAGAGGATTTCAGAGGAGATGAGGTTCAAACACCTGGAGGTTTGGCGTCCAGCACAGAGAAAGTGGAGGAGACATTTGGTTCTTGCCTGAAGAGAGCAGAGAAGTTAGGAAGAAGGACGCCTGGCTGCTGGGTCCAGCGCGGACAGTCCTGTGATTACGGACAAACGCACTCTCGTTTCTGCCCTCTGATGTCCTCACCATCGAATGAAATCACCGGACTTGGCCTGAGAGAGTACGTGATACGGTCTTTACCTTGATGACACCTGTCAAGGTCCTTTCAAGTGTATCCACTTCTTAACACAACATCACCAGTCCCAGCTATAAACGCTGAAAATAACTGAGCAGTTACACAAAGCTCCTCAGAAAAGGATTCTCGCTGTGAGACCGTAATACCGAACAATCAGAAACAGACTTGCTTGCCAAATAATAGGCCACTGGTTAAATAAATGTAGACCAGCTCTCAAAATCCATTTCACCCAACGCCGGTTCTCTGGGGATTTTCATTTTACAAGATGATCAATTTACCAAATGTGCATCTTTTAACTATTTGTGAGGTTTATACAATTGCGTACTAGACGGGATGCTCCAGCAGCTTCAGCTTATGATATATTAGTATCAGTTAGAGTAGCTTTTAACAGCTTAAAGCTGTGACACTTCTTACCAGAGGTAATTGCTTTAAAAAGCTTTTGAAGATTTCTGTGATACTTTGTAAGGAACGTTCTATTTTCAGAAGCTAAGAATTGTTGTGTCTTCTTAGGACTATGTTAGCCTTAGTTAACAGTAATTAGTAGCCTAATTATTAAGAATATGAGATAATTGGAGAAATTTGATAATTTATTGAATATTTGATGATGCTAAGGACTTATTTTTGTTTAATAACGGTATTAAATTTATGTCGAAAACAAGATTCTTTACCTTTTAGAGACTAAAATTAAAATATTTATGAATGTAATTTTAAAAACAGTAATTAGTAGCTTAAGTGCAATGAGACATGGTAGTTTCTTAGTTTCCTAGTTCATTTCCTAACTTCATTCATCCTTATGTTTTTAGGATTTCAAGCTATTTTCTAAAAATTCTTTGACCTTAGTGACGTAGTGTTTTGGGTTACGTGTGAGGCTCCCGTCTTCTGCTTCTTTCTAGAAATTCCTCTATACACCCTCACTTCCCTTCCACATCTCAGGGCTGTTCTATCCTTTCATGTCAAATGATTTTGCAAACAGCTGACAGGTCGACACCCCCTGATTTCTCCCTAGAATCAGAGTTTTAGCGTGGCGTATGTGTGGGGAATGTTTTATCATTTCCAACTTCTTTCTGATGCCTCGAAACTTACATGTAAACTTAATTTTTAAGTTTTTTCACTGCAGGACCCTCAGAGTTGATATGCCATTTGATGAACTAGCAGGAGAACATTAAAAACGCACAAAGTTCTTTAAAAACAGAAATAAAAAAAAAAGAAAAAACAAGATTCAAGTACTTAAAAGAAACACATCTTATGGTAAATTGGAACATTTGAAAAATTCATCAAATTAGCGTTCAGGCAGCTGACTTTTGTAAAATTGATCTAGAATGGGATACCTCAACACAAAAAAATCCTAGTTGTCATTAAAATGTTGCACATGTGTATTTATTGATATGAAAAGATATTCACAATATATTTAAGTTTAAAAACAATACATACAGCCTGACACCACTTTTCTGAGGGGAAAAGATACAGACAGGAAGGAAAAAATCCAGGAAGAAATGCCCTAAAATGTCACAGTGCTCGTCCGCAGGGGGCGGGACTGCAGGTGTTTCTGGTTTTGCCTTTTTCATCTTCTTATCGTATACATATATATGTAATTTCTTATTCACAGATGTATATATATGTACGTGTACACACACCCACACACCCCACCCAAAGTTCAAAGGATCTTAGGTCAGGTGTTTAATCACCCTCACTCTAAAATTTTAAAGGATGTTTTTCATTTTGCCTAAATTATACATAAGTTTATACACCCACACATATACAGTGTGTCTCTACGATATATATATAAATGTAAAACACACACATATATAAACTTGTACAAAAATGGATGAAAATTTTAAAACAAGAGAACTTGAACCCATGGCCAAAGGCCCTTCAAACCCAGATCACCCGTGGGAGTAAATAATATGGAGAGGATGCAGCTGGAGGCTGTAGTCTTTGCTAAGATTAATAGGAAATGAAATAGAACATGAAAACGAATATATGTATGTATACGTGTGACTGAAACATGATGCTGTGCACCAGAAACTGACACAGCATTGTAAACTGACTCTACTTCAATAAAAAAAGAATGCAAACTAAACAAGATAGGAAATGAAGTGTCAATCACAAAGATTTTTTTCAGACATCAGGAGAAAGGCTCAAGGTGCAGGAGAGGCACCCGAGTGCGCGCTGGAGGGACGGCAAGGGCCTGCTGGCTGCCCCAGGAGGCGACAAGCACTCAGGTCCCCATGTAAACACAAGAGGCGGGGTCAGCTGATACCTACAGGCCCCCTTCTCCTCAACTCCAAGCAAGCTGGACGGCCGTGCCCGGATCCAAGGCGGGCATGGGGTGAGCGGCAGGGAAGGGGCTGGTGAGGCTGGAGTGAAGCTGGGGCTAGGCTGTAAGAGAGAAGGCCAGGGTCCTGACCGTCTGAGGACAGCAGGTACACCGAAGACATGTGACCTTCCCGGGGACAATTTATGCCCGGAGCAGAGCTGATCCCCATTTGCATAACTCTTAGTTGAGCAATTTCTCACAGAGGAAGACATGGGGCATTGCTGAGACAACTGGGGGTTTTTTGGTTTTGTTTCTCTTGCCAATAAAAGGGAACACTGTGAAAACAAGATGAGCTCATGGAAACCTACGTGTCATGGGGGAACGTGTCACTGAAAGGACCAGAAGGGTTAAGTCAAAGCAGAGTCTGAATTCTGTACGTACAACCGGCCAGGAAGTGTATGAAACATCCACTTTGTTTCTAGCCTCGAATTTTTAGGATCCACGAACCAGCCACCTTGACTTAGAAACACGTAAAGTTACATATTTATATTCTACTCTAAGAGTTAAGTCAGGTTTACATCAATAGATTAACGGACTAAAAGTTATGATGAAATCGAGAAAAATGGAACTTCTCCCAAGACAGCTGAGGAGCTAAAGGTTATATATCCCACCAGACATTTCTGCACAATTCTTGGACGTAGACGACAAGTCGCCAAAAGTTTAGGTTTTCCAGAGGCTAAAGCAAAGGGGAAAAATCCCCATGGATGTAAATCAACCTGCTTCGCTACAGCGGGCTTTCTCAGCCTCAGCACTCTTGACATTTTGAGCCATAAAACATTATTTGTCATGGGGCCTGTCCGGTGCACTGTGGGTAGCTGGCATAATCCTTGCCTTCTACCTACAAGATGCTAGGAACATCCCCCGCCCCTTTCCCCATCGCCAGGTGTGACGACCAGAATGTCTCCAGACGTTGCCAAGTGTCTCCTGATGAACGCTGCATGGTAGGAAATGATCTTAAGTATCGATATTTTCTGTTACATGCTTTGTTACTCATCCGGGAGGAGGGGTTTACTATTCCATTATAAAATGTGAAGGGCACAGCCAGAAACCTTGTCCCGCTGATGCCTGCGTTTGGGTTGTACACACAGACACAGGCTCCCAAAGACACACACAGACCTGGTGTTTGCTGGACGAGACTCAGAAAATTTCCTTTTAATTTTTTTTTTTTTAAAACTGAAGTATGGCTGATGTATAATACTGTGTTAGTTTCTGGTGTACAGCAGAGTGATTCAGTTATGCATACACATATGTATACATTCTTTTTCAGATTCTTTTCCATTATAGGTTATTACAAATGATTGAATCTAGTTCCCTGTGCTCTACAGTAGGACCTTGTTTATCTATTTTATATATAGTGGTATATATCTTTTAATCCCAAACTCCTAATTTATCCCTTCCCTCCCACCTTTTTCCCCTTTGGTAACCATAGTTTCTTTTCTATGCAATTCTATTCTGGAGACCCAGAAACTTTTTATGAGAAAGCTATCGCCCTGATTCTATACTTAAATACATAATAAGCTAGTCTCATGAGATAAAGCTAGAAGAAACAGTAAGAATGATCTAATTGACCTGCCCCCTCTTATGAGGAGGCTCAAAGAAGTCAAACCAAGATTAGTTACTAATAGATTTTATTTGCATTGACGGTAACAAAAAAACACATTTAAAAGTATAGTGAACAGAACAAGAGCGCCCAGAAGTAGTCAGCTGATCTTTCACAAAGGAGCAAAAGCAATTCAATGGAGAAATGACAGTCGTGTCAAGAGGTACTGGAACAACTAGACATCGAAATGCAAAAAAAAAAAGAAAAAAAAAAGTAATCTAGACCCAGATCTTCCATCTTTTACAAAAATTGTGTCATCAATGATACCTCAATTTTAAAAAAATTAACTCAAAATGGGTAAATGCAAAAATATATAAAAAAAAAAAAACCCAGAAGGTAATACAGGAGAAACTTTAGATGACCTTGGCTTTGGGCGATGATTTTTAGATACAAAACCCAAAGCATGATCCATGAAGGAAAAAACTGACCAACTGGATTTCACTAAAATTAAAAACTTCTGCTCTGCGAAAGTCACTGTTAAGAAAATGAAAACAGAAGCCACAGCCTGGGAGAAAATCTTTTCAAAACATAAATAAAGGACTGGCATCCCAGATACACAAAGAACTCTTAAAGATCAATAATTCAAAGACAAACAACCCAATCAAAAACTGAGCATGAGCTCTGAACAGACTCGTCACCGGAGAAGAGAAGAGACAGCAGGGGAGCCCGTGGAAGAGGCTCCACGTCACAGGTCGTGAGGGAACTGCAGGTGAAAACACCGCTCAGAGTGATGGAAATCCAGCACACTGACGTCGCCAAACGCTGCCGACGTAGGACACGAGGCACTTTCATTCACAGCTGGGGATTGAATGAAAGAAAAACAGCACGGCCACTTTGCAAGACAGCTTGGTGATTTCTCACAAAACTAAATCCACTCTTAACATAGGAGTCTGTCTTTCTACTACCTGGTATTTACCCAAATGAACTGAAAACTTAAGCTCACACCAAAACCTGCTCATGGATGTGGATCGCAGCTCTATTCATAACTGCCGCAACTTGGAAGCAACCAAGACATCCTACAGGAAGTGACTGGAGAAACAAACTGCGGTCCATCCTGTTTACCAATAAAAAGAAACAAGCTATCACGCCAGAGAAAGAAGGAGAAACTTAAATGCACGTTGCTAAATGAAAGAAGCCAGTATGGAAAAGCCACATACTGTATGACTCCAACTAAATGACATTCTGGGAAAAGCAAAACTAGGGAAACAGTTAAAAGGTCAGTGGTGGAGCACAGGGGACTTTCAGGGCCGTGAACTACTCTGGATGACACCGTCATGATGGATACAGGTCATCAGACATTTGTCAAAACCCACAGAATGTACAGCACCAAGAGTGACCCCCGATGGAAACTGTGGACTTTCGTTAATAATAATGTATTAATACAATTGTCACCAATTGTCACAAATGTACCACAATACGTAAGATGCTAATAATTAGGGGAAACCAAGGGGGTGGTGAGCGCTGCATGGGAAACCCTCCGTACTTTCCCCTCACTTTTTCTGTAAGCCTAAAACTGCCCTAAAAAATAAAATCTATTTTTTTAAGTATATTGTGTCAGAACAGGCCTCGAGTCACATACTTTTGAGTCAGTATTTCAGAAAACGGATCCTCAGTTTGGGGAAGACCGTTGCCTTAAAAGGTTCCTGCTGAGAAAAGTTGCGTATGTCCCCGTAACATGCTCCTTCTTAACACCCAATGTTCTTTACGATTATCAAGGGTAGACTGTTACCTGCTCTGCCTTAATCATCGTGATTAGCAGCACTATTTACAATAGCCAAAACATGGAAACAGCCTAAATGTCCATCAACAGGTGACTGGATAAAGAAGATGCGGTATATTTATACAATGGAATACTACTCAGCCATAAAAACCGACAACATAATGCCATTTGCAGCAACATGGATGTTCCTGGAGAATGTCATTCTAAGTGAAGTAAGCCAGAAAGAGAAAGAAAAATACCATATGAGATCGCTCATATGTGGAATCTAAAAAACAAAAACAAAAACAAACACAAAAACAAACAAACAAAAACAAAGCGTAAATAAAGGACAGAAATAGACTCACAGACAGAGAACACAGACTTGTGGTTACCAGGGGGGTGGAGGGTGGGAAGGGATAGACTGGGATTTCAAAATTGTAGAATAGACTACACTGTATAGCACAGGGAAATATACACAAAATGTTATGATAACTCACAGAGAAAAAAACGTGACAATGAGTGTGTATATGTCCATGAATAACTGAAAAATTGTGCTGAACACTGGAATTTGACACAACATTGTAAAATGATTATAAATCAATAAAAAATGTTAAAAAAAAATCATCGTGATGTAAAATACAACAGAATTTCATGAAATCTTCTTGGCTGAGTTCCCAAACGTCTACATTTTTAGCTGGGGAAGATAACTGGTAAGAGGTGGAAGCTCCGTGAATGTTTAATAATAAAGTTGTATTCCTAACAACATGCCTGCAGTTATTTACAATAAATGAAAGATACAACTGAGTTAGACGCGGAAATGGCAAAAGGCAAAGACCATCTGATAAGGCAGCCCTGAGTACACACAGATAGTTGCACAGCGAACAGCATTTTATCAGAAATTAGTAATCCTACAAAATCACCACTGTCGACCAATAGTTCGGTAAGTCAATTAAGTAAAAGGAGGACTATCTGGTACCCTTCAAGGGACGACTGTGGAGCGTCGAAATTGACGATAAGAAAGAGGCTGGATCTCATGAGCGAAACTGGACGGGGCATGTGAGGAAGGAGGGTAGGAGTCTGATGTCTTATGTTAAAGCTTTTCAGTTGTTTTGGTTTTGAAATTATGTGCAAGTGTCACCTGGAAAGGGAGAATTAATTTTCAAGATGGCTGAAAGAACTCTGACTAAATAAAAAATGTTTATAATGTAATTTTCGAGCAAAGTAAGACACAAATTTTATCTACATTACGATGACAGATGTAGAAAAAAGTTTGGAAAGGATTATTCAAATCAAATTGCATCAAAATGAAAATAAAGACACTTTCATCCTTCTCTGGTTTTAATTTTCCTCCCTCTCCACTGCCAAAATACCCACAACAAGCTACCTTGTTTTACTTTTATAAAAAATACAGTCGTTAAATTAAAAATCAAACACAGTGAACCACTTATGGACACTGGTCACCCCCACGCAGCTCAGCCTCATCGAGGCCCCATGAACTGGGAGACAAGCAGCCTGGAGGTGCTGTTCCTGTCCGGCTGCCCTGACGTCAGAGGCAGCCTCAGTTTCCTCCAATGCAGTGGGATAAGCATTGCACTCCTCCCCACGGGGTGCGCTGGAGTTGACTGTATTCAAGGACACAAAGGCAGAGAAAGCAGTCCTTCCCCAGGCCCGGCCCCCCACCAGCTTGCGGTGAAGCATGTCGGTCAAAAGCCAGGTAATAACTCCGCCCTGGAAGACCACACATCACAGGGCCAAGACTTCCAACACAAAAGAAGAGTGAGAACTGGAAACCATTCTTTGGACCAAGCTTGAAGACAAAGTTGTGGCTTCTCCAGTGGGATGGAAGACACTGGATGTGGATGGAGGAGGCTGTCCCTTTAAACTGATTCCAGGCGTTTAAAAGTGAAGAGGAGACTGGAGGCCATGGCTGGGTCCCAAGCCACTTTCTTAAGACACAAGTGGCTAAGAGGTGTCTTAAGCTGCAGGAGGAGAGCAAGAGATGGCAGAGACCCATCAAGCACCATGGTCCCCAAACTGTGTGCCAAGGCACCCCAAGGCGCCAACAGCGAACTCACAGGGGGACCTGGGGAGACCTCACATTTTCACGGGAGGCACAATGACATTTGTATGACACTGTGAGAACTGCTGGCTCGAGGCAGCCTCGTATCTACATCAGCTGGTGCTGGATTCCTTGCACCAACCTCACATCCGTGGGAAATCAGGCCTTCCGTGGTTGCTTTGATTAAAGAACAACTAGCACATGAAGGTCAACATCGAACAGAAAGTGACGAGGGCGGTGTCCAAATCCGATCCCAAGAGCTGAGGAGCCACGTGGCACAGGTGTAGACATCCCATTAGCGCATACTTGTGTTCCTCTGAGAACAACAGAAAAGTGTTATTTTTTGCTTTCCAAGTATTATTATTTCACATGGTACTCAGTTGTTGCAACAAATGCCTAAAAGTTGTTTGGACCTAACTCCCGGGTCAATGGTGCTGCTTCTGCTGTAGGATTGCCGTGAAAAAATGACCAAGACAGTCAGGGGGCTGTGAAGCAAGAATGTTTGGGAACCGGTGAGCCGGTAACTTTGAAGAGCAAGCAGCAGCGGACAGCGGGGAGGACAGAGCAGGTGGGTGCTGTCAGCTGGAGCGGAGGGTGGGGCCCCCGAGGGGCGCGCAGGAGGTGGGGGCGTGCGGGAGGGTGCGGGGCTGCGGCCTGGGACCCACGGGTCCGCCTCCCACGCAGCTGGCACTGCCATCAGGGGAAACCTCGATTCTCAGGAAGGACTGATGCCCTGGAGGAGGTCCCCAATCCGTTTAGGAAAATGGTAAATCACTTAAACAGTGTGACGGATATTCTGTTGAATTGCCGTTTCTCTGGGTAAAAATTTCTCATTTTCTTTCCCCTCCCCATCCTAGTCACCCAGGCTCAAAAGCTCTGTCCTCTTGGTGACCTGCATGTCACACTCCATTCTTTGGGCAGCTCTCCGTCAAGCCCTGCTGTGTTCACAGCAGAGCCATGCTGGGTTTCTAGGTGGAAGGCAGGGTGGAGGGGAGCTGGACCACACGAACAGTGTATTCTGATGGTTTTCTCCTGTTGGTCTTCCTTCTCTACTGAACTCTCCAGGATAGTAATTACTGAAAGATCCGCTTTGGGTATAACTATTCTGGGGGGTTGTGGTCGCCTCTGACCCTCTGGCATCAGTCTTTCTCATCACATCATCATCTCACCACAGCATGCAACCAGGACAGACATCTGTGTGTGTTGCCATGGTGACACCATCCTGCCTTCCCCATTTGGGCAAATCCCACCAACCCTCCAAAGCGAGATTCGGTGTGAATCAGGCTGACTTCTCTCCATCATCAATTCGGAACAGTTTCAGAAGGATAGGTGTTAACTCTTCTCTAAATGTCTGGTGGAATTCACCTGTGAAGCATCTGGTCCTGGGCTTTTGTTTGTTGGGAGTTTTAAAATTACTGATTCAATTTCAGTTTGGTAATTGGCCTGTTCATATTGTCTACTTCTTCCTGGTTCCGTCTTGGCAAATTGTACCTTTCTAAGAAATTGTCCATCTCTTCTAGGTTGTCCTTTTTGCTGGCGTACAGTTGCTCATAGTGGTCTCTCACAATCCTTGTATTTCTGTGATGTCAGTTGTCACTTCTCCTTTTTCATTTCTAATTTTATTAATTTGGGCCCTCTCCCTTTTTTTCTTGTTGTGTCTGCTAAAGGTTTATCAACTTTGTTTATCTTTTCCAAGAACCAGCTTTTAGTTTTACTGATCTTTTCTATTGTTTTTTTTTTAATTCTCTCCTGTAATCGATGTAGGACTTAACCACAATTCCCAGGACCTCTCTGATAGTCCTGCTTTATGTCATTCTGTAACTCTGCACCACCTCTTGTGAATGTGGGTGGCTCGCTCCTCGACTAGACTGTAAACTTCTTGAGGGCAGATACTGTCTGTTCTGCCTCTTTGTATGGCCACCGCTTCCACCACCGAGACACACACAGGCCCACTGCCTGGTGACCAAGTCACCGCAACATGCCATCACTGGATTAAAGTGGAACTTGGAAACCCCATGAACCGCAGTCTGCAGTCAGAAACAATTGTGTACACATATCCCACTGCATTTATTAACCACAGTCTATCTGGTTTATAATAGATAATCAATAAATGTTAGTTCCCCAATTGTTTTCATCTCAGGTCTGTCTAGACCGTGACAACTAGCATGAGGTCCCCCTTCCCTGAGAGCCTGTGATCAAAGAATTGGGGCTGAAATCTCTACTTACAAATAATTTCCCCGAAATGAAGCAGCCAAGGGCTTCAGGATGAGGAGATTTGGGTCCAGCCTGGTTCCTGTGTGTATTAATAGCCATACAGACATCAGCAAGTTACTGGCTTAAATTTTTCTACTCATCGGTAAAATGTGGATAGAACTCCTCCTTCAAGGGTTATGGGGAGGGTTAAGTGAAATAGCGTATGTTAAAGGCTCCACCCCCGAAAAAGTGAACAATACATTGCTCCCCATTTTCCCTCCCTGGCCTCCCAAAACAGGGAGCTTCAGATCACAGTGACATTATCGTGCGCAAGTGAGGAGAGGCTCCTGTGACCTCTGCACAAACAAAACTGTTCAGGAAGAGTCGCTGCGGAGCCGCTGAGAGCGTGGAGCCCCGCACAGCCGCGCAGGCCCCTCGGGCGCCCGGCCCCGGCGCCGCCCTCGCCCCCCGCCCGCCTCCCCGGGACGGACGCGCCAGGCTCCGGGCCCTTCCCCAGCTCACGCTGATCCGCTCGGTCCTGTCGCTGTATTTCCAGCCCCCACCCACACATCTGGCAGGAAAATGAGTTCTGGATTTGCAGCCACCTCTTGCTAAGCTGGCTTTGGGTTTTTTTCTCTGATTTGGCCACCAAGAGAGTAAAGGCGTGAAGAACTCTATCTCGGGCCTCAAGGCTCGTCAGAGTGAAGGACAAAGGAGAAGAAGGAGGAAGGGGGCAGCACACAGGACGGGTCCGCCGCCCGGGTTCGCACGCGAGGCGAAGCTGCCTCCACGCAGCGGAGGGAGCGACGCGAACCGGCCGGTCCCTCTCGCGCCCCCTGCGCCTCGGGGACGCGCCTCCGCCAGCCCCACGCCGGCCCGAGAGGGACTCCGGGTGGACACCGTCGGCCTTTCAAGCAGCCGCGGGAGGAGGAAGTTCCTCGTTCCCCCGGGCCCGGGGTTTTTCTCTTTTGGGTGTGTTTTCTCTTTCTGAAACCAGGAAGCTCAATTTGCCTAATGGTCCAACCCCAGCAGGATGACGGACTCTTCCCTGAAGCGCCCGCAGTACCGTGGTCCGTCCCCCCGGGGGGAAGGCGCCTCGTTTCCCAATCACCCCGACACAGGAGCCTTCCTCATCTCCTCGGGGAAGCCTGTCCTGCTGCTATTTTTATGAAAAGTACTATGTTCGCCGATCATTCATATTTCTGTCTCCTCTTCTCACCAAAAATGCCGAAAGTGCGAACACTGCGTTCGATCTCCATTCCCTAAAAACAAAGATCAAAGTGTCTTTCCTCCCGGCCTCTATTTCTTTCTCCACTTCCCGCTGAACTGCTTTTGGGTTCAGAAGCTCACACCCTGGCCCTCTTCTCAGTTCCGTCTTTAGCCCGTAACGCCCAGCAAGTTCTGCTTTGCTCACAGCCACTGACATCCTCTTTTCTCACTTACTATTTTTGCTAAAAACGTGCTCTCCCTTCGTAACACATGCAGACACGCCAGGCCCTCCCTGTCAGGGATGTATGCCCTCCCCATGCCATCACCTCCCCTGGCCTTCACCTCCAGATGGGCGGGGGGCCTCGCCCCCGCCCCCGCGCGGCCCCACAAGGGAACGGGGGCGGGGTCCCCTCAGAACCAGAGGACGGTAGGCACGGGCTGAGCTGGAATCCCAAGCTGCTGGTTGACCTTGGGAAGTAACACTTAATCCCTTCATCCTCAGGTGGCTCACCTGGAAAATGAGGCCACTGCCCACTCCCCACAGGACCACTGTAGGGGCGTCTTGCGCTCATCCACCCAGGGCACCATGCAAGCACCCACCCTGGGGGGCTCGCGTCAGCATCACTGCAGTGACCCACCACTGCCTGGTGGTCCCTGCATAAGCCTTCCTGCATCCTTCCCACACCTTAATTCAGCTGCGCCAGTTGGAGCAGCACATCCTGTATGTGTTCTAGCCACCGATCAGGCCCCAGTTCTCAGCCTCCGCTGCACATGGAAACAACGTGGAGCTTCTGAGGGAACGACGTGGGCCCGGCTCTACCCCAGGCCAGCTGCGCGGCGGCCCCTGGGGTGAAGCCTGGTGCCCGCAGTTAAAACTCTCTACAGGTAAACAAGTAGTGATAGGAACTCCAGGTGGTGGATGGGTGAAGACAAGCAGGGTAACGGGGTGGGGGCGGGCTAGGGGGCAGCAAGGCCTGTGCGGGGATGTGCCCGGGGAACGGCCCCGTGGAGGGGACAGCCTTGCGGATCAGGGACGGAGTGGACAGGGGACTGGGCCGGCACGGCAACGCCTGCAGGAGACACGGGGCCACCGCTGTCCCCAGAGCACCCCAGCTCTCCCCTCTGCAGTCCTGCTTGCTCTGCCCTGCCTTCAACCGGGCAATTTGGTGCAATACCTCAGCTTCCTTCCAACAATCCCCCATTTTTTGCTTACGCTAGCCTGAGGAGGTTTCCATGGAAACCCAAAGAACTTCTACTAATACAGTAAGTTATTTAGTTTATATGTAGAGATATAAATATATATGTGTGTGTTTAAAACTTCTTTTTAATGGAGGTACTGGGCATTGAACCCAGGAGCTCGTGCATGCTAAGCAGGCGCTCTACCACTGAGCTCGACCCTCCCCCAGGTTATTTAGTTTAAATTTGTCTTATTTCTGTAGTCATATCTGACAAACATGGAACTTCAAATCAGGAAACAGGGGGGAATTTATTATAGCCTCGGCCACTGAGTATCCCAAACATACTCCTTAACCTTTTCCGGACCTCCCGTCTTCTCACTTGTGTAACAGGCGGGGTGAAATAAATATCCATCTCTTCCAGCTCAAATTCTGTGCATCTGGGCTCATTTTCACGTGCTGAATATACTGTAAGAGGGACACTGGAGGTGCAAATATATGGCGTGGGCCTCCCCTCGGGGAGCCGAGTGGCTCAGCCTTCAGGTTAATGGAAGTTAATTTCACGTATTTGGGGAACTCTTTTCTTTCCTTCCTTCCTCAGTTCATGTCACCAGCTCGTCACTGTCCCTTCCCTCACTCCCTCAACTTCATGAGCTTGACAAAGTATTATTGGTGCATTTAGCATGTAAAAATGTTTACCTGTTGATGGGAATGTAAATTGGTGCAGTCACTATGGAAAACAGTATGGAGATTCCTTAAAACACTAAAAATAGACCTACCATATGATCCAGCAGTCCCACTCCTGGGCATATGTCCAGAGAAAATTATAACTCAAAAAGATACATGCACCCCAGTGCTCACGACAGTACTGTTTACAATAACGTGGAAGCAACCTACATGCCCACCGACAGGTGAATGGGTAAAGAAGTCGTGTTGTGTGTATACATACACACACGCACTACTCAGCCATGGAAAAGAATGAAATAATGCCATGTGCAGCAACATGGGTAGACTTGGAGATCATCATTTTAAGTGAAGTAAGTCAAACAGAGAAAGATAAATATCATATGATGTCACTTATATGTGGAATCTAAAAAAATACAAATTTTATTTACAAATCAGAAATAGACTCACGGACATAGAAAACAAACTGTGGTTACCAGGGAGGAAAGGGGGTGGGGAGGGATAGGTTAGGAGTTTGGGATTAATAGATACAAACTACTATATATAAAATAGTTAAACAACAAGGACCTGCTGTACACAGCACAGGGAACTATATCCAATTTCTTGTAATGAGCTGTAATGGAAAAGAATCTGAGAAAATATATATATGTATGTATGTGTATAACTGAATCACTTTGCTATACACATGAAACTAACATTGTAAATCTACTACACTTTAATAAAAAATAAGAAATTTTTTAAAAATGACAATCTAGATTTTAAGAAAAACATTTAAAGAGCAATTTCAAAAGAATAACCCTCCCTGACCTCAATCATCACCTCAAATTAACAGAAACCTCATTTTTTATTTTTCTGTCTGATGTCTCACACACACACACACATCCCACCTAAGGCAGTGCTGAATTATTCTGCACAATCTAAAGCAGTGTTGCTATCCCCAGGTCCCTGGTTTAGAGCCAGAGGTCAGTCCCCGCTCTCCGCTCAGGCGTGGGGCATTGTGACTCTCAGTACATGACGAGGGATTTATATCTTCCTTCACATCTGGTGCTCAGGCAGCATCGCAGATAGGACACCCGCCCAGAACAACTGTTCCAGTGTAACCGTCTACACCCGCTGCCCTCTGATGTAAACCCATGTCTGCACTGCTCTGGGATCTACACTTTGCACACACCCTTCCAGAGTGGTATCATGTTTGAAAATCAGGCATGAATCTCTCAAAATCACTCAAAGTAATCTGACAAAGTCCAGAAGAAATAGAAAATTTAGCCCGAGAAGCACTGTTTTTAAATGAGAAAACAGGACTGTTTAACAGCTTGCTCTTGGAGAAGCACCCTTGGCCGAGAAACCCCGAGAGTCCTGGCTTCAGACCGTGCAGTGAAAGTGAGGACCCCGTGCCCCGCCCGCCCAGAACGGCACCCGCTGTGCGTGGGCGTGACCGGCCCCTGGAGATGCTGACAGGCTGATGGTTTCTTAAGTGAGTGAGGTGAGCTGTTGGAGCAGAGGAGCAGGACCCTGGGTAGGGAGACTGGCAGAGGCTGCAGCTGCAGTAAGGAGTGATGACAGAATTTGTCTGTAAGCGTTCAGAGCAGAGGTCGGCGGTGACAACATCTACTAATGGTACAAGTCCCATCTGACGCTGGACGGAAGAGCCCAGAATCAAAAAGGCTAAACTGCAGCAGACTTAACAGGTCATTTAGATCAGCAGCCTCAGCCTCTCCTTGGAAGCGGGTAGAAACGCCAGTTCCCAGATCCCCCGGCCCCAGATCTACTGAATCAGACCCTCTGGGGCCAGCGATCTGGGTTCCAGCCAACCCGCCATCGGATTCTTACCCCTGCTGAGTTCCTACCAGTTCACTAGTCCAACTTCCTTACTTTACAGACAAGACAGTGACGCCCAGTGACGCCCGAGGGCCAGCCCCGTGCACGTGGCCAAGTGAGAAACCAGAATCCCAGCCTTCAGGGTCTCCGCCCAGAACCTCAGATATCTCCGTGCCTGGTTTTGCTTGCACCAAAGTATCCACTTTCAAAGAATCTAAATTTAATAAAGTACATTTAAGCAAACTATAGTTAAGATCAGTAAGCCTGGGTATCAGAGGCTTGAGGGTGTCCAGAACCTCAGAACAGGCAGAGGACAAGGAGAGTCAGCGGAAAGCAGGCAGCACCCTTCTAGAACTCAGAGAGCTCGGGCAGTCGCAGCCCAGTGTGATGGAAACTCAGATGAGAAGACACATTTTCAAAAGGAAGAGCAGACAACAGATTAGGCTTTAAGACAAAGCACAGCCTCAGTTGTCGACCCACGGATAATACACTGTTATAAATGGAACTTTTTCAACTGATTAACAAACGCATCCGCACTCTCCGTCTAACTGGATGTCATTCAATTATCCTAATTCAAAGCAGGGGAAACCCCAGGTGCAGGAGCAGAGGGCTGAGCCCCTTCCAAGTCCAGCCGGACCTGGACCCCCGACACGAACGCACCTCCTCATTCATCTTCCCTGTGTGGGTTTGAAACCTGGCTCCCCTGTCACCATCAAAACGAACGAGGCCAGGGAGTGAAAATACAGCAACTTCCTTGATCTCTCTTCCTTTACCAAGAGGGTAAATCTGTGGGGTCTTGTTCGGAAACAGTGCTTTCTCACGGCTGGGAGGGGAGAGCGAGGCTTGTGGGGAAAAGGTACAAGGCCACCCCCACCGCCGCGGGACGCGGTTGTCCGGATTCCCACCAGGTTCCTGGACGTGAGGCTTGGGCTGGCGGCTGGAGAGCATGCAGATGGTCCGACCAGGACCCCATCAGGGCAGCTGGTCATCCTGACCCACCCACGTGGTCCCTCCCTGAGCCCCAAAGGGACACAACACTTCTCATACCAGGAAATAGGGACATTCTGACTTTTTCTTCTCTGCTCGAACTGGAAGGAACATCTGACCCTAATGTGTGGGGTCATCGCAGCATAATTCATGTTAATGCACAGAATGCTTCTGGGGAGCAGAGGGCTGGCCTCCTGAGGACAGCTTCAGTTGCCATGCTGGGTCTTATAGTTGGAGCGTTAGGTCTAATTGCAGTGCTAGATTTTATAAATGTTGTGACCAAGACACTTCTACACCTGTTTATCTTGTCCGTCCTTGGCGGCCCACGTAACCACTTCTTTGCAAAAACCATCTTGTTTCACTATGCCTCTCAATACAGCCTTCAAGACACATTGCAAAAGAGGAGCACAGAAATCCACTGCACAGTGAAATGGAAAGGGTCTTCAGTCCAAGTCCTAGGAAGTACATTGAGTTTTCCCACCATTTCTCTTAGCAGCTGCTTAGCTGGGGTTTAAATGACCATTTACAAAATAGCTAGTCCCAGCTGCGCTGTGTTCTGAACTGCTTTTCTCTCTTCTACTTGAGCAGAAGACACTAGATCGGGGAGGGGGAGGGGAGACGGCTGGAAGGGGTGGGCATGGACGGTGGGATGCGCCATGAAACGTCCCAGTCTCAACGTCAGGTTTACATGCCCTGAAATAAGACTTGTCCAGGGGGGACAGTATAGCTCAAATGGTAGAGCTTAGCATGCACAGGGTCCTGGGTTCAATCCCCGGTACCTTCTCTAAAAAGAGATAAATAAACCTAATTACCTGCACCCCAAAAAAAACATTAAAAAAAAAAAAAGACTTGTCTACAACACACACATCACCCCTCCCCTCATCTGAGGTTGGAAACCGCAAAGTTATCCCAGATTACTCTTATTTCTCACTCCCCAGATCTGACTCTTCGGCAAGGTCTTTCCATGGACACCCACAACCTGTCCCCAGTCTTTCCATGGACACCCACAGCCTGTCCCCAGTCTGAGCACCCCCAGCTCCACCCCCATGGCCTCCCACTGCCAGAGAAAATGCAGGACACCCAGTGACACCGGCATTTCACAGAAACAGCAAATCCTTTTTTGGTATAAGTATGTTCCGAATATTGCATGAGACATACTAACTAAAAAAAGTATTCACTGCCTACCTGAAATGTACAGTTCATCTGGCAGTCTGTATTTTTATTTGCTAAAGCTGGCTACCCTGTGTGCCCCTGCACTCCCCACATAGCCAGATCTTTATCTGTTGATGAGAGCGCTTCCACAGCTCTGTTCGGAAGGAAGATTTAAGATCTTTACCAGGGGCTGCAGGGCCCATGGCTGGAAAAGACAAAGAGGTGGGAGAGGCCCTCTGCCGGCCTCCACCCTCTCTAGTCCTCATGCTTCAGCCCTAGGAGACCTTTCTTCCCTGCGGACACCCAAGCGCATCCCCGCCTCAGGACCTTTGTACCTGCTATCTCTGCAGCCTAGAGCCCTCTCCTGCTCCGTAGCTTCCGCACCTTTCAGATCAGAGCTCAGAAACCCCGGCCCCGGCCAGCCTTGCCCGTCTGCCCTCCATCTCATCACTCAGCCCACCCTTCCTCAGAGCCCCTCACCCAACCCGAAAGCAGTTACTGACGTGCCGCCTCTTTGCCCCGACTGGCAACACCTGCACTGGAGAACAGAGCCTGACTCTTGCTCACTGTCCCCAGAGCACCGAGAGCTGACCCTGGCAACGAATGGTCCCTCAACACGCATCTGCTGATGAACGAGTGAGTTTCCCACCCGTAAAATGAGATTGCCTTAAATTCGAAGCAGTCTTCACTTTTGCATGTTCGACTTTTATGACAGAATGTTGACATCCCTAAACAGCCTTTCCTGCACCAGACTCAGACTTCTCCCCATGAAACAGTGAATGCTCATTTCTGCCCGCTGCGCAGTGCTGCCGCCGCCCCTCCAAGTTCAGAGTCCCCAGGAGCCACGTCTTAGCACTGGCGATAGTTGGTACAGTTAGTTACTTGAGTGTCTCAGTGTCTTTCACCGTAAACTGGTCATTTAAACATTTTAGTAGGCAGCCAAAAGACCAAGGTGTGGGCAGGGAATGCCATTAAAAGCAGGGGTGCCGTAAGCCCAATTCAACGGCAGCAAGTTGAAAACTACAAGGCAGGCTGAACACAGGGACACTACAGCTCGAAGCAGAGCACTCTTCGCGGTGTCCGCCGCTCACCTGATGGTGAAGGAAACGCGTGCGGTTAGAGACCAAGGACGGAAGGCTGAACACACTGAAAACTGTGTCTGAACGGGGCGCGCAGTTTTGAAGTGGTCCATGTTGTCCGGCTGGTGGGGAACAGAAGCCCTTGTCACGCCGGACTCCCTTCTGGTCTGCAGGCTTCGGAGAGGGAGAAACGGCTGCTGCGGGCCGTCTGCTGCGCAGCTGAGAAGCACGGTGGCCAGGTCCCCACCAGCAGCCTCTGGTCACCCTCCCCGTTATTTTGTCTTCCTCCTTATTCCTGGGAACGGCTGGAGTTTCTGAAGAATAAAAGCCTGCAGCTTTCGTTTCAAATCTTCTGAGCTGCTGGGAGAAGAAAGTATTCGCAGTGGCTGGTTGTCCAGGCCCTATCGTGCTGTTTAGATGGGCAACTCGAAGGCGGGACGGGAAACCGCAGGGCACGGGAGGAAGGGAAGTGCCTAAGGCCCCGGGCTGGGCGGGCTAGCCCGTGGGCAGACCCGGCGAGAAGGAGGAGAGAGACAGACACAGACTGAGGAGAAGGACTAGATTCAAACAATTGCAATAACCTACGCTGAAAATCTGACAAAATACGTATATGTAGAACTGAATCACTGTGCTGCATACCAGAAACTAACCCAACACTGGAAATCGACTAGGCTTCAATTAAAAAAAAAAAAAAGCAACAGTTCCAGGAAGTCAGATGAAGTGTTCCCCATTTCAAGACTCTAAATTCTCACATGGTTTCTTCAGCCACTTTACAGATACAGCTGTGAAAAACACGGGCACAGATTTCCTTGGAGAAAGGAAACGGGCCCAGTCAGCCCTGCCGTGGGGACCACTTGGCGCTCAGCAGGCGCCCGTGGAAGCCTTCCTGACACGGATGCCAGGCAAGGGCCGTGAGCAGGACCGTCTCCACCCACAGGAGCTCGGGGTCAGAGAGAGAAACAGGCAAACCAGGGCTGACGCTGATGAGATCCGACAGGTGCCACAGCTCCGGGGACACAGGGAAGCAGATGGCCCCGAGTGTCGGGGCCGGCTTCCCGTACGCAGGAGGCCAGCCCCTCGGTTACAGCCTGACTGGACCTCGCCATATGACAGTGTTTTCAGTTTGCTTTTCTTATGTCCTGGAGATGGATGGTGATACTAGCTGCAGGGCAGTGTGAATGTACTGAAAGCCACAGTACACTGAAAAATGGTGACGATGGTAAATGTTGTGTTAGGTCTATTTTACCACAATTTGGAGAAAAAAAAAAGAAGAAAAATAAATTTTGATTATTCACCTCCCAAAATGTAGATACAGGGAAATGCACAGATCTTAAATGCCATATGACATGGGTTCTGATATATGTCCCCACCCACATTCACCTTTCGAAACAAGACACAGAACATTCCTATCAGACAGTCCCCGTGTGTCCTCTTCTAAGGCACCCCTCCTGGTGATCCTTGTTCTTGAACTCTGGAGAAGGGAAATCACACAGCATGTATTTTTCTGTCTGACTTAACTCACTTAATAGAATGCTTCTGAGATTCAAGGAGTTGTTTGTTTGAATAGCCCCATTTTATGATTCTATCATCCAAACTGACTGAACCACTCTTCCGACGGTGAATATCTGAGACACTTCCAGGGTTTTTCTTTCTAAATGCCTATTAAGGAAAGCACTGCGATATACATCACTGTATAATCTCTTTGTGGACACGTGTTTTCACTTCTCTGGTGTAAATGCCAAGGAGCAGAACGGCTTGGCTGTGAAGCATTTGTAGGTTGAGTTTCATAAGAAGTTGCGGAAGGGCTTCCCGTACTGGCTGCACCGTTTTCCACCCGTCTCCCTGCATCCTCACCAGCATGCTGGGATTGTCCCTGTCTTTTTTAACCAGCATGAGTGATGCAGAAAGGGCATCAACCCTCTGCCGGGGCTCCTGGTCTCCCGGGGGGCTGCTCCTTCCCTCACAGGCAGGAGGCTACCACCGCCGGCTCAGCTGGGGCTTAAACGAGGCTCATTTCACTTCTTTCCTTTTCTTTCTTAGCACTTTCACGCACCCCTTCACAACCAACCCTGGTGAGGAATTCTAACAGATGGCGGAAGAGCAGCTCAGACGTGGGGCGATTTGCCCAGAGCTCACCAGGCGGGCCTCACCATCCCAGCACTCTAATTGGGCAGGTGCCTCATTTCTGAGCCTGCAGCTGATCGGTGCGCGTGTGAAAAGAGGGAAAACAACAACTGCTCAAAGAGTCAAGACGGCGCTATGCGACTTCCTGCTTTCCCGCCACGTGCTCCCTGCTCGCTCACGGGTGGCTTTGATAGAGCCTGGCTCTGCGGAAGTCTGGAGGGACGGGCGACCCTCAGAACCTCTGTGTCCCAGGGAGAGGGGAGCAATCCCCTTGAGCAGGGGAGATACTCCAGGCCTGAGTGTGAAGTCCCCGGAACGGGAGGGGCCCTGTGTACCCCACGCAGCTCACAACACAGCCAAGACGTGCTGCTTCGGACAGTGAGGCTCGCCCAGCAGGTGGGGTGTCATGCCCAGATACTTCTCAAATGTATGGGGAGACTGGGTGGGGCAGACACTCTAAACCCAGGGGACTCTCTGCCCTTCTCGCTGGTGCCCATTGCAGTTGCCTCTCTTCAAGGGGGCCTGGAGGTAGCTTTCTAGCTGGGTAGCTATTCTGAGCACATCTTGGCACTCAGGACAGCGGATGTTCAGGTGGGAACTGACCTGATATTAACAGGACCATCCAAATTCACTGATCTGGGGCTTCCTCTTGAAGCCCAGAGATTCCGTGATGGCTGGATCTGGTGAAATGGTTCAACCTCGGTACACAAGCAGAGTCTCAAGGAGAGCTCTACAAAGCATGGATGCCTGGGTTCCCCACGATCCCCGTTTCATGGCTGGGGTGCAGCTTGGGCTTGAGGAGCTATAAATGCTCCCCATCAACTCTAGTGAGCAACCAGGGTTAAGAATAACCAGAAAAACCCTACACTGCAACCTCACCTGCTTTTGAAAAAGAATTCACAGTCCAATAGCATTGGGAACCTTTTATCAAATAACTGAACTCCACGTCAGAACTGAAATCAGAGCCATGCACGCGCATAGATGGCTTGACTTCAGGCGCCCTGTTGGCTAACTGCCACGGACCCCCCCCCCCCCCCCGCACGGCACTACAAGGCCGTGCCTTATTCAAGGGCAGGGGCTGGAATTTACCCACCGACAACCTAACCCCATACCTGAACTCAAGCCAGAAAAGATGCTCAGGGGGGAAAAAAAGCTCTGACAAATAGAGCCCACTATTGAAAATGTGCTGATACACAGCAAAGTTGACTTTCATATCATATTTCGGCTTCTGTGAACTTTATTTCTGTTCTATAAACCTGATTGCCCCAAATGAAGAGTTACTTAGTCCTAGATTTGGTTATACTATGATCGTAGAGAAAATGGTAGTATTTACACAGTATTAGCTTTGGGGTATATTTTATAAAAAATATAATTCACTTATATTCATCCAGATTTATCTATTATAAAAACATCAGCATCATTTTCCTTTATTTCAAGAGTCACTCGACCTTGTTTACAATCAACGCTCAGAGAACAAAGGTTTACGACTGATGGAAGCAACGCTCCTTCTCATTTCAAACCTCAAGATTTACATCGAGGATAAAACACTTTAAACTCCACATAAACAAACAGTGATCATAAATAGATAACAAATCACTCACAAATGAGAAAGTCTCAATAAACCCAATGAATTCAGATGAGACTATCAACATAGAAACAGAAACAACCTGAAGTGAAGCAGGAAACAAATCACGCCCTGATCTTAAAGTAAAACTTAAGAACCGCAGACAGTTCTCAACCTGTTCATTTCATGAAACCCTGGCAATCAAAAACATTAGAAGCACCTTGAACAAGATGGGGGCTAGGGGTGCTGACCCCCTTGTAGTGAAAAATCCACGTATAACTTTACAGTCAGCCCGCGGATCCGTGTTTCCACATCCACAGACTCAACCAACGCTGATCACATGGTCCTGCTTCAGCCAGTATTGAGAGAAATCCAGGTCTGAGCGGACCCGCGCAGGTCAACCCCGGGTTGTTCAAGGATCCACTGTAATTCAACTCATTATACTCCTCTTGTTGAGATTTGGTTCATCTTTTTCAAACTTTATCCGACAAGTCTGGCCTACAGGAGCCCTAATAATTGTCACTGTTCCCTGCAAACTCATGCTAATCTCCTGCAGACTTTAAAGAAACAGTCAAAGAGGGGCTCCACGCGAACATTCACCCTACTGCTTGTAGGAACATGAGACATTTATTAAATGATGACACAGCATCACTCACTCCTTCAGCTTTGCTCACCCGAGATTCATTCTTGTGTCTGCCCAGGCATGAGCCCGTTATGTCCCCGGGGTGGTATATTACCCAAACCATGATCTTAATGCCCTTTTTGGCTTAGAGTCTTCTCTTCTGTTTATCTTCAGTTGATCCAAGAAATGCAATTAGATAATGACTTCGTGCAAGCAAGCTGCCCAGCTAGGAGATGTCCCTGGCTGCACCCACCTCTGCCTCCAGAGGGTCTCCAGTGAGTGGCTGGTCCAGGATGGAGCAGCGGTTCTATGGCCCGAAGGTTCTGACAGGCCCAGCAATGGGTCCAAACTGTCAGTCAACAGGAAACTGTCAGTCAACGGGGTTTATTGAAGCGTATGACCCATGTACCTCTGGATCACCATGAAAAGTATGGATCTGAGGCTCCTCCAGCTCCACCCTCATCCCCACAGAAAGCAAGAATGACACACCACCTCTGCCAATGCCCAGCCTTAAGCTGCCATCTTTGGGGGATATTAGTCCAGGGAAATCACCAGAAGTGGTTCTGGTGGGGCCACAAGTGTCCCAAAAGACGGTGCCGCTAGAGCCCAAGAACGAACACAGACTAACGTTGAGATTAAAAAGCTCCTTCTACGTTAGAGTCAACGTCAAACACTTCTGTTTACACCAACTTCACCAAGCAAGACAAAATCAGGGTTTTACTTGAAGAGTCACCTGACACTCCAGAATGAAAGGAAGCAGAGGGGTCCTAAGACATTTTCCCTTTTAAAGAAAAACTTAATCTTATCTACTTTTCTTTCTTCAAAAAATTTTTTAATGAAGTGTAGTTGATTTACAATGTTAGTTTCAGGTGTACAGCAAAGCAATTCAGTTATACATGTAAATACATATGTATTTTCTTTTCAGATTCTTTTCCATTATATGTTATTACAAGAAATTGAATATAGTTCCCTGCACTATATAGCAGGTCCTTGTTGTTTATTATTTTATATATAGTAATGTGTGTTAATTTTTTCTTTTAACTTCTTTTCAGGGAGCTATTGTTCAGAAATGGAAATAGACATTTATGAACCCTCCAGGAGACATCCTCTTATGGGGTGCCCCAGATCTGGGAGAAGCCCTGGCCGGAGAGTTGACACGCTTCCCAGGGAATAAACTGGCTCAGCTCAGGCTTAACCACCGACAATCTTAATACACTTCACTGCAAATGCCACAAAGAACAGCAGAGGGGAACAGACCAAGGACAGCTGTGTGACTCACCTGGCCTGTGTATTCTCTGCCTATTACCTGACCCTTTGCCATGAGTAACCTATTAACTACAATCTTAATAACTTTCCAAAGTCCAAGGTGTTGTGGCTGCATTTTAAGGTAAAGACTTATGAGGATGTCACATAATGCTTAGTGGGGAGAAAAACACAAACTGGATAAGTCTTTAGCAAAAAGAAAGATGTGAGGCGCCTACTGGAGAAATGGCTAATTTAGTCACGATTCAACCTCAGCCCTGAAACAAATGATTGCTTTGCTTTCCTTTGCCAGCAGAGGAAAATCGTTCTTTGCCAACAAATGGTGACCCCAAAAATGGAGATCAATGGAGCTGCCCCACTGAAGTTAACGCAGATAAGTTCAGCCGGCTTGTCCTGACCATGCTTTAACCTCTTGGTTTCACGTTTAAATTTTCAGTGCGACATCCATGCATTTTTTTTCTCCTTGTCTTTGCAAGCTGTGATGACAGGAATTGTGACAAATTGTCAAAACTGGGGCTCGCTCTTGCTTTGGCTATACTACTGGTTTTAAGCGTCTGGGTTTTTTTCTCCCCCAAGTCAGAGGCTGCACCTTGGATTCATGTGGAGGTAGAGCCGGGCTTGAGTTGGACTTCCTGGGTTCGAGTTCGAGCTTCACCTCGCAGGAACAAGATACTGAGCAAGCTAACTAACCTTTACCCGATAAAAGGGGATGATAACTGTACAGAGTTCCTACGGTTGTTGTGAGGATTAAGTGAATAAAAACTTAACAAGTCTTTAGAATAAGGAACCGCCCACAGTGTGTGCTTAGTAGGTGTTTGCTTGTTCGCTGCTCCGTATTTATTATTAGTCTCCCAGAAACAATCACATTCCTGTATTTACATTTACGTTAATGTATAAAGTCAACATGGTAATCTCTCAAGGATTTTACCCTTCACATAGTATAATCGTGATTTTTTTAAATAACCTTTCGAAATTAAGTAAAACACATCAACTTGGGAGTCAAACTGGCTCACATTCCACTGACTTAGTAGCTAAAGGACAAACTGTTTAGTATCTGAGCCCTGGTTTCCTTATCAACACCAACAATATCAGTAACACACCTAGTAAGGAACTGGCCACCTAACGGGACACGCACTCGGTAAGTGATTCATGTTTTCATTATATTTTCTGTAAAAGGTAATTGTCGCCTGATACAAAAGTAAAACACGGTAACTGTGCTGGCATCATTATAAGACACTTTCAACTCTTCCAATGTTTGTGTTGGTTTTTTGAGGGGGGTAATTAGGTTTATTTCTTTAAGTGGCAGTACTGGGGATTGAACTCAGGACCTCGGACCTGCTAAGTGTGCGCTCTACCCCTGGAGCTACGCCCTCCCCCCAAGATGCTTCCCTTTAAGAAAGAACTTTGCTTTCCCTTCTGTGCCCAACCTAACCATCCCCAGCTCCTCTCCCCCTTGGTCCTCGTACGTCAATTAGTCTTCCGCCTGCAGGAAGTGAGTTCAGACTGGATTCTGAGGCGTGTCGTTATCCAGTCTTCAGTAAGACTGTCTGGCTTTGGGGGCCTAAAAGCCAGAAAGGTCTCTCAGGTCCCTTCAGACCTTAAACAGCATGGAAAACCTAAGTCATCCAGGTATGGCTCCTCCTCTGCCCATCGTCCATCCAAACATTCTTTCCCTTTCAGCGACGCACTGTGCTTCTGAGATTTAACAAACATTTCAAAACACACTTCGCGCTCAAGTCCAGATGTGCATCCAAGTTCAGACTACCCCAGCCTTTGCAAACTCTTCTCAGTCATTTCCATATCGTTGTGCAGAATGAGCCCCCTAAAGACTCTGATGGCCAAACATGATTATGTGGGCAAAAAGAAAAGCAAATAGCAAATATGTGTCACACCTCTATTATGTTTCAAGTCCATCCACATGAATAATCACAGCTGAACTTGAAAACCCTTCTATTACAAGTCTCCACGTAACAGATGGTCACCAGGTGTCGTCGAGAGGTCAAGTGACTTGTCCAAGATTATACCTCCCACAGCGAGAATTCAGACCTTGGAAGGTGGAGTCAGGTCACGTGTCCAGGTCCTCTGTCATCCCTCCAGGACGTTCCTCACACAAAGAGGAGGAAAGGTACAGGCTCAAATGATCCCATCTCACTTGATGCCTGTGAGAGCCCGTGAGAGGCTGTGGTCATGTCCCTTCTCTAGGTGGGGGACCTGGAGCTCATAGACACTGCTCCCCAAAGTAACCCTGAAGGTCAATGTCCTGCCATCACTCCCGGCAGCCAGCAGGGACATGGGCAACAGAATACAGCAGAATTTACAACTGAGCTTCCCAGGACTCTCTCCCTAATAATGTCCATTCCAGGTGTCATAACATTGCCCTTTACTGTCTCAGAGGACTCTCATGGAGAGGATTTTTTTTAAGTAGAAGATCTAAAAGAGAAAAACTACTATGAGTATCTTTCTTGATAAAATACATAAGAAAGTTCCCTCCCCCAGCAACATTCAGCTTTATAGACGCTGTATGATAAACGACATTGCAAAATTCTGCAAAGTCAAATTAATAAACTTGGAAGCAGTTCAGTCTGGGAAATACCAAAAGTCATGCACAAAATACCATTAAAAACAGGTGCCTGGAATCTACAGACACAGAAAGTGGATCCCTGGCTGCCTAGGGCAAGGCTTGGGGGGAGGGGTTGGGGGATGGAGAGTGACTGCTAATGGGTACAGGATCTTGGATTTTGGGGGAGTGGGGGTGATGAAATGTTCTCAAATTGACCATAGTGATGGTTGCACAACTCTGTGAACATACTAAAAACCAACGAATTGGACACTTTAAGTGGGTGAATTCTATGGTGGGTGAATTGTATGTCAATAAAGCCATAATGTGAAAAAGGTCCCATACAATATAATTCTATGTAAATGACATTCTGGAAAAGGCAAAACTATAGTGACAGAACAGGTCAGCAGGTGCCTGTCGGGGTGGGGATGGCACATGGGAGTTTTGGGGGGAGGGTTCATAGAACTTTTCCTTATCATGATGGTGGTTAAATGAATATATACATCTATCTAAAATCAAAGAATTGCATGACAAAATTTTAGAAATCAATTAAAAACTTCAAAACCCAGTTGTTTCAACAAGGTCCTACTGTACAGCAAGGGAAACCGTACTCAGTGACTTGTAACCTTATAGTAAAAAGAATATGAAAAAGATTATGCATGTATGTATGTATAACTGAATCACTACACTGTACACCAGAAACTAACACAACACTGTAAATTTTAAAAAAAAGTTGTTTGTTAAAATCAAATCTACTTTCACTTAAATTTTTGTTACTCTTTTTAAAAGAACAAATAATTTACTAACCTTAAAAAGTAATTCTGGTGGCTTAGAATCCTACATCCCATCCCTAAAGGGATTTTGAAATATTTCAGAGTACCTGTTAAGCAGTAGGCTTTCCACTAAGCTAGGGGGGTAAATCGAGAGAGAAAAGGCAAATTTAAAAGTGAAACAGACGGACCACCAGCCAAACTGTTGTTAGAACTCGGGTCCTATGCAGTCAACCCCTCGGAAACAGCACAGGTGAAGTCACAGTCTGAAAGGCGGGGTCCTGCCCTTCAAGGTGTCTTCAATCTAAGGCCTCGAGCATCGTGTAATGTATTGTGGGTCAGTGGTGGGGGGTGGGGAGTACCTTTTAAGATACAGCAGAGACAATTTTACTTTCCTTAATCTAAAATCTGAATTTTCATTCATCTGGCATGAGGAGTCACACAAATCCAAGCTCTCACGTACTAATGTTCGCTTATCGCCTAGTCGGGAGAAGACAGGCCAAGATCGCTCCGAGGTGGATCCGAGGATGTGGGTGGACAAGAGCATCCCGTTGCTCTGGCCAGGGGCTCCGACCTCCATCCAACTAATCACCGGAGTGTGGAAATCCAGGCGAGGGGGCCTGGGGCCCACCTCCACCAGATCAGGTGAGGTCTTTATCCCCTCTGTTTCTTTTCCTACGAAATTAGCGCTGTTGTTAACTGCTTAAGGACCACCCAATAATAAAAGCAAATGTTTTCTCTTTGCCTTTTGCCTGAACATTTTAAGAAGAATGAACTTGTGTCTAGTGTGTCCACCCCAGGATGGGTGGGAAGGTCTGAGTGAACCCAGTCAGATCAGGCCAGGGGTATGATGAATGGGGTTGGGGGAGACCCTACCAGGGGGACCCTCCCAAACCAAGAAAAGGCTGGAGGTGCTAAAGTTTAACCCAGAGCAATAGCCCAAAGTGTGTAATGTGTTAGATTTCTCCGAAACCTCTCACGTGTGACTTCACTTACTCCTTGCAACAATGGGATATTACTCCCATCCTGTGAATTAGGAAAAGAGTTTAAGGGGCTTCCTCTAACACCCCAAGACTAGTGCATGACCAAGCATGCATTAGAACCCCATTCCAGACTCTCGGTTTGAAGATGACATTATGCTGCTCCTCAGACACCTCAGCCCGTCACACGGAAACACAGCTCTCCCCAGACGGGTACCAGTGCTCACCCCTCTTCTCCAGTGGGTAAGGAAGCCGGCTGAGTTGTTTCTGCATCTTTCTTTTTTTATTCTCAACTCAGGAATGCACTTCCTCCCTGGAAAACCCCTCCCCCCTTGCTAATCTGCCCTTCCCTCGGTTCCCAGCTTCCCCCCTGGTCCCAGTCTTTGGCGCATCCAGCGGTGAAAACTCAAACACCAAGCATCAGACACTGCGGCCAGAGGAAGGTGAACCTGGGGCCGGGGCTGCGGGCAGTCACATCGCGGGCTCAGCGACCCCTCTGCGGTGCGGGTCACTCCCAGCCTTGACCTCTGAACCACAACGGGCTCCCCCGTGCTCTACGGCCTGCGTGTGTTCCTCGTGTTTCATGTGAAATAGAAAGTACCCTCTTCATCCTCCTTGAAGAAGTATTCTAACTTCCTCAGCCCGGAGGGGACGGTGCTGCCGCCGAGGGCTGTGGACGGGACAGCCAGTCACGCGCGGGCACGTTCATGGCCAGCGCGAAGCCAGGAGATGTTTCCTGGACGAACAGCTGAAGCATTGCCTGAGGGGTCAAGGCGCTCCGCAGGCCAAGCTACGGCGCACTCTCACCCCCAACGAAAGGAACAGTCAAAACTGCAAGAAGCGGAACAAACCGTCCCACAGCGGGGCCGTGTTCCTTCGCACCAGAAAAATGAGTCCCCTTACGTGAAGACTAACCGACCTGAATTCACAAAGCCAGTGAGGACGTTCAGATGGCTACATGCACACTGGCTGTGTCACCCAGCAGGGTGTTTGATGACTGGCGGGTCACTGGAAACCACCCTTATCACACCCACTTCGATAAATTTGCATTTATACATGTACTCAGCTATGCAGAGATGGGTAGAAAAACAAGCTATAAATGGCCAGAGCCATCTAATTTTACTAACTAATGGTTGGATAAACAGGTATTTAAATGAGGCTCTGATCAAATTCACAGTGTGAGAATTTTAGCAACTGAACCCAACCTGGGCAAGGACTCACCCTCCCTCCAACTGAATTGCAGTAATTCAACACAGAGATGCGTGTACTAGCCAAACCCACAGCTTGAAAATCTGTTTATCTGCCAAACCAAATGGCTTTGCACTGTTTTTCAGGTGCTTATACTTTATTGTGAAAAAGCTGACATTGGAAACTAAACAAAAACTCGGAGCAGGATGGTAGACGCCTTTGAGAGCCAGTACTGGGGGACGGGGAGGTGTGCACCAGGAGGCGCTGGGTGTGAGCACCGTTCTGCTTTTTGATCCAGGGGAGTTCATAAGAGGGTCCGCTTTGAGCTAGGTTTGTCTGTTTTTTCATATTTTGTGATATGCACGTTACACTTAAATTAAAAGAAAAAACCATCCCTACGCTGGGAAAGCTTAAAAAAAACTCTCCTTCAAACAAATATTCTTTCCTATCGTAATTTGGATCGCTGGGTAAGTGGCCAGAAACAAGAGAATTATCAAATCAGAAAGCGCCTCGTAGAGCCATCTGGTCCACTTTTTCTAAAAGGTCCTGCAAGAGATTCCCTTAGCCTGCGCTTATAAGCTTTTAACTTCTACAGGAGAGGGGCTTCACACCCCAGCCGGTGGGCAGCAGCCAGCTTTGATTGTGAGAAAGCTCCTCCTTCATCTCCAATCCACAGCCTCTGCCTTTGTAAAAATTCTCCATCACCAAACTCACAGCACAGCCATTTCAATACCCTATTAGCCATCAATCCACATGGCCCTGGATTAACAGAGTTAGACACCCTGTCCCCTCAACCCCCACCCCGTGCAAACAACTGAACATCAGTCAGCTAGGTGAGCAAATCCCCAGTCAGAATAAGGGCAATTCATCAAACTCAAGGAAATATCCTCTTGACTCCCCCTCCCATTTATTTGTACACACTTCTGCTTTTTAAAAATAATTTTTAATTGTAATAAAATACACATACAAAAATTTACATCATAACAATTTTAAGTGTACCGTTCAGTGGCATTAAGTACATCTATATTCTTGTACAGCTATCACCTCCATTTCATTTCCCGAGCTCTTCATCTTGCAAAACTGAAACTCCAGACCCTTAAACAATACCTACCACCCCCCCTCCCCCAGCCCCTGGCAGCCACCATTCTACTTTCTGTCTCTATGAGTTTGACTTCTCTAAGTACCTCATATAAGTGGAAACATACAGTATTTGTCCTTTTGTGGACAAATACTTATTTCTCTTAACAGTCTGTTCTCAAGATTCATCCATGTTGTAGCCTGTGCCAGAATTCCCTTCCTTTTTAAGGCTGAATAATATTCCATTGTGTGTACAGACCACCATTTTGTTTTTCCATTCATTTGTTGATGGACACTTGAGTTGCTTCCACTCCTGAGCTCCTGTGAATAAGGCTGCTATGAACATGGGTGTACAACTATCTCTTTGAGACCCCACTTTCAGTTTGGGGGGTTATATCCCCAGAAAAGGACCTGCTGGATCACATGGTAATACTAGGGTCAATTTTGGGAGGAACTGCCACACTGTTTTCTGCAGTGTCTGCACCATTTTATAATCCCACCAACAGTGCAGAAGGGTTCCAGTTTCTCCACATCCTCACCAACATTTGTTATTTTGCAGTTTTTGGTGGTGGTGGTGTTTGGTTTTTGGCTAGCAGCTATCCTAAGCAAATTTCTATTGGTGATAACAGTGACTACCATTGGCTTTGTGCGTCTGTGGCTGGCTCGGGATCCATAATGTCTGAGGTTTAAATACCAGGACTCTGATCCAGCAAAGCCAGCACCATGTGCCTAGGAAGGGTCAGGCCTGGAAGCTGAGCCCAAGTGTGGTTAACCCCATATCCTGTGCTCCAACCACCTCCCACACTGCCTGCCTTCTCACCAGAATGACTGGTTTCTGTGCGCTGATTCAGATGTCCAGGGATTCCCTGAGCAATGCTACTGGCCCACCCACGACCACAGCAGATTAATGTGTCAGCCTCTGGTGTGTGAACAGCCCAGAGAGAACGGAGCACAATAAACTCTTTAGGACAGGAACCGCACACTTATTAAGGTTTATGCTCCCCCCAGGACCCCACGACAATGCCTAACACACAATACTCAATAAATATACATTCAAGAAAATAAATTGTGATTACAGAAGCCCAATTATCAGCTTGAATGCCACACCAGTCAGGGTGACTAGAAGACAACAACACGCCATCTAGATTACAAGTTAGTAATCAAGATAATTTACAGCGTTTTCCTTCCAATTTTTTGCCTTTCACATAAGGCTCCGTATTTCTTTCTCCTTGATCCATGTCTCACTTTCCTTCTCTCCCGCACCCCACTCCTTTTTGACTTGTATCTTAGACCATCTAGGAGCTTTACTTTTTTCACTGATCACTGTCCAGCCCAAAGTAGACTCATTTATGCATCACTCATTAACAAGAATAGGTGCCTTTGACCAGTCAGGGCCACCCTGTAGATGGGGATGTGGAAGATTTGTGCGGAAACTTCAGTAGAGAAGACGGATCTTACAAAATCCGGTTTCTGTTAGGAGGAGAGGCAGAGTAGAAGCACTGGCGGACAGGTTATCAGTAACGTCCCTACACATCCTGCACTTAAAGCCCCAGTGAACGGATGTTCAGTCAGTCCAACAGTGGCCGCTGGCTTGAGCTGCATGAGAACAGCAACGTGCCAGAACCAGCAAGCAGAAGCTATGGAAATAAAAGACATTAGAGAGAAAAGGCTCTCTAACATCCACAGCTGAAAGGAAGTGAGATGGGCCACTTTGAGCAACAGGAATATCCCTGTCACCGTGCTTCTCACAACGTGACCCCCTTTACCTGCGTGAGAATCACTGGGACAGACCCTAAATTTTGAGACTCCCTGTTCAAGGGACAGTGACTCCCTGCCAGGGCCTGTGTGTGTGGGACATACCACCCAAATCCCCTCCTTCTCTCAGGTTCTGTGGTTCTCAGGCCGGGCACCAAGGTAGGCAGGTGACACTATCCATGAGCCCGGTGGCTGACACACGACACCAGAGGGGACAAGGCCTCTGTTAATCCGGCTGGACAGTTGCCTTAGTTGAAGACATGACTGCAGCAATCACGTAACCATTCACCAAAACTTTCAGAAATTTTCTTCTACTGAAATCTTGAAAGGTTATCTGCTGGTAAAGGAATGGACAGAAAATGACACTTAAACCCTCCTTTAGTAGCGATCTTAATTTATTTAAAACTTTTTAAATAGATGAAAACCATGAAGTAAAAGAGACACATGCAGTTATGAAATTTAACTTGTGGAATTTTCTTTTTTTATATACATTTGGCATCCATTAAATTGAAAATAACTGGAGAAGCCAATGTGGTCCAGACAGACAGAAACCAACTCTTATGGTGTGTGTTGGATTATACTGATGACCATAAACTCTGTAGTAGAAATTTATTTGGATGGGAAGAGGGTACAACTCAGAGGTTGAGCGCATGCTTTGAATGCATGAGGTCCTGGGTTCAATCCCTAGTACCTTCGTTTAAAAAAAGAGAAAGCAAGGAAGGAAGGAAGGAAGGGAGGGAGGAAATTCTTCTGAAGCAGGGACCATGTCCACTACTGTCTTGTCTGCCACTCCCTGGATGACAAAGCATCTTGTTGTTTCAGGACCCCTCCCTCTAAGCTGGTGAATTCCTCTCCCCCCACCAGGCCCAAGCATCGTGCCCTCCCTGCCACCAAGAGCCCTGCCCTCCTGTTTGCAGAGCACTCTGTACACACGTCTAGGATAGCCGTGGTCAGACTCTGAAAACCAGGTTTATGTCCCCACGTCCCACCACCGAGGGCATCTTTGAATGCAGAGACCATCCTGCTCACCCCGTGGCCTCTGGCAAGCAATTCCTGGTACCTCACAGGCAGATCAGAAGTTCAGCTGACCAACACCCGAGCCTCCAGCCCACGGCAAACGCTGTCCTGGGAAGGATGGGTTATGGCCGCCCCCCCCCCCCCCCCCCGCCAGGCTCTGAGACAGCACAGAAGAACCTACTCGGGATGTCCGCCGATGGAGGGAACAGTCAGGGTCCCTCTCCTCCAAGACGAAAGCACCTCGCCTAGTGGTAAAAGCAGCTCCCTTTGACTCTGTGTGCCAGAAACAACGTAAGAGACTACAAGTTAGCTCCGCTCATCACCGCCCCGCACCTGAGAAGCGGGCACGGGGCCGTGAGCATCACGTAAATGAGGAAATGCTGAGAATAAGTCATCTGCCTGAAGCCACAAGTGCTGGAACCGACGCTGGAGCTGAGATCTGTCTAACTTAGAGGCCTGTTTTCTTTCCACCACATTACACTGCCTCCCCTCAAGCTTAAAACGGACAATCCCCGTGGGCACTGGACACAGCAGATCTTCAACCTGCCACGTCCGGTTCTACAGGCGCGTTACTCACGTAATCGCCAAAGGATGCCACTCTCCCCATTCCTAGTTGTGGGGGTGCTTTTATTTTTTTCCATTTAAAATTTATTGCATTAAAAGAAAAAGAAACTCTTACAAAACAAAAGTCTAAAACCTAAACCAACTCAAAGACAGAAGATTATTCTCCAGGTAAAACTAAACACCTCCCTGCAAAAAAGAAAAAAAATCTTACATTAAAAAAATCCAAAAGAAACAGAAATGCCAGCTTCAAAAATATTTATCCAAAAAAGTGAGGCATCCTGGTGCTGCTCCGAATACACCAGTTTGCACGTGATGAGAACACTGCCAACACCAAGCTGCTGCTGGACAACGCAGGCTCCAGTTAAACCCAGCAGAAAACTCTGACAAGCCCAGAGACTGAGACCTCCGCTCCCAGCTGCTTGTTCTTCAGCAGCGGTGTCTCCTCAAGGAGACTCAGATAAACGTCTGCGCAAGAAAGTCACATTCAGGGCGGTTACCAAGTACCTGCTGGCCAGCGAGGAGAAGGCTGCGGTCTGACGTCATGTAAAGCAGCCGTCCACGTCACTTCCTGGCCCCTCGTGAGTCACCGTGGAAGCCCCTGTTCCTCCCCGGGTTCGCCGCCCACCCAATCAGAGCAGTAAATGAGTAAGTGTCTCAGTGTCTCCCCATTTTTGGGCTACGTCATAAATACTTTATTACAAAAAGGTCCAGGCAAGAAGTTGATTGTGACGGGAAAAAATGGCTTCCCCTTAAAAGGTTCCAATGATGGACCTTCGTTTACACAGAGAAATCCAACACCTGAGTCCTCGGGACCAGGGGCCTGTAGGCCTGTGCGGCCAGCGATGGGCGGGCGGGTGGGTCTGCTCCCCCCAGGGCTCCATCGCCCCCCTACCCCCGGAGTTTCCTTGTGAGGCTGTGTCTGAGTCCCAGAAGGCTCTCAGGAAGCTCACTGCTAAAGGTAAGTATAAGAAGTAGACACTTCTTTGAGAAAATATTATCTCTGCTTACAACATTTGCTGCTCATGAGTTCCTCCAGGGGCAGGTCTGCCTACAGTTATAACTACTCAACTGTCAAAGGGCCACTTTTGCCCCAAAGTTTCCTGATGGCTCTACCCTCCCCTGCAGTCACACTGGTTTATTACATGTCATTGGCCATGACACTGCTGTTCTAAAACTATGTAAGCCACGCCCTTTTTAACAAAATATAAATGCACCGAAGGAAGAAAGAATTCCACACTCACCCAGCACCTGGAAATAATCAGTATTAATAACTTTAGAAATGAAGACAGAGAAAAACCAATATCACATGATATTAATTATATGTGGAATCTAAAAAAATTTTACAAATGAGCTCATTTACAAAACAGAAACAGACTCTCAGAAAAATTCCTTCGGGTTACCAAAAGGGGAGGGATAAATTAGGAGTTTGGGACGAGCAGTTACAAACTACTGTCTATACAAAAGATAAACACCAAGATCTTACTGTAGAGCACAGGGAACTATATTCGATAGCTTATAATAATCTATAATGAAAAAGAATATGAAAAAGCCCGTATGCATGTATACCTGAAGCACCATGCTGTACCCCAGAAACTAACACAACATTGTAAATCGACTACACTACCATAGAAAAACCCTTCACTGTAAAAAAGTATTCGTATGCATAACTTACAGGCTACATGTCACATACTAGTATTTTATGTCAGATATGGTGACATATTACTTTTCAGCTTGTGTTCAGCATTTTAAAACACCTTGAATATCAGTAAGTGTAATTTAATTCTCTTTTTAAAGATATTTACAAGGTATACCATGCACTGTATGGATGTATCTTACTTTGTGTTTGTTTTAATAAAACAAACTCACAAGCTCCTACTGGACTGGAGCTTGTGAAACTGCTGGGCCCACCTCTGCACATGTTAAACTCTGCCAGCTCTCAGCGAGCCAGCCTCAGGGGACAGCGTGGGGTCAGGCTCCCCAGCAAGTTGGGTGGAAAGGCTCTTGCACCAAATTTCGTTTCTTTCTTTCTTCTTCTCTCTTTTCTTTTCTTTTTTGGACATGGATCCTGGTCCCAGAAGTTTAAAAGTCTCTGCTCTATCCTCTGTCCCCGAAATTTAACAAGATGCTTCAGCCTAAGTGATTTTTTAAATAGCCCTGAAGCACTGAAGTCAGGATTAAGAAATTATTACGATGCCTGCATATGAAAAGATTGCAAAACACCTGCTCCGAGTTTTGCAACGGTTTCCATGATGGAGAATTTCAAAACATCCATCTTCCTGTGGCTTAAACATCCAGCTTGGCTGCCCTGGGCTCCACGAGAAAACACTCCACCCTGATCACTAGATTCGGCCTTTCCCCTCCCCCCCCCCCCACCCCAAGGACAAACTGAAAACAGAACAGAGCTGAAGGTGGTAGAAAGAACCCGGAGGTAAAAGCAGGGTTGGGCGGTGAGGAAGGTGGAGCTGCAGGCAAATGACGAGCCTGGGGCCTTCGAAGCAGGAGGAAGTATCACTTCCTCGCCAGCCTCCTCCTCTCTCCGGCCTCCGTGCTCCGCGACCCAGCTTCCCCGCGGAAAGCAGAAGTGGGCCTCACTCTCCAGACGGGCTCCTGCTGCAAGCCTCTGCACCGGCCTCGCCCCCGCGGGGGTTAACATGTACCAGAAGGCACCCAGGAGGCCAGACACCCAGCAGACCTCCCAGCTGCGGCCGGAGGCAGCGTGAATCCAGACCCAGCTCTCCAACCCCTCCCGTGCTCTCACCAGAGGCTGGACCAGTGGCCAGAGGACAGGGAACTGGGCAGGACGGACAAGGAGCCAACCACCAGCGTGAATCGGGGTCCGTCAGGAGGGTGATGGCAGAGGCCCACAGAAAGCGGGGCGTGCGGGCCGGCCCAGCAGTATTTGACTTTGCCTCAAGTGTGAACTGTGAAAAAGGTAATAAGACACACTTAGAGGCCCCCCGAGCCCCACGAATGAGGACATCTTCCCTGTGCTCTACGACCCATCAAGAGCAGAGCGCTGAGAAACACACGCTCAAACGGACTCTGGGAAGGTCGCCCCCGCCTGTGTAACTTTACAGAACCTCATGTGTGCATCTTAGCATCGGGAAGAACGAACACAGTTACAGTGAGACTAACCAACAAGGGTCGGCTCCGATCACACCCGCTCGTGGCCTGAAGGCTCTGGGATAGAGGGGAAGACAGATTCAAATATGTGATGGTAACAAAGCACAGTTAGATAGCCAGCACTTTGGAAGAGTTCGACACAAACGAACTCTTCCGTCCTGATTGTCTGGGTAACTTTCAAGAAGTAGCTTTGCATTGAGCTCAGAACAAGAGTGAGGAAGAAGCCCAAGAAGAAAGGACGAAGGCCAGTGGAGGCCCCTGCAACCTGCCCACGTGGACGAGCCTTTCAAACACACCATCTCAAGTAAGCCCTCAACTTGCTATTCCAAATTACAAGAGACCCCTTCCAGCCAACCAGAGCCAAAGACACCTAAAAGATGGCCCAAGTCTTTATAAACAAGTCTTTCCCCAAAATTCGAATCCCTCAATTGGCAGATTTCCATACTATTTTCTACACTTGGGCTTCTCCCCCCAGTGGGAACTTACTCAAAATAAATGTTAGAAATGATGAGAGAATGAACTCAGAGTTTCACAACTTAAGTATCAGGAAACTGGGCAGCTGTAAGAAATCTTTCAGTATTTCTGATCAACTTCCTCTTCCCTGTCCTCCCCATTACCAATCTTAAAACCCGGCAGGCCACGTCTGCGTAGCGTAGGCTGGGCTCCAGATGACCGGGCCTCGCGTGCAGCAGGGAATGGGCCACGTGTTTCCACGTCTCCTTATTTTATATTTTCGCCTCGAATGACACCTCTCACTGTTTCAACAACCACACAAGGAGGCTGGGAGGCCTGATCAAGACACACTTCTAGCAGAGGCTGGAGGGCATCCCTTTGTAAAGTATTATTGGGGCACGTCTGTCCCAACCAATGAACACCAGAGAGCCCTCCAGGCAGTCACTGGAGCTGCTCAGACAGCAGCCAGGAAGGTGTCACCTTGGCAGTCATCAGAGCTCCCCTCCCCGAGCAGGAAGCAGAGCTGAAGGCATAGAAACTCAGCTGCCCAGTCCCGCCCCCGTGCCCCTGCTCCACGGTTCATCTGGCTCTCGTCAGCCACTAAGCTCAGGCAACTTCCAAGTGACAGAAGAAAACCACCTGTGATTCTCCGCCTTAAAAATGTGTATTAAATGATACATTCATTTCTTTACTTTTAAGTAACTGAGTACCAGCCACAGGTCCAAAGGCAGACAACTGGGGAAGCTCTAAAGTTGGGGCCAGGAAACACACCTACTGTGCCCAACAGTGCCACTGCACTACTCATGCGACCTTGGACATGCCACAAACCTCTTTTTTGGCATCTGTCCCTGCCTACTTGGGAAGTTCATGAGAGGAGCAAATGAAATCAGAGTTCAGAAGGCTTCAGAGTCCTGGATAAGCAAAAGGTGTCAGCACCATCCTGGCCAGATGAGCCCAAGAAAGGTCTCAGGCCATCTCTGCATTCAATGTCCCAACTAAGGGCTGCAAAGACCTTTCAATGTCAACACTATCTACGCCTGAGGACGTGGAGGTCATTGCCACCAGCAGTGTAAGTGAGCTGCAACAGTGTCCCATGCAAGGGACAGATACATACTGTACTCCTATTTATATAGATTTAAAATTAATCTTGGCTTGTTTATGGAAAATAGGGTTTAATTTTGTTAAATTACAGCTCTATACATTCACTTGAACCAACTGGCATCTCAAATGTTTCGGTGACTTTTTTTTTTTTTTTTTGGTGGGGGCAGGCAATTAGGTTCATTTTTACTTATTTATTTAACAGAGGTACTGGGGAGTGAACCCAGGATCGTGCACACGCTAAGTACACTCTCTACCACTGAGCTGTACCCTCCCCCGGGGATTTATCTCTGAATACAAATATAATGGGACTAAAAGGCTTCGAAAGACATGAAATCACAAAACTGCTGAGACACTTTTCTGCTAAGAGAATGCCATGGTCAGGGGTGGGACACAGCTATTACAAGTTCTCTACCAACCATCCCAACACCAGTGAATCTCAGATGAAGCACGTCTTTTTGATGAAGGCTTTGCAGGCCCCATCCCACCACTCCAGATGAAGACTCCTCTCCCAGTGGCACAGCACAGTAACCAGTCCTGAGCGGAGATGATCACTTACAACACGAGCGCAGGGATAACCTGACAGTCAGGACAGGCCCTCCAACTTCCTTTTTCAGAAACCAGATAGAGAGGCCCGTGGACTGCAGATGCCTTAGGGGCCAGCCCTGTGCCTGGGCCTTGCCTAGGGCCAGGCTCAGGGCACACTCTGCTTCCTTCTTCCCAGCCATTTCGACCATGTGACAAGCACCAGAGCTCGAGTTTCGGACAAGCCAGACAACGCTTTTTCACGTCCATTCGTTGTAGTGGTGAATACAGACCATACTTGTGTGGACAAATCATAATATAACTCTAGTTACTGCTGTGATGGAAATGTTGGTAGAATTAATGGCCCAAGTAATTTATCCAAAATCACAGCTCTGGTAAATGGTGGAGGAACCCCAAACTCAGGTTTTCTGGCTCCTCTTTTCTCCTTCTTTACATCCACTGCCCTCTTCCCTGAAGGGAACTCAGGAAGAGGATTACCCAACTCCGCACCCAAAGAGGCCCAGTCACCAAAAGCCTCTTGTGATCAAAATAAATTTCTTCAAGCCTCAAAATACTGACCTCCTTACTTCCAAATCAGAGCCAGGAACTACCAGCATCCCACTCTTCCAGCAGAGCTTACCTTATCAGGAAGGACTCTGAGTACTCAGTAAATTCCTGTCTTCTTTCAGTGCCTGTTCCCCCTGCACTGCCTTAGGTGATGCTGGAGCGAGAACACCCTGCCCTCCTGAACCCTACGGACAGAGGGCGGCCAAGAAATCAGAATCATCCTCATTGGCTGGTACTTCGGGTGAGTCAGACTCCTGGGTCCTGCTCTGGGACAGCAAATCTCTGGTATATTTATTATGCAGATTTACCAGTAAGGTCAGGTGGCCAAATTGGACATGCAGCCTTGGGTTTAAAACCATCAAATTGCAAAGAAGCAGGGAGCCTCGTTTTCATGGAAACAATTATTTGCAATAATAACAGCACCGTTTATGGAATGCTCAGTATGTGCTTGGGGCTTCATAAGCAACACATATCTCAGAAGGTAGATACGTTCGCTTAAAAATGAGGAAAGTCCAACCCAGAGTTTCAGAGGCCCAAGTTCACACTTAGCTAGGGATAGGCGAAGCCTGGATTCAACCCGAGTTTCTGAGATGGCAAAGAAGGTGGGTGGAATTAAGAGAGGCAGACACACACACACACACACACAGACACACACACACACACACACACACACACACGCCCGCACTTAAAAGGAGTATGTCAAACGCTCTGCTCCCAGAAGACTCCACAGTCGGTCAAGATAATGCAGGCAAGTGGGAACTGACGCTTACTCCCTTCCCCCAAGGCGAAGGAACGGCAACCCCTGAATTCTTAAAATAACTCTCGCTTCCTCTCGGCCGGGCAGCCGAAGGCTCGGGACCACTGCTCTGCAGGCCGGGAGGCGCCGGGCTCAGCGGGAGGGTGCGCGCCGCCCCGCCGCAGCCCCTGGGCGTCCCGCTCCCGCCGGCCGGGCGACCCGGGCGGGCGGCTGTCCCCGGGCCCGGGCCGAGCCGCCGCGCTCACCTCGGGGGCCGGGGTTCGGAGGGGAGGCCAGACCGCGCCGGCGAGCAGCGCCCCCGGGATCCCCGCCGCGCGTCCGCTCCGCGTGGAAAGGGGCTTCCCCGCCGCGCGCCGGGAGCGGCCCGAGCGGAATCGGCATCCGGCCCTCGGGGCGGCGCCGGAGGGACCCGCGGGGCGCCCGCCCCCGCGCCACGCCCCTGCGCTGCCGGGCGGAGAAGACACCTGCGGAGCCGCCCGCCCCCGTGGCCTCGCTTCCCCGGGCCGGGTCACCCGGGGCCGAAGGCAGCTGGGTGGCCTCACCGCCCGGCCCGGCGCCGGTCGGCCAGGCAGCCGCGCGCGCCGCCCGCCCCCGCCACCCGTGCCGCCCCCCAGCTCCCGGCTCCGGGTCCCCCGCCCCAGACTCCGGCGGGAGGCACAGTCGTGCCCCTGCCCGGCCCTCCCGGTCCCGCGCTCACCCCCCGACTGGCGCCTAAAACTCACCAGCTCCGGGTGCAAGTCGCGGAGCGGCGGCGGCGGAGCTCCACGGTGGCCGGGGGTCAGAGCGGGGGTCGCGACGGGGTGGCCCGGCGGGGCCGGTGACGGAAGGCACGCGGCTCGGGGTGCGGGCTCGGGGCCAGGGGTGGCGCGGCCGCCCCGCCTGCCGCGGGCTGGAGGCTGCAGCGCGTCCGGCCCGGAGGCGCCACGGCCGGGAGCGAGCGGCGACGGCCCGGAGCGGCGGCGGAGGAACTGGCCGTCGCCGAGCGCGGCCGAGAGGTCCCAGCTACTTCCTGGTGCTCGGATTTGCATACCCCTCCTGGAGGGCGGGGAAGTGACCGCCTGGCCCCTGCCCAAGGTTTGGGTCTTCGGTGTGGCTGTCGCGCGGAGCTTTGGAGGCAAAGAACCTGCGTCCCGGCGCGCAGCGTGGGAGAGTGGAGCCGCCTGGGGCCCCGCATTCTCCTGCAGGGACGGACGCAACAATCTTCCAGGAGATCTTCTGGCGCCTGGAGTCCTGGCCCAGCGACGAAACCTCTCGTGTCTTCTTTCCTTCCCTTCCCACCTACTCCCTGGAGTGTTAGGAAGCGGGGTGCCCCTGGCGGCAGAGGAGGCGCACTTTGATCCCCCCAACACTTGGAGTTCTCTAGAGAGAGGATGGGCTGTGCTCAGCCGAGGCTCAGGGTCTCCTGGAGTTCTTAATCACCAGTAGAGTAGCTCCTTAAGGGTGTACACAGGCTCAAGGTATTGATAGAGGCGGTGGCGGGGTGGGGGTCGGGGGCGCTGTGGAGTTATATGGCCTGGCAATTTCTCAGCCCCTCGAAACTTCGGTATCGTCCCGGAAAAATGGGGACAGGATGCTGCTGGGAGGAGGAACTGCCGTCTGGGCAGGGCTTGCACTGTCCAGTGCACAGTAATGGTCGCCATTACTCTTTGGTTCCTGCCATCTCTGTATCCCCGCCTGTAGAGCTTGGCACACAGAAGGTCCCTGACTAGTGTTTGCTGAACGAATGACTTCATCTTGGAGCTCATGTTTCAACTCAGTAAATGCCCGTATAAATCCAAGACAGAGTATCAGTCTCAGGCACCTTGGATGCCTGCCTGTTCTAAGCAAGATTGCGCTCGCTGGGATTCCAGCCTAGAATTTACAAGGAAACAGCCCTCCAGGGAGGAGATTTGGACTCTGTGTTTATAATAGGTAATAGCAGACATCTACCTAGGGTCTACTGGGGGCCAGACGAGCCCTAAGCTCGTCAGACCCATGACCTTTTATTAACAATTCTGGCCCCCTTACGAGGCTGCACCCAGTCCAGAGGACAAGTCAGCCACCCTGTATCATGATCCATAGAGCAGTCATTTGTTACTAGTAACAGAGGACAAAGGTTTGCAAACTACTTCCTTAACAACAGACAAGTCGGAAGGTCTGTACCTAGATGCTCACTGGTCTGCGGCTGGTTGGTCTCCTGCTGGAGAGGAAGGGTTGGGTTACCTGTTGGAAGGTGTTGCGTGTGTGAGTGAAATCTGTCATGGTCCTGCGGAGTTATTCACTGCCCGAGGGCCATTTTCTGGACTTCCCTGCAGAATGTGCTCTGAAATATCTTGACCCTAATTGGAAATACATACTATTTACCAACGGAGCCTTGAGGCATCTGGCAAGTAAGCATGGGACACCAAATGTCTGGTGTTGCCTAGGCTGTCTGGAAGGTCCTGTCAGTGTTGTTTTGGTGAAGTGGCTCTTGGAGTAAGAAACAAAACCTCGCCAGGCAGAGCTGGGCTTACAGCAAGCTCCCCCACTTCTAACTCCTCACACACACGAACATCCTAACCAAGTTCCCCTCTAGTCGTCGAGAGCACATACAGTGTGTGTCATTCATCTCACACTAGACCGGGCTCTTGTAAGCATTGCTTGCTTGTGTTTCACATGTTAACTTGCTCTCCTCGACTCCTGGTGAACAGCCCTCTTGGGAAGGCATTGCTTTGGTGTTTATCTCTTTCTTACACTCTCCACAGTTCACGTAGGTGCTCTGAAATACTTCATTAGCATCGATCGGCTCATTGCTCGATGGACTGCGTTGTCTCGACAGTATTCTCTACTGAGAACTGAGCACAGGATGGAATGGTCAGAGGCAGGCTGCACATCAACGAAGACCCCATTGATGGGGTAAGCGGGCTTCTGAAGGAGGGGAGGGCTGTGACTGAGGGCGCCACAGGAGAAGTAGTGGAAATGGCCTCACTATGTGTAGACGAGCCTCATTTTCTCAGATTCTGTGCAAATTCACCTGCTCACTAACAGTTATTAGTAACCCCAGAATCAGTCTGCTCACAGCGCTTTCCCAGTCACCGGTGGATGTGAGCGTGGCCGGGAAAGCTGGAGGCGCCGGACGCACTTGTCCCCGGCTGAGGCCAGCAAGGCGCCTCTCCGCCTTCTAGTTTCAGCTCGTTCTACAAACATGAGCCCTTGTGCGATCTGTTTAGTGCCATGTATTTGCATTTTTGTGGGTGATTTCACCATTTAAAATGACCCCGAGTGTAGCGCTGTCTGGCGCCCTAAGACAACAAGGCTGGGATGTGCCTTACAGAGGAGACACGTGTCCAAACAGAAAAGCACACAATACAAGGTTCTCTTTCAATCGATGGAAATGTGGTGGCCAAAGGCATGCAGCCACCTTACCCCAAAGTCCTCCTGGCCACAGTGGCTCAGTATTCACTGACTCAGTTGTATGTGGTGACTGTCGAGACCAGGACTCCTGTGATTAACGAGAATTGACTGTGTAGAAACAGCCCATCATCCAGTGAGAGGAAGAGGAAAGTCCTGACCGCAGGGAGGTTCTCCTCCCACGCGGACCTTCAGCTTCACCTGCCTGATTGTGGCCCTCACGGCTGAGATTGGTCATCTCTGCATACAGTGTCACGTCCACCCGCCCACCTCACCAGCCGGAGTGCAGCTCACCCACTGCCACAGTGTGGACTGTCCCCAGTGCCCTCCCACTCCTCTGGGAGCCAGCCTCCAGGGGGTCAGACTCCTCAGCGCAGCTCAAGGACTCTCGCGGGTTATCTGCAGAAGCCCCCTGATTGGCTTTAGGGGAAGGAAAAAAGTCAAGGCCGAGACTCTCCATCTGACCCTTGCAAACATGGCCACAGACCTGAGCAAATAATGCAGAGTTCTCACCTGCCCGCACCTGAGGGTCCCTTGTCCCGGCCTTTTCCAGACCTTTAAACCGACCTCTGGAGGGTGGGATGTGGGGGGACCCCAACCATCAGGGATTCCAAAGCTCCCCAGATCATTCTAGTGAGCAGCCAAGATTAGGGGCCACTGGGAAACAGCCCCAACCAAACCTGGGAGAATTTGGGGCAAATCTCCCAAACAGATGGGCTTCTACTCATCGCCAGCGTTCACAGTAGAAGACAGTAGAAGGCCTTCATCTGACGCACTTGGGACTGATGAATCAAACAAGTTATTTGAAGTGAGGGAATTATAAAAATGATGTAAATGTGCCTTCCACATTCTCCTTGAACTTCAGGCTGAGGTGCGTTCGTTCACCCCCTTGTCTGGTGACACGCCAGGGCGTTTCCAGATTCCCCTTGCTGAGGTGGTGGGCGCTGGAATCAAACCCCTGACGTGAAAGCACAGCTCCACCCCTCAGACGACAAGAAGCTCAGACTTCTCCACCTGAAACACCACAGACACAGCACAGAGCCCAGGAGCAAACAGTGACATCCAGGCCGAGTCGTCCTCAATTCCTTTACGTTTATGAAGGAACGCCTGAGCTCCCTGAGCAAGAAATTATTAAAACCAAGCTAAACGGAAATAGTCGTAACACCAGTAACTCAACTGGGATTGAAATCTGGTCAAACGTACAAAGTTAATCTTCTCCTCAGGGAGACACGAGGTGGTTCTACATGGTAACGAGACCAAAGTCATAAACGATGCATAAGAAATTGTCTCCTGTGGTCCCACTGGGGGCTCCTGGGGTCCATCGGGGGGGATTGCTTCTGACCTCATTTCGGTTTCCTCTCTGAGGGAGGAGGCCCCAGGCCACATCTCCTGCCGCCCGACCTTCAGTGAGGAGGCCCAGCCCTCAAACAGAGGTGGTCTCTGGACCCTATATCTGCCCTGTCCCAGCTCTCATTTCTAGAGATGCCAAACCTGTTTTCTGGGGGCTCCAATGGCACCTAGGAGCCCATGTATTTAGCTTTTCATAATTTCAGACTCAGCGAAAAGTTTTCAAAATAGCACAAAGACTCTCCAGATAGCCTTCAGCCAAATTCTTCAGCTGTCCGCATGTAACCGTCTTTGTGCTCCATCTGTCTCTCCTGTAAATTTCCTGTCCTCCGTCAAACTCTTACCCACTGGCATGAGTGTCCACTGACCGTTCTTGCTGGGTCGATTATAACTGTGGTGGTTGCCAAAGGCTGTGTCTTATGACTTTTGAACAAAAAGAACTTTCTGGAATTGGTTGCATCAGTCAAAGGAGGTAGGAAGGACTTGGAAAAACACGAGGCACTGATAAAACAGAAGGGCATAAAACCACTTAATTTTCAGAGCAGTTTCATGATGTAGTTTAATCAGGGAGCTTTCTTAAGTTCCATTGGCATTAAGACTCGGGCAGTTTGGATGGAGACAGGGTGAGAAGGGTCACGTGGTACCCAGGACATCATGAAGGGAGGTGGGCTTTGGGGGGAGTAAGTCAGTGCTCTCCAGGCAGTGAGGTTGGAGCCTGAGGGAGGTGTTGGGTGGGAAAGGGCTGCAGAAAGAGACCCCTCCCAGGGGGGCAAACGGCCTGCTGCTCTGGGAGTCCAGGGGTGCGTCATGAAGACACTGGTCTTGAAAGCTGGCTGTGCAGCTTAATTCCTTCTGGAAGACGCAGCTCCACTGATCACTGGTAATGATCACAGCAACAAATGAGTCAGTTAACAAAGGGGCGCTAGAGATAAAAGCAAAAGTAAACAGATGGAAACTAGTTAAACTTATAAGCTTTTATGTAGCAGAGGAAATCGTAAAAAAATAAAAAGACAACCTAAGGAATGGGAGAAAGTATTTGCAAACAATGCAACCGACAGGGGCTTACCTTCCAGAATATACAAACAGCTCCTACAACTCAATAACAACAACAAAAAAATGAACAACCCAATCAAAAATGGGCAGAAGACCTAAACACACATTTCTCCAATGAAGACCTAAGGTGGCCAATAGTCACAGGAAAAGATGCTCAATATCGATAATTATCAGAGAAGTGCAAATAAAAGCACAGTGAGGTATGACCTCACACCGGTCAGGCTGGCCATCATCAAAAAGTCCACAAAGGCATGGGGGAGGGTATAGCTCAGTGGTAGAGTGTATGCTCAGCATGCACGGGGTCCTCCAGGACCTCCATCAAAAAAAAAAAAGTAAATAAATAAACCGAATTACCTCCCCCCAAAAAACAAAAAGTTCACAAACAATAAGTGTTGGAGAGGGCATGGAGAAAAGGGAACCCTCTTACTCTGTTGGTGGGAATGTAGCAATGCAGCCATTACAGAAAACAATATGAAGATTTCTTAAAAAACTAAAAATAGACTTACCGTATGATCCAGTAATCCATGCCTGGGCATATATCTAGAGAAAACTCCAGTACGAAAAATACAGGACCCCAATGTTCATAGCCGCACTATCTACAATAGCCAAGGCATGGAAGCAACAATGCTGTGTTAATTTTTGGTGTACAGCATAGTGATTCAGTTATATATAGTCTTTTTCATATTGTTTTCCATTATAGGCGATTACGAGTTACTGAATATAGTTCCCCGGGCCATACAGTACGAACTTGTTTATCTATTTTACAGAACAGACAGACTCACAGACACAGAAAACAAACCTATGGTTACTGGTTGGGAGAGCGGGGAAGGGGGTAGAGAAGGATTAATCGGGAGTTTGGGATTTGCAGATACACTGCCTTTGACTGAATTCGGATTCAAACGAATTCAGCTTCTGCTGCTGGCCTTGGTTGGCGGCATCAACAGAAACCCCCAGATCTCAACACGGTTTGGTGATTACGCGTCTGCACACGTGGCCACCATTGCTGTCAGACAAGCATTTCACCAGACTCCAGGATTCCAGTTACGTGTGAAGGGGCGTCGCTGAGCTTCCTTCTGGGCCCCACTGGCTCATCTTCGCAGAGCAGGTCAGACCGACAGGCTGGTGCTGCCTGGTGCCCGGTGCAGGGGTGGGTGAGGGCTGGGTGAGGGCCCTGCGGCTGCCTCGGAGGCACCTCCCTTCCCCTCCCCCACCTCCAGGCAAGCCCGGGAAGGGCAGGGTGCTCCTCCAGGCCTCTCAGTGAGGTCCAGCCACCCTCTAAAGGTTCCCTCCAGGCTGGGTTTCTGCTTTTCTCCAACCCCCGGGTGTGCCTTTTTGTCGCTCTAAATAGTTTACATACGTCTGTTCCTCGGAAGTCCTGTTTGTTTGGATTAGTTTTTGTTAAGCGCTAAGAGTACCTCTGCCCTAAAAACACAACCTGTCCGGAGATCGGGTGTCTGGCTCTTCCTTAGGGAATTCTTCAGATTCCCAGTTACAAGAGGAAGAAAGCCACGTTAGTAAAGTTAGAATTTAAGGCTGTGTTTATTTACCTCACTGACCAGCAGGAGAGTTCTGATGGACCGGATGTGACTTTGGATCTGAATTGTTCAGCTCCGTGACCCAGGGATGTCAGAAGAGGCTCTTCTGTGGCTCCCTGGGTAAACTGCACTTAATCTGACTCTTTGCTCTTCTGTAGAGCAGGTCACGTGGGGCTCACACAGGCGCTGTGGGGGCGTAAAGTGGCCGGTTTTCCTAATCTCTGCAGATGGTAGTGCTGGCCTGAGGCGGTGGGGGCGGGGAGGGAGAGGAAGAAGGAGGAAGAGAAACGCAGCAAATGCTCTGAGGACAGAGGATACGCAGGGTGTTTCTCTGTAGCTTAGGCCTTTGTGTTCACACGTTCCCCTTCCCCCGCATCCTCCCACAGCCAGCTCCTACCCACCCTTGGGGGCCAGGTCAGGTGCCACGTCAGCAGAGAAGCTTCTTTAGAGCCATTGCCTCTCGTCCTCCCTTGAAATCCCACGGAAAGTCACCTCTGGTTCTCGTGGACACTTTACGCCTTTATTCTAGTGCTGTTATTTAGCGACGTGGCGCTCCTGCACGGGACGGTGACCTGAGGGAGCATCCAGGCTGCCTCTCCTGCTCTGTTTTTGCTGGTGGCTGTTACTCTAAGCGCTAAGCACAGTGCACCCCTCAGGGGCTCAGGGGGGTTTGCCTAACGAAGAAGAGTGAGTGTGCGATGAGCCTGCCACCACCCACCATTAGTCGTTTTGGGTTGAATTGTGTTGCTCCCAAAGATATTAAAGCCCTGATCTCCATCCCTGTGAAGGCGACCTGATTTGGAAACAGGGTCGGTGCAGATTATCAAGTCCAGAGAGGCCATTAGGGTGGGCCCAACTCCACGTGACTCTGTCCTTATTAAAGAGGAAAATTTGAACAGGGATAGACATGCCTGCACACACACAGAATGCAGATAAAGACGGAGACCGAGGTCAAGGCGATGTACCTACCGGCCAGGGAGCACCAGGCGTGGCTAGGAAACCACCAGATGCTGGCACAGAGGCTGGCCGCAGGTTCTTCCTCACAGCCTCAGAAGGAACCAGAGTCCTCAGCTCCCTGATCTTGGACTCCTGGCCGCCAGGACTATGGGACAATAGGTTCACATGAGCTGCAGCACTTTGTTATGGCAGCCATCATAAACTAATGCAGCTCTCGTGTCCCCAGTCGGCCCGGGAGCCGGGGACTCACACACACCATGGACGTGAGCCTCACCTTGATGACTGACACACACGCTGCTGGCTCTGTCTTACACCCAAGGAGACCGAGTCACTGCGGGGTTAGGGAGTTCTCCGGGAGCACACAGATTGCTAACAGCTGGTGAGTGATAGAGTCAGGGTTTGACTCTCAGTCTGGCTGAACAAGACTGTGGCCCTTCCGCTGCCTCTCCCTGTCTCCTTCCGTCGCTGACCCCTCCATGGCTTCATTGTCGAGACCTGACCATCCTATTGCAAAAAGCACCAAGTGTGGTACTAGCTACACTGTAGCACCACACTGAGGATCTGTCCCCCACGAAGTGGGAGGCGCAGACACATTCAGGCTCAGCCCTCGGGTTTGTGGGACCAGTGGTGAGAGTACAGAGGCCCAAACAATATATGCCTATTGTATCTAGTCTGCAGAAACCAATGACAGTTCAGTAAAACACGCTGTACCCTCCTACCTTGGAAAACCAGCCTTTGTAATTGTCAGCGTTCTCCAGAGAAACAGGAGAGAGACTGATTTCAAGGAATTGGCCCATGTGACTCCAGAGGTTGACAAGTCCAAAATCTGTAGGGCAGGCCAGAGACCCTGGGAAAGGTTGCAGTTGCAGTTGCAGCTGAAGTCCAAAGGCAGTGTGCTGGCAGAATTCCTCCTTATCTGGGGGACCTCAGTCTTTTCAGTTAAGGCCTTCAACTGATTGGATGTGGCCCACCCACCTTATGGAGGAGAATATGTTTTACTCAAAGTCTACTGACTTAAATGCTAATCTCAGCTAAAAATATACTTTTACAGCAATATCTGCATTGATGTTTGAACAGATATCTGGGTACCATGGCCTAGCCAGGTTGAGACACAAAACTAACCATAACTAACCTGGGAAGTCAGAATTCTCAGCCCTTGGAGTTGCACATCGGACTGGAGCAACACCAGGAGGGCTGGCTGAAGGCCCCTGCCTGTGCTCTGCCGCTGCTCCCCCTGCCCCCGCCCCTCCCTCTGAGCAGCCTTGCCTGTAGGAGAGCGGCCTTCCTAACCTGCACAAACAAATGCCAGCTGCATCCCCACAGACAGCTGCCAGCTGGCCACCCCTCAGCCCAGGGGTGCCTGCTGCTGGGCTGTCTTCCCCAGGAGAGGAGACCTGAGCATCTGGTCTGCCCAGGGACAGTGGGCAGGGTCTCCGTGGTGCTTGGAGCAGGGTCTGGAGGGGGCGTGGGCTCTAGGCGGTTGTGAACTCACAGACTCCTCTCTGGAGGAGCAGGCATGGCAGGAGCAGGGCCTGGACCACATGGGGAACGGGGCCGGCTCTTCTTGCTGGACCCCAAGGACCGGGCAGAGTCGGGCCCTCCCGGCTGCTTCGGTGGGGCGAGGGCCTGAGGTTCAGAGCCTCAGTGATGTGCCCAGGGATGCAGCTCATCCAGCGCGGGGCAGGCACCACCATCTCTGTCTTCACCTTCTTCTTCTTTTTTTTTTTTTCCCTTAATTAAAGTTTAGTTGATTTACGACGTTGTGTTAGTTTCTGGTGTACAGCATAGTGATCCAGTTATCCATACGTGTATATATATTCTTTCTCTTACTCTTTTTCGCTATAGTTTCCTGCCAGCTACACCCTCTAGCCTCAGCCAGCAGCCTCCGCCGCCCCGCGCAGCGCCGCCCCAGGCCGGCTTAGTTTCACCGCCAGCAGGTTGCTTGGGCGGCTTTGCTGTAAGCTGCGCTCAGGTGCGTGTTAGGAAACCACCTCACGGCTGAGCGTGTCTCACGAGAGGATCTTTCTAATATTCCCGTAACCACTGCTCTCAGAGAAAGTGTTAGGTTTAATCGTATGAAATTGCCATTTTCACAGGTCAAAACTAGTTGAGTATTGGCAATTTTAACAGTTCAACGTAGTACGAAAGTATTATCCTTAATTTTCACTCTGTCTTTATTGCAAATACAGGCTAGTCTTTCAATACAGTCCACAGGAGAGGAAACAAGCAACAAACGAAAAACAAACAAACTTGATAAAATGAAAGACTGAAGATCAGATGGAGTTACCACCTAACCTCTCACGGAGCTTAGTGAATGAAAAAGTAACCTTGAATGGATAAAGGTGGAGTCAGGCCCACAGAAACACAGCCTCTTTCTTGGTTTAAACACCCACTCCTCCTTATCCTGGTCTCTGTGTTTGCTGGAAGGTGGCTGGGGCCACACAGATGGATTTTGTCCAAGTGGTTGGGATGCTTGAGCTGGAAAGAAACGAGGGGTAAGATGGTAGCTGTGACAATGTCGTGGTAAAGGAAATACTGTGACGACATTAACAAAGATTGTGGAATGCATCACTTCATTCCATCTTGCGGGTCTTTGAGGGGCAGAGAGCGCAGGTGTGGTGTCCATTCCTGCTTCTCAACAGTGGGGCAGGTCGGTAATGTCTACTGAATGCTAGACCTCGTTCAAGGTACATACTTATGTACATCATTTAGCCCTAAAAGCACACTGTCGGGGCTCCTCAGACCTTCCTTCTACACAGGAGGAAAGTTGGACTCAGTGAAATGAGGAGACTTGGCTCACGGTCACGTGACTGGTGAGTGGAGAACAGGGTCCCCTCCGGTCTTCTCCGCCAGAAGCAGGCTGCATCCCACTGGTCTCCGTGCCTTCTCACGTGATGACCCGCCTTCACCCATCTATCCATCCATAAAATGTTACGCTTTTTTGGAGGGAGGGAGGGCATTAGGTTTATTTATTTATTTTCACAGAGGGACTGGGGATTGAACCCTGGACTTTGTGTGTACTAAGCACTCACTCTACCACTGAGCTACGCCCTCCCCCACAAAAAATGATATACTTTTATGCATCCATAAAGCCGAATTTCTCTGGAATGTCAGCTGGCAATAAAAATAACCTTGCTTTAGAGGGGAGGGTATAGCTCAGTGATAGAGCACATGCTTAGCATGCACAAGGTCCTGGGTTCAATCCCCAGTATCGCCTCCAAATATAAATAAATAAACCTAATTACCGCCCCCCCCCAAAAGAAACACAAACTTTCTTTGATAGATGTAACATTATCTTGAAATTAAAGAATCTCAGTTTGAGTCCTTGCTTTTAAACTTATCTGCCTGTCATCTCTAGTAACTTCCATGTTTCAAATTCTATGCTTCTGACAGTGAGACTTACTGCAAGGACTTTCATGGCCAGTTCAGGACATTTAACCCAAGAAAATAGTTCATTGTGACCCGGAGCAGTTAGCTGAGCAGCATAAAGCAGCACTTCTGTTTAGGCCAATCAGAAGCAGCTTTTGGTTCAATCAGGAAAATTATTCGAGGGCATCTCCATACAAAAGGAGCGGTAAGAAGATCGCTGGTGTTAAGGAGCTTAAGTCTTCGCCAGCTACTGTGAGCTTTCATAAACCAGTCCAACTAGATGCTTCTGTTAAACAGAAAGAAAAAAAAAGCTTACAGTGGCTGGAAAACCAGCACCAAATCTTCTAAAGCCCCTTCACGTGTGGATATTTGGTCATCTGAACCTGGAAGTTGAGAGGCCACTGACGATGCGGCTGAATAAAGCATACTTGGGCGGAGTGAGAATGGTCGTGAAAGGTCATTGTCCGTTTTTACTTACTCCTTTGGCGGCATCTGGGTTTCAACCTGAAGAAGAAAGGGCTCAAAAAAATGTGTGTTTCGGGGGTGGGCTCAGGAAATGATCGAGAACTAATTAAGCTATATGAATCCAGCACAAGCTCCCCCAGGCCCCCACTGCACCCACTGTGAGCCCTTCCTCTGTTACAGGACTGTAACCAGGCCCTCTCTAAACTCTGAGTTGCCCCACTGTGTCTTTTTCATTAAAAAAAAAAAAAAAGGATGCAATATACTTTCTGAAACTGGATTCTGTTTCTGGCTGTTCCATCAATTTATCCGCCTTTCACGCCTTGCCTTGCTATGATCAGGAAACAGTGGTCCGGCCGGCATACATGATGTTGAACTGGTTAATAAGCTGCTGTAGGATTAATGATAAAGCTGAAATGAGCGCTGTCGTGTCATCGACCCTTTCTGTGCGTGACTGTCCTGCATTGGCTGCAGGACACCTTTTTTTTTTTTCCAATTAGGAAAAAAAATTTATTTTTTTTCTCTTCCTTTTTTTTTAATTTTTTTATTGATTTATAATCATTTTACAATGTTGTGTAGGACACCTCTTAGACGCTCCTATTTTTAATACATGCTTCATGTGTGTGGGACGACGACCAGCCTTGGGGAACACTGCCACTCTTCCTGTCGGCTGAAATCATGTCTATGGTGGTAACACTGCTTATTTTCTCTCTCCAATAAGAATCTGTCAAATTTTGCTATTTTTCATTTTAATGTCACAGTAAAGAATCAGAGAGATTCTTTCCCCAGAAGATGGAGAAAGGAATTTACTAGCAGCTGCCAACGGCCCGGGGGCCCCAGGGCTCTTCGCAGGCTGATGTTTGCTACATCTCACTGTAAGGAGCTGCAGGGGCAGAAAAGAGAAGCCCCCTGTCTGATACCCCACTAGTAAATCGCTGTTTCCGGGCGGGACACGGGCTCTTTGACTTCAGGGCTTGTGGTCCTTCTCCCACCTCACATTGGCTTCATTTCCATGATGTGCTAAGCTGGGCACACGCCATGCGTTGTTTTTTAAAAAAAAAATTTTTAATGGAAGGCCTGGGGATCAAACCCAGGACTTTGTACATGCTGGGCACGTGCTCTACCACGGAGCTATACCCACCCCATCCTAAAAAAAAACTTTTTTTAATGAATGAGTTGTTTTATTTACTTACATGACAGTGGTTTGCCGTTGGTATTGTGGATCCCTAGGTTGCCGATGAGGAAAGCAAGGCTCAGAGAAGACAAGTAACTTATCCAATATCACACAGCTAGTAAATGGCAGGAAAGAATAATTACCAAAGCCAGGCACTAAGTTTGTTTGACTATATTAATACTTACAATTAAATATCTGATCAAGTTCAACTGATTACATGCTTTTCCTTTGGTTTGGAACTTGAGTTCTGCAATATCTTGAGCTGGGCTTTACCTCCTTGGCATGAAATACAATGCTTAAGAAATTTAAGTGTATTTGTGAAAACCAAATACAACTTTGTTCGCTAATATTTACTAAGGGTCACTCTTATCATTCTTAGCTGAAGAAACCACAAGTTTTAGTCTTCAAGTAAAACCTAAATAATAATTGATCAATTTCTGAATTGTCCGTCCTTTTCATACACACGAGCTGACGTGTGTTCTAGTCTTACCAGTCCTCAGCCATTGTAACTGGCGGCCCACGCTGCTGCTGTCTACCTGATCTGGTGGTGTGTCCTCCCTCCATTGGGAAGAAACACAAAATCATTGCAAAGCAGGTATGGGAGCCCTGTATAAAGACACGTCACCAAAACAAAGTTATATATCCTCTAAATTCCAGAGAAGTTCCTTATTTCCCAGGAAAAGCAAAAAATAACAGCCAAAACCAAGCCCGTGACAAAAGTGGGGGTGAGGGCAGAGGGGAGCAGACATGGAACAGGAGTCAACGGGCAGGGGATTTGCGTTCCCAAAGGAAGATGCGTTTGCAGGGACGTTATCAGACACAGTACCGCCAATAGTCTTTCACATCCTCTTCCTTTTTGCACACCCTTGCAGCTGCAATTATAACAGGTTTTGGTGTTGGATTAAAATTTGGTTGCCTTGCATCTCCTGCAGAGCTGAGAGAGAGAGAGAGAGAGAAGAAAAAAAATTCGAAGCATTGGAAAAACTGCAGAGCGACTACAGGATGTCCTGTTACATTTATCTGGTTAGGCAGACCCATGACTCACTATAAAAGTTGACACAGCGGAAATGGTGTTGCTGTGCGTGGTGCTTTACCCCTCATCAGCGTGAAGCGCACAGATCGGGGATGCCGAGCCGCGTGTGTCCCAAGGTAAAGGTGTCTGCTACGGTTCTTTCTGAAGTGCAGGAACTTTTACTTCAGACACGTGGGTGATGATAACCGAGGACGTACAGGCAGCGTTGAGCCCAGTCTCCCCTCCACGCCCCTGACAGCTCTGGTGCTTACTTCCCTCTTCTTGAGTTAAATTGATAATACATGGCATGAGAAAGCTCTCTCTTGACGGAATCTCTGTGTTTTACCATCGTTTTGCAAAGCTAGGAAAGCATTTGCTCAACTAAACATAACTGCATTAGACCTTGAACCATACGAAGGTGATGTACTGCCCAAATTTGCTGGTTATCAAATAATAATAATAATAATAATAATAATAATAGTAATAATAATACTAATAATAACAGCAGCTTCACATGAAAAGGGATGACAACGCCCCCTCGTTTTGATGGAGCCGAATTCTGTGCTTTCAGTTCCATAATCCTTTGCAAAGAAAAACGACAGACAAAATGAAGACACGCAAAGGAGTCTTTTCCCTCTTTTTTTGTTTGCAGTCACTTACCCCGGCTCATGCAGGAGGCCCGAAACGCCTCCCCAGCGCGCACTTCTTGACCATGTCACCTCGGTTGATCTTCTCCTCCGTATACATTTATCCCCAAGTTGTGCTATTCAAAGAAAAAAAAAAATTAACAAAGGAAGAAAATTTCCCTCAGTCCCCTCATTGGAATTTAAAAAAATTGTATTTTGTATTGAAGTGTAGGTGGTTTACAGCAACAGTTTCAGGTGCACAGCAAAATGAGCCAGTAACTCACATACATACATATATATTTTTTCTTTGCAGATTTTTTTTCCATTACAGGTTTTTACAAGAAGTTGGATATAGTTCCCTGGGCTCCACAGGATGTCCTTGTAGTTTGTGTATCTGTGTTATGTACAGTAATGTGTGTCTGTTAACTGTTAAATGGCAGAACACCCTAGTTTTTTCCCCCACTTTTCATTCATGTTCAGATACCATCCTAGCTGGGTGTGTGTGGGCATCAAGTGTGTACGTAGGGGCGTGTGTAGGGGTGTGTGGTACACAGGTGTGTGTGTCGCGGCATGTGAGCCTGTGTAGAGATGTCTGTGTGTGTGTGTAGGTTGTGCATTTGTGCTCTGCGGTGTGTGTGGGTAAAGACGTGTGTGTAGGAGGGTGCTGTGTATAAGCGTGTCTGTGTGTTGATGCAGGGGTGTGCGTGGGCTGTTGTGCACATATGTAGAGTTTTGTGTACGTGCAGATACTGTCTATATGTGTAGGGATGTGTGCGTGTGCGTGCGCGGGGAGAATGGCTGGGGAAGAAGGTTTGAAAAGTGGGTCAGCCATGGGAGGGGTGGAGGGGAGTTTAGGAAATAAGGGACAGGTGGGTTGAGGCCAGATGGTGTGGCTTGAATACCGGGGCAGGAGTTGCGACCTCACCGAATGCGCAGGACAGAATCACTGACCACTGGTGCAGGGACGGGGACGGGATGGAGTGACCCTGCTTTAGGTAATGCTGACTGCTTCTCGCCGGCAGAGGGGCTGGCATTTGAGGGAGGGGCTCGGGAGGTGTGGGGAGGAGGCAGGGTGACACTGATCGTCTGCATCTGAGGGGTCATATCTGGGGGGACGGGGGCCCAGCCATCCCCCAGCTAGAATCCAAGCTTGGGAAAGTCACTGAGCCTCCTAGACCTCGGTCTCTGAGCAAGACTTCGTGGGACTGACGTCAGGATTAAACGAGACACAGCTCGTCAAGGATTCAGCATGGAGTGGCTCCTGGGAAATTCTCAGTAGCTATTATGAAGGGAGAGAGAAAAAGAGGATAAAGAAGAACATTTAGGGGGATGCAGGGAACACTTCCTTCTGGTAGAGAAAGAGGAACTATTGTGTTTTCAACATTTCAGACCCTTTCTCTGATGTCACATGCGGAGTCACAGTCTGAGTGTCTCCAGGCTGTGTGGAGGAAACCTAACAGCCAGCTCACCCGGAGGAGCCGGAGAAGGAAGGGAGCTATGCCGGGATGGGGGACACGGGGCATTTCTGTTCCCCTGGGCAGGCGCCTGCTGGCCATGGTCGTGGTGGTGGGAGGGGGCATCCCCCGAGCCTGCTTCTCACTGCTGAGGCCAGGAAGGGGTGACTCACACAGGAGATTTGGGAGGAGTTGAAATGCGTCTCCAGGATGAAGAGCTGGGTTTGAAGAGGAGATGTCAGTCCAGGGTGCAAACGCAATGAAAGGGAAGGACGATAGTTTGTGGAATTAATCTACCATATTAGTTTATCGACATAGAGGTGCAAGCTGGTCTGTCCACCGGAAGTGGGTGGCAGTTCCTCAAATTTTTAACTTAGGCTCTTATACCAGTCCCCCAGTCCTTCACCCTCTCTGGCTATAAATAGGAATAATAAAACTTGCTGTTTATTTCTCTTTTCCTGCTGCCTTTTTCTTGGCTCCACTCCTGAGCTAATAAGTACCTTTGCAGAAGTTTTTGCATCCTTCAGGCAATGTGCTAAAGAATTTGCACAATTAACTCTAGTAAGTTCCACATTTATTCAACACTCATTTATTCTTTTATCAAAATAGAGTTGACGTACAATGTGGTGTTAGTTTCAGGTGCACAGCAGAGTGATTCACTTATACACAGATGTATTCTTCTTTTTCATTATAATTTATTACAAGCTATTGAATAGTTCCCTGCGCTAGATAATAAGACCTCGTTGTTCATCTATTTTATATGCAGTAGTTTGTATCTGCTAATCCCAAACTCCCAATTTATCCCTCCCCACTCCTTTCCCCTTTGGGAACCATAAGTTTGTTTCCTATGCCTGTGAGTCTGTTTCTGTTTTGAAATAAGTTCATTTGTGTCATTTTTTTAGATTCCACATGTAAGTGATATCATATATTTGTCTTTCTCTGTCTGACTTACTTCACTTAGTATGATAATCTCTCAGTCTATCCGTGTTGTTGCAAATGGCATTATTTCATTCTTTTTATGACTGAGTAGTATTTCATTCTAGATAGATAGATAGATAGATAGATAGATAGATAGATAGATACCAAAGCTTTTTTCTCCAGTCATCTGTTGACAGACATTTAGGTTGCTTCCATGTCTTGGCTTCTGTAAACAGTGCTGCTATGAATATTGGGGTACCTGTATCTTTTCTAATTAGAGTTTCCTCCAGATATATGCCCAGGAGTGGGACTGCTGGATCACATGGTAAGTCTATTTTTGGTGTTTTAAGGAATCTGCATACTGTTTTGTATAGTGGCTGCACCAAACTGCATTCCCACCAACAGCAACACCAAATTCTTGTTAAATGTTTATTTACCATGTGTTGGGAGTTCTCAGAGTGTCAACTGTCCCCTTTCACAGCAGAGGAATCGGAATCTCAGCAAGGTCCAGAGTCTTGCCCCACATGGCACAGCTGGAAGGTGATAGGGCCCAGGTCTGCCCATGCCCACCTCCCTCCCAGGGCTTGTTTGCTGGAGCCCAATGGGAGAGGCTTCGTGAGAAGCCCTCACGATACAAATGTAAATTGCCCTCGGCCAGAGAAGTCCAAATGATGTATTTATGTCACCCAGTGCAAAAGGCGAGTGACCTCATGGCAGTAAACCTCCTCAGCTGCCTTACAGAACATTCTCTACCCAAAAAGCTGCCCTGTTAGAACCCTGAAACCAAAGTGGGAGGGTGTATTCTCTGGTCTTTTTCAAAGATGATCCCACATGAAGGAGAAAAGAGAGACTAAGAAGAAAAGGAACACAGCGTCTGGTTAACCGTGAAACTAAGCTTTAAATTCTTTATAAGATGAAATCACTTTTCTTTTTCCTAAAAATAACTTCCTGGTTGATTCTGAGGTTGGTGGCAAGTTTCGGTCCAATGAATACTAAATTTGTAAAAAAAAAAGAAAAAAAAAAAGTGAAGTGGAAATAAATGAAGGAGAAATTTGTTGCTGCGCCAATCCAGTTTAGATGTTAAGACAAAAAGCGAAACTTCCGCTTTAATGCAGAACTGATAATACCGTGAAACAGAGAATGAAATTTTTGAGAAATAGAAATTTCTCAAACTGCTTTTGCTTAGCTTGAGGACCAACTTTAAAGAACTAATTTTTAATAAATTAACAAGTTCTATAAGAGCACTTTTCAGGACATTAAAAGTAAAATTAAAATGATCACTTGAGTGTAACTGCATTACAGATATTATGAAGAAAAGAGGCCCCAAGGCCTGGGAAGGCAGAGACAGGACGGAGGTGGTGAACTGAGGCACGCGTGGCTCACTGCAGTGTAGACGGGGCTTCCCCACCAAAGAGGGGGCTTATGAACTGGTTTCTTTTTAAAAATCTTTCTTATTATTCATTTGTTCTGTTAAAGCCTGACTCCTCTTGATTTAGAACATGTGGACCTTTGCCGAATTGCTTGCTGATTTTTCTGGTATATTAACTGTTTGGGGCTGAATTGTATTCCACCCCTCTCTGCCCCCATTTGTATACTGAAGTCCTAACTCTCAGTAGTTCAGAATGTGGCTGTATTTGAAGACAGGGCCTTTAGAAAGGTATTTAAGTTAAAATGAAGTCATATGGGTGGGCCCTAATCTGATATGCCTGGTGTCCTTATAAGAAGAGATTAGGACAAGGCACAGAGACCAAGGGAGGACCATGTGTGGACACAAGCGAAGGAGAGAAATCTTAGGAGAAGATGACCCAGCCAACACCTTGCTCTCGACAGACTTTGAGCCTCCACAATGATGGGAAAATAAATTTTTGTTACTTAAGCCATCCAGTCTGGCCCATTTCGTTATGGTAGCCCTGGCAGACTAACACACCAACCAGCCAATAAATACAAATCCAGGAAAGAACCACATCCTCAGGATCCCAAACCCAGTGTCAGCCTCCCCCTGTTGTCTCCTTCTCCAAAGACAGAATCACGTGTTAGGGAGGTACCGAGAGGAGTGCATATACATGCAGCATGTGCGTGTGCGTGCGTGTGCGTGTGTGTGTGTGTGTGTGTGTGTGTGCATTCACACGTGTGGAAGCACATACCAGCATCTTCTCATTCTGCTTAGAGGGCCTGGGAGCAGGGACACCCCCATAAACATGAACACACCCAGTGCCGAGATCTTTACTTCTAAACACCATGCCCCTCTGAGAAGATACAGGACTCCCTGCAGAAACGGCCAGTTTCAGGGCTGGGGCAAGGGAAATACAAGGTGAGGCTAGAACATCTGGTTGAGACAGAAGGCAAGAAAGTACTCAAACGATAATGGAAGCATGTCAAAAAGACACTGCAGCCACTTGAAAGGAGGTGCCACTGGCCAGCTCTGGGTCAACTGGAGGGTAAAATAAATACTGAGCCTCACAGATTAAAATGGATTTTAGGTAACAGATTATAATCTATCGAACAAAATGCAATGACTTTATGCTGATACATAAATTGAAATGCTGATGAGGAACAGGGTATTTCCATAGTTTCAAAATTTCTCCCCACAAAATATTTATTAATGATACACGGATGCAGCATAACAGTTTGGTGGAAAAGTCTGGAAGACACCGATTTCGTCAAGTGACCAAAAAAATGAGGTGAGTCGGCCTCATCACGTCTTGCTCGACGCCCCTGAGGAAAACGCAGCATTCTGCGCTGAGGAGGAAGCACCGGAAGGCGAAGTTGTTCAAGTTCAAGAAGCTGGTAAATGAGGCAGCCAGGACTTGAATCCAGGAGATCTGTCGCAGGAATTGCTGTACTCTTCTGCCCAAACAAGACTTTACAGACCGGGACCTCCACGCCTGAGACCTAGAGGACACAGATGGGTCTAGAAATGGAGCTTCCCCTCTGTGCCTTGGTTTCTCCACCTGAAAAACAGAGATAATAATGACCCTTGTCTCACAGGCCACAACGATGACGTGAGTTAATGTTTGTAGGGGGTTCCGTGTGTCTGGCCTGTGACAGGGACTCACTAGTGTTAGTCATTATTATTCTTAAGGAAAAATGAGAAATTAAAGATGATTGTCATGATAAAAACTCTCAACAAACTGGCTAGAGAAGAAATGCACCTCAGTATAACACAGGCCATAAATGACAAGCCCACAGCGAATATCAAAATGAACAATGAGAAGCAGATAGCCTTTCCTCTAAGATCAGGAACAAGACAAGGTTGCCCACTCTCGCCACTTTTACTCAGCGTGGTATTGGAAGTCCTAGCCAGGGCACCTAGGCAAGAAGACGAAATAAAAGGCATCCAAATCAGGAAGGAAGAAGTGAAACTGTCTCTATTTGCAGATGTCATGGTATTAAATATAGAAAACCCAGAAGACTCCACCAAAAAAAGTGTTAGAACCAATAAATGAATTCAGTAAAGTCACAGGATACAAAATCAATATACAAAAATCAGTTGCATCTCTATACACTAATAATAAACTATCAGAAAAAGAAATCAAGAAAATAATCCCGTTTATAATTGCATCAAAAAGAATAAAATGCCTCAAAATAAATTTAACCAAGGAGGTGAAAAACCTGTACACTGACAACTGTGAGACGTTGAAGAAAGAAACTGAAGAAGACACACTTCAAGGGAAAGACAGTCTGTGCTCATGGACTGGAAGGATTGTTAACATGTCCTTACTACCCAAGGCCATCTGAAGACTCAGCACAACCCCTAACAAAATTCCAACGTCATTGTTCACAGGAATAGAGCAAACAATCTTGAAATTTGTATGGAGCCACCAAAGACCCCATATCACTAAAGCAATCTTGAGAAAGGAAAACAAAGCCAGTGGTATCACATTTCCTGATTTCAAACAATATCGCAAAGCATACTAATCAAAACAGTGTGGTCCTGGCATTCAAAACAGACACAGAGATCAATGGAACAGAATAAGGGCCCAGAAATAAGCCCACACATGCATGGTCACCAACTTATGACAAAGGAGCCAAGATTATACAGCAGGAAAAAGACAGTCTTGTCGGCAAATGGTGCTAGGAAAATGGACAGCCACATGCAAAGCAATGAAACCGGACCCCTATCGCGCACCGTACACAGACGTGATCTCAGAATGGATTACAGACTTGAACATGAGATCTGAAACTGTAAGCTTTTAGGAGGAAATGGGTAAATGTCTTGACATTCATTTTTTGGATGTGAGAGCAGAAGCAAAAATAAACAAGTGGGATTCCATCAAACTGTTAAGCTTCTGTACAGCAAAGGAAATCATCAACAGAACGAAAAGGCCGTCTACAAAATGGGAGAGAATATTTTCAAATCACATATCTGATAAGGGGTGAACATCCAAATATACAAAGAACTCATGCGGCTCAGGAGAACACAAAATCAACCCGACTCAAACGCAGATGAAGGTAGGTGAGATGAGCGAAGAGGGCCGAGCAGTACAGACTTCTAGGTGGAAGATAAATAAGCCTGGGTGTGGGATGCGCAGCCTGGTGACTGTAGTTAATAATCCTGCACTGCATGTTTCAGAGTTGCTAGGAGAGCAGATCGTGAAAGTTCCCATCACAAGGGAAAAGGTCTGAATCTCTGAGGTGATGGAAGTGACTGTGGTAATCATTTCACAATATACACACACAACAAACCGCCAGGTGGGGCACCGAACACTAATACAATGTTCTATGTTCATTGTGTCAATTAAAAAAAAAGATGATTGTCAAGGTGTTAATGAGAAACTTCTAATTTTTGTCACGTAAAAATTGCCTTCTTACGAATTTTGTGATTTTTCTTCTTTTTGCAAATGAGTTAAGTTAGAGGCGTGAATGGTAGAGTTTTTGTCAATTCGTTTTTAATCCTAAGATCCTTACCTTCCTGATCACTTTGTTTTAATTGTCAAGAAGTGTCCACCTCAGGCTCGAGGTCATAAGATGGTAATTTGGGCAAGTCACTCAGTGCCTCTGGCATTTTGCTCATTAAAATGGAAATAACAATTTCAGCTTCACAAAAATGTGACAAGGAATATATGCATGTTCATGTATAACTGAAAAATTGTGCTCTATACTGGAATTTGACACATTGTAAGATGACTATAACTCAATAAAAAAAAGTTAAAAAAAATTTTAAAAAAATTCCGGCTTCACAAAATAATTGGGCGGATAAATTAAGAGACAGCGCAGGTAGGCCGGCGGCTAATAGCCAAGGCCCTAGAGCCCCTCGCGCCGCGGCCGCAGCCTGGGGTCTTGCTGAGCCTCTGGGCCTTCACTGTAAAATGGGCGTGAGCGGATCCGGGTGTTGGAAGGCTGCATACCCTTGGCCCAGTTCCAGGCGCCGCGCTGCCCCGGAACACGAGACCTGGTATGAGGATGCTGACGGTAATGACACTGCAGTGCTGGGGAAACGCTGGGAAAATTCAGGTGTTACTTCCTCTTTTTAAACAAAATTTTGGGGGGAGGAGTAATTAGGTATTGACTGATTTATTTAATGGCGGCCCTGGGGACTGAACCCAGGACCTCGTGGGTTCTAAGCACAGGCTCTACCACTGAGCTATATACTCCCCTCTTCAGGCTGTTTCGTCTGTTACTTCTTAAACAACTCTTCAAATAAGGACTTAAACTCCTCGGCTCCTTCAGCATTAAAGGCAGTGTAGTTCTGGGGGTGCTCAGGAAACACCCACGAGCCGGTGTCCCTGCTCGCGGGTTCCCCCTCGCAGCACCGGGAGCCAGGCACCCACAGGTGTGGCCCCCGTGTCGTGACCTCAAGTACAAATGTGAAAACAGATTCATCGGGACGTGCGGCTGCTTTTTGAGTTTCACTACCGGAAAAGCCTGCTGGGATGGCAAGATTGCATTTGCTATGCTTTCTGCCTTTGAGTCTGGCTCGCATCGTAAGCAGGTGTTTTTTCATTCAAAACATGCTGTGGCCCTTGCTGCCGGCCGCCCTGTGCCAGGCAAGCAGGGCGGAGGTGGGCGCGCAGGCTGGGTTGAGGGTGAGGGACGCGGCAAGGCTGGACTTCCTGGCCAGAGCCGGTCTTGGGCGACCCGTTAAGGGGGAATGCCCCCCGCCCTGGCTGCTGTCCTCATCCCCCTTGCCTGGCCCCCACTGCCCCTCAGCTTCCTGTAACTAACCGAACTGGAAATTTCTCAGTTCTAGGTCAGGGGTCAGCAAACTCTGGCCCCGGGACCAAATCTGGCTCAGTGCCTTTTTTTGGAAGGCCTGTCAGATAAGAACAGTGTGGACACTTACAAACAGTTTTTAAAAAGAAGAAAAGCATTTTATTTTGACACACAAAAATGAAATTCAAATTCCTGCGTCTGTAGATACAGTTTTATCGCAAGGCGGGGGCACCCACTCTCCGGCTGGGAGGGCGGAGCTGCACTGTTATTGGGACTTCCCATTCCACTCCTGTTTAACAAACATGAATGAATAAACAAAACAAGAAATCCTTTTGTTTTGCTATGACAAATTCTGATTTTCCAGTAGTGCTGCATGTCAGAATTTAGTCTGTAAATATTTAGGAACTGACCCAAACAAAGGGAAAAACCAGGATGCGAAGTACAACCTTGGAGGGAGGGGGCGGAGCGTAGCCCAGGGGTAGCGCGTGCTGAGCACGCAGGGTTCCTGGGTTCAGCGCCCAGTGCTTCCGTTAATAAATAAATAAACCTGATTACCCCCTGTCCCCTCGATTTTTTTTAAAGTTTACACAAAAAAACAGGAAAGTATAATCTTTATTCTGTAAACCAAGTGCCTATGACTGTCTCTAAAATCCTCATCCTAAAAAGAAGGAAAGAAACAATTGTTCTAGGATAGGCGTTACGTGGAAATTGATATAGAAAATGAAATGAAAGTCTACGGCTAAATTATTCAGGATCTTAGCAGGAGCTGTTGAGAGAATGCCCATAATTCTCTATTTTACTTTGGCGGCCAGGCGGGCAGGCGAGATTACGGAGACTAGATTAAATCCTGCCTAGAATTTCAAAGGCTTTTCTTTTTAACCCTTGAGGCTCCCTGAATGCTCCAGGCTCCACAGGTGCTTTAGCCTCTGATTTTGCTGCTCATTCCTTCTGCCTCGTGTCCCCGGAGGAGGAAACCAGTCACTGAAGTGTGCGTGTGGTGGGGCGGGGGGCACGCATGTGCTGGGAGAGAAAGGGAGGACAGAGCAGCCACCCAGCTCTGACCAAGAGCAAGGAGCAAACCACAGATGCCATCAAAGGTCCAGAGATACTAACACCACTAACAAAAGCCAGGCTTCAGGAAAAAGAATTTAAATGCAAAATAAGACTCACAGTGTAGATGTTCTGTTTGTTGCAGTGCTCTTGTGAGTCAAGACTGAACACAGCCTAGATGTCCCAAAACAGCAATTGTGAAAACAGTTGTGGTCCCTGCAGCAGAGGAAACTATCTCATTAGACCACATGGAGCTCAGGAGAAAGGGCTGGGCGGCCATTGTGACAAGGGGCAGGTCTGGATCTGTCCATCTGCTGATCCGGTCAGCGCCCCAGCTCGAGGGCCACCCCATCTATGGAGAGGCTTCCGGTCTCCAGCCCTCCGTCCACACTTCCACCATCCACCTCTGTTGTTACCATGGCCCCCCGACCCTCAGATGTCTCCACAGCCTGGACCCTCCCCACGCCAAAGGAAAAAGGGAGGGAGACAGGAGAGGGGAGAAATAAAAACAATTAAACTGCTATAAACTGACTGTTTTCAGCAAGCAGAGCTGCTTATTCAAATGACTACTTAACAACACCCTGTAGACAGAAAAATAAACCAGGAATTGTTGAACTTATTTAACTAGAAGATAACTGTTTATTTATTTATGTATTTATTTACTTTCCTGGACAAAAGTAGAGCACTTTTTTTAAATTGAAATATAGTCGATTTACAATGTTGTGTTAATTTCAGGTGTACAACAAAGTGATTCAGTTATACATACATATATTCTTTTTTATCCCCTTTTTCATTATAGGCCATTACAAGGTATTGAATATATTTCTCTGTGCTATATAGTAGGACCTTGTTGTTTATCTAATTTATACATAATAGTATCTGCAAATCCCAAACTCCCAATTTATCCCCGTCCCTTCCCCCGCCATAACCACAAGTTTGTTCTCTACGTCTGTGAGTCTGTTTCTGTTTTGTAAATAAGTTCATTTGTGTTTTTTTTTTTTTTTTAAGATTCCACATGAAAGTGATATCATATGGTATTTTTCTTTCTCTTTTTGGCTTCCTTCACTTAGTGTGACGATCTCCAGGTCCATCCACGGATAACAAATTATTTAAATAGTACATACTTCCAGGCAGCTCACCACCACAAGAACCAAAGAAAGACCTGCATGTTGGGATGGGCCTGAGCCTCTGTAAGGAGTCCCTCTGCGGCCCATCGGGGACTTGTCTGCAGCACCTGAACCGCTCTTTCTTCAGTAACTGAACGCTGTTTTAGCAATTGTTTTGGGTTGAGTTGTGATCCCCCGAATCTCTATGCTGGAGCCCTCGTTCCCACAACCTCAGAATGTGACTGTGTTTGGAGAGAGGTCTGTAAAGAGTTGACTGAGGTAAAAAGAGGTCGTGAGGGTGGGTCAGAATCCAAACAGCCTGGTGTCCTTGTAAGAAGAGACAAAGACACAGACACACAGGAAGGGAAGACCATGTGCGGACGCAGGGAGAAGACGGCTGCCCTCAAGCCCAGGAGAGAGGCCTCAGGAGAAGCTGCCCACGGCGCCTGAACGTGGACTTCTGGTCTCCATTGCTGCGAGTAAAGTAATTTCTGGGGCGTAAGCCTCCTGGTCTCTGGTTCTTGTGGTGACAGCCGTAGCCAACTGTTAGTAACGCACCGTGCACCAGGGAGGGAGGTCCCGTCCAAGTTCTGCCATTTGACCTGAGTGCCACTGAAAAGCTTCTAACGTGCTTATGTGTTTTTTCCGGAACTAGATGGTGAGGTTCTTGAGGGCACTTCAGCCCAAGCCTGTGTAGAGGCCACCAGATGTTTATTGACTTAACCTAATAACAAAATGTGTAACTCGATTCTATGAAAAAAGAAGAAGTGAGAGAAGAGAGGGGGAAAGTCGGCATGGGGTCGACATGGCATTTCTACGTGAGCGCTTCTCTTTCTTTCCTTTTGGTGAGTGGTCCTTTCAGTTACCAGTTAAGCCAAGATTGAAACAGGGCTTTAAGGCTTTATGGAGTGATTTTCTTGGGCTTAATCGTATCTGCTCTTCACAAAGGCTGGGAGAGAAACGCCGCCATTGGCTGCACGTTGCTGATAAGGGCACGGAGCTCAGAACTGTCACGCAGCTTGGGTCGCACAGAACCAGGGCGGCAGCCCCGGCTGCAGGGCCCAGGCTGACGGACTCGGGGTCCCAGTTCCCACCTCGCCTAGACTGTACTCACCAAACTCACCTTCCTTGCAACTCCGGCCGAAGACGACCTGCCAGTCTTGCCTTTCTCAGCCCAGCCCTTTGCGAGATTCAGAACCTGGGAGCTGCGCGGGAGAGGGCCTCTGCAATGAGCAAGAAAAGTGTTTGTTTGTTTGTTTGAATTCGGGCAAGGAAACCAAGCTGTGGGGCGGGCATAGGGCCTGACTGCAAGTTCTCAAAGGCTTCACAGAGCAGTTTTTTTCTTTTTCCATTTGCGGTTTTCCGGCCACCGTCAGGGTGGCTGTGCGCTTAGTTACGAGGCTGAAATGTTCTCACTTCTCCATTCCCGGGGCTTCCTCCTGGCTGACCAGCTGGCTCACAGCTGGCCCGTCCCCTGCGGACTTGATAAGGCGCTCCGGCCAGCCGCGATGTTACCCGGTTTCACTCCGCTCCACGATGGGGAGACCGGAGGGTGCAGCTCTCCTGGGTCTGACCAGCCTTTAGTCGAGGCTGCAAGCCCTCTTCTCTCTCCTCACAAATTCAGTAATTGCTGTGGTAACAGTGCTGAACACAGGAGCTGCTAGGAAGCAAGGAAGGATTTGGGTGCTAATGAAGGGATTTTTTTTTTTCTCTCTCCAGTAAATTAGTTAAGTGTTTGGGAAAATGAATGAAAACTGCATCCCTGGAGCAGGTCCTGCAATGGGACCACGGGACCCCCCAGAGCACTGGGAAGACCTAGCACCACGCCCTCTGCTGGTGACGCGAGATGCTGGACCACAGGGAGCCAGGACTGGGTGGCTGTGACTCCCAAGCTTTCAGAGCATGTAAAGTTCATCGCCCCTCCTCCAGTTTGGTTTGGTTCGGTTTGTTTCCTCATTTGAATGAGGCCATTTAGGTTGTCATTAAAGTCCCTTCTGGATTCCAGGCTTCAGCTCTAGGATCTGATGTTACGGACCTTGCAAGTTCCTTAAAAACCAAACTCCAAACTGTTCTTCAATTTCTAGCTAAAAGCTTCCACTCTGTTTCCTAAGCAGTGTTCTGTCCTGATTTTCCAAAGTACTCACTCACCAAAAATGCCCTGCACACCTCCCTAGCGGTAGGGGGTATGTGTAATGTGGCGGCTTTCCAACCTTATTTTTTCCTTATCTAACATGCACATTTAAGCCTATAACTCCTGGGGACCTCATTTTGATGAAGAGCTGGCTTCCTTCAAGGTAGAGTGGATGGGGAAGGCTGGTGGCCTTTGTGTCCCCAGTGCCCAGCTCAGCACCGCCAGCAAAGCTGGTCTCATGGAAGGCTGTGGGATGAATGAGGTCCTCCAAGCAAGACGTCTGTGCGGCTGTGTGGCTGTGAAGACTGATGCCCGCTGTTCCTCACCCAGCTCTGTCCCTCACCCACCTCTGTCCCCGTGGTCTGCGTGTGAAGCTGCAGATGCTCTGCAGAGAGAAGTGGGAGCTACCTTGTGTGCAGTCGGAGTGAGCTCTCTGGATGCGCAAGTATCTGAAATGTGCAGAAACGCACCTTCAGGAGGGGTAACTGAGCAGGCTGCGTCTTCACCGCCTGGGCCCAGGCTGAGTCATGAGGAATCCAGGGCAGGGTTGGAGAGATTGTGAGGGCGAGATGGTGGCTCCAACCACCACCCACACGCTCTTCTCCAGGAGCCCCGATGGCTTCAGGGGAGGGGTGGAGACCAGGGAGATAAGGTTTCTGAATGCCTTTTGTGCCTCAACCCCTGCTCCCAGCCATCAGTCTCAGACCCCAGGAGGCTTCCAAAGGGAATCCCCATTAGGGTGTCACGGTACCCAGGTCACCCCTACAAGCTCCTCACTGTGATTTGCTGAACAAAGGCTCTGCTGTTCCTGGTGGATGTGGACGGGCACTCCGGAGGCTTCTACAGAACCCGGGCAGGAGAAACCTTCATCCGCTGGGACACTCCTGGGGCGGAATGTGGGCCCTTCCATTCAAATGCCTGACCTGCAACCCGGTGTGGACCTAAAGGATTTTCTTTCTCAACACGGTTATGTTTTGTCCTTGTTTGTTTTTACACATGCAGTCACCTACAATACTACTTTTGATCACCAGAGGAGTGTCCCAACTTTCGCCCAAACCTGCGGACGAGGGTCATTATTTCCTTCGCTGCCGGTGGTGTCAGTCCTGAGGGTTTCCATCAGGTCCATTCGCCCCCTGCGCAGGGGGTTCTTCTGTAGCAATCGTTGATCTACTTGTCTCTTTTCTTTCTCTTGATTTGCAACACATTGTGTCTTATCTGGACCACGCGAAGGGCAGCCCCTCGAGTGGCTCCTGTAGGCTCTGAATTCCAAGCAGCAGCTTGAGGTTTCTTATCTGTGTCTCCAGTCTGTTACCTTTTATTTCATTCCCTCTTTCCTCCGTCTCCATCGATTTGCAGGCCCCACTTCTCTGAGCCCCTGTGAGGGCACTGCTTCTGCTGCCCTCCGGGCCACAGCACAGAAACGCTGGAAGGCAGAGCTCGGAGTGGACGGGGGCTGCGGGCCCCCCGGGCAGCCTCCTTGCCTTGCATCTCTCTGTGATTCCCTGTCACCCACAGTTCCGACCCCAGCCCGGGGCTGCTTCTCTTTACATTACGCCAGGTATACTGATGAAGGGCTCAGAGAGGTGAACCCCAGGACTGACTTAGTGCACAGGACACAGCGGCCTGGCATCTACAGCAAAGTGATGGGCGACCAAAGCAGGAACTACTTAGAGTCTAACTGCAGTCACCGTGTGAAAGGAACAGGGTTCTGACGGTGCTGATCTGACCTCTGCTTCCAGTGGGTGAGCTCACGGCCCCGGGACCACCCCCTCAGCTCCCTGCCAGTCTGCAGGCTTCTCCATCCAGGAGGTGGCCTGTGGCTCGGGAGAACTAGAAATGCAGGCAGGTCCGATGTGAGATGCTCTCCAAAGTGGAAAACACGCTCCTGTTTTCAAAGACTTGGTACCAAAAGAAGATGCAAAATGTATTAATTATATGTCAATTTCATGATACTATTTTGGATACTTGGGATTAAATAAAATATATGGTTAAGATTAATTTCACCTGCTTCTTTTCTCCTAATTTAATGCGGCTATGAGAACATTAACAATCTTATGTGTGACTGGGGTCACACTTCCATTTGACGCTGCTGCTCCAACAGTGGCCTTGTCTCTGGCCTTGCAGGAGCCTTCTCCAGGGCACTGGCCTACTTCTCTGTAACCGTCAGGGACAAAAGTGTTCTGACTGGGTCCTCACCTCCCACAGCCTTCCCACTCACTCTCCTCTTCTGTCTGAGACGTAACCAAATGCCAAGGAACCAAATGGACCATCGTGACGGGACCCCTTCAGGTAGGATTGTCTCTGCACATGGGAGGAATGGCCTTGTCCCTTACAGTCATCCCTAGGCCCCATCACGAGAATTATAATATCTCCCACCATAACCCCACGTCCATCTCAGGTCTTCCCCAAAGGAGACGTAGCATCCCGGCTGACTGTTTATTGCCCAACAGTTAAGAGCACCATCCAGCTGAGACAGTCCACGGATCAGGCAGTATCTCCACGGAAGAATCGCAGGCCACACGGCGCAGACAGGCCGTGGCTTCCCCAGCACGGAGCTCAGAGAATGCTGACCCCCGGAGCCAGGCAACCGGGCCCCAATCGCATCTGAATGTCTAATGCCCATTCCTTTGATGCCTGTAAAGGAGGAGAGTCAACTTCACATTCTTTGAGCTCCTAGAAAGATGAACCCTTTTGCTATGACCTGCCCGAGGGATAAGACCTCCCTCCTCTGAGGGGCTACAATCCTGGGAAGTGACGAGAGACGGATAAGGAGACCACGAGCTCTGTCTACGTGGTGCTGCGCATCTGGACCCTGGGGACGTCTGCGTGGCCAGTTCCATCTTGGTGTGCCTTCCCCTCCACCTCCCCCGAGTATTTCCTTAGGACACAGAGCCAGCAGTCAGGTGAGTGACAACAGCAGTTTATCCGGATCGGCCCGGGATAGCAGAGGCCAGGATGGCCCAGGAACACGTCCTGAGGCAAAATGGGAATGGGCAGCTGTGGATGTCCAGTCCAATCAATGCACCACGTCGAGGGCGCAAGGGCAACGGCAGAACCCAAGGATGAGGCACTAGAGACCAGAAACCACATTAGATTACAAGGTACCTGTTGGAACTTAAATCCTTGAGTTGTGGCCACAGGCTTGAGTGGGAAGTGAGCTGCGAGATGCTTCAGATTCCACCCCCTGCTGCTGCAGGCGGCGCTAATGGTGAACAAGTGAACGAGGGGATCGTTTTATCTGAACAGCCTAGCCCTGGATGTTACTGTTTTTAAACTAACTGATGAGATACAGGCTTATCTTAAGGCTGCTTTAACTGATCCCGTGAATCCCCAAAGTCCAGCGGTGGTTGGCACGCTTATCTAATACATGATTGTTAGGGAGAAGAAATAGATTTCTTGTGTTTGCAGACTATTTGCATTTCCGCACGTAAATGAACGTTTAGGTGCTTTTTTTTTTTTTTCTATTTATTTACTAGAAAAATCACTTAAAGAAAATGAATTTGAATGAAGGAGGCATTCTGTCTTAAAACAATGAACAGTTCTCCCGTCCCTGGGAAGGGAGGTCCGTCCTTCCTGGAACCTGAGCTCCCTGCCGCCTCCCAGGGAGAGGCCATCAGGCCCGGCCGGACTCAGGCCCTTCCCCCAAGGCCCGCAGCCGGCCCAGGCTCAGGAGCAGGTGGCTGTGACAGTTACAGCAAAAGCCATCAGCGTCTGCGTTTACCGTTTCTGGTTGGGAGGGGGGCGGCTTTCACCGAGCTTCATCCTGTGCTGCAAAGTGCAACTTCGGGCATTTCACTTTCCAGCTGAAAGAAGTCCTTGTCACCCTCTGTCACCTCAGGATGCAATCTAGATTCCTAAACGTTTGAGATTCATTTCTAAGGTACCCAAACCCTCAACATGAAAAAAAAAAAAGTTTTTTTTTCCTCCAGAAATCTAGGTCTGTACTATTTAAATGGGAACCATCAGCAACCAGACATGTGATTAGTAAATACATACTTGAAGTGCCACTGGTACAGATTGAGATGTACTGTAAACTTAAAAAACACACCAGATAATGAAAACTTGGAGAAAAAGTGAACTCTCTCATTAATAATTTTTTATATCATTTACATGTGTCAATAATTTTTCAATATAGTTAAATATACTATTAAAACTAATTTCACCTGTTTGCTTCTACCTTTGAACACGGCTGCTGGAAAATGTACAATATGCTTGTGGCTCCTGTTATATTTCTATGGGACCATGCAGAGCTGGGTGACTCCCACGGATATTCTTCATTATTTCCGCTTAGTCACAGAATTAACCCCCTCTTCTCTTGCAGAAAAGATGGTTTTGTCTTACAGGGTCTCTAGGAACTGAGTGTCCATAGGGAACAGTGAGTAAGGGGCTGACACTGCCTGCCTCCCCCTCCCGCAGGCTCTGCCTCCTTCACCTCTCAGGTCGGCCTCTCCGCCACACGCACATCACTGACTGCGGATGAGAGCTTCCTCCCACGGGCCTAGTTCTTGCGTTGAGAAATCTTTCTGTGGGGGTTCCTCCGTCTGGACTCTGGGCCACTATGGGGACCACAGGTAGACTTCAGTGGTCTGTGAGCATGCACGGCAAACATAAAACAGAAACAGACTCTCAGACGTAGCAAACAAAGCCATGGTTCCCAAAGAGGGAAGAGGGTGGGGAGGGATAAATTAGGAGTTTGGGATTTGCAGATACAAAGTACTGTATTTAAAATGGATTAACAACAAGGCCCTACGGTGCAGCACTGGGAAATATGTTCAGTAGCTTGTAATAACCTATGATGAAAAAGAATACGTACGTGTAACGGAAGCACTGTTCTGTACACCAGAAACTAACACAACATTGTAAATCAGCTGAACTTCGGTAAAAAACAAAACAAAACAAAAACAAAAACAAAAACAAAAACAAAAACAAAAACAAAAACAAGCTTCTGGCAGCGCCTGTGCTCTCTGTCTGCGCCAATAGAAATGTTCCCATGAAACACACTGGTGGCTGCGGCTTTCCTGACACGCTGTTTACAGGCCTCACCGCGGGCAGCTGCAGCGGCCTTCACCTCGTGTTAATAAGAGGCCCCCACTGTGCTCAGGAGCACTGCCTCCCAGCACAGGGCACGCGGCTTCCCCAGGACTTTGACGTTCGCAGAGGCCTCACCGTACTCGGCATTCTTTTGCCCTTGTGCCGTCTAAATGCTGTTTCCTTTCTTGGAATGTCTGTTCCAGCTCCAAGGGCAGCCTTCCCGCTTGCCCAGCAAGCAGCCCTGTCTCACGTCCCCGCTCCCCGAGGGCCAGGCGGTGCTGTCTCGTCTCTACCACTCACCGCCATCCATTCCACTGCTTTTCAGTTGGGTACCATTTAGGAAGTAAATGGCTGAACTTAAAAAAAAATTAATATACAAATATTAAAAGGGATAATGATTTTTCATTTGTGGTATTATTTGAAATTCTTTTTCAAATAAGTTTTAAGTTTTAAAAAATTAGCTGAGTGGAAGGAAAAAAAAAAACTAACAATACGTATTGACAGACTCGGGGAAACCAGGATGGGAGCAGACAGTGCCCGCAGTTTGGCTTAAGTCTCGCCTCTGGCTGGTCAGGCCGTGACCCTGATGGCGAGGGTCTGGGGAGCATTTCACGTCGCCTTGTAGGTCCTTCTGTCATTTCCTCCAGAACTGCCAGGGCCCATCATGTGGGGTCTGAGATAAGACATTCACATTTGGGAAGATGAGTACACTGTATGTGGAAATTATTTTTGTGCTAGTTTTTCAACCTTTGTATGACAGAAATTATTAAAAAGTGAAAAGCTAAGGAATGAAAATAAATACCATGAGATAATGTACTAACTTTCCATCAGTAAACCAAAACCTAAGTGGGTGAGTATTTTCCAGAGAATTATAAATTAAAAATAAACCTTATCAAGACATTAAAAAGACCTGAATAAAAAGGTTAATGTTACTTAAGACACAGAAAAAAAAAATAAAATACTTTCCAGAGCATTCCACCAGAAGTCTAACTATAATACCAAAAGCAAGCAAGGTGCACAAAAAACAAAGAAAACAAGACAAAACAAACTCTTCCAGTGAAGTCCAGTAGTGAACTAAACTAACACATCACATGATAAAGCAGGATTTAATGACAAAATGCAGATGTAGCTGGATAATTTGAAATTTTAAAAGTAATTTAGTACTTTATCAGATTATATAAAAACAAAAAACCCTAGGAAAGAAAAGTGGAATCTTTAATTTTAATGCAGGCTTCAATAACGTTCAAACAAATGCTTCGAACCTTTCACCGCAAAATAAAAAAAGCAAGGAGTAAGTGCCATCACCGCGACAGTCCTGGTGTCCTCACAGACGCACCAGGAAAAGAAAAAGAATTAAGAGGCATACACATTGGCAGAGAAAACAACTCACGTGGATGTCATGACTGCTTATTTAGAAAGTCAGAGGGAAGTAACCGAAAAGCTGTTGGAACAATCAAAATGAGTTTTGGGAGGTGAGTGGACGTAAGGAAGAGATGAAAAGCACTGTTACAAATAACACACCTGTTAGAATGTGCAGCAAGAGCGAGCCTATTCCACATCGAAAAGGGTGAAACATCAGGCGATAAACTCGGCAAAAACCATGCAAGATTTACACAAATAAAATGACGAAGCCTTACTGAAAGAAAAGATCAGAGTGTGGAGGGACGTAGTAAGTCTCTTGATAGAAGGTTCAATGCTACGAAGACATCACTCTTCCTAAACTGAACATCAAAAATCCCAAAGGATTTTAAAAATAGAACTTGATAAACTCAAGTTCATCTAAAACAGTAAAAATGCTCAGGAAAACCCAAGAAAAATCTAAGACACTAACGAGAGGGGAAATCACAACTATCCACACATGTACCAAAGATGACCGCAGTCAACCGCACACAGCACAGCAAGGGGCACGTGGCCAAGGGGACGCACACACATGTGCACACAGGTTAGATTTCAAATTAATGGAGACATGTTAGTTCATTTAATAGAAAATGATGTAGCAGTTAGCTATTCATTTAGTGACAACATTTGATTGTTCAGCTTGGTGACAGTAAGAAGTGAAAACATGCAACTTTTTTGAAGGTGTGGGGAAAACCGGCCCCTTTCGTGCATGGCTGGAGAGAACGCACATTTTTGGAGGACAACGTGACATGATACACTGCTTAAAAAATAAGCATGAACTTTGGCCTAAAAATTTCACTTCTAGGGACCTACGCTACTTAAAAATACACACTGTAGCACCATCTGCAATTGCAGAAGTTGAGAACAACCCAAGTACTTGTAGTTGGGGATGGCTACGGAAACTCTCACAGGTCTGCATTATGTGACTGTTAAAAATGACAGCGAAGATGTGTACGTATCGCTATGGAGAAATTTTAACGTATTAAATTAAAAATAATCAAATGCCACAATAATATAATCCCATCTCATCCCATTGCGTGCGCACAGGGAGGTGCCGAAGACCTAGAACACTGACAGATTTTGATGTTGCAATTAATAAAAAACTTGTTTTTAATGATCAGCTCACCTGCTACTGCAGGGCCATCAGGCAACGGTGTGACGTTCCAAGACACTGAGTGAGCGCTGCTTCTCCTGTCTCCACAAAGCTGGTTCTTACGCACTTTCCCCCAGTATTTATTGTAAATTCCCCCAATTTATTTCAACCCCTCAGCTCTACTCCAGCCCAAACCAGGTTTTGTTTAATGTTTACAAGCTCACATTATTAAAAAGATAAAGATCCCGGATTCCCAATGGCCAGAGTCCTGTCTTTTTACCTATTTGTAAAAATGATTCAACACACTTTTGAATACTCTTCTTCTTTAATAGAAAAAGACTACAAACTTCTATTATAAAAAATACATTTCATATTTTTTCTAATAGACGTTTAAAAAACACTAACTTTATAAAATAATTGGATGTTTAAAAACAAAAGACTCAAAGATGAGACAGTGTGAGAAAAGAACAGTAAATAAACGCATTTATATGCTGAGTGGAAGAGGTCTGTCACTTCTGTAAACCCTGGAGCAGCAAAGCCCGGAGCCAGTGGAAACCGCAGAGTGCCCCACACAGCCCGAGGGCCACCAGCGGGGGCTGGTTAAGTTACCTGGGCACGTCCAAAGACGGGAGTCAGAACCACCACGAGACACCCCAAGGCGGGCCTGTGTGTATTCACTGACACGGAGACTCTTCAGTTTACACCAGTAAAAACACTTAATTTAAAAAAATACAGATAGGCCTACGCACATGTGCACGCACACATGCACACACACACACGCACAGGAGAGCACACAGCTGCCCCCAGACGCGTACTGTCCTATGTACAACATACAGGTAACGTTCTCCAAAGATCTCAAAGAACTTTGTTAACATTCATTAATGTCCCATAAGTGTCCAGTTCATGTGGTGACATAAGCCTATGGGTGCAAAATACCAGTGAACACAGACGAGAAATTCGAAACGTGTCATGTGAAGAACGTTCTGATTCCTTCATGACCTTCTGTCCTTGGGCCACCTCGGTTAGGATTCAGAGGCTGATCTTCGGATCAGGTCCCCGAAGTAGGCAGTGATTGTTTTCAATTTATTATTAAGAAAGTTTTGTTCTATTTCCACTTGCCCTCCAGGCCCAGCCAAGGACGCCACCTAAAAATGGAACAGAAGAAAATCACACATAGGTAAGCATGATTTCAAAATAAACCTTTTCACATGCTTTATCAAGTAAGACAGCTCTGGCTTTTTATTTAAGTCTTCCAAATAATGAGGCATCTCCAATATTCACTGCCACTTTCCAGGTGGGTATTAATGCGGTACTTGGTGGTAGACATACATGTTGTTTCAGACACTTTCGGTGGTATGGCCAGACCACAGCGCTGTGTCACTGTGCAGGACCTCATCTTGCCAGTGCCAGAAGCTGCAGACCTCAGAGGAAGAGAAAATGAACATATCCTTCCCAAATACCAGGTTATTAAGACAGAAATTTAAAGAGTAACTCCCTTTCCTGAAAACTTCTCTGCTGTTCACCTTATCTTTTGCATTTTACCCTGATCTTCATTCAACAATATTCACTGAGTCCTGCTACGTGATCCCAGGACAACATCAGAGAGCGAGGCAGACACGGGCCGACCCTCACGGGGCTCCCAGTCTCTCCCGCCGACACCGCCTCCTTCTCTGCGTGGTCCCTTGCGCTGTTCTCCCGGCTTGAACCACCTCCTCTACCTGCTGCGCTTTGTGTGTGTATTTTTAAGTCCCTCCCTTCCCGCTTTCTGTTGTGGTAAACACATCGCTCTTCCTGAGGCCTGCCAGTACATGGTGACTGACCCCTTTATCTGGAGGCTGAAAGCACCTCCCCTCTCCACTGCCACAGAGTTACCCTCAAAGGAAGCTTCAAACCAGCGATGCTTCCACCTACGTTCCTACAGAGATAAAATTTCTAGTCCAGCGTTTTCTCATCCAACCTCTCAGGCATACGACGAGCAAGTGTACTACCCTCGCAGCACGGTGGCCTCACCCGGGACCAGTCTGAAGGGGCAGCAGTGAGGGTTAAGGGACGGGGGACACCGTGGAAGCCCTGGTGTCCGAGCACGGGAGACGCCGAGTGTGGGAGAGGGGAGCCGGGTGTGAGGCACCGGCTCCAGCAGGAGGGACACGCGCTTCTGTAACTCTGTGATTTAGCCGGCAGAACTGCAGCAGCGTCTGCAAAGTGAGCTGCTGTCTAGTTTGGCGTGGAGGTGAGAGATCTAATCTCAGTGGTGTTACACATGCCGCACCAGCATCGAGCCGAAGGTAAGATTCACTGTGCATCAGCAACGAGTGTGTATTTTAAAGCATTTCAACTTCCTCTTAGAGAAACTTCACAGGTACAGAAACAGGGAAGCAGCAAAGGTCATTCTACGGTACGCTCCTAAAAGAAAAAAAATGGCAGTCCCACCAAGGCAGTAACCATGTCAGCACTAACCCCGCCCACGAAGAGGCAGAAGAGCGATGGCCGTGTTTTTACCAATGGAAACAGGTGACAACAGAAGTCAGACACGGTGTCTGCTACAACGATCAGAAGCACACACACACACTGCTACCTGCTAATAAGAAATACAGCACCTGAAGTGAAACCAGAAATGAAAAGCAGCGAGGCAGTCTCGGAGCAGCAATTCTCAGAAATTAAGTGTTTTATTTTCTATTTTTGTTATCTTCATGTCAGTCTGATTTTTCATAAGGAAGGGCCAAATGAAGAATTTTGTCTTTAACCAATAAAAGGCATTTTGACTAGTATATTTAAAATATAATCATTTCATAGTACTTTTTAGATGAGTTAAGATACAACTTAAGTGCAGTATTTCCCCTGTTCCTTTAAACAGTGACTTGTTTAAAGAAAGTGAGATGGACAAGCAGAAGTTTTCCCTGGGCGGGGGGGTGGGGGGCTGAGAAAGGGGGAGGAGGGAGAGGAGGGGAGAAGAGGGTGGGCTGAGAGAACCAAAGTCAAGCTGAAACGAGAGCCAAGCATCTCCGAGGGCGGGCCCCGCAGAGAGAGCGCAGATCAAACTCGAACACCAGCTCTGCCAACAGTCTGCTGCGCCAGCTTAGAGGGCTAGGCTTTGGCTGTCTAATCTAGAAGCAGGACCACCACCTGCATCTCCCTGCAGAGGCATCCTGAAGGCCAGAAATACAAGCACACTAAGCAAACCCAGACGGCCGGGCCCTTCTTCCTCTCTCTCCTTTGTAGGGGCCGCCTGGGCTCGGACGCTGTGCACAGGAGGAGGAATGAAGATGTCTTACACGGGAGGCTTGAGGTCTATTAAAAAAGGTAGTAAATCCTTTTACTCAATAACTACTGAATAAACAGCTTATAGGTTTTCTAGGCAGTGGAGGTTGGGAAAAGAAAAAGCTGCTTTCATGAATTTTACATTCTAGCTGGGGAAGTCAGATGATGGGTAATTAAAACAAGTACTGAAAATGCCTATCAAGTGTTTAGAAAGAAATTTAAAAGAAACTTAATGTGTTACTTTCAAGGGTTCTAATTAAAAATAATTCCTAACCTTAGCCTTCTTGTACTTTTTAATATTTTCACAACTACGTATATTTTAAAGGTTAGAATTCTGGAGTTGAAAAGACTAAAAATTATGTAGTTCAAGCCAATAAATACTTCTTCACTTCAAGCAAACTAATGCCATCAATTTCCAGCTGTCTTTATGTTTCACTAGCAGGTTTAATTGACAAAATGTTGTCTGGTCCCTTTAGTACACTGAGACAGAGAGAGAGGGGAAAGGGGAGGGAGATGAGGAGGAGGAGGCGGAGGGAAGCAGACACAGACCAGCAGTCCCGGGCTACAGGCTCCAGTTTTTGGCGTGGTGCCTAAATATACCAGATCTACCAAGAGAACCCCCAGTTTGTTTGGACTGGCACTAGAACTAAGGACTGACCTTCCATTAGCCAGATTTCACAGCAGGCAGTAAGGCTGTTGCTTGGGGACGAGGAAAAGAGAAACGGGTAAAGACCACAACGCAGGCGATAACTTGAGTGACACAAAAGGGGAGACGTAGAAGATTCGGGAGTGAAATATTCAAAATTGCATCTTTTCAAAAAGCAAGCTGATTTAAAGTGAAAATACATGGTAACCGAGTGAATGAGAGAAAACAATTTCTAAACTGGGTCCCTCATGGGAAAATATATCATACATACTTTATTATAAGAGAGATGCAGAAAAATCAGAACACTGGCCAGCGGTGACTCTGTCCTTTTGGGCAGTGAACGCCTTGTCGGGGTGACTGAGCCACGTGAGGCCGAATGGCGGGCGCACCACTCAGCTTCCCTCGTTCGCTCACCAACAAGCTGTCCGTGACCTGACGGGCTCGCTCAGAGTGGCTGGTGGCCCAGTGAAACTCGCTGCAGACTCTGAGTGCATCACAAGAAAGCAGCGCCTGCGCTGCATGTAAATGCCGGGCACCTGCGCTCTCAGGACGAACGTCCTGAGTGCCCGAGCGTCCTGCCAGCCCGGGCGTTCTCAGGCTCAGAGCGTCCGCAGCCCTCCTCCTGCTCCCGGTGCCCGTGCCTGGCTCTGCACCCGCCGGGAGGCCTTGCCACACGCACCATGGGGACAAGGCTCTGGCCACATGAGAGTGCTGCCGGCAGACCGGATTCCTACCACGGGAATTCCACTCAGAACAGCCAGACACAACTTATCAAGCCTAATATTCAGAAGCCAGAGAGGCCCCGATTTTCCTTTTCAGTGAAGAAGCTGACTACTACAGAAGCTTAGAGCTAGCATCTGCAGAGAAATTAGTGGTGAATTTTCATTGCATTCAGCTCAAACCAAACACTAAAAATGCTCGTGAACCAAATTTCATTCTATTTAAAATGTTTTTCCAAATAACAATACTACCTAGTAGTTTCCACATTTATAGTTTCAAGCAGTCAAACGCATGCTTTCTTTTACGCGGTGAGTTTCAGAAATGCTACTTATAAAGAATCCGCCCTCCCTCCCTCAGGAGATAAGCTGCTGGGAGAGTGACGCCCGCTGCACTCAGGGCCTCCCCTTTCCTGGACCCCCGAACGGGGCCTCAGGAACTCTGCCCACCAGCGAGACCTCGATCAAATCTAAGATCAAATCTCACATGGCTGTCCACGCTGAGAGGTACTGGGTTACTTTGTAAATTTTCTCCCGCTTTGTCAGGAAGCAGAACAGGTGGGTCTGGCCTGCTGCCACAAAGGCCGCCGGGAGGAGGCGTGGAGGGTGGGGCAGGCCTACCGGACAAGCACCAGGAAGCCCACGACGCCTGGCCTCCTGCCGAGCCTCCGCATCATGGCTCCAGGGGTGACGCCCAGTGTGCCCTGCTCTCTGTGCCGGGACAAGCAAGTTATACGGAAAGGTAATTTAAATTAACTTGACTTGAAAAGTACGAAGGCTCCCGGTTTTCTGAGTTCTTATGCTTTAACAGTTACGGCATCAAGCAAGGATACAGAGGCCCTGTCTCCTGGCTCCCGGGTCTACCTCGGAGACAGGGACCCTGTGAGGCGTCCCGCCGCACAGACCTCACACCAAGGCGGTGTCAGGCGAGCGCCGCTGTGTGGAGGTTCTTCGGGGAGACTGACCATTCCACTCTGCTCACAGACCTCAACCCATTTTGCACACATTTCCTACTTAAAAGAGCAGTTTCTCATGTATGGAAAGCATGGAAGACCCACGGCTAGAACTGGCTGCAGATCTCTGGCTGTCAAAGGAAAGAAAAGAAGGGGAGCACAGCAAGATGCAGGCAGCGAGCAGATACCATGCAATTAGCCCGGGCTCCCTGAACTGAATCCACAGTGACTTCAGTGGGCGAGATACACCTTCCCTCCAAAGAGCCCATCACAAAAACAGCTTCTACGTTATTCAGTTCTTGAGTTTGGACAACAATGGACACGTGTCTTGGAATAAACCCCAAAGAGAAAAAGGAAATAAGGGATTGAGGAAACAGGGGACCTGGGAAAATATTTTACTGGATACAGAAAACAATTAGACTCATTTCCCACATGGAAAGATTATGAGACAACTTGTGTTTGTTTTGAGTCCACAGTCAGTTTAACCGCTCTAAATATAAATGTCATCCAGAGCACAGATCTCCCTGGATGGGAAATTAACTGCTCTCTACAGGCATTTCCATGCGAAAATGCAGGCTGAGTTTTAAACAGCAGACGCATAAACCCTCGGGCCCAAACCCATTGAGCTCAGGTTGCTGTGACCTTCTAAATGTTCCTTAGTAAAAACGTTGACTTCTCTGTAACTCTGCCCTTTCTCAATTTTGTAGTACTGTCTCTTCTCTCACTTAGGAAATCCTACATATGGATAGATTTTCTTTATTTTAAAAAGAAAAGTTGATTTCCCACTATAATTCGATCCAAATTCAGTACCAATATAACATGCCTGAAACCTCAAGTCCCCTTTCGGACTTTTAATGTTCTCTAGTGTCCTTACTCCCTCTAGAGGCGGGAGGTGTGAATGAACCACGAACTGTAACTGTGGCAGGGGTTTGAAGCAAACCAAAACACACAAGAGAAAAAGTTAACTTTCTCCTTGGGCAAGTCACCACGTGCAAAGATGGGCACCATCACTCGTTACTACGGAAACGCAAGTCAAAACTGCAGTGAGACACCATTTCAGACCCACTAGGGTGCCTACTCCAAACAGCAAACAAAACCACACGTTAGTGAGAATGTGGAGAAATCAGAACCCTTGTGCACTGAGGGTGCAGATGTAAAATGAGTCAGCTGCTGTGGAGAAAAGCATGCTGATTCCTCAAAAAGCTGAAAACAGAATTAGCACACGACAGCCATTCCACTCCTGAAAACATAACCAAGTGAAGTGAAAGCAGGGCCTGACTGTGTCCATGTGTCCCTGTGTCCCCAGCAGCCAGAAGGTGGGCACTGCCTGAAACGCCCGTGCATGGAGGAACGGAGGAACAGAACGTGGTGAATTCAGACAAGCACCCGGGCAGTTAGTGTGCAACAGGTACAACGTGTCAGGCTCAGAAGATAAAAGAGCTCTGGGCTGGACGGCGCTGGTGGCTGCACAACACCGGGACTGTGGTCGCTGCCCCTGGGCTGTATGCTTGAAAATGACTTATGGTAAATTTTATCATGTGTATTTTACCACAATTAAAAAAAGCCATTCAGGTGATTTAATCTGCAGCCAGATCTGGGACCCAGCGTTCCAAAGACCAAGCAGATGAACCAAAGATGGAAAAGTGTAACAAATTAACATAAGAGTATGTCCAGTACAAGTGAGCATATCTGGTTTTTGAGAGGAGAAAGAGAAAAATCTATAATCTGGGATATGTGTTTATAAATTAAATTCTGGCATTTTACAAATATCAAAGCTGTCTACTCTCTCCTCTTGAGAAAACATGCCATCTTTACATACTGGTCCTCTTCAAAATCTTAGTAACGTTTATATTCTTTCCACAGTAACTCAGATCTTCTAAGTAACAGACACGAGACTTTACTGAGGGTTTATGGGCTGGAGGTACTGTGATAAATGCTTTACCCACTGACTTCACTACATTCATCCTTCAAAACCACCACTAGTAAGTGGCAGGGCTGAGACTAAACTCAGGGCTGTCTGACTCTTCGTATCTTTTTTTTTTCAGCCCATTCCCTGAACATCGATGTTCTAGCCACCTTCTCCTTAACTCCTACCATCAACTCTGCTTAGCTGTACCGCCAGGGCCCCCTCCTGGGCACATCATCTCCGCCCTCCTCCGGGGAAGCCTGCAGCGTTATCACCACTGAACAGGCGTGACCGCTGACTCCTGTCAGATAGCCCTGCAGACGCGACAGAGGGAGCACTGACCAAAGACACAGGCAGGGAGACCTGGGTGGTTTCAGTGTGTGTGCGTGTGCAGGTGAGGGATGGAGGACAGTGCCTCTGGCCAGGGGCAGGAGGCAGGTGCCTGTGAGAAGACAAACTAGGAGGAAGGAAACAAAAAGCCTGCAGATCTGCTCCAGTCCGTCCGTCCCCACTGCCCTCACCCTGGATCAAGGGAGCCCCCGCCGCACGTGCAGGAACTGTGGTCCACGGCTTGGGGTGAGGGCCAGACGTGAGAGGCTGGGGGAAGCAGGTGTGGACCAGGCCCTGCCTCTGCTTTCTCAGCCCTGCTCACCAAACCCCTGGCAGGTGCCTCACGCTCTGAGGTTCAGGAGCACAGCCTTCAAAGGCCACTTTGAGGGCTGTGGTGTGGAGCTCAGTGGGACAGTGCTTGCCTATCACGCACGAGGTCCTGGGTTCAATCCCTAGTTCTTCCATTGAAAAATAAATAAATAAACCTAATTACCCCCCCAAAACAAAAAACAAGCAAACAAACAAAAATGCTGCCTTTGCCCAGTCCCTCCCCAAAGAGGGCGCTATGTCTTGAGCCAGTGTTTCATGTCTTGTAGCGCTTGTGTTAACAACCCCAGGGCTTACCCACTGCCACCCCTGCAGGTCATCACCGGGGCCAACACAGGCTTTAACAGTGGCTCTCAACCCGGGCCACACATGAGAATGACCCAGGGAACTTAGACAAAAATGGGTTCCATCAATTTCTGGGGTGGGGCTTGGATAGTCAATTTTCACAAGTGTCCCAGTGACCCTAAAGAGGGCAGCCAAGGCTGACACTCACTGGATTGTGGCCTGTCCTTTCTCCTCCTGCATCACTTGGGAATAAACAGCCCATACTCAGTGACACAAGACATCTGAAGACCACAAGTACTTCATGCAAGAAAAACAAAAGGATTATAAATTATATCAAATGCAAAAAGGATAAAACAGATTAAGGGTTTAAACTTCATATAATAATAAAAATGTTCTAGTGCAAGAAGAAAACAGAAAAATCCAAGAATACGAAGCATAAAGAATGTAGCAGTTGAACTGAAAAAACACAAAAGACGGGACAGACAGACTGTAACACGGGAGGAGCGAGCGCCGGATAGCAGTGATCTCCCAGGAGGAAAAGGGGGCCTGGCCCCAGAAAGCACAGTCGCGGGAGCCTGACAGCCGCACGACCGACGTCCCGGAAGAGGGAAACGGTGCTGAGGGGACACAGTTGAACAAATAACGGAGACAATTTCTTCAGGATAAAATACAGTCAAAAAGTCCAACAACAGGGCCAGCTCTCAAACAGGAGAGACAGGAGACCCGAACCCAGCAACTCTGGAGCAACGTTCAGACCCGAGAGACTACGGATTTTCAACAGGACGCTTAGCACGAGGCTGGTGTGTAGTATGTGCTGGTAAAAAACATCAACAGGTCTCTGGGAGGCTCTCATCACACCTGATCCAACTCGGGGGGAAAACATGCTTAAAATCAATGTTTATGGTAAGAACAGGACAAGGACGCCTGAACGTCAGCCGAGTGCCCTGACCCCAGGGCTGCAGTTAGAATTGCTCCCGGCCAAGCTCAGGTTTCACCGGTCTGTGTACTTCTACTTCGGCGGTCATTTCCAGGGATACCCAAGACCCCTCCTCCCAAGGGAGGCTTCAGTAGAGACAGGACTTGGCCAGGCTGGGCACGCGCCCCTGACACACAACACCTCATCCTTTCGGGACATGCGGTGAGAAGCCCAGAGTGCTCGCCAGGTCTGTGTGTGCCAGGAGCCGGGGAGACGAGGAGGCCGACCCAGGCATGGACTTAACTGCCAAGCGCCGCCAGCTTTCCAGGAAGAGAGAAAAAGCCAGGGGCTGCTCATCAACACGTTCTCAGCTAGAGAAGCACCCTGTGTCTTTTCTACCCATTCTTCGCAGCAGTTATGCTGGGGCTCACACAAGGTCTTCAGTAACGGCTTACCTGGTCGACATCAGCGTTTCTTGGAAGAAAATATACTATATTATTAGTGATCTTCTGGGAAAGTCTGAAAATTTCAAAGGTGGACAACAGTTAAGGGGAAGGAACAAAAACAGCAGTTAATTTTTGATCAGAGGTAAGCTCTTTACTAATTATATCATAACCGAAATGTTCTCTGATATGTAGCAATAAGGCAGACATTTAAATCCCCTAACGGGACCTAAGAGAGAACTAAGCAGCTTACTGTCCCTGATGGGTCGGGGATTCGAGGTTCAATCTACTGATTCAAGGTTCCCAGTAGAAGGAAGCCAAGAGGGAAGTAACATGCTCTTTCTTTCTGCCACAGAAAGGACAGAAAAGGACAAAACCACCTCTTCCCAGTAAAGAGAAGAGACAAGTAACTCCGCCCACTATATTTTTCTAAATTTTAATTAGTAATTTAAAACACAATTCCTGTTAGAGTCAAACACATGATTCCTTTGGGGAGTAAAGATAAAGAAAGGGACAAATAATAAATGAGATAAGAGTTTGCTTCAGTATCTTGGAAAAGTAACAGGGGAAATCTGAAGACACACAGAGAGTTACAAGTCAGTGTGAGTCGAAGAAAAGTCAGGGGATAGCTGTGGACTCTAGGGACAACTCTTGAGGAAACTCCCAATTTTGAGACAATAATTCCAAACAATGAATGCTTTTTAGTTCTTGTTTTGTGATATAAAATTGGAGAATAAACAATGGAAATACAACCTCACATTTCCACAGCTTTTGGGGATCATTCACCCGTTAGTTTTGAGGCAAAACAAACTGGAATCTATCAAGTGCTATTAGCTAATCTCTCTCCTCTTCACCAATTTGTTTCTCTCTTTCAAACACACACCACACACCCGCCCACCCCCTCCACAACCACTGTCTGAGTAAACTCCTAGGATGAGCAAAGGATATCCATCAGGGGACATCATTGTCCTGATGTCAAAGATCTCTGCAGTGGCGTAGTCCGGTCCCCCCCATGGCGGGCTGAGGAACACGACGTCGGCCTTTAAACCAGGAGCCAGCTGCAGGAAATCTCCACAGATGAACTCAATCTTGTCCGCCGTCCCATAAACTTCTGCATTGTTGCGAGCAAGGTCAATCTTGACAGGATCAATGTCAATGGCGATCACTAACAACGGGAACAAGAAAGATGAGTTAGGTGATACTGGTTATTCGTTATACAGAATAGCTCATCTCATGAGCAGTCCGTATTTTCTGTACAAGATCCCCCTTTTTTAAAAAAGACTTTTTCAAGGGAGATTTGGCCACAGATACGAGACAGAGAATTTAACAAAAATGTTCATCTAAATTAGAAGAGTCCCTTGTGTTGTACCAAGAGAGTGGGACTGAAGGGCCTGGCCTTCAGAGCTGCCTCACTCCGCCCAGGGCGAGCAGTGGTGGGGGCCGCCCGGCGTCTGCTGAGCACCCCATCTGGGCTCAGGCCGGGCTCTGCAAGGTGCACAGCTGGGCTGCCCACACTTGGGAAGGTGACGGCTGCACGAGAAGCCTACAGGTGCTCAGATTTCAGATAAGACCCATTTCCTCAAAACAAGGCAACTTTCAAAGGAAGACAAATTTGACAACTTCTAAAGAAAGACAAAATAATAAAACACGTTTGATGAACCTATGTCGCCGACTTACGCAGAGACGTGAAGACACGTGCTGGGGCTGTTTAAGGAGACACTTTAGGTGGAAGAGCAGGCGTTCTGTCCCCACTGCACAGGCTTTCATTTAATTTACTGCAATTTCATAATCAGCAACGCAAACATAAGTGAATTTTGGCTCACTCACGTCTTGCGGTAAATTACTCAAATGCACCTGTATGGGCATCAGTATGTTACTCATGGTATTTTATATCTGGAAGGGCTAAGTGGCATCCTGATACATACACCGTGGTTGTCAAGGAAACAGCCGTTTTCCAGAAAATGTGGGTTTCAGAATTTGTTAACACTTTTGGGAAATAATGTACTAAATAAATCACTTGAACAATGAATGCAAGCACCAATTATTACGTTGCAAAATCATGCATTTGCAATGCTGTTTTTCTGTTCTAAATAAAGTAACATTCATACTTAAGAGAAAAGAGAGAAACATCCTTTTTAGCTGCTTAATCTGTTACAGTTATTGTACAGAGACGATGCAAAGATATACTTACAACAGCAAAAATTCGATGGAAAAAGATGACTTTCAACATCAAGTAAATTCAGTGAACCCTCATGCTTTCACCTGCACTTCCCTGGGAGGCCGTCTGTTTTCAGGCCTAACAGAACACAAGCAACGCAGACCTACCACATAAATGAAATCCTGACAAATGCTGGAGGGGACCATATATTGGACTGCACTGTCCAATAATGGTAGCCACTAGCCACATGGGGCTATTACCTTTAAATTGATTAAAATGAAACAATATTAAGAATTTAGATCCTCAGTCACACTGTCATATTTGAAATGCTTGACAGTCACAGGTGGCCAGTGGCTGCCATACTGGAGGGCACAGATACAGAGCATGTCTATCAACACACACACACACACACACACACACACACACACACATACACAGTTACACATACACACAGTTATACAGACATATACACACATACATACAGTTATATAGACATACATATACAGTTAAAGAGTGACTGATTGAGTGCTCATGTGTGTGTATAAACACAAACACACAATGACACTTTGTTTCGAACTCCCTACCATAATGCTGGCAGCTCGCCCACACTAGGGGCGACACATACCACCACCACAAGAGCACCTGTGAGTCACTACTGTGGGTGTGGGGAGAAGGTCGTGGGACACGACTGCATGAACACACTCGAGGACCTGAGCCCCGGTTCACAGGCTGCAAGGACAGAAGCCAGAGTGTGCCTCCTTTTCTTCCCGGACGGAGGCTGGCGATCTCTGAGTGTGAGTGACGGGCTGTGAGGACAGGGCAGATGCAGTCTTCTTTAGCTTGAGACCCACGTTAGACATTTTCCTTTACCAAATATGTACTAAGCTACAGAGGACCGTGGCAACAGACCTATGCTCAAAGAAATACAAATCTACAATATGGACGGTTTCTGTAATGTTTTGAAAAAATTTCCAGATCTATTTGCTAGTTTATCGGAGGGCAGATATGTTAATGTTCATTATATAATACAACGCTGACTGAAGACAAATTTTCCAAATGTTGAGGAAAAATCATTTTCATCCAATAAACATGGATTTGAGCTCACAAGGAGTGGCTTATCTGGCAAAGGCAGAGGAGAGCTTTAAGAGTAAGTAGTGAATTCTGGGAAGAGAAGAGAATAATTCCTATTCTAGTAAATATGGAAGTGGCTTTCATCCAGGCTGCCAGGAGGCCATACAGTTAGCAGGGGTCACGCTCCGGGGGGCAGGCGTGGCCAGATACGGGCCTCAGGTCAGCAGTGCTGGTCTCAAGGTCGATGTTCAGTAGCTCTTCGTCACGTTCCAGCCCCTGTATCATGCTTTCCAGGATCATATGCTGTCCTAGTTAACATTAGGAGCTTCATATAAATTAATGAGACTCAATCGAAATTTACTGAAATGGAAGCCATACATATACTGGTGGGACACAAAAGCTGCTTCAGAATATGACTTCTTAACAGTTGACGTCTCTAAAATATCACATTAAACTTCAATTTAAAAAGAATTTAGAAAGAAGAGCGATAGTAGATTCAGAAAAAGTAAGCCCTGGCCTCATGACTCGCTGTGTCAACTGGGGCAGACTGTCCAATGTCGTGAAGCCTCCTCTCCCCCGGGAAACGGCACACGTCCTGCCTACTGGACACAGACCCCGGCGGACGCACAGTAACAGAGGCTTTCTTTCCTTTGATTCCCAAGTCACACGACCAAGTGGACAATCCAGAATTTCCGAGTCTTAGTGCCTCAGAATGTTGCCACTGAAGGGTGTCACAGAGGACCTCTCCATTCAACATCTCCGTTCAATTAAGCCTGAAGGCTGCCCACAGTCACACAGGTGGAGAGCGGCAAAGCTGGGAACCCCTGTCCACTCGTCTTTCCTTCTAAAGAACAGTCTCCCATTTAATATTTTTAGTTTTACATAATGTTATAATCTTGGCTCCGCGAGTTGTGTCTGTGATCTCGGGCAAGTTACTTCGTTTTTTATTTCTGGATTTATTTGTGAAACACAGATAGTAATAGACACTCATCACAAGATTGGAGACTAAATACATGAACACAGAGGCACTTACACCGGTATACAAAGTGTATGCTAAATATATGCTAGCTATTATTATTATATATTTGGGATTAAATGATTCATTATTAAATCTCAGCAAAGACAGGCTGAAGCAAAATGAAGCACTGACTGAATAAACTGAGAGTAAAGTACTTTTCTTCCATTGGCGACCACTCACCCCTCTTTCCTGTCAAGGCAAACTGAATGGTATTTCCTCCAACTCCACAAAATGCGTCGACGACGACGCCACCACACGTGAAGGCCTGGCTGACTCTGCCCGCGATGTGTTTGGCGATCTTCTCGGGTGTGACTGAGAACCAGCCCTCTGCGAAGGGAGAGTGCTTCTGTTATGACGCTCAGTGTCAGGAAGCCAAGCCAAACACATGTGTAACTATATGTTATATACTTTAAAAAAAACGTAGTTTCTCTGTTCAAAAAATCATAAGCCATCTAGTTTGAAAGAAAAGGTCTACAGATCCCGTTATAAGAAGGAGTGGCATCATTCCCATGCCCAGTTTCCGCAGAAGCAACTGCCTCGCCCCGTCCCCAACTCTTTCCCAGTGCACCTCTCACAACTGAATGCGACTCCAGCTTTTTTGTTTGAAGCACTGACTTCTGACGACCTATTATGGAAAATGGAAAGTCAGCTCTCCTGACTGACCACTCCCCCAGCTTCACTGAGGTTCCCAACTGGAATACTGAATTGTAGGTTGTAATGTCGTAACAGTGTGCAATTTGTAACTTTATTATTGTTGCATAAAAATATCCTTGTTCTTAGAAAATACACACTGAAGTAGTCAGGGGCAGGGGCACTTGGATCAGAAAACACACACACACCACACGGAAGGACAGGGAAGGTGTGGCAAAGTGTCAGAAAGGAGCTGGATCTGAGCAAAGCGGGTATGAAAACTTCTCACTATTCTTGCAACTTTTCTCTAAGTCTGGAATTATTTCAAGGTGAAGTTAGAAACCACACGTGCACTCTACCGCGGTCTAACTTGACGCCGTCGTCGAAGCGGGAGAAGAGCCGGTATCTCTGGGCCCAGTACTTCGCCAGCTCAGGCACAGCAGCGATGTCGGGAGGCAGGCCAACTGCCTTTCTGTCCTTGCTTCTCTTCTTCTTCCTCTTCTTCTTATTTCCAGCTACAATAAGAGAATAGAAGTAATACAGATGCTCACTACAAGAGGAGGAACTCACAGGTGACTTTACCTGCAAGTGTAGGCACATCAGGTAATTCCCACCTGGGGCTCCGTGCAGGAGCAGCGCAGACTCCAACGACAGCCTGTCGTGCTACCTGCCGGCTGCCCTGAGCCTGGGAAAGTAACCTCGGCTCCTAAGCTCCATTTCTCATTCCCCTGAAGGAGTGAGTGAGTGGGTGGTGTTTCACCTCCTCACCTCACAGGACCCTCGGGACACACGCAGAGGTACGAGTACGGTGTGAAAGTTGTCACTTCTCTTAGATAAGACACTGCGATAGTGGGTGAGTTACAGACGTCCCCCTGCTCTTCTTGAACAGAAGCTCCCAAGAACTGACTGAGCTCTAACTAACTCTCAGCTACACCAGTGCTCAGAGCCCAGCCGTGACCCAGAAGTCGTACGGCCTCTAGGAAACTGAAATGGGTCACTAGCTTCATTCAATAGAAAAGGCTTTCAATCATTCAGACTAACTTCTTAGACAAATGATTTTCATTAGTTTAGTTTTTAGTTCTGCGCAGATTAGACACAGCAACTCAGAAAGACAAGAGTGCTGTCGTACCCAAGTACGAGGACAAGAAGTGGCACCGACAAGTAACTCCACCACACTGAAACGGTCCTCAGACACTGCTCTGTGTCTTAACAGGGTCATCTGACCACTGCAAGCAGCCAAAGGCATCGTCAGTAGCAAAGTGCAGTGAGTTTCTCAAGAGGTGGGACACTAACACTGTCAAGTGCACAACTCCTCATTGTACGGGACTGGACACTGGTAACCTACACAAGACGCCAGCATTCCCCAGGCCATTCTAACCAACATCTTCCAAGTTCCTGGGATGGTGGTATCACCCCGGCTGAGAACACCAGCAACCTGACAAGTGGTGATCAGGGAAGTAGGGGCGGGTGGGAGGATGGGATTTAGGAATCAGACAACTTGGTACCGAGTTCCTGCTACGCCACTTACTGGCTGTGTAATCTTGGGAAAATTTCCACCTTATAAAAGCCATAATATTCCAAAAATATATAACTGGAATTACATATAAATGAAATAAAAATAATAGTTGTTTTTAAAATTATAAAAGAACATTTGCTATTATTATTTTAAAAATTAAAGAACATTTGCCGTAAAATAAATTCAAATAGTACAAAAGAGCATAAAGTGAAAAGGCTGCTGTTCCTCATTCTCACAGCCAACTACTGTAAATACTTTTTTACATCAATGTACCGTCCAAAAAGCAAAAACCGCTACCAACAACCATCACCACAAAAACCAACAAGAACAAAAAAGATTATCCAAAAGAAAACCAAGGCAATACTAAATTTCAACAGGAGCACGAGGCACCGGCCACCCCGAGCCCAGGGAGCAGAGTGCGGTGCAGAGGCCGGTCCTAACGGCACACAGAGGAGCTCAGTTTCCCCACGTGCTTTGCGGTTTTATTTTATTGTGCTCGTTCAGCCAAGAGTGCAGGGTGTTCTGGGTGCCAATCATAGCCATTAGCACATTTACGCTAAATACGACTTCTTTCAACTCAAGAATAAATACGCATGAATTCTTAGGGAGAGATGATTCGTAGGTGACCCCGTGGGAAAAGCACGTTGGAAACAGCGCATCTCAGCCTGCCAGCGCCAGCGAGCGAAGCACCGCGCTCCTACCTTCAGCTTCCGCCTGACGGGGGTCTGGTCCAGCCTGAGCCACGCCATCCTCTGCATCTGCGGCGGCTGCCGCCGCGCCATCCCCGGCATTTTCTTCTGCTTGCAGCTCCGCCGCTGGAGACCCGGCACGGCCCTCCCCAGGTTCCGGGCTGCTCGCCTCCCGCGGGGTGTCACCTTTCTTCGTATTCCTCTCTCGCTCCTCTGACCCACTGCTGGTGCACGTGTCCTGCACGTTGTCACCAGAAACTGACTCCTGTGATGCTTCTGCATCCACTGGTTCATTAACCCATTTTAGGAATTTTTCTACCTGAAATTTTAACACGTAACAAGCATGAATTAATTCCAGATCACACTGAATAGTCCCACTTGCTTTACCATTTGCGACTTGACAAGCTGTGTCACAACTACCAGCCGAGACGAGTAGACGGTGCCACCCAGCTAAGGTGAGTAAGTCGCTCCACCCTAAGTGCACTTGGCTATCTGGACGCACCACGACCTTATTAAAGATCTCTTTAAAAGGAAAAGCAAATCCGACTGAATGCAAAGTGATGACCTTCCTGTTATCAATCAACATGAAAAGGAGAAAGCTGAACCGTCCCAGTGACTTTCCACAAAGGCGTCTAACAACAGTATAACCGTACTGTGCGTCACCACTACAGACGGACCTAACTGTTGTCGAGCCATCAATTTTAGTTTTTCAAATTACACAGAGCTTTCTGCCCTGGCCCAGGCTACAGTCTATGTTAAATGGTACTCAGCATCAAAGATGAACTCCACAAAGACGTGGCGCCGAGCTGTCTCTAAGGATAAAAGCAGTGCTATCTTGAAAGGAATGCACTCTGTCTTCTAATGAAGCAGGAGAGCCAATAAGACCCTCTTTGAAATGTGAACAAGGCTCAAGGTCAGATGATATACACTTCCCGGCAATCTTCTGTAACAAGGATATTCTTCATAACAGTCCTCCGTGGCCTTCCCAAGAGTTAGGAAAGGAGGACCAGAGTGACAGACAGAGATGCACACGGACAGCAGACCAAAACCTCCCTCTGAGGGGACTGGCCTGTCCATCAACTGGGCGCCTGAGGACACAAGAGCCGCTCGCACTGCTTCCTCAGAGGCTGTGTTTCTGCTCTTCATCTACTGAGGAACATGTGGCACCACCACATCCAACCACCCAGCACGCTACAAAAAGTTCTGCAGGGCTGACTGGACTGATACTGGGAAATGTGTTCCAGACACAGCCAGGGCCACTAAAATATTAAAATACCATCTGCAACCATCCAATCTGAAATATAATAAAAGCAAAGCTATAAATTGATAGCATGTTTAGAAGGGCGGTGAAGGCAGGGAAGGATCGTGGACTCCAAAGGTAAAACAGAGTCATCCCGGGATCAGAGATTCTGCACCAAAGAGCTCCTGGAGATGTGAGAGACACAAAATTCTCCTCCCTGGATGGTGCTTTTTTCCTGTAATGGAGAAGGATCACTCACCGAGCCAAGCAAAAGCAACTCTGATTACTTTTGTCTTCCAGGGGCTTAGACGGCAGGTTCAGCCAAGTCCAGGAGAGGGGCTGAGTATTCCACCTAACAGTGAATCTCTAAGTCAGCATTGAGGTTCCTGCCATTGGGGTGAACCTGTCAGTGCAAAGTCTGACTCATCATCCCTCGACGACCTCGAGATTGAGGCTCACAACAAACGCTCTATCAGGGATCGCGCTTCTGGGGCCCTACGTAGCCTGAAACCGCGCAGAAGCTGCTACGCGTTCCAGACACCACTGCTCTGCAGCTTTCAAAAACGTCCCTTCACCCTACTCTCAACTTACCCTTTTTGCAAATTTATTTCACACAATATATGCCTTTAGGAAGCAAATGGAAAAGAATTTTAGGTACCGTTGTATCTGACAGAAACAGGGTTCCCATTTGCAAACAATAATTTTAGGGAGTCAAGGTCACAAAGTGACACCCTACCTCTAAATATAAAACAAAATCTATACATACCTTACTCAAAGTTTTGCTTTTCTTAAAAAGCGTTTTTTCTGGCTCTTCAGTAAAGAAGATGTGTTTGTTTTTCATACTGATTCGTCGTCTCATGTCCAAGAACTTTGATTTATACTTCACATTCTTCTGTAGGTACCTGACCTGCCGGTGGCTGAAATCTGAAATTTCACCGTATCTGTGACCAAACCAAAAGAAGTGAACTCAAACCTCAGGGTCGATGAGTTTGTTTCCTTATGAAAAAAGAGGAAAAACTAACAATTTTCACTATTTCTCTCTTAGCAGCAACTGTTCTAATTTCATTTTGTTAAATTACAGAAATTATGAAATAAAGTTAAAAATGTAGAGGACTTTAAAGGTCTAGTTTGTATGTTAATTTTCAAGTAAATGTGAAACACCAAAGGTGGGAATGTCAGTATCTTACATGTAACAGAAAGTAGAGGTTACACTGTAAAACGTAATAAAGAAATAGCAGAAAAACGTAACCCCAGTGCCTGCTGGGTAAATGGGATCTTTTCTCAGTCAGGTGATGCCCACACTCTTTAACACGTATCTGGGTATGTTCAAATCATCTTAAAAGTGCCACTAGATTCTTAACCTCAGTCAGTCTGAACTCACCTAAGCAGAAACCCCCGATTACTAAAATAACTAGAGAACACTTGCTGACTTAACCATCTGAACTTCCCCCCGAAAGAGCTGTGTCTGCTATGAGGCCTTCCCCGACTCTGCCAGGCCTCACAGGCAGCCTCTCCTGCAGACCCCTAGGGACCCAGAGTGTACTGTACAATGTAGCACCTCAAGGCTCAGTTTGGTTTTAAATTCAGGTGTTCTCTTCCAGCCATATTATAAGCTTCTTTTAAAAAGCGTATCTTATCCTTCTTTGTTGAGTAAAGTTGGGTGCTCTAAATGGAAAGAGAACAGCTAAGTTAAATCCCAGGTAACAGAATAAATCTCTGAGTATATACCAGCAAGAGCTACCTAAGTAATTCCTCAATAAAATTACATGTGGGTAGAAATGAATTCTGCCTGGAATTTAAATGTGGCAATATCAGGAAAACTCTTTCTATTATTTTTATGGACTCTAGGCTTAAATGATTACATGGCTTAAAGTACATAGAAATGATCATAATTACCTTGACGCAACATACTGACAGCTACATACAGCATAACTGACATACCATGATAGGTAACTGGTAGTTTTTTACAAAAATTTTCACAGTATTGTAACTGTGAATACGTATTTCTGAGCTAATCTGGGTATCAACCTTGAAAGCTGTGTCTTTTTCTTGTGGACTTCATAATGTCTAGGTATCCATTAAAACGTCACAACCAACAAAATTAAGTCTCAACCCACAGAAACATCAAAGACCTTAATCTTGTTTTCAGTCATGGTGTAAGCGGACACGAATGGCTGGTCTTTAGTGTGTGGTAACTAGTCAGTTCGCGCTTTATGTCACGTATAGGAAACCCTTCCGTACCCTTGTATTTACTGCTGGGCATTTAATCTCAGGAAAATACAGTCTCTGCACCCAAAGTTCACAGCAGCTGCATTTCTAAGAGAGAAATGCCACACACAAACCAGGAGATCGGCGGCTGAGCAACACCGGCAGGTCCTCACCCCGTGGCGCTGCTCACAAACGAGGAGGAGGGGCTCTGGTCCCACAGTACCCGGGGGCCTCAAGGGCGTTTGCTTCGCTCTGAGGAAACAACCTGGACACACTGATGTCCTCAGGAGACGGTCAATTAAACGCTGCTGTGCTGGAAGGACTACGTGAGTGTTCGGATAAGGCAGGGCAGAAAGAACAAAGGTAACCGCAGGTCTGGACTTCTCGCGTCAGGGTCACCGCACGCCCCAGACGCACAGAGGCAGGCGTGTGAGATGCGGGGGGCGGAGGGAATGGCTTTCTCCGCGGCTGGGCTTGAATCCCCTCTCCAGGAAATGACGCGACTGATCCTGACCAAGTCAAAACCTCTGTGAGTGGCAGCTGCTTCATCTGTGAACTTGGACTAATGCTGGGTGGCTACGAAGCGAGCTGAGTCAATGCGTGGGAATGCGTCAAATGTACAGTGTTGCCTCCACAACTCCCACCAAGAGAGGTTAGTGTTGCTGTAACATCTCAAATGGTATCAACACACAGCCGTTGTTAGCTATCTGAGCATCAGAGAGCTTTAAGATAGCGGAAGTGGTTAAGATTTCTGGAAGACAAAAGCGTTAATTGATAATTACTTTTGTCCGGAGCCATGCTTGAATCCTAGAAGGGAACCGCTGTCATCGAAGTCCAAATCCGGGTTTTCATCGATGTCCAGTTCATGGCTAAACAAATAAACAAAGCAAACTGTGATAAGCCGTTACCTCCAGAGCCCACAAGTGCAAATACCAAAAGGCACAGAGTCAACCCATGCAAACTCCCCCATCACAACCATCACCCGTAGTTCAGAAACCCAGGGAGACAGGACAGGGTACTTTCATCAGGACTTTTCCAAATGAGATAAATTACCTAGCAGTGTGTGGAACACAGTAATGAGCACTGAAATCCTAAACCAGGGCAGGTAATTATCTCTATTCCTGAACATGGAAAAATACGGATCTCCGCATTTTCTTTTGGAAAAGCACCAGCTAACCCGCAGTCTTAAACTACCCTCCGAGGTCGCAGCTCTAGGAGTCCTCCTTAAAAACAAACAAGGAAGCATCTGAGAAGGATCAACCCAACCAAGAAAGCTACCAAAGGAAAAGAAATACTGCTTTTAAAGAGTAAGATTGTGAAGTAAATGACACTAAGTGACTCAGGACCCTCCAGCTTTCGGGGATAGCTTCTAGTGGTCCCTGCTGTCTGGGTGACAGGAGCAGATGAAAATGATGAGAAGTCACTCTTACAAATTAAGCTCACTGAGTATTTACGGGGGACCTACTGGGTCCCAAGAATATACCTATACACTGATCCTCTGCCTCTAGGAACCAGTGGGAACCAGTGCAGGAGCTGACAAGCAGGATGCACCACTTAGAAGGAACATGGCAGAGCATGCTTTTATGTACTGCCTCTCAAGCTTGCTTACTGGTTTCCGGGAAGGTGCATGGAACATCAGAATCTCATGCAGAGCACTTCATACCCTGTCAGGGAAACGAGCTGTTTCCAGCTAATGTCCACGTTCTGTAACGCCCATCCTCTCCTTGTATTTTATTGCATCCGCCCTTGACCCCACGTTATTCTCCACCTGGTTAACTGCATGCATCGATGGTTTCCTAGAAAGCCTGCCTGTGGGAGAGCTGGTCTGGACCGTGGCTTCAGAGCTGCCCCTGCTGGAACCCAGCCCCTGGTAAGGCGCTCGTCCCTGCCCTGCCCCAGGACTCGTACCTACAGAACAGGAGCGTTAGATTCGCTGTATCTCAGGTCTATCTTAGCAATAAAACTCTGTGATAATATAAACCCAGACTTTTGGGAAAAAAATGAGAACTCCCTTGAGAGAGAGAGACACCTAGTTACATATCAGATAAAGGCAATCATCCACTGACAGCCACCAAGTGTCAGATATATTACATGCTAGTTCAAGTCTTCCCAAAAATCTCACAAAAAAGGGCATCGGGCCCACTTTACAGATAAGACCCCGTGACTGAATAAGAGGCAGAGCAGGGCTCTGACCAGGGTCCTGCCAGGATGTGCAGTCTCCCCTGCGCAGGTGGCACAGCAGGCCCTCCACACGCGCAGTCAGGACACGGGGGCTCAGGGGCACGCGTTCTGGAGAGAGAGGGAGTGTGCGACTTGCCTCCTCCGGAGTTTGCTCCGCTTCTGCTCAGGTGGCTCTTCCTCGCTCTCGTCTCCGTCCGTGCCCTCGGGGTGGGGTCTGTCTTTGGCTGCGTTTGCTTCTAGTGACTCCTGTGAATCTAAAGAGGCAGGGACATTGCAGTGGACTCCCCTCCGGTTTGACAACTCTTCTGTCATTTGCAAAGGCAAAGTATTCCAGGGCCTTTCCTGCAATGAACTATATGCACTTATCAGGCAAAGTGCCAACCACACCTCTCTATTCTGTGTGTCTACACGCAGAGTCTGAGCACAAAAACTGGGAGCTGTGTCTATTAAAATCTAAAAGTTTCCATGATCTAACTACTTAAAAAGTGAACTAAAACTACTTTTTCCATATAGCTGTCCAAATCTATACAAATTAATCCACAAAGTTACCTTTGGAATAGCTGTTAGCGATGACATTTTGATGGAATTTTAATCTAAATGACTCTTAAAGATGGCATGATCACATTTGATTAAAGATCATTTCCCTTTATTAAGAAGCAAATACGTTTAATTATCTCTAATACAGCTCTTAAAATAATAATGGAAGTAACAGAAAGATAAGCACTACCATTTAAAAAGAGTATTTTTAACTTGCAGTGGCTCCGACTGAGGCACATGCCTGTCTCTGCTCTGCACTTCTTCAGGCTGGAATGACGTGTGTGGTGGGGCTAGAAGTGGAGAGGTGTCTGCAGTACACACTGGGCGGCTTTGATTGTGTGAGGACAAACTATTTCAGGAGAAGCTGACCACAAACAGCAGAAAACATCTTACACGTACCTGAGGGGGCAGACTGTGAGGTTTGCTATGTTTAATGAAGGGAAAAAGGAGGAAGACGAGGGAGGGTAATCAAAACGAGGAACACAAAGGACTGACCAGTATACGTACTTCAAGTTTCAAGGTCAAAATAAGCACAGAAAGGATCAAAAGACTAAAACAGTCCCATTTAAAAAGGGCGAACAAAACAGCAAAACAGAAGGACTGAGAACATGCACTGAAGTTAGCTCTGCTGCACGAGGCAGAGAAGAGAGAAGCTCTCTAGTAACTCTCCGAATGAAACTTCAGGATGAAGGGAGACCAGTGATCTGGGAGGAGCAAGGCAGACCCACTCACTAAGGAGAAAGTCAAAACCTTTTGCTTTATGTATGAATGAGGCTGAGAAGAAAGTTGTTATAAGCCAGACTTCTCCACACCAAGCATCAAGAATGCCAAGACAACACATCAGGGGGCTTCAGGACAAATCCTAGTTATAAAACTGTCCTCTCCCGTCTTCCTGGTGCCCTCGGTTGGCCGTGCCCTTCTCCTGAGCGAGAGCGTTCTTACCCACCCTCCTCTAACTTCTCCCAGCACACCTCGCACTGGCTTCCTTTCGCCCCGACAGCAGCACCAGTCTGCACAACAATTTCATTTTTAAACACTCAAGCAGGAGTCAACCAAGTTCCTTATCCTGGAAATTCTATGAGAATCCTGAAATCAACCTGTCCAGTTATAATATAACACCACACCCCGTGGAGTCTCTTTACAGAGCAAGACTTCACTTGTCCAGAGTGAATTCCAGACACGACTCACACTCAGATTTGCCTAGTGGCAAACGTGTACTTTCAACCACTCTTTAAGGTGCCTCCTATGAACTCGGTTGCTCCAGAGAAACTTGGTCATTCCAAGCTCCAAATTAGATTTCTCAACGGATTTCCAAGGTTTAATTCACTGGCCACCAAAGTACAAAAGGCAGGAATGATACTTTTGAGACCCCTATGCAAATATTATTTTTATTTATGTAAAAGGGTAATAAACAACTTGCAACATAAAAATAAGATGGATTAAATCATTCCATTGCTACACTGTAAAACATGGCTGGCACTATTTAACTCTACCATAAAGGACTAGTGTTAGTTATTTCGCTAAGCAGACTCGTTTTGTTAACCATTACTCAGTAGGATAAATGGATACACCTTGGCCAGTCTTACCCTGAGCTGGTTGCTCGGTGTTTCTCTTCTCAGACAAGCCGCTTTCTTTGGTTCCTCCGTTGCCTGGTTCACTTTGGCCAGAAGCAGGGCATTCTCTTCCCCTGTCAGCGTCACCTGGCCACTGACGTCCACCACCACGCACAGAGCAATCCAACCTGCTCTGTTCCACCTCCTCTGAATTCAGACTTATATTGCTAATCCCATCAAGTATTTCATTATGATCTCCACCACTTGAACTAGAACTTTCGCTGCCAGTTGATGACGATGGAGAAGCAAGTGAGTCTGTTTTCATGCAATGTTCATCTGTCTTGTTGTCACCTTCCGTTATAGACCCGTAAGTTTCTGCATCACAGCTTTCTGAGGCATCAAAAGTCCAACCCCGAGCTTCCCAGTAATGAAACTGCTCCAAATAATACCAATAGAGCTGACTGTAATGTTGTTCCCATTCTTCCTTTGTATCAGGGACGTTCCAAGGTTCAGGACACAGCGTCTGGTCGGGATGTTTTTCTTGCCAGCTTTGCCATAACAGTCCTCCACCATATTCATGCCAATACTTTTCCCATTTCTCTGTAATTTCTAGCTTTGGGGATACAGTATTTTCGACAGGAAGATTTTCAGTTTCAGTGTCTTCTTTGGTTTCAAGTTTACACGCTCTGGTGTTCTCACACTGCTTAACTGAAGGCAGGGTGTGTGGAGCCAAAATGTCATCTTCTTCATAATCTTGTCTCCAAGATTCTGTCATGATTTCCTCCAAGTACTTCTTTTGATGCTTTTTCTTTCTCTTTTTAATTTTAACTTTGTTTCTAGTATTCATGGATACCTACAAGGATAAATAGCTTGAACATAAATTGCACTTTAAAGCTGTAAGAGGAGTAGAATTCAAGTCCGTTTTGACACTGAATAATACAAATACCCTCGACCCCCGCCCTGGGTTACCATCTAAGTTTCCAAGAGGAGGAACAATCGCACACTCCCAAGAGGGACGGATTACAGCTTGTAGTTCTGGTTAATATAAATACACATTTAAGAAGAGGTGAAGTGTTCCAATTCATGAATGCATTAGATTTGGGATAAAAAATAATCCATGTGATATTTTACGAAGAAAACTAAGAAACAGAAACAATAGGAGTAAATTAATATTTACCTCAAAATTCTTATGTGCAGACACCCCACCGAACTGAAGGGGCAGCCCCATACTTCTCATGAGCTCAGCCTCAGAATCCAGTTCGCTTTCGTCTGGGCCCACGGCTCTGCTGTCACGTGACCCAGTAGTGCCGGGGCAGGGACCACTTTTGTCCTCCTCTGTGGCTTGGTCTCCTACACACAGCATTTGTTATGTTCACTTAGTTTAAGAGAAAATTTAGACGCAGGTTTTATCATCCTCATTTTAAAGGAAAAGTATCTAAGACCCAGAGTTGTTACATGACTTGCCCAAAGTAAAGGTGTGTAAATGTTACGATTTTTAAGAGGAAGAAAAATAAAAGGAAAAAAGAAGGAATTGATGGAAATACAGACTAGTGAAAAAGGAGCCCACTAAGGATCAAGAGACAGCCTCTGGTCGGGCCCTGCCTGCCGCTGCCCCCCGGCTGCCCACCCAGCCCTCTCCCCGGAGCACCTGCCCCGCGCTGGGCCGGGGCACAGGGCTGAGGACGCCCGAGGGGACGCAGCGGGGCGGCCCGGACTGGTACCTACACTTCCCCGCCCCTTGCTGGCAGCACTGCCGCACTAGGTCGCGGGTTTACAGTGAGGGCTTGTGGACTCAGCTCAGAAGCTGTTAATAAGGTGGGCGGTACGTCTTCAAGCCTTCACGGGCAGTTCAATCACAGCCGTGATTTACAGCCTGGGACTCCGTGGGAAAGTTGACTTCATGAAAGGGTTGTGCTATTAAAAGCCTGAAATCCACTGAACTGGAGGACCCTCTCAGGTTCCCTGATTCTAGGACTTACAGAAAGCCTGTTTTATTGTAACAAAACAAGTTGACTTTATCAGAGTATGGTTATCTAAAAGTGGATCAGACCACTAGTTGGACAAATACCATTGAAATGCTCTATTTTAAAACGTTTGAGATAAAAATCACTTTATATACTAGCAGTCACCCAGGGCTGAGCCGCACTCCAGCTGCGTGGTCTCAGGCAACAGGACAGCGAACCTGACCACCGCAAAAACGGAGACTGAAAACAAGAGAGACCTCATATGCACAAACTCTAAAACAGGGAAAGATGACACCTAAGTAGTGAAGGGGATTCCTACTCACCGTGCCCCTGAAGGAACCCGCAAAAGCTCAGCAGAGAGCAAAATATGGGAAACGAGTCAGCGAAGCTTTCTGTTCCCCCCAGGGTGCGCATGGGAGCGAGTGTCTAAATAAACCTTATTTGTACGACACTGAAGCACAAACCAAACATCTCCCCCAGCGTGTAACTGAAGTGGCAATGATTTGTTCCACCATGTGAGTGAAGGATTTTCAGGGTAACGTGACACACGTACTCATGCTGATTGTAGCCTATACCTGTGCCACAGTTGTCCCCGTGTTTGGAGACCGTGCACGGAGAGGACAAGCGGGGTCGTGGTAGGGAACGTGACAGAGACCAAGAAGGTTTTCAGGTAACTGGGAGAGTCTCAAGGCATAGAATAGATTGTATTTGTTACTTGGGAAAGTTAATCCAGGTTGTGGCATCTTTACTTTAGGCAAAAGACTATGGATGCTCACTTGGAATTCATCCTGGATCACTAATCTATAAAACTGTTTAAGTGTCTGAATGAGGAGGCCATTACACGGACGCGGCTCTGGTGCCGTGGCAGCCTCCCAGACGAACCACAGCCAAGCCAGGGCCACGCACTGAGTCTGAGAGAACGCAGCTGAATGGCGGCCAGCCACAAGCGGCCAAGGAAGCCTTCCCAAACAAGGCAGCCGCCTAGCCTGTGGCCAGTCACACAATCTCCTTGCTTCTTGCTTCTGCGTCTTCTCTATAAAAACCCCCCTCCCAGCTCCTGTCGGTGGAGTGCTCCCAGCCACCTTCGATTTGGTGCTGCCTGATTTGAATCAATGTGGACTCAAATAAATTCTTGGGGAAAAAAACAAAACAAAACTTAATGTGCCTCAGTTTACCTTTTAACACACTAAAATTGTTCTGAGGAAACTATGTTCTCTACTTTTCCAAGCTTCAAATTTCAGGTTCTCATATCTGATGGTGACAACTCAGGAAGGAATGCTACACAAGTCAAGAGAGGCCCCCTCAAGTCCGAGTGCGAGCCAGCTACAGGAAAGGGAGGATGTGCTCTGACAGCGATTCTGGAACCGTGTGGCAATAAAAAATAAGAACTGACTATGATTACAGGATTATTTGCCAATCACAATATTTTATGGTAACAAATTAAACTTAAATTAGTCATGGTTGATTTTAGCAAGAAAAGGCTATATGGCTTCACACTGTATTACCTGCATCGTAGCCACTGTCCTTCACATAGTAGCCTTTTAATCCCAAATTGTATAATTTCCGATCTCTGTGAAGCAAATTAAATAGTCAATATTGAAAAACACTGAACTATAAATTTAGAGAAAAAACAAGTTTAAGGCAGCATGGGTTAATTAATAAAAAGGTTAAAAACCAGAACAGCTATCTGCTAATACATTTTCCTTACCTGTAATACAGAGGTAATAATACATACCTCATGGGGTTACAAGGATTGACAGTCTATGTACAACATTTGGTGAACACCACGTGGCAAGTATGTTATAATGGTAACTACTAATTTATTGATTAAGTGGCAGTTCTGGACATTGGGGGAAGAATCTGATCCACCTTATGACACACAAACAGTGAAACAGTCTCTAAATTTGCTGTAAGAAGTGAGCATAAAGATGGAAGGATTTATCTTACGCATTTATAAACCCACATGCGGACCCTAGTCCATCTGCAAATAGGCCAAACTACCCATCGCCTAGCAGACATGCTTAGTTACCACAGTCTAACTTAGCAGATATGGTCTGAGTTAAGGTTGTTTTGAGGACTAACATAAAATGAAGTTCTTATTTATTCAAACTGGAACATAAATCAAAATAAACCATTCAGTCTCAATGAGTTTTAAAAACAGTGAAGGGCTAACCTTTACATACCTACTTCTAATTTTTTTCTTTACTAAGATAGGAATTTCATAACCAAAATAAACCTAACAGAACACTTAAAGGGGAAGGGGAGAAATTTTGCTATTATTATCTTCCTGCCAGTAAATCACGCTGCAATAAGCTCTGTCATAATTGCTGTAACAAAGCCGTCTGCAAGTAACAGCTAATACTGCTTTTCTAATGGAGAGACAATAAATTCAACAAAACAAAATTCTTGTGTACTTCATGTTTCATTTCACATCCTTGTTTATTTTTTGATACTTTATAAAACTTAGAGTAGGTGGGGGCTCAGCTGGACAGTGAATGGGGAAGGGATGAAGAGCAATGTCCTCTGGCAGCTCGTCCACTGACCCCTAATGTGAGGCCCAGGGTGAGGGGTGCTGGGAGCTGCAAAAGGGCATCCATGGTGTGCCCATCAGTACACAAGGATGTGGGCACTAAGGTGCCGGTGGAGAAGAGGCCCAGGATGGCTGCAGGGCTGCTTACAGTGAGCAAGTAAGTAAACGTACTGAGGGTAAGGACAGTCAACACACACGTTCACGTTCGTCTGCGGAATGCGTTTGTGGCCTAACTGTCTGTGGAGAGGGTGCAGAGCATTGAAAATCCAGGGGCAGTGAGCACAACGCGCACCCACGTCTTGGCTTCTAAACACTGCTCTCCACTGCAAGGAACCAGGGTCGCCTGGAGAAGCGGCAATTCCTTGTCGCAGCGTGGACTGTAAGATTACTTTATTGTCCCAGAAGGTTAGGAGAGCTAGAAGATGGCTAGGGACACATCGAAAGGACACAGGCCCACCTCCAGGGGCTCCCATCAAACATCTGACATGATATGAACACCCTAATAAGTGGCGACAGTAACAGAATATAACCCATTAATAATAAACTAGCAGTCCAGAGTCCATGTTAATATAAATAAAGGAGTGAGCGAGTGCTCCATGCAGAGTGCTAACTAGCAGGCTGCAGGCAGAGAACTAAGCGTGCGCTCTGGCTGGTCCCAGTGCAATCTCTCTCTTGGCCCCACATCCACACACAGCTGGGTGCTCTGGAGTCCCGCTCACAGTGCCAGCCTGCATGCCTTTGGGGGGAATGGGCCAGCCTAACAAGTCGGGTAGGGCCGGAGGAAGGAGCACAAAGCCATGCCCCACGGGTGAGAGGTGAACCAGGTGTCCAAGGATATTGCCAGCGTATCCCAAGGCTACGAATAATCTGCCACGGAAAGTTAAGAAAAGAGGGAGAGGATTCAAGCTTTTAAATTTTTATGAAAATTCTTTGTTTCCTTAGGGCAAAAAGAATCTCTAAGAGCATGCATCACAAAGAAAGGTGTATTTTTAATGGCTGATATTTGAAGAATTTCCCATTACGCCTGCTAAGTGTTCTCTACAAAGCAACCTGAGTTTGCTAAGCGTAACTCAAACCACAAAGCATGGCGATTCTGGATGAACATCTGGACCTGGCACAGAGTATAAAGACCAAGTGAACCTCGATGCTGAGTTGAACTATAAAGCTGGACACCAGACCTGCAGCATGGGGGCCCCACTAAGATGCCGCCCCCTCAGAGGCCTGACCGGGCAGCTGATCGGCACGCCTCTGACCGCAGGGATCATCCCTACGTTGCCTAAGATGCCCAGCCATCTTTTTCTCACAGTACCTGACGCGTGGGTGGCCAAAACACGGGCTGAATAAGTGACTCCTGGAATTTCTGAGGCAGAAGTAGGAATTTCCCACTGCCAAGGGACTGTGGATTCACCCTGAGCAGTAAAAGGGAAAGGAAGTCCTTTCTGAAGGTGCTGAGCACGGAAAAGTTGTGACTCACCCAAGGCCACACAGCTCGTTTTTGGTAGAGTCGGGATGTGAAACCAGACAGACACTGGGTGTGTGGTCTGAGGTAAACACAGGCTCTTCTACCTTAACTAAGACACGCTGTGTTAAAGCATTTGGACAGCTCTCCCGTGGTCCCACTGACTTTAGACCACTGAAACACCTTCAGCAGGAAGAGTCAACAGAATCACGTTCCAGACGAATTAGTGGGACAGCAGAAAGGTTACGGAGCCACGCAGACCTGGGGTATAAACCACCTGCCTGGCTGTGAGATTTTATTTTAGGTCGTCACTGAGACTCAGTTTCCTACTCATAAAGGAAGGATAACAAGTCATAAGCTAGGGGCTGCTGGGATGCTTAAATAGGAAAGAAAAGTATGAAATGTGAAACTTAGATCCCGGCATTTAGCAAGACATCAAGCCGACAGAGTTAATTTTTTCCCCCCAGTTCTAGTAGATATTTTCAGTCCTCGTTTTGCTGGGTATTCTAGCAGCTTTCCCGTGGACTCCCTCCTCCAAAAATCTGCTGACCGTACACTTGAACTCATCTTCTACTCTTTCTCAGTTAATCCATCTCTTCTTCTCTTTTACTCTTTAAAAAGCATTGCAATTCCTCAGGGATGGATCTGGTGCTAAATGAGTGGCTTTAATTACTACTTGCACTAGAATGGTTCAAGTTCTTAAGATCAGCCCAGACTTCTTGAGAGCTCCAAACCAATATAACCAACCACCTTTTAACATCTACCTTTGGATATCTCATAGCTCCTCCAAAATCAAACTGTGCAAAACTGATTATCCTCCCTGTGCTGGCCTAAAATTAAAATCCAAGACTTTCCAGAGATCCCTATCTCAGTGAAAAGCATCGTTAGGCCAGAAAACTAGTCTCTACCTTCCAGTCCTCATCTTTCTCTCATTCCCTCACATTCAAGCCAATCCTCTAACCTCAACAGTTTCTCTCCAATAATTTCACCCACTCCATTTCCACTACTACCAATCTTAATCCAAGCCACCATAATCTGCTGTTTTTAAGTGGAAAATGTTTTTAAGTGGCTCTCTTCCTCCAAACCATCCCCCTTGCTGCTACTAGTATAACTTTTAAAGATGCAAATCTGAACGTGTCTTCCACAAAGTGGTGCGTTTTGATCCTGACTATCTCACCAACCCTATTTCTGTTTTTCTTTCCCAGGCTTTCTTTGGCTCCCTCGAGGCTTTCACAAAGTTCTGCTCTGCTGGGATTGCTTCCGGTCACTCAGATGCATCCCAGTTTATTTCCTCTAACCCTCTGGACCTCTTTTCAAACGCTACTTCCTCCAAGGAGTCTCTGTGATCTGTGGTGAAAGGTTGCGGTTTTGCTATAGTAGCACCTTATACTTCTCTCCCATCTTGTACTTACAACGATGATTAACCAAATAATTAGGTAACAGCTGTCTCAATATTGACCACTTTTGCTAGAAAGTAAACTCAAAGGATGTAGGGACGGGCTGTGCCAACCAGTACTTAACACAGAGGAGCAAAAAGGGCACTCGCAACACAGAGATGACGTGTTTTACACTAAATGTAACCCAGTACTTAATTTCTTTTCGGGTTAATTTTCCAACTACTCCCGCCAAAACACATGATGAATAGGAAGAATTCCATCAAACTGAACTTCTACTACATTAAACTATATTAAAAGTCTATCACATGAAACTCACTCCCACAAGCTGAATCTAATAATAAACCAATGAGAGGATTAGCGTAAATACGCTTGTTTTAGAGATTAAAAATAAGGATTAAGTGGTGGAACTCACACACCTAATGTCAAAAAAAAAAATTTCTAGCATCCAATTCTTTAGTTTTTTCCTACCCACTAGCTATCTCATGCAAGGCAATTTTTGGCCAAAACAAGTATTTTCCAAAAATAAGACAGCTCAAAAACTGATGTAATCGTAGTTAAACGCGAGTTCTATTCACGTGCATGTGCCCTTGAATATAAGTCTCAAGGTTTGAAAAGAAATGTTAACCAAAAAAGGCGCTCTTCAGACCTTCATTCCGTGATGTCACCTCCCGGAGCGCTTTCATCTCTCATTTCACTTCCCCCGGGTGGTAACTTTCCCCTCGAGGCGTAAGGGTAAAAGGACAGACATCGCTGCTACATCTCCTCCTAACCGCCCGCAGGGTGGGTTGACCCCTTCCCACAACCGCAGCAAGCGACCGCCCCTCCGGTCCGAGAGCGCCTCTCCCTCTTTCCTAAGCCTCGCTCCACCCGCCCCCCGGATACCCCGGCCGCGGCTTCGGGGCCGACCACCACCGCGGGTCTGCAAGCCATCAAGTCCGAGAAACCGAGGGGAGCGCCCCACTTACTCCACGAACGCCCGGGAGCAGAGGCACAGGATCGTCGCGGCCTCCTCCCGGTCTTCAAGGAAGAGGCACATTTCGGCCACGCTGCTCCACTTCTCGCAGCACATCTTACCGCGGCACACGGGCGGGACGGCCTCCCGGCCACTGCCCGGTTCCTGGAGACGGAGGGGAGGCCCCGCCGCCGGTGCGCCCGACTTGAGGCTGAGGAACGAGCCCGGGGCCGCTCGAGACAGGAGCGAGCTGGGAGCCGCCGGCGGAAGTAGTTCCGGGAGGCCACAGGAAGGGGAGGGGCGAGGGCCGTGTCACACTCAGCGCCGTCCGGGCTGCAGCGGCTGCTCGGCTTTTTGCTCCCGGGTCGCTCCGGAGACCCAGCCGCTGGAGTTTCTGCACTTCCCTCCGCGAACCACCGAAGAGCTCCCGCCGCTGCTGCAGGGTGAGGGTGAGTCGAGCCGCGTCTGCCCCTCCCGCCCGAGGTGCTTCGTCCCCGCCGCGCCTCCCCGCGCTCGTCGGCCCCCGGGCAGACTCCGGGGCCGGGACACCGAGGCCGCGCGTCTGGTCTCCCGGGACCGCCCGGGGTCCCCGGCCGGGGCGGGCGGGCTCGGCTTCTCCCGGACTCGGGGTTCGGCTCCGGCGGGCGCGGAGTGGTCGGGAGAGGAGGCCTTGCCTGGGTCCCAGCGAGCCCACTCACCTCGTCCCGCATGTCCCCTCGCGCGCAGACGCTGCGGTTCGGCGGGTTAGGTCTCCGCTTCCGTGGTGGGCGGTGCGCGGACGCCCTCGGTGCAGGCCTCTGGGCTTAACCGGGATCCGCATCCCGCCCAGCGGGTGTGGAAGCTGAGGATGCCAGTGGGGAGGGGCTCGGGGCCAGACGCGCCGGGCTTGGGGTCCTGCCCGGTGCCCCTTCACCTCCTGCGTGTCCCCGGGCGGGAGACCTGACCTCTCCGAGCCCTGTTGTGGTCGCCTGTGAACAGGGGTCGTTAGCAGCCCTGCGTCCTAGGGCGGCCGAAGGGACTGGAGGGAGCCGTGTGTGGCCAGCCCCTGCGTGCTGTTAGGACACTCGACGGCTCCTGGCACCGACTCGGCCCGGGGTTTGCAGCCTGTGGAACAGGTCTCTGCCCTCACGCTGCTGGTTAATACGAAAAACAACTTGTGCACCAACCAGCATGTCGGAGCTGGAACGGCGCCGCTGGATTTGCCGAAGGCGGCTGCCCAGGCAGCTTCCTCTGAGAAGCGTGTTCAGACCCGCAGGCTGTTGGGGTCCTTCGGACTTGGTTTGTCTGTTGATGCTGAAACTGGGTTGATGTTTCTTCAGAATATATTAGAGCTGAGGTAAAATCAGACACTTGGAATGGTCCCTAATATTGTAGTCGCGTTTACTGTTGGGTGGAAATTGAAGGTTAATTTTCGAATGAAATGTTGGTTCCCGCATCCTTACTGCCGCCTTCCTTTGATGTCAGATACACCCATTTTAGTGATTCGAAAAGATAAGAGTGCTGCATAGTTACTGAAACACCAGCATGGGTGTGCAGCATTTTTGGGGATGAGAATAGTCAAGAAAGTAAGGGTAGAACAGTAATTTTCAGAGTGGAAGATTTTAGCTAGAAGTTGAAAGACATTCTAGGATTAGGGGCTTGGGGGGGGGGGCATCTTGAAAGGTAATCCATACCAGAACCTAGATTTTGAAGCTTGAAATCCAGAAGGTATTGTTTTAAAGTTAAAATACTGAGTTTGGCAGATATCGTAACTGAAATCTTAAACTTCAGCTTTGTTGATGGTTTGAAGTAGAATGCTTATTTACTAAAACGAGTACTTAACCCCTGTTAAACCATTATTAAATATGTGAAAAGAAAAGGGAAAAATTAATTTCTATTTCAATGAGTATTTCATTTAATTGGCATTTTCAGCACATCCTCAGTGCAGCTCATATACTAAAAGTAAAATGAATCTGCTACCATCCATGGTGGTAAAAGTACTCATGATGGTTTAAAAAAGATTTTTTTCCTTAAGGTTTTTAGAAAAAAACCAAAAAATTTCCTGTTTTCTTAATTTTTTAGACATTGTGACTTTAAATATTTTTAAAGTTAATTATTGTAGATGTTCCTTGCCATCAGTATCAACATGCTAGCTTTTCAACTTACCAACTTTTCCTTACAAGTTACATGAATTCCAGATGGGAAAATTAAAGTATTTTGTATGTGATGCATAGGACTCTGTTTTTCTATAGATTATTTTTTTCTTTTGGATAGGAAATAACCTGGACTTTTGGTAACTAAAATATTATATCTACCCCAAAGGAAATAATCTGGACTTTTGGTAACTGAAATACTATATTTACCCCAAAACATCTTTTAACAATTATAGTTTTTATTGAATGAAAATAAAGTGGTGAGGAGTCAAGTATTGCCCATGGTAAACTGGAGAGGGAGAGGGCCAGGCAGAAGTAGAGGAAAGATAGAAATTGTAATCTCAATATTTCCCGCTTTTCTGTCAGAGAGAGACTTACAGAAGGTATGATGAAACCAGAGTAGGAAGCCGGAGTGCTGGGTGTTCATTTTGGCTCTTGGCTCTTCCCTGAATTAATTTAATACCTTTGGACAAGTCACATTGGCTTTCTGTGTTTAACTTTGTTGCAAAATCAAGTGGTTGCGTTCATTGAGTTCTAAAGCCATTTTCTCATATTATCAGAAGTATTTTATCAACTCAAAACCTTGTTGCTTAAATTCCTCTGATAGTTCTCTAGTGACAAGTTTTCAGACGCTGTCTTGGTCCACATCTTTGTCAAAGATTGGGATGAACAGAGTTCAGATCTGCCTGTATTTAGTTAGCGAGCGTGTGTCAGGTGCCTGCTGTGACCTAGGCATATTACTCTAGGTGCTTTTACGTATGTCTTGCCTTATAGCCATCTGTTTTGTTTGCTGATGTATCCCCTGTGCTTAGAATAGTGCCGAGCACAAACTACATGATAAATATTCATTGAGTCAGTGAACTAAGAACCCAGCGATGCGAGTCTTCTTTGGGCCATCCTGGTTCCTGTACACTGTACTCTTCCCCCTCTGGCCTGGGCCCCGACAGCTGTCTTCTCTCTTGAATCATCCATTTCGCATTCTCCCATTGACACATCATCCTTGGTATTAAAAACTGCTGTATTTTCTTTCATCGTAAAACAGCACACTTGACCCACATTCCCTTCTGGATACCCACCTGTTTTCTGTTCCTTTTTGCAACAGCATTCCTCTGACGAGTCGTCCATATGTGCTATTTCCAATTCGTCCCCTCCTGTTCTTTTTTGGACTTACTTCATCTGACTTTCATCCCCACTGTATCAGAACATGTCTTACCAGGGGTTGCCAGTGCCTTTGTGTTGTACAGTCCGGTGATTAGTGGTCATTCCTTATCTGACTAGACCTCCCAGCATCACTGGAAACAGTTGAGCACTCTTCCCTTCCTGAAACACTGTCTTACTTTGCTGTCCAAGATGCCACTCCTGGCAGGAGGATGCTGGTTCCTTCTTGTCTTCCCAACTTCTGAAGTGTTGAGTGCCCCAAGGCTTAGCCTTGGAGATTCACTTTTATTTTATATCTTCTTTAGATTCATGGTTTTCAGTACTGGTCTGTATGTGGCCCATTCCCAGGTATGTTTCTCTAGCCGTGATCTTCCTGCTAAACTCTGCTTATGTCCTGCTGCCTATTGGGACGTCCAGTAGAATCTTAACATGTTCAAAACTGAATCTGTGATGGCCATTCCACCCCTAAGCCTGTTCTGCCTGCCACTCCCTCTTCACAAGCAAGCCAGCGATGACGCTGATGGTGGCAGTACCTGTTTGGTGTGTGTATGGTGGGGGCACGCTTCTAAGCTTTATTTAATTACAATCTCCACAACAGTCTTACTGGGTAGGGACTGTTATTATCCTAATTTTGTAGGTGGAGAAACTGAGGCAAAGAGATGTTAGGTAACTTGTCTAGGTCACACAGTAAGTGGCAGAGCTTCCCAGGATACAAACCCACTTTGCCAAAAAAACTGTGCAGTATCCCAGACTCCTCTCACTCACATGCTCCGTCCATTCCCCAGCGAACCCTGTTGGTTTTAATCTCAAAATATATCCAGAAGCTGATCATCTGTTGTAGATTTCACCCTGCCACACCTGTCCCAGCCACGTTCCTCACTTGTCTCACTTCCTGCGGTCACATCCTGTTGGCTTCCTGCACAGTGTATTCCTGGCACAGGGTCATTCGGAGCCCACGGCAGGCATCCCCCGCCCTGCCTTTTGCATCTCACCAGGTAACAGCCGGCCTACCGGTGCCACCGTGTCACTTCCTCGGCTTGCCCGGTGGCTGCACCTCTGACCACGCCAAGTGCACATCCTTTGTACTCACTGCTCTTCTGGCCAGGAATTCTCTTCCACATACCCACATGGTTTGCTTGGTTCTTTGTTCAAATATACCTTTTAGAGAGGCCTTCCCAGACCACCTGTTGTGACGCAGCTCACACCAGCTGTCTCTTGGGAGAGGCTCTGTGGTACAGAACTAGGTCCGGTGGGGAAAATCCAGCGATCTTGGTTTGCAGATGGAACGGCACCTTTTGAGCTTTCTGTTCTGGAGGTTTCACGTCAGGATCCAGTCTGGCCGTTTGTGGAGGCGGTTCTTGACTGCAGCTCCCAGGGCGCTGTCGGGGGGTGCTGGATCTCAGGAAGGTCTCTGTGTGGCCGCTGTCACGGGGCCTCCTGTGCACAGCCCCTCTTCCCTCGACTGTGCTTGTTAAGTATGTGTCATAAAGCAGAGTGTGACTGGGGCTGAGAGGTGTAGTTCTACTACCGATTTGGGTGGGAGGAGGCACTAAAAATTTTTTTAGAACCACAAGATTTTACAATCCTTCTGAAAATTGGAAATGAGACTGGACTCCTGGGAAAATTGTATCAAGCAGCAAGGGTCAGAGCACCAAAACGACTGATTGTCAGGCCTAGGAGAAGCTCCTTTTAACATATTTGAGAAGCTATCATAAATTTTAATTTATTAACAATATTTGAAGCTCTTTTTCTGTTCTGATAAAGTTAATCATAACATTTAGAAATATACAACCCATTGGTTTTTAGTTTATTTACAAGGTTTTCCAACCATCCCTACTACCTGATTCTGGAACATTTTGGTTATCCCCAGAAGACACCACTGTTTCCATTAGCAGCCACTGCCCCCTTCAGCCCTGGCCACCACTAGCCTTTCTGTCCGAGTGGGCTAGCCTACTTTGGGTACTTCATATAAATGAAATCATACAAAATGTGGTCTTTAGTATCTGACTTTTTACATTTAGTATGACGTTTTCAAGGTTCACGCATACTGTATTCTGAAGTAGTATTTCATTCCTTTTTGTGCCCGAGTGACAGTCCGCTTTATGGGTTAGTGTATTTCCATCCATTCGTCAGTTGATGGACAGTTGGTTGTTTCTACTTTCTGGCTGTTATGAATAATGCTCTTGTCAATGTTTGTGTGCAAATTTTGGGGTGATACATGTTTTTAGTTCTCTTGGGTGTTTATGTAGGACTAGGATTAATGGGTCAAACGGCGTCTCTGTGTTTAGCTTTTTGAGGAGTGCCACACTGATCTCTGCAGTGACTGCACTGTTTTATATCCCCACCAGCAAATGTGAAGGTTCTAATTTCTCCACATCGTCATCAACACTTGTTGTTTTCCCTTTTTTTTTGGTTATAGCCATCCTAGTGAGGAAAGCTCTCAAGTTAAAAAGTAGTAAGTTTTGCTGCGTTGCGCTCTGAATGATCAAACCCTGGTAAATTATAGTGGTTTGCCTCTTTAGGTGGGTTGCCTAGACTGTCGTGTACATAAAGCACAGGTTGTGGGTGTAATGTGTTACATGTTCACCCTCTGTTACCAGAACAGGCCCAGATTTCTCACAGATGGGTTCTGTTGGTTACCAGGAGATCAGACTAAATCTTCCATCCTTGGAAGAACAAGTCAAAGTGCGTGCCCTGCTGATACGCTGGTGGGCTGGACGATGCTGGCTTGAAGACAGCATCTAATTGCTGCTGTGTCTGTCTCTCCCTCCCTCCATCCCCTCCTTTCTTTTTTTTCATTTCCTGCCTCATCCACGAAGGGCTTGAGGTGGTTTTCCTTACGGTTGTGTGGTATGGAATAGTGGTGAACTCTCTCTAAGAGTGCGATGAGAAGCAGAGAAAACAGGAATGCAAGAAGGAAGTCTTACGTGGGAGAAGGTGATCGTGAGGGCTAATACAGTTGTGTCATCGAAGGTCATGTCTGACCACCACTTATTACCGGGCAGTCACCGAAAAGAGTCACAGTCAGTTACACATCTTCCTCCTTTTCCTCTGAGGAAGCAAATTTATTATAGCTCTGAATTTAAAAGCCTCAGGTGGGGCTTTATAAGGTGGAACTAAGCAGTGTATAGAGGTGTCCTCACTGAAAGCTTGCGTAGCGTGAGTGTAATTTTCGATTGGGATACACTAGCGTAGGGCTGTAAGCACATTTGTCATACTTTTGTCTCTTTCTATTTTATAGAAATTCTATCTCTGGGTACTAATGGTTATCTTTTTTTAAAATCACATTTTCTTCCGTTTGTACACTGTGTTTTCCAGAATACATACGTTGAAGCTTGGGACAAGACATTTATACATTTCTGGTAAGTTAAATGACTGGTTTACAGAGTGACATAAAATAATTGTATGCTACACTTTCAATCATTTAAGATACAAGAGAAATTTTAGTGACTATAAGATAAAAGTGATACTGATAGAATTTTATTATTGCGTAATGTCAAAAGAACAGATTGCCTTTCTACAAACCTACTTGTAAAGGGTAATACTACATGTGTGTCATCATTTCCTGAAGAATTGGGTAACTTTTATTGAAGCAGAGTGATCTTTCCTGTGAAGAACAGTTATCTCAGTGTAACTTATTTTGATACAGATGTTTAGAATGATCCACTTAAGATACAAGTCTGATTATTAAGACCAATCTGAAATTTCATTCGTCAGCTTTATTTTCCTCTCATAATTATAGCTTGTGAGTTATTTCAGAAGCTAAACTGACACACTTCATGGTGGACAAATGAAACCATATAATTTTAACATTTAAATCTGCAACACGGTTAACCGTTAATAATCTCATTTTGGGGGATTAAGGAATGCTCTACATAGTATTTATGTGGACTACAACATTTAACCTTTCAGCCTTGAAGAGAATAACATTGGATTATTTTTCCCTTCTAGTGGCAAAATTAAAGACCTGCCATGACGATGAAGAAAGAGACTGAATTTGTCATTTTCACCTAAAGAAAAATGATAGACAAAAATCAGACCTGTGGTGCAGGACAGGACTCCATGCCCTATATGACCTGTCTGATCCACGTGCTTGAAGAATGGTTTGGTGTGGAGCAGCTGGAGGACTATGTGAACTTTGCCAACTACCTCTTGTGGGTTTTCACACCCCTGATACTTTTAATACTTCCCTACTTTACCATCTTTCTTCTCTACCTTACCATTATTTTCTTACACATTTATAAGAGGAAGAATGTGTTAAGAGAAGCTTATTCCCACAATCTGTGGGATGGTGCGAGGAAGACGGTGGCGACCCTGTGGGACGGACACGCGGCAGTGTGGCACGGTAAGCTAAACTGCGTTGACCGCTGCTCCTGTGCGTTGCATGGCTCTGAAACCGCCTCGTCGTTCCATTTGACTGGTTGAGAAAACACTGAAAAGCGCGACGGAAGGGATGGTTACAGTTTCCTGTCATCTGCTGCATGCAGTGTGTGTATGTATGTCTTTTTTAAAATGGTTTTTTTCCTAAGCACGTTAGTTTCCATTAAACAAAGAACCACATGGTAGTGTAGGCTGTTAGTATAAGCTAAAATGAAAACGGTTACATTTAAGACGTCTGAAAGAGTAAGAGGCTAGTTAAAGCAGTATGGAAGACTGTTCTGAAGATGCTTTAATTACTTAGCATTTACTTCCGTTTTGTTCAAAATAAGGTTGATTTTCTCAGTGGAGAGATTTTTAAAAATGAAATAATATTATATACAACTGATACACCAAAATTTACCCATTTCCTGTTTGATTCACTTCAGAAATCATTGTGTCTTTCTGAATAACTGAGTCAGCAATAAGTTTCTCTCCAGGATATTCATTCTTCACCACTGGAGAGACTGTGACGCGCATTTAATGATTGGTGGTGGCTCTTCACTTGGCCGTGGTGGATGCTGCCCTGGAGCGGCCTGTTTTCAGGGACTTGGTGTTTTTCTTTCCCACTTTGTAACTTCCTTGTTGGTCTCTTTTGTTTTGGGACTATAAAAAAGTACAAAGGACTTAATAGGAGTAACAAAGATGTGCTTTCTATACCGTGGTCTTGGGTGTCAAGGTGGTTTCCCAGAAAGACGTGGAAGGAAGGGCAGATTTTGAAATAGACGCTTGAGGGTGTGCACCCTGAAATGAAAGGCTGTTGCTAGCAGAGACCTCCAGCGACGTGCTTACCAGGCTAATGTGTTGTCACTTTAATCCAGCATGTGCCTGCAAGTCTGTTTTGAGCACTTAACTACGCTGTGTGGTGTCAAATGCATCGGCTCTTTTAAATCTTACGCTAGACTGAGTCCATGTATTATCTCCATTTTACGGTTTTCCCATAAGGACACTGAGGAGCAGAGAGGTTGTTGTGTGCCCAAGACACACCAGGAAGCCAGGAAAAGGAGCCAGCATAGAGCCTCGGATGTCAGGGCCAGGCCTGAGCTCCTGTGATCCGCGCTGTGGGCCAGGTGTGTCCCCGCTGGGGGACTCAGGGTCAGAGCAGTGGTCTGCGGCAGGCTTGCAAGTGGGAACCCCGTGCCACCGGTGTATTGCATTTCTAGTGTCTACCAGCTAATGCTAATGCCCTTGCCAGGCAGCACCGCTCCCGCACCTCTCGTGGTCGCCTCACACCAGGCCAGGTGACACCGCGGCGCTCCGTGACCAGACTGTGCTGCGTGCGCTGCTGCTGGCCGCTGCTTTAAACCCGTGACACAGGTGCTCAGTGGCCTCCTTTGCGGGACTCGGGGTGTAATCCCCCTCCCACTAACAGCCCCCTGTGTTTCAGGACGATGTCTATTGTAAGGGATTTGAAGTTTATTCACATTTCAGGGGACATGATTTAATTTGGATAAATTCAAGTGTTAAACTTATTCTGTAGGAGAATATGTAATTTTGAGGTATTATCCCTTTTTCTGAGGTATTTTTAAATATGCACTTATGGCTCAGGAAATAAAATATTCTTAGCCAGTTTTAATATTTTATTATAATAATTTAACATTATACTTTATTAGGGTAAGTGATGCTTTTTAAAATGATTTTCTTCACCCTGTTCTTTAGTGACATGTATACACAAGGCATTTGTGTGCTTACTTGGATTTTGTGTTGATGTCAAATTGGTTTTAATTTATGCTTTTCAAAGAATCTTCAAAGAAATTTTTTAACTAACAAAAATGTTCACTGTAGAAACTGTGGCAAATGAAGTAAATATAAAGAAGAAAGTAATAGTCCCCTAAAATTTGTCACACAGCTGAGTCCGGGTGTTTGTGCTGGTTTTTGTTTGTGTGGCCGACTCGTGCTTTCACGTCGCTCAGCCTTCTTACACGACTTGTGGTCGCTGTCTGGTGCTCTGCCAGTCCTGTGACTAGTTCAGTCAGTTCTGTACTGAACTGTTATTTATATGTAATTTGTTGCTATAAGTATCTTCGTACAAGAATCTGTCCAGTGTTTCCTGTCTGAAGTAAAGTTTTACCCTCCACTGTATATAAGTGCTCTGTCATTAAAAAAAAAATTCTTTGATTCGAATACATCAAGACACATGAATTTGATATTTCTTAAATATGTACATTTCTACATATTATGTCAGTGAAGTCCCTACCCTCGAGTTGCTTACAGCCTTTAAACTATTTTTGACTTTTTTTACTTCATATTTATTATTGTTTTTTAAAGAATTGGACATATTTTATTCCCCCAAAGGGGTCCCATAAATTAAACCATGTGTAGTGAAGTTTTTCAGGGGAAAATTAAATTGAGGTATCAAGAGAGCATATTCCTACTCTACGTCAGCTGGGTAAGAGTTTCCTTTCACCTCCTCTGCCTTTCACGGAGAAAAACACTCCTCCATCCGCCGGAATGCAAATGGGCTTTTCCCTGATACTGGCTGGGAAGCCCTTGACCTCGGACAGTTACCTAGCTTCCCTTCCCCTTCCCTCTTCCCCCTTCCCCAACCCCCTCCCCTCTTTCTCCACTTCGCCCTCTTCCTCCTCCTCCCTTCCTTTCACAACAATTGCGATTTTCTAAAACTTCGTTTTGAAAAAATTTAGAAGTCCGGAAAAGTTGCAAAAATAGCATAGAGTTCCTGTCTGCTGGTCACCCAGCTTCCCCTGGGGTTGCCATCGTACACAGCCGATTCCCAGCGGTGTGCCAGGTCAGCTCCACTCCAGACCTCGTTCAGGCCTCACCCGTTTTCCTGCCAGTGTCCTTTTACCAAGATCCCGAACTGCGTTTGGTTCTCCTGCCTCCTGTAGTCTGTGGCGTTGCTTTAGTCTTTAGTGACCGTCACACTTTTGAAGAGTACTGCTCAGTGATTTTGTGGATTGTGTCTCATTAGATCTGATGTTTTCCGCGATTGGATTGAAGTTGCGCAGTTTTGGCAAGAATCCCACCGGTGACGTGCCCTGATCCGAGCCTTTGTCAGAGGCTCATGATGTTGACGTGTCTCATCACTGGTGGTGGTGCCTTTGAGCGCGTGGCTAGGGAGGTGTCTGCTAGGCTTCCCCACCATTTAGTTGCCACTTTTCACCTTGTAACTGATAAACGTCTTGGGAGTGCTCCCTTAAAACTATGTGAATGACCTTTCTCCTCAGACAAGGTCCTTAACTTCTCTGAACTTCATTTTCCTCTTCTGTGAAATGGGTTGTCGTAAGGATTCAGTGCAGCTGTGTAAAGCACTTAGCATAGTTTCTGTTACACACTGAAAGTGCAGCAGACGCTGGCTGTCCGTTACAGAGCGCCTTTCTCCAGTAACCTGGAAGGCACTAAGATGCGTCACTTACCTCTTGGCCGTTACTAAGTTCAGCTTCACGCACCTATTATCATCAAATTTCCTAGTGTTTTCAAGATACATTATTTTTTTGTTTCTTTTTTTTTAACATTTTTTTATAGAGTTATAGTCATTTTACAATGTGTCAGATTCCAGTGTAGAGCACAATTTTTCAGTTATACATGAACATACATATATTCATTGTGACATTAAGATACATTTTTAAGCTGTCAAAGTTTTGACTGTTGTTGCTGGCAAGAAGTGCATTTTGCCCACCCAGTATATACACACAGTTATATGCTATTTCATCAAAAGTGTATATTCTTTCTTCAAGCGATCTGCTCTATTTTGTATTCTACTCTTTCATTTAAAAAGAAAAATTGTTGATTATAACTCGCTAAGTTGATTGCACAACTCAATTAATGGATTGCAACCAGCATTTGAAAGTCACAGACGTGGGTAGCATGGGCGGTCCTGCAGTAGGAGGCATGGTGTGGGGCAAGAGCACAGACTGTGGAGCTAGACAGAGGTGGGATGCAGCCTGCCCCACCGCTGCGTGCCCTCGGGCGGGCCACGTGGCCTTTCCTGACTCGGTCTCCTCTTCAGTGCAGGGATTCTGTGAGGACCAGGTGAGATAATCACTGTGGATCCAGTACAGTGCCTGGCATGTGAATGCTCAGTGAGTGTTCATCCTTTTTTCTGTAAGACAATAATAAAAGCACTATTTATGGAGGAAGTCACTGGAATGAGGCTTTGCAGAATGAGTGGGAAAAAATGAGTAACCATTTCACACCACTGTATTTAAAAATCCAATGAAATAGACAGTTTTGCAGGGAAGGAGAAGTATCAAAATTGGGGCAAGAAGGAGAGAGAAACAGTACAGACCAATAATCATAAAATAAATTGGAACAGTGGGCAAAGTCTGTATCCTCCTCCCTTCACAAAGGGGCTGGAGCCCACAGGTTACACTGAACTTTCGAGGAACAAATCATGCCCATCTTAAACTGTTTGAAAGTGTAGGAAAAATGTGGTGCTCCGCAGTTTGTTTTGCAAGAGGAGCATAACTTTGCTATCAGAACTAAGAACTCACACAGAAAGGAGGTTTGCAGGTCAGTCTTATAGAAAGTAGTTTTATAAAATTCAATACTTACGATTAAAAAAAAAAATCTAAGCAAGTGAGGACTAAAGGGTACCACCCTAATAACGGGAATGTACCAGAAATCTTCAACAGACGTGACCCACGGTGGAGAAGTGGAGAAGTGTTAAAGTAGTCCCCGTAAGTAGGTACTGGGGATTGAACCCAGGACCTTGTGCATGCCAAGCATGTGCTCTACTACTTGAGCCACATCCTCCCCTGTAAGGATGCTCTCACTGCTGCTACTTAACATTGTCCTGGAGGTCCTTGAAATAAGTATGAAGATTAGAAAAGAACCAAGTGAATCCACTTATCAATACTAGTAAGTGTGGTTAGCAAGGGAAATGGGCAAATGTAAACACAAAATTAGTAACTAGTCATATACCACCAACCATAAGTTTTAAAACGGAAAGGAAAGATTCTACGTGAGACTAAATCTAACAAAAAACTTGTAAGAATTTTATGGAGAAATGGTATACTTTACAGATGAAATTCAAAAAAGAGTTGAGGAAGGGGCTAGAAAGCCTTGGCCTGGAGAGCTGTCACGCCGCAGCCCTCAGTCTCCTCTCATTTATTCAGTGCAATTCTGACTTTTTCATCAACTTCTAAAATTCATATAGAAGACTAAGAATAAAGAAAGCAAATTTGAAAAAACAAAAGGGAGTTTTTCCTTATTGTATCAAAAACACAAACGTTTATAATGATTAAAATCGTGGCATTGTTACAAAGAAACGATTGTCACAATTGGGTCGAACAGATTAAAAAGTCAGAAACATGAATTTAGTAAATGATAAAAGTGGTATTCCAGGTCAGTAGGAAAAGATGTAGGGCAATATTTGATGATCAACTATGGAAGGTCTTAAAAAAAGACACACCCACACAAAAGCTGTTCCAAAAAGACGTAACTAAAAGACATGTCAAAAGGTGGGGTCATTTGCAGCATAGCTCTTGGTCTGAACATAAATGCCAATAATTACAACAAATTCACAAGCCCACTAGTAATTAGGAAAGTGTGAATTAAAACTACATTGAGATACCATTTTTACTCAAAAGATTGGCAAAAATTAAACTTTCTTAATATCAGAGGATAAGAATGTGGAGACATGGGCACTCTCATTCAATGCATGCGATAAGGGACCATAATGCAGCCAGTCAGGGGAACAATTTACTGGTATCTTTTATAGTTTAAAGTGGGCGTATCAAGAGTTGCCTGTCTTTGTATCTAATCTAGTGATAAACTCACATGTTCAAAGCACAAGGAGGCATATAAGTGAGTGTTCTTTGCAACAATATTTGTAAAAAATCAGAAACAACCCACTTGTTCCTAAATAAGGAAATGGCTAAATGAACCATGGTAGGAATTCATTATGGAATACTTCATGGCCATCAAAAAAAATCACGCAAAAAACATGACTACTACATGTGTCTCTCAAGTAGATGTCCCAGATTTGTTGTTGAACAGAAAGACTGATTCATTTCAACAGTCATAGTAGGATACCATTGATGTTCACACACACACCCAGTACTGGATACAGTGCAGGGGTGCTCAGGACTAGAAGATGAATCACTTGTGCTGAGACGAGGAACCTGGACAGGTAGACTGAAGTCAGGTTCGGAGGGTCCTGAAGGCTGTGCTCAGGAGTTTGACTTCGTCTTGTAGGTAGCTTAGCTCTATTTGCTGAGGAAGACCCAGAAGGAAGGTATTGTTACCTTACCATAGTGTGTAGGCGTATAGCCTTGAAAATGGATTTTTGTTAATAAATTTAGAAGGGATCTGTCTTTATTTTCCTTGGAAAATTTTAATTTATTTTTTAATGGAGGCGCTGGGGATTGAACCTTGCACCTGCTAAGCATGTGCGCGACCACTGAGCTATACCCTCATCCCCAGATTCATGATGCTGCTGTCTGAAGCCAGTAGGCGGTTGACTCATTTACATAATAATTGCTGTGGAGATGACACTTCTTGAGCTCCATGTGACCTTCAGATCCTCTCCCACTGGGCTAAGTTATTTGGGAAGCCAGAGAATCTGGAGAGTGCTTAGTGGTTACTGGGCAGAGCAGGGAAGAAAAAAAATTTGTATTTCATGGCATAAAATAAGAGAGCCACACTCACCATGGAGTAGAGACATTCTTACTGGTGGTGCCCAGACTACTGGAAATCTGTATACTGGGGCTCCCTTCCCTGGACCGCGGTTGGATGGACAGTGGCCATGGTTGCCTTCCTGGTCACTTTCTCTGAGCTTCTGTTGCTCATCAGACCCCCCTAGGATTGATGTACCACAGGTAGGAGATGACGGGGCCACAGTTTAAAACCAACGCTGGGAAGAGGAAGTGACAGGTTTAAGAGATGAAGGAATCTAACATCACTTGATGGACAGTTGGGACCCAAAAGGCCTTGGCAGTGTGACCAGAGTGATCTTGCACTTTCTGAGCAAGAGTGGTGTGACCACACCCCTGCTTTACAAGTGACACAGCTGAATACCTGGGCTTCCTGTTAAGCGCAATGATGGTAAACAATAATGAACTGACTAATTGAATAATGGCAGTAATGAATTGATTGATTGAATTTTTCTGCCTTCAACCAGGTGATTTGATATGATGTAAGTAGCTCAATCATTTCTCAAGTCTTTTTTTAAAAAAGTATTCTGAAAACAAAAGACAACCTCAGGAATATTCTGTGTATTCCCTTGAAGAAGTTTTCTTTATTTCTTAGAAAATGTATCTGATGGGACAAGTATCCTATTGATAACTTCAGACAACTTCAGTGACTGTTCTAAGTAAATCGAATATTTGAATTAGAATTAGGTCATTGGAAAGAAATGTTAAAGTATAGAATCATACAAAATCTTGAAATATTAAATTTACTTTTCAAAAACATTCTCTTGAGTCCATTTGAAATATTACCAGCTAGTTTATTACTTCAATACTAGAATCAGTTACCACACTTAATTTAACCTGTCTGGTGAAAACGTTATAAACTACTTTGGAAATGCATTTCCTGCCCTAAAATGTACACCAACGCCTTTATTTTTTAAATGCTCGTTTCTTAGCAGATCAAACAGGGATAAAAATAGGGAGAGAAACTGACGGTTTCAGGTGTCCGGATTCGGGACTCTGCTCGGTCTCCCTCGTGTGAGCGGCAGGCCTCTGGCCGCTGTTCGGTGCGGGCAGTCAGGCCAGAGGGACGTTCCCTTTCCCGCTACGGCCCCCGAGACTTCCTCCCCGTTACCCTTGCTTTTTCTCTGAGGCTCCTTCTGCCCCGGGCCCCTGAGCGCTCGCTGAGGGCTGGCTGAGGCCGTGGTCTGCGGTGGCGCACCTGCGGCCAGGTGGGACCAGAACCACCGTCACGTCCCGTCGCCTCCTCGGTGTCATTTCCCAGCTCCTGTGATGAACACCCTGAAGCATGCGTGGCTCTTACTTAAGTCCTTCCCGTTCCCCAAATCCACCAACAGCACAGGGCTGCTGTGAAACACGTGCTGGCGAACCGGGGCCAAGTCAGCAGGGAGCCCCGGGGACCACGGCCCGGGGCGGATGCGGGGCCCCTGGCCTGGCGCGGCCGCCGTGGACTGTGCCCGAGACTGGGGTGGGGCAGCGCGGGGGCGGGTGGAGCCCTGCGCCTCCCGGCGTCACATGGCAATGGCAGGTACCCTTTCTCAGGAGGCGCGGAAGCATTTCCCGCACCGCCCCCAGCGCCCGGTTTCGCCCTTACGGGAGAAGCTCCTCGGGTGGGAGTCTGTTCTCTGGGCCGCCGGCCCGCCCTGCGCCTGGCTCTCCCTCTCAGCGCCCGCGGAGGCCGTGGGGGAAGGCTGGTGCCCGGGTGGGAGCTCCCGTGCCGGGGCTCCCGGGGCTTCTGCCCGCGTGCTCGCCCGCACTGGGTCTCTAAGTGCTGGTTAACGTTCTGGTTTTCTTCTCACCCACGATTGTGGCACCTGCCTCCTCCTCGCAAAGCCACTCACCTGGTTGGGAGAGTGACCTCCGCTTTCTGACCCGCTGCCTTTTCTCCTCCTTAGAGTGGGCGCGAGGTTCTCTTACGGCTACGGGGCTTATCCCAGTTTCCTCCTTTTCTGTGTTCCCGCGGTTACCTTCCTGGACAGTGAGAAACCAGACTCCCATTTTTTCTTTAATTGACATATAGTCAGTTTACAATGTTGTGTGAATTTCTGGTGTGCAGCACAATAGCTCAGCCATACATATACATACATATATTCGTTTTCATACTCTTTTTCATTATAGGTTAACAAGATACTGAGTATATATTTCCGCCGTGCAGTAGGGCCTTGTTTCCATTGCCCTCAGTACGTAAACGTATTTGATCAGTCCCCCTGGATGTAACCAGCCTCCCATCATGCCCCCGGGCCCCATCACGCCCCGGGCCCCATCACTCACAGACATGGTCTCCCTCCACCAGACTCGGACCCCAGGCTTGTGAGCCTGACCCCTCCTTTACCCACTGAGGCCCCTGCACCCTTTCTAGGCTCTTCTCCTGGGTGGGTGCTCTAAGGACTGTTTGGGCTTCGACTCGTCCCTAGGGCCACCCTGCGTGGATGCCCGCCTCACCCTGCCTGGGCTCCAACACCCACTGCAGGCCTCCCTCCACATAGGCACCTGCTGTGGTCTGGCCCACCCAAAGGCTGTAGGACTGATGTGTTCAGCACGGGAGGAGGGGGGAGTGGATGGAAACAGGAAGGCTCATGCACTTCTGTAAGAAATATCTGAGTTTCTGACTTAGTTAGTAGTCGTCCTTTAGTATAAACAAACTCATATTAAATATATTGTAAGCATCTGTATTTTGTCTTTCTAACAGGTTATGAAGTTCATGGGATGGAAAAAATACCAGAAGAAGGACCAGCACTGATAATTTTTTATCATGGAGCTATTCCCATAGATTTTTACTATTTCATGGCTAAAATTTTTATCCATAAAGGCAGAACCTGCCGAGTAGTAGCCGATCACTTTGTCTTTAAAATTCCAGGTAAATTTTCACTGTAGATAGTGACATAAAGATGTTTAATTAACACGATCAAATTATATGATGGTCTATATCTGAGTTCTCTAGTGTCATTTGGAAAAGCTTTTTGCCTTTTTAGGTAAAACACTTGGAACTCCAATTTAGGAGCATCCGTTTTTGGTAAAACATATAAATATAAAAACATTCTCCTATTTAGGTGATATATGCTGTTCAGGTAATATATCTCAAAATAGAAACATTATGGCCAAAAATGTTATCTAAGTTCTTTCTTTTTTAACAGGTATTTAGTTGTGATTTTTCAAAGTTAAATTCTAAACTCCATTTTTAAAAAGAAATTGTAACTTTTGCCAAACAATTAATTTATATTTTGGTATAGAAGGAAGTTGATTTTTCGTATGAAGAATTTTTCCATGAGATATTGATTTGGGAGTTTAATTTTCCAGTAATTAGAGTTTGATTACTGTCAGTTTGATAGCAAATCAAAATTAATTTAAAAAATTAGACAGAATATATTTTGTCTTCACATAATAATATAATAGTGCCTCAGAAATCCTGTCCAAAAAGAGCCTGTTAGGTTTCTTCCCATACTTGACTTGCCTGGTGGAATTACAACTCTAAGACTGAAGACTACATTCTTCTTAATATTCATGTTCATAAAGGCTTTGTACCTTTTTAAAGAGATTAATTAACTGAATGATTTCAAACATGGTAAGAATTTTAAAAAATCATTTTAAAGTAAACTCATTGAGATTAAATCTTATTTTCTTCTGTCACTAAGTCACCAGAAACAAGCCACGGAAGTTTATGGCACGTTCTCTGGAATAACAAAGGCAACAGCCACCCATGGGCCAGATAAACACCGGGCAGTGAATGAAGTAACAGTCCCTTAGTGCCTGCCGTAGACGTGGTCAGTGTTTCCAGTGTCCTGCATCACTAAAAAGCCAATTGTACTTTGTGTGTAAACTAAATTGGCTGTAAATTTAGTTTTTCTCTAGAAAGTAATGTGATCAATTTATAATAAACTTGGGAACTAGAGGAAACAAGAACATCATTGTACGGTCTTACTTACCACGCTAACATGGATCCAGTTATCATTTTGACTTATTTTGCTTCATTTTTAATTTGCATGTTTTCACATATTGTGCAAACTATTTTACGTTCTTTTTTTTGGGAGGGCAGGTAATTAGGTCTATTTATTTTATTTTATTGTTTTTAATGGACATACTGGGGATTGAACCCAGGACCTTGTGCATGCTAAGCATGCACTCTACTGCTGCACAATACCCTCCCCTCTTTATGTTCTTTTTTTTTTTTTTTTAATAATCTTAGCATTAACCTTTTCCCATGTTTTATAAAGAACATTTTTAATGTCTGACTAAAATATTTACTTAACTAGTTTTCAGTTATGGAACATTAGGATGCTCCCATTTTTTTTCTTTTTATACATAGTAGAATGTGAATATCTTCGTTTAGCATTCGACTTAAACATTTTCCCCCTTTATGATCTTGTAATTTATTAAGCCTTCCCTTTTTATTCATTTATCATGAGAATTCATCTAGCTAAATCAATGAGCTTTTAATATAATGAAAGATGAAAATGCTTTCTTAATAATTAATATTTGTAATCTTGCTTCAGATCCTTAAACCTGTGAGAAGTTTGGTTAGTCTGCTCAGTTTTCACTACCTAGCCCCGTATTTCCCAGTCTCAAGGGAAAAATGCAGGAACATCAGTCCTTTAAAGTTCCAGTGTAGGACTTGGTTAAAATACTTAATTACTGATAGGATTATTTCTTTCATCCCTAAACAGTTGTAATTTGAGAAACTGTGGAATAGTAGGACTGGAATTCGCTGTTCCTGAACCACTCATTTTATTAAAAACTCGTAATGATATTGCTATTATTACTAACTTAAAAATTTTAATTGTGGAATTAGTATTATTTAACTTCAGTTTCAATGGATTTAGCTGTGGCTTGCCAGTTTTGGCAGAGCGAGGCTGGTCAGATTTGGGCACATTCTCTTGAGTGATTCTCCTTATTGGGTTAATGGAAGATTAGGTCTGTGATTGCTGATGATTATAAATGACATATCATTTCGGCTTGCTCTAATGAATACTGTGGCCGGAGTTTGGCCAGGAGATGCAGTGGAAGGAGCTGTGGACTAGATGTATCTGGACCAGAATCTCTGCCCTGTCCTTAGATAGGTGTGTGACTTTGAGCAAGCTTCTTAACTCTCTGAGCCAACTTCCCTCGTCTGTAAAATGGGGACAAAAGCCCCTATCTTCCAGGGTTTTTGTGAGTTTTGATTACAAGTTCTGTAGGTAGCCAGAGTCGTAGGTGATCGATCAGTAAGGAGGTGATCAGTAAGACAGAGCTATTACTTTACCAGCAATGTTAATCGTATGTTAACTTTCAGAGTTCTTGTTGGTTTAAAAAAGTGAAAAAGAAAAGAATTTACTGATTTAAGCATAGATAGTACATTGTGTAGATTTTTGCTCTTGAAGAATGGGACAAGAAGTACTTAAGAGATATCTTCATGCTAATGTTTCTTACAGGGTTTAGTTTATTACTTGATGTATTTTGTGCTCTCCATGGACCAAGAGAAAAATGTGTTGAAATCCTGAGGAGTGGTCACTTGTTAGCTATCTCACCAGGCGGAGTTCGAGAAGCCCTAATCAGCGATGAAACCTATAACATTGTTTGGGGCAATCGGAAAGGCTTCGCTCAGGTTGCAATCGATGCAAAAGTGGTGAGTTGTATAAAAGTAATCATTAAAGGAAGGCTAGGTCGATTTTAGAATAAATGCTTGAACAGCCGAAGTGTGTAAGAATGTAGATACTGCCACTGCACTCCTTTAAAAATTAGTATATGTAACCCTTGTGACAACAGAGAAATATTCCTTGTGCGTGGGAAGCCATCTTCACAAAAAATACCAATCTGGAAATTTGCAAATGTCCAGCAAAGCTGTATTTTACATTTCAAAATCTAGCTTCTTTTAATCAAATTTATAAAATTTTTGATATTCCTTCAGTTATACTTTTCCCCACAAGTATAATCAGTCCAGTTCTGTGTATTGTAATCCTTTGGTTCAGTTAAGTTGGCTTATTTCGGTGATGCTGGTTGGCGGGTTTCATTACAATTCTTGTATCTGTGACCAACTTATTTAACAACAGAACTCAGTGCATGGCTCGTGTCGTTTCATCAGCAAATGTGATCTGCTGTCTAATAGGATGAATAAAGGTGAGAACTAGATACGATGTAAGTCAGATTTTTTTAAAAAACTTTACAAGTGAATTTCTCAATAAAATTAAGTGCTCCTCTGGGATTCACTGTAATTATTCTGCTTGGTAGACTGGAGAGCGTGAACGCCGTGTTTGCCCTTTTCTTTTGCTCTGGAAAGTCTTCTCAGCTTTTTGGTCTCCGTATTGTACTTTATGCTATGAGACACTTACTTGTTACTTACGGAATGCTCCTCTTTGTTCTCTGTCTGTTTTCATTTTATATTGTCTTATCAGAAAAAGAAATCATAGTGCTTGTCACGGTGGTTTTCTTTCTCCAGGCCAGTTAGAGGTTGCTGCCTGTGCTTTCCACGTTTCTGTGTTTTTGTGTCTCCATTACTGTCACCTAGAGACCAACCTGCACCTTTAGCTTGCCTCTTTATCTTCCAAATACACACTTTTGATTAAGCAGGAAAAGATTATAGATGACTCATTCTAACCCAAGAGCAGCACTTGAAGAAGAATGGACATTTTCTCTTTAGTTTTTAATTGTGGAGTTACTATAAAATAAAACGCATTGATCTCGATTAGCTGCTGTACATACTTATATGTAACCCCTGTAAGTAAGTGGTGCAAAAAAATGTTTTATTAATTTTTTTGTTTTATTTTAATGGAGGTGCTGGGCACTGAACCCAGGACCACGTGCATGCTAAGCATGTGCTCTGCCACTGAGCTGCCCTAAGGTGCTTTAATAATGTGCCCTTGGTGTAAGGTGGGTTCTTGCCCAAGTGCTTAATAATGGACAGCGCACAAGTTTACACACTGCTGTCCTACAGTGGACTGCAAATTCCCTGAGGAGAAAGCCACCTCGTAATATTCTCCGTTCCTAGAATAATAACTGGCACCTGCTAGGCTGTCTGTATTTGTTGAACTGATTTTTTTAAACATAATATTAAACATTACAAGAAGGGAGTCCTTTGAATTTAAGTCTATGTTAATTGCATTAGTGGTATAGAAAATTAACACATAGCCCATTTAGTTTCCAAAACGTCTTATGTACTAAGGTAGAAAACAAAGCCTTAGATTGTGGGAATAATATAGACGACAAAATGAGCACGCCCAGCTGTTCAGGGATGAAGGGTAATCAGTGCAGTGTGCACTAAAGCAATGATTCAAGCTAGAGACTTAAGGAAAGACAGTTCAATTTTTCAGGTTTGTATTTTGAGAGAATGAATTCTTCTAAGGTTTAAGATAAAAATGACATATAAAGTAGATTTGGAATCACATAAATTGATCATGGGATTCTAATTCCTCATCCTCAAGTTTACAATTTTAAGGGACGTTGCCTGGAAGAAGGCTTGAAAGAAAGAAACTATATAAAAGAGAAAGAAATTATTTTTACCAATCCTTGAGTTTCTAGATAGTTCATTAAGATCATCTAGATAATTTAAGGTTTTTATTCAAAACTTGTGAAAATTGAATAAGCAGTCTTTTACAAGTTTATAAACACTATTCTTTAACGCTGATTTACAAAATAGCCTAAGATTGATAATCTTGTACCACCCCCAGCTGTTTTTTTTAGGGCTTTTAAAGGCTTCCAGTTGGTACTGCTACGCAGCCAGTAGGTGGCGTATGTAATTTTTCCAGCACTGCAGATGAGGAAACTCAGGCACAGAGAGACCAAGGGATGGAGGGATCGGGTCAAGGCAGAAGCAGAGCAGAGCTGGCAGGGCAGGACCGCAGGCAGCCAGTGCTGTTGCAGCACCGGACGGCATCTCACAGTGAGTTCGCGGACCCCGGGATAAGAGGGGCCTCCCAGAAAGCGAGGGACGCCTTCCAGTCCTTTATGGATATAGTTGTAAATGGCACGAGTAACTTACCTGGAAAAGCCGTTCTCAGGTCTCACAGAACTATCATGCACCTTGAGCGAAGCCTTAAGGCTATCGTTGTAGGATTAACGACGTTTAAGTTGTGGCTAAGTAAGGGAAACAAGTGAAAAAAAAATCTAGATTGTCAGTGGAAGTTCATAAAATATTGGTAGAAGATATTTAATGTTTATCTGAAAGCTACAGGCTTATTGATACGACATAAATCATTCTCATTGTGTGAATTCCTGAGAATGATGACTTCGTTAAGAATTTTTAGGTAACTTCACATCTCAGTGAGTTGGGGGGAAAATTAGCCCATTTACTCTAACTGGAAAGCACGTAACGGATATAAAACAAAATAGCATTCATTTCAATAACACTGTATGTATTAACTCAGTCTATAAAACGCCTTGAGGTGGGATAATTATTATTGTCCCCATTTCATACACATAGAAACTGAGGTTTAGACATGGCTGGTCACTTGTCCAGTGGTTCCCACTTAAATTTTACTGGCAAAGTTAAGACTCCAAGACCATGTTAATCTGCTTCCCCAAGAATTAGTTTTAACGAAATGCACATTCTCTGTCTCTTTCTCACATGTGCACACGCGTACCTGGTACATGTACACGTGTAAGCAGAACTGAATTCTAGGTTACTTATGCAGGTGCCTTGCTATACCAAGTGTGCACAAAGAAAGGAATGAATAATTGTGCTACGGTGCAAAGCCGTCGTGAGGTGATGCTTGTCGCTGTAGGGCTGCACCCTTGAGTATAAATTCAGAAGCCAGGTACCCAGAGTACCACCTGGGATCCTGAGCTTGCTGGGGTCACCTTTCTCCTGTTTAGTGTCTTCTAGAAGTGTCCAGCTTCTGGAGAGGTCGCCATTTAAGGATGATATGTGCAGACCTGAGTGCAGACTTTGGGGGTCATGCCAGTCAGTACACAAAAACCGAGCAGCACCCGTCAGAGAGGCAGAGTGGGTGTAGACGGGAGCTGAAAGCTCTCTGTTCCTTCTTGGCATCTTAAGTTCTTGACTCTAAAGACACTGTAGAACTATTTGAAACATTAGGATTTCAGCCATCATTTTATTTTACAGCAACCTTTTATTTACAGCATTGTATTTTATGGTTTCCTAGGTCATAATTTGAATTTTTCACAAAGGGGTCTGTCTACTTTGTCTTAGGTGTGTTAGCTTTATGAATTAACTCCACCAAAACCTCTTCATCTGACTGCCTCTCCTTGCCTGGCTTTGCTCTGTCCTGACTGGCGTTAAGCTTGCTGCCGCCTGTTCCCTGCCCTTTGTGTTCACAGAATACAAACGAATTCATTGGAAGCACTTTCTCTCTGCTTCGTCCATCCATCACACTTTCTTTTAGCACCTACTTTGTTCCAGGCACTGGAGATACAAGAGTGAACAAAGCAATGTCTTTGCCTTTGGGGGTGTCTTCCTTCTAGTGAAGGGAGAGAGACCGTAAATAAATGGTCAGTTAAGCATATGTGAGGGAATAAGTCTTTTTTTTTTTTAACTTTTTTTTATTGAATTATAGTTATTTTACAATGTTGTGTCAAATTCCAGTGTAGAGCCCAATTTTTCAGTTATACATGAACATACATATATTCATTGTCAAATAATTTTCTCGCTGTGAGCTACCACGAGATCTTGTATATATTTCCCTGTGCTATACAGTATAATCTTGTTTATCTATTCTACGTTTTGAAATCCCAGTCTGTCCCTTCCCACTCCCCATCACCCTGGCAACCACAAGTTTGTATTCTATGTCTGTGAGTCTGTTTCTGTTTTGAATTTATTTATTTATTTATTTTTTAGATTCCACATATAAGCGATCTCATATGGTATTTTTCTTTCTCTTTCTGGCTTACTTCACTTAGAATGACATTCTCCAGGAACATCCATGTTGCTGCAAATGGCATTATGTTGTTGGTTTTTATGGCTGAATAGTATTCCATTGTATAAATATGCCACATCTTCTTTATCCAGTCATCTGTTGATGGACATTTAGGCAGTTTCCATGTCTTGGCTATTGTAAATAATGCTGCTATGAACATTGGGGTGCAGGTGTCATTTTGAAGTAGGGTTCCTTCTGGATATATGCCCAGGAGCAGGATTCCTGGGTCATATGGTAAGTCTATTCCTAGTCTTTTGAGGAATCTCCATCCTGTTTTCCACAGTGGCTGCACCAAACTGCATTCCCACCAGCAGTGAAGGAGGGTTCCCTTTTCTCCACAGCCTCTCCAGCATTTCTCATTTTTGGATTTTTGAATGATGGCCATTTTGACTGGTGTGAGGTGATACCTCATTGTAGTTTTGATTAGCATTTCTCTGATAATTAGTGATACTGAGCATTTTTTCATGTGCCTATTGATCATTTGTATTTCTTCCTTGGAGAATTGCTTGTTTAGGTCTTCTGCCCATTTTTGGATTGGGTTCTTTGTTTGTTTCTTGTTAAGTCGTATGAGCTGCTTATATACTCTGGAAAAAGTCTTATGAAGAAAGCTGTACCCATATAGCCTCTTTCCTTCTGTCCAAAGCTGAATAGGAGTGGCTTTTTAAATGTCACTTACTTAAGTGTTTCAAACCCTGCTCACTAAGGCAGGTGAGTCTGTATCAGGCAGATGCTGGTGGCAGACTGTAAGTGAAGTGATGTTTACTGTTCCCCTCCAGTGTTATCTGTTCTAAACCATCATTTAATTCAGTCTATTTTGTGTACATCTTAAAGTGTTTCATTCAATTTTTTATCTACTTCAATTTCACAGTGGCATAACCTCCTTACATGATCCTTTGTTACTTTACCCGTTGTTTTATGACATTTAGATAAGGTCTCCATTAAAAAAAACCATATTTAATCATTGATTTTTATGAAAAAATAAAAACCATGAACTTGAGCAGGTGTCCTCCCAAATTAATGATATAAAGAGTTCTTTTATGTATATGCTTTTCCCTTCTTTTTTGGTGTTGAGTCTTATACTTACTTTTCATTGATGTTGAACATTTTTAGATTTAGTAAGCTCACAAAAAAAGTGTTTCACTAATTCCATGACAGCATCTTACCAAAGCTTGTCATTTAAATTTATATAGATTTCCCCGTAGAGAGAATTTCTGTCTTGTAACTTTCTTCAGCGGGCATACTATTCAGCAGCCCACTAAAACCAGTTTAATTATCACATTCATTTTAATTAATGAAATTAATGATTCATTTTTATTTTGAGTTTCAAGAGTTCATGTGGAATGATAGGAAAGCTGGTAAATGAAATATTATATATTACCACTAGAGGGTAGTGTTTCCAATTTGTATTTTTAAATATGATCAAGTTAAACTTAAGTCTGATAAATCACACTAGTGATAAAAGTGTATATTTATTTTTAAAACACCTTATTTTTGTCATCTTAAATGGGCCCTCAGAAGTTTGCATTAGTGGCTCAATGGAGACATCAAATGAATTAATATGTTTACTTTTCAATTCAAATTCTCTCTTTAGCCCGTTATTCCCATGTTTACACAAAATATTCGAGAAGGATTTAGATCACTTGGAGGAACAAGTAAGTTCTGATTCATATGTTTTTTTCTAATTATAATGTAATATTTAGAATGTAATATTTTAAATATTTGGGCTTTTGAACACTAGAGAAAAGCCTTTTGAATTACTACTTCAGGTAATGCAGGTAACTGTTTAGATGTTTTTCTAGCTAAAGCCTCGGTGATAACTGGTTCTAAGTAATGGAAGTTCTGGATGTTAGATTTTTGTTAAGACGCTCATGTATATACTGAAGCTTAATTATCATGGACTTTTAAAATTACAGATTGAATTTTCTAATTTAAGCCATATTGTTGAGGTTTAGAGCAAATTTACATGTTACCCAACTATCTTTTGGACTCATCCCTAAAGAAATTACAGCTTTAGAAATGGGTGACAATAAAATATTGAGTTAAGATGAACAGTCTGAGGAGATTTCATTCGCTTTAGTTTATTTCTGTTGCTGCTTGTTCTTTTTTGTGGGGGCGGGATAGGTTTACATCAAAAAGGTTTTTTGCTTACCTTTAATTTATTGATAATAAAATAAGCTTTTAAAATGTGCTTTCTCTTTGCAGTGTCTCTTTTGTTTCTTTTATTTTGAAATTTGTGTAGGTTGTTTTGTACCTTATGGTATATATCTATTATATTTGATTATATTTTATATCTTTAGCTAGCCACATACAAATCCCCTCCCGAAAACTTTAAACTTCTGCTGTTTCTTTTCTGTCTAATGGTGGTATATTGTTGATATTGTTTTTTAGGTCTCTTTTTTCAAATTTAAAATGGAGAGGCAGATTGAGACGATGTTTAATTTTTGTTGTGTAATTATTTCTTCTAATTTTCTCTCGGATCATTTCTTTAGAATTCAAGTTGCATACCAGGAGCTGTTCCTAACTTTGTTTCTTTACCTTTAAAGTGGTTTTAAAATTCTTTGACTGCTTTTTAAATTTATTTCACTTTAGAAGTTGAATATCTCAAAAATAGGTGTGTAGTGATTTTTCTGAGTATTACATTGGGTGAAATATTCTGTATTTCCATAGGTAAACAGTGTTTTAAGTTTTCAGTGCAGTTTACAATTATGTATTCCACAATGCTTGCCTTTTTTGGATTTTTGTTTTTTAGACTTAGTTTTAGTTCATCAGTTTATTTTGCTATTACCATTTTTAATTTTGCTACATTTCATACTTGGTCATTAGCATTAACAAGTCTTTCTCCTAATTTATGTTTTTGGTCTTTAGTTTATTGGCGCATGTTAGTCTCCTGTTTACTGGAGTTTGTTTTATGCTTCCATTTTTTCTTTCATTCACGTAAGTCACATATTTGTAAGTCTAGACTTTTTAGTTTCAGCTTTTTGTTGCAGTCTTTATCCTGTGTTTTGCAATAATAGTAATTGGTTTGGTTTTAAAATTCTTACGTTTTTAAAAGCTCATTCCCCCCCCTAATTAATGAACCTTATTTTTTTGAGCATATTTAGGTTTATAGAAAAGTTGAGCAGAAAGCACCGAGAGTACCCGTAAACCCCCCACCCCCTCAGTTTCTTCTGTTATTAGCATCCCGCATTAACATGGGACATTTGTTACCATCGATGAAAAGCTCATCTTTAAAAAAACTATATTGTATTAACTGCCAGGAGGTGATAATGTTTGCCGCCTTCCTCTCAGTCTTACATAATTGATTTGAAAGTTTTCAATTATATGCTCAGATTATTTAACCAATTAAAATGATTTTGTTTACTTTTCAAACAGGGTTATTTCGGTGGCTTTATGAAAAGTTCCGCTATCCATTTGCTCCAATGTATGGAGGTTTTCCCGTGAAGTTACGCACCTATTTAGGTGACCCCATTCCATATGATCCAAAGATAACAGCAGAAGAATTAGCTGAAAAGGTGAACTAGTCTTTTTTTCCCCAATATTTCTTTTTAATTAATTAATTAATTAATTAATTTGGGGGGGTCATTAGGTCTAGTTATTTATTTATTATTAGGTTTTTGTTTTAATGGAGATACTGGGGATTGAACCCAGGGTCTCATGCATGCTAAGCATGCTTTCTGCCACTCGAGCTATACCCTCCCCGCTAAGGTAAATTATTCTTTCTTTCTTAGTTTTAGGACATATTTTTACTTTCAGTTATGATGTTAAAGGTTAATTAATTGATTCTGTAAGCATGTTCTGGATCAGTGGTGTTTCTCCCCCAGAGGACATCTGATGGTGCCTGGAAACATTTTTTGTTGTCATGATGGACAGGACGTGGGGGTGGTTATGCTACTGACGTTCCGCGGTCGCGGCCAGGGATCTGGTAAACGTTCTGCAGCACACAGGACAGCCCCCTGCAACAGAGAACCACTCCTTCTGAAACGCCAGTCATGCCGAGGTTGAAGGTTCCTAAGTGATGTTCAGAAGGAAAAAGTTTTTCCTCCATGAAAAGGAAGAAAGTGTTTTTGTCTGGTAGAAATATCTTGGGAGGAAAATGGATTAGTATTTAAGAGTGTGGGTTATGAAGTCAGGTGGTTCCCGGCGCCACTGTCGGTTGGCTGTGTGACCTCGGGCAGCCCACCTCGCTCCCCCAGCCTGCGGAGCAGGGGAGAGCGCGGTGCCCACTCCGGAGTGATCCCTGAGGGCCGCACGGGGTCGCTTCAGTTCCTGGTTTAGAGCAGCGTCTGCCCCACGGTTAAGCGCTCGGTGAACGCTGGCTACTGCTGCTACCCCGGCTGGGAGGTGCGTAACCAAATCAGTGTTCATAAGGTGACGTGTGACCACAGTGGTGCACTCGTGGCCTGATTTCTCAACCAGGGCATGGCTGATACTTTGCTGTGGGGCCGTTTACTCACTGGGTGCCAGCAGCACTGTTCATCCTAAACCTCACTCATCGTGGCAGTAAAAAATGTCCCCAGACATTGCCACGTGTCCCCTGGGAGACGGAATCTCCGCTGGTTGAGAACTGCTGTCTTAGGTTATTAGGGAGACACAAAGGAAAGACATCTAAATTCAATCAGGGACTCCTCCTTGAAGGAGGTGATGCTTGAGTTCAGTCTTGAAAGGGATGAGCTGGACAAAGAGTAACGAGGTAGAGGGAACGGAATGTATAAAGCACGGCCACGCGAAATGGCGAAACCACATAAAACCTTTGCGGAGCAGAGGGTAGTTAGCTGAAGGGACATTATTTACAGAAGATGAGAGAAACGTAGGAGGGTCTGGGCGGTGAAGGCGTACAATTGATTCTGTTTCTTGAAAGCCAGGGGTTGTAGCTGCTGAAAGAAGGTGAATGATGTCATAGGTTGGCTTCTGGAAAGATTGCTAGTAGGAACGCGGAGGCTGAATTTGAGTGAGGCCAGGAGCAGCCCGGGAGGGAAGGAGCCCAGCCTGCTCTGTGCGGGAGGGACGAGGGAAGGCGTCCTGGAGTTGAGGGCCTTTGAGGTAGGCCTCGAAAGACGGGCGTGACTTGGACATGGGGGCTCGGGGCGGGGGGAAGAGGGTGAACAAAGAAACAGTGGGACAGGCTGGAGGCAGGATCTGGAGAGTCACCAGCAAACGGGCGGTAGCTAAGCTGTGAGAACGGCTGAGAGCACCGAGCCCTTGAGGAGTGAATCAGGGCCGGACTTGGGGATCAGAAATCCGCAAAAGGAGACTGAAAGGGGTGGCCTGAAAACCAAGCCTTCCCTCCAGCGTGAGAGTTCCAGAAACAGGATCGATGGGGACCGAGAGGTCACGTGAGATTAAAAGACTGTCCGGTGGATTTAGTGACAAAAGGGGGTCATTAGTGATCTTTGCCAGAGATGTGTGTCCTTCATGCAGAGCCCTGATACTTCTCCACCCAGAAGTCCTTCCTTGACACCGCAGTTCATACTGAACAGAGTCTGTACTGTTTCACTTGGTACTTAACTCCCTTCATAAGCCTTATACTGCCCAGCGTGGGGACACCCCTGAAGCTCCAGCCTTTCCTTAGCTGTTTTCCCGTGGTCTTGCCCCTCGTGCTCCTTTCTTCACCGTTACTGAGATCTTACTGGTCCTGGGAGACCCAGACCGAACGGTATGCCAGTCACACGCCCTTCTGGTCATGCCCATCAGGGCACCAAGGATGCCTTGGTCTCACTCCTCGGATGGCACAGCTCACAGAGATCTTACGGTTTAACCTCTTTTGCTTGATTGTGCTTATTAAGTGATGAGCTCCTTCAGACTAGACACTTGTTTCCCTAATGCGATAGCTTCCAAAGCACCTAGTATTTTCTGAATGAATGAATAAAATAAAAAAAAAAAATCCACTTCACAGGACACAACCTGTGTGTCGATCACTGTGCTAAATACTGGAAGATGTGGGTTCAGTTTCATATAATCCGTCTAATAAGTTTTCATTTCACAGATTAAAAAAACTTGTGGTTTAGAGAGACAGATTTTTAAAATATGTCTTTGGGCTAGGATTTATTAATTATATTTAAAAAGAGGGAAGGTCCAGGATTTGTGAAAAGGAGGCTCAGTGAAGGATTAGCATCTGAAAAGGAGGGAGTGTGTGTGTGTGTGTGTGTGTGTGTGTGTGTGTGTGCGCACGCATGCGCACTGAATTACAATGTGTATATGAAATAAAGCGTTTTTTTAGATAGCCACAAACTGACTTAAAAGTAAAAATTGCTGAAATGTGCCATGAACTTAATGGGAAACAAATAGTGTTAGAAGGGTTCTTGATATACCCTAACTGGCTTTTCCATTGCTATGACTTAATTTAAATTCCTGTTAAGCTGTCTAGACGTTGGTGCAAAGGGCTGAAGCAGGTCAGCTCATGGAGAGTTTTTTCTCACTTTTCCCTTCACGTTGCCTGATGTAATCGGTGCGTATGCTGATGAGAGGAAAGTATGTGGAAGTTTGTTAATGGCTGGAAAGGAGCGAAACTTCCATCTGCCTCCCAGAAGACTCCCTACTGTTTTTTCCCTCTGATCTTTTTCCTTTGGTTCTTTTTAGTGTTTATTGCGTGCAAGGCATTGCTGTGCTCAGTGCTAGAGGAATGCTAAGATGTGTCTTAAGGCGCTTACAGTCTGGTGCAGGAAGTCTCCATGTGGACAGTAGCTGTAATTCAAGCATAATAAAGTAAATATAAGAGATACGCTGTGGGTGTACGAGAAGGAAGTCGTTAATTCTCAGGAGAGACGGGTGCTAAGTTAGGGAGGACTTCTTGAAAGCAGTAGTGTGTCAAAGTCCTCACAAAATAAACACCTATGTTGAGAACAAAAAGGATCATGGCTTCTCTTTTGTTTTCTTAATAGACGAAGGATGCTGTTCAAGCTTTGATCGATAAGCACCAAAGAATACCAGGAAACATCATGAGTGCTCTGCTGGAGCGTTTTCATCGGAAACGAAAGATCAGCTAGAAGACGACTTAATACATTTATATTAATATGTTTGTGCAAAAAAGTACACTCTTCTAAATTTTGTAGGTTCTATAATTAGTATTTTTTAAAAAATCATGTTAAAAATAAGCATCTTTTGCTGAACTTGTTTGTTTCAAGTTGTATTGTCAGTTGCATTTCTGCAATCAACTGTCAGACTGAAACCATAACTCACTACACGCCTAGTCGTTCAGAAAATGATCATGGTTCTCTTTATAACTTCCTAATAATGTATGATAAACATAGATCCTTAAAGTTAAGTTTGTTAATAACAGCAATTTAGGTTAAACGAACATTCCTAAATAATGCCTCTAATTTCTGTTACCTCCTGCAATGAGCCAGTTTTGCAATGATGGCATAACCTAGGGTTTAGTACAGACACTTAAGTTAGGAAAAAGACACTCTCTCATCTGCCCCTCATTCCTTTTGTGACCTTGGGTAAATCACATAATGTTTTTCGTGCCTCAACAATTCACTTTTTTAAAACATGTTAATACTTTGGTGAGGAATATTGTTTTAAATTCTTTATATTTGCTGCAATTGATAACTATAGAACCAAAATTATGACTCAATTAGTTAAATAACACCAAGATCTTTTACAGGTTTATGTATATATTTTGTCCAGAGGATGTTTAAATTATTCCTTCAGGTGTAATGTCAGGTTGCCAAGCACAACGAAAAAGATGTACTGTTTTCAAATTGAATAGAAAAGAAATTAGGAAATGTAAAACTTCCAGTCATTGTTACTTTTAGTGTTACATGTTTGACGAGAATCCGTGGACCAGCAGCGCGGGGTGTGCCGCGCCTCGTCCGCCCTGTGAGGCGGCGTTTCATAGTGTGAGGTCGCAGACCGCTGCTGTGCTCGGCCTCTCACGCGTCAGAAGCTGACTCCCTGGGCTGCTGTAGCAGAGAGAGGAAGCCTTCCTCTTGCACGACATCCTGGCTCATTCAGTGTGACTTTGCAACCAGGCGGATGGTTTATTGTTTCAATAAAAATATCCTTGAATGATGAATTTATGTGAACACAAAGCTTTCTGAAAAATTAATGGCTTTTGATTTGTTGTCTCCTTGAAATCTGAATTTTAAAAAGTATTTAAACAGAATAGTAACAGGAATCAAATGCAGTATCTCCCTGTCCCATGTTTAGATATTAAATTACTTGGATTTTTTAGAGACTTTTGTATAACACGTATGTCTGTATGATGTCATGTATATAAAATTAAGCAGCATAAAAATAAAAGTAATGCTGAATTACAGTTCATTTTCTTGTAAAATTGCATATGTGACATTTCCTTATTTTAAACTGATTTTCTGGTTTTCCTGTTTAGATGTTTCTCACCTACCGTCATATTCATCGATCTCAGCCACAATGAATAGACCTCACTTTCCAATGTAATAAACATATTTTAATTTCACTTTCAATGAAGAGTCAACTAGTGATGTTACAGCTTGTTTCCCGCTAGCAGTGAGCAATGTTTGTTTAAAAGTCATCAGTATTTCCAGAGTGACTGAATAAATAATCATAATATGAAGAGGATAGTATTTTTTGGCAACTATTGGGTTTGAAAACCTGAAGAAAGGATAGCAAAAGCCATTATTATTATTTTTTTTTTACAGTATTTAAATTTTATTGCTTTACTTAAAATGTTTTTTTCTTCTCTGATGCCCAGATTAATAGGAAGGCTTCCTGTTTGATTTGAGGCAAGAGCTTTATCTTTTCTGTTTGCATTTAAATGCCGTCTTGAAGAAGGAGGGAATGCGGCTGAACGCAGGGATGTGAGGGGGGGTGGGGGCGGGGTGCCCTTGACCCTTTTCGAAAGCTGTCTCCTCAAGTCAGAATGTGATGGAGGCCAGGGAAGCATGAACGTGGCCCTTTATGGGAAATCTTTCAGACCCTTTTTAAAAAGCTACCATTTTGGAACTATTTCAAATTTGCTGAAAAGCTGCAATGACCGTGCTGGGTACCGCAGAGACCCTCACTGGCTTCCACACTGTCGCGGCACGTTTGTTTTATTCTCCTCACACACCCTCGTCCCCTCTCTCTCCTCTGTCCCCATCTATCTATTTATCAACTTTTTCTCCTGAATCGTGTGATGGTGAATGCAGATACCGCATCCCTTATCTTCATGCTTGACCATGGGGCCATCCAGTTACGGCACCAAAGAGCAATGATCCAAGGCAGGAAGTGTTCCACTGACATAATAGTCTTATCTGATCTTAAGACTGGATTCAAGTTTCACTCGTTGCCTCAGTAATCTTTGCATTTTTCCTCTTGATGCATGGTTCATAGCAGAACCACACGCTGCATTTGGTTTTCCTATCTCTTTAGTCACCTCTAATCTGGAATGATTCCCCAAGCCCTACTTTTAATGATATGGACATTTTTGGAGAAGACAAGCTATGTGGTAGGTAACCAAGCTGGTTTTCTCTGATATTTCATCATGATTGGATTCAGGTGATGCGTTATTCTGGAAACATTGCATAAATGACGCTGTGCACCTTTTCCAGTGTGTCATGTCAGGAGGCACACAATGCTGGTTTGTGTTATTAGCAATGAGTAACTTTGATCACTTGGTTTAGCCAAGTGCCCACCAGGTTTTTTTCCTGTAAAGGTAATCCTAGCAGAACCCTTTGTATTCAGTTGTCCTCCCTTCTCCAGGAAGTCCGTGTGTCTCAGGGGATGCTAAAGGCACTTGAAGTTCCAGGGGTGTCCAGTTGGTCTAAAATTAATGCCATGCTCTTGATTTGTGAATCATTGTGATCTGGGGGACGGAAGTAGAGGTGAGCTGGGACCTTTGGGAAACTTCTCATTTTTTTCTGGGTGAGCTCCTGGAAACAAGCCTTTCTCTTTTGGTCTGGATTTATTTCACATGGATATGAGCCATGGATTTGCTGTGAGCTTGTCACTCCCAGACTGGGATGAAGCCAACACCAGAGGAAGCCAAGCAGAGAGATTTGCGGGGAAAGAAAGATGGTGCTGTTAGACTAAGTCAACGCTCAATGCCATTCTAGCTCTGGGCTTCCGGTTATAGGAACCAATCACTTTCTCTCTTATTTAAACCTATTTAGATAGAATTTTTTATTACTTGCAACTTACATATACTGACTAATGTGGGGATCAGTTGGCTAGGACACAATTTGTTACATGCTTGTTGCCTTCTCACTAACATGGGGGAGCAGCGGCATGGTGACATGGTCAGAGCTAGGGTGTGAGGGGCACGCAACTTGGAAATGTTGGGGAAGGGAGTCCCCAGAAATGAGACATTCTGCTTGCTCTGGGGAAAAGTGATAAACCCAAGTCTGGTACAACTCTGACCTGGGTTCGACTGAACTGGGGGGAAGTCAAGTCCAGTTCATTTTTGGTTTGTTTTCTAAACTTATTTAATTTTTTAAATTAGTTAATTATAAACTTATTTAATTATTTATATTAGCCCAGGGACAGGGGTTCAAAGCAAGTTGTGAACATTCTGTGTAAGGCATGAACTTTTCTCAAGTGCACATTTTAATTTTTTTGGCTTTTGACAAAAGATGTAATGCTTTTGTAATTTAAATATTTAATGAAGTGAATTTAAGTAAGACTTGCACTGGGACAGCTCCTCTTGCCGAGGCATGTACTATGAAAGCAATTCTGTTCGATGCAGTTACGTTTTTCTATTTCACATTGACTGGGACCGTTGTGATGACACCAACTGAACCATCAACTATTTGCTGTCAGTGTTGGCTGAAATAGACAGTAGAGGATAAAACACCATTTTTGAAGGGAATTTGCACATGAGAGGAGATGGAAACTGGACTACATCCAGTTCTCATCTCAGGACTCAGAGGTTTGGAGCTACGTTCCCTGTGCTGTGCAGTATATCCTTGTAGTTTGTCTGTTTTACACACAGCAGTCTGGACCTCTTCACTGTATGCTGCACATCAGTGAGGACCCCCATTCAGTAACAGCCAGCACCCCTCCAGGCTCACCACCAGCCACTGCCTTCAAAGCACCTTCCCCCTTTACTTTCTAAAATCTCATGACAACCCTGTGAAGGAGGCACAGCCTGGGACCATCACGTGCATCCCCATTGCACTTCAGCTCACACGCAACCAGCAAGCAAGAGGGACACTGAGGTCAGGGTTCAGATGCTGTCCCCCTGCCCCCACCCCGCCTTGCTCATGTTCTAAATTGATCAAGGGTAAGCTTTTTCCTGAGTTAAAAAATAAAAAAGCCTTAGCAAAATTCTAAAAACTTAAGAAAAAGGCTGGAATTCTGCTGAAGTGTTTCTTCCTTCAGGGCACGTGGCTGCCTTGGTGGATTCAAGAAGCATGGTTCTCTCCCTCCAGGGAGCTGAGTCACCCAGGGAAGCCGTAAGTGCTGGCGAGGAGGCGGGGCTGGTCTCCAGGAGCTGGTTTTCCACTGACGCAGAAGGATGCTCCTGTGCCTGAATTACATTTTAAATGCTGGTGTAACAGGTATCCATCAGAAGCAAGTGCCCTCAGGGACTTACCTCTTAGAGGTGGGAGCACAGGCTCTGGGCTGCGAAGGTGGATGACCTGCGGCTCTGGGTGCCATGGAGCTGGCCGCACCTGCGAACCAGCTGGCAAAGTGTTTGCAAAGCAGAATGTCCGCTCATGATAAGGTCCAAGCCTTTCAAGCAGCGGGAAATGCGAGGATCCCCTTCCTACTCAATTTTGCAAAACCAGTCAAAGCGTAACCGCCATGAAGGACCCTCACCAAGAGGTGGGGTGTGTCCAATAAAGGACATTTTATGTGAAAAAATCATCCAGTAACCCAAGTCATGTCTCTATTTACTGTGTTAAAAATGGAAGAAAACCAATTTCCACACATTCAATATAACTTAAAAAATGAAATATTCAATTTATAATTAAAAAATGAAATATTCAATTAAAAATAACAGAGAATATGCAAGAAAATAGAAGATTATGAAAAACTCAAGTCTGGGTGGTGGGATTGTGTGTTTTTGCATTTAGATTAAGTGCCATGTAACCAACAATGTTCACAAACAAGCCAACTTTTTTTTAACTAAAAAATTAGAAAAAATTTTAAGTGTGGTTGACTTATAATGTTAGTTTCAGGTGTACAGCAAAGTGACTGAGTTATACATATACACACATACATATTTTTTCAGATTCTTTTCCACTATGTGTAATGTAAGAAACTGAATACAGTTCCCTGTCCTCTACAGTAGGTCCTTGTTGTTTATCTATTTTATATATAGTAGTTTGTATCTGCTAATCCCAAACTTCCCATTTATCCCTTCCCCCTCCTCCCTTCCCCTGGTAACCATAGTTTGTTTTCCATGACTGTGAGTCTATTTTTGGTTTGTAAATAAGATTTTTAGCATTTTTTTAGATTCCACATGTAACTGATATCATATGATATTTATCTTCCTCTATCTGACGTACTTCACTTAGTGTGATAATCTCTAGGTCCATCCATGTTGCTGCAAATGGCATTATTTCATTCTTTTTTGTGGCTGAGTAGTATTCCACTGTATAAATACACCACAGCTTCTTTACCCAGTCATCTGTTGATGGACACTTAGGCTGCTTCCATGTCTTGGCTACTGTAAATAGTGCTGTTGTGAGCCCTGGGGTGCCGGTGTCTATTTGAATGAGTTTCCTCCAGATATATGCCCAGGAGTGGGATTGCTGCAACATATGGCAAATCTATTTTTAGTTTTTTTAAGGAAACTATACTGTTCTCCATAGTAAGCCAACATCTTACTACTGGCCCTTTCTTCCTCCTCCCATCACTTGATTTTAATTGTACAGTTTCGTTTCTTTTCTTTCTCTCTTTCTTTCTCTCTTTCTTTCTCTCTTTCTTTCTTTCTTTTTTTCAGTTTCTCTGTATCTTGCTCCTACTTTTCCTCCACTGAGCTGCACACCCCGTCAACAGCTCCAGCTTTCCTCAGTTACCTGTCGCTCAGCTAAAATGCCCCACCCACGATGGTCTTCTCTGTGCCTCTTCAGGCTTGGGTGCCTTGGATTTCCTTTCTTTTTCATTTGTCACACTAGCAATTTAATAAGCCTTATCTGCCGGAATCACGGTACGACGCTGTGGTTGAGCTTGGGCGCCAGAAGCGGCCAAACTGGGCTTCAATGTTTTCTCTTCCACATCTTAGTTGTTGTGGCTTGGACAGCTCACATCACCTCCACAAGCAAAACGCAGGTGCATGAGTCGCCTGGCACAGCGCTGGTGCACACACCGGATACATGTCATACAGCGTTGACGTTAAGTCAGCAACGGTTTGTATACTGGCTCTCGTGTCCTTGGTTCCTCGAAGAACCCTTGCATGTTGTAAACAGTTACTGAATAAATGAACAAAGTGTATGAGACGATTAAAACATTCTTTTGTGACAAAAATCATTTGACTGACTTCATATAAAAAAGCAGTTTAATCGATTGGTAAAAATTAAATCCCAGGCAACAAGGTCTACCAGTTAGGAAATTAGAACCAGTTCAAAAGTGGTCTCCTCTACTGATAAATCCAAAGAACTGGATTCCCCGATGTCCGGGACTGCGCTGCGCCTAGACGGCAGACAACAAGCAAACCCGCTCTGTAAAACGTATTGAGTGTTCTGCAGATCGAGTCTAGGAATTGCTCGTTTTCATTGGTTGGTTCTGCCATCATGAAATGCTATAAGGAGATAACTTTAAAGTGTTCCAGGATGCAGTTAAATAGATTTTGTGGAGTCTGTGTGGGATAACTTTTAGAAATGAATGGTGTATTTTGTGTGTGTTCAAGGCTGAAAAAGAATAATGGGCCTTAAATTTAGGCAGACATGGTATCGATCAAGCTTTTTGAGCCCCACGTTGACGAGCTGCTATACTGGGCTGGACAGCGAGGCTGAGAATCCCAGAGATTTTTTTTTTAAAGAAAGATAATGGTACATGAAAGACACATTCCATCCATTTTCTCCTGGAAAAGCTTTACTTTCCCTCCCCAGCCCACGGCACGTTATTTGAGCACAGATTCATTCTCTCTTCTTTCTTTCCTCCTAACACGGACCATTTAGTTTTTATGAAAAAGGAGGGTGACAAGATTCTTTATACCTTCACATGGTCATGGCTGTTACCGCTTTGAGGCCATTATTTCCCCATTTTTAACCAAACATAAAAATAAAAGTCTTTTTCTTAAGGTTCATGTCTTCTGCTCCAGCATCATTCATTTGTGTGTCCTTGCTGTGGCCACTTACTGACCTGATGTCACTGACCATCTCCTCCCCAAGCCTCCCCGCACTGTGACTCTGGATCCAGGGTCGGGGAGAGTCACACTTCGGTTTGAGGGACCACCTTCCCCACAAGGCACCTGGGGAGTTGCCGATTGGGGTAGAGGACTCTGTTCCTGTTGCCAGAGGCTGGCAAGCAATCCACTTTGGACCAAGGACCCAGGAGGGAACCACACTGAGGGCTTCTAGGAAACACTTCCCTCACCAACTGAAAGTGATGGCCATCAGAAGAAGTAGCCCTCGCTCTGCCTCGCCCGCCCTTCTGTCTGGAACATGACGCAGGAACCACAGCCACTGACTTGCCACCGTAGGGAAGGTACACTGACAGGCGAAGGATGAAAATGTACAGAAACAGAAACAAATGATGACATGTTAGATCCGCCCAGCCTGGCGCTGTCCTACCACATGGCAAAAGAGGAGACTTTCCTTGTTGTAAGCCAGTTGAATGGAGAATTCCTTTTTTTTCTTGATATATTTTTTATCCAGATACTCCCTCAGATTTAGACACAGGCTGTGCATTTTGGGCAGGAGCACTGCCGAAACGACGTGCTGTGTTTTGTTCATGCAGCCGCCGGGAGGCACAGAGAGTCTGTTTCTCCTAAAACTGGTGAGGATCACTCGACCGCTTGGCTGAGGCCGGCTGCCTGGCTTCTCCACTCTGAGGCCACTGTTTCCTTCTATAATGTCTAAATATCTTGCAGGGAGGTACTTCGACACGCTAAGTTTCCTGTTCATTAAACTGTTACCCGCTGGTATTAGTTTCCATTGATGACTAAATCACTTATTACTGTGATGGTTGCCAAATGGTGTCACCTATCGTTTTTTAAAAGTTACCAAAAATTGTAGTAATATATATGAAATGCACCATTTTAAACTTTCTCTAGTGGGCATTTCAGTGGCGTGAAGCACGCTCGCACTGCTGTGCAGCCATCACCACCATCCACCTCTAGATCTTTTGCATCATCCCAAACTGAAACTCTGTGCCCACTAAAATCTAACTGCCCCGCTCCCCTCCCCTCAGCCCCAGGGGACCACCATTCTACCTTCTGGTCCTGTGAGTTTGACTATGACATGCGACATTTTTTCTTTTGTGTCTGGCTTATTTCATTTAACAAAGTGCCCTCAAGTTTTATCTGTGTTGCAGCATGTAGCAGAATTTCATTCCTTTCTGAAGGCTGTATAATATTCATTAGTGTGTAGAAGTCACATTTTCTTTATCCATTCATCTGTCTATGGACCTTTGGGTTGTCTCCATCTTTTTGGTTGCTGTGAATAATACCACTATGAGCACCAGTGTACAAATAGCTATTTGATATCTATTTCACTGCTTTTGAGCATATAATCAAAAGTGGAATTGTGGGCTCATTTGGTAATCTTGTTTAATTTTTTGAGGAGCAGCTCTACTGTTTCCCATAGCAGCTGTACCATTTTACAGTCTCACTAGCAGAGCAAAAGGGTTTCAGTTTCTCCAAATCCTTGCCAATATTTTTCCTGCTCTTTTAGTTAGTAGTCGTCTCGTGAGTGTGAAGGGGCATCTCGCTGTGGTTTTGATTTTCATTTCCCCAGTGATTAGTGGTGCTGACTATCGTTTCAGGTGCTTATTGGCTACTTGCCCATCTTCTTCTGGAGGAACGTCTATCAAGTCTTCTGCTCGTTTTGGAACTGGATTATTTGTTTTGCTGTTGATTTTTAGGAGTTCTTTATATATTCTAGATATTAAACCGTTAATAGGCACATGATTTGTAAATGTTTTCTCCTTTCTGTGGGTTGCCTTTTCACTCTCTTGACACTGTCCTTTAATGAACAAAGTTTTAATTCTGAAGAAGTTCAGTTTACTTTCTTTCTCTTTTGTTGCTTGTGCTTTTGGTGTCATATCCAAGAAATCATTGCCAAATTCAGTGTCCAAATGACGTTTCCCCCTGTGTTTTCTTCTAAGGGTTTTATCGTTTTTAGTTCCTGCCTTTAGATGTTTAATCCATTTTGAGTTCAGTTTTGCATGTGGTGACAGGCACAGGTCTAACTTCATCCTTTGGCACGTGGATATCGCCTTTCCCAGCGCCGTTGGTTGAAAAGAACAGGACTTTCTTTTAGATGTAGCTGCAAGCATATTAGCTCTGCGTTTCCCAAGCTTTCTCAGAGCAAGGCTTAAAATAAAAGTGAGTCCTCAGCAGTATGAAGTGTCCCTCTCCTGATGGAATAAGGGGAACGTGTGTACAGTGGTTTCCTGAGTTTAGTCCCTCCCTACTCTGCTCACAGCCGCAGAGGTTTTGTCCCCACTGCCCTCCTGCTGAGAATGGCTTCTTGAAGTATAAATACTTGTCAGTATTAGGTTTCTTGGCACAAGTACCTCTTGTGACCTCACTGTCCTAACTCGAGGCGTGCCACAGCTTTTAGGGTACGTTTCCTGTAAAATGTGCAGTCCCTTGTCGGAAGGTCTTTTCCTAGCCTAGTTTCTCTCCTACCACTTTTACCAGAATTACCTGAAATGTGCTTGTTAAAAATTCAGATGCCAGGGCCCCACCCCAAACCTACTGAATTAGAATATCTGGGTTGAAGCCAAGGACTCTGCGTGTCTAACTTGTTCCCTGTGTTTGAGAACCTATTTAATATTAGCTAATTCCAGAGCAAAGACTTCTCAGTCTGGGCCTAGATCATGACTTCTTAACTTTGGTTGTGTGTTTGAATTACCTAGAGGGTTTTAAATGTGACACCTGGATCTTACCCCCAACTATTAAGTCAGGATCTTGGTAGAGGCGGGTGGTAGTGGTGGGGTACTTTGAAGCTTCTAAGCAATTCTAATGTGTAGCCATGAACTCCTGGTCTAAACCTAGAGGCCTAAGAATTGCCTTCAGGGTGTTGATAAACTCGCTGAAATTGCGTTAATACACAGAAACAGGGAGGCCGGCTGCCTCATGGAGAATCTAGACAAGTCTTGATTCACAGGTGGGAATCCAGTGGCCAGAGCCCGTCAGTTCAGCCTACACTCCAGCTCAGGCTGAGTCCATCCATTTCTTTGCCCGGGAGATTCTTTTCTTTTCTAAAAAAGTTTTTCACTTTAATTTTTCTGCTCCTAGACTGTTGCTCAAAATAAACATAACTTTATTTTTTCTTGTAATGAAAATGACACGCTAATAGAAATAAATCCAGGCAACACAAAAAAGTGTGAAGTGAAAATGAACATCGCCCAGAGAGAAATCTTATTAACATTTTGATGTGGGCCTTTCCGTATTTTTCTATACATATAAAAAATGTGACAATATTACAATGCTGTTTTGTAATCTTTTTTTATTAAGTGTAACATATCATGGGCATTTTTCTTTGTAATGAATATTGAACTTCATGATTAGTTTTGAATCTGCATAGCAGCAGCCATTGCAGGGCGGTACCATTATTTCTTTAACGAGTTCCCTACTGAGAACTGAGAAAACATGCTTTTCATTGTTTTACTCTTTCAAATAACACCGTGATAAACAAGTTTGTACGTATGCTTTGGACGCCTTTCTAGGTCTTTCCTTAGGTTAAATTCACAGAGGTAAGTTGGCTGGGTAAGAGGATCTGCATATTAAGAGACTGATTACATGTTGCCAAGTTACCCCCAGGGAAGCTGACCTCGTCTACACTGCTGAGATCTTGGCGTGAGAATGGAGTGAGAGCTCCAGTACAAGCTCTTAGTAATTTAAACATTTTGCCAGTCTGTTAGGCAAAATTATACTTATTGTTTAATTACTCTGATCACTTCCTAGGGGAAGCACTGATCAAAATCTGGGCGAAGAAATGTCACTTTCGCCTTGGAAGCCACTGGGGTTCAGCCCCACGTTGAGGAAGTAAACAGAGAGCTGAATCTGACAAAGGCGAAAGCGACATCCTGCTCACAACTGCCTTTAACAGTCTAATCTTAAGGACTGTACAGGTAAGTTACTGGCTGTTCTGATTTTCAGTTCCCCCTGTGTTCCCAAATCTCCAAAATTAAGTTGAGAAGAATTTGGGAGGATCTTGAAGAAGCTGTTTACAAGCCTCAAACCCCCCTCACCTCAGTGTGACAGTGGAGCCGTGACACTCCGGTCCACCCCTGCAACTGTCTCCCTTTTCTTTGCGTCCTCACACCTCCTGCTTGAATTTTTTTTTTCCTCAAAAACTCTCTTTCTCATCCAGCAGTGATATGCTCCTTTTCCCCCCATTCTGCTGGGTTTTTTTTTTTTTTGAATTAATAGCACATGACACAAATCTGAACAGTAGCTTCTTATTTTTAAACATTTTTGGGGGGAAGGTTAATTAGTTTTTATTTATTTATTTTTTTAATGAAGGTACTGGGGACTGAACCCAGGACCTCGTGCACGCTAAGCACACACTCTACCACTGAGCTATTCCTTCTCCCTTTACCAGTAGCTATTTTAAAGTGTACGATTAAATGGTATTTAGTGTGTGCAATCATCACCTCTGTCTGGTTCTAAGGACTTTTCATCATCCCCAAAGGAAACTCCAAACCCCTTGAAGCAGTTGCTCCCTATTCCCTAATAAGCGGGCCCTTTGCCAGCTTGACGGATGAGCTTAGATACGGACAGTCAAGAAATAATCCAGGATCAGACGTGTTTCTTGAGGGGCATGAATCTCAGCCAGGAAGGTAAAAATCACCTTTTAGGATGGTTATTGTCAAAAAGACAAAAATAACAAGTGACGGTGAGGATGTGGAGAAATCAGAACACCTGCACACTGCTGGTAGGGTGGTAAGATGGTGTAGCTGCTGTGGAAAACAGTATGGTAGCTCCTTAAAAAATTAAACGCAGAATTACCATATGATCCAGCAATTCTGCTTCTGGGTATGTACTTTGAAGGACCTGATGCAGGGACTTGAACAGAGTTTTGTACACCCATGTTCACAGCAGCATCATTCACAATTGCCAACAGATGGGAACAACCCAATTGCCCATTGATGGACGGATAGTTAAGCAAAATGCAGTACACACCTACAACGGAATATTATTCAGTCTGAAATGTAGTGAAATTCTGACACCTGATGCAACATGGATGAACCTTAGAGACACCGTGCTCGGTGAAATAAGCCCGTCACCAAAAGACAAATACAGCATGAGTCCACGTCTGTGAGATACCAAGAGCGATCAGATCCAGAGACAGAGAGAAAGGTGGTTTCAGGGGCCAGGGGAGGAGGGAGTGAGGAGGTGGTGTTTAATGGGCATAGGGTTTCAGTTTGGGAAGGTAAAGGGTTCTGGAGGTGGATGGTGGTGATGGTAGCACAAGAATGTGGATTGTTAATGCCACTGAACCACACACTTAAAAATGGTTAAAGTGGTAAATGCTATGATATGTATACTTTACCACAATTAAAAAAATTCCTAGAGTTACCTCCAAAGGACACAGGAGGCATCTACAGAGGTCAATTTAACCATCAAAAAGAACAATGATGGCAGTAAATTAATACATGCATATGCCATCTTAAAATTTATAAGGTTTCTAGAATATGAAAACAACTATTTGTATGTATACGTATGGCTGAAACATTGTGCTGTGCGCCAGAAAGTGACACACTGTAACCGACTCTACTTCAATTAAAAAAAAAAAGTAATAATAAAATGCATAACTTTCAGACACTAAAAGGATATCTTACTTATCAGTCACTTTTGGATATTGTTGGGGCACCAATTAACTTGTTATTCTGAAAACTGGTTAATAAAGGAAAAGAAAGATGAAAAAAGGAGAAGATGTGTGTAGGGAGAAAGAACATTTGCAGCCAGTTGGTCTGTCTTCTTAGCCTCTTATTTCGTATCTGTTTACCTGATACCTGTTTGTCCCTGGTGTGGGGCCCCTTGCCAGCTTGGCAGAGGAGCTTAGACACAGACACTCAAAAGGGAAACAATCAAGCATCACCCGTGTTTCCCGTGGGGCATGGATCTCAGCCAGGAAGGCAGAAACATCTTCCTTGAGCTGTGCCTCCCGCTGTTGAGACAATGGTACGTCATTCTTTTGTCCGAACTGGGGATTGAATTTGATCTGTTGAAAACAGGACTTGGGATACGACAGGCAAAAATCTAGCTGTTGGAACTTGAGCGTATGCCACACGATATTATGCAAATATGCGTAAAATGTCGGTTTCCTTCTAGGCTGTGTTCACCTTTGCTGTAGAACTTTATAAACATTATTGACTGGATTCTTCTCAGTGAGCAAAAGCACTTCAAACAGTAAATAACACTATTTATATTTTATTTAATGTCCATTTTATTAATATTATAATTTATTTTTAAATACCTTCAAACATTAAACATAAATGATTAATAGTCCTCTGAGTATTTGCATGTTGCCTAAGATGAATAAATCAAAACATAGGCATTTAACAAGTTAAATTATCCAAATGCTGAAGCATTGATTGCAAACGTATTTAATCAAACTCTTCTAAAACGTTAAATAAGATCATGGATTTCGCCCATCCAATGCTTCAAACACCTTAAGAAGCAGAAAAACCTGCATGAAAGTATAGTGATAATTACCAAATTGATTATGCTTGATAATACCGGCTGCAAAAGTGTTAATGCCATGGATCGATGGACTGATTTCTTATATTTTTCTGAAGATGCCTTCCTAGAGTTGCAGAGTTTTAAGAGACCTAAGACGAAAAGAATACTTCCTCAGACCAGCTGAGGCTGCAGGATTTGGTTGTCCAATAACTGGTTCCTGATCAGGACCCAGCACCCATTGTGGTGTCCAAGACCTTTAAATGTGAGCCTCTGTAAAAAGGCCGAGTCTCTTTGTATAATTCAGTTTCTCTCTTACATCAAGGAGACTTTTAAGTCCGTGTCTTTTAGGAGGATTTTAGTTCTTGAAGCTTCATGTATTTCCAAGAAATGATATATTCTTTGACTTGCACATGGTCTGTGTTATCAAGCTTACTTTGCCATTTGTGGCCCAATTTCTTGGTGTTACTGGAAATGTATGAGTTGTAGGCATTGCATCTAATAAAGCTGTTGCAGAGTTTTTGTCCATAGGAGCACGAGGGATAATTCTGTCTTTGGGACACCTGGCTAGCGGGAGCTCTCAGGACGGTTACGTAGGACAGTCGTGTACTGACGACCTGCTCTCACCTGGGGATGTCTCAGTTCCCTGAGGGTCTGTTCGCGGTATACATTTTCTCTCTCTGTTTTCATATTGGAAATTTTTATTCTGGAAAATCTCAGCTCGATGGCTAAGTGAATGCCACAGGCGTGGTGTGGTTAGGTCACACTTACGTGATCGATGGAGATATCATGTTTTAAAAATATCTTGACACTTTAAATTTATCATTAATGACAACCAGAGAAAGTTGAAGAGAATAGATGAACGCTATTAAGAAATCACTTTCTTACCGGTAGCTCCAATATAGTTCACAGGAAAGAGAGGCTGTAGTGTGGGACATGGGGCTCTAAAAAGTGCAGTATAAATACAGGGTCAGGATGGCCAGCACTGGTGTCCAGGTGAGGGATGTGCTAGCTCCCCACCGCACACTCTGTACCCCCGGGTCATGACTTCCTGAGAGAGCTCCTTATGAACTGAAGTGTAACCAGAAAGGATGAGTGGCATTCACATGGTGTGGAAGCCACCAGCTGAAGTCACCACCTCCCAAACATTCGGGCTTCTACAGCCGAGGGGTTGGGTTTATTCTGTGTAGATACACAGCCCTAAGACCCAGTGAGACATGCATGGAGAAGTGGATTTTCCATTTATATGAGGAAGAGCCTTCTAATCATCAGTGATGCTCACAAGTGAAATGACTTTTCTTAAATCACGGAAAGTATTCAAGCAGAATAAATAATCGCCAGTCGGAGATGTTGCAGAGGAAATCTCGGCATTCAGTGGACAGCTAGACTTAATTACTTCAAAGATACTTTCTCACTCAAAATTTCAAAGCCAATTTTTTAATCCTTTTTGGGGCCGAAGTCTCCGTTTCTTTGATAAGTTTCTCTCCTTTCTTTTTATAAGAGTGTATCCCTCATAGAGCTGTGCAAGTAGATCATGATTCTTTTTAGGATAAAGATTTAAGAAGATTTCAAGTGGCTAGATGATTTTTCTTCAATCTTATTGATGACATTTTGGAAAAAGAAGCATGAATCTGTATGGCTGCACAGGGTAAGTCTGGTTTCCACCCCAAAGCTCGTGTCCGAGGCTCAGTGGTCAGCCTCTTCTGTTCTCAGCCCTGGGGCTCACGGCTTGGCCCGAGTGGTCGATTTCATCCCGTCGGCTGGCTCTCTGTTCTGTGAATGTGAACAGTGAGACTGCAGGGGGTGAGGAGAGGGAGGTGGAATAAGGCTTTCCTAGTCTATTGCTGGCTTTTTACTGTTTGCAGATCTCGAATCAAAGTCTCCATTTCTTTGATAAGTTTCTCTTCCTTCTTTTTAACAAATTGTGGGCAAATTCAACTGAGTTTATCAGTTCATCACAGGGGAAGTTGTAAATCTTCCCTCCACACTTTTGACTTGGCAAGGACTCTCTGTTTGCTGGAAAATAAAGAAACAAGAGACAGGCAGATCATAGCTCTGAACTGACCAGGCTATGAGTTCTCCTATGAAACAGAATTTGGAAGAGGCCGTCACCGATTCATTTCAAATCTATCACTTCTTCCAAAACAAGAATGATCGTTTCCATGTGACAGGCTCTAAGCTTGGGCGTCTGGAATGGACTGATGGCACCAGGATGGACAGAGATACCTGTTTATAAATTTTGTGAGTGAAACTGGAGGGACGCAGAGCTTTCTGTTGACTCTCTGGAGCTGCCCTTGTCCAGATTTATAACCCAGGGGACAAAGTGCCCTGAACTTTGCATGCACTTCCTTTCTTTGGTCTGAGAATGCTTCCTCATTTCACCAAAGTTAGTGAAAACACCTGACTTCTTGCCCCCTGAATTCTCCCAGGTCTATTGTAATGGATGGCTGTTTCGTTTATTCATAATAACTCTGTTAAGAGTGCCCTCTCTGCTTGGACTCAGTAGAATTCCTCTAAGTTCTGTTTAAAGCTTTCACAAGACAGCTTTTTACCCCAGACAAATCTTACCCAGAAGAACAGCCAAAGAAAACAGGCAAAATAAGAGCTATTGTGGCTGGGGCTGCGGGGGGAGTTGGGGACCCCAGCTTCCCGGCCCTTCTCTTTCGTAGGATTCCACTCAAGGACCCACTGGTCCATCCTGTATTTAAGCAGGAAAACTCATTACTCCCCTAAATTACTGACCCCTTTGGGACATTTCATCTCATGATCGCAGCAGCTCCTGACAGATTGCTAGTGTCTTTCCTCAGGCTGGTAAGTGGTCTTCGGGAACTTACTCCAGTGTTGATTGTTATGAAGAAATAGGGGACAGACTAGACTGTCCCCAATCTTTGTTGCCTTTAAGGGTAAAACGACCATCAACAAAGAATCAGACAAACAGAGGCATACAAGGAAATAAATGAAGTGCTGGTGTTTTCTTCCTGTAACTCGGGAGAGCACCTTGCATGGGCCTTAGTGCACATGTAGCTAAGCCCCTGGGGAGGGTCGTGCCATGATTCGGCGAGCAGGTGCTTCTCCGCGGGCCGAGGGAGGGCGGCCGGGTGAGGCTGGGTCATGATCCTGCATGGGTCACCGCCGCGGGCTGGCCGTTCTGTGTGCGCCGACCTTGCAGTTATTACCTAGTTTTTCTTTTTTTTCTATATACTTACTGTGCACTGAAAACCAAAAATGCTTTACAAATACTACCCAGTAAAAACCCTCTTATCTCCCCCCCCCATGGTGCAATAAAGGCCTGAAACTATCAAGGAACTTTTCTGAAATATTACAAGTAAGTGGAAGAAATAATCCAATAAGAATGAGGATGGTGCCTATTCTCGAGTCCTGGTTCTAAGGTTATTAGACTGTAATTTGTGACTTGAGGTGTGAAGTGAGGCAAGTAACTGGAAGATTTTGGCGTGATGCTGTGGGGTGGCTTGTTAAAAAGCCTGCCGGATCACAAGCTCTTCCTTCTGACACTTCTTGGAACTGCCTTTTGAAACAGGCCTGATCAGCTTTGCTCCTGCCGGCTCTCACGCGTCTTTACCCAGCCGGTCCCACGGTCACAGCGCACCTAACGACGGAGAGGTAGTGAAGTCAGGACGCTGACGGGCGCCTGCCTGAGTAATAGAGGAGAACTTCATTGGTTGTACTGGCTACTCCTTTGCTTTCTGAGCTCAGGTGAGGTGAGCACGGTGATACCCGAGAGGAGCGAGGGAAGGCGCAGGGGGACGTGGTGGTGGGTACCACAAGACGGTACCTACTCCGGGAAGGCACTGTTGTGGGGACATGATGTGCTCATTCAGATAATGCCTTGAATCCTGTCTAGGCCCTCCATGCCATCCCTCAGGACAGGAGCCCCTGGAAATCTGGGGGCTAGTTGCTGATCTGCCCAAGAGGGACAGTTAACATCACATCCCCACGGACCCACGGAGACAGGAGGGAACCCCTGACTTTGAGGGGCTAGGAGGGAAATGGGTCTTAGCAAGTGATGTCACCTCTGGCTTTTTCCCCTGGAGATGCAATTCCCACACCACAACATTCACTCTTCTAAAGCAGTGGCTTTTAGGATATTCTCAGAGTTGTGCAACCATCACCCCTGTCCTGCAATTTCAGAATATTTTCATCACTTCAACAAGAAATCTCATGCCAAGTGGCAGTCACTCCCTGTTCCTCCCCCTGCAGCCCCTGGAAACCATTTCTGCGTCTCTGGATTTGTGTCGTGTGTCTACAGTAGAGATTTTAACTAAGTAGAATCATACAACATGTGAGCTTTTGTGCTTGGCTTCCTTCACTCAACGTAATGTCCTCGAGGTTCTTCCAAGCATCAGTACTCCACTCCTTTTAATGGCTGAATAATATTCCACTGCATGGATACACCACCACCTGCTCATCCATTCATCAGCTGATGGGCATTTTGATTGTTTCCACTTTTCAGCTATCACAAATCATGCTGCTATGAACATTTCTGGACGAGTGTAATTTTTTTAAAGTGCGTGTGGTTGAGACCTCATTTTCGCTCAACAATGTTAATAGGTGAAACAAAATTCATTTTTGCTAGACTTTCCATTTGTCTGGCTGGTCCAGAAGTCATTGTGAATTGGGAGAAAGAAAGAAAAGAATCTCTGTTGACTTTATTATGCATCAGGGTTGTGAAGGGAGAGAGTTATCTGTCTGCCTTATTTACCTATTTTCAAATTACCTTTAGAAATTTAGTTCAAAGGCGTTGGTTGGTCACCCCTTCAATTTCACAGTCATGTCATATTTGTATTTCAGGAATGTCTCGTGTTTATATATAAAGTCTTTTATGGTTTGACTTCAACCTGTTTACTAGCCCAGAGATTCCCAAACTGGGTGCCAAAGTGTCTTTGGATACTGCAAGGAAATTGCCAGGGCACTGCAAGAATATTTAAAATTTTCACATTCAAGGTACTCAAAACCAGGTACTACCAGTTAAGGGTCAGTTACAGTTTCAATGTTAGTGATGCGTTCTGTTGGAGTAATGTCTTTGTGAAGCTGGGGTTTTGGTGGTAGCACCGATGAAAAGAAAACACTGTTCTTTGAACCCAACTACTTAATAAATGAAACTTTTAGAAATTTCTTTTGGCTTCAGCTGTGCCATGAAAAAGTCACTGAGATACGAAAGTTGCAATAAAATAAGAATGTTGTTTGGGAACCTTTGTTCTAGCCTTTTCCCTCTTAATTAATCTTTGCTACATTGAACCCTCATTGTTTCTAAACAATGAAAACATATCCCACCCTTTCATGAGTCCAGGCTCTTGCACGTGTCTCTCTAACTTGGAGCCCCCCTTTCTCTCCATGTTTCTTTTCCCTGGAAAACCTTTTATCCCTGGAAGACTCTGCTCAAATACCCACTCCTCTGGGAAGCCTTCCTGGAGCTCTCCAGGCGTAATCGGTTGCTGAATCTTCAGTGGTCTCACAACGGCCAGGTCATCCTTCCACTCCAATGCCCACAGTGGGTCGCTGTGTGTAGTTTGTCTGGATTTCTCAACTCCCTCTCCCAGTCTGAGTCCCACAATGCCAGAAACCTCATCTTGGCACCTTTGCCCAGTGCCCTCTGAGTGACTGGCTAATTGCATGGATGGACTGAATGATGATACAAGAGACCTGTCGAGCCACCATCATTTCTCCTTTAGGATTCACATTTTTCATTGGAAGCAATTTACTCCAGCATTCCTGGAGAGAACTGTAAATAATCATGATTGCAGTGCCAATAAAGCATTATAATCAATCAGAGAGACCATCTGAATACAAACTGCGACCATTTCAAAGGCAGTTTCCTGACCACCACTTTGAAGCACGGAAGTCATGACCATCTAGGGTCTCCACTGTAAATGATGGAATTCACTGTGGGTTCAGCCTGAATTGGGCTTAAATGAAATGCAATTGATAGCAAATGAAAGCTCAACAGGTTCCAGAATAATTACATGCTTGTTATGATGTTCTCACTAATTGGAGCACTAGCTCAGTGAACCCGGCTTCGGGAACCAATACGGGGGTGGGGGAGGGGTAGCTGGCAGACACACGTGTTTGGTACAAATCTGCATATTTGCTCATTTGCCAAAAATGTAGAGCCCAGAATTAGTTTCAGTTCACCTCATCACTGCCAAGCTGAAGAATCAGCTGAATCCATCACAGTGCCTCCCCTCCCCTCAACATGCCAAATCTCATCTGCAAGAGAACATTTGGAAAAGGCAATTTACAAGCAGGTTGCTGGAATGACGGTGCACAGAGACGCAGACATCCTTCGGACGAATGCATATTACTCTCATTTATTGAAATAGGAGCTGAGTGCTCACACCAAAGAGGAGACTGATAAAAAGAAACTTTGTGCAAGATCTTATTTTCAAGGGTAGAATGAAACTTGCATCTTCTTCAAGGAAGTCCCCTTCAACTCACATTTCCTTCCCTTTGGCAATGTGTGCACTAGGAGATAAGTATTTGCTTCAGGGTTTCAAAAGTTGTGCTTCTAACAGAATTAAAGCTGAATCTTCCTTCATCCTGGTGGTGTTCTAAAATGACTTCTGTCGCGGCCCTTTAAGGGCATGTTCATTTCATTTTATCATGGTTCTTAAATTATAGTAATCCTCCCATCCCTTCGAGTCGGCGTAAAGCAATTTCATATTTCTGTTGTACTTGGAAACTCAAGTTAATCTTTAAGTGTAGCTAGGAAAAAACGCCTGTCAGCCCCCAGAGCAGCAGCCACCCTGCGGAGAGGAAATGGAGATGAGAAGTGGCTTCACAGAGTCCAACTGCTGGGACAAAGACTCGCTTTGCTCCTTTTGGGTGATATTCATGGAACCTTTGTTCCGAATGTAAGGATCCGTGAGAGGCTGAGTTACCGTTGGGACAGGAATTCATTTACGGGAAAAGTTCTCACCGACAAGGCAGCTCCGGGTGCTCGGCGGGAACCTGAAGCCCTTCGCCCCAGCCCCGACCTGTTTCCCTGAACTGGCGCCACGATTCAAGGGTGCCCTGGACGCGGAGGGACCGCACGCCCTCTCCCAGGTGCCGCGTGTCTGACTGTGCAGGCAGACAGTTGGCCCGCCCCGAGGAGTTTGCAGTCTCACGGGGGACACAGACCGAACGGAACTGGACCAGTAAGCATCAAGATTGTAATACAGTGATGCTATGCTAACTGCTGTGTGTAAAAGAGATCAACAGGTTTCTGCTGTGTAGCACAGGGGATGCCTTGTAATAATTTATAATGGAAAAGAATCTGGAAAGGAATATATATATATATAACTGAATCACTGTGCTGTCCACCAGAAACTAACAAGAGCGGAGACCCAGGGGACCGAGTCCCGCGAGTCTCTCACTGCCCTGCCCTCTGCCCCGCCTGCCACCAGCGCCCCCGGACTTTGTTTCATCTGCGCCAAAGATTTGTTTCAAAGACCAAAGATTCCAACGGCTAGACCTCCTACATGGGCCCAAAGGGTCTACGTGACCCCAAAACACCCACATTTCTAACACCCAGAAGGAAAGGCAGGGGTCTGGACAAACTACTGGAACTGATATTTAAGTCCACAAAAACGGAAGGCATAGAGCTTGTCTAGAAGACAGTTTGGGGGCAGGGTCCGTGCTTTATCAGTGAGCCCTGTGAGCCCGACGGACCCGTAAGGCGGGTGCTGCTCCAGCATCCGTGAGGTCCCCTAACCGTAAACTCTGTACACAGATGAGGAGCTGCAATTTTTGCCTGTTTCGTCTCTGAAATGTCGCTAGCCTCTTGGCTTCTTTCGAGGTACAGGCGTCTGAACGAGGCAGACCCGGCACTAATGGCTGTGCTCCCGGCCTGCGGCTGTGCGGACCCTTGGCATCGCCCAGCGACGTCGTCTGCAGTCCTCACACCCGTGGTTCCTCCTGCTCCAAGAGGGTATTTCCACTGAGAAGAGGTCAAGTGGGCAGCAGGGTGGCGGTGCCTGTGGACGACCTGCTGCCGTCTGTCGGGATGAGGAACAGAAGAACACAAAGACGGAACGGCCTTGCCTGGAGGGAGGGGGCCAGGGTAATGTTGGTGGCGCTCTCCCTGAAGCCTAAACAATCTCCACCGTTGTTCAAGACCCAGCCCAGATGACCCTGCGAAATTTTGCCTGATGGTACCTGTCCCAGCCCCGAGGGCCCAGGAGGCTGCACTGTCTCCGTGCACCACGGATCCTTGTGCTTGCCCGTCCCAGTGGGTTAGAGCCCGTCTGATCCCTGCTTCGACTGCGCGCTTGTCTGTGCTTTGCTCATTTAGCCATCTCCAGGGCGCCTGCTCTAAATTTGCTTGTTGTAAATGAGTAAGTAAACGCGTGACATACAATACACACAGCTCTACCAGAGCAACACCAGGAACGCTGGCTGCAGACCAAACCAACAGCAGGAGCGGAACCCGATGCGCTGTGACGCCTGGAGGAGGCGAGGGCACCTTCCTCAGTAGAAGCCCTGTCCGCGTGCAGTAAGGACCATCACCTGCTGAGGACGGTTCATCTTTCAACCACGTAGACATTTTATTTTCTTCTGCTTTGGTAAATCGTGGGCAGAAGGATGAGGGACTGAGATGTTTTGATGAAATCATCTCATTACTTAGTGGGTTAGCCGGCACACTATTTTTGTTGCTTGTAAAGTCTGCCAAGATGTGTTTCAGCTTCTCTGTCTTAGTAACTTAGTAAATGCAATATTCTGAACAAAATAGAATCTTTCTTTGAAAGTGGAAGCTATGGTAATGCCTGGAGGCTATCATAACATCCGGGACCTCTGCCTTGATTTCTTCTGGAAAATGCATAAGAAATACAGCCAAGTCTTCTCTGGCCCCAGGGCATGACTGGCACAGTAAATTTTTGAATAAATCTGAAAATAATCTGGTTTCTTTATGACCCATGCTTTTCTTTCCAAAGTCATAAGCTATAAAAAGTTCGGGTGGGTTTGCATCTCTGGTTAATCAAGGTTTACTGCCTGCTTTAAACTTAGTGCCGCGTGACACCCAGTAATCATTCTTTGTTTGGAGTATCCCAGCAGCAGGAAAGTCAAATTCATCCCCTGGTGACAGTGGCACTCACATTCCAGACAAGAGACAATTCATAAAGCCCTCATCTTTATTTATTTTTCTTTTGCCCCTATCAAGGAATCTTCTAGCCCGATGCTGTTAGTAGACTGAGCATGACCTTCCGCACTACTGTAATAATTCTTCTGTCTGTGTGCTTAGTCAGAAGTCTCTGGAAAAATGGATATGGAGAAGCAGGATGTATAATTCCTGTCTTCCTCGACTATGCCTGCATGATGGGGATGATGAGTGCCGACGAGCACAACTGCTTCCTCAGTCAAGCCCTGTTCCTGTGTGTGTGTATGTGTGTGTGGTCTGTGGTGTGTGTGGTGTGTGTGTGTGTGTATGTGTGTGTGGTATGTGGTGTGTGGTATGTTGTGTGTGTGGTGTGTGTGGTGTGTGTGTATGTGTGTATGTGTGTATATGTGTGTGTGGTGTGTGTGCTGTGTGTGTGTGTGGTGTGTGTGTGTATGTGTGTGGTGTGTGTATGTGTGTGTTTATGTGTGTGTATGTGTGTGTGGTGTGTGTGTATGTGTGTGTGGTGTGTGGGGTGTGTGTTTGGGGTGGTGTGTGTGTGTTACAGCTGCTGTCTAGACTGCACTCTTTATCACTAAGCCATCAGGATGATCACAAATAATCAAGGGAAAAAAAGAAACGGCAGCAGACGCACTATTTTTGTCTGTCTACAATATTAACAGTGTGGCTCTAACAACCCCCCCGGAACGCATTTGGCCTTAATAATGTGTCAGCGGTAATAGCTGCAAAGAATTTCTGGAGTCTCATTCAAGTCGCAGATGTGGACGTGCTTTCATGAATTTAAGGGTAACAAAATAATTCTTTCAGCTAGAGCGTGTGTGGCGGAAGTGGGCCCATCTGATAGTGGGCCCATCTTATAGTCGCCCCTTCTATGCCGTGTGCACCTGATGACCGAAAGGGCTGAACCGGGCGCGCGCTGTCTGGGGGCTGCGGTCAGGCTGCGAGCCTTTCTCAGCCTTGGAACCTGCCCTGAGCGGCCGCTGCGGGGGGAGCCTCTGAGCAATGCTGTCCCTGGAGAACACTGGGTCGGCGTCTGGCCACCAGGCTTCACTTCTCGTTGACTGAGTGACATCGGTCCAGCTCCCTAACTTCTCCGAGTCCCATTTCCTCCTTGAATGGATGTGGCTGACAATATAGTCCTCAGGGGCTTGTTAGGAGGAATTAGATGGACATATTCCAAGTCAAACAACTGGAGTGGACGAGGAGCTGCTGGGGGCTCGGGCTGTCCTCACAAGCCTGAGGAAACCCTGGTCCTTCTGTGAGACTTGGATCAAGTGATGCAAGTCAAATACTCAACTCAATCAATAAATACTAAATAATGAAAAACAATGTAAATGCACGCTGTCAATCTTAGTTATCATTAATGACAAAATTTAGCAATCGGGAGACTTTCCCACCAAGATATCTAAAACTGGATACAACGTAGAAGCAAGTCTTTTTTTTTTTTTTTTTGCGTTTTTAACATTATGTAGTTTGGTTTTAAAATTTTTGAAATTTTATTTATTAAACTGCAGTTGATTTACAATATTCTATTAGTTTCAGCTGTACAGCTTCATATTCTTTTCTGTTATAGGTCAACACAAGGTATTGAAGATGGCTCCCTGTGCTCTACAGTAGGTCCTTGTTGTTTATCTCTTTTATATATAGCAGTGTGTATCTGTTCATCCCAAACTCCCAATTTTTCCCTCCCCGTCCCCTTCCCCCCTTTGGTCACCATAAGTTTGTTTTCTATGTCTATGAGTCTGTTTCTGTTTGGTAAATAAGTTGATTTGTATTGTTATTTTAGATTCCAGATATAAGTGATGTCATATTTGTCTCTCTCCGTCTGACTTACTTCATTTAGGTAATAATAGTAATAATAATAATAATAATAATAATAATAATAATAATAATAATATTAATAATAATCTTTAGGTCCATCCATTTTGCTGCAAATGACAACATTTCATTCTTATTTTATCACTGAATAATATTCCATTGCATACCATATCTTCTTTATCCAGTCGGCTGTTGATGGACATTTGGATCGTTTCCATTCTTGGCTACTGCAAATAGTGCTGCTATGAACATGGGGGTACGTGCATCTTTTTGAATTAAAGTTTTCGTCTTTTCCTGATATGTGCCCAAGAGCAGGATTACTGGATCATATGATAACTCTATTTTCAGTTTTGTAAGGAACCTCCAGACCATTTCCCACAGCAGTGCAAGAGGGTCCCCTTTTCCCCAGTCCTCTCCAGCACTTGTCAGAGGCAAGTCTTTTCATGTGCTAGGTAACAGGCAGCCAAGTAGCTGCCTGGTGTCAGCGACTAAAATATATTTCATATATTATGTTTGGTTTTTAATTGTTTCCAGTTGGATGATAAGTCCATCGTGGCTGGAAGTGGAGGACGGCCAGTGATCTGAAATGAGTTAAAGATGTACCAACTGAAAAAGTAACAATAGGACGGATAGTTAAAAAGCCAATACAAGAAATAAAATGGAATTTAAAAAATTATTTGATTAACCCAAATGGAAGCAGGAGGAGAGAAACAGGAACAAAAAATATGAAAAAATAGAAGACAAAGAGACAGTAGATTAAAACCCGACAATATCAATGATTACATTAAATGTAAGTGAGCCAAACATCCCACTTCAAGACAGACTGGATGGAAGTCAAGACTATGGCCATACAGCTGCCCGGCCAGGCCCTCTTCCTGGGAGGCCTTGCTGCCCGCGCCCTCTCCGACGTGGCCCACATCCAGTAGCTGAGTGAGGCAAGAGCACGAAGACCTGGCCACTTCAGCGTCCCGTGGGACAACTCGGACCGGCCACACGCACCAGGGCTCCCCGTGGGGCCCGCTGAGGCTCTGTGAAGGTTCGGTGCGGTTTGACTTCTCCCTCTGCCTCGTCCTGCTCGCTCCCCCGCCCCCTCCTCCACAGCTGCTGATTCTAATGACTACCCTGCACAGCAAACTCTGGTTCGGCACCCGCCCTTGGAGGATCCAACCTCTGACACCAATTACGTGCTGTCGGTAGAGGTGGACTTTCAGTACAAAGACAGATGGATTAAATAAAACGGTGAGTGAAAGAAGCGAGTCTGGAAAGGCCACACACCATACCGCGGCAACGTCCGGTAAAGGCAAAACTATGGAGACGCTAGAAAGATCAGTGGTTGCCAGGGGTGGGGGAGGGGGAGGGGTGAATGGGCGGGACACGGGAGATGTTCAGGGCAGTGGAAATACTCTGTATGGAACCACAATGGTGAATGCGTGTCACTATGCATTCGTCCAGAGGCATGGAATGTACACCACCAAGAGTGAACCCTCGTGTAAACTGTGGGCCTTGGTGATAACGTGTCCATGTAGGTTCATCAGCTGCAGCAAATGCAGCACCTGGTGGGGGATGTTGATGGTGGGGGTGGCCAGGCACATGCAGGGGTGGGGGACGTGTGGGAATTCTGTACCTTCCCCTCAGTTTTGCTGAGAGTCTAAAACTGCTCTGCAAAGCTGTCTTAGTAAAAATAAAAAAAAAGAGAAAAATGCAAATCACATGGCTTAATTAATCAATTCATAAAATTGCAAAAAAAAAAAGCAAGAAAAAAGACATGGGGTATTCAGCACACTTTGGAGAGAGGGCAGGCAGATGGGAGGGCTATGTGTCTGAATGTCTGAATCCTGGGCTACGCTGTGTTCACCTGTCCTCTCTTTCCTTCTGCTCATCCACCTTCCCCACTGATGATGTGGTTGTAAGGACAAGAACTGAGGTTTGAGCAGGCGGGGCACAGACAGAAGATGTCCTGGGCCAGTGACACCCCCTTGCTCTCCTGGAGTGACGCAGACACAGTAAAACTTGCCATCGGCGCCCCTTGATGTCATCTTGTTGAACAGTACTGGATCGTTTCTCTTGAGGCCAGAATGAATGTCACAAATGGGGGTGAACTGAGGCTTCTTGAACATTGAGGGCCCATGAATATTTAATGTAGCCTGAATATTTTGAGCTTTTTATATATTTAGTACCGTATATGCCTCATAAATGTTTCATATATCCTGAATATTAGTACCTCCAAGGTACTTAGTGGTGTCCAGGTGCTGCATGGATATGAGGAGGCTTTTGCCCCCTCCATCCCTTTTACTTGTGTTTAGCACAGGCATGCTCTACTTTGTAACTCATCTTCACTTGACATGTTTTATAAATTTTAACATTTCCTGAATTATTTATTCTTACACAGATTTTGCTTACTAAATTATCTATACTTAAAACATTTTAGAAGCTTTTTTTTTTGCTAATGTTTTACAAACTGCAAACGTTTCTATCTTTTATAATAAAATTGAACATTTTCAAAATAAATGTACATTATGTATGCAAGACCTCTATGTGGAAATTGTAAAACACTGCAGATAGGACAAAGTCTAAACAGTATATAAAAAAGATGGATGATATAAGGGCACATACCTGCCCTCCGAAGTCTCTGAATTCCCTTGTAGCCTCCCGTCTCTGCTCACCTGTGATGTGGCTGGTGATGTAAACACCGCTTTGTTGGCATCACTTTGACAGGCAGTGGAGGGGCGGGGTCCCCTGGCAGGTTGCTGGGACAGAGTCCAGGAAAGAAGGAGAGGCTTCCTTACTTTCTCTTTTCTAACCCCCAGGAGAGTTTTCACATCTTTTTGAGACCTCACTGTAGAAATCAGTTGGTGCATGATGGAATATTATTCAGCCACAAACAGGAAGGAAGTACTGATATTTATGGCTTTATGGATGAATCCTGAAAATTCACTAAACAAAGGAAGCCAGACACAGCAAGGCCACATATTGGATGATTCCATTTCTACAAAACATTTAGAATAAACAAATCCATAGAGACAGAAAGTGGTTGCCAGGTATGAGGCGGGGGGTGAAGGGAGAGGTGGAAACTCAGTGCAAACAGCAATGGTGATGAAAATACTCTGGAATTAGACTGTGGTGATGGTTGCACAGCCTTGTGAATACAGTAGAACTTGCTCAGCTGTAAACTTTCAAAGGGTGAATTTTAAGGTACATGAATTATATCTCAATAAAAATCCACTGGACACTTTCAGTCCTGTCTTGCTTTGCTTCTCTGCTGCATTTTTCATTCTGAGCAATGTTCTCTTTCTGGATTTACTTGCTTCAGTTTTTTTCTGTGATAACGTATTCTGATTTTACGTCTATTTTCCTGCTGCTCCTTTTTGATTTCTGTTGCAATATTCATTCCTTAACGAAGTATCGCTAGTCCTCAGAGTGCTGCCCTGGGCCTCCTCTGCTTTGAACGTCTCTCTTGTTTCAATTACCCTCTGTAAAGTAACTGGCTGGCATGTCTACATCCACATCTGATACAGCCCTGTCTCTGTCCTGAGCCTCATGCTTTAGGTCCAGCTCCCCTTGCTTGGTGAGTTCACAGCCTCCCAATCGCAGTACGAGCTGAATGACTGATATGCCTTTGCCCCGAGCAAGACTTGCTAGTCCTCTTGCTTTTTCCCCGCATCTCAGAAAACTAGCGATCACTCTTGGCAAACCCCTCAGGACACTCTCCCAGAGAGGCTGCTGGCCTCCAGCAGAACTCTATACAACCCGGCTCCGGGCCTGCGCGTAGCAGCCAGTCCTGGTGGGATGCCCAGGTGACAGATGAAGAGTGGAAGCCACGGGTCCGCGGTGTCAGGCAGTTGAAGCTACAAGGCGGTACAAGCTTGGACCTCACTACCTGTTTATTTCAAGAGGGCTTCTGAGAAGCCAAAACCAAGTAATTAAATGAAAAAGAATCTGGGTAACCAGGAAAATGGTTGTGTTACAGTAACAGGTAAATAGCCCATTTTTAGCTCTTTGGAGATGGGAATAACTATGACGAAGGGGGAAAATATCGCCCTAATGGTGGGATTGTTGAATTCAACTGCCCTCTTACTGCCCCATGGGTCTTGCTCATGGGTTTCCAAACGAATCCAGGAAAAAGAAAGAAGTTGTCTTGTTAGGGAAATACCACCTCAGCCTGGTCCATTCATCACTGCAGGGTGACAAAGCGAAATCACGTCGGCCCAAACTCAGCAAGGAGTGTGAGGGGCCGTGACCACAGAAGGAAAACGCTGTGTCTCTGACAGCTGTCAGGGAGCTGTGGCAGCCCGCCTGGTGGGGGAGGGAAGGGGGGCACAATGGAGGACACACACGGGAAGCTCACAAAGCACAAAAGACCAGCGTGGAAGGAGGCCCGAGACCGTGAGGAGACTCACCCAGAGCAGAGGACAGAATAAGTCAGAGCCCAGAGAAGCAGAATATGAATATTGCAAACACTGTCTCCGCCAGGAGTTTGCAAATCACTGGACATAATTTCGGTAAAAAGCAGCATGTCTTTGCCAAGGGGGTTTGCAAAAGATTCTTTCAGACTAGAGAGCAATCCTAGGGCAATGAAATGGTTACTTTGCATTTGTGTTAGAAAAGGGACAGAGAATTAAGATCCACTTCAGATCAAAATGTCAGTGTTCTCCCGGAGCTGTGGAAACAGAGCTAAATAGTGCGCAGAGATAACAAAGCAAGTGCCTTCTCAGCACTCGTCACATTGTGTTACAGTTGCCTGTTTACTGGTCCAGGGGCCACGCTGAGTGCTCCGGGGTCAGGGATGTTGTCAGGGACAATTATTCCCAGCACCTGCGACACCAGCGGGCCATCGGGTGCTTCGTAAACATTGGATGGAATATGGATACGAAATGCTGGCTGCAGCGCCCGTTGGAGAATGGATGGTGAGTCCACGGTAGTGATTAGTCCTTATTACTCCGGCTCTAATATCCTGGGATTAGAGAAAACGGACTAGTTGCACAGCTGGCATCTGGTTGGCACCGATCTGACTGTGATGAGCCTATAAATCTGCACAATTTAAAAACCAAATATAAACTGCCAGGACAAAGAATGCCCATTTACAAAAGGAGACATGCCAGTGGCATGCCAAACGGCCGGACCTGCGGGACCGTCTTGACAGCTCACACGCGGGGGCTCACACTGTGCCCCGGCAGCACCTGTTTGGAGATGCGACACACTGTCGTGGGCTGGCTCCTGGCGGCACCCTGGTGTCCTCCTCTGATTGTCAACCCCGCACTCTTTGCTACGAGCCCCTGTTGATCTCCCGGCTCGACGTGACTCCTCCTTTTCCTGCGCTCTTAAAGCGCTGCTCCTCGTGCTGTATTGATGTTGGCAGGAGGAGCGAAGACAGCTGTGCTCCTGGACTCCTGGTTACTCCACATGGTCGTGAACATTCCACGTCATTGACGACAACCTCTGAAGAGGGTACCACTCTCTTTCCCAAAGCAGCGGAGCCCTGAATCTATCTTGAGCCCAAGTCTGTAAACTTCTCTACCACAGACAAGGTTTTGTCTTATTGGTGGTAGAGGACTTAGAAATATTACTTCTCTGACTTTATGTTTTATTTTTCAACGTAGACATTTGGAAAGAATTTAATGTAGTCAAATTACTTCTTCCCTTTTTAAGTGGCTTTTGGATTTTGAGTCTTTATAACAAAGGCCTTTCCCACTTTAGGATAATAAAGCAGTCTCCCAAAATTTCCTCTAATCCTCTTGTATACATATTTTTTAAATTGAAGTGTAGTCAGTTTACAACGTTGTGTCAATTTCTGGTGCACAGCATAATGTTTCAGTCAGACATGTACATACACATATTCCTTTTCATATTCTTTTTCATTATCAGTTACTATAAGATATTGAATATAGTTCCCTGAGCTCTACAGTATAAACTTGCTGTTTATCTATCTTATACATAGTAGTTTGTATCTGCAAATCTCAAACTCCCAATTTATTCCCCCCACCCCACCCCTGGTAGCCCTAAGTTTGTTTTCTATGTCTGTGAGTCTTTTTCTGTTTCGTAAATAAGTTCTTTTGTCTTTTTTAGATTCCACATATGAGTGACATCATACAGTAGTTTTCTTTCTCTTTCTGGCTTACGTCACTTAGCATGATGATCTCTAGGTCCATCCATGTTGCTGCAAATGGCAGTATTTTATTCTTTTTTATGGCTGAGTACTATTCCATTGTATAAATATACCACATCTTCTTCATCCAGTCATCTGTCAGTGACATTTAGGTTGCTTCCATGTCTTGGCTAATGAACATTGGGGTGGTTGTATCTTTTAGAACTAAAGTTCCCTCTGGATACATGCCCAGGGGTGGCATTGCTGGATCATATGGTAAGTCTATTTTTTAGTTTTTTGAGGAATTTCCATACTATCTTTCATAATGGCTGGTGCATATATATTTACAGTTGGGGATTAATTTTTCTCTTGAGTGATGAAGAAACAATTTTTCAGAATTTAAGTGACTTGGCTAAGATCATACAATTGGTGGCAAAATCAGATGAGAACCCCCATGTCCCGTCACTCTGCTGATTCTTTTTTCTACTCCATGATGCGTCATCCCTTCTAGAATCATCAGCAGAGGGTTTTTGTTTTTGAAATAAAAACGTGGGAGACTTCAGTTCTTCCCAGTCCCTCCCCTTTAAATTCTCCACGAAAGGTACATATTAAGAGAAAATGCACCAGGTCTGAAAATTCTGTTGAATTTCTCCTTCATTTGAAGCCTCCTTAGTAAGTTAGCAAGAGCTGAAGCATGAAAGTGGGGCTCTAGAATGGTTTCCCTTTGCCCGAATGAGTAAGAGTAAGGCACACATTCTGTATGAATTGTGCGTGTCTTTATCTCTGCCTTTCATTTTCCCTACTGATAAAACACCCTCAGCCACCTGGAGAGAGCCGAGCGTGGCCTCACTTCTGTTTAGAGGCAATGCCGCTTTGGGCAGCTAGGGGAGGAGAGCGAACCGTCTCTGGAGTAATCGGTTCCCCAGCCAGTGACTGCCAGGTCTAGCGATAACTTGATATTTTTGTCTGCAGTGATGGAGCTGAAGTTTGCAAATGTTTGCTTGGGGAGAAAGCGCTCCCAAATGCATACTCACTTTACAGGAAAAATTTGAAGGATACCTTCAGACAGCTCGGGGGAGACAGACACTTTCTAAATTAAAACTGACCAAGAATATCTGAGGGTGCCCTTCGGTGCCCATGTGTATCTTGCAGGGTCAGAGCTGAAGAAAGAAGCTTGATCTCTGCGTGTCACCTCATGCTGATGACTTGGGTGATACACATCGGTGTTAATTATTTTCTATTTACGTGAAAGGCAGTTTAAAATGTGCTAAAATGTAGACCAAATGCATCCAGCTTTCCCTCATTGGCGCGGTTTTTTTAATGCCCCATTTTCCAATAATACATCTTATACCAGGAAGAAGGCAAGATATACGGCTGGAGGCGAGAATGCAGGGCATTAGCAGTCTGCGAGCTGCAAGCGGCTGTTTATAAAGCGCTCTGCTTTTGCCGTCTGTTCTCCACATTCCCTGGGCTCTAACTTCATGTCTTTCTTTTCCTAAACTGCTAGCTATGGCTCCTGAATTAATTTCCACATCTTTTTATTTTTGGCTAGGGTTCCTTTTCAATATTTGATATCATTCAGGGTTTTTCTAATGACATGCCATTCACTCTGCCCAGCCTCGGTTTTATACTTTGTCCTTCCTTCTGCTCAGTGGAACTCCACGCGGCTCCTTGTCTTTGCGTCCCTCAGACCCAGGGTGGGCGGGAGCCTCCAGACGGCTCTGGAGGCCTGTCCCTGCGCTGCGGAGCCACGGGCGATGGGTCTGCCTGCTCCTCTTCCCAGCCTGGGCCTCCCCGCCTGTTGCTGGAGCCAAACCACACTGCTTAGAATCACTTCTTTCATGCAGCCTGAATCCACTTCTGAATCGCTGATTTTGGAGAAGTGTGATTTTCTTGGAGACTGTGAATTCAGTATCCCTGCTTCATGGATGTGGGAATGGAAACTCAGAGCGGTACACAAGGACTGGGAGAGCAGAGGAACCTTGTCAGCCGAGTGTCGCCTCAGGCTTATGACAGACTTAGAACATAGAAATGGGAAGCAAAAGGAACGAATCCTACGAGCTAAATAATACTATTGAAACTCACGAGCCCTTTTAAACCCGCGTGATGACCTTGTATGTTGGTCAGAGCTGGGGCTGCCATAGCAAAACACAGACCGGGTATCTTCAGCCATAGGGGTTTATTTCCTCACAGTCCTAGGGGCTGGAGGGGCAAGGGCAAAGCATCAGCGGGTTGACGCACCCTGAGGCCGCTCTCCTTGGCTTGCAGGTGGCCGCCTTCCCCCGGGTCCTCGCACGGCCTTCCCCCTGTGTGCGCATCCCTGGTGTCTCAGGCGTCCAAATCTCGCTTCTTGTAAGGACACCAGTCAAATTAGACCAGGGCCCCGCCTTCAAGGCTGACTTAACCTAATCACCCCAAAGGCCCTATTCCAAGTATAGTGACGTCCTGAGGCTGGGGGTTAGGGCTGCAACACATGACGTTTTGAGGGGGCAGTTTAGCCCAAGACACCCTGTGAGCTCAGGATTATTAATATCCCCAGTAACTGATGATGAAAGGATGACACAGAGATGTTAAGTAACTCGCCCAAGGTTGCTCAGTGAAGAAGACGGTAGAGCCAGGATTTGAACACAGACAATCCAGCCTCAGAAAGCCTTCTGAGGATATTGCTCGGTGCCCAGAGTCCCGCTGAGAAATGTTTCATAATGATACTGCTACAGTGTTAAGACTCTTCCCTTGAATTTTTTGTGCTAAATAAAGATCTTTTTCTACAAAGGACAATTTTCGTTCATTTGCCAGGACTTTTTCCAGTCTATTTGGTTCCTCTTTACTGGATGTAGGATGGCCAGGGGCCTGTGCCACCCGAGGAGTGTGTAGACACAGCGTGTCACCCAGACAGGCGTGGAGAGGAATGGAGATGGACAGGAAACAGGCAGAGCAGGTGAGAATTTCCCTTTCGAACACCTTATCTTGGCTCCTCCATTGCTAATTAAAGTTGAGATCAAGGGTGTGTGAATGAGCAACTTGAAGCCTAGAGTTTCTGCTAAGAACACTCGATGACACCTTTGTTTGACAGACGTTCCATGTAGTCTAAGGAATGGAAATGGCCCTGTGACGGTCCCCTCACCTGGAGAACACATCCCAAGGAAAGTCGCTAATGCAACCAAAGAGCCGAGCGCCTAGGAAGGGGTGACTTTCTGTTGGAAGCTGCAGATTCATCGTCATTCCTAGTCACCCTGTCCTCTAATGCAGCGGTAAGCCTGTTGACTCGTTCTTGTTCTTTTTAATTTTATTTTTATACAGTTTATTTTATTTATGCATTTTTTGGAGGAAGTAATTAGGTTTATTTATTTCTTTTTTAGTGGAGGGACTGGGGATTGAACCCAGGACCTCCTGCGTGCTGAGCACGCCCTGTACCACTGACCTATACCCTCCCCTCTCAACTCCATTCTTAATTGTAACTTCCACACATTTAGGACAAAAATAGCTGTCCTCACAGACCTTCCACAGGAAAAATGAGCCATGCAGATCCTGCTATTATAAAAGTTTCATGGCCACTGTCAGCGGGATGAACCCCTATGAGACAGCATCCGTGCAACTGCTGAAGAGGGTCCAGGCCTTTTCCTCAGAGAAAGGAAGTTCCAAAATGAAACCTCTGCTTGACATTTGAGATGGAAACGAGAGGAAGACAGGCACACACATCCACACAGCAACAGCCAGGAGGTTTGTTTTTTTTTTTTTTAATAATATTAAAGTAAAAGCAGAGTCTTTTTCGGGCATGAATTTCCCATCTCTCAGTGACTCACTCAGCAAATGCATTTACACGTGTATTCAAGGTTTAATCCCTTCCCGTCTCAACTCTAACAACGCACTGTGAGGTGACAACATAAGATGTAGACCTATGTCACTTACGTCATGGGAGAGCCCAGGGCCAGGAGGACAGATGCCTCGCAGCCTCGTCGGTAGCAACCTTCCTCAGACGAAGCAGAGCAGGAGTGAACGTGCTGCGGCTCAGGGTTAACGACTGAAGTCTAGAAAAAGTTAGCTGTCATCTCTCCCTGTCACCGCTTTCAATGGTCAGCTTCCAGGCCTTTGAATGAAACCGAGGGACCTTCTAACAGACACTGTCACACAACCTTAAGGCTCATAGATCAAGTTCTGATTTGTGTATGAGGCTTCGTAGACCCAGGCGAGTGTCGTCTTCCAAGTCACTAAGCGGGTGCCATCAGCTGGGGCCAGGACGAACGCCCGGTCTCCGGCCTCCTCCGGCCTCCTCCGGCCTCTGGCCACGCTTGCCTTTATGGGCAGATGGTGCTGCACTGCAGAGCGGTGCAGGGAAACTTCCCCCGGCACAGAGCACTTTATAGGGTCTTTAACTTGAGAGAAATTGTGATCCTTTTACTAAGGACAGTTTTATCTAAGTAATGGTATCATCTAGGTACTAGGTTCCATTAAGCTCAAACATATTTTTCCCTTGTTCCTAAAAATCACACTCACTAAGATATTTACTGTTCCAAAACCAGGTGCAGCTTTTATATCCTGCACAATAACTGAGCATGGGAAGCATTCTGAAAAGTCCCAGTGCATGCTGGTTTTCCTGCAGCTGCAAACTCGTAAATACAGTGAGCACATACTTAGCAACAATCGCAGCTGATGAGTGAGAAATGCCGGCACACTTCTTTCTAAAAAGGATCGGCAGAGCAAACGATTACCTGCCTGTGTTGAGACTTCTACAGAAAATAAGAGACATTTCTCACATTGTTAATAAGGTGCTTTGTATTTGACGGAACACAGTGGTCAGTCTTCTGCAAAATGTACTTCTTTTCCAGTTAGATATGAGTCAAGGAGATGAAATCATTGTCTTCTGGATCTTGGCTTAATCTTGGAATGCTGAACAAGGAAGCCAGTCCTCTAATTCCTTCCCCTCACCCCCAAGCTCCAGTGAGTCTGCTTCATTGTGCATAATCTAGTCAGAAACAGGGAGTCATAGTCATCTGCAAGGCTGAGGAACTATTCTTTGGATTTGTCCTGAGACCACGAGCTGGGAGCTGCTGATATCTGTTTAGCAACTGCAAAGGGAGCGCATCCTAGAATAGAGCAAAAAATAAGAAATGAGGCTCAGATATATGGAGGAGGGGAAACCAGGCCCTGGAAATGTTTTTGGAGCCCTGGATCAAACTGTGCCTGAAGGGTGCTCAGTTACACAGCCGATGCCCTCTTTTGCCTAAGTCACTTTCAGTTCAGCCATGATCTTCCTTGTAATGGAAACTCTTGATATAGGAGCCATCTCTGTGATGGAAAGAGTCAAGTCATGGTTTGGACAGGTTTGCTTTTAAGAAGAATGTCCAAGAACAGAGATCTGAGAAACACCTGTATTCAGCGTCTAGGAGGAGAGTGAGAAGCTGTACACGGAGACCAGGCTCCCAGAGGTAAAGGCAAGAGTCGGGAGAATACAGCTTCTCTGGACCGGGCAGAAGCGGCCGCGCCCGCAGTGTGGCTTCACGCAGAGCACTCACGGACCATCGCGTTTGAGGACAGCGATGTCGCGATGACATTTGGGAGGGATTCTTCAGGGGAGTCACATGGCAGAAGTCTGGCCACCCAGACTCAGGGGTGCATTGGTGGGAAAAAGAGAGAAAGAGCAACTCTCTTTCGTTCCATTTGAGAGAGGAGGGCTGGGGAGGGAAAGGGGATCAGCCATCACGAGGGTGGCCAGAGCGGACGAGGCAGAAGTCTGGAGGGAGCTTTTTAAAGGAGACAGACTGAAAAGCCTTTGATGGTAGGCGAAAGATCAGAGATGCACAAAGGAGTCATTTAGTGGAGAAATCTGGAAGTAGCTAAAGGAAATGAGACTGAAGAAAAGGAAGCGTAGTGGGCAGCTGCCTCTTATTCAAGGGCAGGACTGAGCGCAGAGTAAGGTAAGTGAAAGGGCCCCTGTGAGCATCACACGGGGGAAGAGCTGGTAGAAATGAAGGTGATCGAAATGCGAACTAAAGGGACATAGGTGCTCAGCACACGCTTGGTAATGTGACGTGATTTAGCGGAGCAAGGGGAGGAATGAACGATCCTTGCAGCTCCATTGTTTTTGACAGCGGTACCCACTCTGGGCAGCTGAAAGGGAGGTGTGCATTCCCTCAGGCTTCTGTCCACTTGCAAAGGCCTGAGGAGGCAGCCAGGGGCTTGTTTTCCCAAGGTGAGTATCTTTGTAGGTGAGAACCGAGCTTAACCTCCTTGAAATTGCCCCGCATTCTGCTGGTGCGCTCGGAGAGAGACACTTAATCCCCACTTCTTTATGATGCCTGCCATCGGCTGCGTTTCTCTTCCATATTCACTGGAACTGTCAACAGTTCCACCGTCAGAGCTAACCCGGCCCTTGTTCTGATAGGACAGCCTCAAAGGGAAGCACCGCGTCAGAACGCAGGCCAGCCCTACCGATCAGCTGGGAGGCGGCGCGGCCAGCGACCTCATCTCAGAACTGCGTCCCGCCAGCTACGCGAGACCGCGTCCTCGGAGCGCAAGGTGCACGTTCAGGGAAGAGCTCCTTTTTGCTGAGCCAAGTGACGCCACCTGGGTACCTTATGTGACACATCTGTGTTTGAAGACACGTTAGGCGTGAGCTGCGGGATGTTTCTGCTTCCACCTACGGCAATATTAGTGTTTGTATCTGGGCATCCAGCTGTGCGGTAGCTTTTAACTTATATCTGTGGTTTTCAGACTCTGCTGGGAAGACCCCTCTCCTGACAGAGCAGCATTGGGGATGGGGTGGGGCATGAGGAGGGAGCTGGGAGGTTTTTGGCATCCGAAGAGAATCTTACCTGAATCAATGTTTCCGAGGGGAAAAAAAAAAAAAAAAAAAAGAAAGGAAACCATTATTTTAAATCAACCATAGCCTATAAGCCAGCACGTTATTGCCAATTAAGCAAGAATTTTTGGAAAGGGAAGTTATTATACTGGTCTGTAAACAAGAACCATCCGGAGACATACTAATGTCAGTGCCATTAAAAATAAACTGCTTTTCTCTTTTTACAGTTTAAAACCTTAGTGAACCCCTCAAAGCTAATTCTTTTCCATTTGTCAAAATTCTACTTTTCTTGTAAAGCTGTTTCTTACCCCAAGGCCTTGTTGGAACACTTCCCTTCCAACAGCCCACCCCAGATCCCCAGTCATCGTTAACGTCTTCCTCCCCGGGCCTTCTGTAGCATTTGTTAATATCCGCATTGCCCTGCAGATCACAGTAAATCCCCTTTCAGTTTGCTTGAGTGCCTGAATTATTTCTCTTACCCAGGACTCGTAGCCTCCACAGGGCTCTCATTGGTCACCTTAGTTCCCATTGCACCTGTCCAGGCATCCTAAATGAGTTTGTTTTCCTGGATTCTCAGAAGTTATAATTCTCACATTATTTCAAGCTTTTTCATCGTCATTATTTTATTTGTTATGGTAATCTGTGATGAGTGGTCTCTGATGTTACTATTGTCGTTGTTTTGGGGGCACCAACGCGCCCATCGAAGACGGCAAACTTAATCAATAAACGTTGTGCGTGTTCTGACGCTCCAGCCACTCGCTGTTCCCCCATCTCTGCCCCTCTCCTCAGGCCTCCCTATTCTCTGAGACACAACAATGTTGAAGTTAGGGCGAGCGAGAGGAAGAGTCAATCCCACGTCTCTCACTTTAGATCAAAAGCTGGGAAGGATCAAGCTTAGTGAGAAAGGGGGGCCCAAAGCCCCCACAGGCCAAAAGCAAGGCCCTTGCCCGGCAGCCAGGCTGTGCCTGTGAAGGAAGAGTGCCTGACGGCAATTAAAGGTGCTGCTCCAGTGCTGCTCCACAGGATGAAAGGAAAGCGAAGCAGCCTTGTTGCTGAGATGGGGAAAGCTGTAGTGGTCTGGGAGGAAGATCAAACAGCCACAACATCCCCCAGATGTGACCTTGGGTTCTGCTCTTTCTTACCTGCCTGGTCTTGGCTAAGTTGCTGAACTCCCCTCTGTCTGTGACTCACCATGTGCAAAACGGTTAGAACAATATCTTCCCTTTATAGAGTTTTAATGGAAATTAAATGGAATAATATAAACAGAACTCCCTTCTCCACGCCCCACCGCACCCGCCTTCCCTTCCTCCTCAGATTGTCAGCCATTGACTGGTATTAAGGATTCTTAGGAAAACTGATTCAGGCCTTGAGAAGACACATCGTGGTATTACAGTGTGCAGACTGAGCCTGAAGCATTTTGGTGGCACTGGATGAAACAATTTTAATCTTCAGGGGAAAAAAAAAGAATTTTAAAAACAGCTTAGTTTTAGAATCTTAGTGAAGTTCCCAAGCCAAGAACAAAGTTTTCTATTTGTTAAGTGCAAACATGTTAAACATAAAATGAGAATAATGTGTCTTAAAAGTTTATATTTGCTGACTTGGATGATTAAGCACTCCCCTACATAAGTACTCTGTCCCTTTTCTAGAAATGGTTGGAAATTAAGACAAAACTGAAAAGAGACCCAAGAACCACTCCTGTGAAAGACATGACTGTTATTTTGGTATGGAAAACAGCACAATGATAATTTTTAGATTTTATTTTAGTCTTTACTGGAGAACAAACTGGGAAGATTTTATGCTCAATCATCTTTGGAAGCCGATGGTTGGATAACGCAGGGGATGCTCGAGATACAGACGGCCCAGGAGACGTGCCTTAGTATGAGTGGCTGAAATCCAGAGTTATTTTGGAGAAGTCATTTCTACAAGTGCGTTCAGGCTGTCCGTGAGCCCTGTGGTCAGGGAGAGCCTGTGTCTTGTGTTCATCCCACTGACTGCCGCTCAAAGCCCTGTGAGAACTCTGCTTACTCTATAGTTTAGCTTCTTGCTCGCATTTAGATTTGCGTTTCCAGGAACTCCTTTGATATTACACATTTTTCTTGTCACTGATTCGTTTCAATTTGGAGTGGTTCCTAATGAAACAATCACTAAACTATACACGGGATTACGTTGTGAAATCACTGAAATGCACAACAAAAGGACAACATCTAATCTAAAATGTTTTAGAACACTTTTGGAAGGAAGAATTTAATGGCGTGCCTGGAGCTGACACCTTTGCTGCTTAGGCATCCGTACAGTTGGTTTCCTATCAGACAACGTCCCCTGTTTGGGAGTACTTAGTCTTTTTCATTTTTAAAAAATAACTTAAACCTCTTTTTTTTTTGTTTTGTTTTTAGGGGTTTTTGTTTGTTTTTGGCGGTGGGTGATTAGGTTTATTTATTTATTTATTTATTTATTTATTTTAATGGAGGATTAAATTCAGAGGCTTGAACTCAGGACCTCGTGCCTGCTAAGCATGCACCTTACCACTGAGCTATACCCACCACCTACTTAATATTTTTTAATATAATATATTCATTTGAACGAATTCTATACAGATCGATTAATTAAAATTTTTGTTCTTTAAAAAAGTCATTAATTTCACTTGTGATTTATACCCACACATTTTACTTAACTGTCCTGTTCTAATTTGCAGGTTGTTTGTTATGAACTGAACATTCGTAGAGTTCCTTAAAAATTCATATGTTGAAACGTTAACCCCCATGTGATGGTTCCGGGAGGTGGAGCCTTTGGGAAGTGATTCAAGTAGATGAAGTCATGAGGGTGGAGCCCCCTAATGGGACTGGTGTCCTTGCAAGAAGAGGAAGAGACCAGCCTTCTCCCTCTCCCCCACGTGAGGACACGATGAGAAGGTGGCACCTGCAGACAGAGGAGGGCTCTCACCAGGGACCGAGCAGGTCCCCGCTGATGGTGGGCATCCCAGCCTCTGAAACTGCGAAATGAATGTCTGCTGGTTAAGCCACACAGTCCATGGTGTTTCATCACAGCCGATTAAGACACAGGCTTTCTCTCCTTTTTAATGTAAACGGGACTTGCTCAGCCCTGTGTTAACCCTTCCCGACACAGGGGTGCAGCTGATGAATGAGGGAGAGCATTACTTAGTTGGTAAGGTTGCCCAGCCAGGCGGGAGAAGGAACAGAGGGTAATACACACCAGCGAACCTTTGAGAAGGGTGATGCCATGGACGGCGTGGACTTCTCTGGTGAAAACCTGAACAATCACGTATCAAAACAACGCAGTATTTTTTTTCTTCTACTTAATGAGGCATCCAATTGTTACGGTGTTACAGCCATGGCCATTTTAGTATCTTTTTTATGATTGATGGTATCATTACTTAATGTCATAATCTTGCAAGTAGATTTTTAAAGTTGTTGTATTTGATAGACTAACGAACTTCCAAATGAGAACATCTGTTGTTTTCCTGTTTTTCACAAATTCTGCTAATCTTAAAAATAGAGCCGTCAGATCTGTTGGAGATGGTTTATTAATTCTATGAATGCATGACATTATTTTATTATTTCAATATCAATCCTCAGGCCGCAGGGAATTAAATCAAGGAAATGGAGAGCTCGCCCCCTCATCCTCCCATCCCAGTTGCCCCCTTCTGTCATTATTACCACAGGACCAGTCAGGTTCAGGGTCAGCAAACTGAACTCTGTTATAAATTTCAAGGGGACATTCTGATTTCAACAGTCTGGAAATCCATCTTAAAAATGGAAACAAGCCATGAAGGACAATTATTAAATAGTCAATAAGGTTATTCCCTTGGACAGTGAACTGGGAAAATCCCCCTTGGCTCTGCAGAATTTGCCACTTAATATTGTAAGTTTGTGCTGATAAATAACTTCAGCCAAATATTTTCCTTTTTTTGATCCTAGCAATAATCCCTGAATAGATGGATTATGGGGGACGATGCTCCTTCCCACCACAGATTCCTCAAGATGAAATTTCAGCAGAATCTATAGTTTGTGCAAGAGCGATGTCAGCCACAAATCGGGTGTGCCCTCGGGACTCGGGAGTGAAATGAAAATGGGAAAATCGCCTTCAGAGATAATTTGTGACAGATGAGACTAGGAAGAAAGCCCTTTAAATCACATGAAAAAATTCTCAAGAAAGTAATATGAATATATTTTAATAAGCTTGGTCTCATTAATAATGACATTTATTATTGTCAAGATGAGCGGGAGACTGATACTCTGCATAGAGGTTGAAACAGAAGGAAAAGTAAGACTTCCCCATATTTCTTGAATACAGTACAGCTCCAGGTGACAGGAAGAAAAATTTTCCCTAGAGCAGAAAATAAAAATCTGTCATGAAGCATGTATCCTGCCAGTTTCACAGCCATTGTAAATGCGTAATCTTGGCCGTTTGGTTTACAAATATAAATCTTGGTGTATTCATCAGAATCCTCTTGTGAGCAAGTAGCAGAAATCAACTCAGACTAGATTAGACCAGAGTTCGGGGCTCGCTGGGGAGGCTTCCCAGACCTGCGACCAGGTAGTGTCCAGAACCCACACTCAGAGAGGCCCTGCACCGGGTGTTAAAGGCTCTGAGGTTGCCATTTTGACATTCTTAATAATTGTACCTTTGAATTTGTGTTTTGTACATAAAATCGGATGGAACAATGGAGCATGTGTCAGAGGCGTGGAGCCCTGGCTCCTGGGCCTCCCTGCCCGCCCAGGGTGCCTTCTGCACCGCCCACTCCCCCAGCCCCTGGCGCCCAGGGCTAGGGTTGTCAGATTTAGCGAAAACAAATAGACAAAAATCAGGAAACAAGAAGGGAGGCTCAGTTAGAATTTCAGGTAAACAAGGAATCATTTTTTTAGCATGAGTATATCCCAATATTGCAGGAGATGCACCGCAGATGACCTGAAATTCAAGTTGCACTGGGCGCCGGGTGTTTTACCCGGCGCAGCCCTCCGGCCCGGCCCCCTCTGCAGCCCTTGGCCGCCGGCGGGTCGGGGTGGGGAGCCCGGAGGAGGCCGGCGGGGCGCGCGAGGCCGCGGGGCCTGGCTGCCGCTGCCCTTCGCCCGGGGCTGGCGGCGTGCGCGGTGCGCCCGGGGCGCCGAGAGCCCGCCGCGCACCTGTCCCGCCGGCGCCCCGCGCGTCCTGGCGAGGGAGGGAGATGCGGTGCCTTCGGGCCGGGGGGCCTCCGTCCGGGGCAGGACAGGAAGATGCCTGCTCCGGATCCGCGCCTCGGGGGAGACGCCGAAGGTCCGGGAGCCTGGATGCTCAGGACTGGTCGCCGGGATCCCGGCGCCCCGGGGAGCGCGACGAGAAAGCGCAAATGAAAACACCCGGACGGTTCCAGAAAGAGGCCGCGGAGGACGGGAAAACGCGTTTTACTTTCGTGCGTTCCCGACGCGCCCTGGGCCCGCGTAACCGGCAAGAGTTAAACGTGGCACCTTTGGAATTCGCTGCGGGAGGGGACGTGACAGAACGCGCTCGTCACTTCTCTTCATCTTTCCAAGCTTTGACTTTCTTCTGCGAGCACGGCTCGGCCTCCGGGGCCAAAGGGGAAGGCTCCAGCTTGAGCAATGCTGGACGCCGCCTGGTGGCCCCCCGGACGCCCGTGCGCCCCTGGGCCCGTCTGCGGGGGCGCCGACTCCACGCCTTGACGGCAGGAGAGGCGGGACAGGCCGCCTGGTTGCCGCAGGAAGCCGCTGTGAGACGGTTTCATTTACTCTAATTTGGTTTTCCTGCATTTAGTTGGTACGACTCTCTTCCCTGGGGCTCTTTTACCTCTGAATTAACGCATGTAATTAACTGAAAGTACGAAGTTTAAGGCAGGGACCCCACCTTGCTGTGACCTCACGACATGCCAGCGTCCTCTGCCACGCAACCGCGGGGCATTTCGCAGCCCAGGGGAGGCAGTTTGGTTTCAGACAGGGAGGAAGCCGGCAGGTGCTGCCTCCCGGCGAGACCGGGTGTCCTCACGAGGAGGCTGTGCTGCTGTCCTGGGCCTCCTCCCACGGAAGGCTGTGGAGGTTTGTTTCTGAAACTCCCCTCCATACTTTTAATCGTTAGAAACCACCAAAGCACATCCTGCTAGGCTTCCTGGCCCCGGCCCCTGCGCTGACATCTCCCTGGCATTTCTTCCAACTCTGCTTCTCACGAAGAATGGCAAGAATCCTCATCCATCTCCTCGAAGTCCGGTTTGAATGTATTCAAAATATCCTCGAGTATCTGCTTCCTATTTAAAATAATCGTAGACTCAACTTACACACAGAATAAAAGAACTGCGCTTTGCCATGTGTGGCTGCATTACATTGACGACATACTGAACCACGTATGTTCTGGGAAAGGACAAGAGCAGAGAAAAAACATTCGCGTGGGTCAGCGACTCCAGAACACAGAACCCACACCTGTAATGACACTTCCAGGGCATTCTTTCACATGCTTTTTTTTTTTTTTTTTAAATCAGTTGCTGCTTTTGGCAAAGACTTCATCACTTCCTACTGCCCTAAATTTCTTTTCTTGTTAAAGGTAGGTTTAACAATTGAGTTCATTATCTCAGAAATTAACAAAGACTTTAGTTTTTTAGCAACTGTCCATCATTGCAAGGCCCCCAAGGAAGTATTCATCCAAAAAAAATTTGTAAAAATGTTATGTATTTAATTAAGCTCAGTTAAAAGAGAATAAAATTTCATATTTGGGGATGGAAAGCTGCTACGCATTGCTGTGGACTGAATTATGTCGCCCTCCAAGTTCGTGTGGCGATGCCCTAACCCCCACTGGGGTGGGGCTTGGAGGTGAGGGACCTGGGGAGGTGATCAGTTTTAGGTAAGGTCATGATGCTGGGGGCCTCACGATGGAATTAGAGCCCATGTGAAAAGAGACCGGAGGGCTCTCTGTCTTTCTCCCCCTGACTGAGGAAAGGCCACGTGGGAACACAGTGGGAGGGCAGCCACGTGGGAGCAGAAGTGGCTTCTCACCAGGAACCGAAAGTGCCGGCACCCCGGGCTCCCCAGCCTCCCGAACTGTGAGATGTCCACACCTGCTGTCGAAGCCACCCGGGCTTCATTACAGCAGCTGGAGCTGACGAGGTGCAAATACCCAGCCACGGTGAGCATATCTGAGGCCACCCTCCTCCCCACACTTTCTGAACTTCAGATGGCTCCAGGGTAGGGGACATGTTCCGCCCATGTTCCCAAGGTAGTTACAACAAGACTCCATTTCTTATTAGTGGGAACTTAAACGCTCATCACTCCGTCTGTGCTTTCATGATCTCATTAGCTTCCCCCAAACAGGATTAAAATAAAAAGTGACTCAGCAAAAGGGGGATGAAGTTTCCACGCATCTCATGTGTCTGGCCCTCTGCGAAGCCCTGGGCACGCGGTGCTCACGAGACACTGAAGTGGTCCCTGATGTGGCAGTGCTGAAGCGCTTGTTGGGGAGAGGCTGAGAAAATGGACAATTCTGAGGACAGGTGTTCTGCAGGCAGAGGGATGGGATGCATTGGGAGCTCCAGGAACATGAAGAATCCCCACGCGCAAGTGTGAGAAGAGGAGGGGAGCCACAGGAGAGAGGCAAGAGGGGACAGAGGAGGACGGGAAAGACTCAGTGGGGAATCACACCTGTAAGTTTCCAGACGGTAACGTCCAACAGTGTCAAACGCAGCTGGGAGAGTCCAGTAGCAGGAAGAGCAAAAAGACCGCTGAACTTGGGAACTGGCAGCTAACTTCTGTTTTCCAGAGTTCATTCGGTAGCATGGAGTCCTGTCCATTGTCTCAGCCACTGTGCTGGCTGGTTTCTGTACAGTATCTCTCCCTTTGCCGTAACCACCATCTTTTCCATGAGAAAAGTTAGGTGCCAAGAATTTAACGGATTTGTCTCTGGCAATGTTCATGCATTCATTCAATCAAAACCAAAATGTGAAATGGTCCTTCCTCTGAAGTAATTTACACTTTTATTGTTCTGCTTTTGAATGCATCATGTTAAACTGATAAATCCTTCCTTCAAGAAGAACGGAACACAGTGCCAAGGAGACAGGAGGCAGAGTCGTGGGGGGGGGGGCAAATGTCTGGGTTTTGGGTTTTGTCCTGGATGATTTCAATGCTACAGAATGAAAACAGTCTCAGAAAAGATAAGAAAGTTGGGGGAGAGTAAATGGAGTGATGGCCTATAAGTGAAAAGTAATGGAATTAAACACAGGTGGAAGGTAAGTGCTGGCGAAAGACGCAGCAATGTCTCTTGGAGGCAGTGGTGAGGGTGGTGGTAAATACAGTCGATTTTGATTTTCGGGAGAGCCAGAGTTTCTGTCCATCATTTTGTCTGTGAGATAGAAAGGGCGTGAATTATGTGAAAGAGGCAAGGTAAGGGAATTGGCCGGAGGTGAGCAGGAGCACTCTAGAGACGGCTCTGGCTCAGCTGAATTGCTAGGCGATCGTTGGCTTTCGATGCTCTTACGCAGCCGAGAAGCTGTGCATGGTGTGGGCACGGCGATGCTTTCGGCACGGGCCAGTATCCACAGGTGGTGCCTTTGCAAGACCCCCTCAGCAGTCCAGGGTTCCTGCATCCACGTTCAAGGTGGCCGTTTCTCATCGCCTCTCTTTTTCAGTCTGCACTTCTTCGGTTGTCCAACAAAACGCAGGCTTTGGGAAAAGTCTCACTGACCCAGTCACTTTCTGTGAACCAGCTCCATGTACAAATCTTTCAGAGAAACTTTCAATTGCTCCCCTCTATGGCTCCAACATTTCCCCAAATCTGTCAAATAAATTCAGTTTGCACCTAGCATAGTTGCCAGTTTCACACTCACTCATCTACTGGTGTGTCAGACTAGATGGCCGTCGGGGAGCTGCCTCCTCGGTGCAGCCGGCTCCCTCCCCCCTGCGTCCTCAGACCAGCCTCGCTCGGGGCTCTGCTGTGCACCTGCCTCTTGCCTGTGCTTTCCCAAGACTCTCGTTTCTTTGTTCTTTACTCTCAAATTGAAGTTTTAGCAATTAGATTGTTATTTAGCACAAAGAAGACACTTTTAAAGGAGTATTTATCATTGTTAGTTGTCATAGGGTGTCTCGTTGTAAGAATGTACCATAGTTAATTTTATTTCTTATAGTTTGGCTTTCGGTTATTTTTGATTTTTCCCTGTGAGAGCATCATTGTACAGACATCGTAGGATATTTGTCCGGTCTAGTAGGTTCAACTTTTTTCTGCACTTGTTTTTGGACATTTGTATTTCTCCTTGAAGGAAAGTCATGGATATCATCAATCTGTTATCTATTCATCTGTATCTCTTTAGCCTGCTTTCTTTTCGATTATAATCCCTCTCTCCTTTGGAATAAAACTTAGAAAGTATTTCCTCCCGCAGGTGATATTAATATGCTAGTTTTGTAGTTGTGCTTTTCTGTAATTATGTCTTTAATCTATTTGATCTGACTTTGGGGAAGGAAGTGTCCCTGGTGTGAGCTGGCGATCCTAAGACCATCTACTGAAGAAGACATTCTTTCTCAACTGATTTTAACTTATCATATATTAAATTCATTTATATAATATGTACATTCTATTTCTCAACTTTCTAATATATTCTTGTGCTGGTAGGTACACTCTTACGATTATTGCAACTTGTAATAGATTGGGAGGGAAACCTGCATCAACGCTCATTTAAAACCAAATCATTTGGTTATTTTACTGTTTTTATTCATCCATATAAACCTTATAATCACTTTGTCACGTTCTACAAAATGTCTTTGGGGCTCTGTTTGGAGTTGCACTGTGTTTCTGGATTAGTCAGCAGCAAATTGCGTCCCTTACCGAATTAAACTTTCTAACTCAGGTGTAGGATGTGCTTTCCTTTCTTTAAAAAAAAAATCTTCCTTTAAATATAAATTTTATTTGTTTTCAGATGATAGTAACGACACCCACTCATTGTAAAGAATATGAAAAAAACAAAAACAAAAACAAGTAGCCATTTCTTTTCCTCCTTGATTTTGGACCTCAAGTAGAGAAAGACTTAAATCTGTCAGACTCATGGTTCAGCTACTTGCACATCACTCGTCCATGGAATGCTCCTTTAAAAGTCAGAAAGTAAGAAACAGCCCCAGATGTCAGTAGCTCAACCCAGTGGAAGTTTGTACTTGGCTTGTGTCCATTTTGGGTCAGCCGGCGGGGTGGGGACCTTTCTCCATCCACCTGCTCAGAGACCCAGGCTCCTTCCCTGGCGCGACTCCCTCCCCCACCCCAGCTCTGCAGGAGGTATCAGATGCTCCCATGAGGGTCTGTGCACATCTTTACTTCCACTTTTACCGCCAAAGAATATAATAATGAGTGTCTCTGGACTCATTTCCCCACTAGATTGTATTTTTTAAGAAGAAAATGGGTTTTATTCAAATTTATAACGCCAATATCATGCATATCAAATGGTTGTGATTTTTTAAAATATTCATTAAAATCCTAATGTAAAAAAAAAATAAATGCTTGCAAAAAGACTGGGAGGAGGTCCTTCAAAACAGTGGGCTTCAAATGTTTTTACTTTTAGCCTGTGTTACTACGTTAAAGTCAGGAAACAAGAAAACTCTAATAAATTACTCTAAAAGAGAGACAAGTGAATTCTTGACATTTTTTTCGTTTCTTTGTTCCTTCTAACAGTTTTTAATTCATTCCTATTCGTTACTTACAGCAGTTTCTGTACAGAGCTTTGCTGCAGCTCCTTTTTGACATTTTACAAGGAAAGGCTTCTATAAACCAGTAGGAGTCTCACCAAAGCATATAGAAAATAGAACATTTCCTTTAAAAATTGGAATATTTTTAAGAAAAAAATTATGTAAAGCACAAACCCTCATTTTGTAGAAAAACCACCTAGAAACATTGTTTTTTAAAAAGTCCCATTGTTCATTGACAATGTTTCCTTTCATTATGTTTAAACAAATTATTTAGATTTTTAAGCCTCTTTGTGACCTGAAACATCTCTTTGTTTTCACAGTGGTTCTAGGGGAACATTCTTTAGCACTTCTCAAAAGTACAATGAATAAGTGAAACATGGCCCAGAAAGTGAAGTAATTTTACTTTATTTCAGATTGACAGAACTCAGCTCTGCTTGTTTCGGGTCTAACGCATGTTGTCTGCAGTCTATGCCTGTGACCTTCCCGTCTCAGACCCACGAGGTCCTCCTGCCCCCTTCCTAGACTTAAAAAGAATCAGGAACTCGGTTTCTGTTAAAATGACCACAGTGTACTTTATTTAATGATTTTGGTACCTTGTGTTGCAATAAAATAAAAAAAAATCTACAAAATCCAAATATATAAAATTTCAAGTTTTCTTTTCTTTTTTTTTTTTAAGTTTTACAAGAAAAATCATGTAACCAAGGAAGTTGGTTTATTATGAAGCACTACTTTCCACTTCGTTTCATCACAAATTGCAACTTACTTAACAGACCAGAATGAGGGTGGTACCGCGGCACACCAAACACTCCACGCACCGCGCTCTCCACTACAGCGGGTGGGGCCGGCCGGGCCGGAGGCCGCCAGCCAAGAAAGACACTCTTACGATCCGGACGCTAAAGGAAAGTTTGGATACATGGAGTTTGAATATATATATTTACAGGAAGGAAAAAAATGTAATAGCTTCATTTAATTCTTCATTTCAAATAAAATTCCAAATACATTTGTACAGTGTTTACAAAGTAAAAGCACGAGGGACTGCCAAGGTTATCACTCGGGTCCAGGCGCTGTGCTTGTACCGGGGAAGTGTCTACGCCGTGCCCTGAACACACGCACGGGGCCTCGCAGACCTGACTCCTGCACTGGGCGCGGGAGCGAGGGGCACGGGGACGGCCACTGCACACGCTCGGAAGGTCATGCAGAGAGTTGACAACAGGGGACTGAGAAAGGATGGGTCCATTCTCTTCGGCTGGCTGTTCACCTGCCACCTGTTTCATTTTCTTTTCAGAGGTCAGTTTAAAACAACAACAACAGAAAATTGAACTGGGAGAGGAGCACAGAATGCTTAAGGCAAATTAAGCAAATAGAGAGCAGCTTCTCTTGGTGTTGAGTGGAAACGAGGATTTCACCCCAAATCGAACTGAGAAACAAACAAAATGAAGCACAACCTCTTAAGGTTGGGTTGCTTCCATCAGGTATGAATTTTTTGAAAATTGCTTTGCACCAAGTATCCTTTTGAAATTTTAAATGAAAAACTGGTTGGTTACAAAGTGCATGATTTCATGTTTTGAAATAAAACAGTAGCTGAGGTAGTTAGATGTGAAACTTACTTAAAAGAACTGGAGAATGAAGAACAAATGTCAATGGCAAAAATGCTTGCCCTTGGAAGCAGGTTTATATTGTGCAACGGTTTAATGCTGAGCAAAATGCTTCTGTTTTACGGATATTATTAATTAAACCAAACTGTTAGTGGTGGTGGTATGTGTTTCCAATCTGCTAGATAGGATGTCAGTACAGACGAAGTTTTATAATTTGAGCTTTCACTGTTTCTGCATGGAAGCGATCATGTAAAAAGGCATTTCATTATCATTGCTGGAAACTTTTGATCTAAACTTTCTGAAGAATTCTGTGAAAACTGAGGAAAATGAATAGGAAGGATGATTTTGCTCTTGCTTTTACGATTTGTCTTTAGCCCTAAATTCAATGTACCATTTGGTTTCGAAGAGGGAGGAGACGTCTGGCTCATTGGTGGAAAGGAGTTTTGTGACGGTAACATGCCAAGGATGTGAATGGATATTCACGAGCTCAGCTCAGAGACACGAGCAAAACAGGATTTTTCATGTGTTTTCTGCTGCTTGTTTATGGGATGGAATGTTAACTGGGAAGCCGACAACTGCATTGAAAAGGCATCACACGAGTGATGGCTGTGTGATGACTGGTCCACAGCAGTGATCACGTTTATCTTTGCTAAAAACTAGTTTTTCGAAAAGAGTCTCTTATTTTCAGGGAGGACTCTGGAGAGTTTCACGTGGGCTGGAAAGTCTTAAAAAGGCTAAAAGGGATGGGGCATTCAAATTTCCTTTTCCTCAGGGATTAGATATATAGTTTATATCGAATAACATCTTGTCTCCACTTTTTTTTTTTAAATCTAGAATTCAGATTCTACCATTTGGAAGAATTATCCAACTCAAACCTTTTTTTAGATTCTGTTTTGTACCTTTGTGGTGAAACGACACATTCTGCCCACCGACCTCCTCCCATCCTAGCCGATCCGCCTGAAAAGCTGCCTCATTTCACCTTATCTCTAAGGCTCGCACCTTGGCCAGTCAACCTCAGCTTTCTTGTGCAAAACCAAAGGAAGGGCATGGATATTTCCCTTCACAGCAACAGGGATATTCTGCTGCACTTTTGGTTGCAATGGTATTGTTGCTAGGAACTGGAAAAAAAAAAAAAGCCAGAGAAGTCCAAATTATTTTGACTCACTACTCTTGTATTTTGACTCTTAAAAAAAAACCCAAAACCAAAACAACAATAACAAAACGATACTTAAGTCTGATGTAGCAACATTGTCAGGTAGTTGCTGAGGTTAAATTCATGCTTCAGAATGCTTAATACCATGCATTAGAAATGTTTAGCCAGGCTGAAATGTTCAGCCTTTGATATACCACTGGCAACAAGATTTTAGAATCCAGAAGAGATTATGCTGGGTGTGTACGTTATGCCAGCTCCAGGCACCCCACGATCTTAAACCACTTATCTAGGAAACCTTCTGAAACCCTATTTCATATGTTTAAGAGCATGCATTTTTTTTTTTTTTTTGCCAAGGAATACAGTTATTAAATAGGGGGCCAATGGTAATATTTATGTACAGCAACTTCCCTCATAAAGTCACATCCTTAAAACGTTTTCTGCATTGTCAGCAGAGTTGCGTGGGTGAGTTCCTACTTTGCAATATTACCTCCCTGATGCAAAAATGACAAATCATACTACTTAGCACTGGTTCTTATAGGGACTCAATATTGAAGAGAAAACGTGTTACTTTGGCAGGAAGTTGCACGGGACGTTCTCAGTGGTTGTTCCCTCACTATCGCCTCTGTCCTGGAGCCGTACTCACATCGGTGCCCGTGTAAGTGCAGGTGGATCTCTGTGTACGGCGGAAGCCCTTATGTAGACAAACGCTTCTCTGAAATATTTAAAATATATTTATAATCTGAAAACAAATCAACTCAGGAGTTCCAGGAAGAAATAAGGCTTTCGATTCTTTTATTGGGTTGTAAAGAGCGAGGGGTCATCTTAGGGATGAGAAAGAATTTCACGGTGAACCACACAAGGTCTAATCTCAATAATATCTATTAAAAATGTCCCCCCTGCTAGTGGCTTTCAGGGCACCGAACCGGGGGCCACACACGCGTTCTGGAACCCGCAGCGGGGGGGTCCGGCGTGCAGACGCTTCAGGCGGCAGAAGCAGCCGGGCTTCCCGGGCACCTTTAATGGTTATTCAGAAAAATTCAGTTTGGCGAAGAAGAAAATTGTCGTTCTAGAAGAAGCTTCTCGATGTTTGTGTGAAAGGAGTTAATTTTCTCATTAAAAAGCTGATAATTAAAAAAAAGGTCCTCCTAGACCTTCGAAGAAAAAGTTTCACTTTTATTCCGTCGCCAAGGAGAGTCCGATTCCTTGCTTGGTGCGTTACCGCCGCGGCGCCCCTAAGCCGCCCGCACCTCCCCACCGCAGCCCCCCACCCCGGCCGCGCCGTTATCCCTGTGCGAACGCTAGTCACCAAGTGTCAAAGCCCTTTTCGAACTCTGCTTAATCTTCCCAACACCCCCGTGAGGTAGGTAGATAAATATTATCTCTCTTCCACGTGTGGGAACAGTGAGGCTGAGAATGAGGACGACAGGCACTCAGATTCCCTGTCCCTGCGTCCCCCTCACTGGCCCAACTCCTCTGTGTCTTTGTTTCCAGAAAAGAATATATGTCATAGTATAAGAAAATTGTTCCGCAGAGTATACTGAAGTATTTGTAAAACAGTCCTTACGTTCAACACAGGGAGCCTTGGTTTTCCTACTAAACCATAAATTGCATTCAATTATTACATAATAAAAGATAACTGGGAAAAAAAAAAGCTTAATGTTTTTGCAAACTATGGTAGCCTCTTTGCGGTCAATTCACCGAAACCTTGGACTGAACATCCTGCCAATAACATGAAGGCAAACAGCTGGAAAAGGACTTAGTGAAGGAAGAATCTCGGGGAAGAAGAAGACAAATCCGAGCTGGGTTGGTGGGCACACCTGTGTCCCTGGGGTTGCAGCTCTGCTGGGCAGCAGGCCCTCATAGGCGCACAAGTGGCTAAGTCCTCCCTCCAAGGAGCGATTACAAAACACAAAGCAACGGCCGGGGAGCTGGCAGCCCTTTCTGCACCAGGTGGAGGATCCATCTGATTTCAGGAAACGTCTGCATCTGATGGAAGGGAGGACCCGATAAGGGACCACCTACCCCTGAAGGCGTTCTAACTTGGCACTATGTGTGGAATTCTACACAAACACACCGTAAGCACCTACAAGACATTTAGAACTTCTCCGGAAATGCTCTCGCGATCTTTGCATAGCTGAACGCCTCCAGGGGGCTCTCTGCCTGCTGGGAGCTTGCTCTGCAGCATAAGCGTACTTGAGAGATGAGTCTGAGTTCGGACCAGCTTCAGGACAGGGAAGAGGTAAGCACACAATTGATGAAAATGAAACCAGGCGAATCAGATGAAACGAGGACCGTCTCACACTTCCCTGCTGGGGGGTCCGTTTCCCTTCCACGTCATCTTTTGCTTTCTTTTTCCCCGCCCACCGTTACTCCAGAGAAAACACAAATCTTCCAGTGTGTGATAACTGGTTAGTCCTTGACCATCCGAATGACATCAACAAAGGAAACCAAAAAATGATGTGTTTTGTTTCATTTGGGAAAAACAGTGTTTACTTCTATTGACACCATAAAATTCACCATCAAATAACTGCAGCAAGTAAAGTCGCCCCTTGGTGTCTATGGGGGACTGGTTCCAGGACTCCAGGCAGATACCCAAATCCGGGATGCTCGAGTCCCTTATGGTGGCCCTCCCTCTGCATCTGTGGATGTGGAAACTTTGGATAGGGGGACCGACTGTAGTTTTAAATATTTTTATGCTTAAAAGGTATAAGCAATCCTTAAAAATTAAAACTTCCTATTCAAAGAATAAAACATTAACCAATTTGTATTTCCCTTGAACGATTCTGTCAGGCAGGCTTTGTGAATGATTAAGAGCATGTGGAGAGCAGAAGGGCAATTATAAAATTATATATATATATATATAAAAAGGCTAAATAACAAGGTTCCTTGACAGGCAGGGGCGAGAGGTGCACCTCCAGGACAGTCGCTCTAACCCCCAGTACACCCAGGACAGCCTCCCAAACCTCTTCCTTCATGTGTTTGCTGAAGGTAAATAAAAATTAAATAGTGTTTGCTCTGCATTATTTATTTCTCTTTGCACCACAAAGAGATTGTTAGCAGCAAGATATCACCAGCCATAGATGAACACACGGGGAAGTTAAACTCCGTTCCCTATGACACCTGAGTGTTTTCTGTCCCTCCAGCCAACACCAGAGCCAGATGAAGACCTAGGATTCAGACATCTGTTTGACATTGCGAAGACCAAACTTGCTCCTTGAGTGACCTACTTCTTTACTTTTCACTGGGACATTTGCATTCGTGTGGGCAGTTTTTATTTTTTAATAACGCCATAGTGTCTACTTCTGTTTAGTGAAGATGGTTCAGCAATCATCCGGAAAATTCAGATGTTGAAAGCCCCCGAATGAGAAGAAACCTAGTCATGAGGAAAGATCAGAGCTTCAGGGCTGTCAGTGGTCTAGCGGTTTTGTCTATGTTGAAAAATCGCTTCACTGTCCACCTTTTTTTTTTTAATGTCCATTATGCTGAAAACCATTCTCATAAGAATTCTTTTTCCTCTTTGGGGTTAGAGACACAGACTAGGTGAGGGGCAGAATCAAGTTCCAAAATATGTTGAAATGATTCAGCGAATACTTGTAAACCTGGTTTAGTGACTGAACACGGAGGTTTTGGGGTGTCATGATCTATTTACAATGGGGTGATGAGTAAGGCCATGGTGACCCTGCATCTCCTTGCTGTCAGATGGATGGATGTGTCAGCTGTCATGTCCTACAAGCCAGAGCACTTCTTCTACCTTAAAACTTCTCATTTTACAGTCCGTCCGCAGCTCCTGGCATGGGGGGCTAGCTAGCAGCGAATGGGACGACGACCGAGGAGAAGTACCAGGAGGGAGAGCCCCTTGGAGGACAGGGTTAGAAGCAGATGCAGAGCCGCTGGCGTCTTCCCTGCCCTCCCACTTCCGTCACGCCCTGGCCTTTCGCAAGTGGGCGACGCGTCTGTGGTCACAGTCATGGAGCGGCGGGGCCCCACCCACATCTGCGCTACCAACAGCCAAGTATTCCTCACGAGCCCCCGACAGCCTTCGTTTCGAGCCCCACACCTGCACCTCGACATTAGTAGACACCCCTGTCCCAGCCCAGCTCATCGCCTCTCTTCCTCTCTAGCCTCGTCGAGAGGCTGCTGATCCCTCCCGTTTCCCCCCGGCCAACCAACTTGTCGTGCAACACAGGGCAGCTTGGTGCCTCTTTTGGCTTCGGACATCAGGAGATCAACGTTTTCTTCAACTTGGTAGTTTTCATTGCCTTGCAATTGAAAAGAAGTCACATGGTGGAAGGTCCTTCCTTCCTTCCTTCCTTCCTTCTTTCCTTCCTTCCTTCCTTCCTTCCTTCCTTCCTTCCTTCCTTCCTTCCTTCCTTCCTTCCTTCCTTCCTTCCTTCCTTCTTTCTCTCTCTCTCCAGCTTGGAAATAATCACCAACACGGTCACTGAGGAAGGAGAAACACGTCTGGAATGCACACAAAAAAGGACCCCAGCTTCCCCTTCTTTCTTCTCCTGTGAGGTTGTTTATTGGATAAATCCGATGACTCTCACTCATGCTTCTAGTGTTAACTCCTAAAGCCGCTACCCTGAAAGGACAGACAGACAGCTTTATAAGAACATCAGGACGCCTGACTCTCCTGCGAACTTGGAAACTATGATCTGAAGCACATTCCTCCTTACCTTGCAGCTCAGACTCTTCTTTAAAAACAGAGAAGCAAGTGGGAAAAGAACCGTGATTTTAAATTATGAGACCACTTGTTTCCTTTTAAGTGAACACTCGGGTGCTAGGAACCTCCGATTGCTGATCTTAGAACTCGTAACCCAAGGTTTTGCAGGGCCTGAGACGCCACAGGGGAGCCAATTCCACGTACAAATATATCTCAGCTTGAAACTGTCAGTGTCCCCTCCCAGGGAAGTGGGAATCAAATTATTCAACAGCCACAGCCATGTAGATTTTACCTCTGAAATTGAATTCTAAATTCCGTTTGTATAAATTGGTTATGACAAGGTTGACAACGGTCCTCTCAAGAAATGAAGGGCAGCACTGTACTCAGATCAATCATTCAACAGATGACAATGACTTGTTTTCCATTTCTAAACACAAGTGGATGTGTATCTATTTAAGGCAAGTCTCCATGTCCCAGTATGCATTCTCTGAGCTGTGCAAGCCCCCAGGAGTCCACTGACTTTTTTCTTTTTTTCAGAGCCGTGCTTACTGGCAAAACCAAATGAAGCAGGTGAGTATTCACAGCATGAATGACGGAGCAGCGAGCGCGAGTCCGGAACGCGCCACTTCACAGAGCTCTTGCTGTCCGGCCGGGCTGGGCGCGGCACCCCACGCCACCGAGCGAGCGCCCCTTTCCACTCACTGATTCCTGTCCCCTTGTAGCAGCTTGGCGATCACATTACAAGTCAAGAATTTGCAAGATCAAAGGTCTGTTGCATTAATTAATGCCAATCAGCCTTCAGTAAAGCTCGACAAGTTCCAAGATGTTTCTGGGAGAAAAAAAAGAAGGGAACTGACAGCATCCGCAGTCGGCAGCTTGTGACGCCGAGGCTCGAGCCTCCGGCGTGGCTGGCTCATCCGGACCGGCCGCTTCCCCTTCCTCAAGGCAGGAGCGATGGCCTTCCTCCCGCAGAGCTCCAAGGCTCTGACTCAACCCACCTCGGGCTGTCAAGACGCACTTCAGAGATTTCTTTCTTTTTCTGTGTACAATACATTAGAAAGGTTAATAGGAGTAGCTGGATATTCTTTGAAAGAGGAATATGAAATGACAATGCTGTGACCGGCAGACAGATCTCTGGTTACAGGAGGACGCGCTATTGCTTCCGATTTGAGTAGAAGAGGAACTGTCAGCAGCACAAGCAGGGAGGCCCAGGGAAGGGCTACCTGCCGAGTTTTAGTAGCCGTGCCCAACACGCCAAACACAAGTGTTCATTTGTCCGAACCACAATGTGCTGAAATGCCAGTGTTGATGAAGACGTGTCCTACTGGCTTGTAATCCAAATAGGAATTTCTTCTGATGTTGAGAGACCCAAAGTGTGCTTTCAACATGCTAAGGGATGTTTTAGAACTTACTGATGGGTGAATTAACTTGGAATAATTAGGAGTGTTGCCGTGATACAACTCTGTACCAGACCCTCACTAGAACAGTTATGTTAGCTTAAATTAAACACAACGTCTCCTTTTGTTAACATTCGTAGCTCTTAATGAAGTAAGAATTTGATGAGTTCCATTTTAATGCAAATCAAGCAACAGAGAGAGGAGACGGCCACCAGCTTAATGTGGTGGATGGAAGTAAAATAAAAACATCAAATCTTGCATCTTCTGAAATTCTAATAACAGAGTAGCTGACAGGCTTCAGCGACGGCACAGGGGAGAGTTCCGGGCTGATACCGTGCGGTGATGGTTTCTTAGCAAGATGGTTAATTAGTTTTGATGTTGATCGGTTTTGTTAAACATGCTCTTTCTCTGGAAGCGTCATGTCGGTAACGACTCGTCCTGTCTGGTGCAGCAGCGGACACAGCAGCCAACCTCGTAACGAACTATGAATGGTGCCAGGGGGCTAGAGGTCGTGGCTCTGACTTGGCACTGTCCTCAGGTCAGCTGCTTGCTGCTACTTCATGGGACTCACCATGGAATTCTTTTAGTTATTCTGTGCTCATAAAAATTAGTATGCTTTCTTCTCTTTCTTTTTCCTCCATAGAGGACCAATGGGTTTATAGCATCCCCTGACCAGCATTATTTCACTCAGAGAAAATTAGTTATGCACGTTAATCATTATCTTTAAACCGTGTGCCCTTGACCTTGTGGAAAGCCAACCACACTGGGCCATACTGTAGGAGAGGCTTGGATTCGGTATCAAGCCAGCATGTGTCCACACGGGGTGGGGCTGATGGCTCCGACCCACGACAGGGGCTGCAGCTCAGTGCTGCTCTTCTGGGCGTGGGGAGCGAGGCTTCAGAACGGCCTCTCAGGTTGCAGTAACTGAGGTTTATGCCTGGAAATCTGTGACCCCTAAATAACGTGACTGCTGGAGACTACATTCTGGGGAGGCCCACCACCACCTCTAACGCTTGTGTACAGAGAGATGCTCTTGTGGTGATTCTCCACGGTCATGGGGAAGGGGGATCTTTCATGAACCCATACGTCCCACTACTTGTCCAGGGGGCCTCTGGCTCCCTCACTCTGTGTCCTGCTTCTGTCCACCTGATGGTCCCTCTTCCATTCCTCTGTGGCCAGAAAGAATCACTCTGTGAAAAATCAGAATGGTGATTTCGGTGGGGGAAGGGTATAGCTCAGTGGTAGAGTGCATGCCTGGCATGCATGAGGTCCTGGGTTCAATCCCCAGTCCCTCCATTTAAGAAAGAAGGCAAGGGGAAAGAATGGGGTTTGGGGAAAAAAAGCATCGTATGTGCTCATGAAAAATGCTTCCTGAGGATCTGTGAAGTGACCATTAGAAAACTTTTCAGACATTTCAGAGGCATCCTAATTTCATGTCTCTTCTTAAAAGAAATTCTTAGAAATATCTCCAAACCTTATTCAGAGATGATTGCTTTGAGTCAAATACTATATGCCAAAAGAGTATATCAATTTTTTTTTTGTTGATGTTGCTTTGTGGCCTTGCTTTAAAGGAGAGGCATAAACACAAATTGTAAAGTTACCTTCCTCTCTATAAGCAGTCATCCGTTGTTGATTTATCCTTCCATTCCTATCACTACCTTACGTTCGCCATGATGTGTGCTCGTTGTTTATCGTGGGGCTCACATGACAACCTTGGAAAAGCTTCTGTTTCTTTATTGCTCTGGCATAGAATTAAACATAGACACTAAAAAGAGAAGCAGTGTGGGAGGGCAGAACGAGGGCTGAGGTCGGAAGGCGCTTATGCTGCTGCCAGTAACCGCAGTGTGAGATGCCGAACGCGGGGTTCATTCTGGGTGTGACTGTGCTTTGGCTGGCAAATTGATTGTGCCTAATAAATGACTGACTGACTGAATGAATGATGATAAACAATGCCTGGTCTCTTCGGATCCATTTGGGCTCATCTATAAAAAGAAACGTTACTTTAGACACTATTTCCTCTAAAAGTTAGTGACTCCTAATTTAACCTAACTTTATAAAGATCTGCTTAAATCATATCCAAAAGGCAGGAAGTTAGGGATGGCTTGTGTCTTAATGTGTTAAATTCAGACTGATCACTGCATATATTTTTTGAAAATAAACACCAGGGTTGAGAAAATTTGGGGCTTATGATTGGCTACCTTTTTAGCATGAATTCAAGCGACACACACACAGCTCCCTGCACAACCACATCCCTGACTAGGTCATAACTCTGTCGTCCTGTAGACCTCAGACATGGTACGTCTCAGCTGAGGAGGGAAACGACACACACATTGTCTTATAATTTGATTCAACAAATATTTGGTAAACGTTTGCTACATTCTTTACATGTAAGCTTTCCATCTGAGATGAAGTTTCTAGATTTATGTGATGGTTCGACCAGTGCTATAAAAATCCCATTAAGGATTACATTTTGTGATCTGCAAGACAGCAAATAAAATTTAGGGGAAAATTATAAAAATGGAATAGAATTACCTTTTAGTATGAAAGCAATGTCACTCAAAGATTTGTTAGACCCATCTTCCCTTATTCTTTCCTTCCTTCCTTCCTCTCTGTTTCTTGATCAGTCAGAGGTCAGGAAGTAGTGGGGGTTAGCTATCTTCCCGTCTGCCTAACCGGCTGATGGTAGCGTACATGTAGAGACCAGAAGAAAAGAACCATCAGCTTCATTTGTATTCATTACTTACTTTAATGTAAAGCAAGGCCAGTGGGGCTGGGGGACAGTCTTCTGGAACGGAAGACGGGCACTCATCTGCCTGCTGCGAATTAGGGAGCTGAAGGAAGACTCAGTGACAGGTGGAAGAGACCTCCGTTTCTTGTCACTGACTTTTAAAATGTTCAGCTTTTCACACTGAAAGACATCTTTGACTCTTAAATGGAATCTTCTTTGAAAAATTTGATCATCTGACTACGCTTTGTTTCTCCTGAGACCTTGCCGAGTCAGGAATAGAGCTGGGTGGAAAAGTATTCCTTGGTTTTCTAGGAGGATTTGGAACTGATAGAAGTCATTATCAGTTTCACTCAATGCTCAGCTCTAGCGATCCTCAGCTGCGGACCCCTGGCTAGTTTAATGTCTCTGAGCTGAAGTTTTATCATCTGTAAATGGGGCTCCACTCAAGGATGGCTCTGAGGATGGGCCGAGGTCACTCAGGTGAAGCTGTGGGCACAGCCCAGGCACCAGATAGGCTCTCAGGCCTGGGAAGCCACCACCGATACAGGGGGAGAGGAACCAAAGTGAAACCTGGGTTCAGTGTTTCTGACTCCCGTCGGAATATTATGAAAACAATTTTAACAAAGCAACGAGCCATCGCAGCGACATTAAATCACCTCTTATTTAGCAGCACAAAAGACCAAAGTGTTAGATTTCTGGGCTAAGCCGTTGCCTGCAATATTACAAAAGTCTGATTTTTCTTTTTCCTTATGGAATCTAGAGAAAGAGCTTCCGATGGGTGTTGAGACAACGTGATGCCTCAGACACTCAAGGAAGAGCTTCCAGACCCCTGGTTCCTGCTGGCCTCGCCCGCCGCCAGGCCCTCTGCGTGAGAGCAGGCTGTGTGCCAGCTGCCTAGCTGCCACGGTCAGCGCAGCGGAACGGCTCGTGTTTTTACACAGTCCCGCCCACACCCCGCAGAGTTCTGCTTTTGAGGGTGCTGATCAGGGACACGTATTGTGTCTTTCCAGGTGCCCGTTCTCAGGAAGGCAACTGGACAAGATGTGTGTCCACAGAGAGCGCTCTGCCCCAGTAGGGGGAGGAAGTACTGCCCAGAGGTCAAGACCCTTGCCCAGCCTGACTCGGGTCGGGTCGGGTCGGGGCCGGAGCCTCGGAGACCAGGGGCGGGGTGGTGGTGACGGAGGGGGATCCGCTCGTCCTTGGCCCGTCTGAGGCGCTCCTGCTTCAGAGGGGGAGAAGGGGGGTTCTGAGCCACAAGCTGGCGGGAGCAATCGTTCTGATGGTTTCCACAAGTGACACTGGGTTGCTGAAGATAAATGAACATGAGTTGATCTGAATCCATCACTGAAATTAGAGAAATGGCCACTAAGTCCCTCTGTGTCTGCAGCAGGCGCGTCAGCCGTCCTCGGAGCTCTATTTCTGAAAGACGGCCCGAGCTACTTTTACAAGAGCTTTAAGGAATCCTCCTGAGAAACAAAACTGCGGCACCTCGTCCCAGCTTTACACAGGGGGTGATGGCTAATGGCAAAGACTTGTGAGAACAGAGGGGAATGTGCGTGTAGTCTAGAAAATGGTTCATTAGAAAAAAAAATTCCTCTGAATTCTTGTCCAAACATTGTGTCAGAAGTTGTTTCCACTCGATGGCATTTGGTACAATTCAAGGCAAACAGGTAACCTCACAGAATCCTGGTAAGGACCCCAGGGGTTTCCTTCGCTCCATTCAGTCTGTTCGGAGAGAGAAACTCTGCAATGACTCACAACTGTTCTATTCAACTGCTTAAAAGATGAGCCCTTCCAGGAGTGGGAGAGTTCATTCAAGTTAAAAGAGCTAAATTACATCTAGGTATTTCCAACTGAAGATCACAGGTGTGTTGACGTCTTAACAGATGTGGACGATATGCTCGGGCTGGCGCCGAAAGGAGCGAGAAAAAGCTTTTTATCTAAAAGTTCATGTGTCAATAACATACCCATTTACAGACATGAAAGGGCAGTGTATACTTTACGCCCTTCCTCTGTCACTTTAGTTGTGTGGCTGTGTGTTTGTGTATTATATAGAATACATGTTTGTAATCTATACCATACACAAACATGGATGATATTTTAAAAGAAGTCATTGAGATTTCAATTATCCCTATTCCCCTTAAATTGGTCAGTGCCGTCACTTCATTTATTCACAGAGCCAAAGAAATAGGGCATTTAGAAATTAAGTGTAAATACTTCAATGTGCTTCAATATCTTCAGATTATCTTTGTATTTTATCTTTTGCTCATACTTGAATTGTATATTCTTGCCATGTTAGTAGGAAAATTTATTTCATTTGTTGGGTTCACAGCAATGTCATAAATGAATAGTAACAGAGTGTAAAGTCAAGGTCACTGAACTAGACAGTACATGGTTAAGGAGGACAAATGGAAATCAGAGAAGATTTAAAGGACATGGTCATTTTTGGGGACCAAACTTTGACTTACATGGAAAAATCTTTTTCTTCCACACAAATACTTAAAGTCTCAGTGTGGTTAAGACATATACATTCATTAATCTCAAATAGGGTTTCATTTAGAAATGCTAATTTAAAAGCGAAAAAACGTATTTTCCTGCAGAACATTTCATGGCCCTGCGCAAAAATCAAATACCAAAAGCAGACCCTTCCACCCCACAGGGACCCCAGGTGGACTCAGAATAGACAGCTGGAGGCCACAGAAAGAATCCAGCTCTTCCAATTTGTGCGCTCACTGTGGGGTGCTCCCTCTGGATTCCTGGGTCACTCTCTGTGGAGGGTTAAGTGGTGAATTGAAAATAAAAGCTAAGAAAGAACTGAAATGTAAATAGGGAAATCAAACTTTGTTCCTTTGTACACTGACGATGTCTCTTTAAATCCTAATACTTTAAACTCTCTGTTATCAGCGTGTCTAGAAGCCAATAAAAGCTCTCATCGCCGCACAGTCTGACGGCAGCCCAGAGCCTTCTGAGTCTTGGGAGCACGATTAAGTCATCGTCTTCCTCAGAAGCAAACTTTTTCTTGTTCTTGTTTATAATCTTGAGGAAGTTTGTAATTCAGAACATGGTGGAGATATTTCCTTAACAAGGATTTTGACTAGAATTTTGTAACCTTCAAGTGTGTTGGATAACAGAGTATTTACCGTATTTGGGAAATCATTGAAAAATTCACACTTCTGACACCTTCCCGAATGCATCCTCACCTCCAAGACAAAGCGTAGCACCTCGGTTCACACCCACGCAGCACTCATTTTGGCTCTTCACGTGTTACATGAAGAAATAATTGAGAAATAATTTAGGTCTTACATGGCTGGAGAGTGACAGGGCTGCTGGGTTTGTGTTGACTGACAATATTATAACCTGTTATTTACACGTGGCATCAAAGCTATAGTTCAACTGAGCAATTCAACTTCCACAGATCATCAATTAAAAGTTGTCTTGGAAATAATGATGCTAATAACTCATGGTTCTGCACCGAAAGTGAGGAATTTGCCAATATAATCATTTTTGTTTCCTTCTACAGTTGGGGGGGGGTGGAATGTTCTCAGCAATTGTTGACAAGAAGAGCGTCTCCCTGGACCTTTACTGGTGACTAGATAATGTTTGCCCAGAGAATGTTATTTTTTTTAGTGAAATCTTGCTTGGAGGATCCTATCATGTCTACTGATAAAAAATTGTCTATTTTTTAAACATCGTTTTGGTGCTTTGTATCAAAAAAGTTGTGGGTGGAGCTGCCTGTCACTCCTGTGGACGCCGCCACAGGGACAGCAGCTGCCTGTTACGGGTGGCGGCTCTAGAACACGACTACTTAAAGTGAATTGGACAGTCCAAATAACTGATTGATGTCAAACTGACTTTTTCTTTTTAAAGTGACAACTAATATTTAGTCTATCAGTTGGGATAATACAAAACCAGGGAAGGGAGTTTAAGACGTCGTCCACTGTGGTCAGGTTTGTCATAGTGGATGGATGGAAGTTATCGTTTATGTCTCTGATTTCCGGGGAAACATTGGCCAGTCTTGACAAGCCCTTTCTAGTCAAGCGGACTCTCTCGTCACCTGATGTTCTAATAGCACCCCTGGCCAGGTTCCTGGGGGCACCAACATTGTAAAGTAGGGGGGTCTTGCAAGAGACAGGTGTTCTCAATCTGCCGAGGCAGGCTGATGGGAATCTGTGGACCAGTGTCTGACGTCCCAAGCAACTATGATGCTTAAAGTGTTTTAAACGATTCCAGGTCTATAAAAAAAGGGATGATGCCTAGACGTGTACCCTATATTTTTATTACAAAAATATTGAAATAATCCATGAGTTATTCCACTCTGCACCAACTATAAAAAAATACTATCAAAGTTTGACCGGCACTTTTAATGCAACAAAAAGCACCATGACCGAGGACGCTGGGAACAGAAAGTGGGGAACGTCTACTTGCTGGACGGAGGCATTTAAAACCCAGAAGCCTGTAGGAGTGCGACTTCACAAATGGTTCAATTCAGATCTTAGCTGGATCTAGTGATAGGCCCCCGCTCAGTTCAGAAGGGATTTCCCATAGCATTCTCACTGCACCTGTCGGCTCATACTTACTAAAGAGCGTCCCAAAGCTTCCGAAAGACACGTCACTTTGCCCTTGAGTGGGGGAGGGGGAGTCTGTCCACAGAGGAGAACGTGACGGCGCAGCTCTCCTCTGCTTTGTGGGGCGCGTGCCCGGCTGGCCGGGCTCCCCGGCAGCCCGGCGCACGGCGGCGTTTGGCACTAGAAGGGGCGGCGGGGCGTGCTCCGGGGCCCCGCCTGCACCCCGGGCCTGAACACAGCCTGTCTCTCCCGCAGCTCTGCCCGGACGTCCCGTGCGAGGCGCGCAAGCTGCGGAATCAGACGCTCGCTTTGCCTCTCTGCCCCCCGGCCCCCCGCTTCCTCTTTGTGTATTTATTACAGTTTCGTAACTGAATACTGAATCCTGATTATCACTGAACCTACATCGCTAAGTTATGGAGCTCCTTGGTCTTGTCAAAAGCCAGACGTGGGCTGCATAGGGTTTCTGTCATCAAAGATGTTCTGAACTGAAAATTTAAAATTAAAAAAAAAATCCTGAAATGTGTTGAAAACGAACCATTCCACCAACTCTAATGCATGTGTAAACTCACTTGGGTTGTCTGCCGCTGGATTATCGGCCCTTCACACAGGGTACTGGTTTCCACATGAGAATGGTTTATGAATTCTGTCTAAGCAGTACTAATTGTGTTTTGTTTCTTCTCAGGTCTGGAGGGGTATGTTTTCTCTCTTTGTTTTTTGTGTTCCTGTGGGAATCACAGCTTCGCATCAAGCAAAATCACCTAAGCTATTTTGACGGAGGACTGGTGTGTGTGTGTGTGTGTGTGTGTGTGTGTACATGTGTGTGTACGTGTGTGTATGACTCAGTACATTTTATGCAACGATCAGTTAACTCCATCAAAACACCCTACTGATTGGAGGCAACACTTTCCATCACAACGGTGCCCTCCGGCGGATGTGCTAAAAGACTGTGCGGGAGGGGCTGGCAGCCCCAAGGGGTCCTGCTGCGCTGGTCCGCCCCCTGCAGGTGGAACGGGAGGCTCGCGGCTGCTCTTTGACAGGAGGCCAGCAGCAGGCAGTCGGCTGGCGGAGGGTCAGACCTCGTCCTGACGGCGGTCAGGCTAGGACACCGCCGCCCGCCGCCCCGCTCTTGGGTGCAGGTTCGTTATTGCCGCAGCCCTGCTGTCGCCCCTGCACCTGCAGGGCGTGGCCCTCCTCCAGGCCCTTCGTCTCATAAAGTGGTTTCATACTCCAGCCGCTCCTGAATGAGAGCGTCGTCTTTGTACTGCAGCCTCGGAGGAGACGGGGAGCATTCAAAGGCCAGAATGGCCTTTCGGAGGCTTCGGTCCAAAACATGTCTCTCCCACGCTGGGTACCTATTCCTGAACAGGTCAATTTTAATGACAGATTCTTCAATCCGTGGTGGGCGAGACGATGGGGTGGATGGGGCCGTGGGCCTCACCTGAAAGACAGGGACACACCCATCCCGCTCTGCGAATTTCTGGTCGCGGTCACCGGCCACGCTGCGGTTATTGGAGATGGACCTCAGGGTGCTCGTGGCCACCTCTGGAGGCAGAGAGAAGGCAGCGGCGGGGTCTTCACAAGCACAGCTGGGTGACTGCCCGAACCTGGGTCCGTTGGGGTGAAAGAAGGCATAGTACATCAGCATGAAAACCACACCGGTCAGGAAGCTGCTGAACACCACGCACAGCGCAGGGATGGCAAACGCGTCTGCGATCTGGGGAGCCTTGTAGAGGTACCAGAGGGCACTCAAGGCGGTGTTTTCCAGAAGGATGACCAGGTAGTAGGTGAAGAGCCTGCAGCGAGTCCTGCCTTCCTTGACGTTGAACCAGCTGAAGATGTAGATGATTCCCACCACCATGTCGAACACGATCTCCTCCCACTTGGTGATGCAGAACTCCGTCTCACAGTGGACGATCCAGAAGGTCATGATGCACCAGTGCAGGACGATGAAGATCCCAAAGTACAGCTGGAAAACCGAGGCGAAGAGGGCGAAGGTGATGACCCTGGCGGCGATGGTGAAGAAGTGCCAGCAGAACTGGATGACCACGGCCATGTAGCTGATGGGCTTCTTGTCATCGCGAGAGTCCCGGAGGGCCTTCTGGTAAGAGGCCAGGGCCCAGGCCAAGGACACGAGGGAGGCGGCTGCTGTGAAACCTGCAAAAGCAAGCAGGAAGACGTGTCGTCAGCAGTGAGATGTGCTGTCGTCCCTGGAAAGAAGCCACGTGGGGCTGGCGGCTTGGGATGGCCTGGCTCTGACCACAGCCTAGCTCTCAATTTCTTTGGGTTTCAGCTGGACTAAACACTCAGCTGGGGCTCCAAGGATCTGTCCTTAATGGGGTCCCAGCCGTATGGAGACGTTGTGAAGCCAATGGCAGTGCCACTCAAGACCAGCGTGGCGTGTGGGGTCTGAAAGCTGGGAGGGGGTGGCAGGAGTCTGTGTACTTGGTGTGAACAGACTAGGGAGGCGGCTTTGAGGGGTAGGACTGGCGCTGTGGGCGGGGAGCGGGCAGAACTGGGGCGTTCTTTCAACGTTGCTGCTTATTACCTGCATGACTTCAGACAACCATTTAGATTGGTGTCCTTGTTTAAAAAGTGGGCGATCTCCTGGGCTCCCTGTCCCCCGTGAGATTCTGCGATTGGAAGGGATGAATAATCACAGGAAACTTGAGGGTTAGCTGGATTACCTTTCTACTTCGAGGCAAGAATAAATGCAGTCCGTTCCCCAAAAGAGAGTGAACTATTTCTTGGAAATAAGAAAAGGAGCTCACAGACCCTCGCTGGCCTTTTCTCGTGATACCTGCTGTTCAGTCTGTTCTAATATCATCTGTTACTCTTACAGCTTCCTGCTACTAAGGAGAGGAAATGTCTGCACATTGTCATTCGTCTCTTATTCTTCCACAAATTAAATCTTGTACAGAAATCACTTATCAACCACTTTTCTTGGTATGCAGCGAGCCCTGTCTGGTTAGATTCGCCCCTAAAAGTAGGTTTCTAAATGTAAAAAATCATTTTTATTGCTTCCCTCTCCTACCCTGGAAGCATCACCTCTGTGGTCCAGAGGTGGACAGGGCTCCCCTGAAGACACACTGCCCCCTTCAGGAGACAGCCCTTTGGAGAATTCCTCTTTGTCACTGAAACACCAGGTCAACCGGCATTGCAGCTGGTTACTCAACGAGCCGTGACAAGACTTACCAAGACTAACACAGTTTTGCACGTTTTAAAGTCCAGCTAGCTCTTCTTCACCAGATCTATTACTAATCCTGTGGAAATGACAGAAGAGGGGGGTGCCAAGAACTTAGGATGGAATTGTACTTTTCTTTTTATATTTTGATCGAGAAAAGCTGTTGTCTATGGACCTTGAAAAATGAATTTAAAAAATGACTATTTTAAAAAAAGATACTGAAGCAAACAAACAAACAAACAAAAAAAGCTAAAGGCAAAGGGTAAAAATATTAGCAGATAAGTAATACTTACATTTTCAAATTCATTTTCTTTGTAAGGTGTACTCTTTAATGAATACGAACCCCAAAGCAGGTAAGTAGTACTTTAAGTAAAGTCTAGTTTAAAAGCAAAAAGGACTCTTGCTGGAAAGAGCCACATTAGTTGATAGAAAAAAAAGCATTCAACTTTGATAATCATTTCTTACGCGTGCTCCTGGAGTCAGGTGAGCTCCAAAAACAATTGATAAGGAAAATCCTTTCCAACAGCCACTTCTTATATCTACTCCCAATCAAGCCAGCAGACTATCCACATCTCACACTGGATTTCCGGGTTTTTTTCTGGCCAGCACAAAGCCCTTTCATTACCGTACCTCTCGGCAGTGTTGGCAATATTTCTAGGTCAGTTAGAGGCTGGTGCACAAGGCGTTTACAGTGCTATAATTTCAGATCAGGGTACCAGTGAATAAAGGATGTTTTTCGAAGTGGTGAAAAATAGTAAAAAAAAAAAAAAAAAAACACCTTACATACATGGCATCATAAAGTTATCTGTTGTCACATTTCAAAGAATTGAAAAATTGGCTTCTTCCAAAATCCCCCGTCATCGTTACCCCTTTTACTGTTATGTCCTGAGAAAGGAGTCCAGCCTGCGTTTGGCACTCCAGGAACCTGCTATGGCAATATGCTGGCGGTGGAAAAAGGAAGATTATTTATCAGCTTTGCTTTCTATGTATCTTGCAATTTAAAAAGTCTCTACCAGGGGCAAATTTCGTGTCCATGGTAGCCGTCCAGTTTGTGAATTGTATGCTTTGGCAAGAATTAGCACTCCCCTTGTTCATTTGATTATTGTTTTCTTTTTCATCTGTTTAGCAGCTAATTTTTATAAGACAAACACATGCCTGAACAGAAAACAGGGGGCCGTCTTAGAATTAATCCTCATTACAAATTCACGTCTGACACAGGATGCTTAGTTCTTCTGCTTTTCACGAGAACCCTGTCAGCTCAGCTGTTTCACACCCCAGCGCAGACTTCCTCAGCAAAGCACTGTGTTACTGTTGGGGTAGAATTCTCGGGAACTTCTGCGGCTGGAACACGGAACTCTAAGAGCTCCTTTAGGCAACAACATTTTAACACTTTTTTATTTGCAAGTAATCATAAACTTGCAGAAAAATTGCAAGAATAGTAAAAATAGTAATTGAGAGTGTGTTGTGTACGTTATGGCTGCTATGGTCTGAGTGTTCGTGTTCTTCCCAAATTCGTACATTGAAATCCTAACCCCTAAAGGTGATGGTTTTAGTAGGCAGGGCGTCTGGGAGGTGCTTAAGCTTTGAGGGAGGAGCCTCCGGGCACAGGATTTCTGTAGAGAGCCTTAGCTGTCATTCTGCCGTGTAAGAATAAAATAAGAAGTCCTCGCCGTGAAGAGAGGAGAGCTCTCACCAGGGCAGGCTGGCACCTGATCTCAGGCTTCCGGCTTCCAGAACCGTGAACGAGACATTGCTGCTGTTGATAAGCCACACAGTGTGCGGTGTATTGTTACAGCAGCCGGAACAGACTAAGACAATGAGTCTTTACCCTAAACTACATCAGTGTCTCTTTCCTATGAAGGAGGATATACTCTTAGCCGACCTCAGTAAGTGTATCAACTTCTGCCCATTTAACTTGGGTACCATACTGTTTTTTTCTAGTCCTGCATCAATACTCCATTTTCATCAATGGACCTAAAAAATGTTCATTACAGGATTTTTCTTCTGGTACCAGATTGAGTCTAGAACCAGGTATTGCATTTAGTTGTCTTATCGATTTAGTTTTCACAGACTTTCTTTAATTTTTATGACTTGACATTCTTTGAAGAGTATGGTACCTCGAAAGAAAGGAAGAAAGGAAGAAGAAATGAGTGAAGGAAGGAAGAAAGAATTCCAAATACAGAGTCAGAAGCACAGGGAGAACGAGATATTCACAAAATGTGCACATTTCTTCATCGCTCTCCTATTCTGCTTCTTTGCAATCTCAGCCTGAGCTGCAAAAGCCAAAACACTGAAATAAAATCTGTGTTCCTGATGCATTTTTTGTGGCTTGGGTGTAAAAAGGAATTCCCGGAGAAACCCAGAGAACATGTTGTAGGTTTTATAGCCTAATTCCCTAGATGTAGGAGGTTCGGGGAATTGAACCAAACACTCTAGTTCTCTGATTCTTCAACAAACAGCATGAACCTGTGTTTTTCCTACTCCTTAGGAAGGTCCAGAGACGTTCCCCATCACAGGCCAGCCAAGGGTTAGTCCCAGAAAAACACCTGTCCACTGGCCCACGTTCACTACCAAACTGCAACTTATGAGAAGGGATCTCTTAAAAATATTACTTTGTAAAATTTCAAACATACACAATAGCAGAGAGAATAATACAACAGGTAGACCCTTCCTGCGGAATCAACTAACCGGCCTGAGTTCTGAAATCCGTCACCGGGGAAGCACGAGTTTTGGCCAGCAGGGGGCGCCATGTCTCGCTCCTCCCTGAACCTTCCAGACGCTCCTCTCCCTTTCCTTAGAGATGGAAGGGCTGTGCTGAAAGCTGACTGACAGCTGATGTTTTCTCGGCCCAGCCTGGGAAGCCTGGCCTGCCAGCTCTCCGGGGCCGGCTTCCCCTGGCCCTTCTGGTCCCGCAGCCACCCCGCCACCTCTTCCTTCCCCGGACGTACTCCCTTCCTGGAGACAAGAAACGCTGTGCTCGGCCTTGAAAAACCACCTCTCTCCGGTTAATCCCTACACATCCCTCAGTGTCCAGTTTAAGCACCATTCGTGTCCTCAGGAAAGCCTGTCCCAGCCCCTGATCTAAGCGCCCCCCCCTTCCCCCTTATAAACGCGCCCCACACCCCGTGCTCGTCACAGCGCACCTGTCAGTCCGCTTGGGTACCAGTCTCCGAAACGAGTCCATTCGTCATGGGTTGCCCCTCAAGTTGCCCCCAATCTGCCCACTATCTTGATCGCAAACATCTTGTCTTCCCTTCTTTTCACCTTATTTCTGCAGTCAGTTTAAGTATTTTTGGAGGAAATTTTAAGTATCTTCTCGCCAATGGTTTGGGAATGTATGATTTACAGCATAACCTTCCTCTTTATGGCGGTGAGATTATCACATGACCATTCATAACATATATAGTCTTCTCATCACAAACATGGTAACTTTTCCCCCTCAAGGTACACTCCCTAAACAGAAGACAGACTGACAGACAACACATTGGATTTTAGATGACAATATCACGTTGAGTTCTTGTCAAAAAACCTCATGGTTTCCTTAGTGGCTGGGAGGCACACAACTGTGGACAAGTAAAGAAGGAGCGAGTGTTTGGGGGGCCCTGCTGTGTGCACAGGGGTGAGCCAGGTCTCTTCATCCCTTGTCCAATTTAAATTTCAGGATAACACTCTGAGGCCAGCACTGTTTTGCACTCAGGGAAACAGACCCAAAGAGAGGCTAAATAACTTACCCAAGCTGATGTGATTAGCAAGGACAGCAGGCATCTGAGCTCTCTGTTCTGTCTCCAGACCCTGTCCCCCCCCCGCCACTGGTATGGGATCAGCACCCACAAAAGGCGAGATGAGGTGTAGACAAGAACGGGAGGCCTCGAACTTCCCACCACCTGAACGTGTGGGCAACAACACGGCAGGATGGAGGTGACCCCGGAATAGTGCCACCGCTCAGACATCTGACTCCAGAAGGGCTTCCATCAAGCCTGCTCCTTCAAGCTCACAGTGACCCTCCTTGTTCCCAGGCCAAAGGATCCCATTTTGGGTTCTTTTCACAAAGTGGATCAGAAGCGTAAGCACCTGGGAGGAAAGCCATGTTTTTCTCGTCTTCAGCTTTCCTGGAGGAGAACAGCCCTCCTAGTGCTCCTGATTTTTTATTGGAAGAAAAATGCTGCCCAATTTGAGTTGATTATATGAGCCCAGAGTAGCAGGTCACGAAACCAGAATGGTTTTCCATTTCTTCAGTGTGTTCAGAGCTTGTCTCTTAGCTACAGGTATAAAAGCAGGAGACCTGCTTGGCTGGACTCCTATCGAATTCACCCAGTTGGGAGAATGTAATAATTGAAAAAAAGTTGAGCCCCCTCCGCTGTGATCTTTGTTGAGTGAGGTAAAGGGAAGGAAAGCAGTACAAGCCCCATGGGATCTAAGATGCTCTGTACCTCCTTGCATTGAAACCACGTTATCTCTGTTTTAAACCTTGTAATAGTTCTGATTAAAAATGTTTAAACACTTTAATGTTTAATTTTGGTAGGGATATGCATTCTCTTCATAATCCATCCTGAGAATTTCAACTCCTTTGCAAGGCAAATTGTAAGGCTGCCAAGACGTTGATAAGGAAGGGAAACACTGAACTGAAATTAAAAAAAAAATCTTAATATGAAAGCAGTTGAAGAAATTTGTTGGGAGAAGCAAAGTGTCTCCCATCCTCCTTAAGAAATGTGGAAAGTTATTTCTTTCTGATTGGAAAAAAGAAAATCCTAGATGACCTCATGTAGCTCCAGCCCATTTTTAATCTTTAATTTTATTATTTTTAGATTTTTATTAAAATTTCCCAAGAAGGCAAACATTCGGTGTGTGGGAATTTGAAACGTCTAATACTTTTTCTCTAGGAAAGAAAACGTTCTGTATTTAGGAGAAGGCAGGAAGTCACTGTTCCTTGTATAATGTTACAAACTGCATGGCTAAATTTACATCGAAAATAAAAAGATGATGGAAATTACAGCTCAAAAGACAAAAAACAAATAACCTGAGATGCCCAGTAGAATTAAATTTTCCTTTAGAACAAGTTTATTTTCCATACCATTTTTTTTTTTTTTTTAACCACCACACTATTTTTTCTTGAAGTTTTTCCTCCATTGGATGGTAGGGGGTGTAGTGGAGCAAAATGAAGAGGAAATCAATACAAACAGCTCATACAATTTAATAACAAAAAACCAAAAACAACCCCATCCAAAAATGGGCAGGAGACCTAAACAAGCAATTCTCCAGTGAAGACATACAAATGGCCAACAGGCACATGAAAAAATGTGCAACATCACTGGTTATCAGGGAAATGCAAATCAAAACTACAATGAGCTATCACCTCACACCAGTCAGAATGGCCATCATTAAAAAGCCCACAAATGGTAAATGCTGTAGAGGGTGTGGGGAAAAGGGAACCCTCCTACACTGCTGGTAGGAATGCAGTTTGGCACAGCCACTATGGAGAAGAGTATGGAGATTCCTCAAAAAAATAAAAATAGACTTACCACATGATCCAGAAATCCCACTCCTGGGCATATATTCAGAGGGAACTCTAATTCAAAAAGATACGTGCACCCCAATGTTCATAGCAGCACCATATACAATAGCCAAGACATGGAAACAACCTAAATGTCCTTCAACAGATGACTGGATAAAGAAGCGGTGGTATATTTATACAATGGAATACTACTCAGCCATAAAAAAGAGTAAAATAATATTATTTGCAGCAACATGGATGAACCTGGAGATCGTCATTCTAAGTGAAGTAAGTCAGACAGAGAAAGAAAAATACCGTATGTTATCACTCCTATGTGGAATCTAAAAAAAGAACGAAGAAGACACTAATAAAGTTATTTACAAAATAGAAACAGACTCACAGACATAGAAAACACACTTACTGTTACCGGGGGGAAAGGAGGTAGGAAGGGATAAATTGGGAGCTTGAGATTTGCAAATATTAACTACTATATATACAAATAGTTAAAAACAAATTTCTTCTGTATAGCACAGGGAACTATATTCAATATCTTATAGTAACCTTTAATGAAAAATAATATGAAAAGGAATATATGTATATATATGCATGACTGGGACATTATGCTGTACACCAGAAACTGACACATTGTAACTGACTATACTTCAATAATAAAAAAAAATTTTTGAAAAGCGGGAATCAGGGGCAGAGACAGGCAGACAGGAGCTGTGTCCTCCTCTCCCCTGGCAAAGAGGGATATGGATGGACAGCAGCCAAAATAGAATAATAGTTAAAAATACCCCGATACGTATCAAACACGTCTGAGTGGCTGCCTTCCCACCGTTGCAACCTCCTCTGCTCCCCACAGCATCACTTCTTCTATTTTGCCCATTTTACAGATGAGGAAAACAAGGCTTAGGGAGGTGAAGTAGTCTCACCAAGGGGCAGCAACTTCTTCCTGTAAGGGACCAAATAATAAATCTTCTGGGGTTTGTGGGCCACACGGCTCTGTCGGAGCCTTCGGCTTCGGCACTGCAGGGGGTTAGCAGCCTTGGACAGCACTCACATGGGAGAAAAGACAGGCAGTGGGGTGAATGTGGGCCACGGGCCTTAGCTTCCTGACCCCTCGTCTAACCTGTGGACACGTTTTTAACAAGCAGCGGAGTTAGGGTTTTACCCATGTTTCCGACTTTAAAGTCCTTACTCTCTTCCCTAAACTCATTGAGATATTTTGGGCCAATGATGAAACCTGGGGACTTAGGGGACACTTTTTGAAATGGTTATAGTGTGTTCACGGCCTGAACTGAAGCCCTGAATTGAGGCCCTGCCACCCACCACCCAGCCAGAGAAACCAAGTCCCCGGAAACCTCGGTGGCGCGGGGTGAACTCGCCTCTTGAAGGTCAGCGCTAAAGCTCCCTGCGAGGAGTGCGGATGTCTGGCCTCAGTAGTAAACTTCCTCATCATTTCAAGGAAAACAGGTGGGCATTTGTGAAGTCAAAGGGCAGGGCGGCCCCCTGGGTCAGGCTGGCCCCTGGCTGCAGGAAGGCTGGCTCCCCCCCCCCGTCGGGGCCCCAGCCACACCAGCCGAAGCGTCTGGGACAGAGCCTCTGGCTGTTTCTCTTTCTCATGTCCCCAGGGTGCCTCTGCAGGCTGCCGCGCGTGTTAAGTGTGACGGCCCGTGTGCCTCAAATCACCTGCTCGTGTCACCAGTATTGACAGTTACTGGCCTATTTAGAAGGGCCTGTGATTCAGGGAATCCACGGGATAGTGACAGAGTCTGGGTCCCCCGGGTTTATAATCAAGTGTTAATTCTGATGAGACCTACTGTCTAGTCACCCGCATTCAGAGCTATTCATGCTTCGAGGACTTGGAAGGGGGCCCAGAGGATGCAAAACGGTGATGCTGACCCTGGGTAAATAAAATGAACAAGAGTGAGGCAGGCTGGGGCGGCAGGGGAGGAGGGCTGAGGCCCTGTGGGGTGGCACTGGCATGTTATGCTCGTGGTGACATGAGATGGCATAAATACTTGCGCTCACAGACATGGGGAGCCAAGCACTTGTCTGGTGGGAGAACCTGCTGAGTGGGACTCTGCCCTCGCCGAGGACACGCCACCCATTTGTGCAGACGTGTGCTTGGCGCTACCTTTCAACGATAAAAGGATAATAGATTCGCATCCTGAAGGCGCAGACCCAGGTCCTCCCCTTTCCCCCCTCACCCCTCCCTCCACTCTTTCCTCTGATCAGCGTCTACTGAACACATCTGCAGGGCCAGGCGCCCAGGACATGGACGTAGTTCCCTAGAGGAACAGCAGGCCTGTGTGGAAACACACACGTGCTGGCCCAGCCTGGTGAGCGGGGGGAAGAGGAGCGGCCTGCGCCCGAAGGATGCTCTGTCTGGGAGGGAAGGCAGCCCAGGAACGAGCCGGAGCTGGAGGTGTGGCCGAGGCCGGGTTCGGGGTGTTTGGGGAGGAGCAGGGAGCTGGCCAGAGGACGCCAGGAGACCGTGGTCGTGCGGCCCCCCCCCCGCCCCCGCCCCGAGCTGTCCCCAGGCCGCTGTGAGGTCCCCATAAAGGACAACGGACACTTCATTTATCTGCTTCCCACGGCTTCTTTTTCCTGGCTTTATTCCTCAGACGATTTCTGGCAGGAATGGATGCTCTTTAAATTAAGAAGCCTTTCACACGCTGTAGCTTTCTCCAAGGATCACCAATGTCGAATTGGAGGGTTCTTGAGAGGTTCAGGGAAAGAGGCCCTTTTGGGGGTGGGGGTGGGGCCGGAACCCCCAGCTTCTGCCCTGTTTTCGGGTGTCCTGTCCTTTGCATCACCTCGTTTTCACTTTGTCAATAAAAGGGACACGGCTTGCGCTGGGGCCACTTCATACTGCAGCAATAAATTGTGCTTTCAAGCCCGGCAAGGCCTTTCTAGGTGATTTACAAAAAACGCCCGAATACGCGGAGCGCGAGCCATTTGTAGCATCATCTGTTCTCGGGGCTGGACTGGCTCCGCAAGCCGACCCGCCAGGACGCGAGGGCGCGCAGGGGCGCAAAGCTGGGGGTCACCGGCCTCGCAACCCGCGCCCCGCTCCCAGCATCTCCTGTGGGGTGGGGGTGGGGACCGCCAGTGCCGCCCCCCCCCACGCCCCCCACCCCGAAGTAAGACACCGAGGGGGGTCCCGGGAGCCTGCGCCCCCCGGGGGGGTGGGGGGCGGTGCTGCGGCTGAGTCGCCTGTGCAGGCTGGGCTCTGCCCGACGGGAGAAAGCGCCCCACTGGCTGTGAACGCACTTTGTAAACTATGAGAGTTTTACAAATACTAGGTGTTACCTTCATTGCTCAAAAATAAATGCAAAGGAAAGAACCTCACAGTCCGGATTACTGAGGAGCACCGTGAAATTTCTTTTAATACGTCTCTAGGTGTGAGAGACGCCTTCCTTTCCAAAAGGTGGCCTCAGACCTGGCAAGGGCTCTTCTGGTCTTAGAGGACAAAGCGTCTGGCACATCGGCAGTTCTTAAACCTTGGGAATGATACCCAGCTTGCAGGTCCTCTGTCCAGGGGAGCTGAGCCGCATCCAACCAGCCTCTTCTAGCACAACCTTGTTTTACAAATAAACAGGCCTCTCCCCAGCTCAGGTGAGCCAGCTCCACGTGCACCTTCGTGACTACAGCGAGGCTCCCCACCGCGCCTGCTGCTATGAGTACAGCGGTCCCCTTTCAGAGCTGTCATAGTTTGAGGTGCCCTTAATATTTTGAGCCACAAAACTCTGGGGAGACACACTTACTTGAAATGACCTATGTCACTGCTAGTTTGGGATGATTATAGAGATTTACTGACAGAGTCAGTAGTAGAAAGAAAGAAAAAAAGAAAAAGAAAGAAAGAAAGGGAAAGAAAGGGAGAAAGGGACGACTGGATGAAGGAAAGAAGGAAAAGAAATTTAACTCAGTTTAGAAATTACTGCTGGAAGTGTGAGTTCACAGCGAAGTTTTGACTTTGACAGAGTTGAGGGCATGCTACCCCAGAATATGACACGTTGGCATATTAAATATTTCAGGCTGAAGGAATTTGAGAAGCAGCAGGTTCAGAAAGTATTTCCTGGCCTTTTCCTGAAACTTGTTACGAGACCCTCATGTGAGCGGTGTCCTTTCCATCCCAGGAAGAAAGGAGCATCCTTATCTCCAAAGACGGAGGGGCTCGGAGGGGCACGTCTGAACCACCAGGCCCTGCTAAGCCCCCCAGGTCACTACATGCCCTTGGCTCCCACCCAGGGTGCTCACGCACGTTTCCATGACATTCCCATCTTCATCAAAATGCTTGGGTTTATCTGTGTTTCTTTGGGTCTTCATTTCCTTATGAAGGCTTATGTGTCACGTAAAACTTCTATTAAATACACTTGTAAGCTTTTCTCTTGTTTATCGGCCTGTTGTTATGGGGGCTCCAGCCAAGGACTTAGAAGGATAGAAGGAAAAGATACTTTCCTGGTCCAGCAGCTCTTATAAATCAGCTGTTTAAAGCAACATCGCGAGTAGTGATGAAGGTCACTGATAGCAAAGGAGAACCCGCACCAGGTGACAGGTCTCGAGCGACAGCCCCCCTGACCTATCCGGGATCTGCAGGGTCTTAAACAGAAGGGAGGGGAGGCAGGCCTACTGAGACTCTCCCGGTGACCGAGAAAGGTGACGTTTCTCAATTTGGGTAACATTTGATATGTGTTTGTCACTAAATTGAGTTCAACAGTATGAACAGACATTCAGCTGTTTCATTTCCATCCCCCACAGTTTATCTATTCAAATTGGCTTCAGAACTATTTCAGACTTCCTCCTTTCGTTGAACAAATGGAGAGTTGCTTTATGTGCAGAAGCACCTGAAAATCAGGGCAGCACGTGGGTCCCCAGTGGTCGGCAGCGGGAGGTGGGAAGGCCATCAGAAGCCTGGGTAACGAGGAGGAGGCCCCTCTCCACCGCCCCTTTTACACCCTTGTGCTTGCTCTCAGGTTCCCTCACACCTCGCTCGCTCGGCCCCACAAAGCGTCTGGGCGCCTTCCTAGCCCACCTTGGCTCTACCACCAGGCTAACATTGAGAACCCTCAGGAGATCCTAGTCCTCCACCTCTTTTGAAACTTTTGGGGTTTTGGACACATATCTGGGCCTAGATCTCCATCGCGTTTCCCCTGCTGAGAGCTCTCTGACGTCTGCTTGAGCCACCCCCTTTGGAAAACCCATCCTGCCCCCTCCCTGCTGGTCAGAAGCTCTGTCCTCCTGCACCTCCTCGTGTACACCTTGCTTTCAATTTCTGAGCTGTTTATTAGCTTTCTTTTTTTGTGAGATCCATGAAGGTAAGTACTCAATCCTATTCATTCTTATACTCCCAGAGACTCTGAAAATGCTTAGCACACTTGATAATGACTTGATAAATTGCGCTGACTTGAGCTGCACTGCATTGGGAGGTGCTCTAAATTGGGGTATTCCTGGCATGTCATGCTTGCCTGTAAGAAAGATACAAATGACCTGGGTCTGAGACTGTTTATTAGTGCCCTGGGGCTGAGCTCACCCTAAGGGACAGACTATATAAAACACAAATCATCCAGATTCCCATGCCCATTCCTTCTCTAAGACATGTTCCTAATAGGACAGAAGTAAATTAAATGCAAGCCATCACCAGGTGTAAAGGCTTTTCAATTAGGATTTTGCACGCTAGCAAGCAAAGAACAGCAATTTCCCAAGACAGAGACCTTTAAATGGAAAAGACCAACTCCAGATTCAAAGCCCTCTCTCAGTCCTCTAAAATTGACCAGAAGAATTATTTTGAGCTTTCTAAAATACATATGGGGCGATTTTGTTTGCATTAAGGAAAACTGAAGTCTGAGTTCTCAACAAAAATCCCTGAAATTATACACATTCCAGAATCTTTTGATTAGTACGATATAAGGAATGGCACAATTTGGAGACGCTGATACACAAGTGGTCCAGTATTCATGGTAATTACACGATCACTCTGAAACAAGTCTATTTCAGTTTATTCTGAATGATAAACTTATAAAAAGAAGATGAGGCGGATGACTATCAAATAAATACTGTGAAGTAAATGATTAATAGAGAATAAGGAAAAAATACAGGAGGGACATCACAACTCTAGGCTAATATTATTATTCTAAGTGAGCACTTAAATTTATGTCTGAGCTTCCCAGATGCCAGAGGAAAGAAAATGGGCGAAGTAATTCTCACTGTTGAATAAAAGCAAGTACTGCTTGTCCTGGTAAAATATTCCAAAAGTGGTGAACCAGCAAATGCTGCATTCGCAGTCCATGATTTCCACTGTAAACTTTGCCAAAAATCTAAGAAGGCTTATATGCACAGTAGTCTGTTCTGCCTGGGCTTTCCCCTCAGGAACGGAGAAACGACAGAAAGGACCTAAAATCTGAATCAAACAGGGTGTGGAGCCAGCTCCTATCAGACATTAAGAGGGAAAGGGGATGAGAATCATGCACATAAGTGAAGCAGTGTGTGTGTAATATGGTCTCTACATTGAACAAAGTTGGAGGATACAAAATCAACATGTGAAAATCAGTTGCCTTTCTATATACTAATAATGAACCATCTGAAAAGGAAATAAAGAAAATGATTCCATTTATAATAGCTTGAAAAAGAATAAAATAGTTAGAAATAAACTAACCAAGGAGGTAGAAGGCTTGTACACTGAAAACTACCACATGCTGCTAAAAGAAACTAAAGGCACAAATAAATACAAAGGTATCCGTGTTCACGAATTAGAAGACTTTATATTGTTAAGATGTCAATACCACCCAAAGTGATCTACAGACTCAATACAATACTTACCAAAATCCCAATTCTTTTTTTGCAGGAATAGAAATATCCATCCTAAAATTCATGTGGAATCTCAAAGGACCTTGAAAAGTAAAAAAAAAACCTTGAAAAATAATAAAGTTGGGGGACTCACACTTCCTGTTTTTAAACTTAGTACAAAGCCACAGTAATCAAAATAATGAAGTGCTGGCATAAAGACAGGCACTTAGGACAATGAAAGAGAACGAAGAGCCCAGAGTTAGACCCTCAAATATATGGTCAAGTAATTTTTGACAAGGGTGCCAAGAGCATTCAATGAGGGAAAAATGGTCTTTTCAAACAACAGTGCTGGGGAAATTGGATATCCATATGCAAAAGAATGAAGTTGGATTTTAATTTTGCACCATGTATAGAGATTAGGTAAAAAAGACTGAAGACCTAAATGCTAGAGCTAAAGAACTATAGAAGTCCTAGAAGAAAACATGGGGGAAGATTTTGCTTTTGGCAGTGATTTCTTGGTATGACACCAAAACACAGGCAAAAAAAAAAAAAAAAAAAGATAAATCAAACTTAAAATTTAAGACTTTTGTACATCAAAGGACCCTATCAACAGAGTGAAAAGGCAACCCACAAACTGGGAGAAAATAATTGCAAATCATGTGTCTGATAAGGAATTATTACTCAGAACATATAAGGAACTCCTCCCATTCAACAACAAAATCCCAAAGAACCCAATTAAAACGGGCAAAGGACTTGAACAGACATTTTTCCAAAAGAAGATGCAGAGACGGCCAAAGAGGACATGAAGAGATACCCAGCATTACCAACAACTAAAGAAATGCAAATCAAAACTGCAGCGAGATACCACTTCACCCACTAGGATGGCTATTACCAAAAAACAAAACAAAACAAAACAAAAAAAAACAGGAAATAACAAGTGTTGGCAAGAGGGCAGAGAAGTAAGAACACTTGTAGACTGTTGGTGGGAATGTTAAGTGGTGCAGCTGCTACGGAAAACAGTACAGCAATTCCTCAAAACTAAACATACAATTACTGCATGAGCCAGCAATTCCACTTCCGGGCATATGCCCAAAAGAACTGAAATCCAGGTCTTGGACAGTTATTTGCACACGAATGTTCATAGCAGTATTATTAACAATGGTCAAGAGGTAGAAATAACCCAAATGTTCATTGACAGTTGAATGAATGAATGGATAATAAATGTGGAATATACGCAGTGGAATATTATTCAGTCTTAAAAAGGAAGAAACTTTGGACATATGCTACAACGTGTAAGAACCTTGAACACATTAGATTAAGAGAAATAAGGCAGCCACGGAAGGACAAATATTGCATGATTTCATTTATATTAGGCACCTGGATGAGTCAAAATCATAGAAATAGAAAAAGGTCAGTTTCTAGGGATTAGGGATGAAAAATAATTGTTTAATGTGTACACAGTTTCTATTTGGGAAGATGAAAAATTCTGGGGATGCTTGCAGGTGATCATTGCACAGTGATGTGAATGGGCTTAATACCACTGAACCAGGCACTTAAAAATGGTTAAGATGGTACACTTTATGTTTTGTGTATTTTATCACAATAAAAATAATCAGGGGCTGTTTCTAGTTAAACTGAACAGTTAAAGCAGAAGTTGCGCATTTTTATTGAGTATCAGATTTGGCAGCCAATACATTTACACAGTTTCTACACAGTTTTTAAACATATTTGAGTTTGCTGCAAAATTGACTAGTTTCTCCAATCAGCCGTAAGTCCTAGATTACCTTAAGTATTAACACCTTGTCTATTTCACCAAACTCATTACCTGCCAGGACCCCAAAGTTACTTGGGCTTGAAACCCATGTAACTCCCCCTTGATTTCTCCTACTCTGCCCTCTTGCCAGCACATGTCTGCAAGGTGAGGAGCTGTCCTTAGTCACCCCTGGGAACACAGGGTAGAATGACAAGAGGTTGGATTTGGGACTCTGTTTAGACAGAGAACTGAATGCTAGCTTTGCCCTCATCAGCCCTAAGGTACATGGAACTTGTTTCCTTATTGGTAAAATAGGGTTAATAACAGTAATTTTGTTACTGGACTTTGGGAAGGTTAGATGAGATCGTAAATACAAAAGCGCCGAGTACGTGCCTGCAGGCACCAGAGCGTTCGGCAAATGCTGGTTTCTTTCTTTTCTTTGCTTCCATGAGTGATGAGTCTTCGTGCCACGGAATGGTGCCCGCGCCGTGCCGTTTTCACAGGTTCGCGGTGAGGGAAGACGAGGAACCTGATCTTGGTGATTTGCATAAGGGTCTCTTGCGGTTAGCTAAACTGTCAGGTCCTGAGTGACAAGGACTGGCTGGCCTTGTCTTTCATCTGTAGGTCTCACAACGCTGCTTAATAAATGCTTAGAGAATAAAGATTGAATTTTGTCGAAGTGGTAAAACACACGTCAAAATGGCATTCACCTAGCTCTGATGAAAGGGAGGAAAAAATAGGTCATTTGGACCTTTGGGAATAGAATATGGCTTTCGATGCTAGTGAAGATAATACTTTATGCTCGCAGAAACCTAGAGAAAAATTAAAACTAGGGAAAAAAAGGGAACTCAAGGATTAAGATCTTATTACTCATTTGCCCCTTCTTACTGCAATGCTCTCATTTCTTTAAGATTTTTGGCCCAGTTTTCAGGAACAGATGTCTTCCCCAGATCTTTGACCAACTTGCTCTGAAACCTGCCCTTCCCCCCGGGGTACAGAGACTTGCAGGGGCTACATTGTAGGCAGTTACCGCATTTCCTCTCACCTCAACTCTCAAACCCTAGAGGAGTCGGAGGGAAGAAATGAAAGAAGAAAACAAATGCTGTCAAATTTTGATGCTGGCTATTATTTTCTTACTTTCAAGAGATATGCATGCTCTCTTTCCTGCAGAGATGATATAAACTGCAGGAAAACCTCTGGGCTCCATCCTGCATGCCAGGTGTAGCCCAGACAGAATACAACAAACTCAGAAAGAAGATCCGTGGGCTAGAGACGGAGCGACAGCTGGATAGTTAGCCGACCACTGTGCAAATACATAATTAGAGATCAGATTAGTATTATTGGTGCCGGGTGGCCCTCCCTGCCAAGCTGCTGCCGTCAGGGGCTTTGAACGCTCCCCATTATCTCTGCAACTTTCAGCTCGTGGTCTGATTGGTCCCAGGAGTCATGTCACAATAGGTCACAGCAGATGTGGAGAGCCAGCTCTTTCTGCTTGTTAACCACCCACCCTTTTGGGAACACTTCTCAGGTTCTCACCTTGTAAGTTTGCAAAAATAATACCAGAAAGGATATTTTACCCATCATTATTTTTTCAAAGATGAAGCCCTCTGGAGCTGAAAAAGCTCTGCTCCTGGAGTCCCAAGGATTAACCAGTGTGCGTCACGTGGTCGGCAGGAAATGCTTTCCAAATGGCAGGAAGGACAATATTCAGAAAAAGTTGCATTAATTTAAGGAACATGTTAATGACCCATTTCTTTAATGAACCTCTATACTCCAGGCATTTAAACGAGTGGTAATGACTCCTTGATTTCAAGTAATAGTAATTTTCTAAATGTTTTTTCATATATTGTCTTAATGCAGACCGTGGTTTGAAGTTTTTCACATGTGGTGCTCAACCTTTATGCCTATAGTTTTCATAAGATGACTGTCTAGAAGCCAGTCAACACTCCTGGTTTCTGAAGATATTAAAGTGTTCGCATCTAAACAGAAGATGACCAAATTTAAAAAGATGGCATTTTATCTTGAGTTTGATTCAAATATCAGCAGATATATTTGTGGAGGCTTGATTTATGGCCGATGAAATCTTCCTTCTCACTCCAAGCTTTGCTGCCTAGGAAGGCACTGGAAAAGTCCAGTGGTTCCACGCAGGGTCTCCTGGGCACGCTGCCTGGGTGGACTCCGGTGCTGTGACATTAGGCAAGTCACTTCACATCTCCGAGTCTCAACTTCCTCATGGACAAAACCGGGATCCAGTTACTCAGCAATTTTTCATGAACTCCCATTTCCAGGTTTTCAATGTGAGGGATGTAGCAGTGAGCAAACCCTAACATGTCCTGCTCCCCCAGAACTTAGATTTTATGGAGAGAGGATGCAATAAACACATATCCACGAGGGTGGACGTGTTCTGGAAGAAAATTAAACCGGGAAAGGGGGCTGGAGAAGGATGGGTAGGGAGGCTAGTTCTCTGGGGTGGGTGGAAACCCGCGCAGGATGGGACGCTCCGGGACAAGTCCTGTGGGGCCTGGAGGTGGGGGTGACCGTGCAGAAGGAGGACGCGGTCATCATCCCAGGTCCTGAGATGGGGCTGCCTGTCCGTTAGAGGAACGGCAGGGAGGCGGGCAGGGGCCGGCTGCAGGAGCCGTAAGCCCAGCGCCAAGTGGAGGGCGGGGTGCTGGCCCGGGCGGAGGGTCCTCTGTCCTTCCCGTGGGTCACCCACCGCGGACGAGAGAACCTGAGATTGCGGCCTTCTCGGGCCAGGAGCGCGCGGGGCTGAATGCGCGCTGGTGCCGGAGCCTGCGAGGTGCTGGGGGCCCGCGGCCACCCGGGGCTCCCGGCGCCCGGCCCAGGTCCCCCCCCCGGGAGTGGGGGCGACGGGACTCCGTCGGGCCAATGGGGAGGCGGCGGCCGGGCGGGTCCCAGGGGCTGGGGCGGCAGAGCGCATCCCCGGAGGCAGGACCCCCGGGCGGCGGCGGCGTCCCGCCCTCGCAGGCGCCGTCGCACCCCCACAGGTCTTCGCCCGGCGCCCGTTCAGAGGAAAAATTACGAAGCTACCGGGCTGCGCACAGAGCGTTAAACCCGAGCGGGCACCCTTCGGAGCGGGCGCTGCGCCCCCGCTGGGTGGGCGGCGCAGGCCGGGAGGGCGAGGCTGCGGCTGGAGCGGTGAGCGCGGGGCCCGCGCCGGGGATGCGGGCGGAGAGGAGGCCGCGCCCGGCCGGAGGGGCTGGCGGGCCAGCGCGGGCCTTGGGGTACCCTCTGCGACGAGGGGCGGGAGGGATGGGCGGGTCTTGGGCCAACGGCGGTAGGATCTCCCCCCATTCGGCTTGGGCTTGTGTTTTTAAAAGGTCACCGTGGCTGTTGTGTGGTCCTTGCAGGGGACAAGGACGAAAGCCGGGCTTCCCGCTAGGAGGACGCCCCCAGAATAAGCCATGCAAGCGCACAGTCCCCAGTTTCCAGCTCGCTGATGGTCTGGGTGTGGGGCGAGAACGAACTGCAGAGGAACCTGGGATGACGCCAGAGTTCTGGCCTGAAAAACCAGAAGAACGGAGTTTGCGTTTTCTGAGATGGGGTCTTCCTGGGATGAGCATAAAGATAATGGTACGCACCTCGCCGGGCTGTTTTGAGGGTAGAAAAGTCAATAAAACTTAGAACAATGACATGTAATACATACTCAACAGATACGAGTTACTTTCTCCCCGAAGCAATAGCACATTGAAAAACCCCGCAGAATAGATAAGCTGCATATTTGTCACTCCGGTCCACTTAAGAAATAATAAAATAATAAAAACAACCCACAGCGGTTTGGTAAAATTCTCATCAGAGCCTTTATCTAATTGTGTTTTGATTGGCACATCCAAGTTTATACTCAACCTCTTACGTGACTTTCCCCATTCAGAAGCAGTGCTAAAGATAATGAGGAAATGACAATTTGATAAATGGGTATCTGGGAGATGCTGCTTGGAACTGTGAGTTTAGAGCTCAAAAAATATTTTGTACTGATCTCTGAAGAGAAGAGAGACACTTTCATGCACAAAACTGCATTGATAAGTCAAATTCCTTACCCTGAGTCCCATGGAATGAAAGTGTTTACTTAACTTTCAGGTATGGGGTTGGGGAGTTCTTGTGCAAACTCTTATAGACTTCATTTTCCAGGTGAAATTCACCGCTGAAGGAAGGACAGATTGGGTAGACTGGCGTGGGAATTTGACTTAATTTTTTCCCTTACGATTATTCAGATTTCCTGAATAAATCCTCATGCATCAAATGCGACTTTTCTTATGATGGGATCGTAATTTATGAAAATACTTCAAGCATTTGAGAACTATCACACTAGGAAAATTAACCCCCCACTTCACCTGGAAGTATGTATCTAGTGTCTTGTTTGAGGTGGATGTGTAGTGTGCATGACACACAGATACTCAAATTCCAAATCGCAGTCAAAAGCCAAATTGATTGCTTTTTGGAGTCGAGCTTTCAGTTTTAGTTTTTAAGGAGGATAACTGATCCAGACTTTCCTGTGATTTCAGGTTGGTTTTATAATAAAAATATGCGTTGCTTATGTGAGTACTCTGCAACCCTGAAACGTTATTATCAATGCCCTTAATTTTTAGATGAATAATCTGAAACTTAGGAAGCTGTTATAAGATCCCTTTTCTAAGGGACGGAATCAGAATTTGAACCCAGATCTTTGGCTGGATCAAAGGCTGATACTTTTCAAAAACTACAATATGATTGCTTTCTGGGGGCGGGCGAGCTGCTGTTTAAAGAGATACTGGTGTTAGTTTCTGGTCCAGGAACTGGCTGAGATGCTGAATAAGAGATAGTGATTCTGTTGGATGTGGAAAGGTTTCCAGAATCTTAATTTCTATCCATTAACCATCATTGCTTAGAGGGATTCTCCTTAACCTGACTAGCTCCATCCACTCAGTATGCAAGTACTTACTGCCTTTATTGCTATTACTTAAGATATGCCTAATGCCTACCACTGCCCTGGGTTTCTTACAGATGTATTGTATTACCAAAGCCTGCAGTGCCAGTCGAGCTCCCACAGGGTCAGCAGGGGAGCCTTCACTAAGCAACTGAATTAATTTATAAGCAAACATTTTTGAGTTTGTATTCTCAAGTTAATTTGATCTCTTTGTTATGCCCAAGGCAATTTTCCTAAAACATTTCTCATATGCTGCTTCTGAGGTGTGTGAACATTTGCATTTGGTAAAGAACCTCCTTCCCTGTGAATGGACAGATACAAAGGTTATTAACTCACACAGTGTTTGGGGACCACAAGCAATTAATATTGAAGTGAGCAGGGAATCAATACAGTCTTTGTTTCATCCCTCCCTGAATGGGAAAACGAGAGCCGGGTGGATGGGGAGAGCTGTGGAGTAAAGGGCAGAGGCAGCGTCACAGGCTGTTTCTGTACGATCTGCCCAGATTTCCATTCACCTGTTTATTAACTATTCATAACAAAATCCACAATGATTTATGGTGAGTTTCCTCTGTGCCAGACCCTTTTCTAAGAGCTTTATAAACTAGAGCTCCTTTAATTCTTGCAGTCACCCTGTCAGATAGGTACTACTATCACCACTATTTCATAGCTGAGAGCAGTGACTCTTAGCAGGTGGACTGGCTGGCCCCGTGAACTCTGCCAAGTGTCCTCTGTTGAAACGGCTCCTACTTGGCCTTTCACACTCTCCCCTAAGCCCCTGTGGCCGGGAACCTGCGAACTTCCTTCTCCAGGCTCCCTGCTTAGCCGGGGTCCGTGGGAGACAATGGTAGGTACGGATAACTCACTAACTGTGAAAAGAAAACAAAGTGCCTTGTTTCTGGCAGCGGCAGGTGACTGCAGACTGCAGTCCGAGTACCACCGGAAGACGCACGTGGACTTCTACGGAGGCAAGAGCTGGAGCCCTTCTGGAGCCCTCCCCAAATTTCCCTTGTTGTCAACACCTTGTATAAGTGCGGGCATTTGTTACACTTGATAAGCCAATATTGACACATTATTAACTGAATTCCTGAGTTTACATTATGGTTCCCTCTTGGTTTTGCACATTCTGTGAGTTGTGGGAAATGTATAATGGCACGGCACGTATCCACCATCGCAGCATCAGATGGAGTAGCTTCACTGCTCTAAAAATCCTCTCTGCTCCGCCCACTCAGCCCTGCCTCCCTGCCCCTGACAACCGCTGACCATGTTACTGTCGCCAAAGTTGTATCTTTTCCAGATGTCATATAGTTGGAATCATACGGTATGTAGCCTTTTCAGATTGGCTTCTTGTGCCTAGTAATATGCGTTTAAGCTTCCTCCATGTTTTTTCATAGCTTGATAGCTCATTTCTTTTTAGCAGCAAATGATATTCTATTGTCTGGATGGACCACAGTTTGTTTATCCGTTTACCCACTGAAGGACATCTCAGTTACTCCCAAGTTTTGTGCAATTATGAATGAAGCTGCTATAAACATTTGTGTGCAGGCTTCTGTGCAGGCATAAATTTTCAGTTGGTTTGGGTAACATACCCAGGAGTGTGATTGCTGGATCATTCGATAAGACAACGTTTAGCTTTGTAATAAACTGGCAAGCCACCCTCCAAGGTGGCTGGGCTCATTTACCCAAATGAGCTGAAGAGACATAAGCTTTTCAGCGCATTTGGGTAAATGGCAAGGAGCGAGACTTATGGATTGTGCGATGAGAGTGTTTAGTTTTGTGAGAAACTGGCAAACTGTCTTCCGAAAGCGCTGTCCCATCGCGCACCCCCGCCAGCCGCGAACGAGCGCTCCCGCGGCTGCGCGTCCTCACGAGCACCCGGGGCTGTGCGCGTCCCGGGCTTCGCCGCTCTGACCGGGCTGTGCTGGTCTCTCTCTGTGGTTTCAATGTGTGCCCCCGACGACGGAAGATGTGCAGCATCTTTTCACATGCTTGTTTGCCATCTGTCTGTCTTTGGGGAAGTTTCTGTTAAAGTCTTTTGCCTAATTTTAGTCAGATTGTTTGTTGTCCTATTTTTGAGTTTTAAGAATTCCTTACATATTTTGGATACCAGTCCTCCGTCAGAAATGTGTCTTTTTCAGCTGTTTTCTCCGAGTGTGTGGCTTGGCTTCTCACTTTGACATTGTTTTTCACAGACCAGTTTTAAATTTTAATGAAGCCCAACGTATCCATTCTTTCTTTCACTGGTCACGCCTTTGGTGTTGAAGACACAGTGTTGAGAGAAAGATGAGCTCAGTTCTGTGCTCGCTGGCTCTGAGGCCCCTTCGGGTGCCCACGAGGAGGCCCCCTGGGGCACCCAGCTGGTCACAATGCACTGCACTCGGGAGAAGGGGCTGGGTGGGCCATCAGGGCCCCGCACTCGCACAGCGGGGCCAGGTGCCCTCCCGCAGAGACACCGCGGTCCCCGCGCCGCCTCCTGTGGAAGCTTCTTCGCACCCGTGCCTTCAGCGGCCTCGTCTTCAAAAGCAGCAAGGCCGCTCTCAGAGGGGAAGCGCTGCCGGCTCCTTGGCATCAGGGCCGGCTCTCAGTCTCTGCCATTCGGGCAGCAAAGCTTTCCAGACGCGCCGCTCTCAGGGGAGGGCTGGGCTTCGCACCAGGAGGCTCTGGGCTGCAGGTGCTGGAACAGGGTCTGGGAAATCTGATTTTCAGTTGTGTGATGGTATGTGAGGGAGAAATGATTTAATTTGGGCTCTCAAGGGGCTTTGGCTCAGAGAATCCTCTGGCGTTTCAGCCGCAAAGAGGGGAGATGCCGCGTGTGACAGGGCAGCAGAAGACGCCGGCACCCCTGCGCGGGTGAGCCCTTGGCTTCCCGCCCAAGACGAGAGGAAGAGATGGTGTCCCAGGCCAGCCACACGGAGCGCCCTGGTCTTGTGGTGGCTGGACCCCAGTTCGTGTGGTCAGGTCTTTGGTGCCTGGATGGGGTTGGGGTTTGTCTGAGCCCCAGGTGCTGTCAGGAGGGAGAGCCACCCAGGCTCCTGGCTTGGATCAATTAACAGCAAATGCTTAGCGGCGAAGTGGAGGGAGAGGCTGTCATTAACCACCTGGACAGATGCCTCTTCTCTGACACCTGGACCTGGGTATGAACAGCCAGATACCAACCCAGGGAGCTGAGATCACCTCCTGGGAGAGGCCGGAGTTTGACCTTATAGACAATGTTGTAAAAGAGGAGGAAACGACTTGCAGTGAAGGACTGGGGTAAAGATTTTTTGTTTCTCTTTTCCCTTGTGCTCAGTGTCAAATCAGAGCTCTTGGGCAAATTAAGACGTGGGAAATGAAGTTTCATCTCTGCACCACTGATGTGGAGTGTGAGAGTCTGCATCTTCTATACACGTCCCCGGGTCAGTGCTGGAATACGAAGCTCTTTCCTTGGTCCTTAAAGTCCACGCTGTGTAATCACAGCGTCCTTCTCTAACTTCACCCGCCCTTCCCTCGCTTAGCTGCCGCGGCAGCCTGCCCAGCCCCTCCCCCAGCTGGGGTCTGCTTCACCTCGTCCCCCGACAGCACCTCTGGCCATTCCAGTGTATTTCAGTATCTGTGCCACCCTTTTGTTCCTGCTTTTTGCCTCATGATTCCTTGACTTCCTTGTTATGAAAATCTCCATCTCATCACAGCCACAGAGTAACAACCTCACTGTTTCACTATACCTCTCTGCTTTGGAAAACTGACAGTTGGCACGCCCTTCTCTCTTTCCCCTTCTACAGCCCTAGTTCAACCTTTGGGACCCAGCCAACTTAGACTGTTCAGTAACCTGTTTCTGGTCTCATTACTTCCCTGTCCACTTGGGGTACCGTGGGCAGCTATTTTAATGTGTCTTCACTACTCAAGACCTTCTTAGCATCTTGCTGTTCTCAGTTTTCTACCATTTCGTATCCTTCATTCTTTATTTTTGCTTCTGGGCTACAGATCGTTGCCAGAGAAGGCCCTGGACTTTGTCCACCTGCTCTCCCAAGAGTTCACGTCCACTTCAGCTGGGTGTGTATTTCTGTTCATCAACTCCGTCATTCATCATCATCGTTGTTTCTGGTGTACCTCCTAAAAGAATTTTGAAAATCTGTGTGCACCTTCCTATATTTTGAAATGGAGACACAGACGTCTCCAGCAAAAGTTTACACAGTTAAAAAATATGTGCTGCCTGGCTTATTGTAAAGGTGACATTTTAAAATACAAGTTTGCATCGCTCCTTTAAATGAATCCAGTGTGACAGAAATACCATGCTAATTTGACACCTGGCAGTATCCATTTAAAGTGAGTATGCTACCCATTTGAAAAACACACCTACAAAGTTTTTTTTAACAGATTAAGGTTTCACATTATTCCTTTCATTTCTTGAGCTCATATTCCGTCCTTCCTCCCCCCAGTTTTGTCCTGATGTACTTTATGCTTCACATCACTATTCCTCACTCGACCAGCCCTCTAACACAGTGAAGTGTGTATGTATTTTATTGGTAGATTTTTATTTGCTATGACTAAGAGAGTCCATGTTAAAACATTTTTTTCTGGGTTGGGTTATCATGAAAATTTATTGTAAGTCTGGAGTTGCTCAAAACATCCTAAATGTCTGGCAGAGTTTGAGAAATACTTACTAAGCAAATATTTTACTGGAAAGGTATCTCTGAATTAGACAGGTAGGAATGGGTATCTGCTTCCTTAGTAAACAGAAATGCTGACTTTCTTCCTTTTTTTGTGCACCTGAACTTTTCCACCCAGGCAGAGTATGAGATGGCTGAGAATTTGCCTACTTTTGAGGAAGTGAAGGATGAAGGGTTAAGAGGGGGAGTGAGGCGAGAAGAGCCCCACTGGGACTCTCGCTAGCAAGTCACCAGGAATCAGAGGATCCGTAAGTCAGTGTCCTCCCAGCATCCATGCCCTGTGCTCCCAGGGTTCCTGGGACCCCACTCTGAAGACCCGTGTCCTGAACTCTCCTCCCCTCAAGCCCCAGTTCCTGGGCAGCGAGGGAAGTGGTCCAGCGAGACCTTTGTTTTCCATCCTCACGATTGAAGATCTAATCTCCCTCCCGTCTCTTCTTCCTCCCTTTTGAGGAAGATGTAGCCTTGCTCATCAGGTTAATTTATTCCTTCTCACGAAGGCTGTTTTTTCACGTTTTTAATTGCATCCTCTCTCCCACAACCATCTTCAGTTTCTTTCCAGATGCTTTTTTCCTTCTGCCAAGAAACTTGCTGGGCCTCTTCTATTTGTGTGTTTCAAAAATTTTTTTAATTAAAACTTTTTTCACTTGATCTTGCCGCCTTGTCAAAATATAGGCTGTTCCCACTCTCTCTGCAGCTACCTTTCTCACATCATGCATCAACTCCAAGGTGTCTCATTTCTCTCCACATTTGATCTTCCATCCCCAGCCTGCAATGATCGACACTTACACTCCTTCCTGCGGTTTCTCTGTGTTGTCCATTCCGCAAAGTGCGCTGATTACCTTCTCACGGGTCCCTGTCTCTCGGATGCCCACCGCCCGTCCCGCCGTCCCGCTCCTCTGTGGGCAGTGCCCCCAGGACCCCCAGGCTGCCCCTCTTTCTGAGAGCCGCCTTGAACCTCTGCTCCACGTTGGGGCTCTCCTCTGATCTGGGGTTTCTTACTCACTCTGAAAGTCCGCCCCTTGTTCAGAAGTTCAGTTAGCATATTTTTAAAAATTCCCCTTGAGACCCCATCTTGGACCCATTTTGAAGTGTCGTTCAGTCTCCAGGCGCTTCCAGCTGGCCCCCCGGACAACGCAGGGATGAAGAGACCAGCTGGGCTCTGGCGTCCCCCACAGCCTGGCTCCGTCGCCTGTACGGCGCCCTTGACTGCCCATGACTGCTTGGGGCAGAAACCCTATTTCCGGACAAAATGTTCCCTGTCGCTCTCTGAATGTTACCTTGGGTCTTGCTGGCTTTGCGTGTTTGCTTATATTTAGGATTCTTTGATAATCAAGTTTTGTTGTTGTTGTTGTTGTTGTTGTTGTTCTGTTTTTAGTTTCCCAAAGAATGGCTGCAAAGTCACTGCAGGGCTATCCACTTCTCAGCTTCCAACACAATTGTACTTGAAATTATGGAAATTTAACAAGGAGTGATGATTCTGGGGGGATAAATTACAGCCTAAAAAGAGCGATCAAGTTAATGTCCAGAGTTCGGGTTCCTAGCCACATACTCAGTTTGTTCCCAACCTGCGGGACTGAACCCAGGCCTTGGGAATGTGTGATGAGTGCTGCTGTCTCACTGAAGGACTCCACAGTCAATTCCCACTCGTGTCATTTGCCCTGAGAGTCTGAGTAAATTCCTCCTGCTTTCTGAGTTTCTTTTGAACAAGGCTAATGATGGTTCATTTGCAAAATGCCTGTGGAAATAGAATCTTGTACCTGCAAAGTTTTTTTTTTTTAATATAATAACAGCACGGTATAAGGTTTCACAGAATATTATTACAGTATTTAATGTGAGAGAACAAATACATCTAATTGAGGCCTATTAAATAGAGAAGAATGAAAAACTTCTTTTTTTGGAAACCCAAAATTCATTCAATGAAAATTATTAGGTAGCAAATTTAATGCAAAAATTCCATTTTGTGGTAACCCCTTGAATTTATATTGTACTCCTTTGTAAATTCAAAGAATTTAATTGAATGATTTAAGCCAACATATAATCATCCAGTAAAATCTGCCGGTTGGTAAATGAGTCATAGAATGGTACTTTTCTGTGTTAGGTTTGTACATGTGTTTACAATTTCTAACGTGCAATTTCACCGGTTAATATCCTATCCGTTTCTTGCTCTGAGTGGCATTTGGGCCTTTGGAGGGACCATTCTAGAATTCCAGTCCCTTCCTCTGTACGGCTCATGAACGGGGGCCGGGAACTCCATGAGCCCCGTTACTGACTTCCCCCTTAATTCGCACATGAGTGGGCCTTGAGCGAGAGCCCTTGGCAGTGGGCCTCACACTGGGGCCCTTGAACTCACTCTACCCTTGGAAGCCTTGTGAATATGCAGGTTCGCAGGCCCTGCCCCCGGATATGGAATTAGAATATACAAAAGTGACCCTGAAATCTCCTTTTAAAAATCGCTCAGTAAAGTCAGAGCTCATTAAAATGTATAAATCACTGGTCTGAAACAAGAAATCCCCATTCTCAAGTCTGGCATTTCTCTGTGCATAGCAGAATTTGGCCTGCCTACCCACACCCCTGGGCACCGGGCAGAGCAGGGCTGTGACTCTGCTAGTGTTGCTCTCGGTGTCCGGGTGCCCCAGGGCTGGTGGGGGCAGAGGTCAGCATGCTCATCCTTCCTCCTGCTGGTCGTCCTTCTCCTTCCCTGCTGTGTGTCCGTGTGCTGTTAAGTGTGACTGATTACATATTACATTACTTTGCAGGCATTTATAGGTCCTTAGGTTATTGTTTTTGGTTGCATAACTTGTGTGACTGTTTTGTTTCCCAGACCAGATTTTAAACTCCTTGAAGACAGAGAGGATAGCTCGTTTCTTTAATATTCTGGACCACTGCCTTGCTCAGAGCTCTGAGGCCAGCAGGCTTCGTTAAATGCATTTTAACAGACTGGTTTCCTCACACACACATTCAGCTTTAGAAGAACAGGTGCGCCTTGGGAGCTCTGCAGTGATGCGGTGACTGGATGTCCATGGGCAGATTACCTAATGAGACACGCGGATACAGGGCTAGATGGCTAGATGCCCGGCTCAGCTGGCACCTCGCGAAGGGGAAGGGGCCATTCCGGTGGAGCCTCATTAGCATCCAGGGGAGATTCGTGATTAATTAAAAATAATAGTGATCATCAGTGCCTGCGAGTCAGGGGAGACAGTTACTCAGCATTTGCTCTCATTATAACTTACGTGCCCCCCAAAATTACCTATATTCTTTAGTCCCCTCAATGTGTAGTTACTCTACGAGCATCTTAGAACAATAGATGACAATTCACTCCAGCCAATTAGCATTTCCTGAAACCCCAAGTATGCTTTAGTTTCTTCTTAAACATTTTTTTATAATTTTTTTCTTATTAGGATGGTAGAGTGTGTGTGCATGTATGTGTGTGTGGTGTGTGTGGGTATACAGTTAGCTTAGCAAGGCTTTCAGAGTTTTAGCTCTAATGAGGAGAGAGCATATTCTACCACTGCGTGCTAATTAGTGCGTAGCATTTAGCTACACTCATGAAAACTGAGATCCTGTCTAAGACGTAAGGTTTTATATCCTTATGGTACTGCCTGTTGGTGATCAGTAAATGAGTATGTTTGCTTGTGTTGGAAAGTTGGTTTTTAACTTCACGTTTTAAAGTTTTGCTGAAGAAAATCATCAGAAGCTGCTGTATGAAATGGTCCCCCTACCTCTGTTTGCAGCAATGCTCTCTGTGTGAAGATGCGGATCTGAAGGTCCTCTTAGAACTTAGGCAAGGAGGTGCTTTGGCTGCTCTGAGAAACTGGCACTCTTGTTCCTTTATGAAAATAGGAACTGCCAAGTTGACAGTGTCTGCTTTTTTGTTTGGCTGCCAAAAACCTCAGAGCTAAATTTAAAGCTGAGCTGTGCCAATTATGCAGAGATTTAACATCTGAATACCTACGTTCTCTCATCACCTAGTCTTGACATTCTACTCTTAATATTTTTCACATACCCCTACCTGGAGTCCTTCATGGAAAAATGTGGAATGAATACATTAATAAGACAAATAAAATAGGATTGTTGCTTTGTGATTAAGGACAGGAGGATACTGGACAAGCCACAGGACTGCAGTTTTCATCTGCAAAATAAGCACCATAATACTTTCTAACCTATTTCCCAGGAGGGCTGTGAGGATTAATTTAGGCCAACTCAGTTGTGAGGAACAATACACACGGTATTTTTGTAGAGAAGGTCCAAGCTTTAGAGCCTGAGCTATATTTGCTCTGAGGGTTCAGACATGTCATTAAGGTATGTGGGGCAGGACAAGCCAGATGTGCTGGGTAAGAGGAGTGCTGGGAAGGAAGGGAGAGTTAAGGTGAGCTCAGTTGCCGCCCGGGGTCAGTGGGCCCCTGTTAGCGGGTGCAGTGATCTTATTTATAGTAAGCTGGCCTTTCATGCCAGCTTGTGCTGGAGCCCTGAGGAGACAAGGTATGAAAGTTAGAAAAAGCTGTTTTCACTGAAATCTCTGTAAGATACTGAGAAGGAAAGGTGACTCTTCTGTGACCAAGGAACAGGGCAACAGGTAAATTTATCCCTGCCGCCCCGTTTCCTCACCTCCTGCTTTGGTTTCAACCATTTTGGTCTGCTTGGTTGATTGGCCAGATTGTCCCTGGTTGCTCTACAGAAATGATTTTGAAAAGTTCGTTGATGTCCACCTAAGGCCAAGTCCAAGGTCTCATCATACCGGCATCTGGAATACGGCAGTGCTCATCACTTCCTCCTGGAAACGCTCCCCTCTCGACTTTTGGGACATCACCCTATTACCTCTCTGACCATTTCCCCTCCCACCCTGCTGGTTCCTCCGCTGCAGCCCACACTCCAGGGTCAAGAGAACGGGAGTCGTCCGTCCCCTCTTCACCGTACACACTTTAGGATTGTATGTATCCTGTTTAACAAGTTACACACACTAATATTACTCAGAATAACAGTGCAGATTAATTATTTATTTTTTAAAAATAAAACATATTCACATCCAACAGACCAAATTTGCATTTTGAGATGCCTCCTTGAATAGGAGATAAAAGGAACCAGCATGTAGAGAATTGCACTCAAATCTAGATAACCCCTCAGCACTTACAGACACATAGAGAAATTCCTTTTCTTTTTGGTAGAGGTACTCATCCAATCCATTGCTGGCTAATCTAGTGCCTAAATTCTGAGGACTCTAAATATGTGTCTCCATTCCAGAACTTTCTCCCTGTTTCCAGACTGACACTTCCAATAGGTGATCTCAATGGACTGAGTGTCCCTGACAAACCCAAACTCCAACTCAAACTCATTATCTTTTCCCCTTGGATGTGCGTCTCCTTCTAGACTCACTCACCCACCCCACCCGCACTTAGCCTAGATCTGCTCTTTTTTCTGTTTACCTCACATTTGACCACAGAGGTGCTCGGATTTTTGCACATACGTTACAAATCTGTCCCTTCCTCGAAGTCAGTAGCCTTCGCCCTTCAGGGAGCATCAGAATCCCCTGCAGAGCTTGTCACAGCAGAGGTGGCGGGACATCATTCTCAGCGTTTCTGATTCAGTGTGTCTGGTGTGTGCTGAGAACATGCATTTCTAACAAGTCCCCAGTGCTCTGCTGCTGCTGGTGGAGCGGGGAGGACGTCACAGATCACGCTCTGAGAATCCCTGGCGTGAGCCCTGCTAACCAGTGTCTCCATCTCTTCTCGGCTCCTTTCTCGCCTGTCCTGGCTCGTGGTCTCCTTGCCCTCCCTTGCCCCGTCGCACAGAGCTCAGTACATCCTCTGTGTCAGTGCTGCCCAACAGGACTTTCTGTGACGGTAGGAATGGTCATTTGGTGCCAGCCAGTCAGCAGCCATCAGTCACATGTGGCTGTCGAGCACTTGAGATGTGGCTACTGCCACTGAGAAACCGAGCTTTTAATTATTAAAGTATTTAATTTTCAATGTATGAAGTGGTAAGTCTATCGGACAGTGCAACTCTACACTGTTGCCAGACTGTTCCAAGACAAGAATCTCTTCCTATTTCTTCTTTGTTTCTAATATTCTGATGGTCCATATTGTCCATGGATTAAAGATGGGGTAAAGTGAAATCCATCCATGTTCAGCTTTGAAGCCAGGTGGACCTTATTCAAATACTGGCCCCAATACTTAATAGCTCTCTTGCTTTAGGCAAGTGAGTTAATCCTGGATGCTCAGTTTCCTTGTCTGTTAATGTAAATCACTGATCATAGTGGTCATAACAAGTGATCAAATAAATATAGAACCCATTAATTGCAATGAGTAATTGACCATCACTATTAAAAATGGTGGTAACAATAATAATTATTCCAAACTCCTCTGTAAGGTATCACAGGTCCCTTCACACTTTGGAGCAGTTTTAATTTCGCTGTGTCTTATCTTGGACCTGGACTTCCAGACTCTCCAAATTGTTTGCATTTTCCCCAAATACTTTCCTCTAATTCATGCTTTTGTGCCTTCGCTTGTGCTGGTCCCTTGCTGGTCTGCTCTGGTGTACAGTTTTCTTTTTCTATGAAGGGGATACCTTGTCTGTGAAATCCTCTGCTTTCCCTTGTCCCATCAGGTAGAGCAGCCACCACCTCCTTTCTGTCTGAACAACGCACAGCTTCTGTCACAGCACCTGTCACCTTTGTCACATTTATCTGTCTACACATATCTCCTCCTCGGCCGTGTTTCTGGAAAGCATTTCGTTTTTATATTCCCAGGACCCAGCACATCACACATTGCAGATACTAAATACCCAACTGTTGAGGGGACAATGGGCCAGGCCCTGTGAAAAGGTGCATTTGGATAGTTCTTTGAACTAAAAAAATGTTAAACTCTTTGGCCCAAGATTTATTCCTGAGCAGCGATGTGGCCTCGTGAGCTCCTTGCTTCTTTGACCTTCACCAGGAGACTGGAGTCAAGGCTCAAAGGTGCATCTAATTCTAACACACTCAACCCTCAGTGTCTTCTGCACAGATATTTTATTTGGGTTCTACTGTATTTCCCTGGTATGTAATATATTTTTTAGCCCCAAGAAAAATAAATGTTGGGTTTTTTTGAATGAGGATAAAGATTTTAAATGATTACTTATTATTTTTCCTTGTTTTAGCTAAAGTAGATATCCCAAACATTTGCAGAAATGTTAAACACTGAAAATAAGAATTCAAAAATCAAACCCAAAAGACAAGGAAACAGCAAAAATATTCACAAAGTATTCAGGAACTAGCAAGCATCCTGGGTGGCCAAGACCTTGGGAGTAAACAGAGGGAAAGACAGGGGAGGGACTGGAAGGCTAAGCCTGGCATATTGCAGAGGGGCTGCGTGGCCGGGCTACGTAGTCTGTTCTTAATTCATCAGACAATAGGGAGCTACGCAGACATCAGCCTGGATGCAGAGGTTTGGATTACTCACATCAGGAAAAATAAAGAAGACTGAGATTTTCAACACTGAGTCCTACAATGACGTACTAGGAGCCTGAAACAACATGTTCGTAAGAATTGAAAGAAGGTTAAGAAGACAAATATTGCAGCAGATAAATATTCTGGCTTTGGATACTGACCAAATATGGCGAGAGAGGAAGATAATGAGAAGTGATCCCTTCTCCCATGACTGCATGCTGAGAAGGAGAGGGGCACCAGTCCCAGCAAACCAAGTGATGTTTGAGGCGGTAGCAAGTGTCTGGATCCACTGACGCTGAAACAGTGATGAGGTGTCTTACAAGAATGTATAGCAGGGATCTGAACATTGAAAGAGGAAACACCTGGAGGCAAGACGTACGACTAGGAGTTTGAAAGGGCCAAAGAAAGCATGTAAGCGGAAAACCTTGAGTAGCATCAATTAGAACCTGAGGGTTAGATTGGAGCAGGACCTCAGAAGTCAGCCAGATTAACTTTCTCATTTTCTGGACAAGGAAATTTAATGCCCAAACTTCAAGGGAGGCTTCAGGAACTTACATCAATCCTCATGTTGTGACTTACTCCTCCACAAGTGGAGGATTTGAGGCTACTTTCTAACAGGTAAATCATAGGGTGATTTTGTTTCTGCTAAGGAAATGTTTCATTGTTTTTTTTAATTTAGCAGGGAGAAGTGATTTTGCCTGAAAGGCACACTTTCTTGGTTATCCAAAGTGTTTTTTTTTCTTTCAAGACTAGTTTAAAATCCCAGATGGAAATGGAAATGGTGAATATAACATTCAATTACTGCTTAGAGATAAGGATAAAACTCAAGACCAAAACTACATGCTCTAGAAAAAAGCTGATCTCATTCTTCTGTTTGTTTTCAAATACTCAGAGCTGTAATTTGATAGACCAAAGACAAGAAATGAAAAAAAAAATGGAGCTGACAGCTGGTGTCCTGACCTGTTAACAGAACGATGCTGTCTATTCCCCTTGGCCAAGCCATGTAAGGAATAATGCATGCATCTCTGGCTGGGCACCTTAGGTTAAGAATCGACTGACATAACAGTCTGAAGTCTGATGGGCACTGCATTATTGGAAACTCCATCTTTGCGCAGTGCTCCCCCAGCCTAGATCCTAACTGTCACCTGGGATGGAAACCGGCAATCCCGACTGATTCCTTTACTTCTCTCCTTTTAAAAATTAAAAGCTCAGGAAAATATGTCAGAGAATTAAAAAAGCACAGAAAAGAAACCGTCAAAATTAGTATGTCTGATTATGAAAGTTCAAAAACATTTTTGCACAGTGCAAGGCACTATAACCAAGCGAACGAGAAAATACACCAAGAGAAAACCCTGGCCGTATGGGCCGTTAGTAGTTAGCAATCTTAACATCCAAAATGAGGTTACAAAGCAACAAGGAACAGAGCATGACCCCTAGAGAAAAGCGATCAAATAAATGGTCAGATATTTTGCAAACGAAAAGAAAGTTACCGAAGACTGTAAAAATCTTAATGTTAATGAAGACATGTGAGACTGTTCTCCTATTGCCACACCCCGTGCAATGGTCCCAGCCGGCAGTGGTGGCCTGTGTTTGGCAAAGACTAGGAGTAATGATGACGCCCAGTGCTGGAGACGCAAGCACGCTGTGGGCGGGTGGGGGGGGCGGGATAAATGTTCGTCAGAAAATCTGGCAATCTGAACCCTAGTTTAGCAAATGTGCAAGCTTTTTGAGATGGGCAGACTTCCAAGAGCCCCCAGTTTCCCCGCCTCCTGGTGCACTTGCCTGTGCAGCCCCTCCCCTTGGGTGAGGTGGGGCCGTGGCTATGATGGAACAGCACTCTGGTAATCCGGCTCTGCTACATGACCAAGGCGGAACGATTCTGCAGATTTTAAAATTGTTTTTTGGTTTTTTTGTTTTTGTTCTGTTTTGTTTTGGTAGAAAGAGCCTGAGGATTCTTGTGTTTTAATTGGTGATTATAGTTTATTTACAACCACTGTTATTTTCAATGTATTTATATTCATCTTTATATTTACCATATAGTTTATACTTTCTATTTGCCTTACATTTTGCTCTCTCTTATTTTATGCTTTTCATACCATTATTTTTATTTAATTTATTCTGTTTAAAATTGTTAGGTTTCTTAATTATGAAGGTATGCATATTTAATCAATTCTGGAAAATTTTCAGCCATTATGTCTTCAAGTATTGGCTATCCCTAATCCCAAATAATGTTTATCCTTTAGTTAACTCTTTTAGAATTACAATTAAATATATGAGAACCCATTTTTACTCCATCTTCTACATCTTTTTTAACACTTAAAAGTATTTTCTATGTGTTTGTTTCCTTGTGTTGCATTTCTTCAGATTTCTCTTCCAAGTCACCAATTACTTCTTTGGCTATATCTAGTCTGCTGTTTAATCCATCCATTGAGATTTTAATTTTAATTTCTTAATGTCTCACTTCTGGACATTTTATTCGGCCTGGGTCTACCTGACTGTCTCTTATTTTTACACCATGCTTTAAATTTTTTGAAAAATATTAAAAACATTTATTTTATATTTTGACTCATAATTCTAATATCTGCTGACTTTGTAGATCTGATTCTGAGGTCTTCTGACTCTCGCTCATGGTGGCTTGTTTCCTTGTGTGTTTAGAGACTTTTAGCTGGGAAGGCACTCAGGCTCCTTGGGGTTTTATATATGCACATTATTTGAGGCATGGATTCAATGTGCATTTGTGTTTCCTTCTGACAAGTGCTTGGGGGGAAAATCAATCCATAACACTTTCAATTAAATTTTTAGGATCTTCAGTTCCCTCAGGGGATGTGAATTTAAAACACATGTCCGTGTCAGACGGAGCAGGTGGCGGGAAGTTCTGTTAGGGCACATTTTAATTGTGTTCACTTCTCTGCCCAGAGTCTAGGCTAAGCCGTGCAGTTTCCCCTATGCAAGGTCACTTCCTCCATCTCTCACCTCATCTCTGCTCGGGTTCCCCCGCACTCGGAGGCTCTGTCTTTCTGTTGGGATCTCTGACTGGCCCTCTTCACTGCTTGGGCTCATTAAAGCTCAGGGATGAGCAGATGCTCTCAGAATAAAAGCTGGCTTCAAACTCACTGCACTGGGTCATGCTTTCCTGTAGTTGGTAACTTCTCTTGTCCTTGTATTCCTGCCAACTCAGCCATGCTCCATATTTTTTTTTTTTAATACATTAGGTCTAACACATTATGAGTTTTTGTACCAGAGGGTTTTCTTTATCTGTCTAATAGACTGTACTGCCTGGCATAGAAGACCACTGAGCTCTTCTTTAAACTGATCTGGGCACACTCATTTCTTAGCATCTTCTTTTATAAGCCTCTCCCTTTTTTCATCCTCTCTTTGTGTTTTGCTTCCTATTCCATATTTCATTCACCTTCAGGCCAGGAAGGAGCCTGTTCTGAGTCACAGCTCAATGAACACGCAAGGCTATTTCGGTGCATGGCTTCAGGTGTTCCCCTCTGAATTGAGTTCAGACCTAAGCTAGCTTTCTTCATCAGGTAATGCGTCCCTGGTGCCCCACTCACTGAGTCATGCTGGATCCAAGCTCTCTCTGCCCCTCAGCTGCTCTAGTTGCCACATCTTCACTCGTGATCACCAAGAGCCTTTTCAGTTTCAATCCGTTCATCTTGTGTCTGTGCCCTCCTCGCTTCTTTAAAGGAAGTCCCACCAGTCTTCACATTTATGCTTTGCTCACTTAACATTTAATTTTAAAAAAGTCTCATTCCTCTTGTTCCCACATCTAAATTACCAGTTTGGGTCTATCTGAACCACATGCCAAACAATTCTGGCTCAGTCATGAATTTTAAGAAACACAGGTATACTGTTTGTCAATGTGGGGATTTCCTTTGGTTCTTGCCTGAATCGCTGTGTGGCATGACCTTATTTAATCGTCCCAGCTGTCCCAAGAAGCAGGTATTGTTTAAAATCCCCATTATATAGATGAGAAAGTTGAAGCATACACAAACCGACTAACATGCCTATATTTTATTGATGGTGAATAAGATAGACAGATTTGACCCAGACAGTTGATTTTAGAGCCCATAAGTTTATCAGTATGAAAACTGCCTTTCAGTAAATAAAACAATGCATGTGTAGTAACTAGCCTTGTCCGTGTCACACAGCGGACACTTAGCAAGTGTTTGTCCCTCCTCCTTGCATCATTCATATTCTCAGATCCATATAATTGGTGGTGGGGGGGGCTTGGCTTTTGGGATTTCTTTCCAGCAAGACTCTAAAATTGGCCATGTAGGTAGCTGGGAACCTAATTACAGTAAGGGAAGTTTTGGACTCGTGTTATAAACCCTTGAGATTAGATCAATATCCTTAGACCATCATCTGTTTCTCTACTTCACCTTGATTCAGAAATCACGTGTCAACTTCGAAATCTGATTTGGGCTAGGAACCTCCCTCCTTAATATAGTGAACTGAATAAGCTGCTTGCTGAAACCATCTCTTGACGCAGGTTGGATATCAGAATCCGGCTGTCAGTACCTCCATGCACAACTGACTTCCTTTATAGAATTTCTTTTTTTTACTATGAAGAACACATATTTAATCTTCAATCCCTGTGTTGAATTCCGAGCAGAAACAGCAAGTTCCATAACTTTTGTAACATAGATTTCTTTCCCTTGCTTAGAAAACTAGATACGGCAGAAACAGCAGTGGAAGTAACGAGAAACACTGAGCACGGACGCCTGTGCACCCTCGCAGCGGGCAGACCCTGCGCTCAGGTGCGCCGGCAGCCGGACCTCCCTGGGTGTCTGCGTCCGTCAGCTCCTGAAGCTGGAAACGTCCATGGAGACGATCAAGTCGAACTGCTTTGTCCCGCAGAGGGGATGTAGAGCCCAGAGAAGGGAACTGATGAGCGGGATGGTCACCCCACAGCCCTGGGCCTCGGGTCACAGAAGCACGGGGTGGGGGTGCATTTCTCTCTTTCTTTCATTTTCTGTGGTCAGAACAGAGGACCTTTCTCTGGCTTAACTGTTTTTATAAATAGCTTTGCAACTGAACCTGACGGCGTAACAAACTGTATTCTTTCTATTTGTCTCATTACGTCTGCGCTGTCCATTCTTTTCTATTTCTCCTGCAAGATGAAGACCCACAAGAGATGAGGATTTAGCCCTAAAAGCAGAGCCTCAGTTGGGCCAGTTTTCTGACCCTGTGATTACGAATGGCAGCTTGCAAGATGTGCGTGCCCTCTCGTCCTCCGCTCAGAAGGCTCGGGAGGAGCCTTGGTGGGGCCGGGAACACGGACGTCCTCTGCTGCTGAGTCCAGCCCGGGCCTCCCTCCTGCTTATGCTGGGCCTAACAGTGCTCCCGTTCCAGAGTCTGGGGTAGCGGCTGAAACCTCAAACAGCAGTATTTGACCCATGAGATGTGCGCAACTCTAAAAGTGTTACACTTTAGTACTTAATCTAATTTCAAAAAACATTATATTTAGTGGTTATGTAGAGTTACCTATTTGGCTTTTAGAAAAAAAAAAAAAGTGTTCCCTTTTCCCCATGTGCAGCAACGTGACCTATGTTAAGGATCGGACCATTTCTGATGACAACGTACTTGGCAGTGACTTGTTAATGTGTGAGTTTAGAAGTCAAAAGACCATGAGCAGAAAAGTCCTCTTTGAGTTGTAAGAAAAAGTGCGGCCCAGAGGAGCCCAGACATATTTCCAAAGTAATGGAAGGAAGACTTCCGAGGTCAAACCCGAACACATCTCAGGAATTTTCCAGGATAAACTCCAGCTTCTATGCAACACCATTCTAATTCGGTTGTGGTAAATATAGGCTTCTGATCAGCAACTTGTCAAATACATTTATTTTTAAATCCCTCTTTGCTTAAAAGCACATCTGCGGACTATTCTTAGCAGAGCGGTAACATCGGTGACACTCGCTTCTAACTGACTATGGCGACGAAGGGCTCTCAGGGGTTAAATTGTGCTTGGCTGAATATTGTCATTAAAAATAGAAGTGCCACGAAGTCAAACACCCAGGCCTTCTGTGGGCGTCCAGAACCTGCTCATTTGTCTTAATAAGAAAAATTCCTGTGAGCGAACGTATTGCACGGTTCACGGTGAGACCCAATCTGGAAAATGGCTGGTGCGTCAAAGGTGAACACGGGGCCACTCACTCGCGTACGTAGGGAAACGGTGCACTTGAGAAATTCGCAGCGTTCGAGAAAAATACGCTGCATTGAAAAGTGCTTTGTAGCAGGGCAGCCTGTGGGGATTAAGCTATCCTTCCTCCGAACAGACAGAACAGCAGCTCAAGTGCAAAAGCTGCCGCGGAGCGTTTGTCCCTCTGTCCCCAGACGGAACAGCAGCAGCCCTTCGAGGAGCCGCTGGAAGCTCCAGGGGCGCTAGCATCTCTGAGCGTGGGTTTTAAGTGGATTGAAAAGTTAGGATGCCTGTTAGGTTTGGCCACAGGCACAACCATGAAAGGGGCAAAGTTTCCCTGCAAGTCCCTTTCCTCCTTTAGGCTGCTCTGTGTCCCGCCCTGAGGGGACACACACGCTCCCAGAGATGTAAAGCCCTAAGCTTCGGATGTGTCCCCTCTTCCCCTCCTCTTGAATGCTCTGCTCCACAGTACACCACTCCGGGAGGGCGACCGCCCCTCCGTCCAGGCCACGATGGGTACTAATGAGCCAGTCTGCAAACTAATCGTAGTTCATATGCCACCAGATCAATACAGTAACCCTATAAGCGGATGGAATGTTTTATTCCAGATAAAATGCACGCATCCCTTGAAAACCCTAAGCAAGTGACACTAGTGTCCTCCCTGATGGGGGCTGTTTGACCAGCTAAGACTTCTGGTACCATCACATGTGTGTGAGAGGCCCTGTGTTCAGAAGCACGAATATTCCTTAGACTGAGAAGTGCCTGCGTGTATGCTCGGGTGTGTGTGTGGTGAACTCTTACTGATTTTTGTGCGATAGGGAGTTGTGTGAGGGCGCAGGGCGAATTCCACTTTGCATGTCAGGGAAGCGAGAACTGGCCATGTGAGCCCCCGTGTCGTCTTTGAAACCAGGCAAGGACAGGCCTGGGGCTTAAATAGGCAAGCACAGTTTAACTGTGCAAAGAATGTTTGAATTAAACTGTCCCTCCACTGAACAAGTGAAAAAGCAGTTAAGCAGAAGCACAGTGCGGTTCATCGTCACCCCACTGAGCGGGAGGAAACCCCAGTGCCAGGGACAGATTTCCACGTGTAAGTCCGGCACCTGCACAGGAGACTGCAAACGTTGTGTGACGAATAATAATGATAAAAGTAAACTTTTAGGACTGTTTATTCCATGCGTGTTAATGAGGTATGGCTTCTGTTTTCACAGCACCAACCCCATGATGAAATCTTACTTTCAGTCTGGCTTGTACACTGTGATTGGATTTTACCCAGTGAACTAGTATCTAAACAGTCTTGAATGTAGACACACACACACACACACACACACACACACACACACACACACACACACACACACACACACAATTAAGGACAAAAACTTAGTATCAGGGAAAACCACCAAAATGAAGGTTTTCAAATTCACATTACGTTCTTTCATGAGATATTTTCAAAGCTGCATTTCACTCTTTTCCACAGGTAGGACCACGCAAATCTACAAAAGTTCAACTAGGAAGACTCCCTTCAGAGCTGATGCAATTATGTTACAAGTTTTGGAGACCAGAGAGAAAACGCACAGCAGATTCACTGTGCTTCAAGGTGAAGTTTATCTGATGTGTAACATAAGCTGACCGTATTCCACACTATAAACACGTATCCGTATGTATGTATCTTTTTAAGTAAGTAAACCATTTGAAAGGAAAAGAGAAGCGCATTATCTTAAGTTCGCTTTTCCTTTGCTGGTGGCTGGTGGCTCCTTGCTCTCCACCTCCCCGTTTCATTCTTCATTTAACAAACATCTACAGGACTGTATTCATTTAAGGAAGGTTTTTCCCTTTGTAGAGAAGACAACGCCTTTTTCTCTGGGTTGAAATAGTGACTCAGAAACTCAAACTTCTCTTCACGTGCAAATGACCATCAGTAAACTCCTAGGAAGGGAGAACTTGACTCAAATCTGTAGTCTTGAGAATAAGGGGACAAAATAGTAAATAAAGGTTGAGCTAATGATTTTCCTCTGGGATGTATTCCTGTCTCAATGTTTTGAATAGAATCAATCATTCTTGGGGTGGGGAAAACCCCACTGCTACTATAAGGAAAGTGCCACGTATACTCACAAAAATAAATTTGTATTTTAAATTTAAAATTTGAAATATTGTAAGTAAACTGAAAAGCAATGCTTGTCTACGAGCCAGCTTGTCTCCTTGGAAGCTGGATGCAGAGGGCAGGGGGGTGAACCATGATGGCAGGGGGACCAGGAAGGAGGGCGGTCAATGCTGAGCGGGGCCCAGGTGACCCAGAGGACGACCCAGACTGAAACGTCTCCCGCAGTCTTCCTCTCCTTCATCCTCCTCTGACGGCAAGAGGGAGAGAAAGCCCATGAGGGAGGGAGCTTAGATTTTAAAGCACCACGTATGCTCTTTTCATGGAGAAGGTGATGAAAATAAGTTCGAGGGAGGAAGTCAGATAAGAAGGCTTCCCAGAAGGAAGAGGAACCGTAAGGATGTAAGTAATATAATTTCTCTGATCAGCCGGATTTTGAGAACTTCAGACTTACCCCCACAAATGCTTTCTTATTTACAAAACAATACATACACGTGTGGTGTATGCTCAACCGCCCACCACTTTGTTGACTCTAAAGTTAAGTCAATACCAGTGCATCCTGGCCCCCACGCCCGCCCCCACTCTCTGCTGTTTCCTAACCGGAGACAAAGCCAGGCTGGGGGCCAGGGACGTGCAAGGAGTAGGTGGTTAACAAGAGCCCTGGGGTGAAAAAAAATGCCTGCACACATCGCTTACTTTGTGCCAGGGCTGTTTTAAGAGCTTTACGAACATTTAACCTTCATCAGCCCCCCAGGAGGTGGGTACTATCATTGTCCAGCTTTTACAGATGAGGAAACTGAGGTGCAGAGAAGTTAGAATAGTTACCCTAGGTCACACAGAGAATAAATGGCGGACTGATGAGTTGAACCTGGTAGTAAATGCTTCACTTTGCAAAGACAACGCTCCTCCCACCCCCACCATGCATCGTGCACAAGTCAGATGGCAGGGAGCCTCCTCCTGGATAAAACTCAGCCTTCACAACTGTAAGAGATGGCATTTTAAATTGTAGAAAGAACTAAATGCTGCAATCCATAATGTCACAGGGGCAGGATTGGATTAACCATCCCATCCATGAAGAAAGACTCAGATGTCAGATGAGTTCAGTTGAGCTACCCCAAGAAATGCATCTTGTCTGATAATAGTGAGTTTTCCTTGAGTATTTTGTTAGCTTTTCCAAGGATACAGTTAAGGAAAAATATAGAAGGACGTATATAGTGATGGAAAAAAATTAGTACAAAAAGTGTTCAAGCCAGGAACTGAAGTGTGCAATTTCAGATTAACTGGATGTGCTGCTAGAATTCAAAAACGTTCACAGGGTCGAGAGGCTGCACGCACCGTGTAGAGGTCAGAGGCTTTTGATAAATGCCAACGAAGAATTCACTCTGACAGCGTAAACACACGCATGCGTACTTTATGCTCAAAGTAATACAGACAAGCAGAGCTGTCCTCAAGCTACACGCCTGGAATCTCAGGCCGAGGTAACCGAGGTTTAGTTACAGTTACTGATATTATTAAACACTGGAATTTAAGAGTATTTTGAACTTCGATTCTGGATTCCTTTTAACTTGAAATGAATTCACATTCAATCTATATGCAGAGGTACACAGCCTAATGATGTTTTGGGGATTAAAGAGATTCTGTCAACTAAAATCACTAAAAAGCTTCTCTCTCTGGATAAAGCCAGCAGAGGCACTTAGACGTTGCTCCCTCTTTAATAACACTTCGCTTTATCTCGGGGAGAGGACTCAGCTTCAGTGTGAGCCACTCTAATTACTTCTCCACTTAATCAAGGTCCAGTCACTTCCACTCCATTTGACCTACTACTTAATCAAACCCTTTTATGCACACTTTTTAAATTAAACTTTTCATTTTGAGATTGTAGGTTCACGTGCAGTTGTAAGAAATAATACATAGAGGTCCCATGTAGGCTTCCCTCAGTTTTCCCCAATGGTAACATCTGACAGCACTTCAGCACAAAATCACAACCAGTCACAGTCCGCCACCAAGAGGCAGAGCGCTCCCATCAGCACTGGGCTCCCACCTGTCGCCCTTTTACAGCCACTCCCTCTTTCGTCCTCTCTACCCCCTCCTTAGCCCTGGGCCACCACTAACCTGTTCTCCATGTGTATGATCTTATTATTTCAAGGACATTGTGTAAATGGAGATGTGTTTGTTTAGCCGTTCACCAACTGGAGGCACCTGGGTTGTTTCCAGTTTTTGAGGGTTATGAATAAAGCCACTGTGAACGTTGGTATTCAGCTTTCCATGTGAATGTGAGTCTTCCTCTCTCTGGGGTGAATGCCCAGCAGTGTGATGCTGGGTCACTTGAGATTTCCACAGTTACTGCTGTAAGAATTGGCCGACTCTTTTCCAGGATGACTGTACCATTGTAACTCCCACCCGCAGTGGATGTGGGGTCCAGTTTCTCACTTTATCCTCACCAGCATTTGCAGTGGTCACTACCGTTTGCTGTAGCCATTCTGACAGGGCGGTCGTGCCGTCTCACGTGGGCTTTAGTGCCTGTTTCTCTAACGGCTAACGATGCTGGACGTCTTGTCTTGTGCGGATTTGCCACTCAGACAAGTCTTTGGTAAAATGCTCTTCACGTCTCTTGCCTGTGTCTTAGTTGGACTGTTGTTGATTTTTTCCCCCACCGTTGACTTTTAAGACATCTTTATATTTTCTAGGTACTCGTCCTCTGTCAGATAGTATGGTTTGCAAATACTTCTCCCAATCTGCAGCCCATCCTTTCCTCCTCTAAATAGGGCCTCTAAAAGAGCAAAAGGTTTTAATTTTTATGAAGTCCAATTTATCAATTTTTCTTTTTATGGATTTGTTTTTTGTGTTAAGTTTAAAAGTTCTTTGCCTTGTTCTAGATCTCAAAGATTTTCATCTGTATTTTTTTCTAAAGTTCTTGTAGTTTTGCCTTATACATTTAAGTCTATGATCCATTTTGAGATAATTTTGTATGTATAAAGTTTGAGACTCTTAGGTTGAATTTTTTTTTTTTCTATAGATGTTCATTTGCTCCAGTACCATCTGTTGAAAAGGCTGTCATTAGTCTATTGAATTTCCTTTGCATCTTTGCCCAAAATTTGCCATACAGGTGGAGGTTGCCAGGTCATGTAGGTTTTCATAAGAATGAAGGAATCCAGATATTCATGTAAAATATTTCACTTTTTACATCTTGGAAGCTAATTAAAATTTAGAAGTCTATGCAGGGGCCAAGGGGAAGAGAAACGTATCTGTGGTCTCCCATGCTGTGCCTTCTCCAGTGGGCGACTTGGGCTCGGGTGACTGAGATTAATGTTCTGGGTCGGGAAGTGGTGATGTCCCATTTATGGGACCCTGTTCAATCCGTAAGTACTTACTTCATGCTTGCTCAGGTTCAAGGGATTTAGTGGTAAATAAGAGTCAAAAATCCTAAAAAGCGAATTACACATAAGGAGATTTTTTTTCCTCTTGTGGTTATTCTTGTTGTGACATTGACATGTGGTTGCAACAAACCTCAGTGTTTGTGAGGGGAGAGGCAGGCCAGCACTTGGCTTCTGGTGTCAGACGGGTTCCTACTTAGCTTAACAGATGCCATGTTTTTAGCTCAGCAACTATTGGAAACAGACGCTGGAGAGGTTCATGAATTCTCTGTGCTTCTGTTTTCTTGCCTGTAGAACATGCATAATGAACATGCCAACATACAGAATTATCGTGAATGAAGTAAAACGGTGCCCATGAAGTGGTCAGCCCACGTTCTGGCTCCTATTAACTATGCAAAAGGCTAGCTGGAGTAAACAGCAGGATGTCCAACTTGGCACCCTGCCCACGACTCTGAAACGGTGATTTTATAAGGCTTCCGGAGGGAAATGTGACGTTTGCATGTGCAAGTGTGAGTAGCAGTTTGAGAGGCAACTCACATTTTTGAAAGCCATACTTTGAAGAACCTGATTCCCAGGGTATAGAGCAATGCCCCGAGGAGATCCTAGGCAGGTGCAAAATCAAATCAGTCGCCAATCATTTGCATATGTTAATACAACTAAGATCCCTGTGCTGTGCTCCTGGGACGGCACAGACCTGCATCTGGATCCGGCAGGGGTCGGGAGGTGCTCTTGACGGTGGAGTCGGTGGGGAACAGCTTTGCTCCCACTGCCACAAACTGGCACCTTTTGTCTTTCAAGTGAACAGATTCATAGAAAATCTGTTCCTGACTCTCTGTGGTGAGGGGGTCTGGCTGACCTCTCAAGACAGAACCTGTGAGTCTGATCGGGTCTGACAAGAATTGTGCGCAGTAAGGAGTCTGCCCTGCACCCTGAAGCATTTATGACTCCAGTGGATATTAATTAAGCCTTTCCTGTGCGTCAGGCGCTCAGCCAGCTGCTGGGTGTGAGGACAAAATGGACAAACTCCAAGCCTTCATGGAGTTTATAGTCTAATGAAGAAGTCAGGCCATTAAGCAAGAAACAGCCCAAGTTCAGGCCTCAGTGCAGCATGTTAAGGAGCACCCAGCCTAATCTGAGGGGAGCACGGTGACTTCCCGAGTGAAGTGATGGGAAACCTGACACTGAAAACTGGGTAGAGGAGCAAGCCAGACAAGGGCAGGTGCTGGCAGTGCCAAGACGAGCAGGAACAAGTGTTTGTTACGCTGCAGAGTCAAATGAAGTGTCTTTCGACTCAGCTCAGTCACCGTTTCTTAATTACGTGTCAAGATTGGTTTTAGGATAATTTTCAAGGCTTGTGTTGTTGATGGTTTAATGGACTATATTATTATTAAACTACACGCTGACTTGGAGCGTCGTCTTGGACTTACTGCCTTTTCGAAAGGGACATATTTCATAGATCTCAGAGGGATCTTCTGTACGTGCATCGATGGCACAGAGAGACACTACCCCTCTCCTGTTTACCCCGCCAGCCCTCATCGCACCCCTCTCTTTGACATCTGCCATCTTTTTTTTTTTTATTGAATTATAGTCATTTTACAATGTTGTGTCAAATTCCAGTGTAGAGCACAATTTTTCAGTTATACATGAACACATATATAATTTATTGTCAAATTTTTTTCTCTGTGAGCTACCATAAGATCTTATGTATATTTCCCTGTGTTATACAGTATAATCTTGTTTATCTATTCTACATTTTGAAATCCCGTCTATCCCTTCCCACCCTCTGCCCCCTTGGCAACCACAAGTTTGTATTCTATGTCTATGAGTCTGTTTCTGTTTTGTATTTATGCTTTGTTTGTTTGTTTGTTTGTTTTGTTTTCTTTAGATTCCACATATGAGCGATCTCATATGGTATTTTTGTTTCTCTTTCTGGCTTACTTCACTTAGAATGACATTCTCCAGGAGCATCCATGTTGCTGCAAATGGCATTATGTTGTTGTTTTTATGGCTGAATACTATTCCATTGTATAAATATACCACATCTTCTTTATCCAGTCATCTGTCGATGGACACTTAGGCTGTTTCCATGTCTTGGCTATTGTAAATAGTGCTGCTGTGAACACTGGGGTGCAGGTGTCATTTTGAAGTAGGGTTCCCTCTGAAAATATGCCCAGGAGCAGGATTCCTGGATCATACAGTAAGTCTATTCCTAGTCTTTTAAGGAATCTCCATACTGTTTTCCACAGTGGCTGCACCAAACTGCATTCCCACTAGCAGTGAAAGAGGGTTCCCTTTTTCTCCACAGCCTCTCCAGCATTTGTCTTTTGTGGATTTTTGAATGATGGCCGTTCTGACTGGTGTGAGGTGATACCTCACTGTAGTTTTGATTTGCATTTCTCTGATAATTAGTGATATGGAGCATTTTTTCATGTGCCTATTGATCATTTGTATGTCTTCCTTGGAGAATTGCTTGTTTAGGTCTTCTGCCCGTTTTTAGATTGGGTTGTTTGGTTGTTTCTTGTTAAGTCGTATGAGCTGCTTATGTATTCTGGAGATCAAGCCTTTGTCGGTTTCATTTGCAAAAATTTTCTCCCATTCCGTAGGTTGTCGTTTTGTTTTACTTATGGTTTCCTTTGCTGGGCAGAAGCTTGTAAGTTTCAATAGGTCCCATTTGTTTATTCTTGCTTTTATTTCTATTGCTTGGGTAGAATGCCCTAGGAGAACATTTTTGAGATGTATGTGAGATAATGTTTTGCCTAAGTTTTCCTCTAGGAGGTTTATTGTATCTTGTCTTATGTTTAAGTCTTTGATCCATTTTGAGTTTATTTTTGTGTATGGTGTTAGGGAGTGTTCTAGCTTCATTGATTTACATGCTGCTGTCCAGTTTTCCCAACACCATTTGCTGAAGAGACTGTCTTTATTCCATTGTATATTCTTGCCTCCTTTGTCAAAGATTAATTGACCAAAAGTTTGTGGGTTCATTTCTGTGCTCTCTATTCTGTTCCATTGGTCTATATGTGTGTTTTTGTACCAATACCATGCTGTCTTGCCATGACTGTAGCTCTGTAGTATTGTCTGAAGTCTGGGAGAGTTATTCCTCCAGACTCTTTCTTTCTCTTCAGCAATGCTTTGGCAATTCTAGGTCTCTGATGGTTCCATATAAATTTTATTATGACTTGTTCTAGTTCTGTGAAATATGTCCTGGGTAATTGGATAGGGGTTGCATTAAATCTGTAGATTGCCTTGGGTGGTGTGACCATTTTAACAGTATTGATTCTCCCAATACAGGAGCATGGGATATCTTTCCATTTTTTTAAGTCTTCTTCAATTTCCTTCATCAATGGTTTATAGTTTCCTGTGTCTAAGTCTTTCACCTCCTTGGTTAGATTTACTCCTAGGTATTTTATTACTTCAGGTGCTATTTTAAAGGGGATTGTTTCTTTACTTTCTTTTTCTGTTGAATCATTATTAGTGTAAAGAATTGCAACTGATTTTTGAATGATAATCTTGTAACCTGCTACCTTGCTGAATTCTTCAATTATTTCTAGTAGTTTTTGTGTTGACCTTTTAGGCTTTTCTATATATAGTAACATGTCACTGGCATATAGTGACACTTTTACCTCTTCTTTTCCAATTTTTATCCCTTTTATTTCTCTCTCTTGCCTGACTGCTGTGGCTAGGACTTCCAGGACTATGTTGAATAGGAGTGGTGATAGTGGGCGTCCTTGTCTTGTCCCAGATTCTAGTGGGAAGTTTTGAGTTTTTCACCATTGAGTGCTATGCTGGCTGTAGGTTTGTCATATATAGCTTTTATGATGTTGAGATATGTTCCCTCTATACCCACTTTGGTGAGAGTTTTTATCATAAATGGGTGTTGAATTTTATCAAATGCTTTTTCTGCATCTATTGAGATGATCACGTGGGTTTTGTCCTTTCTCTTGTTGATGTGATGTATTACACTGACTGATTTGCATGACATCTTCCGTCTCTCACTGAATCAGTGCAATATCATCTTCACTGGTTTCCTTAACTCCCAGTTTTTTTCCCCACTTCAATTCCTTTTATGCTTTGCTGCAAAATTAAATTTCATTAGCGAAGCTCTGATTTTATCACTCCCGTTCATACAGTTTCTGGGAGTCCCCACGGACTGAGGTGGCAGCGATGAGCCATCTGTCCCCGGGCTCAGAGCCCTCCTGTGACCCCCGCCCACCTTCCTCTCTGGCCTTGCCCTTCTCTGCTCCTGGGGAATCAGCAGAGGCTACTTGTTCTACTTTTCTGCTTCTTTTGCTTCACTTTTGTTTGTGACATCCTTCAGCTTCAGACGCACGTCCCCAGCCAGTACACATTGAAATATTCACTTCCTGGACCAGCTCAAATGCTCCCACGACTGTGAAGTGCTCCCTCAAGCCCCTCACTCCCATGACTGTACTTTCTCCTTCCGTTAAACCCCCACGTGAAGCTCTATGTGTATACGTCTCGTGTCACACTAGTGAAGTTATGCCTATTAGTGTAATGTGTGGGCATACTCTGACGGGGTAAGAGCTACGCGTTCCTCAGTTGTGCCTCCTTTATATCTTGTAGCACAGGACTCTTCACATGGTAGGGGATTAATATTTATTGACATCTAGCAATTCTATTAGCTAGCAAATTTTCTCACGGCTAATTCTCTTTCTGTTGAAAAGACTTGATTGTATGTACTTGTATTTGTTTGGTCTCAATTCATGGACTCATTTTATTTTATCTTGTATACAGGGTGCTTAGCTTTTATGAATGATTCTGTGTTTGCCACTCTATTTTATGCCCTAAGACTCATGGGACATTGAAGTGTGTATCAACACAGCATCTCCTTGGCGCAGGTGCAGAGAGGTGGAGAGGCTCCCTGGAGGTCCCCGAGTTAGCAAGGACCAGAGGTGGGACAGGAGTTCTTCTTGTTCTTCGTTTACCACCTGCAGCGGCTCCCCCGTGCCTCTTCCTTCCTCTGGAGACCCAGTTCAATGGAAACACTGTTACTCAAATCAGTGTTTTCTCACTGGGTGCAGATGCCACTTAAGCTTGACCAGGGCTCCTGCAGCAACTCGAGGGAAGGGACTGCCCTTGGGCCGGTGCAGGGAGCCAGGTGTGCCAGCCGGAACCCAGACGAGAAGCCCAGCTGTTCCATGTCTGTTCCTGCAGCCTAAGTTTGTTAAATACCCGCCTTGACCTAATTTCTGACGGCTGCTGTTACTTACAGACCTGCCGCAGGTTGACCAGACCCCCGGAGAGAGGAGGGGTGGTGCATTGGCTGGACGTCCTCTTCAGCAACACTGTTCTTCCTTCTTCAGAAGAGAAGAGACCCCTGGTGTTTGCAGGACATCACAGAGGCCCATGGGTTGGATCCAAAATTCTTTGTTCAGTGGACCTGCCTCCAGCAAGTAGGCTACATGTATGGTAGGATAGAAAGATCTGTGGACTGGAATTTCGAAAATAAATGTTCACTTTTCGTCCAGCTCCACCATTAATTGTGACCTTGAGTAAATTGCTTACGTGACCAGAGGTTTGGCTACCTGACCTCCAAATAAAGTTACCATGAGAATCAGAAAGGATGACGTGTGGGAAGTCACTTTATCAACTTCAACGCCCCTCCCTAGAACGAAGTGTTATTAGCAGAACAGGGGAATAAAGCAAGGCTTCGAATTCAATTCTGTTAAAAAGTTTGAATCCAAAGCCTGATCGACTTACCTGCTAGTTTTTTTGGAGAAAGCATTTTTTTTAAAGCCAAGCTGGCAAAGAGTTTGCTGGATTATTCTGAAGTATATTCACAAGTCCTTTATATATTTTTCAACTTTGCTAATTAGATTTAATAACTAAAACACAAGGAATGAGCAGTAACCTTCACAATCTATAAAAATAATCAAATATGAAAGAAAAATCTAGCTCAGAGTTCTGTCTGAACAACAGCAAGAAGAGACTTATAAATGCTCTTCTGGACTTGCCTTGCTCTAGACGAGAAAGATAACATGGATTCCGTTTGTGCAGTCTTTTCAAATTGAGAGAGGTCAGCTCGGTTTACTGTCCTTTTGGCCTTCTTAGAGAGAAGGATTTGATCTCAAAAGCAACAGCGAGAGCAAATATAAAACATAAACCGAACCGCAGCAGAACAAAGCAAGAAAGAGCTTTCCACACTTGTAGTAGTTCTTGACTGAAAATGCCAAAGCTTTTTATTAAAATTATTGGAGTGATTCTTATTTCAGAAATCAAATGGCAAGAACTTCACTTTAACTTCAAAAGGACTTTGTGTCATTATCATCGTGCTATTGTAAGCTGAATGCAGGAGGAAGATATGGGAAGAAGCAGCTGACGAAAACTGGAGAGGACTGGTTCGCAGACCTGTGCAGTCCGCCATCCAGTTCTCCTCAGCGCCCTGGGTAACAAGCAGCGGCCAGACCAAAGCAAACCACGCACTTTCTTGACACTTCATGGGATGGGAAGAACGGTCAGCTATTGGAGGGAGGGAGGGCCTGGACGTCACTGAAGAACAAATCAATCCAGTATTAACTTGTCAAGTAGGAGGATCCTTATTGGATCTCAGGAGACCATCTTATTGGCGCATTATCTGCTTAAGAATGCATCGTTCCCTTCAGAAGCCTCAGGGAGCAGCTCAGTTACATCATGCAGCAACAGACTTGAAAGCCGTAGTAGGAATAACAAAACACCCAATGAAAACTGTTAGAACTAGCGGTACGTACCGCACTACGGAGTCTGGAGTGGTCAGGTTTAAAAGATGCGTCCAGCCGTCGGAACACCAGTGGGGGGTTCTCCCAGGCCTGCAGATCAGTGCCTCCTCCTGGGCTTTGGTGGCGGCGCCTGGCGCCTGGGCCCTCTGCCGGGCACTGCGCCAGGTGCCTGGAGACACTGAGCAAACACAACACACAAAACCCCCTCCCCTTCTAATGGAGCTTATGTTCTACCAGGAAAGACAGGCAACAAACACATCTAAAAAGGAAAGATAAATGACGTTTGATGGAAATAAATGGTAATGAGGAAAAAGCAGGGCAAGGACTGGAGAGGTGAATGCATCCAGGGAAGCATGGCCAGGAAGGTCTTGCTGAGAAGGTGACCTTGGAGGAAGTGCCTGAGAGTGTGCAGGAGCTGGGCGCGGGGCGTGGGACAACAGCTTATGGCCCCGCACAGTGGCGGGGGGTGGGGAGGCCAGGGCCGAGGACAGCCCTGCCCTACGGCTGGGGCGGTGACTTGCTGTGGGCCAGGGAGGGCCTGGGAAGTCCTGGGAAGACCCTGAAGGACTTTGGACCGAGGAGTGAGATGATCTGGGTTTCTGTTTAACAGGATCAGCTTGGCTGCTGTGTTGGAAACAGTCTGGCAGAGGAAGAGGGAGGAGGAAGACCGTGTTCTCAGGCTGTGTTAAGAACCAGGACAGTGCGGCCTCGTCAGAATGATGGCCGCGGAGGGGGTGAGACACAGTCGGATTCTGGGTCTGTTTTAAGTTAAACCAGCAGGGTTTGCTGATGGAAGAGACGTGGGTGTAACCACCGCAGGGTCGAGGGTGACGGTGAGGGTTTCAGCTCAAACGACTGGAATAAAGAATTTGCCACCAACTGAGATGGGGAAGAATGAAAACTAACAGGTTCGGGGAGGACGACGGGGCTCAGGCCAGGGCTGAAGTGCTGTGTGCCTGATGGCTCCTACCTCCGGGCCTCGCCCTTGGAAGGCGCCGCCCGCTAGTACGGCCTCCTGGTGCGCGCAGCCCGGGTCCAGCGCGACGTGGGGCTGGGAGGCCTCGTCCCCCGGGCCTTCACGCGGGACCGGAGGGCCCCCCGGGTGGGCCCGGGCCTCGCCGCTCAGCCCCTCCCTCAGCCCAGTCCTGCTCCCTCACCCTCACAGGGTCGTTCCTGAGAACGCACCCCAGTAAACTGTCTCTACTCAAATCTCTGCTTTCTGGGGCCACATTTAAGGCAGCTTCCATGGGTCCCCAACGTGGAAGCCATGTCCTTCTTGCAGTGGCCAGTGCGCCCGGTTCCACTCAGTATCTGCCTTACAGGTCCCGGTCCCGATCGTCTCCCGAGTGAGATTCTCCGGAGTCCAGCACTGCGCTGTGTTTACTTCTATACTTTGGTCCTAAAGATAGTGAGTGAACCCTTGTCCTGTGGCTAACAGATAACTGTAATCCCCTTGAACAGGAACTAAAAACGAGACATTAAAGCTGAAAAGCAGTATTTCTGAATTGAATTCAGATGTCTGTTTCCCTTTGTGACTCACGTGTAGCGAGCAAAACCGTAACGCCGCGCAGCCGCTGCTTTCCAGGCCTCTTGGTGCTAGAAGTCTGATACAGTGATGACCCGTTTGCAGTCGGTTTTTCGCCCCAGGCCTCTACACTTCAGGCTGCATTCTACGCACAGTTTCAAAACAGAAAAAACCAGCCATCTACAAGCAATCATTTCTGTCTCCATCATACCGGATGACATCAGATTTGACTGCACCCTTTGGAATGGGCTGATCTGTGAACTGAATTAGTCAATTTATGAAATGTTTGGCCAGTTGGACAGCCTGGGAAGGGAACACAAGAGAAATATTTTTCGTAAACCCACATTCTGTGTGCAGGACGGACCACACCTTGGCGTCTCTAGTCTGTTCTCAAAACGCCCACAAGGGTTAAAAACACCCATGTGACTCCTGAAAGCTGTATTTAAGGAAAGAGGAAACTCTTAGCTTCTGATGTATTCATAACTTTTGGCAACTGTGGTTTTTCTGACCCATTAATGCATTCTTTTCTTCCCAACTTTTCCTCCATATGTAGGCCTGGCCCACCCCTGTCCCATTGTGGGACCCCTGCCCTCCACACCTCACACAAACATTAACAGGGCAATTGGAAAGGGTCAGACTCTCCCCTTCTTCCTGATCTGAATAAACTGAGATAAAATCACGACTTTGAAAAGGCGGCACCTGTTGTTGCCTGGCATTTCTTTGTTACTCTGTCTTGAAGATTCCAGCTCCTCTTCTGCGTGATCACAGACTTGTCAGCTACGCGAGGTGTGCTCTGCCTGCTCTGACAGGACCAAACATTCTGACCAGGAAACACGGAGAAGGGACATGTAAAGCTACCCTGCACACCTAGGTCTCCTGTCCCGGGGGCCCTGAAACACCACATTACTTCTCAGGATCTACCTTTAAGGTGGCCGGAAAAAACAAAGGCTACGATTCCTTAATCGTACACAGAAGGCAGAGGAAGAGACACGTAGCATGTTTGTCCTCTTCCCAGCATTCTGATTAGTTCTGACCCAAGATAGGTTTGGAAAATTGGGTGGGGACCTCCAGACACAAGAGCATTCAAAGAGGAGACGCAAATGTGCCAGCAGGTAACCAGGAAAGTGGAGCATTTGTGGTGCACAGCCTCTCGGATGGCCCCCAGGCCCCCGACTTCGTGTGCTTGCGCGGCGCCCTGTGCTCGGAGGTGGGCTGGACTTAACGCACAGAACGCAGCACATCGAGATCAGGCTATCTGAAGACCCTGGCTTCCCCATGGGGCGCTGCTCCTTGGCGCACCTGCCATGGATGTGGTGGCCCTGTGGAGGGCCCGCAGGGCAGGGGGCCGGGGCTGGCCCGCAGCCGCACTGCTGAGCGTGGAAGCAGACACTCCCTTCCCCGCCCCACCTCAGCCGAAACTTCAGATGAGGCTGCGGCCACAGGCGACAGCCTGACTGCAAGCTTACGAGACACCTTGAGACAGAGGAACGCAGTTCAGCTGCACCCAGATTCCTGCACAACAGTGACTGTGAGATAACAAATACCTACTGTTTCAAGCCTTTACGTTTGGGGACAATTTATGGAATAGCAATAAATAATGAATATAATATTAAAGATGCAAAAGCTTTCATTCTACTAAACTCCAGTTGTGTTTTCTGTCCCTTGTCCTTTGTGATAAAATACTAACACACTCACTAGTGACATCTGCCCCCTTTAACCTGTATTACAGATATGTGTCAGTTCTCCCACTTGTCTGTCAATTTCTGGAGAACAGAAACTCACTGCTACTGGTTTTTGAATCCTCTGGATCCCAGAAATGAGCCTTGCTCACAGCAAACGCTGAGTGACTATCTGATGAGTAAACACGTGACTGAGTCTTCCTTCAAGGACCAGATGCAGCTGAGTAGCGTGGTGTTAGACAAGGATCCATCTGACCTGCTCATCATTTTCTTGATTCCTCACATATCTTAATACATTAATAGCTGCCTTGCAAGCGTAATCTCTGCTGTGATTTCTCTTTCTACAGAAGAAAACACAATTAGAGCTTGAGTACATGACGTGGCTTCATTATTTCTTTATGGTGTAAGGAAACTATAACGTGCAATCACGAATCAAAGCTTCATCTCTATTTCGACTATCAAAAAACACGGTTTATGTAAGAAAGAAGTAATCGCTTGAAAGCACTTAGGAAATGAGCTTGTCTTCATCGGCCATGCACGGAACCGCTGCTAATGAGCAGCAAAGCAGCAATTTCACCTAAAATTTTACTTCTAAAGTCCTGTCCCGTATTGGCTTATTGTTAACTTTTCATATAAAACGCAACTGGCAGAGGAAGGCCAGGAGGGGCGCTGAGACCACCCAAGACGTGGGCACGGTGGGCTCTGCTTGTTACGCAGATTGACAGAAACCAGCCTGAGCTTTGAAGGACTTGAACAGAAACGGAGTTAAAAAAAATTATTTATATTTAAGACTACCTAAAGGGTGCTCCTTTGCTGCCATCACAGAAGGCGGTAACAAGGGAAAGAGATTTTCATTAAGTGAAGATTGTCGGAGGAAAGTGACCATACGTTACTGTCACGGGATCAGTGTTGCAGCTGACTTCTTTTTCTTCATTTCTTCTCACATAGAGAAAAAATAATCAGTAAAACACTGTCGTGTGTGTGATTATATATATACATCTGATACATATTGTGTCTGATTATATATGATTTTGGACTAGGTATTACTAACCCAAGGAGCTGGAAATGTCAACAAAATTATCCAGGGTGAATCTGGTTTAACTTGTCTTCTGATTCCCCTCCTTCGGGCAGACCGCTGCTGTCAGTGACTGTGCTGACTCAAACGTGAGGACAGTTCTGCTGGTGGCTTTAATTATTTTCTCCTCAAAGCCACATCGGGCAGTTTCAGAAATTTCCTCTTTGCCGCCTAGGACACCTTAAAGGACAATGATTCTCCTCCCTCAGCTGTTCATCAGAAATGGCAGGAAGTCATTAGGTTCACGTGGCTTCAGTCAGGTCCTTCAGGAGCTGTGCGTGCATGGTGGGGACAGAAGTGCGAGGGCGTTCCCGAGTCTAATCGCATCCTGAACCCACCACGGCTGGTTCTTCCTGAGCCAAGAGTCTCTGATTCAATTCAGGCTGACTAGCAAGAAAGAACTCGATGACTCTTTGTTTCAACAGTTTCAGATACCTTTATTTAAATGAATTCTTTGAGGGCTTAAAATGTTTCGATTTCGGTGTCACATGGCCTCTTGTGACTGAAGGACAGGGACAGCGTGCATTGGGCGAGCAAATGGCGCCTGGTGCAAAAGGCATGAAGAAGTGAATATTGGACCAGGGACCGGGGCCCTGGGTAGTTATTCTTGGCTAGGCCATTATAACTTCCTGGATTTTGCGGGGTTTTTTTTTTTTTTAAATAAGAGCGGTTGTTACTTTCCCTGAGAACTAGGGCTGGGCTTGCTGTTTACAGAATGACAACTTAGTCACTTAGTTGCCACCTCCTTCCTCAAATGTACAGAGAGGGGGTTCTCATTTCCACAGCTGAGCAGTGGGTGCCAGAGCTTGACAGGAAACTGGTTCAGGACACCGCCCACAAGCCACCAGCGCTTGCTTCTGGTTCTTTTCTAACTTCCCTCAGTGACCAGTCAAGGGGCATGTGCAACTCCACGTGAATTAGCATCTGCCCTGCTGCCCCTTCCCGGTTACCGGCCACAGATTTGTGAGCTCCCTACCGTCCGAAGCCCTGTGACGTTTTTGCAGAGGTTGCAATGTGATGCGGTGCTTCCCTGGGTAATCTCCCTGCCTGATTTTGGGAGACTAAACATGACTCTCCCAAGATGAGCATCTTCCAGGGAGGCAGGCTTGGCAGGGAAGTCACTTCTGTGTCAAGGAGCTGACAGGATGTCTGGCCGCTGCCCTTCACGGGTGAGTGCAGCCTGAGAGTCGCCAGGCAGTTCCAGGCCTGGGGACCCGGGCGCCCACTGTGACTGATCATTACCGCACCTGGGCAACTTCCCTGCACTCGTGGTGGGTGGCTATACCCTGTGTCAAATCCCATTTCACTTGGCTGGAAGACAGACGCTGATGGTCAGGGATAGGGAGGAAAGCTGACCCACTTCACAAGGTTGGCCTCAGTCCCACAGAGCCAAGGGGCTTGGTCTCCAGTTTCTAGACTGCTTTTCCATCTTGTGTTTGGGGCGTCCGTGTTAGATAGGCGAGTGGTCAACTGACTGAGAACTAGCAGAAATATTCTAACCTAAGAGCATTCCTTAGATTGACTGCATGTGATCCCATGTCCCTGGATTTAAGAATGTTTTCTTGGGAGAATTCAATTTAAAAAACTCACTGAGTATTTTTCCACTGTTCTAGGTACAAAACCAAATAATAATGATGAAGAAATCAAAGCTCACACTTCTGGAGTGTGTGTCATGTACCAGGCTGTGTGCTAAGCACTTTGCACACATGACAACATTCAGTCTTCACAAGACGCTGATGAGGGAGGGTCAGTTACCACCTCACTGTGTGTGCCGGGAAGGGGGAGCGAGGGTGAGTGGGTCGCTTGTGCAGAAACCCAGAGCTCACTCTTGCTAGACTCAGCTGTCAAGTCCCAGTGGTCCTTCTCCAGGGCCTGGCTCCTCAACCACCACCCACAACTCAAGAAACGTTCAGCCTCCCGGGGGCTGGCACTCAAGAAACTTCTATCTCATTAGGGACGCAAAGGATGAACATTCATTAGAGACAAAATTAGATAAATGTTAAATAGTGAAAGCAATGCGATGTGGGAGCACAGGGGAGAAAAAGGTGTTTCTAGCTCAGATGCTGCTGGCTGAGGCCTGAGCAGAGGATGGACAAGACGTGAAGACCCGGAGGGGCCATGTCTCAAGAAGACAGGGCTTGGCATGCCGGGACTGCCTGCCCCGGGGAGGCCGAGGGTGAGAGAACAACCTGGAGTACAGTTTGGAGCCGTCACGAGTGGGTTTGAATCCAAACCAATTGTGTGGATTTCATCCCAAAGACAAGAGGCACCACCTGTAAGTCTTAGAGGCGGATGCTGTGAGCCGCTCTGTGTTTCACAGAGGTTCTCTGATGTTAGTAGGTGGATTCAGGCTGGAGAGACGGAATGTGGGAGAGGCCCAAGCAGGGCAGGGACGGGGGGGATGGACAGGAGAAGCGGAGACGTGGAGAGGGAAGGCCTGGTGGAAGCTTACACACCCGGGGGAAGAGCCCTGGTGACCAGCCTGGGTGGCAGGGAGGCTGGAGGAGCCAAGACAGCGCAGGGGAGGTTGTAGGAGGCGCTGTGGGGCCGAGGGTTCTAGCTCCCGGGACAGGCTCCTTTCCTGAGCGCATATGAGAGCCCCTCAGGTCAGCTCTGTGGAAATACCCAGGGGGTCTGGAGTGGGGGCTGGGGGCCTAGGAGGAGACCAGGGCAGGAGTCACTGGTACAGAGGTGCTTGACAAAATCCCACAGTCGGTGGGTGGTCCAGGAAGGCAGTGGGGGAAGAGAGAAGTCAAGGACAGGACTGCAGGCACCTTCCCCTGTGAGCAGCAGGGGAGGACTCCGGTGGGGGGAGCTTCTGACAGATGCAATGAGAAGGGGGGTGAGTTGAGAGATGGGAGGGGGAGCCCTCAAAGGAGAGAGAGAACACTTACCACCTCCATTTCAAAGGCTTTTTTTTTTTTTAAGGCAAATGATAGAGAGGAATCCACTCCCCATGGCAAACAGACATGAAGTGACTCTCCATGCTCTCCCAGCTCGTTAGACCGCTCAACACAATTTATTTCAAACAGATGAAGATGTGTCTCGGTGCAGCGGGAGCAGTCAGTGAGAGGGGTTAAAGGCAGAACGGCTACTGCAGCAGAAGCATTTACGCTTTAGTTCTTCTGCAGCTGCACTTTCTCCATTTCTCAGCAATCAGAAATCCCTCACCCAGCGTTCCTTCCGGCTGCTGGAACTGAATAGAAGACACTTCTTCTCCTGCAGGGTTGCTTGGTTTGTTTGCTTTAAAGCAACCCCAGGGTCACAGAGCTCCATACTTTCAGTATTTACATCATGCATATGGTCTAAGCATAGGAGCACTTTATTTGGTCTAAATTACCTTAGCTTGCTTAAAGAACTCTATCCCCAGTTTACAGCTGAGCAAATCGATGGTAACGTTTTCCTAAAATTAAACACTGTACATCAGGCAGCATCCAAAAAACCCACCCAAACCAAACCAAACCAAACTTTGTTTCATGTTGCATTGACCTTTCCAGACAAATCACATTTCAGTATCTATTCTTGTTGACTTAAGACTGCAAAGTATCTGGGAATCCACCCTGTTCCACCTTCTCCTGGTGCAGACCGAACCTCGCTCCAGCTATGGATGTCTTGCCCACAGTCCAGTGCTCAGACGACTCCCGGGCACCACCTGAGACAGCGCGCAGCTCCCCGCGGCTGCAGGTCCGAGTTGTCTTTCTGACTCGACCTTGACCTCCCGGGAGCCAGTCCCCAGCAGCGCAGGTCCAGGACCGGGATGTGCATGCGTCTCTGCGCCGCGGCTTCCTCCTGATCCCAGGCCTGGCCTCTCAGGCCATCCTGGACGCCGGAACCGGGCTCGCTCCTCACGGTGCCGCAACTCTGTCTGCTCTCCTCACCATTAAAAAGATGGGATTTCTGGTTTCACAAAACGACAATAAAGCCAGCTAGCTGTGCCTTCCTGATGACTGTAATTTGAGATTTTTTGGGAAGCAAATCCCAGCGCGGGCAGCGACTTTGCCGTCTGCTGCTACAGGAGTTCCTCGTCCTTTGTCCTGGCCCTGTCCCTGCTCGCCCATCCAAGCCGTCAGGCCTGATTCTTCGCTACATGTGTCTAACCCAACCATCACAGTTCCGATGGCTTGATTTCAAAAGGGAACGAGAGGGTTCCTCCTCTGGTCCAGAGAGCGTCAGGAGAACTGGGACCCCTCCTGTGTTTCCAGCAGAGGCCTTCTCGCTCACGAAGCAGAGACACTTTACAAAGAAATGCCTAGATCACCTGGTGTGTTAAGGCATCACATTCTGCACAAATTGTAACAGACCGTTTTCACTGTGGAGAGACAGATTTTGCGAAGATGTCAGGTCGCATAAAGCCGCAGCACAGCGCAGCTTCGGAGCTGTAATCTGGGCCGTGGCTCTGGGAGGCGGGGGGGCGGGCGGCGCGGGCACACCCTCGGGTGAGGCGAGTCCGGGCTTCCCGGGCGCGCAGGCGGGCCGGGCGGGGTCCCGCTCTCGCCGCCCCCGGGCCGCGGCTCTCCTCTTCTCGGCTGCACAGAAGCCGCGGGGCGGGCCGGGCCCCGAGAGACACAGGCGAGAGCCGGGAGGGCAGCGTGCCGAGCCCGGGTCCCGTCACGGACCGGTCACAAAAGTGAAAGGGGACACGACGGGACTAGGAAGACGCACGGACACGGGGCGCTTCTGCAGTGAGCGTGGAAGTGGGGGTCTGTCTACCTGCTCTGCCTTCGGAGGCCCCTGGGCAGCGGCTCCGCCGCAGCCTCCGAACACCCCGGATGCGAGACAACGGGTCTGCTGCTCAGCGCGGCGGCCGAGTGGCTTCAGGTCCACGTTGTCTGGTCCCTAAGCGTGGAAGGAAGCTACTGTGCCCTAAACACCTGTCACCTGTCTCTCTCTGCATGTCTATCGTCTTTCGATCTACCTAGCATCCGTTTCTCACGTGCATCGTTCAATCTTCCTAATGTTGGCAGATACCAAGAGAAACAGTCAACGGTTAGAAATAATATAAGGATACTGTAAGGCAGAGTTTAAAGTAATCAAATATATATACACTTATGCATATATACACATACACACCTCTCCGCATGCACACACGTGTACACACACACACATATTCATGTACACTCTTTTAGAACTACTCCTGGTCCAAAGGTCCGAAGTTAACGGAAACTGTAGTTCAGAAAAGATGTATGTAGACATCTGTAAATGCTCAAGCTGACCTGACATATTATTTTTAAAAACAACAAAGTTTAGCCTCTGAGAAAAGTAGAATGTAAGTACATAGTATCCTATTACAGAAATGATGTCAGATACATTCTGCCAGGACACCGCGTGGCACCAGATAAGGCAACAGCGATGCAGGACCTCAGTGTCCGAGAAGCCTCTTCCCGCCAGCACAGTGCTTCAGGATGGGAGCCGACGCCTGGCCTGCCCTTGCCCCTTCTGGTTCTGATCCGTGATGTTCCTGACCTTGAGCTGAGCTGGCAGGGGTCCGTCTTCCTGACCGTGCTCGGCACCTGGCGCTGGTAGGTGGGTCTGTTCCCCTGCTGGGTCCTCATCTCTGTTCAGCTCACTCCAGCTTGTTAGCCTGACCCTGGGTCCTGTCTCTTCCCTTGCTTGAGGCTTCTTTTTGATGATCATTATCCAGAAGGCTACCCTGACTCTGCCCAACCCCACCCAAGGAGAAGAGCGGGCAGTGCCCACCGTCTGCCCCAGCACATACGAAGGCTCACATTTTCACACTGAAAATTAAAAGCAGCACTCTGTAGTAAATGCCTTTAACATTCTGCACACGAGCTGCAGAAACTGATACTCAGAAGATGGCTCACGGCTGGGTCAGTCTGGTAGGGGAGGAGCAGTGCGGCCTCCCAGGGCACGGCAGTCCCCCCTTCTAAGAGCACAGCCGTGCAGGCACTGTCAGAGTGACAGGGTTACTCTTTTGGGTCCACATTGGTAAATGAGAAACTCTGTCATCCTCACAGGAAGCCACAACCGTGAGATCTTTAAGGACGTTTGCTTGAAGGCGGGGTTTCTAAGACCCTCGCACAGCGGCTCCTGGCCTGTGACTGCCCTGCGCTGGGGAGGGGTCCTGAGCAGACACAGCCAGGGGACCTGCACGGCGCAGACCCAACCTCCACCGCCATGCAGGCGGGTGTGCCACGGCGCAGCGGGTTTCAAAGTGCGGTCTGGAGAGCCCTGGGGTCCCTGACACTCTTCTAGGGGGTCTTCAAGGTGAAAATTGTTTTCAAAATAATGGTAAGACGTTGTTCCCTTGTGAGTTTTCCAGTGGAATTTTCTCCAGGCTACAGGATGATACTGTAACAAACTGAATTCAGAAGAAGATACGAGAATCTTCTCTTAGCCAGACATTAAAGAGACTTGCAAAAACGTAAAACGATGTGTCGTTCTCATTATTGTTTGTTTCTTTTGAACAGTGAAGAGATTTTTCAAATATAGGTTATTTTTAACATACAATTTTATTATTGTTAATTTAAAACGAGTAAACGCATATTTAAAATTTTTCTCAACTTCGGTATCTAAGGTGATAAATAATGACACACATCACCAACACAAGCCAAGGCCTTGTGGGGTCCTCCACAACCTCTGAGAGCGCAAAGGGTCCTGAGCACAAAACGCAGGTGAACCACTCGCTGCCCTAGTGGGAAAACAGGGGCTTTGAAGTCAAGCAGACCAGCTTGCATCCTGACCTGTCCCTGAGTTCCGAGGACTGAGGCAGCTTCCTCCCGTCCCTGCATGTCAGTTTACTCAGCTGTGCAAGGTGGGTGATGCTGAGCCCCGTGAGACCCTGCAGGTTCGGAGATGCAGGCGGAGAGCAGCGGTGGCAGCAGGTGCCCGGGGGTGGGGCACGGGCCAGGCTGCAGCCGCAGCCGAGCCCACTGCCAGCCCTCGGGTCCCTTAGCCACTGGCTGGCCAGGAGACTCACATCCTTTGCCGCGGGGTCCTCAGCCCTGCGCAAGGAGGAGGCTGCCTTTGGTGAACTTGAAGGACCCGATTCACTCATGAGTCCTCGTCCTCCTCTCTATCTGCCCTCTCCTGAACATCCGTGATAATTAACATGCATCCTGCTCACTCTAGGCTGTGGGCACCAGATGGCAGGAGCTGGACCATTTCGCTCTCAAAGGGAGCTGCCCTCAGGATGGCCCCCAAGATGCCAGCTCAGCTGGTGCGTCCTCTTTGGTTACAGGTGGACCAAGTCGAGCGCAAAGCCCCTGACAGGCGCCTACTCAGCCCCAGAGCAGAGAGGAGCACCACGTCCGTCTCCCTGTGCATCTCCACTCCCGCTGCCCCTGGCTGCTCGAGGCAGAGACAGTTCTCCCTGGGCGGGTACCAGGGGCCGAGCTAATCCAGCACCCCGTCATTGGGAAGAAGTTAACACATAAACCTATTGTTTAGCTGTTGGCTTGTCCCAGAAAAAGTGGCCGTAAATGCCACCTGGATATTCTGCTGAATTGTACCTTTTTTCCCTTTGGTTCTTTCTGCCTCCTTCCAAATCAGACGTCCACCTTCTGCACGTGTGACAACAATGGGTTTAGAAAACACCAGGCCTGGAGAGTTTGGAGTGGAGATGCCATGTCGTCCCATCAGGACACGTGGGAAATTCAAACTCCGTGCTGTGAAGTCGGGGGCAGGAGACAGAATCCAGTCCGACTTGGAAGAAAGCTCTTTCCTTGAGGTAAATCAAGACCACGGCTCAGTAACTTCCTAACTGTAGGCCATCTTTGTGAGCAGGAGATGGATGGATGGGAAATACGGTACTTTTGTGTACTCAAATATTGCCATGATGTGTAATAAAATTTTAAATTTGAAATATTATGGAATTCAACATGAACTTTTGTAGAAAACTTTTATTGTTTCTATAAAGACCCCAATATTTAATTTTTCCAAATAACATAAATGTTTAACCAAACTTCTTTTCAGATCTTCATGTCTGAAGGCAACAAGAACCTTAAAGCCCCTCTGGTGAAGGGGTCATCTGGCTGCTCTCATAATGAATTTGCCAACGCGCTTTATTTGGCCTTTAAATGTTTAAATATAAATGTCCCCGGGTGCCATCAAGCCCATTTCCTTACAGCCTCGTCTGTTCACTCCTTTCTGACTCCTTCTTGTCTCCTCCCGATGATTATGAATCTGATGCTGGATTTTCCCCCCAGGGTCTTCATTTTAAAGATGAAGGCCCAGGAGGTGAAGGGATTTGCCTAAGGTCACAAGCCTATTAATACCTAAGCAAAGATACACACCTCCCTCCACCACTTCCACTGGTGTTCTTTCCTCGCACGAGGCTGCGTCGCCTTAATGGTTTTTAATCCAACCAATAAAGAACAAATCTATTCAGATGTATCTTCACCTAGCGTGCTATTTTGGACTGATACGGAAATTTGCAAAGGCATAAACTGAGATGTGCAGAATGGCAGCACTGGAGCAAGTCCAAACAGTATCAGAACAGTCACTGATCAGTTTCCATTTGCTTCCTAATTTGGCCGGGTGGGCGGAAAGTGGAGTGGCGGCCAGTAGAGTCACTGTTCCTGCCTCTGCAGCTGCCCTGGTGTGGGGTGGCCGGCGGGGTCTGTGCAGGTGTGGGGTCAGCGTCGCTCCTGGGAACCTTTCTGCTCGGGCTGGCCCATGTTGAAGAGAAGTAGGGGAAGGTTTCAAGGAGGGAGGGTAGGTTCTATCCCTTCCATTTTTCCCAAAGTGCACATACGCCTGGTGGGATATCAGGAGATTTTCTCTCTAGAAAATCTAGTTTTCTACCTGTTATCACATTACTTGAAAAAAACCTGCATAAGTTTTCCCTAAAATTGGGTAACAGTCTGGGTTGGCCTGATTTCAAGTAATGCTGCGGTGCATCCCTGGGAGCTCCCCAAAGAGGAAATGATGCACTGAGTGGTTAGATTGGAGCCCCGTGGTCTGTCAGGGAGTTCACACTCTCAGGGGGTGCACGGCCTTCACGTGGTGCTGGGGACACATAGCAGCAGGGACCCTGCTGAGAGCCCACAGAGACGCAGCCATGTCGGGTCAGCCAGCTGTGTCAGAACATCTAGGGCTGGAAACACTGTGATGTTTACAGATGTGCAGTGAGGCTTGGAGGGCACTGACCAATCAGGAGCTTAGCTCAAGACTGGCTGACTGTGATGGGACTTAAATGCAAACCTGGGCCAGGGAACATCGTGTGTGTATGTGTGTGTGGTGCAGTGGAACGGCAGGAAGGGGTTCCTGGGAGAGAAAAAGAAGGTTGAGCTTCATAACCTAAATGCCCATCGACAGCAGACTGGATAAAGACGCTGTGGTATATCTATACAGTGGAATACTACTCAGTCATTAAAAAGAATAAAATAATTCCATTTGCAGCAACATGGATGGAGCTAGAGATTATCATAGTAAGTGAAGTAAGTCAGACAGAGAAAGACAAGTATCATATGGTATCACTTATATGTGGAATCAAAAAAAATGATACAAATGAACTTATTCATAAACCAGAAAGAGATTCACAAACACAGAAAACAGACTATGGTTACCCAGGGGGAAAAGTGGGAGGGATAAATCAGGAGCTTAGGATTAACACATACACACTACGTATAAAACAGATAAGCAATAAGGACCTACTATACAGCACAGGGAACTATATTCAATATCTTGTAATAACCTATGATAGAAAAGAATATGAAAAAGAATATATATGTATGTATAACTGAATCCCTTAGCTGTACACCTGAAACTAATGCAACATTGTAAATCAACTCTACTTCAATTTAAAAAATTATAAAAAGAAAGCTGAGCTTCATTAAGAGCACAGCTCTGATCATGACAAAGTCACACTCTGCTAACTGAACGGTGCTGATCACTGGTCTTTCCGGCCATGCCACTCAGCCATCTCTTCCTTTCAGGTCACAAGTTTCCAAACCCAGGCTACCCCTCACAGACACACGCTCGCTTTATCTTCAGTGCAAGGATCCAAGGGAGGGGTTGGCAGCCTTTCAAATACGGTTCTTCAAGGGGCTCTGGCTTCCCTTGCCTGGTTGCCTGCAAACCTCTCCACTGAGCTCACATGACAGAGGTGGCAGCGACTGTGGAGGACAAAGTGTGAATTAGACACGCGTTATTTACAGACACGCAGTGTCTGATGAGGAACTGACGTGAAAGTCACACAGTTCACCCCTAAATTGTATTTCAATTGAAATAAAGAGAACGGTTGAGGCAGAAAGTTGTTCTAAGTTATCAAGAATGTCGCCTTGTTTCTCACTTTATATTTGCAGACAGAGAATTAGGTGAGCCAATCGCAGAGAAATGATGGGGGCATATCCATCCTTAAACAAAAGGACAGAATTTGAAAATGAACCTGTGTTTCCTCGATTTTATACTGTTTTATGGGTGGCAATGCACAAACCGCTCCCTGAAAATGAAAGGATGATAATAATTATTGTGAAAAGTTGGAAAATATATTCCAAAAGGTAGAATTCTTAGCAAGTTTTTACACGTTACTGTAAATGACGTGAGTACGACTCTGCCCACGACCACAGCTGGGGAATCCAAAGGGAAGACGCGTAGGTGCTTTCCAGCGTGGTTTTAGTTCTTGGAGAACGGGTAAACCCCACTAACTTATTCCAAAAAGCCAAGGCTGGAATGGATTGTGAACACACATATGTGGAAACAGGATCCAGTTTTCTTCAAAGACGTCACAACAGAACGTTTTCAGTTCTGCTTTGTCTCATCCTCAAGTCAGCATCCAGGAGCGAGGAAGGGAGAGATGCAGGGATGACGCTGGCCTTACCCGCGGCTGTGAGGCAGGTGTAGGCTCTGCCAGCCCTGCCCTGGTCCTGCTCTGGCTCCTTCCCACCCTCGGGGGCTCTGGCGGCATCACTCTCCTTCCTTCCGTCACTGCTGCTCAGACTGACCCCCAACTGCCCCGAGTTTCCCACGATGCCGATCTTATCCCTTGGAATAGATCTTCCTTTTGTGTTTCCTCCTAACAAAACTTCTGCAGGAACCTGCCACGCCCGGAGTGGGAACCCAGTGACAAGAAGGTGTCGAGCTGCTGTTGTGGGTTCCCCCCAAATAGCACGTGCATTTCAACAGAGGCCAGAGTCCCACAGGAACTGAGTAATACAGAAATCACCAGCCCTCTTTCAGGTCAGTGAGGCAATACTGTAGGAAGGACTGTTTTCTCTACGGCCCCTCAAACCATCCCCCTGGAGGACTGCGCTGCCACACGCTCTCCACCGAGACCCAAGCTAGGAGGATGGAGCCAGCTTCGTAAAGACACTCTTCGTCCTCACTTCCTGCCCATTGTGCTGAGGCCGCCGACCGCTCAGAAACCTTCCCTGGTTCCCATTTCTTACCAAACCAGCCCTGTCGTCTAGAGGTGCTGTGGGCTGGGCCCTCCGGCCCTCCTGCCTCGTGTGTGACTAACCCCAGGACGAGTCCTGGCCCTCTGGGCTTCACGCTGCTTCCCATGTCTGCACTTTTCTGCTGCATGGCCACACCCTGCCTCGGTCTGGGCTCTCCCTCCAGGCTCTGCTTTGCAAACTGCCGAATTCATGTGTCAGGCTTTAGTTCACTTGCTCTCCCTCGGTGGTTCTCCATGGAAAGGGGCGCTTGTCATAGTTACCTGAGGAACCTTCTCAGACGATTCCTGCCTTCAGATCGTTTCATGAAGCTCCTCAGGTGATGGGATGTCTCCCCGAGGTGGAGGCGTTGCACGTGACAGCGTTGACAGGTACGGGGGGCCCATGGCCTGAGTGCTCGCTAGAGCGATACCGCCTCACAGAGAAGGAAAAACTGCTAATAAACTGACCTCACACAATTAGCAGCCACGCCTCCCCGACTGACACCTGCATCCCTTTGGTGGTGTCTCTTGGTCAGTCCTGCTGGGTTTTAGGTAGCAAAGTGTTTGTAAAGTGGGGATGAAAATATACAGAATTTCATGAAATTGATGGAACCGATGATGGGGAACAGCCTAAGTCACAAGCCAGCCGGGTAGGTGAAGCAGAGAAACGAAAGACTGGTAATTATTGACACATGCGATAGGTGCTTTTAAAAGAGAATGACTTGCAGAGAACTGACTAAGAGATGCTGATGAAACGTGAGTGCGTGTGTTCTTTAAATAATTCTCTTTAGGATCTGCTGTGAAAGTCAAACAGGAAGTGAAGGGTATTATATACTATTAGACAAATTGTCGGTAAGATTATGGCTACACCAACAGCATGTGTAACTCTTTGCTCCATGAATCTGTATGGTTTAAGTATATCTATGTCTAACCAAATATAACAAAACAAGCCCATTGTCATGATGGTTGGTTTATTTTTTAAGATAGAGACTCAATCAGGTTTTTAGATCTCCCTTTTTTAAGTGAAGTTTTGGTCCTTATTTTAACTTGCCCTTTGCTGGTGTCAGTTTTCTCCCCTCAGTGAGGACCTCCCGTGGTCAGTCACGCAGCTGTCTAAACACCTGGCAGGTGGCGAGCGTCCTGCAGGCACGGAGCATGTCCCCATCCTCACCTCCGCAGCACGCAGTCAGGAATCAAGGGAGAGCGGAGGAAGGGGAAGCTAGCTAAAATGAGCATTAAATGTGAAAACGGGGTGGTTTTCTTTGCTTAGAAGGGCACTGAGAACAGGGTTCTTTCAGGCTTCAGAGACGCCGTCTGGCAGTGCATCCTGGCTCCCACACTGAGGTCTTGTTACTGTCCTTTCCTTACATCTATTTCCTGCATTTTCCTATGTGACCAGTTAAACTACATTTTACAGTTAGTACTTTAAGATGGTACGATCTCTTTTAAAAGAGTTTATTTATTATTACAACCCAACATCTGTGCTTTGGGTTTTCACCTGAAACTGGGCGCCAGCCTGACGTCATTGCCAGGGACAGTGTCATCTACAGCGAGGCTGGTGCCTGCAGGCAGCACAAGCTGCTCCAAGGTTTCTGTCTCATAAAACTAAACATTTTCTTAATTTTTTATTAAGAAAAGTTTCAAACAAAACCTAGTGGAAGGACTAGTATAATAAGCCTCATACTTCATCACAGGACTTCAATGACTTAATACCTTGCCACGTTTGCTTCATCTGTTTTCCTTCCTTCCTTGCTTGCTTTCCTCCTTCCTTCCTCCCTCCCTCCCTCCTTCCTTCCTTCCTCCTTTCCTCCATTCTTCTTTCCTTCCTTCTCTTTATTCCTTGAGAGGTACATTCCATTCGTTTGCCACCCCATCCTTACATCAGGGCACGACGGCTCCTGATTCTCCATAGCCTCCCCAGCAGAGAACATTCGGGTTTTTATCAATATTATAGGAAAGAAATACCTCAGTGTGATCGCTTTTGTTGTGAGGGAGGCAAGCCATCTTTGCACGTTTCACAGAATGTTGTCAAAACTTTCAGGTTTTTTAGAGTCAAGCACTTAATCAAACTCACCATGTAACCTGCCAACTTGGGGGCTCACATTTATTTTCAGACTTAAAGATTTGGTAGCAAGAAAAGAAAAAAGGTGAGAAAGATTTCCAAGTTATTTTTTTTCTGTCATCTATCAGGGGCTCCCTCAGATAATTAAATCTCTCAGTGCACCTGGCAATGGACAAGGAGCCAATTCATGGTCAAGGTCACCCCTGTGGCCTTGGGGAAGTGGCCAGCTCCAGGCGGCTTGGGGCCAGATGCTGGCCTGTGAAGACCAGCAGGGAGAAAGCAAAACAAAGTTTTGAAAATCAGTACGTGGGAAAGTGATGCAAACACTAAGCCCGCGAGCGGAGCACTGAGCTTCATTGGAGCAGGAGTCTCCCCCACCCCCTCCGTCTAAACTTTTGCAAACAGAAGGAGAAAGACTCCGCTTCACAACATGGGATCTCTCACATGTTAAGGAAAATAAATCGTCTGATGCAAACTTTCGTGCATGTTGATGGAACAAAAACGCAGTGCTTCCTTTGTGAAGAACCCTTTCCAGGATTCTCTTAACGTGAGACCAAATGATCCAGGACAAAGACCAATTCCTTTTTGATGTGAAAGTTAGATTTATTACTGCGGCTTTATATCACTAATTGTAAACTTTACGTGGAAATTGACAAATGATCCCATTAACCTACCTTCCCTGGTTTTCTTCACGTGATTCACAAATACATCGCTGGAAGCCTGAGGCCAAGAAGTCAGCTAGAGGAAGAAAGATTTGTTCTGTTTTGTTTTTAAATATACCTCAGCCAGAAGCCTCTGCATGCGCACAAATGAGTTTTAAATTTATCTCTTGACCTATGAGCAGCCTCCCTGGAAACTGAGATAACCACAGGTCAGTTTCCATCTCTCAAAATTGGGTTCTTTCCCTTAGCGTCTTCCCAGGTTCAGGGGTGACTGCAGAGGCCCCTGTAAAACTAGCACATAACAATTAGAGCATAGAAACCAGCCCCCGGCAGAGACATTGACTGTGAGCCTCAGGCAGACGGAGAAAAAGAGAAATATTAGATTTATGGGCTCCAGCAGTCTCTGGGAACCTGAGGACAGGATGTGTTTCTAAGTAACTAGAAAGAGCAGTAACTAAGCAGAGACGAGAGTGGGTTGCCAGGGACTTACAGATAGACTTACAACTTCACTTTGTTTCAACAGATATTTAATAAGCCCTGGGGCGAGGAGAGCCTGGCAAGGTGCAGGCACTCAATAAATATTTGTTAAATGAGTCAGCGACTGTGAAACCTTGGAGCAGACGCTGCAGGAGACAAAATGTAGCACCGACGTTACGCTTCTCACATGTGTGATGCATTCGTGTGCGTTCTTCACCACTTGCCAGCTGATTTTCCCATTTTCCCTTGGAAATTTCATACTAAAAGGCACTTTTCTTGCAATACATTTTCTGTTGGATTCTGAGACAAACAGTATCCATTAGCCACTATCTAGTCTTCATCTTATGTGGCTCTTAATTTTAAACAACCTTGGGTCTTCTAAACATTATATAAGTTCTGAGTAAGTTGCAAATGACTTGGAGCGACACACTGGCTAGCAAGAAATCACTTTTCATCAATGTGAACATTGTATCTGTTTGTTAGGGCTTCCGAAATAAAGCACCATAAACTGAGTGGCTTACCTAACAGAAATGTTTTGCGTCACAGTTCTAGAGGCTAGAAGCTGGAGGCTAAGGTGTTGGCACGGCCATTCTCCCTCCAGAGGGGCCAGGGAAGGGTCTGTCCCAGGCCTCCCTCCCAGTATCTGATGGTTCCCAGGTCTGTGGCAGCGTAACCCCTGTCTTCACACGGTGTCCTCTGTGTGTGTGTATGTCTGTGCCTATATTTCCCCTTTAGAAAGTAGACCAGTAATACTGGGTTAGGGCTCACCATAATGACTTCATCTTAACAAATTACATCTACAACAAGCCTGTTTTTAAATAAAGTCACGTTCTGAGGTACTGGGGTTTTAGACTCCAATATATGAATTTTTGGGTGTCACAGTTCAACGCACAACAGAGACCTCAGTGGCGAGGTCATCTGTGGAAATCAGTTACTGCTACTAAATGCCTGGGTGCAATCTGAGGCTGACAGATCTTAACATGGGCTTAATAAAACCCACTATCTTCCATTGTCCCAGGAGGTGGGCGTGGCTGGGGAATTGAAGAGTAAAAGATTGTTCTTTTTTATTCCAGAAGGAGGATTTTGAGAACGTGCCAATAAGAATAAGAGAGAGACACTTGGCCTTAAAGGAAATTATCTCACTGAGGTGCCAGAACACATGGACTAGAATTTATAGAGTCACATATTGATTGATACTAATGACACTCTTCTGATCCTACAATGAAAAGAAGGTAAATATCTATTATTTTTTATTTTAATTTTTTTGATGGAGGAACTGGGGATTGAACCCAGGACATCAAGGATGCTAAGCACCGCACTCTACCACTGAGCTATGCCCCACCGCCCAGAAGGTAAATATTTAGATTGCCATGACTGCAAGAACTTAAAAGTAAGGAGAGATTGACTTCTTAAACAGCAGAGTTAGGAGCTCCCTAGACCCTCTCTCCAGTGAAACAATCCTTTAACTGCTGAAAATTATTAAATAGAAAAGACACACGTCCATGAAAATTGTCCTGGGGACTAGATCACAGGGAGAAGCATCTATTCAAGAACATCCGCTAAGTCTCTGTGAGGACAGTGAGACCCTGTCCCGCTGAGCCGGGACCTGCTCACATGACTGCCCCCACCCCCAGCACCGTGGGACAGGAAGAAGCTCTACTCAGGGTGGGCGTGGCCGTGAAGATGGGGCTTCCACTCCCTCTGTTTCTCTGTCTAGACCTACAGTTTCAACACAGCAGGGCAGGCTGTTGGCATCACTCGTCCCCTCCAGCTCCCAGCTTTGTACTGCAGAAGGGCCATTCCAGGTGGGTGCCAGCAAGAGGGCGGGGCTCCCCCTCCCACCAAGCCCCCACTTGTAGGGTCAAAGCTTGATCCCGACCTTGTGGGCTGAGAATACTGCGTCCTGGTCTCCCCCGCCCCAGCTTGCTCACAGGGCAGAAGTTCCATGCTGGGCAAGCTGGGAAGACTAGGGTCTACCTTTCCTACCCAGAGCCCCAGTAATAGAGCAGGGGTGCCGTTCTGAGAGAAGTGGGTGGACCCCAGCGCCGGCTCTGGCCTGGTGGCACAGAAGCTCTGCCTCTGGGGAGTGGGAGACTCTAAGAACAGAGGACGCCAGTGGGTCTGCTTAAAGGGGGCTAACTTGATTTGGAACAGAGCACGAGGAAGTTCGTGCCTAAGGGCATTGTCAAGAAGAAGGGAGACCTTGATGGTGAGCGATTTAGAATGTAATCCTTGATACTTACAGCAGGAGTAAAATGTAGATGATCTAGAAGTTTAACAGAGAGAACCAAGGGAAGGGTCTGCGGAGAAGAGCTCTCCAGGGTCAGAGCAGCCTGGGGACTGGGGGTCCTGCCTCTACAACGAGAGTCAGGCTAGGCGGTGATTTACACTGCAGGGTGCTGTCGAAGACCACAGGGCAACCAGCTAGTAATTAACGGAGGCTCACGGCCAGGTGTGACACCGTAGAGCCTGACCAGGCGGGAGCTTGCTGGGGTGACCCGGGAAAGAGACAGAGTCCAGCTAAAGCCACACTGAAACCACCCAATTAAGACCAGGATTCAAAGTCTCCCTGCCTTCACATTTTATGCAACATATTATGTTGTCAATAAGATATTTGCTAAATAACACTTGTTAGATCTGGATTTGTTTTTAGAAGAGAGGAACTAGGTTATATAATATATATTATAACAAAGTTCCTTCCTAGAAAAGAATTGAAGATTTGTTTAAAATAATAAAATAAAAAGTGCCAGGCGAGAACCCTGCCAATGTAAAATGAGGAGCATTACTTCCACTGGTTTGTACTCCCACCTCCCATTGTGGATCGCAAGGATCCAGAGATGTTCTTACTTACTTACTTGCAAACTTATCTCTCCTTTGCGACTACCTCCCTGGATCTGTGAGAACCAGATGGCCATGGAGGGTGGCAGGAGCAGAACCACCTTCAGTTCCATTCCTGCCGTGGTGCATAGGGCTTCTGCAGTCCCGAACCGTCTTACTGAGTCAGCAGTTAGCAAAGCGGGAACACGGGTTGCAAAGATGTCAATCTGTCTGGCTGTCGTTTGAATGAATGCCTTTTTGGTTCAGCTACATCCAGAGCATCAGATGGATTTTTAGAAAAAGGCTTTTAGTCGGTGCTTTGCGAAGTGTGTTAACGGCGACTGGCAACCAGCAACCACAGGGGGCGAGCAAGGCCAGAGCCCCCTTTGTGGGGACCATCGGGCTTCTTGGCATCGTGCAAGGGTCGTGCTTGGAGTGGGAACTCGGGGGCAGGCCCAGAGGAGGCCCAACAGGCTCCAAGTGTAGCTGCGATACACAGCCTGACCCAGGAAGCGTCCCTATGGGTCTGACTGTTCCTACATGTGGCATCATGGATGCTTCGCTCACGGTGATGCTTCACTCTTTCCAAGTCCTAAACAGTGATGAGCGTTTCGATGTGTGGACATTTCGTGAAGCACGGGTAGATTCCATTTCAGACAGTAGCTGCTGCGTTTTTAGACTCTCTTTAAAGATGCTTGAATTAAAATGGCTTTAAAGGAATTTAAAAATATTGTACAAATCAAATAACTAAGCAATTCATAGAGAAAAACACACAGAAATTGAAGGTACAGAATAATTCTTTTTTTGTTTCTCTCCCATTCACCACCAGCTCTTTCTGGATTCTTTTGGTTGGTGCAATTTAATATCTCTCCTCTTGGTTCCTTCTGATGGGTTAAGCACTAGAGGTCATGTGTTTTCTAAAAGGCGAGACTGAAAATGAGCCCATTTTTAAACAGATGTACCAAAAGGCACACATCTAAGCTGGAGTTACTGATGTTTCAAAGCCACTTTCTTAGAAGACAGTCCGTCTCCTCTCCTCTGTGATGCTGCCTTGCTGAACATTTTCTGGAACTGGTTCATTTCATTCACTTATTTAAGAAACACTGAGCACTTACTGTGTGAGAGGTACTCTGCAGAAGCTGTGGACACAAAGACACATAAGCCGTGCTTCCTGACTTCAGGAAGCACACAGCCTACTGAGGAAGGGCAGAGTGAGGCACCTGCCAGTGGACGCATGTCCCACGTTCTACTGAGGGTCAGAGATGGCTTCACAGCAAGGAGGCCATATCTGAACCATTCTTAAAGGGAGCGGTTTTGCCAGGCTGTATTGGAAAGGGGTCAGGGCTGAATAGTAACGAAAACACACCTGGGCCTCGAGTTTCGAGGTCAGTTTGCTGGCTTCCAGTGGGCGGTGCTTCTCAAGCAGGATGTGATGGGAAACACAGGAAGCCTTGGCCAGAGAAAGGCTTTTAGTCGACACCACCTGTCTCTTTCTCTATAATCACACTTTCTGCCTGACTCTGCAGCGTACTGCAAATTTAGAGCACCCTTCTTTACTAGACTTAATTCTGTAAATTTTTCCCCCCAAATCACACTTACTCTCAAAGATAAAAAATATACTATTTTTTGATTAAGGACATTCAAAAGAATGGCTGCCAACCAGGATGGTGGCAATTCTCCGGGAGGAATCCCTGGTGTGCTTTCAGCCATGACAGTAACTCACTAAGCTTACCCGTGGACTCTGTTTTGGAAGCGACCAAAATTATTTGAAATTTGTGTGTTGAGTGTGTTTGCTAAAGAATCAGACTTCCTGCCTTACAGACACACGTCGTGTGGGCTGGGGGACGCTTTCAGACTCGCCTTGGAACCGCTCTGTGCGACTGGCTTCGGGGGGTTGTCCTGACAGCCCGCATTTACTGTCACTACGCCTAATTCCCTGCTTACTAATTTGTAGGTAAGTGTTCCCAAGGTGTTTTGCGGCCTCCCTATTTTCAGGGATGTTTCTCCTCCAGTCAGAAAACGAAACTTAACTCCTTTAGTGATTCTATCCAACGGTTAGGTTAAAAACAAAGCAAAAAGCCCGGAGTCCTCGCCTGGAGTCCCCCCTCTCATTCTATCTTTGTCTGTTGCCTTCCCCCTTGGTGAAAATGCTCAGCAGTCACGCGGTCAGTCACAAGGCTACTATTTCGAGACCTTTTCTGGTCCAGCCCTGCAGCCACTCTCACTCTCACCACGACCTGACAGGTTAAACACAGCGAAAGAAGTGATACAAAATAACACACACCGTCTGAGCCAGTTTTCCCGAGGTACACTCACGTTCCCCCCAGAAAAGTGCAGAAGTATTTTCCCGAAATGGTTCTCCACCTGAAGGAAGACCCGGCTTCCACGGGCTCTTCCCAGCTTAGCCCGTGACTTACCGTCAGCCCCACTGCTCACCTCCGGGCACGCGGAGCAAGTTGCTCTCCCTGTGCTGGGACACGGGCTGGCCTTCCTCCTGAAAAGCTCTCCCCTCTGGCGCTACGCCTTCTGCAGTCACATTCTGCACGTCCCCAGGGGATGCAGTAGCACCGGCCCCGATTCCCAGGGAAGACGTGTGGACTAGGGCTCAGGACGCTCACTCGATGTATATTTGAGACACATCCAAACACAGACACAGTGTGAGGCAACTTATGGTAAACATGGTTTGCAGCAGAGAGGAGTGGGTGCGGTGCTGTCTCTGCAGCCAGACCGCCTTAATTTGAATCATGGTTCTGTTCTTTTTGCTTCCTGTGCCCTCAGACAAGCTGTTTTTCTGCACCTCTGTTTCACGTGACATTGGGATAACAAAGGGCCTAGCCAATCTCTCATGAGACTCACGTAAAAGTGCAATAATATTAGGACTTTAAAGGCCACTGGGGGGATGAAATGAAATTCATACATTAATTAGAACATTGCTCTAATTATTAGCAAAATGGAAAGCATTTTAGAAATTTAATTGTTACCATCCTAGCAAATTTCAAATCATAGTACCAACTCACCTAAAATAAAGATCAGTCACACCTGAAATAAAAAACTCCAACCAAAAAGTCCTTGTTCAAATGCCTAAACAGTGGTGTCTCCATGATTTCCTTCACACCTGATTAAGTGCTCTACTTTCTTCTCCTTGTCCCTCTTCGGGCCCTTATGCCGATCCTGTAGCTTCTGTTGCACGGAGGATCAAAAAATACGCCAGAGACTTGAGATACGTAAGAACCTCACAGGTTAGAGGGGAGATCAGGCAGATCCAAGGCTGGGAGAAGGCAGCTGCTGCCCGTCTCTGTGTCTCAGCATAGACACGCATTAACCCCTCAATCACAGCCCTGGCCTCTGGTGTCCACTTCTACACATCTGACTCTCCCCACCATCCAGCCCACCCTTTGCAATATTTTGGGAATTAAAGAGACCATGTACCTAAAGTCCTGAGTGATAAGCAAAGAGATGCTAAAAAAGAGCAGGTGTTAATGAATGGAACGTCCCTCCCGAACACAAGTTGATAAAGCGCGGTATTAGCTGGGCACCCACCCAACCTTCTGCAACAAAGCGATGTTTTACAAACTGCTTTTCCACCTTTAGGCAGCTCCAAGTGTCAATGGCATCAATACCTAACTGAAATCTTCCAGAATCGAAGTTCTGACCTTGCCAGGGCCCTCCCTTTCTCCTTCCTTTAATGGCCCCACTGCAGTACTCTTGGCAACATTAAGAATCACCTGATTACCTTTATCGCTCTAAACTCTGAAACAAACCACCTCAGCCATATCAGCACAAACATATCACCCTGCAGGAACTCAGAATCATATTTTATTCTGCTTCTCAAAACCTGGTAGCTAGCATTTTAGTCTTCGGAGTGTATTTGCAACAGCTTTGAAGAAGTGGTTCTCTAAAAATAAATGCTGCCACTTTGTGCAATAGTGTCACATTCCGAGTGATCTCGTTCCAGGTCAGTGACCACTGTCGTTCATGACTGCATACGCTTGTTGGAATAGAGTCAAATGCGAGTCATACTTTTAGTTCTTCTACTAAAATATCAGACTTCAGCATCAGAAAAATTATTTGCCGTTCTTGGCCATTTAGGCTGCGACAAGTTGACAAAGGCAGCTCCAACTATAATGATATGAAGATTTAAAGAGTAACTCCTTTCTTTAATAGTAGTATTTAGAATTTGCTTTTTTTTTTTTTTTTTTAGGTAACACAACACAACTGGAAGACAAAACACAGGTTTCTTTCTGACGCTGATTTGACATCTCCTCCTAGTCCTAGTGTTTAACCTTCTGGGTCTCAGCTCCCCATTTGGAAAACAGGAATAAGAGTAGAGATTCCGCCTGTGGGGAGAGGGGAGAGGCAGAGATGCTGGGGCGGAAGTGCTTTGATGAAGCAATGCCATGCAGGTGTTTATCACCAGAGCTTCTCCTTAATTTGAGAACCTATCAAGCATCCTCAAAGAAGTCATATTTAGAAATTAAGATGCTTTATTATTGATTCTAAATTATTTTCTTTGCCTTGACAACAAAAATAAAATATTTCTCAGTTAAGAGGAAGAAGCAAAAGAAAACAATTTGGAACCAACAATAAGACAGAATGTGAAAGCTGAGATCTGAAATATATCATATTCAGAATAACTGTTTTTCTCATCTCAAAATGAAAATAATCACCTTTTTTCAATGTGACTAACAAATTTGGATTTTTAAATATCTGGTTTTACTGTTAACTATATGAAAAAATGTATGGCCACATCTCTTGTGCTGGATATTCAACACATCAGCCTGTAATTTATTTTTACCTGTGAAATGGTTTTAAAGGATAATTGTTATCACAATATTAGATCCACCAAAACAGATGAACAGAATATGAGTAAAACATTTTTTAGACTGAAATAAACATGTTTTTACATGTCTTGAACCTTAGAGTTAAAGGTGATCTAGTCTGATTGTTTCATCGAATGCCTAAGTCACCTTTGCACTATGCTGTCAGGGGTCACTATGTGAATAAACAGTAGGTGCCAAGCACAGAGCAGGTGCTACAGACACCAAAGACACGTCCGCGGAAGCAGGGAGGAGCGCCCTGGAAGCAGCCGGTGGTGGCGAGGGACCTGGGTTCTCATTTGGGCGACTTAGCAGGTGACGCCCAGGCTCTCTGCACGTGGCGCCCCGCGAGCACTCACTCACTGTTTCTCTGAACACACAGGAAACATTAAGAGTAACTGGGAATGAATAAAATGAGGAAAATACAGCAGCCGAAAGCTCACCAAAACTGTATGTTTTTGTTCTTGTCTGGATGTTTGCAGACGCAGAGGGATGTCCCAGAACTCAGATTTCATTTCCTGAGGCATTCAGAATGAACACGTCTTTTCTGGATACTTTTGACTGTTACGGGAGCGGCTTGTGCTCTCACGTGTTATCACGGACATTCTGCAAACACTTCTTATTCGCCCTGACACTGAGCCCTTACTGAGGGAAGCTGGGGCACGGAAAGTGTCCAAATCTCCTCCCAGGTAGCCTCTTGACAACATCAGTCCTTTGCTTCTGCTTCCTAAGACGCCGCAGCACATCTGGGGTCCAGCATTGTCCCCCTTCAGTGGGTGCTTTAATTTGATTATTCCTCCGGATGCCTTGACATATTTGAAAGAATTGGATGCCACCAGATTCCCAGACCTTCTTCATCAGAACCAGCTGAGCAGGACGGCAGCAGACAATTCTTCTGAGGACAGCAGCTCTCCCTCTGAAACACGACTGTGTGTTTAATCATGTTAGAACAGCAAGAGGAAGCACACAGGCTGCTTCTCGAGTTAAGATTAGGTGCCAGATCTTGAGCTCAGTGTCACATGCCTTATGCCACAGTACGTGTTCCCAGTGTTCATTACTACACTCGAGGTAGTTCCCCATTTCAGAGGAAATAAATCAAGCTTCTGAGAGTTTAAGATCTGTGCCCCAGTTTTCAGAAACCACAGGGGTGGGTTGTCTGACACCTGCCGCACGGTTCTGCCCTGGGAACCCCCTTGGGTGGGATGTGCGCACGGCCCCACTCCCAGGATGGAGGCCAAGGAGCTGTGCAGGGCCGACGGAGGTGCATCCTGATTCGTTTGTCACCAGAGCCTCAAACAGACCCAGACTTGGGAGACAGCAGCCCCAATCCATTCCCCTCTGACGTTCGAATCTGAATCCAAATCCGAATGAGTGCGAAGGAATCCCAGGGCCTGAGAAATTTGCTCTGACGCCCCAAGAGCACATTTGGAACAAGCACGCCTCCTCCCCATGCTCTGAGAAATTACATAGGAGCCACCAGCCGGCAGAGCACAGGGTCCACCCCATGCACTCTCCAGACACGTGTCGAAAGAATAAGGGAAGTGGATGCTTCTGACTTTTTGGTTCTACAAGCTGAAAGGGAGCATTTCCTTGAAACCCAGTTGGTAGTGATGATTAGGCCAGCCCTGAAAAGCCCAGTTACTTTCCAGTAATTTGGGGAGAAAATACAAAGCTCCTGATGGCATGAACTTGAAATAATTAGATGCCTCTTGAGTTCATTATGTTGCTATTTTACATTCAGAGAAGCTCTGAGCGACAAGATGAGTTGACAGACCAAGGGAGAAATGTGGCATGCGGTGCCAGCCAGGACCGCTGGCGCCCACACTGTAAACCCCATCACCGACTTCATAATAACAGCTTGTCGTAAAAAGAATCTCCAAAACTCCACTCAACGGACAGCAGCTTCTTACTAGGGCTCACCTGGAATAAGAATAATTTACTCTGCTAGTCAAGGTTTTGTGGGAGGGGTGATGATTGGACGGTAACTTGCATTTTTTGTTTTTGCATGATGAAAAACAGACTTTCCCCAACATGATGAACTCAGCAGTGTTGCATCCCATATGATAAACCCAGAGCTGGGGAAGCTCAGGCTGGAGGGGACTGAAGCGACCACTCAGCCTGGCTTATTTTACAGCTGAGAAAACTGAGTCTCAGCCACCACAGCAGGCTAACCATCTAGCTACTTAGCAGGAGGGCCAAGAGTGGAGTCCCCTGCCCCTAGCCCACTTACTTCTTATCTTCCATTCTCTCTCTCTCCCTCTTTAAGTAAATTTTTATTGCGAGTGTATGCAATGTCCACGTGGAGTTCCAAGAAGAAGAATTAAATGCCCTTCAACTTAAGAAATGGAACGTTCCCGATGTCTCTAAAGCCTCTTCCTCCCTCCCCTGCATCCCCGTGGGCAGCCACGTCCCTGCATTTCAAGTTAATCATTCTCTTGCTTTTTTCTCCGTATCAGGCTACCTCTCTCGATTTAGAATATTTCTTTTATTGTGAGAGCCAAATGCACAGATGTTCCCCGAAGCACAATGGATATTTTACAGCTCTGATATAAGATCAGAATTTTAAAGCCATAAAAATAGCCAATTAGGCTTCCGGATCAATCTTGCATTTGACCCCCATTAGACACCGACTCACTCTCCCTGGCTGGGAGATGGCACCACTGCTCCTGACCATTAAGAACCTGCTTTTTGGCATTTCCACATCCTTTGATAATGTAAATTTATAAGAATAATGAGCTCCTCTGGGGAAGTCCTTGTTTCTCTCAGCTCATTGGACTATGTGGTGTCCTGCTCATTTTAGTGCACTATTTTGTTCCAAAGCCCCCAAACACAACAAAACTAGACCTCCTCCCTTTTTGAGCACTCAAACGGTTTCAGGGGATGAACAAAAACAGTGACACTCAAACATTGTCAGTTTTAATTTCTATTCCCTGGTGAGGACAAAATCTGATTGGTACCATGGCAACACGTTGCCTCGAGCACCAATAGGTATTACTCGCACACAGTCTTGCTCACAAATTCTCTTTATAAGTGCTCGGAGAGGTGTGATCTGCTCCTAGAACCCACTAAATTAAAAAAGGCTGAAGAAAATCCAGTTAGGGTTTCCAGAAGTACCTTTCTGGGGTCTGATAATATCAGATTACTGTCTCACATCCCACCCCCCTCCACTGTATCCATGAGGTGCGGGAGCCGCGTCAGATGTCCTGACAAGCATCAAGGAAGTGGAGAATCAAGGCACAGTGGGACACACAGGCACAACAAACTTAGCAGGAGGGCCAAGAGTGGAGTCCCTGGTGGTCCTGGTGGAAAGGTCGATTCCTTAGTCATAAATGATCCGTTTTTTTGTTGTCTTACTGACACATCAGAGTTAAACACCCCCCATGTGATGGAAGAGGGTTCTTCTTGAGTACCTGCCATGTACCGGGTATGATTTGGGGCATTTGCCTTTCACAGTGCCTCAGCAAATTCTTGCAGGTGCCTGCCCTTTGAGGCAGGGCTTCCCTTCTCCACTCCTCTGATGAAGAAGCAGATGCAGAGAGGTAGAGAAATGAGCTGCAGCTCAACGTTATTAGGTGGTGGAGCCAAGATCACCACAGAGTCTTCTGAATATGAACTCTCTCTCCATTTGGCTCCTTGAGGAAGCAGCCTGCATAGTTCTCTGATTCTCTGGGTGGTTGTGGCGATGGAGACAAGTGTCACTGGCATTAGGCACTATGATTTTCAAATATTGTGTTATAATTTGAGAAGCAGTCTTTGATGCCATTGACCATAAATGCCATTTGCATTGGCACCTCCCAAAATGAAATATTTAGGTATGCATCTAACAGAGCATGTACAAGATCCCTATGAGGAAAACTACAAAAGTCTGATGAAAGAAATCAAAGAACTGAATAAGTGGAAAGATATTCCGCTTTCATGTTGTCAAGATGTCAGTTCTTCTCCATTTGATCTATAGATTCAGTGAAACCCCAATTAAAATTCAAGCAAGTAGTTTTGTAAATATCAATAAACTAATTCTAAAGTTTATATGGAGAGGCAGAAGAGCCAATAAAACCAATATAATATTGAAAGAGAATGTGGTTACCAGTGGGGAAAAGGGTAGGGAGGGATAGATTAAGAGTTTGGGATTAACAGATGGACATTATTATATATAAAATAGATAAACAAGGACCCACTGTAAAGCACAGGGAACTATATTCAACTTCTGGGAATGAGTTGCAATGGAAAAGAAACTTTATATATAAATATATATATATATGTGTGTGTGTGTGTGTGTGTGTGTGTGTATCTACATACTTATATGTATAACTGAATCACTTTGCTGTATACCCAAAACTAACATAAATCGACTACATGTCAATTAAAGAAATAGGAATTAAAAAATATTGAAAGAGAACAAAGTTGGAGGACTGACACTGTCCAACTTCAAGACTTTCTATAAAGTTACAGTAATCAAAAAATGTGACATTGGTGAAAATTTGACAAATAGATTAGTAGATCAGAATAGAGGGTCCAGAAATAGACCCACATAACTGTAGCCAACTGATTTTTGACAAAGGAGCAAAGACAATAGAGAAAAGATATTCTTTCCAACAAATGGTCCTGGAACAACTAGCCATCCACATGCAAAAAAAAATGGATCTAGACACAAATCACACAACCTTCACAAAAACTAACTCAAAATCGGTCACACTAAATGTAAAACGCAAGTCTTAGAAGATAACATAGGAGAGAATTTAGATGACCTCGAGTATAGTGATGTCTTTTTAAATACAACACCAACAGCAGGGTCTGTGGAAGAAATAATGGACAAGCTGGACTTCACTAAAATGAAGAACTTCTACTCTATAAAAACCACTGTCAGGAAAACAAGAAGACAAGCCACAGACTGCGAGAGAATGTTCACAAAGGACACGCCTGATAAAGGGTTATTAACCCAAATTACGAAGAACTCTAAAACTCAACAATAAAATAAATACAACCCAACTCAAAAAATGGGCTGAAGACCCTAGCAGACACCTCACCGAAGAAGAAATACAGATGGCGGTAAGCATAAAAAAAGATACTCTAGATGATACGCCATCAGGAAAATGCAAATTTAAACAACGAGATCGCACTATACGCCTATACGAATGGCCAAAATCCAAAGCACCGACAACATCAAATGTGGGGAGGAGCTGTCACTCACTGCCGGTGAGAATGCGACATAGTACGGCCACCTTGGAAGACAGCTGGTGGTTACTTACAAAACTCAACATACTTTTATCATGTAATCCAGCAACTCTGTTCCTTGGTACTTATCCAAAAGAACTGAAAACATATGTGCACACAAAACCCTGCACACAAATGCTTACAGCAGCTTTATTTGTAATTGCCAAAACTGGGAAGCAACCAAGATGGCCTTTAGTAGGTGAATGGATAAATAAACTGTGGTACCTCCAGACAATGGAATATTATTCAGCACAAAAGAAATGAGTTCACAAGCCATTAAGAGACATGGAGGGACCTTAAATGCATATGACTAAGTGGAAGAATCCAGTCTGAAAAGCCTGAATACTGTATGGTTCCAACTATATGACATCTGGAAAAGGCGAAACCATGGAGACAGTAAAAGGACCAGTGGTTGCCAGGGGTTGTGGGGAGGGAGGGGCCAGAGGATTTTTAGGGCAGTGAACATGCTCTGCATGATATTATAATGATGGGTGTATGTTGTTAAACATTAGTCCAAACCCATAGAATGTATGACATCAAGAGTGAACCGCATGGCCTTTGGGTGACAATGATGTGTCCATGTGGGTTCATCCCTGGTAACAAATGTACCAGCTGGTGGAGGACGCTGGCAATGGGAAAAGCTATGCATCTGTGGGGGCAGGGTGTGTATGGGGAATCTCTGTGCCTTCCCTCAGTTTTGCTGTGAATCTAAAACTACTTTTAAAAATAAAGTCTATTAAAAAATGAAGAAGATATAACCACCAATTTCAGGAATCCTATACGGTCCTAAACGGTAGAAAATGTCTCAGCACTTATGACATGAATGCTCATAAGCTTGTGGGGAAGAGATTAGTTTTGATATCCATGGCATGAAGATGATGTGCTTGGAGAATTTAAGGAAAATGCACAGCATTTGTTTTCCTCATAAATGTGTATTCTTTCACACACACACACACACACACAATCCAAGCTGAAAAGTACTTCGTGCTAAAAATATAGGTCAGTGGACAGATCAAAGCCTAAGTGGCATTTGCTGGAAGATAGCTGAGGTTTCAAGACCCCCTGGGACGAATCTGAAATTAAGAGTCGAGAGCACAGCGCCGTCAGCGGGCTCCAGCTCTGCAGGACACGGAGCGCTCTGGGGGAGGGCGGGCTCATATTTAACCACAAGTGAGGAGAATGAGCTCGAATTGGTCTACACCCACTCAGAAGAGAAATGAAATGCGAGTTCTGCAACCTCATTTCATAGCAAATTTAGAAACACCTGCGGGGGGGGCACTTCCTTCTCCACTTGAGACAGGAAGGAAGGAAGCAAGATGGCGGCTCACGTGGACCGCTTGAAGCCCCGCGTGCCAGGCAGGAGGTTCAGGCCCTTTGTGTTACGTATCTGATCCCAACACAACACTGCAACTCAGATCATTACATCATTTTCCAGGCAAAGAGGCACATCGTCAGTGTGGATAAGGAACACACTTCAGGCGACGAGGTGAGTGAGAACATAAAAGATCATTCATGATGAAATTTCTCCACGTTGGGCTCCTTTACTGATAGGAGGGAGCTGGGAACCCTGGGCTCTGGTCCCAGCTCCACCTGCTACTGGCGGAGGTACCTTTGTTAACTGACACTAACCTTTGTGAACTACTAGGGTCGGGGGCTGGAACGGATTAGATGAAGACCTTGCTTTTGCTCGACTTCTCAAGTGGACCCTCCACCATTGTCTTGGTTATGTCTCTGTCCTGAAACTGATCCTCTTAGCCACATCACTCATTTTATTCTTCTTTTTATAGTCTTCTTCTTCTTCTTCTTCTTTGTGGGAGGAGGTAATTAGGTTTATTTATTTATTCTTAGAGGAGGTACCAGGGATTGAACCCAGGACCTCATGCGTGCTAAGCATGGGCTCTACCACTTCAGCTGTACCCTTCCTCTACCTTGTCTCTTCTGATCTCCCCACTTCTCTCTTACTTCCTCTGCTTCACTGACTGGTCTTGGTCCTCTTCCTCTTTCTAGTGTCCAAATCAATGCCCCCATGGAGAGGGACTCAGCAAATAATGTTTGTTCAGCCAGCAGTGTAATAATTAATGGAGACTTCTTTCAGGTCCTAATTAAGATGTTATAGCCTATTGTTGAGAGATGTGTTGCTGGACATTAAGACCCAAGAGTGATGTTCAGGACCCTTAAGCTTCAGGATCAAGTTCACGTTATTCCCCCCTGATTTCTCGGGGTTGGCAGTGTCACAACACGTGCTCTTTGCGCTCCGACTCCCTCCTCAGGGCCCAGCAGATCTGCCTCCCATTTCTACATTCAGAATCATTCCACTCATTCTTTAAGTTCCAATACTCCCTCTTTCATAAAATTCCCTAGCATCTCTAAATTTGGAATAAGTATCTCCCTCTGAAGTCACAAAACACTTCAAAAATGAAATTTATTTCAAATGGCTTTTTATTGCCGCTTCACTTATCTATGTTGACTTTCAAGAATCTGTGATTTTAAAAAAAACCTATGCATTCATTTACTCATTTATTCCAAAAGTCTACGATAAAACTATTTGTTTCCTTTTTACATTCTAGGAGATATGTTTTAGATTTTTTTTTAAATTTGAATCTTAATTCAGTGTTTTAACTAACACAAATCTGGTGGCACCCGCCTTTCTAGAAGCCTACGCACTGGAATTCCTGCATTTCAGCCCTGCGCTGGAGGACTTCACTGCAGAGCTGTCCTAGTGTGGGAAGTGACACTATTGTGGATGCTAAAAAGTTTTGGGGGTTTGGAGTCTCCTGAGGCTCACAGACTCTGTAGACTTTTTCTACAGCTGAGTGGAAAGCTGTGGAAATTTAGAATCACAATGAAAGTGCTGACAAAACCTTCCGCAGGCAGCGCTCGGCAGGCGCTGTCCTGCAATCAGGAGCTCATTGTGCGCGCGGGGGAGAGACTCTCCACGTGGTTTTGCACTGAGGACCGCTTACAGACCGATTGAATCAGTCCCTCCTTTTTCCTCTTCCTCACATCTGGCTTTGAGAGTGCGGTGGGATCTCATCTCTCTAGATTGCATCCATATACGTCCCTGTGCATGAGTGAGCAGTGCACTGAAAAAACCTTTCTTAAATCATTCAACGGGAAATGACCCCAGTTCTTTACTCCTGCTGAGTCATCGAGAAAATGCCAGCTTGCATGTCTAAGGACTCAGTCTCTCTCCAGTCTGCCCAACGAATGCAAAATATTTCTAGGCCCAATGTGTGATGGCGAAAGTCTGTCTAGAGCGAGCGGGTTTCACAGTGAAAGCTATTTAAGTGGTGGGGGGCGCTTCCCTCATCCACCCACCCAATCAGAATTCAGTCAGAAAATCCCGATGGTGGAGCTGTGTCTGTGCTTCCTACAAAAAAAGTCATTTGGTCGATCGCTTGAGCATGATGTGTTTTTGCCAATTGTCGGTGTGAACATAAAATACTGCAAACCATATCAGTAAACAAAGAACGCTGAAGCCATCAAGTCATCAGCGGCTGCCACCACCTCCCCAGTGAAGGCAAGCCTGCAGCCCGGCCTCTGCAGCCACTCACAGTGGTGCACCCTGAGGGGATTCAGAGCAAGAAAGGACAGGACACTGGCCCTAGATGGCTAGGTGCTTGTCAAAGTCATGAGTTCAATGAGCCCAAATGTTTGCTTCCTCCCATACACAGAAAAGTGCTAAATTCTTTAACTTAAGATGCCTGGTTTTCTTTAGATAACAAGCAATCTTTTATTGTTCCAACTACCTGGTCTTTGTTGTAAAGCTCCTGTATATCCTGGCTCCTCCCCTACCTCTTGGGAGCAGTCCGTCAGAGCCGTCTGAGGGGCTTCCATCCCGGACTGAGTCCTCAGAATTGTCCGCCAAATAAAACATAACTCTCATAGGCTGTGCGTTTATTTCAGTCGACATTGGACTCAGAGCTCTATATGTAGCCATTGGAATAAGTGTGTTAATTGTGGCATTCAATGCTTTCATTTCTAGTTAACCTTTTTTCTGCTCAATTTATCATTTTTGGAGGGAACTGTATTAACATCATCCCCTGAACACGTGAGTTCTGCTCCTTCATAGTTCCACCAGTTTCCCCTTTGTATTCTTGAAGCTGTGTTATTAGATATAGAAAATAATAGAATTTTAATATTTTCATGGTGAATGAAACAGTCAATGTATTTAATCTTTAGTAGTACTTTTTGCATTAAAATATGTTTTGCTTGATATTAAAAATGTTATTTGGGAAAACACCATAGTAAACCACTTGTGAATTTTTTATTAAGTTTATCTCATTTTATTTTATTTTAAAGTTGATCTTATTTTATTAAGTTGATCTCATTCCTGCTCAGGGAGCATTAAAATTTTTTTAAACTTTATTTTATCTGTTTTTGGGGGGGCAGGTAATTGAGTTTTTAAAAATTAATTAGTTAATTTATTTATTTAACTAATTTATTTATATGGAGGTCCTAGGCATTGAACCCCAGGACCCTGTGCATGCTAAGCACCCGCTCTGCCACTGAGCTGCACCCTCCCCCCTGCAGTGAGCATTTTGATTACTATTTAGTTATTTTTAGTATTTAGAAATAATAATTATAGTATGTTGATACTCAAAGTAAATATTTGCTCTGCATTTGGGCTAAAGGTCAGGCAAGAGGGCTGCTGTTCCCTCTGTAAACAAAGAAAAACAAAGAGCGTGGCTCACCACCCAGCTCTCCAAGGATTGAGGCTTCGTCACTGCGGAGCTGATGGAAGGTGCACCCTGGGAGGGGTTCAGGATGCAATCGGGATGAGGCTCTCTGAGCTTTGGAAAAACTGAGAGATGGCTGGCTGTGCAACTCAGGAAGCCTCAATGACCCTACGTCTTCCATACACTGAAACGCACTAAAACCATTCACTACAGATACCCGTTCTTTGCCACCAGCAGTGATCTTCCACCAGGGCGTATGGGAGACTGCACCTGTCCCCTGGCCAAAACCCACGTCCATACAGGCCCCTCCCCTACCGCCCTGGCGGGGACCACTGGCAGGCTGTCACCCGGGCTCTTGTCCTCAGTGAGGCCCCTGAATACAACTTAAGCTCACAACTCTTACGTTGTGCCTTTCTCTGGGAGTCGGTACCATGAAGGTATGAAGTGTCGCCACATTACTGAAAGTTGGTGGGTTGGAGGCTGGCAAACAAGGAAGCCACAAGAAAGACAAGGGATCCGTGAGTGTCTGGGGACGCCATTCACTGCAGACAGCATTTATGTCTGTTTGCTTCTCTGTCACACCAACCACTCTGCAACCTTCCACCAGGTCGCTGCTCTCCAGCGGCACGCATGTGCAATTGCTCACATTATCTGTTCACCCCCCCCAACACACGACCCGACCCATCACCCGACCCCTGAACACGCACGCTCGCTCCCTCCCATCTCACCGCGGAGGAGAGGGGGAGACGGAAGGAACACTGAGTGGAAAAAGACCAAATTTTGTGCCTGATTATTGGAGATAATTAAGTAGAACCTAAAAATAGTCAGGCCCTTATTTCATATTATGTTAGAAATGATTCAAATTCAAAACACTTCACAGCTGTGCTTGGGGCTGATCTGCCCTACGGAGCTGATTTCAAGCCCTGGAATCAATGATCAGCAAATGAAGATTCTCTCTGTTCTTCTAAGTATAACTTGGAGCGGCACCATGACTCAGAGGCTCCTGAGTGTGGAATAAAGGGATCGATGATGTCATCACCCCCACGGAACTCAGCACTGACTCTGCCAATACTTTTCAATGGCGTGGCGCAGTGTGGCCGGCGTGCCACGTAGGAGTGGCGCGGTGTGGCCGGCGTGCCATGTCGGGTGCGTGAGCCTCTCTTTACAAGGCTGTTGACGAAGCTGACTCTTTAAAACTCAACTCCCTATGTGAATTGACTAAGCAGACTGGCAGTTTACTATTTCACTGATTGATTTATCGAGAAATCCAAGTACTGAACCATGTGAAAATATGGGCTGAAAAATCAAGAAATACAGAAAAATAGGTATTTCTTTTAAAGCATCTATGCAAGATTTACCCGGAGACTAGAAATATCTCTCAAGCGTGAGGACTAAGTCTAACCACGTGCTATAGGTGACACCAACGTCCCCATTGCTCTGAGGACACTGTAACCCACCAGCATCGCTGGACAGACAGGCGTGGACAAAACCTCTGGCTTCCCTCTTCTGGCTCTGTTTTTGCTGCCCTCTTTTCCTTATTGAACATGACAAAATGCTGAGCACCATTTGTGACCCAGCTCAGGAGTGTGCCACTCTTTCTTTTTTAATAAAAAAAAATTCTTATTATTAAATTTTTTTTAGTGGAGGCCCGGGATAGTGAACCCAGGACCTCATACATGTGAAGCATGCACTCTACCACTGAGCGGTACCCTCCCCCTCAAGGCCACTCTTTTTATGAAAACTTCCCCAATTCTTCCAACCTTCCCTGACGTCAAAGACAGCATGGAATTTCTACTTCCTCTGTATGGTTTTCCCTAAGAGACCATCCTGTGTCACCAAAGGGCCTTAACATGGCCACCCACTGGGTGAGCACATTGAATTATAATAAATCTTTCTTTTCTATTAGGTTGAATTCTTCGAGAGCAGAGCAATGCCATGTGGTTTTGTATCAGGCACGCCTCGCGCCTGCTTTGTCACACAGCAGGCTGACTCGTCCTTTTATCCACCAACGCCCACCGACTGCTCAGACGGGGCGCGGTGATCCCGGGCGCCAGGAGGGACGTGTCCCAGCCCTGACGCAGCATCGGCACCAGCAGCCGCTGCTCCTGAGTCTGTCAGCGCCTGGGAGGGGGACACGCTGCCTTTTTTTAATACCCGGAGGGACTTCGCACTCGGTACTATCAAATATGTTCATAAAGCCAAAAAAGAAATCACAACAGTCCAGTGCTGAGGTCACTACTTTATCATTTTTGTAAGATGTAGCTCTTTACAAGTTTTCTTGGGTCAGATTTTTGTGCGCTTTGAGGAACTTATGTCTGCTTTCCCAACAATTTTAGTTCAAATCAGAAGTCTCTGATGAAGCTGTTCTTAAAATCTCGTTTAATCAGTAATGAACTGCTGCTGCTGCTGAATAGAGTAGATTCAGTAACGTGTATGTGGTGGGTACAATGCAGAAACAAGGGAAGAAATTAGGACACTTCTTGGAATTAAACCCTTCTTATTCCAATGGGTACCATTGAGAGCTCTTTCCCAAATCTCAAGAGATTTGCCCCATTCCAGTTCCTGTCACACTTATTGCCCTCACTGACATCCTATGCATTTGGATGAGAACATTGTGACACTGAAGAATTCTCCTTAAGAAATGTACCTTAAAATTGCCAATTTTATGTATGAAAGCCCTCAAACCCAGCTTGACCTCAAGTCCGTTTCACTTTTAGGTATTTATTTTTGAGAAATAACTAAGGCTGCAAAGATTAAGTTTGTAGTGTGTTTGTCATAGAATTATTTATTATGGCAACTATAGATGATAACATAATTTCAAAAACAGGAAATTAATAGGAAAACAGGATAACCTCTATATTGGCAAATTATGCAGTTGTTAGAAATGATGCAGAATTACATATGTTGTCATGGACATTTATTCATGTCATGTTGTCAAAAAAGGAGGTGACAAAATAATGTCCATATTTTAATTCTATTTTAATGCAATAAGTACTAAACAGGAAAGAAAGCGATAAACAGTAAAACATAATCACTAGTTACGGTAATAAGGTAGTAGCTGATGTGGGCTGATTTTTTTCTTTAATAAAGATGAGAATTATTACATCAGCATGCTTGTCTAGGTGTGGTGGCAGTGATCCAGGAGAAAGGAAAAATTGATAATGCGGGAGAGAGAGGATAATTCCCTGAACAAGATGCTTGAGCAGGTGAGAGGGCATGGGACCCAGCACGGGAGAGGAGGGGTCGAGGGAAGGGAGAGAAGCCAGGGGCATGGGTGCAGAAGCAGGTGGAGCAGTGGAGTTTGCGGTGGGAAAATAAAGCAGATCTTGCTTCCTGGCCTCTGTTTTCTCACCGACATGGGAAAGGAGACCAGGGGTTCCAAGTGACGGAAGCAGATAGCTGGCAGTGTGAGGACACAGAAGAAGGTGGGAGACAGTTTTGGAGCAAGAAAGGGCATTTCACGGAGAACTTAGGTAGGACTGCTGAACAGTGCTGACTGACCACTTGAGATCTGTGGTCAGACATTTAAGGAAAGACATACCGTGGCAGGCATTTCCCCAACTCCTTGATTGCTGGCTTCCCACAGGTCCTGCCAAGAGGTGGCACTGGCAGGAAGTTAAAAGGTCAAAGGAGGGGAAAGGAGATGTTTTTCTGGCTTCCAGCTCAGATCAGCAGCCCATTATCATTGGACCTCTCCTGTGTCCGGCCCTCGGCACGCCTGGCACAGCCTCACCATGCGGCGGGTGGGGCAGCACTGGGACAGGGCCCTGAGCAGCAAGAATATTTCTGTGTTGTGCCTCGCTCCGCCACCACTTGGCATGCTTCCCTGGGCAGCCTCCGCAGTGGCCCCTCTGGTCACGCAGCGCTTGCCAGGCCGGGCATTGCCGGGGATCTGAGCATCTCTCCTCCTACCTCCAGCCCTAGGGGTGGGAGCTTCTTCCTTGGATTAGTAATGCCTGGCTTCCACACGCATCCTCTTTTTGTCCTCCTTCCTTCCCAGTACCTGTGGAGTGGACTCCCTGCTTTAAATCCCTTCCTTTCGAAATACCTCACGTGTTCAGCTTTCCTGGCTGGGGATGGTATTCTAATTGACACATTGTCACAGCAGCTAATGACCACCAGCAAAACCCCCAGACGCGGGCAGGGACACTGGAGGTATGGGCATCAGCCCTTGGCGGCAGCGGGGGGGGGGGGGCACCAAGCTGCAGGAGAGCCATGCGGCAGGGGCGCGGCCCTCATGACCGCAGCCTTCCAGGGCAATGCAGACCGCCTCCTCCAGCCAGACGCCAGGCGCTAGGAGAGGGGTCCTGACGCCATGTGATTAGAAAGGTACTAAGCCCTCTGGTCTGACCCACTTTTTCCAAAGCACTCAGTGTAGATTTCATAGAAACAGCTCTCTTTTTGCACTCGTAGTTCATCAGTTTATATGCTGTCTACTTAAACCAAATGGTTACGAGAACAAGACGGTGAAGTGAACAGCGTCTTTAACCCGAACTGACCCTCGTTAAGTGTTCAGCTCAGCTTGAGGAGGCAGCTGTGCCTATGGACCCAGGTAACCTGCTTGAAGGGAATGCTCAGTGCACTCAGGGCACCAGGAAGGGCACTCCACGCAGGGAATGGGGACCTGCTGGCCTGGCATTGGAGAGGGGAGCTTTTGCTGCGTCACCCTTGGGGCAACGACCAGCCCTCCAGCTGGGATGGTGGACCCTCAGGTTGCGCGTGGTGGGCGGAGGAACTGCTCAGAGACCCTGTGTCAAGTGGTGATGGGCTGGACACCCACTACGGTCCCTTCCAACACAGGGTCCACGGTGCAGTGGGAACGGCCCCCAGTGACCAGAGGCTCGAGCAGGGGCCCCTTGGTGGGGAGGGTGAGCTAGACACGCCCTCTGGGCCCCCCTTCATTGTATATTCTCCCCTCTAGAAAACGGAGCAGCTCGTTCTGGAATACACCCAGATGAATTCGGCGTTTCTAAATTTGTTGTCACGTTGTTTATCATGTCACATCATAAACTTTTAATGAAAAGTGAATCCTTTTTAGGACGAGTTTTACAGAGCTTCACACACCATCATGCACACAATAGACATCCGATAAATGTGTTAATTAACGAATGAAAAGAGCAACTGCAGAGTAGACAGAGCTCAGGGGACGGCACAGTCCCGCTCGCGGGCGGGCACTGTCGCGGGTGCCCTCCCCCCGGCCCCCCGCGGAAACCCGGGCTGGTGCCGGCGGGTGCAGACAGGCAGGCGATGGAGGGACTTGGACCCGGGCAGCTGGGTTTTTCCTCTGCCCTGGGCCGAGTGAAGGCAGCGGGTGTGGCTCTGCTGGCTTCACCGTCAGGCTGAGCAACTGGAAGTCCAATGATTTAGGTCTGAAAGTCCTCATCAGAATAGGACAAGGGAGGCGGTTTGCCCACTTACGGACACGTCTTCCCCTCGCTGGCTGGGGACGTTTCCGCTGGACGTTTAAGGGGAAAAAGCCCCTTAATCTCCGACCCCCGAGTCGTCTCACGGGGTGAAGGCAGGAGAAAGATAATTGGAAACATCGTCTAGCCCCCTTTCCTTCCTTCCGTTCACAGAGTATTCAGGATAAGCCGGAGGCAAGGGGGCAGCACGCGAGGGTCTGAAGGTGGAGAAATCAGAATCTAAGCAGGTGTGGGTGTCTTTCCCTGCCGAGCACAGCTTTCCTGGGCGCAGGGCCCGTGGGAAAGCATTTGCTCACAACTCGCTCTGCGCATCACGGCGCAATACGGGGAGAGCGTAAAATGAGATTTTCCAGTCACGGCAAGCAAAGGCGGAAATCGGAAATGAACTACAGCCACCTGGAAACGGAGGACACACTCGGGCTGGCAGGCAGGCGTCCACTCTCGCCTGCGGAAGGCTCGATGTCTTTCGCTTTACCTGGACGGTTCCCTACCGGGAAGCACCCTTCCCGCCTGAAGGCGCCCGGGCGGGCTGCGCACCTGGCCGGCCGAGCCAGCGGGCTGTGCTGCGGGGGCTCCGCGGGGCGCGTGCGGCGACCGCGCTGCCTCCCCGGGCTGCTCCGCGGAGCGCGCGCTCGGAGCCGGGAGCGCGGCCCTCTGCACTGCTGCGCGGGGGTTGCGGGGAGGGGGGGGGAGCGTGGACAGCTGTGCCTGCACGAGCCACTCTCTCTCCTGCCGGCTGCGGGAGGCGGGGTCTGCACATCCAAAGCCAAGGGCTCAGAAGGCCGCACTCGGAAAGCTAGAAGTGGCTTCAGAGGCCGTCCGGCTCAGCCTGCCTTTCCGCAGGCTCTCCGGGTCGTCCCAAAGGCCAGGCGGGGGACTTCGGTCTGTAGACGGCAGTTAGCCCTCTACTTTTGCTTGCACCATGTGCGTAGACTCAGCGGTCCCGGATGCGTTTGAGATGTTGTTTGAAAATAGGACCCTCAGGCCTTGGACCACACCTTACACTTTAACACCCGGAGCTGCACCCTCCACCCGGAGGCCAACGGGAGCCCGGTTCCCATCTCTGCTTCCTGCACAGAGTCCGCCTTCCGCCGTCTCTCCCTCCAACCCACCATCCTTCTTGGCTGCCTGCCTTCTTCCTCTCCCCGGCCCCCCACCCCCACCCCAACCCCAGTGGGGATATGGGGTCGGAATGCAAACCATAACAAGGTGTGGACTGGAAACTCGAGGCGCAGGGCGCCGCACCAAGCTGTCTTCCGTACCCCCTGCCGCCTCAGCTGCCTGCGCACAGTCGCACCTCCTGACTGTTCCTTACACTCCAGACACAGCTGTTCCCAGGGAAATTCCAGGTCCCATGAAGAACAGCAGCTGTGCCAAAGGTGACAAGGCGGAGTGACAAGAACTGAATATTCATCTTCAGTTTCTACTCTGCCCTCAGAGCAGGAGCCAAACTGCCCTTACCGGCGCGGGACAAACTGAGAAACAATTACGCTTCACCGAAACAGTTCTCACTGAGCCCTCAGCCTCCAGCACAAAGAGGCACCTCTGGCTGCATTATTCAGTGAGTAGGGAGCTCTGAGAAAGGCTTTTCACAGCTGACAGCTTTAAGGCTACACCAGCTTCCATAAGGAGAATACAGCTTGTAAGCATCAGTTTAAAATGCCGTATTTCTTGTTTGATTTCTTTAAAAATTGGTTTTAAGAGAGTGTTCATCAGAAAGGAGTAGATAATTGAAATTGGGTTTCAAAAAGCAATCTTCTACCCTAAAATTAATAAGTTTAGACAGACATAAATGGCAATAACTTGCAGACTTAGGACCACTCTCTACCTGCTAAATAAAAACCTTTTGGAGATTTTAATTCAGAGTCATTTGCAAATACCTCATGGCTTTCACACCATTAATCATTTGCATTCATTACAGGAAGTTGTGCTTTTACATATAAATCCTAAGCAGCTTTTACCGTAAAGATGTGTGAAAATAAATGTTGGACTAGATTCGAGCATATTTATTTTTCTTTTCCTGGAGGGGAAAGGCTCTGTTCTTATCATTCACATCAACTTAATTTATAAGTTGGTTCATTTGCAAGCGGGTTGCAAATCAACAGAGGTTTGGATTTAGAAGTTCTCTCTGAAGATAGATTTTTCTTCAGAATGCAAAGGGGAAAAAAAAAAGGATTTGCCTGAGCTGATCTTCATTTGCTGGAGGTTTTGTGGTGGTGGTTGTTTGCTGTCAGGTATTTCTACTTTTCAGGCTTTTAACACAACTTCCTGCTCACCTTCTTGCTTAAAAAATGGCAACAGCTGGATGGACCCAGTGGCCTTCTTCCCCACTGTGTGCTCAGCGACTTGCATCGGTCCTGGTGATCTTTGGATCAAACTGTCTTTTGCCCTCCTCGGGAGCGATGTGGGACACGTCTTCCCTACAGCCTTCTGATTTTCACAGCAAGGCTTTCCTTGGCTGAGGATAAGGTCCTCCTCCCACAGTGTGTAGCAAATCTGATGCAAAAGTGAGCTGAGCAAGTAAGCTGGGGACACCAGGTGTCAGGGAAGGGCCACACCTCTAAGAAACACAAACCTTGATTCTTAATCTGATAAGGACAAAGAATTGTCTTGTCTCCATGTTTTTTCCTCCAGAAAACTTTACATCAAACTCTCAAACTGAAAAGGTGATCTCATTTTCTTCGAACCTCCCTTCCCTTTCTTCCTTCCTTCTTCATTGTCTTCAGGGGAAAAACTGTGATTTTCTAACTCTTTAAGAAACTAGTAGAAACCCTCTGTAATCCTGGGTCCCGGGAAGGTGACGCGCAGCACTCCCCGCTTGTGCTTGGGGTCTTCCCTTCTCGAGAGCTCTCACTTGGCTAAAAATACCAAGGCGCGGCCAAGTTGCTCCGGAGCCGAGCAATCGGACAGATTCAGTTTGATGTTGCCTTTGAATTCGTATCCTCGCGCACAGACCGCCCCTCGCGCACACGCCTGGCCCTGTGAGCCTCTGGGGCACTCCCAGACGCCGAGGCAGAACAGTGCTGTCCAGGAGTCCGGAGGTCATCTGGTTTAGCTTGTGACCTTTACATTTGAGACACCGGGACCCAGAGAGGTTAAGTGACTTGCACCAGGTCTCAGAGCAGGAACGTGAGATAAAGCCAGAGCCCCCGGTGCAGCTCACAGCCTTCTACCCCCAAACATGCTTGTCCGCAGGCAATTTACATGCCTCATCGCCAAGCTTTTCTCCTCTGTTTCCGTGCCAACACCCATTTTCTCTTCCTTCCAATTTGCATCCTAGCATGTGAGACTCACACCCCACGGAGCTCTTTGACCCTTTTCTCACACTTCTTGAACCGAAGCTATTCTAGTGTGGAGCCAGGGTTGGGGCCAAAAATTCATAAATAAATGGGTCGCAGGCTACCAGCACACTCTCCACCTTTCTTTTCCCTCCCGCTTCCCTCCTGTTAGTAAAGAACTCAGCCTAGGCTAATGTGCTCCTTGCTATAAAAGTCACACCGACACTGCAGACATTCCTCAGACCAGCCAGACCGTGTCTCAGGTTAGAGGGTGGCCCTGCACTCAGAGGAAGCCACAGCCGGGCTCCGCTGAGGTTGAAATGAAACAAGCACAGTTCAGAACGTTAACTGTTTAACAACATCTGTTTAGTCGCAGGGTTGACAAATTACCAGGAAACTCTTTAGGAAATGGCTACCCAGCCATCATCCTCCACCCATTCATTCACCTGTCTACCCACTGGTCTGTCTAATCTTCCTGCTTCAAGAAAAGATCTGAGCAGCAGACCCTAAGGAGGCACCACGGTGCTCTGTTACTGATGGAATAGTCTTACTGATGAGCTGACCAAACAAGATGGCAAAACGCAGAAATAGTCATCTGACAGTAACATTCGTTTTATAAAACTTAGTACTACATAAGCAGCATATTATTAAGTAATGACAACATTTCTTCCCTATGACCTTCTTTTTAAAAATATTAAGGTAATCTATCATTTCCATTTAATCTCACTGTTTTTAATGTCAAAAGGAAATATTACCCTAATATTCAAATATATGTATAAATTTATATATAAAATATATGTAATATTTATTAAAGAGAGAGAGGGTTATAGCTTTTTTTTTTCAAATTTTTGTAAATTATCAGACAAGCAGGAAAGCTTCACTTGACTATTCTCATATTGACCAAGTGTAGAATCATAAGAATTTTTTTTTCCTGCTCAGAGGACAGCTTGAAGGCAAAAAAGAGTTGTCTTTCTATAAATTACCCATGGTGAGTGGTGACCAAGGAGAAAACAGGCATTGTTCACAAGCCCAGGCGTCGAGCAGCGGGCATTAACAGGGAGCCGCGTGGCCTGCGTCAACAGGGGGTACCGTGTGGTCCTTGGGTTGTGACAACAGCAGCCAGCCCCGGTTCCCCAGACGCACGAAGCGGACCGCAGGCCCTTACCTTGCAGGGCCTGCAGGCTGTGCGTCTGCACGATGATGCAGAGCTGCAGGACCAGCTGCGGGGCGCTCTCCAGGAAGGTGGCGAGCAGGTGGAGCATGCTCACGTCCGCGCACTCGTAGACCATCTTCCAGTAGAATCTCCATCGGTCGTTCTCCCCGCTCTGCCGGCTTCGGATGCCTAAGTATATGGTGTGGAAATATCTAGGAAGAAGACATGGAGAACGGGAAACGCATGAGTGATAATGGATCCCTCAAACACTGGGCTGTTTTCTTTCCTGCCAGCCACCATGTACACGCAAGCACACGCAAGACACGACTGCCTTAGTGGCTTATAACTTGAGGCTCAAAGTCAGCCCTTATTCTTAAATGTTCACTTTGAGAAGTCACTGCGACCGTGGTCCTCCTTAAAGGCGTTCCATTGCACTGCAAGATGAAGACCATGGTGAGACTCAAGTGTGGGAGGGACTTGCTACGTTGACAATCTACATACACCTTTCTTGTCAGGTCCTCTGTGAGCTCAGCGCTGCTCAGGAGACGGGGGTCCCCAGGGCGGGACGCAAGTCTGACATTCTGGACTTATAAACCCTCCTGATGGCTTTTTAAAAACTTTCATTATTGAAAACTTCAACCTATACCAAAGAAGGAAAAATAGCATATTGAATCCATAATACCCTTCACCTGGATTAAGTAATTATCAATATATTGAAAATATTTTTTCATTTACACCTCCACCTACTCCCTGCCACCAGGTTATTTTGAAGAAAAACCCCGGCATTATTTTTCACCTGTAAGCATTTTATTAAAAACAATTTACAGACATAAATGAAATACCCTTATTACACTTACAATTAAGTGTGATTTCTTATTATCAAATATTCAGTACTCATATTTTCCTGATTATCATAAATTTTTTTTACAGTTTGTTTGAAATACAGTCCAAACAAGGTCTATACATGATGGTTATTTGATATGTGTCTTAGTCTCTGTCGCAGCATGGAGGCCCCTCCCATTTCTTTCCTATTTCCTGCGAATTTTGCATTGTCTTGCTTTTGATGGTTGTACTTGCATGGAGTGGTTAACGTATCAGCCCTTCGTGTCTTCTTCAATTGGGTAGTTAGTGTTAGAATTTTGATCAGGTTCTATTTTAATCATTATTAGCAATCATTCACGGCAAAAAGCAGGTTAAAACAGCATATGTGAAGTTCCCAATTAATAACTTAAACTATTGTGTGTGTGTGTGTGTGTGTGTGTACAGAATAAAGATTAACAACAAAATAATGTGGTGATTCTCTGAGTGGGACTGCAGATTATGGATTTATTATTTTTGAAACTCATAAGCAAAGTGTGATGAACTTCCTATGGCTAAACTTTAACTGCTGAGATGGCTTTAATATTTTAAAGCTTTTGGTATATATCATAAAATTATTCTCTAGAAAGACTGTACCAATGGACAGTGTAGGAGTGTGTTTGTTTTCTTAAATCTTTGTGTATTATCATTGAAAGAAAAATCTTGTTAATTTTATGGGTGAAAAATAATGTTTCAATCAGTGACTCTCTTATTACTACTGAGGTTTTAGATTTGTAAATGCCTATTGGTCACTTATTTATTGCTCTGTGATTTGCCCGAAGGTCATTTTCAACTGTAACACGTTCATGTTTAAGGACTTGAGTCTCACATTTAACTCCTTACATGGACCGCAGTAACCACGCCACCGACACGTTCCACCACACACCTGGTCCTGTGATAGCACAGCTTGGAGCCATGGAGCGCTGTAGCTAGGAGGGGATTTAGGGATCAGGGCTCCGAGTTCACACAGCTGAAAAGTGGCAGCTGGACCCAGACCCCAGACGTTCTGCTGCCGAGTCACGTGGTCTCATCACCCTGTCCAGTTCTAACTATCCTGCGATTTACCATATGCAGAAACATACTCACAGACAGAATTCACTGTATTTCTTCTGTCTTCTACATGTTTTTGTTTGTTTGTTTTTAGCTAAGAGACAATAGATGTCTAGGTGTAGAGGTTAAGAATTTTAGTTCTGGAGACAGAACAGAATTCCAGTTTGACTCAAGGGATTCTGAGTTTATTTTACGTTTATTTTCTGAGCCCTAGCTTTAACCTTCTGTAAAAGAAAAGATGATGAAATAATTAAAAATAAGATTAAATGATGTACATAAATTACCAGGCAAGTAGTCATTCAACGTTAGAAATTATTAGCAACGAGTTGTTTTAATTTTTTCAGGAGTAAAGTGCGGAGTAACAATGTTACCCTCAATTTGGGATTTCCTTTTCAGCTGCCTGGGACTCCAGTCATCTCAAGACTCAAGCATATGTGAGGGGCACCTTATTTCAGAGAACTCAAAGTCTACGGACCTTACCTATCATCTGTCTATCCCTTCATCCACGCACTCAGCCATTCATCTATTTTTGTTAGTCTTTCCAAAGAGAAAACAAAATAAAACAATGAGATTACTCCGCTGCTTGAAGAAAATCTCCTGGTAATCATCACCAATGTGAGAATATTAAGTACCATATGTTAATTTTGCAAGTAAGAATGAACTGGGCAATCCTGCAAGCCAGTGCCATTTCCTGCTGGGTGTGAAAAATGCTGTCTCTGAAAGGCCATCACATTTCATTCTGACAAACCTGTGTTTCTTCTTTCATAACACAAAAAAGAAGCCAAATTATCCCATGAAGAGAAAAGACAAGAAGGTATGGATACTGCAAAGAAAGTAAGGTGACACGGCCCTGTATCTAATTAGCGCTCCGCTTTCTTGCTCCTTGAGTCACGATGGGCTCACTCCTCATGCGGTGACGAGTCCTCCAAACTGGGTCCGTGCAAACATTGCTGAAGAGGCACAGGGGAGCACGGGAGTTCATGGTAATGAAAAGATACTCATAGATGGCAGGGAGGACTCATAGAAGGCCATATTTACCGCTAAAATTTTAGCCATTACCAAAGGGTATCACTTAAGAAGGCCAAAAGTTTCAAGTCTTTGCCGTGGAAGATGAAGTCCGCAGTGAGCACAAGAGGGCAGAGGCTTAAACACACAGCTCCCCTCCGTGCTGTGGGAGATGTTCCGACGAAGCCCGCTCTGCAGTGTCAGTGTGTCCGCCTCCTCCTCTGCGCTGAACGCATTCAGAAGACATTTGCCATCTTTTCTGAATGACTGATTCATTTTCTGACAGGGTCATTCTTATTATTTACTGTCTTGTGGAACAATGCTAATGGAAGATAGAGTTCTTCTTAAATCACAAAAGGTCGCCAGGAATTCTGCACCAACTTTACCAACATAGTCTTGATCTTGATCCAACAATATCTCAATTTTGTAACATCCTCAGCATTGCTGAAGAGGCGGACACAAACACACCTACATGACTCCCTGTCATGCCTCGTGTGCAGACGCCCGCACGTAGCTCCACGCCCCCCACAGAAAGTCTAGTCCAGTGATTTTCCTGAAGATTTAAATTGCATTCAAATTCTCAGCCTCTTTTCATCAATATTTTCCGGGTGCAACGAGCAACCTGGACTCAGGTCACAGCCTCTCACATTACCAACTTCAGACCTGCACGTAACACAGCAAAAGTAGTAAGCTTGGGAGGAAAAGCCTAAATGTTCAGCATGTCAAGCATTGTATAGCTGGTGTGTGTGTGATCCACAATTTAATGAGACTGAGATCATCTTCACATCACCTGCGGGGAAGCAAGGTGTGTGTAGCTCCTGTTGCAGAGGGCCACACTCACAACAGTGCTTCAGTCCTTGTTGTTCGATCAGATGTGAACTACTGGTACATCAGTAGCTGAATCAGAAATCATTAGTAGCTGTGAGGATGCTGTGCATGTATATTCTAACGCTGAAATTTCTCTGTCTTACAGCACATTAAACAGTTTAGCTGTTAACAGCTTTGTTTTTACTAGCTGAAAAATGCAGAGTAAAATCTGCACAGAACTTTAAAGAAACACATTAATAAACAGTGACTTCAGCAACTGCTATTTTCTTCTGTTGGCGGGCTACAAGCAAAGCGTCACACTGTTGTATGTGTGTGTACACTCACGGGATATACATATCACAGTACACACGGCTGTCTGTCTGTCTGTCTATGTGTCTATGTGTCTATGTATCTAATCTCCTCAACAGCAGGTGCTGATAAGGAACAGAATTGTGTGCTTTGTCACCTTAAATGTTCTGTATGGAATAGGTTGAACAATGACCAAGACCACAGAACCTTATTTTAACACCAAAACATCACATTTCTGTTGTCTCCATTTATGCCAGTGATAGTAAAAACGACTAATATTCTGGCCTGTATTTCAACAGTGGAAACTTTTCCTCGTGGCTATTGTTTTAAAGTTAGATTCTATTTCCCATTAATTATCTCACGGGGGAAGACGTGCCTTAGTAGGGGAAGAATGCGTTGGGTAACTTTACGGTTGACACAAGCATCAGGGGTCACAGGTATGAGGCCAGCCTGAGCCACCCTCACCCGAGGGGCCCGGAGAGAGCTGTCACTGCGCTGCAGGGCCGGCCCCTCGCACGGCCCCACGCTCGGCGGTCACCGCGCCCTGGGTGTGGGTGACCCCGCTCACCACCAGCCCCTGAGTGCTCCAGGGCACGCGGGCGCAGCGCGTGTCTCCTGTGCTGGTCACAGGTGTTCGCGACAAGGAAAGAGAGGTGGTGAACATACTCGGGGTCTCACTGGAAATCCTCGAATGGGACAAGAATCTGCACACCTTTTGCTCATTCATCATACTTTTATTTTTCTCCCCAAGCGCAACCCTGCCTCTCAAACTAATGAGGCTTCAGCTTTCTCTGCGTGTATCTGACCCATGAGCTGTGCTTCCCTCACCTCTCTCTCCTGCTCGGATAATTAGAATTAATTTGGGTCCTCAGAGGAGAATGGGCCTCCAGTGCTATTAAGATATTAAGAGCTTCATATCACGGTATAGAGCCCTCTTGCGTACGTGGGCTTACACAACGGAGAGGCACACTCAGTTGGCGTCCTGTAGTTAATAAAAAGGCTCTCTTATCGATTTTATTTTTATTCATCTCTGAAAATAAAATTTACCTATGGGATATGGTTATTTTTAGTTTTCATGCGTACGTCTCATAAAGACACTTGTTACATAAACAGGGCCTTATGTATTTCCTCCAACCTAGAGCAGGAAATTGTAGGATTTCTTTCTCCACCAAATAATTTTCCTTGTAATGGACCGCGTATCCAGGGCCTCTGGGGCTACTTGGAAAGTTCAGCTGAAACGGATGAGAAAGGTATCGGGCTTGGAAGGAAGACTCTGTTCGCTCCTACACCTCACCGCGGCCGGGCCCCCAGATTATTCTTTTCTTGAGAGTCCCAGGACACTAACGTTTTAATAGTAAAATATGTGTTACAATGGAGAAGGTGGCTTGGAGCAAAGAGACGAGTGGCTGCTATTTGACAAAATGCTGGCGTGGTGGAACTTAAACTCAAGCCTTCAAAAGATGGAATGGCTCTGGTAGAGATTATTAACTATGTTTTTAAAAAAAATAGATTAAGAGAACATTTGTTCTTATGATTCAGGAAATAGTGATTCTAATAGAACGAGAAACTTTATCATCAGCCTTGTCAAACCGGTTGATTTTATGACAAATGAGGAAACTTCGTGTGTGTGTGTGTGTGTGTGCATGTGTGTGTGTATGTGTATGTGTGTGTAATGTTTTATTCCTTTTAAAAGACAACATATTGCCTTGCAGACTTTTAATCCTTCACTTGAGCAGACTTATGGACATTTATAGTTTTAAAAGTTAGCTGAAAAAATCCACAGGCCTGGGGCATCTGACCAGTCACATCCAGGGGTGACCAAGCGGGGAGGGAGGTGAGAAGGTGGGGGGAAGGCGGCAAACACCTGGTTATACCCCGGGTAGGCTGTGTTCCTGGGCGGTACCCGGTCCTGTCTGAAGGGTCCCTGAGCAGACATACACTGCAGGGACCAGAACCTGTGGGTGCTTAGAGCTGTTCAGGTCCAAACGCAAACATTTTACCTTCTCTTTAAGAGAAGCTTTATTACTGTCCGTAGTGTCGTTATAATTTTACTGTATATTCATTTATTCATCCATTGCAAGGGAAGAAGAGATTTAAATCGTGTCTGTCCGGAATCTTGGCAGAATGGGACAACATAAAACATAGCGGGGTGGGAAGACGGGGGACAGCAGGACTGTGGGGCTGCACGCGCTGGGTCTGTGCGGAGGAGACCGTCACCCTGAGCCGCAGACCCCCCTCCCTTAGCCAGGCGGCCTCATCGTCCACGGAGGCCTTCAACTGTGCCCCGTGCAGCGCGATTCTGAGAGGAGAGCGCTCAGTGTTCACCTGCTCACGCTCACCTGGGCTAGGTCAGTCTAGAGTGTATCACAGGTTCACTGTGAACATGGGCTTTCTGGGAGCAGAGAGCTGAGCGGGCCGGAGTGTTGGCCGTGGCATCAGTGCAGCGGGAGGAAGGCGTGCTGACTGTCACCCCGTGCTGACAGCTAGTGCTCCTTCCAGGACTGGAATGTCCCCTCCTGGGGGCGGGGGGAGGCTCCGTGTAATAACCCTCCAGAGCAGCTCACGGAGATGAGGCAGGAAAGGGGGAGACCCTTCTTCACCATCATAGACGTAATTATCCCCTTATCCTATATGCTCAGCAATCTGTTCTCAACTGTTTAGAATAACCCAGAAAAAATTGTCATGCCACAATCAACTGCAAAAATTCAGCGAGTGGGATGTGAAAAAACAATGTGCTAAATGGGCAGGGGGCTGGTCCCCCATCTAAGCAGTCTAAGAGCATGTGGAGTCCCAAATGGGGAGACCACTTACCAAGCTGGTAACTATAGAGACGTTCCCTGGGAACTGTGCCCACAGACAAAAAGTTCAGTGTTTCCAAAGGGAAAGTCCCCTTGATCTAAACCAACGCGCTCATTTCCTCATCCATTCACTCAGAAGTATTTATTGAGCACTTACTTGAGACAGGACTCCTCTTTGACTCTGGGAAGAGAGCAGGGAATGAAATGTGTACATAATTCCAGTGGGGGACACAGACAATAAGCGAGGTAAACAAGCAGAGGATAAAATACAAAAGCTCACGCTAAATGCCAAGGGGAAATAAGCCAGGAGAGGGCATAAGGACTGTCAGGGGGTGTCTGTCAATTTAGTTATACAGCCAGGGACGTTCTCTGGAGAGATGAAGTCTGGGTCAGCATCCGAAGAGGGGGATGCAGTGAGCCTCCTTCACGTAAAACTGCAGGAGGAGCGGCGCAGGCGGGACGAGCTGCGGGGGGGTGTCCGGAGTCCGTCCCGGAGCACGAGGCCGGTGGGTACCAGCGGGCGGGGGGTGGGGGTGGGGAGGAGAGGAGATGGGAGAGCTCTGCGCGGCTGTGTGCACGAGGGAGGAAGTTACTGAGGGTCTGAGCAGGCGAAGAGTGTGACCTGCGCCGTTTCCCGAGGAGCCGCTGGGGGCTGTGCTGGGCGCTGAATGACGGGGCGCGGCCCCAGCGCGGCTGCTGCCATAACCCGGCAAGTGACGCCCGTGTGCACCTGCGAGCAGCGGTGGAGAACCGGGCAGGTGTCTGCTGCTCGGAAGTCAAGGCCGGGGGCATTTCCTGCCAGGTCACACATGGGTGTGAGAGAAAGACGAAGCAGCGCTGATTCCGAGAGCCTTGCCCTGAGCTGCTGCAGAGGTGGAGCCGCGTCTACGGACGAGGAACCTGCGCTGAGCAGACGATGATGACACAGACGTGTTCTCTGTGAGCAGCTTTTAAATATCCAAGTGGAGGCCTTGGCTCGGCCGCTGGAGGGAAGCCTTGAATTCCAGCGCGGATTCGGGAGGCATTTTAGTATTTAAAACCCCAGAGGGAGCCCCCCCCCCCCCTTACCTACCCTGAAAGGGTGCCTCCTCGCTGAGCTCGGTGTGCCTCTGACCGGGCTTGATTTGAGGTCCACCGAGAGGGCTTTACTGCAGAAGACGACCACGCCCAGGCGCATCGGTGACACCGAGGGCTGGCCTGCCGCTTCTCTCAGGGAGCGTGACCGCTCAGGAGCGCTCCCTTCCCGAGGCCCAGACGAGGCGGGAAATAGGGCTGCCGAAGATGGGCACCGGGGTCCTTTCACACCCCCAGGAGAACGCTGAGCGCCATGGGCTGGAGATTAATGTGATGAGAAGGTTTCCACGACGTATAAACCTCGAAGCCATTTCGGTCACCTTTCCTCAGCGGATGTGCTGGTGAAAATGACACAGGTGTCTCCAGAAAGTTCTTCCTTGCAGAGTAGCCAGAAACGGCGGGGCAGCCCCGTAACCGGATGGGGAGGACTCGGAAATGCAGAGAGTCTAGGGCCCCTCCATGGACAGTGAAACCCCTGCCCGTGGCCCCTTGTCACCCGTGCCCTGCTGCATGGTGAGGGCTGTCCCCCAGCCCCTGTGCAGGGCAGCTTGGAAGGGCTGAGGAGTGAACGCCCTGGTCAGTCCTCTGCCAGTGACAATGGGGATGGTTGGATAAACACCCCAGCTGCCTCCGGTGATGTAATTCTGAAGTGTGTTCTCCACTGCCTGGGAGAGTCCCTGTGGCCCCGAGTCCCGGCGGCCCACAGTGTCACCTGCTCATTGACACGCCCCCTTCTGACTGCCTTCCCGTCCCTGTTCCACGTCCCTCACCTCCCATCAGTGCTTCCTGGGATTGCCTTCAAACAACCCACTTATGCTCAAACCCTCCTTTTAGCTACATTACAGGTTCACAGTAACAGCCAGAATGATGCACTTTCTTCCTCTGGACAAAATCCTCCACAAATACCACTTGCTTTGCATCAGGGCCATGCTCAGTAGCCCCCACATGGCTCCCAACTTTCCTGTTGTGCCTTGGTTCCTCTGCCGAGCTCTCCAGACTTCCTCTTGCCAGGCTCGACGTCACAGGTTATCTCATTGCCTGGCGATGCACGCAGGACCCGTGCAGACAGCTCGCCCGGTCCTGCGTGCCCCCTTTCCTTCTTCCCTCGGTGTCTGCTCACACTTGCCCTCCCTGCACCAAGTGTCCAACCAGATCCAAGTGCCGTTCCTCCACGCTTGGCTCAAGCTTCTCCTTACCTCCGTTTCTGCCCCAGTGATTCGTATCCCCTGAGATGCTGTTGAACTCATGCAGCACCCAGTCTTATGCCCAGTGATTCCTAATTCACGAACGAAAAGTAGGTTTTGTTTTGCACACCAACTCTGATGCAGTGGAGATGACCATGCTGAGAAGCGTTCTGAGCTTGCCTTTGAGCCCCTGGGGACCACATGGTGACCTCTGCCATCAGGCAGGTATTTGCTCCAGTTGCTCAATGTGCTGTTTGACCTTGACTCTCAGTAGATTACAAGTCCCTTAAGGTGGATATTCGGTGGTACATATTTTCTCTCTCTTTGTCTCTATACAAATCATCAGTCTAAACGTAGATTCATTAATCTAAACAAAGCTGAATTATGAGGTTCAAATATATATATATCACACACATACACACACACGTTGAGTGTGTCACGAACCAACACCACCACCACACGCTCACCGTACATCCCACAGGCTCAGCTGAAAATGCATTTCCCCTGGCTGGCAACCGCGAGTTATACACGCAACTGACTGTAAATGATTTAAAACCTTTCCTTGCCGTTCCCACCTCTGAGCGTTCTGCTGCACGGCTCTTCCTCCTGTGCCATATCGTATTTTATTATCAACTAGTGCCTCCCAGCTAATTTTCTTTAAAATCAGAAAATAAATCAAGAGAGAATGGGAACGCACTCTCATTCTTTCAGGATCTAATTGGAGCTGTTCCAGTAATTTATGAACTAACGTTGTACGTTGTGCTTTGGACTCAATTCAGCAACATCAGTGGTCAATGAGACTTGATTTTGTGTTTTATATCACAGAGGAAAAGCCAACTGGTTTCTCACATTATTTAGAGGATGGCTTTAGTTGAGGAAAAATAATACTAGAAGAATCCAGCACGTTCTCATAGGCTTTGTGTGAACTTCCATTGTGGTTTACGGAAATGTGATTCATGATGATGTACTAAATATTAAAACCAATGTAAGATTTAATTGAAACTTAGAGGGTAGCTCTTCCTAATTTACTGCCTATCACGTAATCTTCAGCACACTGCATAAGTAACAAGACTGCCTACAGCCCTCTGTTGTTTTATCATAGCCCAGAATTAAGTTACACTTGCTGACATTAAAAAAAAAAAAGGGTGTCATGGCCCCTGACTTGAGCTTCCAATTTGGTTTTGAATGGTAGCTGAAGGGTGTGCAGGGAACTCCAAGGGAGGTAGGGGATAAGAGGATGTCTGAGCAGTTTCACGGTTTGCTTTCAGCCTTCAGCCTTCAGCCTTCTGGAAAGGTCAGACAAAGGAATTAACAAGAACTTCCCGCCTAAAACACAGAAGCACTGGGTAGAAAGCTTTCTATATGTTTTCTCAGTCTCCTCGGATGCTTGATGATGGTGGTGTTATCGACTCCCTTGGGCCCATGGGGAATCCTTACATCAGAGGGCATTTAGGATGGTCGTGCAGCTAGTACGCAGTTGAGCTGATTATAGAGGCCCTTTCTGTTGGCCTCCAAAGTCCATGCCATCTTCACACAGTCACACCCACTTCAGCATCCCTGCTTATCAAACCCCGCCAGGCTCCCAGTCCAGGAAAATATGTCAGCTCCCTATGCTTGAGTCACCACTTGCTTGAATCATCAAAATGTTATTTGGGGAATATTACTCAGCCATAAAAAAGAAACACATGTTTGCCATTTGCAGCAATGTGGATGGACCTAGAGAATATTATGCTTAGTGAAACTGAGTCAGACAGAGAAAGACAAACATTGTGTGACATCACTTATATGTGGCATCTAAAAAAATAACAAAAATGAATATATTTGCAAAACAGAAACAGACTCACAGACTTAGAAAACAAACTAGTGGTTTCCAAAGGGGAGAGGGAAGAGGGCAGAGACAAATTAGGGGTATGGATTAACAGACACAGACCACTATGTATAAAACAGTCAGGCAACAAGGATACACTGTACAGCACAGGGAATTGGAGCCATTATCTGCTAATAACTTTTAGTAGAGTGTAATCTGCAAAAATGCTGAATCACTAAGCTGTTTACCTGAAGCTAATGTTAATATTATAGATCAACTATACTTCAGTAAAAGATTAAAATATGATTTGGGTCAGAACTAACGTGTTCCTTTAACACGGATAGAACCTGGTACACTGTATGGTTCAGAGCAGCCTGTGAGGTGTGAGTTTCTCGAAGGCCAGGCTGAGGTTCCCATTCTGGTTCTTAACATGGAGCAATCTGCTTGTCAACGGCTGCATGAGATACTAATTTATTCCTTAACTAATTTTGTCACACGTAAGCATGGAAGTGTTTGAAAATGTTGACAAGTGATCTCTCGAAACCCCCGCTGCCTGTGCCCTGCCTCCCGGGCTCCTGTCCAGCTTCAGCTGTTGCCGAGCTCACTGGCTTCACGCAGCGGTAACGGGGTGGAACGGTGCTGCAGCTGAAGTCTTTTCTCCTAATCTGTGCCCCAGGACTTCTCGTTCTTGGGGCCACCCTTGACCAGGGAGGATCAGAGGACTCTTTGGTCAGAACTCCCCTCTTCCCTTGCCCAGGTGTGTCCAGCCCTTTGCCCCCGGTGGTGACCGGCTCAACAGTACACCCCGGGCTGGTGGTCCCTTCTTTTGGTCTCCCGCTCCTAAACCCTGGAGCCACCTCCGCAGACAAGCCACATGCACACTAGCTCTTGTCTCAGGCTCAGATGTTCGCTCTCAGTGAATCTAGAACTTTATTTTTCTCCTCATGAATTGTGTGGGAGGAGGGACTAGGTAAGTGCAAGTTGCCCAAATTAAAGGTGCAAATTTAAACCCAAAATTTGGGAGAGCAATTAGCATTTTTAAAAACAGATCCTTTTTTTAAAAAATTTTGGGAGCAGATCTCTCTCAAATTCACACGACTTTCTATTTTCATGACGCCTAACAAAATTCTTACATTTTTAACTTATTGCTCAGTTAAGTTTGTCATACAGGGCATGCCAAACCAGCCTATTTCTGTAATCAGTTTTTGTTTCCAGCGGGCTCAGGCAAGAGATGGTACGGGAGACATGCTGTTTATAGAAAAGGGAGACACTTCCCATGGAATATGGCAGCAGGATAATCAAATGTCACATGGTTGACTTTCCTATAACACAGCGAGGAAAATACCCCGCCTTTCCCATCACGAGTAAGAAAACTACTTACCCTGTTCCCAGGAGGACCACAGCGCTCAGAGATGAGAACCGCTAGCAAAGGGGCTTCTTTGAGAAAAGCATCCTTCAAGGTATCTTAATGTTTTCAGATTGTAGGAGCATTTCAGGGCCTCCCCTTTCATGTCTACCTATTTTTTTTAAATCGTTTATTTTGTCGTCACCCCTCCCACCACATATAAATTCCCTCTCTCTCATCCCCTCCCTTCTTCCCTCTCTCCCTTTCACTAGCTTCTGTCTTTTCTCCACGTTAACATTTAATGTGATACGTTCTTCCTGGATGTTTTCACACTGCCCCAGTGTGAACTGGCAACAAAGAGTAAGAACACACAGCCTGGGGCGTTGCTGAGCAGCCTTCATTGCACACCTAAGGACTGCAATGACTAGTTGAGAAGCACGGGCTTGATCCACAAAATATCATAAAGGAATACTGAATTGCATACAGGCCCTCTGAAGGTGAACAGAAACATGAGGAAAGTATAAAAACTAGTGAAGCAAAAAAATGTGATTTGATTAATGGGGCATCCTCATTCAAGGGTCCAGCTGGGGTTCCGGAAAGCTCCATGTTGACATTTCCAGGAACTATAATTTCCTTTTTGTTGAAAGATCACATGGGTTCCCCATCGCTATTTCCCACTGAATTCCTGAATTTACTGGCGGCAGCCACATCTACTTTTGGGGAAGTGATCGAGGCGTGACGTAACGACCTCACATTGAAATGTTTCAGGGCTAAATATAAAGCAGAATGGTTAAAGTATGTATTCACAGAATATCAACATTTCTACCAAAAGAGACTTACAAATTTAGGTTTGTTTGCTTTATGGAGCTTGGCTATAAAATAGGTAAGTTCACTAGTTCCTTTGTTTAATGATAGAATGAGTGTTCATTGTGAACCCAACATACATATGTTGCCATGCTAGTCACTGAGAGATCCAGAAATGACCAATAAAAAGTTCTTGACTTCCTGGTGTTTATAATCTAGTAACAGAGAACTGAAATGTACCCTCCTAAAATTATAAATCAAGTACTTAAATACACCCTGGAATATTGTTCTCTCTCCCCCTCTAGTCCCCATTTGTTTCTTCACACAGGCAACCATTAAAATGTGTTTAATATGCATTCTTTTAATTGGCATTTGTTCTTAAAAGACTTTTCACTTAGAAATAATTATAGACTCATGTAGAAACTGAAAAAACTAGTACAAACAGTACCAAGAGCTCCCATGAGACCTCCTCCCAGGTTCCCCCAGTGATAACATCTCAGATAATCACAGTGCAATTATCAAGCAGAATATTGACATTAAATATGAAAATGAACATATGCATGTATGTGCAAGACTGGGACATTGCGCTGTGCACCAGAAACTGGCATGTTGTAATTGACGGTACTTCAATAAAAAAATTTTTAAAAGAACATTAGGCAAAAAAAAAAAGGATGTTGACATTGACATCGTCAATACTATGAACTAAGCTACACACCTTGTTTGGCTTCCGCCAGTTTTTATAAGCATGCTGTTTTTCTCTTTTGGTGTATAGTTCTATGAAACTTTATCACACGTGTAGACTCATTAAAATCTCACCACAATCAGGCTAAGCTTATCCCAGTAAACTCCCTTGTGCTACCCACTCACAGTTACACCCGACTCTAACCCCACCCCTGGCAGCCGCGGATCCGTTCTCCATCACCGGACTTTTGACATTTCAAGAATGTTGTACAAAGGGAATCATACAGTGTTTAGAGATCAGTTTTCTTCACTTTGCACAATGTCCCTGAGACCCGTCTAAGCAGTTGCGTGTCAGTCATTCATTTCTCTCTCCGGCTGAGCTGTATTCCGCTGTGCAGATGAGCCGCGTTTGCTTATCCATTTACCCTCTGAAGGACATTTGGATTGTCTCCATGTTTTCGATTATGAATATAGCGCCTGTAAATATTCAGCTGCGAGATTTTGTGTGAGCGTGTTTCCCTTCTCTAGAATAAATTGCTATTAACGGAACTGCCGGGTCCCATGGTAGATGTATGTGTGATGGTCTGAGACACTGGCATTCATTCTTGCATTTGTTCTGTCAGTGGCATTTGTTTACTAAGTGACACTGTGTTAAAATATTTTTGCTTGCCTTTTCCATACACTGCCGTGTTTTTAAGATCCATGTATATTGCTATATGCATATCTAATTCACACAGAGATAATCTCTTCATTGCTGCATAGTATTGCAAGGAAGCTCTTTATTTCAAATAACCCTGTAATTAGTCATTTTATAAAGCAAGTGATTCTTTGGAAATGTGTATCCTGGTAAATAATTTGCTCAGTGAATTTAAGTTTCTGCTTATTGGGTTGCCCAATGTGCTGTGTATCTTTGTTGCCTCTGGGTTTGCTTCATGGCTTTACATATTGATGGAAATATTCCGAGAGCCCCGCAGCGGCTAAGCTCAGACTCGGGCCGTGCACACAGGAGAGTCCCCATCTGTCTAAGAGCGTCACAAAGCTCATGGCAGCAAAGCTGGCCACTCACGCGCGGAGCAGCTCCAGACTCGGGCTCTTTCTGTAGGTTGCTCTCAAGCTCAGAACAGCTGATCCCGGGATCTGATCCCAAGGATACGGCTGAAGGACCTGAGAGCTGCATGAAGGAACCCAGGGGCAATGTCATCGTCAGCAAGGCGCCCGGGGAACTCTCTGCAGGCCTCAAGTAAGTCATCTTCACACAAGCCTAGAGGGCGCACATCCTCAGTCCTTCGGACACACAAGAATTATTTTTTGCTGTAACTTTTTCATATAAAAGGAGGTAATGCTTGGAAGGGCCCACAGGCTATCTATACATGTATATGTACACCCATATATATCTCAGGTCATCAGGCCATTGGCTGCTTTATTAAAAGTGCTTTAAAATTCTGGAATGCACAGGTATCACCGCTACAGAAGGCTGTGTTTCTGGTGACCCCAGGGCGCTGGGACTTGAGAGGGCGGCCTAGGAACATTGCTGCAAATTTGATCAGGTCAAAGTTGAGTGTCCCTCAGAGTTACCGGGAGGCCAGGTTAAAACACGAAGCGCTGAGACCTTCCCTCAGAGTTTCTGATACAGCAAATCAGAGAAAGGGAACAGGAATTTGCTGATGCTGCTGGTTTGGGGCGACATGTTGAGAATCTCTGCTGTGGATAAAGTGGGACCAGGACCCAGCCCTGAGCTCCAGTTACGTCTGATTAATGTGCACACTTGTGCCAGTCCTCCTGATTCAGTTTGTATCCTCCAGACTCACAAAGGACTCCATGAATGTATCGCTGAAGTAACTTTCACCATATTTAGCTTCTGGCAGCAGCCACTTCTGTGCCCCTACATGGTCATTCACGGTGTTTACCAAACACTTGAGCTTCTGCGTCCCAGGACATTCACTCCCCTCAGCCAGTTGTCTCCCCTCAAGTAATGCCCTCTGTGCTCACGTCTTAGGGTTAAGTAGGAAATGTTATTCTTTCCTGCTTCTTTCTTTTTTTCTTATTAAAATTGTACATGAGTGATGTCAGCAAAATGGCCAACCAGGTCTTTGCTCCCCGAAGAACATTAAATAAACACTAGAGACTGGAACTCTGCAAGTCAAAGAACTACAGCAACCAAGAGAACGCACAATCAAGAAAAAGCCACGTTGAAAAGGGTAGGAGATTTTGTGGCATTTTGACTCACCCTTGGCTCACCCCCTTCTCAACACCCTATAGCCTGATTTGGGGGGTGCAGCCATCTGGTCCCCATGTCCCTTCCACAAACAAGAGAATGCAGGACAGACAAAATCTGCAACAATTTAACCTGTCTAGGGGCAGCCTAAGGGATTGTTCTCCATGCCACCTAACCTGGAGCACTGATGGCTAAAAGCACAGCTCAGATTCCAGGCTAGCAGATGCCAAGGAAGGCAACTGTCGTGCTCAAGAGAACTGCAAAGGGACTGCAGACCTTCAGGCTTCTGCAGCAAGCGATTATTGATTTAGGAAGATGACAGAACAGCTAAGTCCCTGAGAAGAAGCAGAGGGTGAGACTCCTAGGGAAATTAAAGTGTTTAAAAGCAGTCATGTATACAGGAGAACCAGGAAGGAGCAGTGACTAGCTGCATGAATAAAAAACAGGATCTAACTACATGCTACAGCAATTCTCAAACTCTTCCAAAAAATTGAAGAGAAGAGAACACTTCTAAACTCACTCTGAGGCTAGCATCACCTTCATACCACAATCAGACAAAGATACCCCCAAAAAAAGAAAACCGATTTCCCTGATGACTATTTATGCAAAATTCCTGTTCCAAGTAACAGCAAGCTGAATTCAACAATATATTTAAAAGATTACATACCTGTGACTAAGTGGAATTTGATCCTGTAATGCAATAATGGTTCAATGTATAAAAGTTAATCAGGGTAATACAGTACATTAACGGAATGGAGGAAAAATAACTACATGGTCATCTCAATTGATGCAGAAAAAATATTTTAAAAATTCAGCAGATTTTCATGATGAAACCACTCAACAAACTAGAAATAGTTGAAAATTAACTCAACATATAAAGGCCAGATAAGAAAAGCCCACAGCTAATGTCATACTCAATGGTGAAAGACTGAAGGCTCTTTCTTTGAGGTCAGGAATAAGACAAGGATGCCCACTCTCACCACTTCTATTCCACAGAGTATTGGAAGTTCTCGTCACAGCAATTAGACACAATAAGCACATGAAAAGGTGTTTAATATCACTAATCATTATAGAAATGCAAATCAGAACCACGGTAAGATGTCACTTTACCCTCATAAGAATGGCTATTACTTAAAAAAAAAGAAATAACAAATGTTGGAGAGGGTGTGAAGAAATTGAAATCTTTGTGCATTGCTGTTAGAAGTTTAAAATGATGCAGCTCCTTTGGAAAACAGTATGGAAGTTTCTCAAGAAATTAAAAACAGAATTATCGTATGATCCGTTTGTTCCTCTTCTGCATATTCCCAATAATTGAAAGCAGGGACTCAAACAGATATTCGGTCACCCAATTACAATAGCCAAAGTTAGAAGGAACAAAGTGTCCATCAATGGATGAATCCATAAACAAAATATGGTGTATACACATAATAGAATATTACTTAGCCTTAAAAAGTAAGGGAATTTTGACACATGTTACAATATGGGTGAATCTTAAAGATATTATGCTAAATGGAATAAACGAGTTCCCCCCAAAATACTGTATTTACATGAGGTGCCTAAAATAGTCAAATTCATAGAGACAGAAGTAAAAGGGTGGCTTTCAGGGCTGGGAGGAGGAGGGAGTGGGGATGGGGCCTCAGTCTGGAATGATGAAAATGTTCTGGAGATGGATGGTGGGGATGGTTGCACAACAGTGTGAATGTACTTAATGCCACCAAACCATACACTTAAAAATGGTTAAAATAGTAAAGTTTATGTTACAGATATTTTACCAAAATAAAAAAAAAAAGATTGCATAACATGCAACTTGTCCCCTTGTGCTCAGAACCTGTGCAAAATGCAGGTCTCCCCAGCCATGCATGGGTGAGGCGGCAGTGCAGACTTTCCCCCACCCGCCATCCTGCTCTGGTCAGCAAGGTGGGGGAGCGGTTGGGGGAAGAAGCACTTCATGGAGAGGATGCTTCTGACCCCCGGCGAGGAAGATGACAAGCCTCATCTTGGGGACAGTGGGAGACACCTGGATAAGGCCAGCTCAGGGATACAGAGGTGCAAATGTCAGGACATTTGGGACCGCAGCAGGAAGCTTAGAGGAGCGCAGCTTCATTACGGTGAACTCAGTCACTTTGGGTAGAAGCAGCAACCCTTCAATGCACTACATTAAGGGGATTTAAATGGCATTTAATGCTCTGCGGACTCTAATACATATTTTTATAGAACAGCTTGTCTTTCTCATTTTTTTTCACCCTCAGAGAATTCTGTACTAACACACATGATAACTGAGTGCTCACCATGTGACGATACCGCATTAAACCCTACGGGCATTTCCTTATTGAATCCTTATCTCCTGCCTCCGAGGTAAAGACAGTAATTTCCCTCATTTTCCAGGTGAGGAAACTGGATCTCAGTGAGGCTGGGTAACTGGAGAGAAGCCGCATGACCAGTAGGTGGCACGGCTGGATGTTCGAGCGCTCTCAGCTGGACCGCCTCCCTTATTTTTGTGACACGTTCTGGGGAAGGAGGAACATTATATGCCAATTACAAAACCACCAGTAATGTCTGATCTGGCTCAGAGATGATGATGGTGATGACGGTAACTATGCACCTTACACGTGTAACCATACTGATTCATAAAGTGCTTTATGTGCATTCTTCCACGCCATCTGGAAATTAACTTTGTGGATTAGTTATTTTTCCCACTTTCCAGATGGAGCTGGAGGCTCGGTGAGGTTAAATGAAAACCGAAGTGGTAGAGCTCACATTTAAACCCGCCCTCCAGACGCTACACTGGCATCTTTCATCGCATCTTGCTGCCGTGTGTGGGTGTGCTTTTGATAAACAGAAATTAAATCTTTAGAATCCTTAATTACTAACTTAAATACAATTCTGTTAAATACAATCATGTTCTCTCTTATTTAGTGTGCTGCTTTTGTTGCTTAAATTTAGTCCATGTAGACGCTTTATGTAGACTCTACAGGCTAATTTGGGATTGTAGACCTCTCTTTCTTCCAACTCTTTCCCTATTCTGTTTTCCTCCATGATTTTAAATGCATCAGCTGTGAATTCTACCCTCCTGGGGCAGAGCATAAGAAGGTTTCAGAAGCCAGCTTTCCTGGTTGAAGGGCAAATGCCATATTATTAAATCAGGATTATTGTGAAGATTCCACACATATTTATTGAGGGTCCACCTCACTCCTGGCTGTGATCTGGGCACTGGAGACAAAGCTATGAACAAGAGGGCTAGGGTCCCCTGTCTCAGGGTGTCTAGGAGGTTGTGGAGAAGAGATTATGAGCAAATACACAAACAAGTTCATTCCAGAGAATGATTTCCATGAAGGAATGAAAACAGAGAGAGGGTGTGTGGTGGTGGGTAAGTTCAACTGAGTCATTGGGGGAGGGTTCTCTTAGGAGGGGACATTGCCACTGAAATCTGAATGAAATGGCAGTGCTAACTCTGAGAAGGTTCAGGGAAGGGAGCTGCAGCAAGAGAATGGTAAGTGCAAAGGCCCTGAGGTCAGCATATTCAAAGAGCAGAAAGACGGCGATGAGGTGGCTTCACCGTGAGTGACAGGAGGTGAGGCTAGGTCGGGGAGCTGGGCCAGGCTCGGTGGGACCGGGTTGCCTCAGTAGGAGGCTGGTCCTTGCTGTGCAGGGTGAACCCCGCTAAGTGCCACCTGTGGAAACTGGATTTGGGTAAGAGATGGTGGTGACGAGGTTGAAAGGAAGTAGATGGGTCGGGGATCTATTCTGGAGGCCAAGCTGACGGCAGTTTCCAAGGACTGGAAGTCCTGGGAGTAGGGCGATTCACCCCAAAGTGACTGAGAAAACCTGAGACACTATAAGATATGATTTTGCTATTTGTGACATTCTCTGGGACATTGGTATTGGGTCCCTGCCTCCAGACAGGCTCTATTGGCTCCTTATTCCCCACGTACTGTTCCAGCCACACCGTGAACATTTTCCTGGAAGCCTACACATGAAAAATTCAATCCGTAGAAACTGGATTGTGAACTTTTCCAAGGTTTGGTTGACACCATCGCCCACTAGAGTAGCATTCTGATTGCAAAGCCGTGTCTCATGTTCTGCTGCCATAGTTAACCACGTGAATTTGGCAATTGGCATCTGTTTTGTTCTGGCCGAAAGGTCAGGCAGGCTTATTTTCCATGCAAAATGTCACAAAAGTCAAAGTTATCACGGGGAGCGCTCATTTTGACTCTGACAGTTTGCTGAGTTCTGTGTCAGCTATGGCTCCTTAAGGCTAAAGAATGTTTATAAAGTTTGAGGCAACCACTGGAAAGACACTGTGCTGCACTTCCATCTGCTAAAGGGCACAAGTACAATTTGACGGCAAGGTCTCATTCAAGAACAGCTTTGGCGAAGTACAACCTGGAAGCGATTCAAGCCTATAATGGCCTTAATTATTAGGCAGTGAGGAGGCCTATGTTAAGTCCGGTTTGAGCTCAGTGAGGTCTCCAGCAATGAATTAATAACAGTGTGTGTCAGAAACTAAAGGGGAGAGGGCCTTAAACACAGTACTTGGGCAGTTTGTGTGCTTTAAGGGCACTGATTTCCCTCCCCCCCCCACCTTGATCTTGTGAGAGTTGAAAGAGGCCTTCTAAGCAAGAAACAGATCTCAAGCATACATTGTAAATATTTAATTTTTTCTAAATGGGGAAGAAAATCCAGCAACTTCAGTGAAAGGGCCCTGACAGCCAAGCGGCTTCGGGGCGAACTGCAGAGTGAGCCGGGGTCCCGTGCGCACCTGGCCTCCCTCACGTAGGGGCCTGCTGGCCCAGCTTTGGTCTCCACACATGCCGGTCAAAACCTTCTGGCCAGAAATAGCCTGACATGCTTCACATATGCCTTGGAGCGAACTTGACTTGTGTTTTTACTCTCCTGGGGCTACTGGCATCCTAGCTCTCGCCTTTGGTAGAATGATTTCAAGCAGCAGAAACACGTGAGACGAGCTTCTTCCTTGCTCCCGAAATGGTCGTGTGCTTGGACTTCGAGCAGTGGTGCCCAGCCCGGGGGCAATTGTGCCTCCCCTCCCTTCCCGGAGGACACTTGTCAATGTCTGGAAATATTTTCCCAAATTGGGGAAGGAGAGCTGTCAGCATCCAGCAGACAGAGGCCAGGAACGTTGCTCAATGTCTCTGCCCAGGACAGCCTCCATCCACCCCACCCCCAACTAAGACATTATCTGGTCCCAAATGTCAACAGTGTTGAAGCTGCTAGTTCTTAGGGAAAAAAAAAAAAAAAAAGGAAGAAGCTACCTTGTTTCCCTGCATAAACCCCTAGTGTCAAGTTGCCTTCTCAGCTTTATTCACAATTTGCAAAGCACGCAGTCAAGACTTTGAAAACTGAACTAATGTTTAAACAACTTTCCAAATCTCAGACAAACCCCTGAGTGGTGCCTGCACGGGACAGAGGCAAACCAGTGGCTTTGAAGTCTGAACGGAGATGAGAATTGCCACCTGAAGAAGCTGAGATGTAACTGTGGTCTGAATCAAACCGCACAGATTTCCTCTCCAAGGACCAATGAAACAAGCATGAACACACCGCAGAGGATAGTAACAGGGTCCAGCACACAGCACAGCACGGCGTCCAGGACGCGGCTCAAAATCACATGGCATACAAGAGTCAGAAAAAGGCGGTCCGTTCTTAAGGAGGAAGTTTATAATAACTGCATTAAGGCTTACCTTTATTTTACTTGTTCAACTAATGCCACCTCCTTCTTGATCACATGCTTTGCTGGGAGGTGTCAGGGGTGCAGTCACATGTCGACGTGAATTTCGTCTCCACCACTGCTGAACTGGGAGTGAACTAGGGAGGCTGTTCTGTATTTCCAAGTAAGATGTTTGATCTTTAAAGTAAAAATAATACTTTCTAGGATTGCAAATTAAGAGATAAAAAGTAGCTTTAGCCTAATTCAGTCCTTAATACATTGTTATGTTATGTTACGTGTATTTTGTAGCACCTGGAAGTTCAGTGTGCTTGTGTTGTGTCCCCCAGGAGACTGTAAGCTCCTTGAGAAAAGGCACCACGGCCTAGTCATCTCTGTAGACCAGCAGCACATATGAGAGCTTCTTGGCCATGAATTAATGTAAATTGGAGAATGGTGATTTTCACCTTTTTATTCTTACAACAGAACGGCCTTGAGGAGCACACACAATGGCTTGAGCGTACTCGCCTTCTGGTATCCAACAGTGCGTGCCCTGAAAGAGTGATATATTTGATACACGAAAACAATTTAGATCCTTGTATTTCATGATACGTTAACGGCTAAGGAACAATGCCTTTGCTTTTCTGTAGTAAAACTACTTAAAATTCACCGAAGACTCCCACGTTGCAAAATGTACTTCTGAGTATCAGGCAAAAACTTATGAGTCTGGCTTTTACTTTTCTTTTGAGTTTTTCTTTGAAAAAAAATCGCACAAAAACAGGTAACATAGGAATTCCTTTGATCTGACTTGTTTATGAAATTTCCCCCATGTTTTTCTCTTTTTTCTCTTGCTCAGGAACATAGGACGTCACGATGGCTTCAGCAGTTTCCCGTGGAAAAATCAGATGCAGAAAGAACAGGCTGCCACAGAGACAGAAACGAGCAAACATCGGATAAATTACAACTTCTTGGGAGACTGTGCTCTTCTGTGTTGACAGTATGTACTGTACTAGGGCTTTCTTATCCTACAATTTTAATATTGAAACCAAATTCTATTAACCCCCAATGCTCTTCCTTCTTGTGGATCTATATAGCCCTGTTTGCTAGTGGCATCTGATGACGGAGAAGTGTGTAACAGCCCTTCCTGCCCTGCGGGAAGCACGGTCTTGTCTGAGGGCAGCAGACATGTCGTGTCCACTCCTCCCTCTTGGACTGTAAGCTGTTTCAAGCCAGTGACTGTTCTGTGCTCATCTTTGTATCCCCAGAGTCCAGCACCACCCTCGACACGTCAAAGTTTCTCAATAAATGTTCCCAGAACGACCAAGCATAACTCCGCATTTCTGAGACAGCTCGTTTCACAAAAAGTCAGAACTGCACTTGGTGTCACTCCTGGTTCGAGACCAGGCCATGCAGAGACAGCCTTTGGTCTCTGTTCGGGCTAGAGAGCAGAGGAGAAGCACTGATGTCAGCACTGCTTTGTTTTTTAATCAGAGCCTCTCGCAGTCTTCCCAGTTGATATCAGGCGCTCAATTAAACACTGCTGATGTGAGGAGACACATTTCACCGAATTTTTATATTACTCAAGAAAAACCATTTATCGATAATCAAAATATTTGTAATGTAAATTTTGGCCTCACCAGTCTCCCAATTATCTGGTTTTTTTTGTACCTATTTGTCATGATTCAAATAGATGGAAGCCATGGGCTGATGAGTCAGGCTAGTCAGGGTAAATTTGTAGGAAGATGTTTGCAAAATAGAAGATCATTCTGCCTCACCCGAGCTCCAAGCCTAAAATGATTCAGTGTCAGTGGAAATGGAAACCCAAGCCAACAACTGAGACAAGTTAGCATCAAGCCACCTTTGCCCTGGTTTCAGTCTAGTCCTGAACACTGGTGCTAGTAAATGGGACTATTACTTGGTCCTGTGAATAAATTACTACATTTTCAGGAAATGGCTTCCTGTCTTTTCTCCTTTCCTGGACTCCGACTACGTCTAGCTCTCACTGGGGCTCAGTGTCCTGTTCTGGAGCTCGGCCCCTGGGGCCAGGACCCTGCTTCCTCCCACAGACCTCTTTGCTACCAATCAAATCTGTACTGCTGGATGATCTCCACAATATTTTCCTGACACCATGCTTTCCCTGACCACCAGCTGTTGTCCACTGCGGTCTCCGTCTCCCACAGCAGCTCAGTGACCCCTGGGTACTCAGCCTTAAACCCCTGCCTGGCCCAGCGTGGACCCGATCAAGGTCTGCATTGATCTCTGGCTGCTGGAAGCTGGGGCTGACTCTCAACAAACCCTGAGCTGACAACTCCACCATCTCCCATCCGTAAAGATGTCAGGGCCAATATTAACAGCACAAAGACGCTGTAAGATAAAGAAGATAATGCTATCGGGTAAAGCCTGCTTGGTCAGACGTGGTACGAATCACTTCTTCTGACAAAAATGAAATGACGGGCAGATACTTTGTTTTACCAAAGTCTTGCTCAAAGAACTTAGACTAAAACCCCAGACCCAAAGAAACACGATAGTTCTGAGGTTGGCAAGATGATGGCTAACTGCAGCAGGGGGAGGGGGTTGGGTGTTTTAAAATTTATTTAATCGTGATCAATATTTCAGAGACGTTTAGATGCAAAAAAAGACTAACTCCATGCTTCCACGCTACTTCAAGTGTAAGTGATTGTTTTGGTCACGCTTCATCTGGGAGAGTGTGCCAGCTAATTCAGACAAATATTTGAAAGAAGTGATTATAAAACCCTTCAGAAGTGAGCAAGCTAAAGATTACCTCAATTTTGAATTTTTTTCCTGTTTATAAATTTCCAGAATAGATGTCTTCGTATATTCTGGCATAAAGGAGATTTTTGTTACTTTAGAGGGTAGTAGAGGTGGTTGGAGTGGTGGGGACGCTGTGGACGGTGGGAAGGGTGGGGAATAGTGGGAGAGAAAGTAAAAATTGTTTAAACACTATAAGTTGAGTTGCTATTCCCTTCAAGTGTTGCACTGTTCTATCCTGCATAATATAGTAACAATAGCTACTGTAGGGTATAGGAATCCAGGACAAGGCTACAAATATTTTTCCAAGGATGACCGTAGAAAGTTCCTACAGGAAACGTCTGTACTTTGCACGTGAGGAGACAGGACCAGCGAGCTAAGTGAGGGCAGGAGGCACCAGAACTAGAACTCAGATCTCCTCACGCAGGTTCTCTGCCCGCTGTGCTTTTAGACGTGCGCATACACGTGTTTCGATCCCTCTCTATTTGGGGAATTACATCAAGGTTTGTTGGGAAAACACCGCATTTCTGGTAAATCCAACCCTTTCGGTCCAGCCTCTAGGTAGGACAGACTCAATGAGCGAAATTTCAAGAACAATCTGTCTTCTGGGAAAATGGCCCAGAAAAGAAAGGACAGCAAAAGGGAGAGGGCAGGTGTGAAACGATGTGACCTAGGACAGAATGCAAGCGATGCTGAAAGCTGAAAACTTTTAAAGGTAATAATAAGCCTGTGCTTTAAACAAAGAAAGTGCTGGAGAACTCCGATGCGTGACGCACAGAGAGGCACCCACCGCTAACTCAGGTCTCCCTGAGGCGACCGTTTCACCGGAGACCCTGGTTATGAGTCTCCTTGGCCGAGCACCTCTCACTCGCCAGGAAGGAAAGGTAAGTCCTGAACCATGACAAGCGAGTTTAACCAATCTCAGGCTGTTTTAACAAAGCCTACAGAGTCACCTCCAGTCCCCACCCCCTGCCCCCGGGGGGTGGTGGGGACTGGAGCCTTATTTTCAAGCCAGAGAAAGTAAATGTTTATTAAAAGCTTCTCAGCCAGCAATTCCTTTCAATTAGCAGTCCCCTTAAGATCTGCCATCCTTCTGTTATTCCCCTAAGAACCATTTTAGCTGCAATCTGCACTTAATATTGAATTTGCACCAGAGAAATTCATTAGATACAGAAAGTATAAGAATTCCTTTATGCCCCCATTCTTTTAATTCCACCCAGACCACTGTGCCTCTGAGTCAGAGCAAACACGCTTGGGGGTTGAAGTTGAGGATGGGTGGATGGGAGCAGGACCAGAGGAAGGGACAAAGGAAAAGAAGGAGGAATGGGAGATTCAAGTGGGAGATTTAAGCTGCAACACAGGGCAGATGAGCTTCATAAACCATCTTCCCAAACCAAAGTCAACATGATTTTCTTTCAACAACAGCCATAAATGATAAGAGTTAGCAGGGCTTCTGTTTTAAATAGATTTGTGCTATAATCATCTTGGGAAAAGGATATTACCTAGACAAGTCAGGACTTGGCACCTGAATCAGAGGTGCGTGCTGTGTCAGAGGCACATAACAGGCATTGTGGGTCGGGGAGTGTGGGGTGGACCTGGGGAGGCCCCAGCTTGCCTGTGACTGTTCCTCCTTTATAGCCTGGGGCTCAGGCTAGATCCAGTGTTTGGGTGAGGAACTTCAACAGATTTTCAAAACCACAAGAAAATGCATGAGAACATGCTTTAGAAATGATAAAACTTGAGCGTGAGGTATTGTTATTATGGAAGGGGTCCACATAAAACGGTGCATCTGAAATGAGGCAGTTCCTTATGTTTTAAAGAGTCTGTTAATTCAAACAACCAGTTTGAGTGGCTTCTTTATTCTCTGGCTGATTGTTTTGGCTTCACGTAGCCGTGAGCCAGGGTCTAAGACCCCAGGGTGCGGGGGCTTCACAAGGCCCACCGGGCAGTCTTCTTGCCTTTAGTTCAAATCACACTAAACCATGAGGGTCCACCCAAGTTCTAGAACTTTCAGAGCGGCGCCATGGTGTTCTTATGTTGGGTTTTAACTCATTGAACAGCACTGCAAATACCAAAAGTGCATTGAAAACTCCAGTGTTTCTTTCAGTTGCTAGAATCTTGGCTAGCCGCCTTCTCCTCGTCACAGAACACCGGTGAAACACGTCTTGGGGGTTTTCTGGACTGGAAAGGCACAGCGAGGTGGTTTTGTAGAGTCCACAGTTCTCCCTGTCTGAATGGGCTCTCGGCCCTTCCGGGAATGGCACAGCCCGAGGCTGTGGTCGCCAGCAGCGAACCGGGCAGAAGGCCCCGCCAGAGAGCAGGTGAGATGCCTTGCAAAGCACTCTGTTTATTTATTTGGAAACATGGCCCAGAAGAATGCCCCTCGCTGACACTGACCACAGCTGGACAGGAAACCCACCCGTTTATTGCATTTCCAGACTTCCACAGGCGCCATTGGGCTGTAAACTCCGGACATTTGGCACCTGGCTTGCTCATCCCCTGTCCTCGGAGCCCAGCACAGGGCTGGGGACAGGGCAGCTGGTCCGTGAACGAGTGCTAAAGCGAATTGCTAATGAAATTAGCACCTGTCACTTAAAACAGGTCTTGCCATCCCATTCCACTCGGGGAGAAAGTGGACAATTGCTCTGCCCTAGAATTGCTTTTTCACGAGAACACTCAGGAGATGCATTTTTAGCCTTAAAGACTGTTAGTAATGAAGGCGACGCCATAAAACCCCCTGGTTCAGGAACGGCAAATGCTTGGCGCTTTTGCTTTCTCGTCTCCTGTCCTTGTGGTCAGTGTCACTTGTCCGTGTGGGCCTGGACAGCACAAGGACCCGCCTTCCCTGCTTGACTAAGTTTATCCTCACACTTTACGGATGCGAAACAGGTTCAGAATATGAGATGACTTTCCCAACAGTCAGGTGGGAGAGAGGGGACCAGGGCCAGGACTTCAGCAGGTTGTTAATCTTCGTTCTCTCTCTCTCTTTCTCCATCTGTCAAATATTTTTTTCTTGTTGCTGTTTCTTGAGGTAAGAGCAGGAATGCAAGTGTGAACAGAAAAGGCAAACTTTGCAAAAATATTTGTTTTCTTCTATTATCATGAGAAACAGGAGAGCAAATTAACCCCAAAATTCTTTAAAAAAAAAAAAAAGGAAGCTTGGAATTATTTTACTTTTAACCACACTTTAATATCACTTCACAAATATCATCCTGGCTGCATGCTTGCTGTCATATAAAAATGCCTTTCATGGAGAGATGTGACTCTATCTGAATTTTCACAGTGTTCAGGTACCTAAAGCTAATGACAATGATCAGCCATAGCAGTTCTTTAAAGCCGGAATACTTAATGCTAAAAAGAACATTTTATGTTCAAAAAATTCTATGCCTTAAAGAAAAACATTTCCACTTCGAGACCTTATCATAAATATGAAACAATCCTCCAGGAATCTTTTTTGTAATAAACACGGCAAAGGTGAATTTGGCCATCAGCATGACAGTTTCCCAAGGAGCTGAGTGTCAGAACAAATGGTACCCACCTGCTGTTCTTCAAGGTCAGTGTCCAAGAGATGTGGGTTTGGGGCAACAAGGGCGTCCCAGGGTATCTTTAGCCCAAGAAGATCTATTATGACTACCAGGTCTCCTGGGGTCAGAGCCTGCATGCCTGGGGCTGGGATATAATTGAATTGCCCCTGCTAAAGGGAATAGCATCCTTGACCTAAATTCAGGGTATCTGTCTGCCAGCTTTTGGCACAAGTTTGGCTCATAATTTGACTCACATTTTAAAATCTTAATTGCTATCATAATTGGGTTTGCCAAGTTCGCCAGTTGGCCAAGGTCTTAGAATTTTAACCAAAGGGTGGAGTGTCCATCTGGTGTTGGCTGAATCCTGGAATTACTGCCACTGCTGTGGCTCCTCCTCCTCTTCAAGTTCATTGAGTGGAGGACCGATCACATTTGGAGCTCCCTTGTAATATATAAGTTAATGTCATTGTTGGTGGCTGCCATTGACAAGGATTTGTCTGTTCGCTGGAAAGAGAAATGCAGGCATCCAGGGTTTAAATGACTAGGCCAGGATGACTCAGAATTTGGGAGAAAAACTGAGCAAAACTCTTTATTTCCGTGCTAATTAGTCATTCTGTGTTGATCAGTTTCCCAGAGGAGTGCCTTTCTCAGTTAGGAGCCTGAGGATCAGAGGCCCGCCATGGCCATCCCCCTACTCGGAGCCTGGGAGGTGGCAGGTGTCCGCAGCGGCCTGGAGTTACCCTTGGCATTCAGAGCATTCCCCTTTCTGTAGAGGGAGGACGTGCAGGCGTGTGGGACCTACCCTCAGATCAACCTTCGCTTCTTTTATGCCAGTGGCCTGATGGGGTATTCGACCAGATTGAGTAAGCAGACACCCCCAGCTTGGGCCTTCCACAGACCCTACCCTCGGAGCGCCCTGGGCCTCTCTTCCTCCCAAACGTCATGCCTCTGCTGCGTACACGTGCACCTATTTGCCGTGGTGCCAGAGAATGTTCAGGAAACCGCCAAGTGCGCTGCCTCCCCTGCCCGGATGCCATTTTGACCTTTTCCCGAAGGAAGTTTTAGCAGACGAGAGCTCCCTTCATCTCACCCATTCCTCTAACAGTGTCCTCAGGATGGGCTGGACACGAGCTTGTGCAAATCAGTGCTTTAGCTCCTTGCCAGTTACTGTTTATCCTAACCTAACACAGTCCTCCTCCTCATGACAGTAATGTTGTAAAAAGCACACGACGTAGACAGCCGTTTTACTTCGGAGAGTGAATTAGGAGAATCTATCAAAGCACTGACAGACTGGGAAATGCATCATAATAACAACGCTTTTTACTTCCATGGGTTCTACCCGCCAAGGGAATTATGCGTGCTTTATATGAAGCACAAGATTAAAACAGCAATTAAAATGCCATAAACCCAGAGAAAGGAAGAAGAATAATGTAACCAAACAACTGTGTCATGTGAACTTCCTTAAGAAAAACTAACCAAATGCTCTGTTTTGTTTAAAGAATCCAAATGCAAAACCATCCTGAGGGATGAGACTGAAGGGTTCCCGCCTCAAAGCTCCGAGAACAGGGTCCTGGCTCTTCCTCCTGGTCTTGATCCCACCTGCGAGTTGAACGTGATTGGAGGGGGGGGGGTGTCTTACACTGCGGCTGGTCTTCGGGGTCTAGGGATTCGAGCTTTATTAGAAAGATTTAAATTCCAGAAGAGAAAAACAATTACCTTCATTGTAAAAAACGACAGTCATGCAACTCAGGAAAAGAGGATGCTTCTGACAAGATCCTGATGGGCGTTAATTACGCTGATGATGGACGACTGTTCTGCCGCACCCGACAGAAGGAATGCTGGTACCTCTGTCAGATTCCAACGGTCGTATCTCAAGTGCCTTCAGTTTTGTACGTAAAGACTTACTACTCTTCAAATCCTACCAAAAGAGCTAACCTCTGACCCTAAGATTGAGATCTTGGAGGTGGCAGAAATAATCACAGTTTGGGGGTTTGTATCAACTTGTTAAGTTTATGCAAAGCAATTGTAATGCTGTTGTAATTAATCCTATAAATAAATGAATCAAACATCAAATTTACTGCTTAGAAGTGTCAAGCAATAGACCTAAACAAAAACACAGAGCTTTTTTGTTGCAGGCTGGCAAGGTCTAAATTACTGCGATTGCCATCAACTGACTTGAGGAGATAAGATTATGAACCGGTACCAACAAAAATACCGAGGTGGTCTCCTATTTTCAGATAAAAGTCTCTGAGTTTTCCTTTTGAAAAAACAAAAACCAACAACACGTAGTCTAGTGGGCACAGGCAAACACTTCATTGTATCCACACCTAAAAAACATGGGAAAACGTTTAAAGTGGCTACATTTGCAACTAAAAATCACAAGAGGCTCATGGCTAAAAGCTTTTTGGAATAATTATCCTCATTTGACCATGAAATTAAATTGTGTTAGAACAGTCTGTTTCAGAGCAAATCTAAACGAGAATCTACAAATTTAATTCAGTAGATGGTAGACCACTCTGGACCATGGAATGAGGAAACTCCGTAACATTATTAACATAATCAACCACAGAAACTCTTCTTGTGTTTAGTCCCCCCCCCCCTTTATTTCTAAGCTAAACCACGGACACATTTTTTGTTGTTTTAGGCTCTATATAAATTTTCTTTTACCTTTGAGCATGCAAAGAATAGAAAAAGACTTTTAAACCTACCTCACTTCAATTCTTTCAAAATGATTGTATGTCCCCAGTGACTCCTTTCTCTATAATTCATGGATGTTAAGAGGAAAGTAGGACCCAGCCCCCAGGTTTTCATCTCGTCGTCAGTTAAGACATTTGGACCCTCTTCTCAGCTGCTGCTTGCGTCTCCCCAGGATATGTGCGACCCTAAGACCCTACAACTCAGCCCCCGTGGTCCCCTTCATGATCCAGCTTCTCCGCACCGTCCAGCCTCGTTTCCTCCCTCCTTCAACCTGGTTACGCTGGGCTTGTTGTAATTTAATTGGGCGTCATGTTCTCTTTAGCTGGGTGGACCACACTCGCCTCCCATGCTCACCCCCCGCCTCCTCCCTCTTTTGCTTGGCCAACTCCCTCTCTTCCTTCATTTGCTCCTGAGGGTGCCTCCAGGCCCCTCCCTGCACACCCCCCTCCAGCCCCTCCGAGGTGACTTGAGTCACCTGCTCTGTGTCCTTCAGCACCGTGTGTGTGGCCTCTTCTGTGGGTCTGCCTGTCACGTTCCCCGACTAGGTTCTCAGTGCCGTGAAGGAAGAGTGAAGTGGGAGGCCTGCAGAAGCTGTTGGTCCTTTGCCCTGTCCCTTTGGACCCCTTTTCAGTACCAGCACAGCAGCTCCCCGTGTGCTTTCACGCCTCTAACAGCCAGCACTGGCCTCCTGGTGCCAAAGGGCTGCCCTCGGGCGGTCAGAACTTGCTTTGCTCGCTCCTGCACGGAGCAGGTAGGGCCTGGGAACTTAGGTAAGTGTAGACTGCCGTGAACAACGACCGGCTGGCACAGGCTGTAACTACCCCAGGCCCCCGGCCGCCGGCCGCCGGCCCCCGGCCCCTGGTGGCGATGGTGTGGGGTGAGTTACATCGTCTCTAGTGCTCTCTGAAGGACTGACCACCTTCCATGGGTCTTTGCTTGACATTTTTCTCTTCTCTGTCCCACTTCCCCATTTCTCCCAGTTGTCCTGGGAACTCCAGAAAAAACCCTTTCTCATGAATCCTGAGCAGGGGAACTTCTGGGGACCTCAACCTAAGAGCCCAAGGGGCTTCCCATAAGTGCTTGTTGAGTGAATTTAGTAAGGCATCTTGATAACTGGTACAGACAGAGAATTCTCCAAATCACAAAGCTTTAACCCTCTTATTTTATGCACTGAGGTTCAGAGAAAGCATGGCTTGTCAAAACTTTCTCAGTGAGCGAGCAACAGAGCCAGCAAGAATGGGGTAGGTCTGTCTCACACTGTATCACTCCAGTCTCCTCTTTGCCTCCCTCTTCCGTTTCTAAGGACACTTCAGATTAAACTGGGACCACTAGAAAGTCCGATAATCTGCCCGTCTTCTCAAGGTCAACTGATGAGCAACCTTAATTCCATCAGCAGCCTTAATTCACCTTTGCCTCGTGACATGGCACACGCACGGGTTCTGAGGGTTAGGATGTGGATGTAGCCCATTGCAATATGTATGCCCCTCAGCTTGTTTATCCGTTCACCTGTCGAAGAATATCTGGACTCGTTCCAGTTTTTGGTTATTTCAAGTAAAGTGCCTGTGAACACTTTTGTACAACATAAATGTTCATTTTTTTCTTTTTTAATTGAAGTACCGTCAGTTACAATGTGTCAGCTTCTGGTGCACAGCACAATGCGCCAGTCATGCATACACATACATATATTCATTTTCAGATTCTTTTTCATTATAGGTTATTACAAGATACTGAATATAGTTCCCTGTGCTACACAGAAGAAACTTGGTTCTTTTAAATCTATTTTTATAGTGGCAAATCTCAGACTCCCGGGTTTATCGCCCCCACCCCCTTTCCCATTTCTTTAGTATAATGTTCAAGATTGAAATTGCTAGCCTGTGTGGTAGTGGCATGTTCAGTTTTATAAGAAATTACCAGGCTGTTTTCCAGCGTGGCTCTACCGTTTCACATTCCCATCAGCAGTGTCAGAGTGATCCAGTTTCTCCATGTCCTTGCCAGCGATTGGTGGTGTCACCATTCTTAATTTTAGCCATTTTGCTTGGAGTACGGTGACATCTCACTGTGCTTTTATCTTGTCCTCCCTTAACTGCTAATCATGTGCTTCTTTGCCATCTATACGCCCTCTTTAGTAAACTGTCTCCTCATGCCTCTTGGCCAATTTCTAATTAGATTGCGTATGTTTTATCTGCTGAGTTTTGAGATTTCCTTGTATTTCTAGGCACTAGTCCTTTGTTGGATATGTGGTTTGAAAATATTTCCTACCCGTCTGTAGCTCGTCTTTCCATCCTTTTACTCAGCTCTTCTGCAGAGCAAAAGTTGTTCATTTTGGTATAGCCCAATTTACCGATTTTCCTTTTACGAATCATGTGTTTGGTGCCAAACCTTAGAACTCATTGCCTACCTAGTCTTAGATCCCAAAGATTCTCTCCTATTTTTTTTTCTAAAAATTTCACAGTTTTAGTTTTACATTTAAATCTATGATCCATGTTGAGCTGATCTGTGTATAAATGTTGTGAGGCTTAGTTTGAGGGTTTATCTTCTTTACTGCATACAGATGTCCAATTGCTCCGGCAACTTGAATAATACAAGAGAATTCGGACTGTGAATGTGAAAGTCCAGTAGCCTTGCGACCAGCTGCTCCTGCTTCGAGACCATCTTCCCTCCACTGAATTGCCTCTGTACTTCGCCAAAAATCAGTTTAGCCCACTTGTGTGGATTCACTATCTTTTATACCGTGTCGTGTTTCCTTACATGGCTTTTCTGTACTGTTTTAAGAGCTGATTTTCTTAGTCTCAGTTACATCTGATCTTCTTTGCCATTTCTCTGTACTTAGAAGTTCAGTAGCTACCTACGGAGATGCTGAGTAGCAAAGGACAACATTACCTCTATCAGCGTTTTCTTAAATGAATGCTGCCCACCATTCTTTCCAATGTTTATAAAACGTGTAAAGTTTATCTGCCCACATGCCCAGCTTCCTGACAAAAAAGCACATGAATTTTATTTGTCTCTGCTTAGGGGAATACGCCCTACATTAAACAAAAATTGTGGCGTCTGAAGTTTGCCTTCTTCAAGCATCAACTAGCTGTTATCTTTCTGGCCCTTTCTTCTGCACCCAAATTCTGCAGCCCCCTCTGCTAGTTCCTCATAGTCAGAAAGGGAAGAACTAAACTGCTTATTTACATTTCTTGATTGAATGTATTAAAATTCATTTATGTGTAAATGCTACATCTGCCATTCACTTATACTTTAAAGCCTTTGATAGCTAATTCAGGTAGAAAAGAGTGCTATTTTTATTGGGAGGGGAGAGTGGTAAAGACATTTCATGAATCAATAAACAAATCAGATTTCTTTTTTCCTTCAGTGCTATGAAAGGGATATTGGATTTGATGGATTGGAAATAGTAATTGCTGGAATCCTATTAGGCTTATATCCCTGACATTACTAGTATGAATCCTAATATTTAAATAGTGCTATGTTTGTTAAGCTAATAAGTAATTTTATGCACTATTTAAAATTTAATCCTTATGGCCAGTGTGAGGTATTATTGTACCCAGTTTAGATAGGTAAAGTCTGAGCTAAATTTAATTTTGTCCGAGCTAAAATTAAAAGGTGCTGTAGAAATTCTTACAGTATAAAATGTTTTATTTAAGAAAAATTGCTGGGTGAATGCTAGAAGAATAGACTGTAAGTGTAATTAATTATATACAATGCTTAGAAAAATTCTGAGTGTGTATAAAATAATACTATCATTGGACAATGGAACTGTTGATGGAATCTTACATGATTTTATTTCCTTTATTTTTATTGTTTATTTTTCCTAAATTAATACAGTAAATATGTATAAATTAGTTAATAAAATTGAAAAAAGGTCTAAGGTTCTTTAACAATGTACAGAAAAAAAGAAAAGACAGCAGATGGATTCCACATCCCCGTGGCCTTGGCTAACGGCGTCCGGGAGGAAAGCAAATTCAGACAAAGCCCTCCTGGGAAGCATCCTGGGTGCCTGGTTGTCTACATACCTAAGGAGTCTAGTTACATCTTTCTTAGAGACAGTCACAAAAAAATTTACATTTGCCTTATTTCCATCCCTTTTCCAAAGAAATGTCAACCCCAGCCTTTGCCCTACAAAGATGAACTGTTGTATCACACTAGATCTTGACAGATTGAATGGCAGACACCTTCTGACGTATCTCAAAAATCTGTCTGAATCCTGGATTATCGGGGCCAGTGGTGTGTGTTGTAGGCTCTTTGAAGATAGAGCTCCAGCCTGTTTCGGCTTCTGTTGAGCACCCAATACATAGTGATTTTTAACAAACACTTCATGCAGAAACAGCACCATTCTAACACATCCTGCCTCAACTGGACATTTTCTGCCCTTTCTAATCTGTCAGTTTTAATTTAGTGTGGGATCTTGTTGTTAGAACGAAATTATAATTCAGTGTTGCTCATCAAACTGGTGGTTCCGCTCTGCGCGCTCCCCAAGCCCCTGACGGGTCTCCCTGCTACTCACCAGGCTGCGCTGCGATGTCCGTGGACTAGTCTCCACCAACCCCCCTTCAAGAACATAAGTTCCCTGAAGCATTTGTTCACATGTCTAGAATGATGTGTGGCACAGAATAGGTTTTCAAAGAGCATCTTCTGTTGCTGATAAATCGAGTTTGACACCCGTACTTTAAGAAGACACTCAGACCCTGCTGGCGAAACGCCGTGTGGAGGACCACGCGACTGGGTCTCTTCAGACGGCAATGAGAACCCAGACTTCTCATGAGGAGTTGCAGCTCTTCCTTTGGTAACAGAATTCTTTACGAGCCATTACTCTTTTTAAAAATAATATGATTCTGCTCATTCTTTTGAACACCCACATATATTCACAAATACATAAATGTTTTGGTCTAAAACAAGAGCTGTAGTGAGTCAAAATTTCAGATTCTATCTATCTCAGCAGCCCTGCTCGATTTCCCCGTCTTCAGGTCTTCTCGGAGCCTGCCTAGTCTTATACAATTTCTTTATACCTGAAACTGTTACCATCTTCTGATCTCAACGGAGCTCAACTATGACCTCTTATGTATGCACGACTGCTTCATCATTGTTCAGTATCTCTCTGCATATTAACTGGAATTGGATTCCAGCAATGAGCTTCTGTGTGATACCTGCATTTGTTTTCTCCATAAGGAAAAAAGTACAGTAGTGGCAAATGAGGCAAATGGATACAGGAACGAAAGGTCTTCATCAATGAAATGATCTGCTTATAATTTTAACAGGTAATTATGACAGAAACCACCAGCTTCAGCCCAGTATCCATCCAATCCACACTTCTAATAACAGAATTCCGCCTTTCTGACCCTGTGGACGTTCAGCCAAAGGCTGCATCTCGCAGTCTCCCCAGAAGCAGCTGCTGAGCGTGGCTCTGTGACTAACTTCTAAACAGTGGGGTGAAAATGGAAGTGATGTGTGCGATATCCGGATCATTCCTTTAAACAGAAAGAACACGGCCCCACCTTTTCCTCTTTCCCCTTGTTCTGGCTGGAACCCTGCACATTAACGGAGGACGCAGCGTTCACATTCAACATGAGACAGAGGATGCGTGACAAGGATGTCAGCGCAACAAGATGCAAGGAGCCTGGATCCCTGGTGACTGTCCAGCCCCATGCTAGTCCTGGACCATTTATCCTCCTTTTGTATGAGAGAGAAATGAACCTCTATCTTATCTATGTCGCTATTATTTTGAATTCTCTGTTGCAGCAGGCAAACTGATGGCTTATGAAATACAATCCTCATTTAATGCTATTCAATCCAAATCTTAATAGATTTGTGAAGTATGAAATAATAAAAATGGAATAAAACATTAACTAAAACCACCTGAACATAAAGTGAATACATACGATCAATAAATCTACCCCATCTATAAGCAATCAGGAATAGGCAGGTAATTAGTGTTTATACTCTACTGAGCATTTCAATTATCTTTTTTTGGCAATTAGCTTTGAAGACAAAATTTGAATGGAGAAGAAGCCTGAAATCCAGGCAGCGACAAGGAAACACACCCTGTAAATCACCAAGTGCCTATTCTTATTTCAGTGGTCCTACAGACACAGACGCGGCTTTTACTCCTTATTGCCCACCGCCCCTTCCCACAATCCATTGCTCCAGCTAAGCTGAAGATTTTACAGTTTGATGCTGTAAGAAATTGCTGGCGGGTTCAGGCAAGACCACCGCTCATGGGCCAAGGCAGGGAGGTCAGTGTGTGCTCGGAGGCGGTGGGGACGTGGACATCTTGCAGCGATGACGGTGTCACTTATTCAAGGGGTTCTTAGAGAAGAAAAGTTTTAAATTAAGTCTTCACGAAAACAGCAGAGAAAGCTGGGAGGAAACCCTAGGATGGGAGGCAAACTAGCAGAAATGAGCAAACTGTGAGGCAGGAGACTCCTGAGTGGTGCTGGGAAATAGGGATGATGATGATGGAGGATGGAAAATAAACTTGAAGGTGCAGCAAGGCAAGTGGACAGAAGCCTTTGAAAATTTTACACGAGTCCAAATGTTCATAGTCCCGTGTCCTAGTGTCCTGAGTGTGTGTGTGTGTGTTGGGGGGGGGGTTTCAACAGGTTACTGTCTCAAGAAATCAAACTTAGATATTGGTGGGATAGCAGGAAGCCAGTCTGATGACCACAGGAATGGATAGCTGCGATTCAGACATAAGTCAAAAATGGATCGATATTTTTTCCTGTTTGATTTCCCAACTGTTCGTCCAGACTTGCTGTATCGAGTTGATTATGACAGAAAGAGTCAAATCAACATCCTAGGCTCAGACTTCTCATTCAGTTTCATTAGCACCCACCTATGCAGACAGACAAACAAAAGCAGAGCGCACCTAGTACATAAAAGGTTTCCTTAGGATGAAAAAGCTTAAAATATAAAAAAAGGGGTAAACACTTTCCAGACACCTTGAATATTGAGAACTGGTACTTGAGCACCTTAATGCCTACTCTCACCAGCACGTCAGGCTGAGCAGATGCACCTGAAGTCTATAACATGCAAATATGCTTGGATCCAAACTGATTTTTCTAGACACGGCCTTGGACACAGCAGCCCTGCACAAGATTGCCCCTTTGAAGCCTCCAGTGACCAGTATCTCCAGTGAGAAAATTGGCTGTCTTGCAAATTTTGACACTTTGAATTTGCCTATTTATAGTTCAAATTTGTTTAAATATAAATTGAAATAATTGAAAATGATAAACTGAAATTTGAAAATGTTTGCTGATTTGTTCTTGTCTTTTTTTAAAATTTAAAATGCTTCTGGGTTATTGAAGTTTTTTCAAGAAACATTTAAAATGCCTTGTTTTGACAATTCAATTTCTAACTTCAGAATGTAACCTCCCCTGCTGTACTTCGAAGGTCTACCAGAAACCAAAAACATAGCACCTCCGACGAACTAGAGTGTGTTTGCCTGGTTGTCACATAGCGCAGGTACGGGGCAAACTAGCACTAACTTATTGTAAAACAATCTTTAAAGCATGAGGGGAAAAAAAGGACCCTGAAAATGAAAACCAGTGAAAATCACAAAGTCTCACAAAACTGTGCTGTGTTTTTGGAAGTTAATAACCACCTAGACCGAAAGCCCGCGCTGACTAGAACACTGGCTCAGGACATTTTCCGGAGGGCATCCGCCTGGTCCTGAGCGTCAGGTCACTTCAGGTACCTGTCCTTAGCACACAGACCCTTCAGCGTTCGGCTCTAAATATTTTTAAATCTTGGAATTTTGAAGAAGGCTTTCCTGTTTGATGGGAGGGGGGTACTAGCCCCACCCAAGGAAGTTCCCTCTCGTGTACAGTCACTGAAGGAGTAAACGCGAAGGCTCTGGGAGCCCAGGAGGAGCAGAGGCGCACAGCCCCCAGAAGGCACCGGCTTTCGGCCGCAGGCACCCAGCCAGAAAGGCGAGCAGACCTGTTTCCTGGACAACACTGGCTGCTGGCCTGGGGCCCAGGGCCTCCTGCCAGGCCTGCCGTTGGGGCTCCCCCTTTCCAAGGATGCCCACGCCTGCCTTCCTGTGAGCTCACCACTCAAACACCACCCTCACCGTCCCGCATCCCTGTGAAGCCGGGCACGCTGCCTCCTCCCCATGCTCCCAGGGCAGAGGGGCAGCCACTTGGCACAGCGCCTTTGGAAGATGATGCTGTTCTGTGCGCTCACAGCAGGGCCACGGGAGCAGAAATGCTGCCTGGGGTCCAACAGCAGCCTCGGGGACAAAATTCTTTCTCTGGGTTGGCTTCTCTCTTCCCATTTTCATCAATTCCTCATCTCCCTCCACAGCCCGAACGCACCCTCCCGTCTTCTGACCTTCCCCGATGATCTCACGGTGATGTGACTCCTTTCTATTTCTCTGTCGCTTTTATTATCAGAATTGGAACCACTCATTTCACGATTATCTTGAGAAAGGAGACCCTGGAAAACTCTCCTTTCATGTTGCACTGGGGGCCTTGGTTGATACCTATGACCATTCTCTCTTCGTGCAGGAAATAAATACGACTGTTACTCCCAAGCCAGGTGCTGGAGGGCCCTGGGCGGCCTCCTCCGCAGACAGACTCATCCGCGCGCGGGGTGAGGGAGGAGTGGCTAGTGTCTGCAGGCTCCCGGCAAGCGCCCCGCACAGGGCGCCGGTGGCCCAGCTGGTCCTCAGACGCGGGGGTCCTCCAGCTTCAGGGCCACTGCTCCACAGCTGCCGCTCCAAAGCTCCCAGCTGTCACTAAAAACAAAGCCTTCAGCGCCATGCCAGGGCTGTGGTAATAGCGCAACAGAAGATTACTGTCAGTAAAGGAACAAAAGTGACACGTGCTCTGAGCAAGAATGGTGGCCAGAGTCCCTTCACTGGGGTCGGCGTGGACGCGTAGTCCCCTGACTCCCTCCCGCCAGAACACCAGCTCGGGTGCCTCGTCGCTCACAGAGCTGACGCTGGGGCGTAGCTTCCACGGACCGGGTCCCGGGAGGAAGCACACGGCCACGGGAGGTACTGGGTGAGCCCCCAGTTGCTTCGCCCGCTTACCTGGGGAGCAATGCAGGTTCGGCCAAGCAAGTGCGGACTCACACGTGCTTGTCAATGCGCCGTCTGATAGCCGTGTCACATGTTTGGGCTGCAAAGCTGTTTTTTTTTCTCATGGACTATGAACATTTTAAACTGGTGAAAAGTGTAAAAAATTGCAGTTTTTTTTTTTTTTGTCTTGATGTAAACATTTTCTCCAACGTACATTTTTGTTGTCTTCCTGCTTCTTTAAGTTTTTAAAGTATTTTGTTTTATTTTGTGTTGAAGTCTAGCCAGTTGCAATGTTGAGTCAATGGCTGGTGCACAGCGTCACGTTTCAGTCACACACACGCATAAATTCCTGTTCAGATTCTTTCTCGTTATAGTTTTACTACTAGATATTGAGTATAGCTCCCTGTGCACGACAGAAGAAACCTGTTGTCTATTTTATACATAGTGGGGTATAAAGTTTTGAAACAGTCTTTTCTTGAAAAAATAATCACTCAGGGGATTTTTTGATACAGCATGCCAGGGCCTCAGAATAGAAACAAGGAGAGAAGTGACTTAAAAATTCTCCCCTCCCATTGTCCCTCAACTTGTCTCAAATCAAGAGTGAGTCGCGACAAGAAATGCTCCTCATGGAATCTGCATTTCCCTCCTTTCTTACAGGTTAACGAAACATGACATTGACTGTGAGGCTCCAAGTTCAATACGAGTGACATACGTGTTTCTAAATTTTTCATCTGATATAAATAATTTTTTTCCCATTCAACTTTTACCTTTAGGAGTTTCTCACGTCCCACTTTAGACTTCGAGAGCCCCTCCTCCCCTTCTCCCTCCTCAAATACGTTCCTTTAGGAGAAGATAAAATGACAAGACAAAAAGATAAACTATGTTGCTCAGTAGCCAATAATTCTGTACAGTAACTTCACTAAATGAAGGTGTGTGCCTCTGGGATGCGCTGCTCCGTTCTGACCGCCCAACTCAGCTGAGAAACAGGATGATCATTTAGGGTACACCAATATCATCATAAACTTAGTCATTTTCCCCAAAATTAAGAATAATTAATACTGAAATTCTCTTAGGAAAATCATTGCCCAACTCTTACAGAGAGAAAAACTAAAGCCCCCCAAAAAGTTCCATGACTCTGCAAGAGGCAAGTTAGGGTTTTATTTTCCGCTGGTACCTCTGTCATTTGAAATGTGAGCTGCCGTGAAGGAGTGGGCCTTTCTCCCGGGGACAGAGCGCACAGTGGGGGAGCACGCAGCTTTGAGAGGATACACGGTAACAAACCACCCGTACAGAGGCAGAATAAAACCTTCTCCAAGCTGTTACACAGGAGATTTCGCTTTGATGTTCAACAGGAAGTGAATGAATTTTTAGTCTTCAAACCTACGTGTATTATATTTTAGCATATAATTAGTTATTATTTAGTTCTGCTTTACAAACTTTCATTAGTTTCAATAAAGCCATTGGTACCTCATATCTATCATTAAGTGGTCTCTGAATAACCTTTATTTTCATATCGAAATTAAATATGTTTTAAAAATCTCGAATAGCTTTCTCCTTTATGAATGATTAGGAATGGTAATGGAAAAGTAAAGAGTTTGTAGACTTACACATACATTCATTAAAAAAAAATAGAGCTCAAGCAGAGTGCAAGCTCAGGCTGGGCTCCTCATTTATGTGGTCTCATTTTCAGTGTCATGGAGAAGGCAGGGAGCTAGGTAACACGGTGAGTAGAGGCCTAGAGGAAAAAAACTTTCTGCTCTTAAAATAATGTGCTTACTTACAAGCTGCTTAACGGCAGCGAGTTCACAAAAAGCGTTTGTGTTTAAGTAACACCCCGAGTTCACACAAGCTTGCACAGTGGGTTTGCCCGTTTGCACACTTACTAAATCCTGACAATGCTCGCAGTTCTATGTGTGATGACCCAGTGTGCACAGAGCAACTCTCTTTTGTGCCAGATGGAAACAGTGACTCTGACAGACAAGAACACTTCAGTTAACTCTTACTTAAACTCGAAATACACCATTGGGTCAGGAACATATGAATGCTTTTCCCACTCTCCTGATACAAACCTGAATAAAACGGCTTTATTTTTATTTCAAAAGTGGGCATTCCTCTAACCAGACAGCTTATATTTGAATGAAACACGAAGCACGTTACAAAGCCAAGGGGAGACAACATTGCTACGTTTAGGAATTTGATGCGTCTAAGAACAAGCGAGCAAGCTTCGTCTACTCTTTTTTTGCCATGTGCTCTCGTTAGTTACTGTCGGCTCTTATTTCAGAGACGAGCAAATACCCGGCTTATTGCTCCAAAAAAGCACCACTGCCGGCATCTTCTCCCCCCTCATCTAGTCATTTCTGTGTTGGTCTCCCCATGGTAAGTCTCTCGGGGCCAGTAGCCTAGACAGTTGGCACCCCTCTGGAGGAAACGAGTGTGACTTCGTGATGGAGACGTGGTCACACTAGGTGACAAGGTTAAGAGGAAGCGATGTCCCCAGCACGCCACCCCAGCTCGCTCTGCTGGCATCTGAAGAGGTGGCCCAATCAGGAAATGAAGGCTCTTCTCAGAGCGTGGCAGCTTTCAACCAGCGCGACATGATGGTGGGTTGTAACCGCACTGGGTCTCCTGAGCTATGGAATCTGCTGCCCTCATCACTTCTGATATAGCAAAATACAGGAGAAAACACCAGCTGGGCACCCTTAAAAAATGAGCAACGAGCCAGATTGAAACGACAGAAGTGGTTTCAGCCAAGCTGTGTGCAGCCCCTGAAAAGGCTGGCACCTCAGCTTCACCTGGAATTTACAGGAGTACAGCCAGCGGCGGGGACCGCGGGGCTGGAGTCAGCACCTCAGGGCGCTGCCGACGCGGGAGAGAGGAGCCTGTCCCCGGCCCTGCACTCCACAAACATATTTGTGGTTGACATTTTTCAAACTTCAGGGAGATCCCTCTCGACAGGGCTTGCCTGTGTTGTCCAGACAAAAGGCGACCACAGATGAATGCCTGTGAGTTTTGTGTTATTTGCTGCTGGAATTGAGGCTCTTTGGTGTGTGGGGAGGACAGAAGCAGTGGAATAGCTTCGAAGAGAGAAAAGGAAAAGTAATTAATTTTTGAGTCTTTATTGTAGATGTCATGGACACAGTAGGTTCTTGAATAATAGAGGATTATTTCCCATAACCACTGAAAGTCCACTTCTTTTTTTGCTTCTCTTCATGTTGCGATTTGTGCTTCATGAGATACTCATGAAATAGCGTAGCGTATCAAGAGTTGCCCGTGGAAGGTGAAGAAGATTTTGAAACATTAAACAAGTCATGATAGAGTTAAATCTGCATATATGTAGGGGCGGCTGTAACACGAGAGAAGTGCCAGGACAATTCTTACTCAGCTAGATGGATTCCGCTATCATTTACAGAAGTGTGCTGGGATGGTAATTTACATAACAAAATGAAGATGTTTTGTTATTTTATAAAATAATCACAATTTATGTCACACATGACCCATTATAATATTTGAATATAAGCATGATTTCTGAATCTAAGTGTTGCCTTAAAAATTTCATTAATAATCCCAGCTGATACTTCTTTATTAGAATGAAGTTTCTGCAAATAGAAATTAGTGAAAAAAAAAAACCTGAAAACGACAATAACCCAAGAAAAATTACTAATATGATATTACTATCTTTAGAATAAAGATTTTGTGAAGATATTGATTACAGCAATATTTTAGTGATTTTGTTGAAATAGTCAAGAAAAGTAATATTTGAAATAAATAGAAAATAATTTGTGAGTTATACTTTATCTTATTACTTAGAAAATGCTGCTGATTCATGACTAATCCTTAGATTTATGCATTAATAATTAAGCTTAGTAGTCATTGATATTTTGATGACTTATATAAATAATATCTGATATAAGTAATATAAATAATATTTCATATAATCAATAGAAGTGATATTTATAAGTTTTATTCTGATACTTTTGAAGGTATATTTAATCAAGGTAGGAAGATAAACACAATAGAATGTTGTTCACTTAAGTTTTTAAGATTGATTTATGGCTTTTAAGTATTTAGACACGATACATGGAGCTCCGTCTGGCTTCTTCCTCCATAGCCTGGGAGTGTTTCAGGGAATGTGTGTGTAAGAATGTATACACACTTGCAAAGCAGTTATCAAATAGTGGATCAGTGGATCTCCTGGTCTAGTCCATTAGTGGTACCTTAGCATCCTGGGTTTGTGAATGAGGTACAGCAAACACATGATACTGAGACAAGCACATGGTTGGGCCACCATCATTTGGAGGACCCAAGTCCAGAGCTCACGCTGACCTCTTCTCCCAGGCAGGATCAGGACTCCAGTCCTGGAGGCAGTCATTCTGTCAAGCATTGCTCAGTAATCCAACTTGGCTTTTAACTGGCTTCTCCAAGTGCTGTCAGCCTCAGCTATTCAGAGGCAGCCAATGACATCTAGTCCTTTGGTTTAAATCCTCCATAAATAGTCACACAAAACAAATAATCCATGGTAATACTGTGGTCTACATAGCTTTGCCTAAAACATACTTTATTTTTTCTATTGTCTGATTGGATTAGTTTTGATGCTTCCCTTTCCAGTTCAGTTAGTGGATATTGCTGTATCTCTGGAATTTGCACAAAAAAAAAAAAAAATAAAACCGCCTTTAAAAAATTACTGCAAAATGAAATAACAGTCAATGATTTGTTTCTGTCTTGACATTTCAAAAACAATTAATGTGCCCTAAATTTACTGAAGTCGTATAAATCAAATTTATCTGTAATCACTTATTTGGAACACTGTTAAGAAAAATGGTTGACTGGGTCACAGCAGGACTCTCAGAAATCATGGGGTTCTAAGAAATGAACAGGAAATAGAAATTACTTTAGATTTTATCTCTGCATCTCTGTCTACAAATTAATGTGAAGAGTCGCACTAAGGCTTCCCGGTGTCCAAGCATCTTCTGAAGCAGGCTGACAATGAGGATTGGTTTCCACGGTTACTCACTGGTGGTTACTACTGTCCTCTTTGCTATCTGAGCCATGACTACTTGAGCAAAGGGGATTAGAAAGGCAAGTGACCTTCTTGTGTATTTGTCAGACCACTGGACAGAATTGTCCCAAATCTGCCATTTTGGAGACAGTCAAGTTTATTGCTGAGAAGCTTGAATTCTCCGGGTAAAAGAACCTTCGGCTTCCCACTATTCATCACCAAACCAAGTGTCTTCAAAGATACTAAGCATTGAGGATACCCTGTTAGAAACAGTCTAAGACGCCCAGGAGAATAGTGGCATTTTAAATGTTGCATGTATTTCAATTACCAAGTGTGCACTGCGTGGAGTGATTTTGGACTCTCTAGCAGAGGCAATTGTTTTTGCCAATTTGCCAGAGGCTTCAAAATCTCTTAGCAGTGCCGTTAGGGGAGGTTTGGGAGAATTAATATGTAGATGAGCCATTAGAATGTTAAAGCAAGTGACCTTTTACTTCCTAACAGGATGAGGCAGCACCTGGAGCCGGAGGGCCTGTGGGAAAGCTGGCCCAGGTGGGGTGGTTCTGGCCAAGCTCCCCAGTGAGGATGAGGTGTTTTGAGAGGAATTCAGCAAAAGAAAAGCACACAATTTCACTTAGAGTCAATCCTGTACGCTGGGTGATTTAGACACATTAGTACGAAGTAGATAAACGTGGGGTGGACGCAAACAGCTGGTGGACTCGTGAAAGTTTCTTGGCTGAGCAGACTGCTCAAGGAGAGATCCACGAGGAGCAAAAACAATAGCCTGTGGGGGGCTCTGGCAGGATATTCGCGCTGCAGGTCTCCGCGCCAAGCTGGGGAAGCCTGTCTTCTTAGGACGACCCAGTTAGGAAGGAAGGTCCTGGGTCTGACGTCCTAAGACCCTTCCCTGACATTCTCTATCTTCATTCCACACAGACCAACAACACTGTTTATGTCATCCAAGTGAATGAATGTATTATTATATGATATCTTGGAGCAGTCAAAGACATCCATGAGCTTTAAATTTCCTTTCCCTATGTAATTAAAAATCAAATTTCATTATCATCTTCCTTTTTTCAAATAGTTAAGCTGAATTATTCTTTATTACTATCAAATCTATCCACACCATCTTGTACAATAATAGCAAGTAAGATAGCCTCATGATAAAGTTATATTTTAAAATCACATGCTTTAAAAAACTATGTTTAGACATTTTATTCTAAGTAGCTATTAAAAGAGAAATACGAAATAATGAATCCTTGTACTTTCAAGATTGAAATGATTTTCTTTAAAACTAAAACATCTATCTTTCGAATATTTTGTATAGACGTTTCATCTTATAGGGAAGATTTGCTGCAAAATACATAAACTCATGAAATTTAGAATATTTTAGAATTCCAGGTTTCTAATATTTTCCTAGGAAACAAACGTTATTCCAGATTTGTTTCAACACAGGGGTCCATTTTATTTTTACACCACGCACACAGTAAAGGAGCCTGCTGTACTGCAGGAGACACTTGTTATGGGCTGAATAATGTCCCCTCAAATTCACATGTTGATGTCCTAACCCCCCAGACCTCAGAATGTTACTATGTTTAAAGATAGGACCTTTAAAGAGGTGATTAAATTTAAATGAGGCTTCGAGGGTGGGCTTTAATCCAAAATGCCTGGTGTCCTTATAAGAAGGAGAAATCAGGACAGAGACACACAGAGGGATGACCATCTGAGGACACGGGGGGACAGCCATCTGCCAGCCAAGGAGAGAGACCTCAGGAAGAACCAGCCCTGCTGACACCTTGGTCTTGGGCGTTCAGCCTCCTCCAGAGCTCTGAGACAGCAGACTCCTGCTGTGTACGCCCCCGGTCCGCAGTGTTTTGTATCGGCCGCCCAAGCTGACTAATACAGCATTAGGCATCCTATGAGCAAGAGGGACACTGTTATTACTTTGCTTTTCACATTTCTGGATTCACGATTCCCGTATGCATCATCTTTATCTTATCTTTATCTGGCTTATCTGAACTTGAGCTTGTTCAGTGCCTTCATTTCAATTTGCAGAACTTCTTATGCATGAACCCAGTGAAAGAAAGGGCTCTAGGCAAACAAGCTTTATTCCTGTATTCCTCATCTTCAGGGGCAGGAATTCAGAATGAGAGAGCTTTGCAAATACTCTCTCCTTTGCGCGTCACTAGATGGTACCGACTCCTGACAAATCCACTAACAAGGGCGTCATAGTCAGTGGCGGCAACACACACACACACACACACACACACACACCCTCCTCTCTCTTCCTGGTACTGTGTTTCCTCCATTGCATTCTATTCCTGTTACACTCGTGAGGAAACAAGCTGACAGCTACTGCAACGCTTTCTCCCGCTGCATGGGATCCCGTCTCCTCGTCGCGCCCCTCAGAGACAGGCTGACGCATTCTAGGCACTATTACTGAAATTCAACTAACGAGCCTGAAGTGGGCAGTGATGTTATTTACCAGAGGAGTTTATGGCCAATCGTTTGAATACCTCCAGACAGGATTAATTAATAGAGGAAAGTAAGTCATTCTACAGCTAATTAAAATTTAGACTAAAACATAACTCTTAGAATTCTTCCTTAACGGATGGCGCAGAGTAATTAACTGCTCAGCACGGTGATAGCTGTACGCAGAGGCGCGTCCGCGGCAGCTCCGGGGGAACAAGGACGCTTAAGCGGAACGGAGCACTTGTGTTTGCTGATTTAGTGTGACTTGGAGGTCGCAGAGACAGAATCTACGGGAGAGGCAGGTGCCAAAGACAGATTCCGTGAGAGATCCTGGGAGCAGAGCGGAGGCTGGCAGATGGACCATTAACAGAAATCTGCCGTGAAGTGCTAAGACCCTGTCAGGGATGTTCCAAAGCGGCAACCCAGCTTCCGCCTAAACCTGGGGGTTGTCGGAGGCTCTGTGGCAAGTGGTGGGGGGCATGGTCCTGGTGGATGGCTTCCCTTTTGGTGCTGCTGCCTTTACTGGGCTATCCCGTTACCCAGGCTTCCCCTGGCAGCATCTTTAAGGCGTTACTCATACAAATCCAAACTTTATTTTCTGTCCAATTACTTACTAATTTGGGTTACTAACTTGGGCTGGATCTTTTTTTAAAGGTGGAATCCTTCAATTCTGTACTTGCTTTAACAGTGGCAGCGCTGGACCTATTCTTGTACAAAGATGCCCCCCCCTCCTTAGTGCTGCTTGTCTTATACAGAATGGTGTCACTTCCTACTGCTTGCTCTGTTAACAGCTGCTTCTCTTAAGGTCCACCCCCACCTAGACACCTGTGTGACCAGCTCTCTCCTCTCCTGCCTTCCCTGCCGCCACCACACTTACACATAAAACAGCAAACTCTTCGTTTACATCTCAGGAAACTAGATATAAAAATGGACAATGGCCAGGTGACAGATATAAAAATAGAACTTTGGCTCACAACCTGCAGCCACCTGCCCGGAAAACCAACCCCTTATCTCTGATAAACAGCGTGTGTAAGTCAGACTTGCAGGAAGCCAGGCTGCTATCCTGGGTGACAGTCCAGGAAGCTAGACGATAACTTCTGTACCCATCAGCCCCAAGTGGCGAGGACGTGATTAATAACGGACAGCTTCCCTAATTTCTGTTCCGGCTACCAATTTAGGAGGAACAAGAGAGAGCTAAATATGCTCCCCCACCCATCGCTGAGTCCCCCGCTTCTATTTACCCTTCTTACGGCTTCCCCAGGCCAGGGCTGCGCTGCGCTCAGGCACCTGAAGTCTCCCCCTTTGCCCACTGTCAAGCTTTGCCACCCCTCTGCCTGCCTTTGAGTCTCTGCCAAGATGCCAGGAACGTGGCTGGCCGCCTGGCCGTCTCAAGCCCAGAATAGTCTTGCTTTACTCATTTGCTTAGTCATCATTTATTTCTACAACCTTTTCCTTCTCCGCCTTCTCCCTTTATTGTTACTGTTTGGAGCTCTTAAAACAAAAACAAGCCATCAAAGATATGGGCCCTGAGCCTTGCCTTCCATGGCTTTAATTCACTGTAGGCTCAAAATTTACTTTACTTAGCAATCATTGCTACTGTCATTCTGCTTTCCAAGCCCCTCGTTCCCTTAGCTTTGTGTTAATCAGTGATGAATTTTGAGATGTTATGTTCTCCTAAACCAGGAAGGAAGCAGTGAAGAAGAAAAGGAGGCTTCACAGGTCAAGAATATAGGACCTGATGACTTTCTAGATGGGGGAGGGCGAGAAGGAAGAGTTAGAAGTCAAAGATGACTGTGATATTTTGAAGCCCAATGATAGGAATACAGTCATGCTCATAAAAAGCAAAGGTGGCCTGAAGGAAGGGGCTTGTGGCAGAGAATGCTCTCTGTCCACGAAATGCATGCCCTCCTCTCCTCTTGAGCACACAAACAGAACCCGTGTCCCAGCTGCCCTGCTCTAGGTATGGCCAGAGGACAATGTTCTGACCTTGGGACTGAACAGACATGCTAGGGGCCACTCTGGGCAGGGCCTCTAAAGCCAAGGTCCACTCCCCCTTCACTGGCTTGTCCTGGCCAAGATGGCCACGTGCACAGTGGCCTGGATGCCATGTGCTGAAGATGGAATTGATGACCTTGTGAGGAGAGCCATCAGCAAAAGGGAGCCACTCTCCCGGTCAGTCACCTGTTCCAGACATTCCAGACGCTAACACTCTGCATAACTCGGAGACACCTCGTGACAGCAGTCTAGCCTGCATTTTCTAACGCAGGCAAGCCCGGGTCGTATATTCTCAGGAGCTCAGATTAAACTGAACCACGTTACTTGAGTTCCTGTAGCGCTCTGGGCATTGTGTTAGACCCCAGTCTTGCTGGTGTTTTCTGCTGGCAACCAAATGCCACTGCGGCTCATCTTCCCCAGAGCCTAACTGCTCCAGTCGCCGCACAGAACCAGAGGAAGACCCGAACCCAGGCCAACCACGAGGAGCCCGCGAGGGGCCAGAACACACAACATTTATTTCAAAAATGTATTACTTTGTTTAGAGCAAGTTCACCGGGACTTCATTCGGAGACAGTTTACTCTTATTTGACACATAATTCTACGTAATTTGGTTCCTGCCCGTCGGACACCATTCAGAATTGGGGCCGGAGCCCCGGAACCACCACATTAAAATGAAACCAAAAGTCGGCCGCGCACCATCCCAGGTCATCAAGGAAAGCTTTCCCAAATTCTTCTGTTTCACGGAGCCTGGGCCACACGCCTTAGCAAAGTTCATTCAAAATGATTAAAACAAATGTAGGGACTTTGAATATTTCTTCATGTACCCAGAGACTCCTTTATGGAGAACTGCCTATTCTCTGGCAGAGCTGGATCCGTGGCCTGAACTCCCATTTCCTAGAACTGCTTATAAATGTGGGTAGAAACCAGGCCACTTACAAGGTGACCGTGGGGCTGTGGCCTCGCACCCGGGCGTGGCGCCCTGCGAATGCTCAGCCTGCAGCGCTGGGTGGTTGTCCCTGGTTGCTGCAGGTGCGAATATTGCCTCCCCAGCTAGCTCGCATCCTTTTTTGAAGGCAGGGACCATATACTGAAATTCTTTTTATTACCTCTACCACTTGGGACAGGGCTTTGCTTTTGGCAGGTATGTAGTAAATATCCATCGAATAAAAACTTGATGATATAATACAATAATTTACATACCATGTATTAAAGTATCTGAGACAGCGCCATTAAAAGTATCACATCTCTTGCAACTGTCTTTCCTTTACACGCTAAATGCCTTCAACATGTCGCCTTGAGGCTACCATTGCTACCATTGCTACCATTATACTTATTTACTGTTAAGATGGAAACACCTTCCTTTAAAAAGTATTATCTTGCAAAGTTCTCCTCTGCTAGATCTCAATTAAAGAGCTGAGAATATGACATCCTTTCCTTTCTCGAGATTAAAACGAATGACTCTAATTTATGGAGAATCTCATTACTCTCCCCATTCATTTTAATCTCGCCAAGGTAGGAGGATAATGTACCCATGACGGCAAAATCAATAGGCTTGCGTGCTGCCCCAACCTTGTCTTTCCATAATTAGATATTATCCATTATGGGTGTAATGAACACCGAAGACAGGGCAGAGCCCAGCCGCACTGCTTTTTTTCCCTCCAGTTCATCTCAATCTCTCATTTCCATGTATTTCTTAACCTCCTCTTTTATTCCTCAGCTAAGATCTTTTTTTCCTAAATCAGCATCATTCAAAAGAGAAATAAGGTTGTCTCAGTTTGTACATAACTACAAACTACTCAGCAGATCAACAGCGCTTTCCAAGACCACTCGTCTCCCTGCAGGGCACTTACCCTCTATGTACAGAAGGAGAAACTCGCCACGTGAGGCACCAGCTGGCAGGGGCTCTTAAAAGAGACCATCCTCCCAAGTTCAGAAAGTGGTAAAAGGACCATCTTTTGCCAGTTATAAAATTATTATAGTCATTATTAAAAAAATGAACCTATATCACAAAAACAGGAGACAACAGATCAAGGAAATAAAATTCATAATCACCCCTTCACTATCACAACCATTGTTACATATTGGTTACAGTTTAATGCCTGACATCTTAGTTATGCTGAGGCTAATTTTATGTGTGTTAAGTATATAAGTACGTATGTCTCTGATAATAGCAAGAAATCCGTCTATGAAGCCACCTAACTTTGGGAATCATTTGTTTTAGCGGCTAGTGTGCATTCCCTTAACCAAGACGGGTTCTGTGTCCCAGATGGTCGTTTAAGTTTTTCTGGGTCTCAGTCCAACTGTTAAGTGAGAGTAATAACCCCGCCTGTTCTACAGGGTTGCTAGAAAAAAGCAAAGTATACATCATACGGAGACGTGCTGTGCAACCTGTACAGTGTCACAGAAATGCGACTTGTAGCCATAGTCCCCTTGTGTGCTCCAATTTTATCTGTTTTATTTGTCATACCTCATAAACCCAGATGCCTGCTACACAGTAACCCACAAGTTTCTATTCTCCAGCTGAAGGAATCCCAGTTACACTGTATTCTTGTCTGAGCCTCTGCCTTAGCCTCACTGCTTTTCAGCCCCTCTCTCTTCTCCTCCCGTAAGGCTCTGGTTGTACTGAAACCTGCAAAGCGCTCCCCTCCCCACTGCCATCAGCGTTCTCCAGCTTCCTCCACTCCAGCAGGCACAAACTGCACTTCCTCTTTGTCACTTTCCCTGCTGCTGGGAGAGGAGGTGACAGGTGCCCGTTGACATCATCGTTCGCGCAAATGCTATCATCCCGGCCACTCCCGCCAGCACATCATACAATTTATCCCACAGGCGTGTGATGCTAACGCTACTTAGACACGATGGAACTCTGTGCCTGTGCTTCCTACGTGGCTTGAATAAGAACAGCTCAGAGGAAGAGGCCACGTCTCTCTAAGTGGATCAAACCGGCCCAGGGCAGGGAAGGGGTCTGGAATTGCGGGGGGTGGTCCTGTGTGTGACGAACAGAAAGCTGGGTGACTCTGGTGATTGCTCTGACTGAGAATCTCAGTTTCCTGGTGCTTTAACAGTAAGACACGGCCCACCACCCAGAAAGTCCAAAACCTCTCATTTCTGACCTTGTATCTGAGCAAATTGCTTTTCCCTCCCGATGTACTCCCTGCATTTGATCCTGGTTGAAACTGACCCTGGCCTTCAACTTTTGCAAGGGTGTATTGAATTTCTATCTTCTTCCAAAAGGGCTGCAGGCTCCTCCTTCCTCCGTGAGCTATCATTAGTAACTGTCGCGAGCTCCTTCCACTCTGTCACCCTGCGCGTGGATGGGATCTGTGGCCACCCTGACTGTGGACCCTTCAGTCAGGCCTGTCCAGAGTCGTGTGATGCACCGGTGGGTGGGGAGGTGCTCAGGAGCGCAGGCCACTTGAGACGCTTGCTCTGTCCCTCTCTCCCACCTCCAGTCCTGACTACACACCCAGCTCCTGGTCCGTTTTGCCTCAGAACTGCTCCCGCGGCTGCCCAGCCCGAGCAGCCGCCAGACCTGTAACTTTCTATGTCGCACTCTCAGCTTGAAGACGATTTTACACCTTCTTCACTACTTTCGCTCCGACCCAGCCTGGCCTTCAGGACCCCACTGCTGCGGGACCGGCTGCCCCGATGGTGTGCTTCCAGCCCAGCCTTGGGCCGTGGAAGAGAAATGAGCCTCCGAAATAGTTCACAGCTGCCTCCAAGCAGCATCGGCCTTGGCCCTGAAACAGGCCCACGTCTCATCCACGTTGTGAAGCAGTTGCAGCTCTCCCGGGACACTCAGTAGCCAGCCCGTGAACACACTCAGCAGAGAGGACTGTCTATCTGTGTGACACTCGGTCTGTGTGTTCCGAATAGATTTTCTCTGTGGGTCACAGAACTGACAGGCTCACCAGGACTGAAGCTCCTGAACAGAGTCCCTCTGCCCGTGCTACAGTGCCCTCTGCTCCGTGGGAGGATGGTGGGCTGACAGTAGAGGGGACACCAGACATCCATGGTGAGTGCGAGCCGAGTGGCCAAAAGAAATGCTCCAAGGTCCTGATTTGAGAAAATCGAGACGGCTGGTGGGATTCTGGGAAACAGCTGAAGTAACCTCCTGGCAGCTAGCAGAAGAGATTTCACTTTGGAAAGAGTTTGGAATTCTTTACATATATCAACAGGTCTTAAAACTGCATCTTTAGAAGCAAATAAAAACTATATATGTTATGTGTGTATATGCATGTGTATTTGTGTGTATGTGTATACATATATGTGTACGTGCGTATATATTTATGTGTATGTGTGTATATATGAATGTGTATATAGGTATGTGTGTATACATATGCTTATGTGTGTATGTGTGTACCTAAGTATGTATGTGTGTGTATGTATATTCTGTCCACGGTCTGTATAGACAGAAACAATCACGCAGCAGGAGGAGTGGTGAATAAGGGTCACGTCCATGCCCTGCAATTCACATGCTACTTCATTGTTTCTGTAAGAGCTTCTGTCTTGATGACACTTGTAGCCCATGGGACTATCTTCCCTTTCCTTGGCTCCTAGCTGAAATGACAAATCTCATGGAAATTCAAACATAGTTTCATGTACTCACTGTGGCTGAAACTTTGAGTTTAACAAGTTACCTTAAGAACAGCTCAACTCAGCTGTAAACAAGCATACGACTCTTTCTAATTACCCCTCAGATGTAAGCCGAGGGCCTTTTGTCTATCCACTTATTTATTCATTCATCAAATAGTTTTTGAGGGCCTCTCTGTTTGGGGCACAGTTCTAGGCAGCAGGGACACAACGGTGGAAAACCTTAGACAAAGTCCCTGCTCTCATGGCACTCATAATCTGAGAAGGAGAAAAGAACAATAAACCAATAAATGTAAAGTCTGCCGGGTGCTGATAAAGACAGATAAACGTAAAGGAGGGGAAGGAGAATCAGGGGTGGCACAAAGATGGGAGCTGGATGACATATGGGGAAAGAGCCTCCAGCCAGGGGAACAGCAAGTGCAAGGGTCCTGGGGCAGAGCATGACTGGGAACAGGGGCCAGAGTAACAGGACCGAGAGGAGCAAAGGAGAGGCGATCAGGCAGCACGTGAGGACAGGAGGCAGATCCTGCAGAGCCTGGGAGGACTGTGTCTCGGCCACAGAGCCCATTCCGGGTGGCAGAAAGTAGTATGTTTTGATGGAACAACTCAGCCACGGAGGCTGCTCTGGCCTTCAATACGCTGACAAAGATTGTGTTCCTAATTTCAATCAAAACAGTGAGGAGTAGCCCGGATGGACCCTTGGTACATTTCTGCACACTTGAGTGTGGCTTGCTGGTGGCCCGAACTCAGATGTTCGTTACAGCTGAGCACTGCACTTCAGCCTCTAGTCGAAAAGACAAGGATTCTCAAATGTGGCATCTGCGTTAAGTGACCCAGTCAAACACCCAGCGATGGCCTGGAAGCTGAAGGGGAGCGGGGACATTCATGATTTGAAATAGCATTTATAGTACAATTCAGTGGAGAATGGTGAGGATTACAGAGGGAAAATCTCCGTAAACTGCTTTGCCGTCTTTAGGTGCGAAGCTATCACATAAATAGCATTACTGTGATTACTTTAAATATGCATTATTTACTTTACATTTGCATACAATTCCAGCTTCAGAATCATAACGATCTATTTTTGCATTCATTTCTGTCTTTATCCCTAGCAAAGCGTACCTGCTTCCTGGGTCTGGCTGGTCCTACTGAGGACAGCGGGGGAGGGGTGGAGAGGAAGGGCATCGGGTCAGGCAGAGGAGACAAGGCCCAGAGCACAGCTGTCCGCATCACCTGTGATGGGCTGTATCTCCCACCACGGTACTGTGGGCCGCCACATCGCCCACCCTGCTCACAGAGGCTCACAGACACTCCCTACATCGTACCTGCTACCCCTGAAGGACTCAAAGCAAGAAAACAGCAGAAACAATTTTTAGCTTTAAAGAGATCATTCCAGGGGGAGGAGCGACTGAAGGAGTCAGGCTGAAGGCAGGAGGACCGATGGGGAGAGAAGGTGCTGGACTATGGCCAGGTGGCAGGTGGGCAGAGGACAGACTTGCCCCCAGGTGGAGAGGTAGATGCTTTAGGCTTAGAGACCGGTTCTGTGGGGGCACACGGAGGACAGGGAGAAACTAGGAAGGTATCTGCCCACTTTCTTGGTTTCCACTTCGGTGAGAAAGGAGCTAATCTCCGTTAGGCTCTAGCTTCCTGGACCACAGCGGTCCCCGATGCTCTGTACCTCCAGCTAGCCCATCGACACCACTCTCGCATGACAGCTTCCTTGACCCCATATCCTTGTCGGCCTGGACTTTGAAATCTGACGGAAATGGGTCCTAATAGCACTGTTTTGGCTCAGGCTGCCACAACAAATACCACACACTGAGCAGCTTAAACAACAGAAATAGATTCCCCACTGCCCTGGAGGATAAGAAGTGCAAGGTCAAAGGGCTGGTGATTCGGCTCCCAGTGGGGCTCTCTCCCCGGCTTGCAGACGGCCGCCTTCCTGCTGTGTGGGCTTTCCCTTAGCAGTGTGTGCTCGTGGAGGGGGACAGCTCTGGACTGTCTTCCTTTCCTTCTAAGGAACTAACCGTGTTATGAGAGCTCCAACCTCACGACCTCGTCTAAGCCTGATCACCTTGCAAAGCCCCACCTCCTAACACCGTCACACTGGGGGTTAGGGCTCCAACACAGGAGTTTTGCGGGGACACAAGCATTCAGTCCCTAACAACTCATTAGCTATTTGGTCTTAGGCAAGTTATCAGCCTTCTCTGAGCCTGTTTCCTCAAGCATTTCACGGGAAAATAATATGACCCTCACATATTTGTTGCATGAATTAATTTCGGCAGTCTATTGGAAAGTCTTGTTCTGAGAAGGATCTTAATCAATGTCAGTGTCACTCAACATGTTTTATTAATGAATGAATTTATTTATCAGCATCCTGCCTCTTTGTTAATGTCCAGAAAATATTCACATGTGCATTCTCCAATAAAGCGATGCAAAGGCGAACCCATTTTAGAACTTATCTAAGGCAGTTTTCGGATGGTATCCAGGAGGTGTTGGTTTTGACCTTTGGTCAGTTCCCCAACTTAGTGCTCTCGTGATATCTCATCTCATTAAAACTAACAAGTCTCTTTCTTCCAGGACATGGATAAAGATTGATCATAGTCTAAAAGGAGATCCTTCATATAAATATATATATATATATTTTTTTTAAGCCAACTCTTCTCTTCAGTGAAGAGAACTTAATATTACTAGCAGCGTCTAACATTCCAGAAGGGTGACACTTAAACCTATTAACGACCAAAGCCTATTTTTAAATTCCTGGCATTTCCCAACCCCTACGGAGAGTCAGTGTGATATTTACAGAAGGAAATCTGCTCAGCTGCCTGTTTCCAAATCCCCATTTGTTTCAAACCAATTTTATTTTCAAAGAAAGCTGCATGTTTTGCATGAGCCGAGAGAACAAATTTAAAAGGTTGCCAAAGGCCACCTTCCATCAGATTTGAAAATCCTGACAGTTTCGTTTCTATTACTATTCAGAAAATGAAGGGCTGTCTCGGGTGCGGAGGGATTCAAAACAGAAGCTCTTTCAACTAAACCTTGTTGGAGCAACCCTCACACCTGAGAAAGGAAAACAATTTCTTCAGCGCCGTAGAGAGATGTAGAGCTTGTAAAGTGTCCCTGACATTACAAGACATGTTTTAAGTTTGATACGTGGAATGCTGGTGCTGATTAGACCTGTGGTACCTGGTTACGCCTAGAACGATAGGCCTTTGGAGAACTTTGGGCTCATCTGAGCTGAGCCACTCACTTTCCGGGGGTGGGGGGGGGATTTCAGTCCTGGAGAAACCCAGTGCTTTCCCAGAGCCACACGAGCAGTAACTCCCAGCATTAGAGCCCAGGTTCCTGACTTCCAGTTGACTATCCCTTCCTTTGTATCTTCTCTTTCCTCTCCATTTACCTCCTTTGATATAATACGGTTTCCCTGAAGTCTCACCTCCCTGGGTATAATGTCAGAGATGCCAAATGGTCTTTTCACACCTTTCAGAAAAGTAAATCCAGTACCTCTAAGGCAAAACAGACCCGTATTATTTATTTACTAGTTTAATTGAGGGCACAGTAGGTTATAGACTAGAAATGAAACACCATGAAGAATTTTAGGGGCAATTTGTCAAAGAGGGGAGGTAGCCGGACTAGCTGGAGAACGCAGGTTCCACGAAAGAGGCAGGCTGAAGGGTGACCAGTCATGGGGAGACAGCAGGGGTGCATCTGTCCATCTATCCTGCAAGGATTCACTGGGCACCACCTCGTGGGCTCACACTCTAGTAGGGGAGGTGGATGGCCAACAAGGTGCGTGAGTAACACAGAGAATCCGAGGTGTTGTAAGTGTGGAGAGGGGCACACACAGAGGGAAGGGCGACAGAAGTTTCCCCTGTCGGGTGAGGGGTTGTGTGCGCATGTGTGTTGCCGGGAATTTTAGACGGGTCGGCCAGGGCAGGCCTCAGTGTGATGCTATTAGAAAAAGCTCTGGAGGGAATCCAGTTAATTAAGTCTAATAGTGATGTCTCATTTCTGAGTGTAATATATTCAGTTAGAATTCAGAACTATTAATTAGTCTGACCCTTCAAATTCTACACTGAAAAGTGCCATAAAAATGACCAGATAGGTGGATCCATCATTACAGTGCAAGAGCCTTGGGAGAAAGAAATCACCGCCCTCAGCTCTCTCAACGTGTTTCAGCCTCATGCTCATCAGGGGGGTCATCACCCCCCCAAAGCCACTGTGCCTCCTCGGAGCTCGGGGTGCCTGAGGGCTGGGGAGGGCAGGCGCGCCCGGGCTGGCTGCCAGGTGCAGCCCTCCCCCCCTCAGCGGCTCTCAGAGCTCTGTAACCTTGGACAGACTGCATTAATTCTCTGCGCCCCTGTGTCCTTATCCACAATAGGTGGGTAAGGAATAAATCAATTAATATACTATTAGTAGCTACCATTCATACGGTATTAAATGGCTTAGTAAATGCCAGGCCAATGTTAAGTCCCTTCACACATTATCTAATTTAATGCTCATGAATAAAGCGGATATTATCCTCATCATTTCACAAATACGGAAGCCAAATGTTGGAAGGCTAAAGAATCTTCTCAAGAGGACCTGAACCCAGAATCACGGGCCCAGAGCCCCCAGGCAAGTTCACCGCTGCACTGCGTTTCCTGCCTGGGGGTCTCTCTGGGGGTGCACGTGCTCAGCCAACGCTGACTGCATCTTCTTGCACACCACGCACTGTTGTGTTGTAGGATACGGGGGCTTAAAGAATCTCAGGCATTTTCCAAATGTGAGTGCCCCTTTAAGCAGACTGTAATGTGTTTGCTGAACCATCTTTTTCTCGGAGGCCCAGAGAGGACCTGCCACTGAAGCAGGGAAGAGCCCAGCCATTCACCGCAGGTGAGCCCACTCTCCTGGCGTTGGTACAGTTTATGCCAATAAAATGATGTTTGGGCTTAGTGAGTGAATCCACGCTTTATTTGTTCAATGTTTGTGGCACTTCTCTCTGTGATCTAGAAAAATATTAGAGGTAAAGACCAGAAAGGTCTGCAGTGACCCAAAACTTGGCTGTCAAACCCTGAACGTAAAGGACCAGGAGAGACGAACCATGCAGACTTCAGCTGATGGCAAACACTCCAACGAAGGGAGCGTCAGCAGAAGGGGCCCTGGCACTACAGGGCAGGGAAGAGGCGGGGCAGGAGAAGGGGAGGAAGAAAGGAGGAGATGGGCTCCGGAGTGAGGACGGAGGAGGAAAGAGTTTGGAGTATTTCCCCACAAGGCACCGGCTTCTTCCCCCAGTGACCTCACTGCAGCTCCAGGAGAGCCCTGAGCAAAGCTCCCCACGGAGCTGAGAAACAGGGGCCCCTCGGGTGAATCCCTTTCTGCCCCCAGGAATCCACGTAAAGGAGGTCAGCGCTTTTAGGCAAGGGTCTGTCACCGGCAGTCCAAACCCCCTTCCCAGAAGATATGGCCACCTGAGCCGCCGCCCAGTGCCTCGCCAGCCCCAGGGACAGGACGTTCCAGCAGCATTTCCAGCATGGCTGTCTTTATCCAAGTGTGAACACTTCCTTCAGTTTTAAAAAGGACCACTTGTTCCATGAGATTATAAGCAAGGCATTGAAAAAGAGCCATTTATAGATTTTCTAGAAAAAAGAAAAGCCCTTAGAGTTCGTACTCTGCCTTGTATGGTGGACTTCTTTAAAGCCCGCCCACGGCAGCTGTGTGCGGTGGAGACAAGCCTGCCCTTGGGGACAGGACGCGGACACTGGTTGTGCGGTTGGGAGAAGCAGTTCCAGTGTGTCCAAGATTTGGTCAGGGCCATCCTCACGGGGACGAACAAGTTAACGATTTTTCATATTTGGAGAACAAGAGGAGGGCTGTGAGAGCGGAGGGAGCTTGCCTCGGCTCTCTGCTTGCTTTATTTTGGGGGGTACAACACAGACAGAAGGAAGAAAGACTCCACTGAAAAATGTAATCTGTGTCAATGTCATGACTTCTCTGCCGGCAGCACTTTAACTCGATGACGAGAAAGAGACTCAGCACGAGTGGAGGAGGAAACACCACGTGTACGAGAGGACGCAGGAGGAACCGAGAGCCGCTCTCCAAACACAGCGCCGCGTGCGTCGCGAAGACAATGGCCCCCTCCCCTCCTGGCTTCGATCTTTTATGAGTAAAAAGTGACTTCCGCCTATAAACCCTTGAGATATAAAACCCTTGGAACAAGATGCCATCTACACAGTGCCCAAGAGCAAACGCTCTGGGACCGCGCTGGTCCTTCATTCTGCATAATGCTCAGTCTGAAAAAATCACGGGGTTGAATATCAGTCTACTGGTATTTTAACTATTGCTATAAAAATAAACCCAGTAAAACTTGTACATGAAAGTTATCCCAAAAAAGTGTTTCCTTAGTATCCACATGATAAATGGTCTAAATCCATTGTCTTTGCTGAAGAGGCATCCAGGGGAAAAACATGGCGGCATGAGGTCACTGCTTGGCATCTGGCTCCCAAACTGGATAAAAGATTAGTGATAACATGTTAGTACCACTGAGCTGAGGGAGGAATAGAATATTTACACAGAGAGGAAAAGGCACAGCATATATAAAAGCAAATCAATCCTCAGGTCACCCATTTTTGCAGATTGTTTCTGCACACAAAACTCTTCCACAAAGCAGTTAAAATCAGACAGATTCATTTGACTTGCGGTTTTGCCACTGCCCCGGGCTTTCTGGCATCATACTCCTCTGGTTCTGGTTTTAGGAAATGTGGGGACCAGGTTAACCTGCATCCATCACCTGCCTGCGTACAGTTACCCAGGAGAAGGAGCCTGGAGGCGTGAACTGCAGGAGTAGCCTGTGCACAGTTCACCTGGTCTCTGCTCTTTCTGATTCTGACTCACATTCATTCTCTGCTGTAGCTTCTGCCCCCGACCCTCCAGGCGGACACATAAATGCGCTGAGTCCCAGCTCCTCACCTCTGATGTCACCTCAGAGCCTTCAGCAGGGCATCTCTTCCAAGCATGCTTCCCCACAGCCCAAGTGCTCAGTAATCAGTAATCAACACATTTTTGGGGGCGTAAACAACACCCGCCCTCACTTTCCTACAGCCCCTGAGGCAGCTTATCCTGGGAGCGGCCATTGGTGAGGGCAACCTTGGCGGTTTAAGCCTCAGACTGTGGACTGAGAATTCTTAGATTCCAGACTATTATTTGCAGCAACTCCTGATTTTCCATCTATGGAAAATTAGTCCACACTGTGCATCCTCCTATGCCATAGCCCCCTTGCTCAGACAACGACTCCTGTATTCAGCAGACACTTAATGTCTGCATTGTTCCAAGCACCAGCAGGCAAAACACAGCGGTAAAGCAAAACCAGTCCCGGCCTGGCGGGGGGCGTGGCTGAGATCCTGCAGGTTGGGGAAAACAGGAAAGTCAAGACAACGCGTGTACTCAGTTCTACATCTGCTTCTGCTTCTTCTTCTTCTTTTTTTTTTTTTTTTTTTTTTTTTTTGAATAGGAAATTTCAGCAGGCTTCTCCCACTGGATGCCAAGAATCTAACTGAAAGCAAGACGTCATGGACCCGTTTGCTTTTCCCCTCCTCGGTGTGCAGTTGCGGCTGCTCTGAACAGCTCTTTCTTAAATCACTGGGACGCACCAGAGCTCGTGAATCTAGCTGGGGATGCTTTCTACACATGCACACAATTTAAATCTGTTGGAAAAGGAATGACATTTTCACAAAGTTTTATCCATTCGAATCCAGTGCGGGACTTTCCTTCTGGATTTTCCTTCTGGGAGGAAAGTGACACTTCTGTAGAAATACAAGCCGCTGACATTCAGTTAATATAATACGCTGTGGGGAAAAAAACCCACCCTGACCAATAATGAAAATGGAACACGTACATGATACGAAACTTGGCCAGGTGCTGGAGCCAGGCAGCCTTGGGAAGAAGAAAGCTGATACCTTTTTTCAGAGACTGATAAACTACGTTGGAATGTTTTCTTCCTGATGGCTCAAGCCTGTGAAGCCCCTCAAGGCAAAGCAAACATCACCGCCGTTAGTGCATTTGAGAAGAGGCGAAGCAGCGATCGTTCTGATCCTCCTGGGCTGCTGTACTGAATGCAAACAGACAATCATGGACTTCCTTCCTGGCGTAGAGATTTTGGTTTTGACTTTCTAAAACTTTCGTGGATTTTTTTTTTTAACTCAACAAGCTTAAAAATCATTGATAAGAAGCAGCCACTCACTGTCTCCCAAAGCTGCGTAGGTTACAGGACGCCTTTTTTCCTAGCTCCATAATTATCTCATGCAATGGGATTCATGTCTAAACCAAGTCAGTAGGTTACAGCGCAACAAGACTACATTCCATATAAATCTTGCAGAAGAACCAGCGGCCACTTATATGCAATTTGAAATTCAACATCCCCTTTAGAATTCAGCAGCTGAACGCTGTCTCTGACTCCATTCATCTTGACCTTAAATGATTGTGGGTTATTGTCAGAGGTCTGGATGACACCAGAAAGTTGAATCATTGATGGGAGCAGGTAACAGAAAAGGATCTTATCCATCGTTACCGCCACACCCATTCCGTTCCTCTTCGTGTAGAGTTTGGAGGGCGTGTCTGGTTCCCTGTTGAATCGTTAGCGCTGCCCGCCGCAGTACGCTTGGTAAATGCCGGGGAACCTATGGATACACTGTTCTCCCAGAAACAAGGCTGACGTATGATGACCACTGAAAGTGGCAAAGTGCCAGTTTGCTGTCAACGTGCCTAATGACAAGGTCTGTACCACTTTAAAGGAAAGGACCATTCACTGAATTATTCAAAAATTACCCAGGGCTGGCTGGTGTGTACTGCATCCTGCCTTCGTTTCTGCATTAATTGAGCTAAAACTGACATTCACAGCTGATGTGACCTTTTTATTCCATTTCAAACAAGATGATCACAAGTCAAAGGATGTATTAGATGTTAGAAAGTAAAGGTGGTAAAAGGCCATGGATTAAAAATCTTCTGAATTGAGGGGAATCCATAGCCAGCTGGGCCAGGCAGGACGCGCTAGATGAACTGAGGTGTCCAGCCCACACAGGTGATTCTGGACACCCCCAGGAATTAGGAAACTCAACCAACGCTCATAGAAAAGTTTCTCATGAAGCAGCGAATCAGGCATCCGGAGATATAGAATTAGGGCATCAAAGCCAGAATGTGAAACAAACAAACAGATAGGACAGATGACCCAATTTTGTACACGTTCCTTAGAATCCATGGCTTTATTTTCATAGTAAATGTGAGTCGTTCTGTCATGTTATTGCTGGAAGAGAGAGAATTTTGATTTTATGTGTGGAAACCAACCTGTTGCATCTTTCTAAAAAAAAAAAATGTGTTCTTTGACTCACATGTAGCTACCTTTTGATGTCTCTAAAGTTCATCCTTAGTAACTTTCTAGTCAAACCATCAGAAACCTACGGCACTGTCTCTGACAGAATTATGAAATTTTAAAATGACCTTGAAATATATATATTAACTTAAATGCCATTAAGATTTCTGTGAATGAGAAAAGGCTCATGCAACTTGCAAATGTTAGAAAAAAGGACATACTAACTTTTCAGGTAATTGCCCCCGATCCAGGAAGGTATTTTAAAAAAGCCTTAGTAAGCAGTTCCTTGGCATTGGAGGTTTTAAGTTCCCGACTCACAGCCGGGTATGTGAGAAGGCCTCAGGCCAAAGGAGGCCGCCTAACGGTGTTCAGTTCTGCACACAAACATAGGGCGCCAGCGTGGGCATAAAGAGTCCCGAGAGCTGACGCGCCGACTCAAGGACGCCAGCCCCAAAAGGGACACTAAGTGCCACGCAGCTACGTCGCTGGCCGGCTGTGAGCGAAATCTTTCTGTTTCATCTCAATTAGGTCTTTGCGGACAGGGTTTGATGCCTCTTCAGACGATGCCTAGCGCAATGCAGTCGCCAGACAGGTGGAAAGAACCGAACCCCTTACGGGACAAGTCCCCGAAGCTTAAAACTCACGTGGCCGGTCGGAAATTGTGGACCCTCAAAACCACGTGAGCAGCACCACACAGCTGGGCAGGGATGGAATCAGCCCCCTGGGTGGACAGAGCCAGTCCTGAGAACCGGGAGTCCGGAGGGCCAACTGGGAGGTCACGCGAGGCTGGGCTCCGGCAGCTCTCCGACCACGTGTGGCTCAGACAGAGGAGAAAGCGAAGCCCGTCTGCAGACGGAGGGGCGACGTTGCCACGAACAGCAACAACACAGACACAGACATCCATATGCCCCCTCAGCAAGCGAAGCAGACGGAGGGTGAGAGACAGGTCACCGCTTCATCTCCTGTGACGTCTCCATTTCAGGTTTAGTGCCTCCTGTGCACTGGTTCTGTCCGCGTCCTTGAACGGCACGGCCTCCCACTTTGCCAGCCTGAGTGGCTTTCACTTTATTATTCACAAACAGTTCCCGACCAGAATCCGAGCCTCAAGAAAGCGGGAACATTGCCTGTTTTGACCATGACTTAAGAGTCATACGTTAGCAACCAGCAAAGATGGCTGAATGAATAGACTCCATAGAAACATAAATTCCACCAAAGGAACGTGGGAAGGATGCACGCTGAGGACAGAAGCGGAGCAAGTCCTTGAACACTGGGAGGCCTCAGAGGAGAAGGGGAAGATGCTTCAGGCAGATGAGGCACCAGCACAGTGTGTTTGATTTAAGCAGCATTCAGTGTGCACCCGCGCTCCAGCAATGCGGCAACGTGACTTCCCGGGCATTACTAACAGAGGACCTCGCTTTGCTGTTATACCTCAAAGCCTTAACCACGCCCTGGAAATCCAGTCTCCCCTTCTCTGTGCCTCCATCGAGACTCGACAGTGAAGAGGGACGCATAAGGAGTGCCTTACAAGCTGGTATGAGACCACGCTGCTCTAGGCCACCTACTCTGACACTCCAGCCTGCCCGCCTTGGGCACTGTCACGCTGTATACATTTTTCAAGTTTATAGGGACAGGGCAGAGTCTGGGAAAGGGAGAGGAAAAAAAAGAAACAGAAAGCTTAGCTTATGTGGAGGAATATTAAGTTTGAAAATCTGCTGATACATACATTTACTTGTATAAGAGCATTTAAGTTATGTACATGCGATGCCCCTGTGCAGCATGCAAAAAAGGATAAATGAGGCAGAGAGACTACCGGAGGACTCGAAGAAGTAGAAAGTCTCTCTGTAAACGCAGGGACTATTACTGTTATGTATTATTTTGATAAACAATAAAATATTGATTACTGAATTAGGGACATGGAGGGAAAATCTGTGTGTAATGCAATTTGACACGTCTGCTAATTCTGAGCTATGATGCTAGTGGAAGCAATTGCATGTATGTAGGAATGTCAAACGGCAGAAATTAAACTTCAGAACCGAGGACGAATGCTCTTCTGTAGGGATGAATCAGCTCTTTAGAAAGCAGATCTAACATTGTGTGCCCATGACAAGGGAAGACTAAAGATACTGGAAACCTTCATGGGAAGGAGGCTTCTAGAGGCTCCCCTGGGTCTTTGGCTGGGTAACCGGGAAGAAGCCGCTCCACTGTGGTCGCTCAGAATAGCCCCATAGAGCTCATAAGAGAAAAGAACAGCTCTGTGAACTGCAGGAGAAGAAACCAGATCGTCCGTCTGGCAGAAAATGCAATGGGGCTGCAATGGGTGTCCCGGCACCAGCTCCCCAAGTGCTTAGTGACATCTCTGCAGCAAGAGGATACAATGCAAGGGAGTCACACAGACACAGACAAGTACCATGTGATATCACTTACATGTGGAATCTTAAAAAAAGTGATACACATTCTATTCACAAACCAAAAACAGACTCGGGGACATAGAAACAAACTATGGTTACCAAATGGGAGAGGGTGGGAGACGGGTAAGTTGTGAGTATGGGGTATACAGATAAAATAGATAAACAACAAGGTCCTACTGTAGAGCACAAGGAACTATATTCAATATCTTGTAGTGACCTAAAATGGAAAAGAATATGAAAAAGAATATGTGTATCTATAACTGAACCACCACGCTGCACATCAGAAACTAACACAACCTTGTAAATCAACTGAGCTTTAGTTAAGAGAAAAGCACAGAGTGAGACCTCGAGGTCATCTAAGACACTCTGAGATGTGAAACATGTTCCACAGGGCTGGGGGTACCACGGACGCAAAACAGCTTGGAAAGAACTAATGCATAAAGCCATGAATTTGGGGGGTTGGGGTGAAATGTTTTGGACTGAATGTTTGGGGCCAAAATTCATATGTTAAAGCCCTAATTCCCAGTGTGGTCATGACTGGAGAGGGGTCTCTAGGAAGCAATTAAGATTAAATGAAGTCATAAGGGGGGGGGGCCTCCGATAGGGTCTGAAGGGACTGATGTGTTTACAGTAAGAGGCAGCAGAGCTCTTGCTGAGTGTGTGCGTGCATGAGTGTGTGTGTGCGTGCACGTGCGTGTGCAACCATGTGTCTGCACACAGGAACACGTGCACGACAGAGGAAAGGCCATGCGAGGACACAGCAAGAAGGCGGCCATCTGAAAGCCAGGAAGAAAGTGCTTCCCAGCAGCTAAATCGCTGGCATCTTGATCCTAGACTTCCAGGGTCCAGAACCATGAGAATTAAGGCTTCCGGTTCCTGCTGTTGAAGGCCCCCAGTTCCTGGTACTTTGTTTCAGCAGCCAGGGTGGACTAATGCAGGGTCTAATATATTTTATTTAGCATCTTAAGAGTTTGATCTGTGTTTTTATATTTATTTTACAATTAAATGCAATGGTATTTGCAGAGGGGGTCTTTGAGAGGTGACTAGGTTAGATGAGGTCATGAGGGTGGGGCCCTCGTGATGAGATTAGTGCCCTTTTAAGCAGAGACACCAGAGAAGCTGCTCTTCCTCTCTGTGAACGCACAAAGAAGAGGCCACGTGGGCACACAGCAAGGTGGCCGCTGCCTACGAGCCAAGAGAAGAAGCCTCAGAGTGGGACGTGCTGCGGGCACCTTGATCTCAGGACCCCCTCACCCCCACCCCTGCCTCCAGAACCGTGAGAAGTAAATTTCTGTTGCTCCCGCCGCCCAGTCTGCAGTCTTCGCCCTGGCTGCCTGAGGTATGGCGCTCACTGCAGTTTATCTCAAGTAATGAATGCCTTTAAATAGAAATCTCTGGACACGTTTCTGACAACATCCAGAATAAATTTCAAGAACTAAAATTGCACGCGCGCTGCCTCTGCTGTCCACACCCACCGTCCTCTGGGGGCGTGGCTGACCCGAGCCTCGCTGCAGTGAGGCTGCACCCTCCTCCCCCTCACCAGCACTCTGAGTTATTATTTTTTAAATCGTTACCATTTTGAAAGTAGTAATGGCATCTTATTATTCTATTCGCATTCCCTTGATTATCAATGAATATTTTTAAAACATTTTTATTCAGTCTAAAGTCCTGTTCCTTTTTGAACTAAGTGACAAGGAATCTTGACTCTACACCTTCCTTCTTGCACTGTCTTGTTAAGTGTCTCATCTCATTTCCTGTCTCACAGGTGAGTCACGATGCCCTGTGGTCCAGCTTGGTTGCCGCGGAGACTTAGGAAGACGAGGGATGCTGACGTGGCAGGGGTAAGCCAGGACAAGGCTACTGCAGGCTGGCTCCCCCCCAGGCCCTCCGTCCGCATAAGCTACACACAGCAGAAGAAGAGACCACGGAGATGGTGATGCTGACTTCCCCTCCCCAGTGCAAGGAAGAAGAAAGGGGCACCAACCAGGACAAGAACAAAGCTGTGGCACCGTATGGGGGACTGCAAAGAGCTTCGCATGGAATTAAGTTGAAAGGAAGTAAGAACAAATATTTAATAAGGGAATAAATGGATGAATATAAGTTGCAGTTCTCTTTTGGCACTTCATAAATCATTTAAGATATGAAAGAGGTTTTTTTTTAATAGTAATATCTTCTAGAAGAGGTAAGAACTAGAAGTTCAGGACTCTCAGGTTTGTAAATGTATTTATAGCTGTAATTTGTTATTATTATTGTCACCACCGCTACTGTTGCTGTCACACACAGCTAGGAAGTTAGGCTCATGCTTCAAGTTTAATCTCTGTACTAATCACAGTAATTACATATTAACTATAGTAGCTATCATTTATTATCTGCAACATGTCAGATGTTAAGCACTTATAAACATTATCTCATTTGATTAAAAGCCAGCTCTGGAACTCTGAGATATCAAAGTGGGCCAGAAGTTGACGTAGTTGCATCAAGTTTCTTCAGCCAAATATGAAAAATAATGAAGGGTACTTGGGGTGAATAATCAGAACTCAGATATTCTGTTGTTCGGACTCTGGAAAGAAGAGGGTGTGAAGCCAAGCCAAACTCTGAGCAGGCCAGAAAGTCCCTGCCTAGGAAACAGAACACACATGCAGGGACACGGGCTCCCCCAGGGCACCCCAGGCCGGTCCCAGAAGGAACTGCGTTCCTGGGCTGGAGGGACTGCAGTGAAGACCAAGAAAGCCTGGCTTTTAAGGGCTTAAAAGAAAGAACTCTATTCACTCACAGCCGAAGTGCGTGTGTAGCTCTGCGAAGAGTGAGTGCAAAAGCCACGCGGGGACAACCAGGGCTGCTGCAGAGCAGGGAACACGGCCACCGAGTGCAGATCTCAGGACCCACTCAGAGACCCCCAGGAAAGGGGAGGGGCTGCTACGCACCCCCCAGGCAGGCAGGGACATACAAGGGGACATGCAGAGAATAGATATGAAAACGCCCATTGGAATAGACAGTAGATCCTTGCCGGAAGAACGAATGGCTGCGTAAGCGAATGAGTGGGTTTGAAGTTCCAGTAACAAAAATAGGAAGAACTGAAGGCCAGACTCCACCAGACGCTCATGGGCTGAGGTCAGAACAAGGCTACGCATACCAGCTTTTGAATGAACTCCATTTCTTTAAGTACATGTTGGCACGGAAAGCGCGAAGCCTTTATCCTTAGGACGGGCTGGATGCTTGGGGCCTGCTGGTCGAGGACGCAGTCTGGCTGGAAGGTGGACTCACCCGCCACAGCAGAGGGTCAGGCGGCGCCCTGCAGGGCCGCCGGAGGGCCCTGCTTCTCCTGCGCGCCTGAGCGCGGCCAGGACAGAAGGGGCGCTCTCAGAGCGCAGCTGCTGTCCTCGCCGTGTGTGTGTCCTCACAGTGTGTGTGTCCTCGCCATGTGCAATTCAGTCCTTGCTTCATTTTGGAGCCGTGTGAGTCTTGAGAAACGCTGAGGTCATAAACTCAAAATTAACGTGTTGTCTAGCGAAATGACAATTTATTTGGAAAACGATTATTTTTAAACGCAATTGGCTGCCAGAGACTTGAAGCTATCCCCTTGCCTGTGTGTCCTGGAGCTACTGCCTGGCCTCCCGGGCTCAGCTCCCCGTGGGGGAGCCCGCGGCTTAATTTTCTCTCCTCGCACCCTTTCTAGTCTGATGAGGCTCAAATAATTCTCGGCCAACTGACATCTTGATATTCCATTCCATTTAATCATGTTCTCTCTTTCTCTTCAACCCCTATTTTTAAATTTTCCTCACCTCAGGCCTACCCTTTGCAGCCTTCAAGTCCCCAGATCAAACAGCCTCCCAAACTTCTTCAGTCTTTCGTATCTCTGCCACGCCATCCTCCTCCGCTGTTGGTCAGGCTGCCCCAGATTTACCACCAGAAGTAATAAAGCCCTTCGCTCCAGTCTTTAAATATTTTTTCATGTCTCTAAGAACACGGAGATTGCTTAGTATGTGAATGCTAGCCTTTCTGTCCAGTATCTTTCATTTTACATCTCATCTTGTTAAGATTTGGGGGGTTTAGAGCAGTTGTAGGCTCACAGCAAAATTGAGAGGAAGGTGCAGAGATTTTGCACGTGCCCCCTCGGCCCCACACGCAGAGAGCCTCCCCGGTGGTCAGCATCACCCACCAGAGAGTGCATTTGTTACAAGTGGTAAATCTGCATTGACACATTGTAACTACCCAAGGGCCGTAGTTCACTTGGGCTTCACTCTTGGTGCTGTACGTTGTGGGAGTTGAGACGAATGCATAATGGCATGTACCCATCATTAGGATATCCTACAGAGTACTTTCACTGCCCTAAAAATCCTCTGTGCTCTGCGTGTCCAGGCCTCCCTTCACGCCAACCCCTGGCAACCACTGGTCTTCTTATTGTCTCTATAGGTTTGCCTTGTCTGGAATGTCATATCGTTGAAATTACACAGGACACAGCCTTTTCAGACTAGCGTCTTTCACTTAGCAATGTGCAATTAAGTTTTCTCCATGTCTCTTCATGGCTTGAAATCTCATTCCTTTTTAGTGCTGGATAACATTCCATTGTCTGGATGGATTTATTTATCCGTTCACCTACTGAAGGACATCTTGATTGCTTCCAAGTTTTGAAAATTATGAATAAAGTTGCAGTAAATAGCCCCGTGCAAGTTTTTGTGTGGACATATGTTTCCAATGCTATGGGATAAATACCAAGGAGCTCCATCGCTGGGTCGTATGGTGAGGATGTTTAGTTTTGTAAAATAACCACCAAACTGTCTTCTAAAGTGGCTGTACCATTTCGCATTCTCACCAGCAATGAATGAGGGTCCCCGTCAGCACTGGATGTTGTCAGTGTTCTGGATGCGGCCATTCTAACAGGTGCGTAATGGTATCTCACTGCTGTTTTAATTTGCATTTCCCAAGTGACACGCTGTGAAGCATCTTTTCATATGCTTATTTGCCATCTGTATTTCTTCTTTAATGAGGTGTCTGTTAAGATCTTTAGCCCTTTTTTAAGTTGGGCTATTTGCCTTCTTATGTTTGAGATGTAAGTGTTCTTTGTATATTTCGAGCTGTATTTTTATGTATTTTTTTTATGATACTTACTACTGAGGGTATATAATAAATGTGGTCCTTCTGGCCGACTCATGAGAAGTCACTGGAAGAGAAGGATCTGTTTAATTCAGCTCAAAGTTCACGCACCAAGACCAGGTCTCACACACGGCACTGGGCGCTAGGGGCAGGGGCATGGCCCCGACTTAAGGGCCTGACAGTTTAGAAGGGAGACAGAAACATATACACATTCAGTGAGATGTCCCACACGCAGCGACAGAAGGCAAGCAAGGGCTGCGGGCTCACGGGGCAGGGCTCCTGAATTAGCCGGGTGGTGTCAGAGGAGGCTGAGATCCGGGAAACAGCATTAGGGCAAATGTGAACAAGAAGAACTTTGAAGAAATGGTTTGCAGGAGCCACTGCTCTTGGGAGCTGCTTTGAAGTGTCAGGGACCAAGCAAGCCGTGTGAAGGAGGCCACCTTGGAAAGCAGAAGAATGGAATGGGACCTGGGTTCCACCCAGGCTGGAGACGTGATAGTGGGAAATCATCGCCTTCTTCCAGAAGGGGCATAGCTCGATATATAAATTTGGTAATTTTCCAAATTATTGAAGAAATGTGAGCATGGATGGGTTTCTAGCAGAGCAAACACCCAACAAGAGAGGAATTAAAGGGAGAAAGAGGAGTGCCGTGGAGACCAGGAGACCAGGGGGAGGGCAGGGAGGCACAGAAGCCAAGGGCCACACAGGAAGCCGACCGAGTGCAGGAGACGCACCAGGTCTCAGGGGCTGGACGGCAGCGGAAAGGCGCTGCTTGGTATTCAGCGAGCAGGAGGCGTTTCTGAATTGCTCTGGGCTGCGGGCCGTACGCCTTTTGCATGTAAAAAAGTATCATATGGCAGAGCCCAGCGTTTATTGCTATTGATCCGCTGCCATCCGCTTCTATCTGAACACGATTTGAGCTGTCACCCGTGACCAGACAACAAGATACTTCATGTACAAAGTGACACGAATCCATGATATCTCTACTGAACACGGAGCAGTGAAGCTAACGGTGCTTCTCCGGGTCCAACATCCCAAGATCCTATAAATACGTATTTCAGATGCCTCTGTAACAATATGCTATGTAATTGTAAAGGACAAAGAACATTAGAACTGGGCCCAAATTATTTTTCATATGGATTAATATGGAAAAAAGAAAACCTGCTGGTCAATCACGGAAACTGAAAGTTAACCTTAAAGTGTGCTCACTTAAAAGCATCATAACTACCCGAGTGCTGGGGAAACATACAGATTCTGAAGTCAGACACATTTCGGATTGAGTCTCAACGCCACCATTTACTTATTTGCTACCTATGTGATCCCAGGTAAACGAGCATGTCCTCTGAACCTTATTTACTCATCCTTCAAATGGAACCAGCATAGCCTGGTTGCCAACATGCTTGGACCACATTTGAGATTTTAATTTATGTCGTTTTATTTTTCTGATTTAGTGGCAGCTGCTGACTGGGCACTGGGACTACTTCTCTCCTTTTTCTTTTAATAACAGAACCACCCCTTCCACTGGGGTTTCAGCTCCTGACTGCGTCTTCCTGGGCTTGAAGCTAAGCGTGGCCATAGGTATGCAGTTCAGGGCAAAGGGAGTGAGCAGAAGTGGTGTGTGTAACTCCAGGTCACCACCTCAGCCAGGCTTGCCCTGAATTCTGCTTCCCACTCCCTGCTGGCTGGAAGATGGTGGCTGAACCAGCAACCTTGGACCCAGAAATGGAAGCCCCATGTTAAGAAAGGTACTGTTGACCTCCCGGTGCACAGCTGTACATCGGGATGGGTGGCCTGCCTAGTTCTGGGCTGCTTTATGGGAGGGAGAGAGGGAGAGAGAAATTTCCATGCATTTAAGCTACAGTATTTGGGGGCTCCTTTCCTACTGGTTAATTCTCACTTTCATCTTTGTCCCATCCCCCAAATCACACTAGTTCACAGTATCTTTGCTGCAGAGGAAATATGTGACCAAGAGTTTTTCTACCCTTTGTTTTCTCAAAGCCTAATTCCTTAGAACTTGGAAGATTTTGGAAGGAAGCAAAAATAACAGAAATGGATTCTTTGGTAGAAAAACAAGTGTCTTGAAAAAGCAGCAGGAGAGTGAAGTTCTCGAGGACGTCCCCCAGCTCCCTCCCCACTGTCTCCCCATCCTCAGCCAAGGGTAAAAAAAAATGTTTCTCCAGGGCTAGAAGGAAAAGGTGGAGAGTTCAAGTGGCCAAGATCGTGGCTTTAGGGTCTGGTTTTCTTGTAGCCCTTGGGGCAGGAAGTGGGACCCACAGAGAAGAGGCAGACAGCCCAGAAGACACAAGAAGACTTGGACGTCCCGGGTGTGCCAGGAGCCGTGGCGTCTGCTGGCCTGGGAGGCCACTTCCCACCACGGAGGGGGAATTTCAGCAGATTCTTCTTTCATACAATCCCCAGGGCAGAGGCGCCCGCGGCCCACCCCCAGCTTTGGTGTTACATGAGAGCTTGGACTGGGGGTGGCAGGGCCGGGGTCGCAGCATACATAACAGGGTAACTTTCTACCAGCCGGCAGCATGAGGAGGTCAGTGCTACAGACCTGGGAGTTACAGAAAAGACAGTGATTATTTCTTTCACATTCGAGTTTCTGGGCTAAGATTTTCACCAGATAAAATGAATTAACAAGCTGTAATACACGTCACACACACTCATTCCCTTCCCTCCTCGTGTGGATCATTACCTGTAAGCTAGCCCCTCCACTGCCAACCAAGGCACCAAAGCGGCTGAGATACGGTCTCGGTTTCCTCCGAGAACTCAGCAAAGCGGGTTCAACGTTTTCTGTGAAGTGCTGTGGACTCGAGAAGGAGAAACACCACCTCTGCCTCTGAGAGTTCAAGACTAGACATCAGAGTGACACCTGACCTAGACCTCGAGGTGGAAATGCATCTGAAGGGACACAGGAGAGAGTTCACTCCCCTGAGCACACACTTCTCAACCACAATCAGGTGAGAGGCGGCCACAAGCGTGGTTTTGAAGACCATCATCATTAAAAAGGCGGTGAGAGCACACTGACTGAGCAGCACTAGAGAGAGAGAGAGAGAGAGAGAAGGGCAGACCGGTGGTTAAAGCGTGGGTTGGTTTCCGAACAATCCTTACTCTCCTCCGTGAAAAAATGGCCTCGCTTCTGGTTTAGCGATAAAGAGAAACCGTCCAGGTGGGAAGTCGGGGAAGGACAGATGACAGGATCCAGAGGGGAAGGCCTGGAGCTCAGGGTGCTGGACGCAGCTGTGGTGGGAGTGGCTGGGCCAGAGAGGGGGAGGGAGGGAGGATGGAGGGCAGGTGGGAGTCACCGGCCCACCCAGGGCACGCTTGGATTTCAGCCGATCAGTGCTGGTCATGGACAGTGTGAAGACACGACTGGTTAGTCCTGCAACACGCGGTGACAAGAAGGGACGTGACGACACCCAAGGCCAGGGCCCTGTGCCGCCCACTCGGTCATCTCTCCTCTGGACAAGCAGGCTCGCGGGATTCCCGTGAGTCTGCATTTGGAAAGGTCTCCAGCCTGGTGTGGCCTGTGCTGAGGTCAGGTGGCACAAACCATCATTCATCAGGGTTAGTGTGACATCCTCACTCCTGTGGACCACGAGACACGAGGGCACAGGCCACTGGAAATCCAGGCAGCGGTGGACCGGTGCAGCCCCGCGTGGCCAGCTTTCCCCGGATTTCCCGCACAGAGGGAAGGGGAAGGGAAGACCAGTCCTCTCCCCCTGTTTAGCCTGCACCTGCCGGCCCGCACCTGGGTGGTGCTGTGCGGGTGTCTCCGCCCCTCCACACTCCACGGCCCGGGGGCCGCAGACCTGGGCCCCTGCGCTTTGTGATCCGGCCACGACAGGTGCGATGCCCACACTGGCCTAGCGGGCCTCGGGTGAGGCAGGCTTTGGGGTTTGAAATCTGCTCAGGCGGCCACAGTTCTATTCCAAGAGGCCTGAGCCGGCTCACCACGGAGCCAAACTCAGTATGAGAAATCAAAACCCGCAGCTCAATCAGAGGCAATTTAATTAAAGCGAGTAGGTTATCTAGGCCCACAAGGCTCGCCTATTTGTAACTTGGCAACCAGTAGCGGTGCGCGGTTCTGCCGGGTCCTTTGTCCTCCGTCCCCAGGAGTCCCCTTCCCCTCCCACCGCTGCGCAGCCGCGCCCCGGTCTGCCCTCAGGGTGTTCTTTGTTTTTAAACATGGACACTTCGTAGGTGAAGGAGAAGGGAGGCAGGGAGACGGCGGGTGTTGAGGGGGAAGTTGACGTTCTTATAGATGTACCAGCAAACGATTCCACGACACATAAAAGCGAACTTCTATTAACTCGGTGAGCGTGACGGCTTTACTCACCACTGCCATCACCGCTGACGCACACACACCATCACCACCTGCGAAGGGCTGCTCTGTTCTGAGCGCTGCCTCCCTTCCCTGACACAGGGAGGCAGGTGTCCTTAGCATCCAGTTGAGGCACCTGCGGTGGATGGAACAGTGAGTCCCCCCACCCAAAATTCCTGCCCACCAGGAACCTCATGATGTCACCTTACGTGGATATAAGACCTCGGCAGAAGTAACTGAAGGAAGGATGGAGGTGTGAGCCTCCTGGGTTACGGTGGGGCCTACAACCAACGGCAGGCAACATTATCAGGGACGGCGCACAGAGACGCCGGGGAGAGGCCACGTGAAGATGCAGGCAGAAAGTCGAGGATGCGTCTACAAGTCAAGGGACCCCAAGAATGCCAGGCACCCCCAGAAACTGGGAGAGAGGCTGGGAACGGATTCTCCTTCAGAGGCTTCGGAAGGGACCAAACGACCCTGCCATGACCTGGATTCCAGACGTGCGGCCTCCTAAACTGTGAGAGAATAAGTTTCTGTCGTCTTAAGCCCCTCAGTTTTATGATCTGTCACAGCAGCCACCACAGGAGGCTATTACGGCAACTGAAACCCTCGTCCATGGACACTGAGAGCCCCGACGCAGAGTCCGTGTTCCTGTCACTCCGCTGAGATGCCTCCATGGCCAGGGGTCTGTGGATGCCCTGAGGGGGCCCCAGGGACACCACACCTGGTTCTCACGGTGCCTTTACTGCATCTGATTATTGTCCTCCTGGCGATAAGGCATTCAGCGTCCCCACTGGCTGCAGTACCCCTGCGTTTGCTTCACCGGCTGCCAGATTACAATGCCTGTTAAAATAAATATGCTTCAATTACCTTAGAATCACTCAACATTGCCACTGTTCCTCCTGATATAAAACTACTGGAGTGATACAAATTTTAACAAGAGTTCGAATTTGGAAGTAATAAGGTTTTGTGATATGTGTAATGTGGGGTGATTTCAGTAGAAGACATTTAGAAATGGCTGGTTCAGACTGAAGACATTCAAGTTTAGAGGCGGTCTTCAGACTCAGCCCCCGGGGTGTTTAATTTGGGGTGACTTTTGGGCCTCTTTGGTTTTTATCAACCATTTTCTTTTTCTTTTTCTTTTTTTCAGGTTTTTTTTGGGGGGAGTGAGGGTGGTAATTAGGTTTATTTATTTACTTTTTTTTTTTTTTAAAAAGGAGGTACCGGGGATTGAACCTAGGACCTCATAAATGCTAAGCGTGTGCTCTACCACTTTGAGCTATACCCCCCCTTATCAACCATTTTCATTCAAAATTCATGTTTTCAATGAAAAATATTCTCGAGGTAGCTGTAAGTGGACAAGGATGAAAACAAAGTATTTTTCCAAAGATCTGATTTTGCGTGCTCTAAATACAGTAAGAACTTTTTTTTTTTTTTTGAGAAGAATATCGCAGCCTATGGGTTGGGTGCAAGCCTGACGGCATTTTTAGGTCTAAGGAGCCCCTGGCTGCTAAAATTACGCGAAATTGGGAGCGGCCTCTAGGTGGGTAATGGCGGCTTCTTCACTCCTGGGCCATGGGAATGACATCTTGGGAATACCTGTCTTGACCACTGTTTGCTAAATTCTGTGCGATGTTAATTTGGGCCTTAGGAGATCGATGATGGCGTTGCCTCTGGTGCTTGTCCGCTAGCTCCTTCTGGCTCTGACGCAGTTCCCTGGGTTCCCATTTAGGACAATTGTGGGAAAAGCTCATGAAAATGTGTCAGACATCACCATTTTGCAGGGTCCTGTAGAGTTGCAGGCAGGCATCTGCACACTTTGGGGCATTTCCCCCTCCCAAAAGCTCTATGACTGGGAAACAAGGCCCGCCTTGCAGTGCAATGTCACAGCCCTTGGCCCTGCACTCAGATGTGCCCTGCACGTATGGCACACCCCCACCTCCTCAAAGAATCTGCTTTCTTCCGGAGCCTGCGGACTGCAGGCCTGAGGGTACATCCTTCTCCCAGAGCAGCTGATTGGACCAAATGCTGCTCCTGACCTGGAAGGGAGTCATCGACACTCTGGCCAGAACTGTGTCCTGGTGAACATAAGGATGGGTTGGAGCAGATTCCCCTTTGGGGAGCGTGGAGTGGAACCAGAGACTAAGTCAGTAGCAGGACCCAAACCAGTAGACACGCAGGAATACAGGGGAATTTTGTTCTCGGTGGAACACTGGCGGGACAGCCCATGAACTACTGCTCTGGGACCAGTGAACATCCTGTACTTCCTGCCCTTTCTGAGGCCGGGTCCGTGAGACAGCTCTGTGTCCTTACAATGAATTTCCCTTTCCAACTTAGTGACTCTAATTTATAATCAATTACCTGGATCAAAACACAGAGTGAAAAGTGAGCCGTGAACAGAACTTTCCCCGAACCAGTCTGCCCAGCCTTCCCTACACCTACCTCCTCTCCCAAAGCTGCACCGTCCCCCTTCCCACCCAAGCCCTACTCAGAGAGGGCAGAAAAGACACTGATGGACACAGCCTGAGAAGGATGCAGGCTCAGAGATGGCTGCAAGAGACAGAGCATCACACAGAGCCGGAAGGCAGAGCGTGGGGCGAGGCGGGGGTGGGGAGAGAGAGAAGAGCTGAAAATGCCCAAAGTGGAGAGAACCAGGCCCCAGGAGGCGGGCCACGCTGTGGTCGGCTCATGGACGCGCACTGGCTGATCCCTGTAATGGGTGATCTGACTGGATCCAAAGGTTCCCAGGTTAAACATGGTCTCTGGGGGTGTCTGTGAGGGCATTTTGGCTGAGATTAGCATGTCAATGAGCGGACTCAGCAAAGCTGGTTTTCCCTTCCCAGTGGGGGTGGGCATCACCCAATCCACTGAGGGCCTGAATAGACTAGAAAGATGGGGGAAGGAGAAATTCGCACTTTTCTCTGCCTACTTGGGTTCTCTGCTCTTGGAAGGAGATTACACCATTGGCTGCCCTGGTCTCGGGGGAGGTTTTGGACGGGGAAGGTCTTTGGACTCAGACTGGAACTAAACGTGGGCTTTCCTGTGTCTCCGACCGTGGGACTTCTCAGCCTCCGGAGTTGCATGAGCCAACTCCTCACAATAAATCTCTTCCTGTACATAATACACCCTGTTGGTTCCCTTTTCCTGGAAGCTCTAACTAATACAATCCTTTTCCTCCTTATTGGGAATGCCTGCAAATGAGACAGGAGGCAGAGAGGGCCAAACACATGCATTCTCAACGCGACAGACGCCACCACCCTAAGATTCTGATATATTGTTATTACCGTTCTTTTTTATTTTTTCATTTAGCTCATAAGTAATTTTTAAAGTATGGGTTTTGCACATAACAAAACCCTCTTATGGGACAAAGTCAAGCTTATCCACGAGTCTCTATATGTTCATAAACATGAAAACATTTGGTCATTCACCTGATGTTTCCAAAAAAGCCTCATGCACACCAAACGTGAGGGGGACTGACCACCATTTTCATTTTTCCTGTCTTTCTGATGTCTTGGGGCAAAGCATCAGAATGACGGTGGAGTGTAATTCATCTTTGCACGCTTTCCAGGAGAGAAGCACGGTCTCCAGGCTGGGAACATGCAGCTGCTGCACATCCAAACCACAGCTGGCAGGTGGGCGTCAATGAGCACTTCCCAGCGGTGAACCCGGCTAATGGCCTCTTCCTGGCACTCGGTCAAGCATCACTAATGACCAGAAGGTCCCTGCCCACACCAAAAGTGAGGTTCCACTTTCGTATTTAAGAGCTATCCTGAGGTCCCTCCCTCTGGCTACAAGAGCTGGGGGACTTGGATGCACAGCCTACTAGGCAATGACTTTTGAGAGGCAATAAGTGATCGGTGGTCAGGAATGACAAGCTTGGGAAGGGATTCAATTCTGAACCAACACGCCTTGTCAGGAAGACATCAAACGGGAAAGGACAAAACGTCTTTCTTTCATGAGCCCATCCATCAGTTTGATAGGGAAGTCAATATCGAGTATTAGTGAAACTCCCAGCTACACTAAACGGATCTGAAATGATAACCGGCCCTCGGGGCTGGAATTCTGCAGGTGATTATGCTGGAGTTAAGAATCTCAAGCTGACTTCGCTCCCTGCTCCTCACATACACAGAGGGGTAGGAACTCTTTCAAACTAGATCAACTGGGTGGAACGCGTAGGGTCGATGAAGCCCTCTGCTCTGCAGGTGGGGCTTCCATGTGGACCTGTGTCCATGCTCCTCTGCATTTTCCCCTCAGCAATTTCTGGGGAGCACTGGGAGCCCACATAGCAGACTTGTGAGATCACGTCCATCTGCCAAGACCAGGGATCCCAAGCCTCATCATTCCTTTGCCAAAAAATAAGAATTGGCATGATTGATGGCGCACCCTCCTCCTTCTCTTGGCTAACCTCAATCTGAACTCCACTTGAGTCAGGGTGGGAGGGGTAGGTGGGCTGGAGGAGCACAAAGCAAAACCAAAGGGATGGAAAACGCCCATGTAAGTTGAATCAGTGGGTCCTTCGCAGCTGAATGAGGTGGGAGGGCAAATTCTCTCTTAAGATGCCAGCAGTGGTTTTATTTTCCCCTCCGACTGAAATCGTGACATGTATATCTTCATCATTCTGTCCCGTTCACTCAGGACGTTCTCTGCTTCCCCAATTTATAGACGTCAAGCTACCCAGGTGTGAAGAAAGAACAGCCTCAGTTTCATAGTTTGATTTATTCATCATCTTCCGATGGGAAAACTTTTGCCTATAATCCTCGATATTTTAATTCAAGTTTCTGCAACAGAAAACCAGATTTAAAGGAACAGAGCTATCACCTTTGATTAGGTAACTCAATCAGTCAACAATATAGTCTTTAGGACTGGAAGAAACCTCATCATCGTTTATTTCAAAGTCTTCATTGTAAAGAGGAGAAAACCAAGGCCTGTGAAGAGGTCAGGGACATGGCATCTGCCTCTTAAGTAACACTGTCAGTGCTCAGATGTGGTCAGACCGGGCAGCTGCTGGTGGGAGGAGAGGCGAGGGCAGAGGGGCCAGTGCGTGCTGCGTGGGGCTCCACAGGGCTGGACAGCGCCTGCTGATGTAGGAACGGTGTCACCCGTCCAAGGAGCAAGGAGATAAAGCTGGCCAATGGTCAGAGATTTTCACAAAAGTGCTGTTTCCCATGTGAAAGGTTGTCTGAGATTGCCATGCCTACTGCCCAGGGCTAAACTATAATAATGGCTCCGCCGACAGAGATTCAACAAATGTCTTTACTAGGAGAAATAAATACATGAGTTCCCTCCCTAAGTTTTTTCTAGTTTTGATTTTTTTTTCTAATTGCTTTATTTACTGCTCTATCATATCCAAAATTCCGGGAAACCACTGCCTTAAGCTATAACAAGTCACTGGAGATTTTTAAATCAGAGCGTAACATGAACAGGGAAGTAATTTGGGGAAATTAATTGTTCTTCGGTGCATAGTATCGACTTTAGTGGGAAGAAAATGGAGTCAGGAAGCCTGTTTAGAAAATTGCAACACAATCAGCACAGAGTGAGAGCAATGAGGTGGGGGACGGGGGTGGGGGGGGTGCTGGGGCCGAGACAAACAGAATGAGGCAATGGAGAGGCAAGGGGCAAAGAGGACTGTGAGATTTTGAGCCCGGCCACCAAAATTTACATAGGGACCAGGAAGACCTGGAGAACTTGGGAGGAAAACAACCCACCGGATTAATTTTGTGATAGCTGCATTTGGTTTGAGGATGTGGGAGACGCATAATGCAGATGGTCCAGTTGGAATTTGGCGATGCAAGAAGGAGATTCTGTAGGCAGGCTGAGCGAATCCTATGGGAAACCCACAAGAATGTGGTAGCCACAAGAATGGAGAGAAAAGAGACACACAGAGGACCAAGGGCTGGAGAGGGTAATATGTCCTTCATAGAAGAAAGTGATGGAGACAGAGAGGATCAGTCCAAGAGAGAGAAGAAACCCAGCAAGGAAGGAGACTTTCATTAGGAGGGAAATGGTGTTCAAGTCCTTCCTTCCTTCTTATCTCCCTCTCTCCTTTCCTCTTTCTCCATTTCATCCATCTATCCATCATCCATCCTCCATCCATCCAACTATTTATTGAGCACTTACTACATTCCAGACCCTGAACTTGGCTCCAGATAAGCCAAAGGCTGAAGTCTAGGCAGGGAGAAGGCTGAGACAAACAAAGGAAAGATCAGGGTCCAAGGAAAGATGGAACGCAGGGTCCACCAGCCCAGTCTCCCCGCACCCTCTTTACTTCATGCTTTTTTTGCTCATGACCTCTGGTCATGCCCAGGCGCACTGTCAGAGTGCTGAGTGGAAATCCACATAATGTGGACAGTGACACCAACTGCCAACCCAATGGGAGTGTAGGGCAGGCTTGCATTGTTGCCTACATTGCAGGCAGAATAAATCAAAGCAAGGACCATCAGGATTCTCATCCCAGGTGGGTAAGCTCAGCTTGGAAACCTGGCCACGGACACCTGACGGGACCCATCCGACCAGGGGCAGCAGTCGCTGCCTGCGCCTTTGCAAAGACTTCACTTCATCCTTTAAACAGAAAAATGCCTTAGTGGCGAGATACCAAAATTTCTGGCTGAAGTGAAGGGATTCCTTTTTAACTAAACATTACTCAAGTGGAAGAAAGCCCCATGACCAGTGCTGTTTAGAGACAACCTTTTGTTTCAATAAATTCCTGGATCCAGAATCACAGTTCGAACCAGAAATAGAAGTGTGTGTGTGTACCTATATACATACATGCATGCGCATACACCAGATACATATGTACACATACATGCATTTTAGCAAATATTTACTGAAACACAGAACTTGAAAGTAAACGAGATGACGGCCCCTGTGGTGGGCTGTGAGGCCAGAGGCGCGGGGCTTCTGTGTGAGAAACAACCGGGGGCGGATATTAGGTTAGAGTCAGTCTCCTCGTTTTGGAGATGAGGGGACGGCCTTATTAAATTCTTTAAGTTGTTACATGTTTTAAGTGATTTCTTCAATTAAATTGCAAATAAGAACGTTACATTGATTTTTTTTTTCCTTTGTGGGGATTTTAACTGTTGGATTTAATTATTCCATTTATATTTCACACATGTGCCCCAGGCTTCTGAGAAATGAGAGCGCTGGTCATAAGTCACATAAATAACACACAGTAAATAAAACACATTCTCAAACGACTTTATGTTAAAATTTGACTTTCCTTAAAAATTATCGTTTCCTGTAGGTTCATCCTCTTTAGATAAGCAGCAGTTATTTTTGGTTCTTTTTGACATTTAATATTTATAGCAAACTATTTTTAGAGAGTGTGTTGTAGAGCTATATTCATAGATGTGGATGCCTCCCGTCTCCTGTCTTTGACTCTCTCGGTCAGGTCTCTCGGTCAGGACCTGAGCTGCACCGTCAGGTCATGCAGGAGCGTGGAGGGCCCAGGACTGCACAAGCTGAATCCACAAGTTGTCACCCTGCCTTTCCACCCTCTCCCTCCCCTGTGTCCTCAGGGTCCTCAGGCTGTTTGTGCAGAAGTGCCACCAAACTGCCCCCTGTAACTGTGAGCCAAGCAGCTCAACCAGGGCCCTTCCAAGGCTTACGGGTTCAGGCAACAAATTTTGTTCCCACACTTTAAGGACGCAACATTGATCAAAAGTGGAGAGAGTGTGGGTCAGACAGACCCAGTTGGCGTGCTGACTCGGGGACCTCAGCCATTGGTTGTTTTGGCCCAGGTGTCCACGTGGGCCACGGTCGCCAGTGGACGCTGAGTGGGGAGCCATGGTACAGGACAGAGTTGCCCTGTCCACATGGACACACGGAGCCCAGGACCTTGGCCATTTCCACTCTTACAGCTCTGATCGCTGAATGCTCCTGTATTGCTTCACCTCTCACACAACAAAACCAGTGTCCTTATTTTAAAAAAAGCAAATAATCTAAAACACTTGAGATAAATAAACCAAAACACTCGAGACAAATAAACTAAACGCTTGAGACTCGTGACGGTACATTTCACGCGGAGTGTCTAGTTTCCCTTTCCGGTTGGTGCCTGTTTCCAATATTCTCTAGAAAACAATGACAGTTGTCAGCCCCACGCAGTGCAATGTCGTTCATTCTAACAGTCACTGCACTGGAACGACTGACGTGCACATGTTCACATGGGTGTTTGCTGCAATGTGACGGATCCTGCACAGTTCAGTGCAGAGTCCACGCCACGCAAAATGCAATTTCCAAATATTGCAGTTGTGCGTGCAACACGAATGATTATCTGGAAATAACCACTGAACTTGTAGAATTCGTCATTATCTTTTTTACAAAACTAAGTTGTCAACTGAAACACTGTACCTTACAGAAATCAAAAATAGCCAGGCGAGGAAGTGAGATAGTCACGCAGGCCTGTGAAATCCAGAGTGCGCACAGGCACACGGTGTGACTTACGTTGCACAAATGCTGAGACAGACACACTCACTGGGAGGGGTGACGGGAAGCACAGGGGACACCCAGCCAGGAGGATGAGGGAACAGCAAGTCTTACGCTGCATTTTATTCCAAATATGTGTGATGTGCTAAGTTTTTTAGTTATTTTATTTAACTCACTGCTGTGATTCTTTTTGCCAAAATCAGGATGTGTATTGATCTTAATATCATCAACGGTAGTTAATATCAGAAAACAACTAAGTCTTAATTAAAAAAAAGATTGTATAGCCCCTTCAGTACCTCTGAAATCGTATACAGTAAATGTTATTACTCGCCACCAATGTTTCTATAGAATGAGAAATGCCATAATGCAATATTCAGACAATCTAATGTTGCATTTCCCAAAATGTTTACCACAGAATAATAAACCTTATGATTCTCTGTAGGAAGAAAGAAGGACGCCTGGTTACCTGAGTTCAGGAGGAGCGGCACGGGCTGCAGCCTAGCTCGGAGACTCTCCAGTGCGCCTGAGAAATGACACCCTCGTGTTGGTTTAACCCAGGACTCCCCCAGCCCGTTCTCTTTCCCATAAGCCTGAATGTTATATTTTCATGAAATCAGAGTTCTTAGAGCTTACTTTGGGGAGTGCTATTTTAAAAGGATTGTATGGCCCAAATCAGTCATGGAGAGTCAAGAATAATCAAAAGTAAATGACACAATTGAGATGGAACAAAATCACATGACACGGTCACTGAGTTAGTTCTGTCCACTGCACAAGAGCCAAGGATCTTTTCTTTAAATTTTCTTCTCCAACATGTTAGTTGGCAAATTTTGGAACTGACACTATGGAAATTTCATCTAGAAAAGTAAACTTACTTTCGAGACACAAGTAAGATTATCCATATCCTTTATTTGAGGACCATCCATTTTTTTTATTCGAAGATTTGCTAAATTGGACTCAGTTAATGGGAACTAATTTTAGAAGGAAAGAAATTTAGTATTTCTGGGCGTTATGAGGACTATCACAAAATGAAAAGAAATAGGATACTCAGTGCTTGAGAGAACAAAAGGATAAAACTGTTAGAGAAAGGAGAGAAAAATGAAGAGGGGGAAGCAAGGAGAAAGAAGAAAATTCAAAAGTAAGAAACATAAATAAATCTAGTGAAGCAATGCGCTTTCCGTCTCACTAAATAGAATGTAAGTACATTTAAATACATACATTTTTGGAAATGTCAGTTGTTTCTTTCGTTGTTATCTCCCTCTCCTTTGATTTCTTTCCTTTTTTACTGGCTGAAGTGGATCTCGCAAAAGGAGTAAAGAGTTTAGTGGAGGCTCAAGAACCTTAACCTCATCACATCCCACGTTGAACTCTCTTCTCGCACCACAACACCTGCTACCCTCCAAAGACAGGGAATCGCGTGTGCCCAGCTGCCCGCGACAGGACTCTAGCCTCCACCCTGAGCGTCTTTCTGTCCCTTATCTCTGTGTTAAATCAACAAACAACTCAAGCAACTGCACAAGGAAGGCTGGAGCAAAGGTGAACAACCACAGCATATGTTTCATTCTAATTACCGTGAACAATTTAGAGGAATTTCAGCAACTTTCTGGATGTGCATTGGAAGAATTTAAGCTACTTTCTAGAAATGTGGAATAAAAGAAATGCCATCACTTACTTTACAAATTTGGACACAATCCTATATTATACTACTTTCTTGTGTGTCAAATGTCTTGACTTTATTTGGATTATAAACCCCTCGAGGGGAGCATCACGCCTTATTTCTGACTTACAAATTTCCATACTGCCTCATCTATTACTGAACACAGAGTGGTACTTTAAATACTTTTTGGATAAATGGATTAATAATAATACTAACACAAAATCAGAGGACAAAAGAGGACTTCCATGGGAGACCTGTTAGTCATATGAAGGACTGGAGGAGTGAAGGGTTTGTGAGAGAAATACTCTCTCACCCAGCCAACACCGCAGCCTGGATGTCCCTGCTAATTCTTTGAAGACTGGGGGTCACACTGACGTGTGTGTGGTGGTCGTCCATTGGGCCTGCTGCCCAGCCTTACCTGTGGCAGTGGCGTCCCAGCTTTCCCTTGAGTAAGTAAGGGCGCCTCCGCTCGGTGTGGAGGCTCACCCCCAGCAAGGCGCTCTCTCCTCTCCTGGACGAGGGTGGGGCATGAGGTTCAAGTTCAGCCAGCTTTTCTAGGACTCTGAACTTTGAGTGGAGATGACTGAACCTCATGGTGTTGCCCTAAAGAAAGTCCCCTGTGTCCACGACCTCCATCCCTGAAGCTGCCTGGCTTCGGCCCTTTCTGTGGTGTGAATGACTTCATCTTCCTCAAAATGCAAAGTGCTCTCCTTTAAATAAAATCAATATTTTAGGCAGGATCAGGTAAATGAAATAGGCAAAGAGTCACAATGCCCTCGAGAAACAGAAGATGGGCTGCAGGTAAGGAGAGGTCTGTCCACACTGGACTATTAACGCTAATGGTAGCCGCTCTGATGCAGCCTGCGCCCCAGGCAGGGCACGTGGGAAGTACTCACACTCATCCTCACGATTAAGTAAACATCCTCCTTTTAAAGAGTATAAATTGAAGATCAGAGCTGAGGTTAAGTAACTAGCTCCAGATCGGCCAGTTGGTAAGCGGTGAAGCTAGAACCCGCTTCTCGGCGCGCAGGAGAGAGGCCGGACGGAGCCCCTGGGGGAAGGACGGCGAGCTCGCGGCGGCGGCACTCAGAGCCCAGACCGACCCGGCACGGGAGCGGACACGTGCGGGGTTCAGTGGGGCGCGCCAGCCCGGCAGCGGCCCGGGTCCGGGGGGCTCCGCGGCCACAGCGGGCCCCGCCCGCGCCCCCCGCCCCCGCGCCCCCCCACCCCGCGCCCCCCCGCCCCCGCGCTCCCCGCCCCCGCGCCCCCCCACCCCCGCGCCCCCCGCCCCCGCGCCCCCACCCCCGCGCCGGGCCGCACCGCCAGGGCTCCGGAGCCGCCGACTGCAGCGCGCGGCGCGGGCGGCGGCGCGGCTCTATTCTTTTAAGCATTTTTTAAATTGTTTTCTATCCCAAGAAAATTAAATATTTATGATCACGTTTGCTGGCTCTGCAGCATTTGCTTAGGACGCTTGACGTCCAGGAAGGCTCACGTGCTTCCTCTCCCGTGTGGCCCCTAACGGAACATTTCGGAGTCTTCGCCTTTGTCACACTTGACCGCTTGTTTATTCTATTCATCTGATTACACAAGCCAAGGTTCGGAATCTGTTGTTTTCAGGGCTCTCCTAAGTTTTTGATCTAACGTATTAAGAACCCAGTCATTTGGAGGGAAAGACAGATGTCAAATTAGATGCCTGGACTTTGAAAAACCTCTAGCATTTCCTACTTAAGCAACGGATTGGCTATGGGCATACATTCCCGCATTTTATGGAGGGACATGCTCTTACTTATTTTTTTTTTAATTCTTAATTTTAGTAGTATCTATTTGTTGCTTGCATATGAACTTTAAGATGCAAGTTTCTGTAATTATTAGGAACCTTACAGGGACCTGCTTTAAAGGGCTGCTGTGAGACTGCAATGAGATAATAATTCATTAAGCTCTCCTTCCATACCCAAGCTCATGCACCGAGTGCCAGTCACTGCTAGGCATGGAGCAAGGGAGGGCTTGTAAAGGCGGGAACATGGCCCCAGCCACTGGGAACTTGGGGCCTTACAGGGATCTAAGGCAAATACGTGTAGAAACGTCAAAGAGACCAGAATGAACACCACTGAGGCCCGCTCCCGCCACCAACCGCAGCCTGCTGTGTCACCTCGGAGCCCAGTCACACAGGAGCTGCGTGACCCAAGCCTCTGCCAAGAACAAACCTCCACTCTCAGCATGAACTGCAAACATCCGGAGTTAAGCGGGAAGAGCCTATTCTGAATGGGAAGGAACCAGGGATCCAAGGCTGGACTGTGAACGGATCAGCTGTCATTTACTGTTTAAGGGCCCAGCAGCAGTGCTCTGACGAGCCCCTCAGATATCACTGCCATGTCCTGCTGTCACTCAGAGATGGTGGGAACTGACCACCCGAAGGCTCGGGGAAAGGCTTACAGACGTCCAGGCTCTGACAAGGGACACATGCCTCTCCGTCTTGGCAGGGTTCATGCCAGAATAAAGGCCTCTGTCTAAAGGGGGAAAAAAAAGACTGCTTCTAGAATTTGATATGAGGTGGATCTTAGAGTCTTTCATTTGATTAAATCTCTTTCTGAACCTGGAGGTGTTTGGAATACCTGCTTTTGTGTGTGTCTCCGACGCAGGGGAGGTTCCTGGAGGCGCTAACGTCCCCGCAACGAGCCAGGTAAGGACGAGCCAGGTAAGGACGAGCCAGGTAAGGGTTCGCAGCAGACAAGGGGGTGCCCCTTTCACGGAAGTGTAACAACGCCTCAGAAAGTGTGGAATCGTTATCTATTGTTTGTTCAAACTTACATCTCTTTCAAAGAACCTGATAACTCGTTATTAAAGGTGCCTTATAAATAAAAATGGAAATGTTCTGTATGAAGGTTTGTATCACGAAGAAAAACAAAAATCTATGGATCCACTAATACTGGAACTATTTTAAAATCAGTTTTCAGAAGAGATTGAAAGTCTTCCAATTTCTTATGACTGAAAAGGTACAGGTTGCAATGATTTTGATGTGAGTGCTTCCCCTTTCGTTTTAGTTCTAGCGGTGATTTCTGTGCACTTTTAACACTAAAATCCAGGCAGAACAAACACGTGTGAGACAGAATCTCAGTCTCCTCTGATGTACAGATAACTCCCACTTAAAGTTTAGGTCATGTCACCTCAACAGCGTTCATAAGGAGTTCAGTTTCTTGATAAAAGCAAATTGAAGGTCCTCTGTTTCCTAAATAAAGTGTCCTTTGGTTTTAAATGATAATAACCACATATCACATGACATCGTTGAATCACCTGGTACAAAAACAGGCTTTCACGACAGAGAAGTGAAGTCAAGACGGAGCCCGCCCCTGGAGCTACGCGGCCCTGCGTGGACGATCATGCTTTCTCGGCTTCCTTTGCTCGCATCTAGAGTAAGTGGTGTAACGTGCGGCTCACTGGTTCTTATGAGAGCAAGTGGGACGCTTGTTCAGTGGTGCCCCCCAGTCCCCTTCCTCTGTCTCTGATCGCCTTTCGAGAGAGAAAGTTTGAAAAAACATCTAAAGAAAAATGAAGGAGAGTCAGGGGGAAGAGTTAGAAAAGATCACCTATTCTGATTGTCATTCGTTTTTGTCGTTCAGGTACAGAATAGAACAAAGCCTTCTTGTGTGTTCATCACGGACCCCATGACTTTGCCCCCAGCCAGAGGTAAGCACTGCCCTAAGGTTTGTGTTTGTGATTTCACTGTCTTTGCAGACAGTCTTCTGAGGCTATGCTACGTAGCTATCTATTTACACAGCTATCTAATTATCTATCTATCTATCTATCTTCTAATCTACTTGGTTTTGCCCTGTATCCTTTTCATCTCTATGAACAAACAGTATCATACTTATGAAGACTTCTGCAACTGGCTTGTGTCTACAATTCATTTGTTTACAGTTGTAGATGACTCGTTTTTTTATTGCTGAGTAATATTCCATCGTTTGAATATACCACAAAAATGCAAGGGTATTTCTGGGTTAGAGACTCAGGAAAGGAGTAGCTAGGTCAAAGAGTATTCACATATTCAATTTTATGAAATAATGCCAAGTGATTTTCTGATATGGTGATACCAATTTACACTCCCACTGGCAGTATGTGAGCAGATCTTATAGTTTCAAATCTCCTCCAATACTTGGTATTACCAGAATTCTAACTTTTCATCAATCTATAATGCAAAATGGGATGATGCTGCAGTTTTAATTTGGATTTCTCAAGCGGCAAATATAGTTTAGCATATTTTCATATGTTTACTAGTCATTAACTTACCTTTCCTGTGAAAGGATTATTCGTGTCTTTTTGCATAGTTCTTCTGAACTTTTTTTGTGAAAGGTATTTATTTGTAATTCTAATCCTTTATTGTTTTATGTGAGAAAAAATATCTTATTCCATATCAAGGCTTGTTTTTCCATTATATTTATAGTAATTTTATTAACAGAAATTTCTAATTTTAATGTTGTTGACTCCTTAACATTTTATGGTTTTTATTGTTTTGTTTAAAACTCATCAGTCTTTTTACAGATAATGCTTTTTATTGCATTGTTTAAAAAAATATTTCCCTACCCTGGGTTCATAGAGATATTCCCCTACAGACCATTAAAATCTTTGTCTTAAATATTTAGGCTTTTAGCCCATGTGGAATTTATTTATTTTCGTATGCTATTATGTAGGATCCAATTTCAACTTTTCCATATTAATAAATGACTCAGCACCATTTATTGAACAGTTAGTTCTCACCAGTTGTTTACAATGCCATCTGTATCATAATCAAGTGACCACAAATATGTAGGTCTTGTTCTGGGCTCTCAGTTCCATTCTGTAGTCTGTCTGTCTGTCCCTGCACCGACACCATACACTTTCTTGATTACAATAGCTTTATTGTAAGTCTTGCTATCAGGTACTTCATCAGGAGAGTTTTGGCTATGCTTTCCCCTTCCATGTGCATTTTAGAATCATTTTGCCAAGTTCCTGTGAAAGTACTTGATGGATTTTGATTTGACTTTCCTTAATCAATCTGTACAGATCAATATCAGAGCATTGATAATGTGTGGTTTTTAATCCTCCTATCCATGAATATGGTATATATCTATACTTATTTTGTTCTCCCTTTAAAAATTTCCAACAACTTATAAAATTTTTCCATGAAGGCCTTGATTTTTTTGTTACATGTATTTTTCTTTAGTATTTTAGATTCTACTGTAAATGATGTTTTGGGGGGGATAAGAGGAGAATAGTTTTCAGTGTAGACAGTTGTGCCGTTTACAGGAAAACACTATGGTTTTTTTTTCCTTTTCAATCCTCCTAATTATTTTTCTTGAATTATTTTCTTGAAATTATTTTTATTGTATTAGTGAATCCTCAAAATCAGTTCTGAATAAAGTGAGCATTAGTGAGCACTTTTGTCTTCTTGCTCTTGATTTTAGAGGAAATACTTCTAATGGCTCACTACAAAGAGTAGTGATTGTTACAGGTTTTGGGTAGATAGCCTTTATCAATTTAAGGAAGTATATTCTTGTCCTAGTTTCTAAGGGCTTATTTTTAAAACTATGATAAGGTGTTGGGTGGTATCATTTTTCTATACCTAGTAAGATGTAGTTTTTAAACTTTTTGTTTGTTATTATGGTGAGTTATATTTGTAAATTTTTTAATGGTAAACTATTCTTGCATTCTTAATATTAATCCAGATTGATCATGGCTGGATTCAGTTTGCTAGTATTTTTAGTAATTTTACATCTGTATCCACAAAGGTGATTGTTCAGTAATTTTTATTTTTTATACTGCTCTTTTTCAGTTTTCACATCATAATATAAATTAGGAGGTGTTCCTTTTTTTATTCTTTGGGGAAAAATTAATTTTTAATTCTTTGGAGTGAAGTAAATCTTACTTGTTTAATCCAGAAAAAGACTTACTATGCTACCTGCACTAAGTAACTTCGTTAGGCCAGATTAAATTATACAGTCTCAGCGTTTGGGTAAATTCTGACCTCAACAGTGAGCCCTAAGGGGGTCCCCGAATGTAGGAGATGCATGAGGAGTTCTTGTCTATCCTGTGCTGATGGGATATTCCTCACCAGTTGGATGAAGAGTATGAGCAAAGCAAGTAAATTTGGCCTGGGCTTTAGGAAGTGTTTTTGTAGTATACGCTAAACTCGAATCAGTTTAAGAGGCATATGATAAAGATGTTAGAATTCACCATACAGGAAATATTAACTGACAGTAGAATCAGAATTTACTATCCTATTTTGCTAAAGACACATAGCCTTGAGGAATAGTTTCCTTTTGTGCACAGCTCTAAAACGTGCATTTCATAAATCAGAATTCTCTGACATCAAGAGAGGTAACTTGCTCAATAAATGATGTTTTGGTTTGTTTTGCTACTAGCCCCAGATGCAAGCGGGAGCCTCCTTTACAAATAGAAGTGGGGGGTCAGCTTTTCTTCCCCTTACTTCTCCACCCGGAGGAGAAGGAAACTTCAGGGTCAGTGCAGCCCTGCCCATTCCACTCCCTGAACTGAGAATTACACCACAGATTACCACGGCCAGGGCAGGGAAGCAAAACCTCAGCGAGATTGAGGGACTTGCCTAAACGGTACTATTTTTATTTTAAAACACCATCACACCTCGATATATTTTTGCCGACATCTATGTGTTTGTGTGAAAACGATCAGTAACAGCTGGGCCTTTAGGACGAGTTAATCTTTTCATTCATTATTTATTCTTCATCAACTTGTATCAAGTATTCACTATAGTCAAGGTATTGAGCCGAGTATAATGTAGGCAACATAAATAAAATATTCCACTAAGTGAGCATCTATTAAGTCCCTTTAAGGTCCAGGCACCGTGTTACACATGGTGAACATTATGAACATCACTGCCTCGGATGCCCTTAGAAACAATATTGTCCTCAACATGCTGACAGTCTATCACTTTTACTCACAATCAGCAAACCAAATCCTTTTGAAATACGTGCTGAGTTGTACTTTGGTTACTTAATTTTCTATTTTTCTTTGTCTGAGCTGCTCTTATATTGACAGCTCTGTTTCCAGACTCAGCAAACAAATGTGTAGCGGTAGATGCCACACAGAAGACCCCCTGGCAGGGAAGATGTCTGACCCTGTTGCGCAGGAAGTCCTCTCATGGTCTGATTTCACTATTGATGGAAGGTAGGAGTTGGAGGGATAGGTCAACCGTAGTCAGTTTGGACCTCTACCAGCAAATGACCCCACCGAAGTGTGCTTAAAATGCCCCTTCATTGCCACATTTGTGTAGAATGCACAACGTCACAAAAGACAGACAGTACGTCAAAGGACACACGGGGCTGACAAGACACTTGAAGAGGACTTTGGCCAGTGAGAGCTGCACGGCCAAGCAAGCAGCTCGTGCTCTCCAGCATGCACGACAGCCAGGCAGCCAGCACTACGTGGAGCGATGCAAAAAAGAGCGCCTCTCAGTAGGAATCAATGGACAGTGACGACCCAAAGATGCAAAGACACAGAACCATCCCCTAATAGTAACAAAGGCTCTGGTGTGAGAAAATGGTAGATCTCAGCTCAGACTTTGGGAGCAATCACTGAGAAAAGAATCAGCAAAACTTGAAAAAAAAAGTTTTTATCAATTATTACTAAAAAAGAACTGTACATTTTTTACCCATGCTCTACTGGATGTTCCTTACTGTTCTGTATGTGTGTTTATACCTAATGTATAATCAATAATAAATTATTCTTGTCCTACTGTGTGCAATCATTATCAGCCAACTGTGTTTCGGTTTTTAGTATTCTTTAATACGCGACCTGCTTCAGCTATGGCTATAAACTGACATAAGAACAGGGTGAACACCACCATACAATTTGATCAAACGTCTATTACTCAGAAGAGAGAAAAACTAGGACTGCGTCATCTTTACAGAATGCTACTTTAATGAGATTTACTTCTGGCTGAATTACATAGAGAGGGTCAACCCTAGCCTTGGATTTTAAAACCAAAACAACAAGGCAATGGAGAATACAGTAAAGAACTATCCTTCCGTGTCTAAACCTGAAGCCAATAGGCTAATATCCGACCCGGGACGGCATAGCTCAGACACAACTATAAAGGGTGCCGCTTGACCTCAGTGGGTGAGGAAGCACAAACCCTCCACCCCGCCAGCTTTACTGAGATACAACGGACACGGAGGTGCAACCCTTTTAAAGACAGAGGCTGGTGTCCACATTCTTCCACAGGGAGTCATCCAATAAAACTGCCTAACTGCTGGTTATTTTAAAAAGTTATTTTAGAAACTGAAATGAACATAGTAACCTACTATGGTGAAGAGCCCACGTGGGTCCTTCGTGTTCGTGTTGCCTTCCTATCCTGGGACGTTCCCGGAGGCACCTGTCCAAGGGGTTGTGCACCAAATCTTATCTATGCAACAACCTAATTGATTTCCAAGCCATCAAATTTTTGGCATAGGCAATCAAATTTCCCTCTTCTTTTAAAGAGATGTGCAAATAACAAAATGGCAATGTTCAGAGCTTCAGAATAAATAAACGTAGACATGCTCTGAATGACGTCTGGATATGTAGGCCCTTCTAATGAAGTTGCCTCTGACCGATTCATAATTTAATAATTTAGCTTGAATCCCTCAGACATTTCCAGTTTTACCTCTTCTTCTGATTACTTGCGAACTTGTTATTTTATTCCCGGAAGACAGCGAAAGAACACGGGAGGGCACCTAGGACTGTCACTGAGAATACCTTACAGTCACCACGCTAGTTAATCTTGATCACAGTTACGTGTGACAGGTTTGTCAAAGGAAACGCCAACGGCAAGAGCAGACCAAAAGCCGGAGCAGGGGGAGACACAAGACTCGAAGAGGTGAGCTCTGTGTTTCTTGGCCTGATCTCCGACAGGAGTTCATCGTTCCACCTTCGGGCAAGTGGCTGGATCTTCCCATAACCAGGTCTGCGAGGAAACAAGTGCTACCAAAGATTCTGTGCTCAGACACTCACGTCTAGGGAAAGAAATGTGCACATAAAAGCGGAGAAAGACGTGGGTTCTGCGCTGGCCCTGCCGTTTACATCTTCCCAACAGGAGCTCAGGCCGCTCCCCGCCTCTGGGGCTGTGGGTGCCCCCCTGAGAGCTGAGCTGTGCGGTGAAGGGCGAGCAGGAGGGGCCCCTCAGCCTGCGGAGCAGCAGCAGCAGCTGCGTCCAGGCATGCACCCGAGCTAACTGCAGCTCTGCGGCCCCTTCCCCGCTTAGAGGCTTTCAGAGAAGAGCGGCCATCCCCCCCCCCCCCCCCCCCCCGCCGCGCGGGGCAGGCGCTCCAGGAGCGTGGGTTTGTCCGCCAGGCCTGTGTTCCTGGCGGCAGCGCCGTGAGGCTCACGGGAGTCAGAGCTGCGTTTTTGCTGATTAAGCAGGCGGCTCCCGCGGGGCGGGCCGGCTCCCCGCAGAAGCGGCCTCTCACGCCCGGCCTTGGTGTCTTTCGTGCTATTTACCTCCTTTCTGTGATAATTACATGCAACTTCTTTCACCACTTCCAATCAAAATCTTTACTCCTGACCATGAAAAACAAACCAAAAAAGGCCTCCAAAATTGTGTTTTTCATTAGAAATGGACCTTTTTTACGAAATCATAACTATCAAAAATCGAATGCCTCCTAAGGTGACTGAGCCAGCTTTTCTGTGACAATCTTTGTGGCCCATCTGGCAGCGTCTCTTTCAGAGGCTGGGTCTCTTCATCACAGCGGTGGGCTTGTCTCAGCTCTGGCTCAAGACAGACACACAGGAGACACACAGGAACAAACCCGCCGAGTCATCGTCGTGTGCTGTGGACGGCGGGAGTTTCACGGCCTTCATTCGCTCTGTTTATGTGTCATCAGAAGACGTGTCACATGAAGTCCTCATCGTGAGATGCTCCAGAGACCAGTCACTTAATCTGGCACCTGCTCTTTTCATCAAATACAGACACTTTATATTGTGGAGGTACCCCTTCCTTACAATTATTGAATATACTGTTTTGCAAAAGAATGGAAATAAAACAGCATTGACTTCTCTTGGTCAAACTCTTTACTAACAATTTTTCAAAAGAAGCTGGAGGACACATTCTTGGTCCAGTAGCCCCGAAGGAGGTACCCCCGCACTTCTTTTTTCTGAATTTGCTGTTTCCACTTTGCTGACATCCTAAGCACATTGGTTCGTTTATTCCACCAGTCTTTATTGAGCCTTTCAGCACGAAAGTAGAATAGAAGGAACATTCCCCGCTTCTGAATTTGAGTTTGATTTTATAACCACAAGTGCACGTCTAACCAACCATCTAAGTTTAAAACAAAATAAAACACCGGAAGGTGCAAGCGTGTATGAAAATTCTGAAATGCGATCAACTAGGCAGGAAAGCTTTGTTCTCCTTAAAAAAAGAAAAGAAAGGAAACGTAAGAAACATAAGAGGCTGGCTAATTGTCATCTCCTTTACTCAAAATAAGAATTTTTTTTTTTTTTTTTTTGCTGTTTCTGTTTTAGGAAATGCAAGAAAGTATAGAATCAAATGCATGTTCTTCACTTTTCCAGCCGTGCTGGCATTAATCAGAACGCTCAGGAGAGCCTCTAGACAGCTGCCTTCGCAGCTAGTTAGGGTGGCAGTCAGGAGAGCGGTGACACCCAACACACGTGCTCCGAACAAGCACCTAGCGCGGCCCCCGGGTGGGCCCGACCAGCCTTCCCCCATCCCCAAGGCCGCCCTGTGGAAAGTTGTCTCAGTTTGTTTATTTACCTTTGAAAACAGCGAGATGTATCATTGATGCCTTCTTGCTGTCCTCCACTGTGCCATCTCTGTTACCACTAGAAACTAAGTGAAGAAAATGCTCGTCTACATTTGTATGAGGTGCCCCCGGGACGAGAGGGCGCACACGCAAGATTCCAGCTCAAAATCTACTTTCCGAGAATCGTCCCCTCTTTACCCAACTCCAAATTCTATTCTTTCCCTACTCCCTGTGCCCTCAGATAAATATTATTCAGCTTTTAATGCCACTTCACCTCACGTTGTGATTTGTCGCTCAAGAACGGAATTCGTTGCGTCTACACATCACTTCCAGCAAATCAAATGTTCCAGAAAGGCAGGGATCTTGCTGTCACTTAAAATAAGGCCACGCATCTTCGCAGTCCCTATGCCTAGTGACATTCTCTGTACACAGTTGCCAAAGGCGTGCTTGCTGGGACTTGGGTTTTCCTGACTGCTGGAAACTCCCCTGAGTCCTTCCTTCCAGCGCAGTGCTTCTCAGTCTTGGCTACACGTTTGAGTTACCTGGGGAGTCTGAAAGACACCAGTGCCTGCGCCCCTCACTGGAAGACTGTGAGTTAACTAGTCTGGGTGTGGCCCGGACTTTTCAGCTTCCCCAGGTGTTCCATCTTCAGCCAAGGCTGAGAATCACTGCTCCAGCTGCCATCTTCCCCAAACTTCCCCAAAAGAATAACGTGGAAACTTAAGAACTTCACAGCTTAGCAAGATTATCCCATCAATTTCATCCAGTGGGTCTGAGATGGAGTCACCTCATATACACTCTAACCACCCCCTCCAGGAACTGTCATCATCAGACAGTTTGAAGAGGCAGAAAAGGTGGCTCACAGCTGCCCTGAGCGTAATGAGGTGCACTATTGCCGGCTTCCACCCATGAGTGCCCAGGGGCTGCAGACACGAGGCGGGCTAGGGTGCAGTTTGGGTGGCGAGGGAGGCAGGGAAGGGGAGGACCACATGGTATGAGTCCAAAGCCAAGTCACAGATTTTGGAAGCAAGGGCAATGGCTGGCAGGCTTCATGTCTGCTTTGCTATTACAGACAATGTCACGGTTGGTGTCAACTGTGATCTGCACTCTACATGCTTGTCATTTCATCAAACACCCTGGTAGCTATTCTACGCCAAGCTTCTTGCCCCACATTTTGCTAAGCTACACATGGAACAAGGCCCCAGTGAAGTGGTCTCATCCGTCATCTGAAATGCCTGCACCCTCGGGAATCCGCTCCAGCTGGGGCTGGATTCAGAGGCTGTCCCTGAAGGTGCGAGTGGGCACAGCCACTCTGCAGACTGCAGTGATTCTGGAAATTGCTATCTCTAATGGCTGCTCTGGCTGGCTTTTTAAAAAAGAGGGTTTGCATTTGAGTTTAGAAATGGCCTCATTTCTTTTTTTAAATCTTCGTCTTCAGTGATGATACATTTTGGTCTGTCCTTTGCTTAGAGCGCAGAATTAAATCTTACCCAAATGGAGGCCCTACACCTTGAAGGGATTACAAGTGTGTTGAGATCCCTGGACACGTAGCAGAGAAGAACAAACCTGACTCTATATTGATCTGTTCCTTTAGCTCTAACCCCGGGCTCTGTTTCCTGGGCTGAGTCATGCTGGCTCTGCACCTTTTGAAAAGAATGTTGCCTAGAGCCTGAAACATACGGGGCAGCCCATTCTCAACGCGCTAACCTTTAAAGTTATAACACTTTCCCATTTATACAGAGATGAAAAGTTGCAGAACAGAGAATAACATCTGTCTTACTGGAGGTTTGTAGGAACATTGTGACCAGACCTACCTAGACAGCTGCAAGAAGAAAGAATTCCAGCACCGAGAAGTTTGCAACCACCAGCCACATGCCCTCCCCTCTTATTATAAAAGAAGCTTGAATTCCAAGTCAGGGAAGATGGTTCTCTTGAGACACTAGCCCACCATCTTCTCATTCGCTGGCTTTCCAAATAAAATCACTACTCCTTTCCCTAGCAGTTCATCTCTCCATTTCTTGGCCTGTCGTGCAGCGAGCGGTAACAACTTGGACTTGGTAACAGACGAGGCTTCGGAGCTGCAGGAGAGCCCAGGCTCCTGGCCCCCAGCCATAATGCTGGTCATTTCCAGGTGGGCTGTGATGTCAAAACATTGGAAATGCTGCTTAAAGAGCCTTCCTGGTAAGTAAAATGCTGAGCCATGAACGTAACGTACTCGAGAAACAAAAAGACCACGTCACTGGTGAATCTTGAAATGCTCATTGTTGCTACGGAATCATCCGGACGGCACCGAGGGTGAATTCACAGTCTGGGAAGGGGCCCCTTGGCGAGGGTCCTCCCGTCTAGAAAGTGCACCACGTAGCCCTTTCCTATAAACCTCCTAAGGCAACTCTCCCTCCGCCACGGTAGCCACGCCACTCAGGCTCTATAAATCATTTCACTCCAAGGCCTGGAGCCAGTTGGTTTAATGAATATCAAACTTTGTGTCCCTTATGCCCCTGGCTGATTACAGATTCGCTAACTTTTAAGAGGCAAGGCCAAGCTATCGAGTACCCTTCAAATTCGGAGCCAATTCCCTTGTTAGGGTTCCGTCCTTATTGGAATCTGAATGGCTGCTGGCACTGTGTCTCCCTCTTCACAATGTTGCCTAAATGAGAGCATTCTTGAGCAGGGACCATGCCTTAAAGTAGGTAACAAGAAGCAAAACTAATGTCGAAGCTGCCAGACATAAAGAAATTATGTCTAGAAGAATGGTGCTCCTTTGTAATATTAAGAGGCTGTCTGATTTAATAACACATTTCCCAAACAACGTAGAGAGAGGCCCTATTTGGACACTAAGGTATTGATTAGAAACAGTCTCTTCCTATAAATGTCTGACTGTGGAAGCAGCAAGAGGCCGGACAAACCCAACGGCCGATTTCAGGGCCTCTCCAGAGCCGCCGGAATGTTGGCTTTCCACTGGGCCACTGGGCCATTCAGTCACCCCTCACTTCACAGAACACTGGAAAATTCCAGAATCAGATCTAAAGGCTCTTTCCTTCTCTCTCATGATTACAAAGCTCCCCCACGTCTGCCTGTCTGTCTGTCTCTCTGGCAAGCTCTCCTACAGGCAGGGGGAGGGGTGAAACTGGAGGGGGGAGGGGGCTGCCCGCTGCAAAGCAGCTGTGTCCTCCCTGGTGAATTGTAAAACTTCTCCACGCCTCAATTTTCCCAGAAATGTTATGAGGAAAACGACATATTTTAAATTACCCTGGAGTCCAGGAAGGACAGAGATGTATAGCCGTAACATAGCTCTCTCCTTACTGTCCGGGGTAAACTGAGTTTGCGTTATTCCAGCATGAGCCCTGTCACCACTCTGACTGTTAGCACAGAAACATCCCAGGGACGTGACCGTGTTCCAGGGGTGCCGTCTTCTGAGCTCAGCCGCAGCCACAATGTGTGTGAGCACCTCTGATCCGCCGGCGCGGGCCTAGGGGCTGCGGATGGACACGGAGGAGACACGGAAGGCACTGGTCTTGATTTCTCCCTGACTCTCAGGTAGGAGACAGAACGTCAACCTAATTCATTTGATTCGCTTTTAGATTCTCATTTGTGTCATTATCTGTGCCGGGGCCAATATCTACCCTTTAACAAAAAAACCACGCAAATGACAGAAACAACAAATTCCCTGAAGAGAATCTACAATGTTCTGCTGAGAGGAAACGTTCACTCAGATCGTAGCAGTGCCTCAGTGTTAGTTAAGGTAAACTAGAAGGGTGTTTTAGTTACATTCAGCTGGCTTACTGTTAACTAGGATTCAATACTGGTACAGCTTAGAGCAGCTGTTTACAAATATTTAGTTTGTCTTAGTTTGTTACCTTATGTTTAACCTGTTTAGCTGTCATTAAGACATTACAAACACTTGTTTCTGCTGAAAGATGCCCCAGAAGTCAAGGAGGTGTAGACCCGGGGTAGACCCAACCAAGGTACAAACAGCCTCTCTCCGTTATAACTTTCATAAACAAGGCTTTCTTTTTTCCAGTAGTAAAAATGATGCTAACTCACACAGCTGTGTCAACAGAACATTGCAAACCTGATTATTAGAGAATAACCTGATTTGTTGGATAAATAAAATGTTTTTATTTTTAACCTACTCCTAAAATGTCTGGGGGAAAAAAAAACAAAACATGATCACTTCTATTTCCAAAATCATTTACTGGAATCATTTTTACATTTAACTTCCCCAGAAAATAGATCAAATGTAAGCTTAAGATTGCCTAAAACACTTACCAAAGGTTCCGCATATTTCACTGCACTTGTAACAGTTTTTCTAGCTGCCTTTGTCCTCACCACCTCTTGCTGGATGACAGCACAGACATACCCACCTGCTACCGTGTACCTACGTGAGTGATGCAGTGACTAGCAGGGGCTGGGAGCTGAGGGTTCCGGAATCGGTCAGTACCTGGTTCTAAACTTGCCAGCTGCGTGACCTCAGACAAGCAGCTTACCCTCAGGGTCCGCATCTAAAGGGGGGAGGAAACGGCGGCACCAACCTCAGAAGGATGAGGAGAGGCCGCAGGACAGCGCAGATGAAGCGCCGGGCACAGCGCTCCTCACACAGAAGCCGCGATAAACGTTCGCGGTCAGTATCAAGCAGCTATTTTGTATCTAGTCCAACAGCAAATTGGCCGCTGATCCGACTAGAGGAGCTTTGGTTTGTTTGTCTGCTTTCTCCAGCGTTGCTGGTATGTAGCTGCCGTGAGGAGGGCCGGCCTCCCCGAGGGGCCCCCGGATCAAGTCCAGGGACCTTGTGCGCTGGTCCTGCAATGTCCTAACTCTCCGACTACGTGCAGGTGATCCATGTTCCGGAGCTTCTGTTCCCTCGCCTGCACAATGGGGACACAGTTTATAGAGGAGTTTGTGAAGATGAAACAAAGTAACTATATGCAAGGGAATTATGGGAATTGTATGGCACCTAAGAGATGTAAGTTACCATTAACGAGTATTCTAAATAAAAAGAGTGATGAACTGATGGCAACGGCCCGTCACTTAGTGCCCACCACGAGGCAGACGCCGTGCCGGGCACTTCAGACGTGCCATCGCCTGTCCCTGCGTGTAACAAGGGGGACTGTGCAGTTCTGCAATCTATGAACAGCTGGATTGCTGATTTTAACCTCTCTTCTCTTACCTTATTATTATTGTTTCTTAAAAAAATCAAAGTCTGATCCAGTCCACTGTGGCTCTGGGAAATGCCTTTGAACTTCTGTCATTGTGCTATTATCTCTAGCGCAGTAATGGGCCATTTTATAATGTACATCACTATGTACGAAGGACTACTACAGATGTGTTTATGGCCTTAATCTTGTTGCCTGAGACTGAGACGAGTTCTTAATAGCTTCTTTAAATGTGAGCTGAATACTTCATTTGCTTTTTGTAACTGCTTTACTTGCCCTTTCCAACTGCAGGAAGCTGATTCAATGGCTATATTATTAATTTGCTAAATTTAAGGTCAAATTATATTTTTTGAAGACATCAGAATACGTAGTAACTCTCATCATAAAACAGAGAGAGTTGTGGTATATTTGTTGCATTTGTCCAAATGTTTGAAAAGGACTCTGGGCCGCCACCTACATTTATGAGTTGGATTTGGTACAGCTATTAAAGTGCTGTTCAAATTGTAATGATTATTCATTTATTATGACAGATATTAGCATATTTTTCAAACAAAATCAGTGTTTTACCATAATTTTCTAATTGATGACAAATGTACTCAAAAGTGGAATCCACTCCTTCATTTACATGAAGGCACCTACTGGGTTGTGTCTCCATGAATATGTACTTGTATGTCATATATTTATATATAATGTTATAGTAAAATATATTATTGATTATATCTTGATTTAAAGCCTCAATAATTTAATCTTTATTATCAGTTTCATTTTTATTGACTTTTGATCATCTATTCTATACCCCGTGAAAAAGGTCACTGAAATTCAGGAAGTTGTGTCTGGAGGTGACATCGAAGTACAAGCTACCGAGGCAGAGGGGACGAGAGCTGACATCACTGCCATGATCAGTCATCACTCTGATAGAAGCGCTCTCGGGGCAGCGCAGAGGAAACCCCGTCCTGGGAGTACGTCTGGGCAGAGAACTTTCACTCGTCATGTCTTAGTTGCTGTTTCGGCATCAGCGGCAGTCATGACGGAAATGGGCTGGTTCTTCATGAAGACACACCAAGGAAACCAAATCCTGATACTGTCAATTAGGCAAGACCTCTGACCCAGGGAAACGCTTTATTCGGCCAGTGTAGACTCTCTTAGGTTGGGCATTTCAGGCATTTACTTTCTCTGACAGTCTCAGGATTCTTAGGGCCACCATAAAATTAGGAAGAGCTTTAGCGGAAATTTCTTACTGTAGTTTTAATCTGGGATCTTAGTCATAAAACTTCATGAGTAAAAAATTTGGCTGGAGCCCCTGTTTCTGTGTTGGACAGATTCCATTTAAAAATTTAAAATATACAGCTCATAAGGAGCTTATTGTCTCTGTTCACTTGATTACACTAAAATTGTCACAAAGTGAATGCCTTTTGTCCATAAAGTAACAAAAACCGAATTTTTGCAAGAAGCTCATTGATGGTTGCTGTGGCTAAAGACACTTCTCACTAAATGTTATTGATACACTAGCAACATATTACCTACTATGAAGGTGTATGGATACACCCCTTTAAAAAAGTCCCAGAGCATAAGAAATTCAGATTATAAATATATGAAAATGACTCAAACAATGATCAAACTGAGTCCTCAAGAATTGTGGCAATCTTAAACTTTATCGCCCTAAAACGCCAGTGGTATTTGCACAGCACCTCAAAAGCAATGTCAGCTACTGAGTCTAGGGTTCTCCCTACTGAGATCCATAAGTAATCGATTATAAAAAGAGAAGACAGATGGCTTTTCCCTCCACGTATCTACCCTCTAGTCAGGGTTGTGTTTCTAGTTACTTTCCTTGCATCCATCAGTTGTACCAGGAATGGCTGTAGACGAAGCAGCACGGAAGCCTTCTACAGACCCTGCGCCAGAGAGGCTCTGCCAGCTCCTCGCCCAGCATGAAACCACACCTACTGGGCGCACACCCGAAACGCACAGAGAAGGAGACGGCCACCCCTCCTTCCTGCCTTCCTATCCTGTCTTGAAGATTCTAACACCTTCTCCCTCTTTCCAATCCATTCTTGTTCTTTTAATAGAAATCTAGATATTAACGGGTTTTTTTTCCTGAGTCTGTCTTTTATTCAACACATTCAATTGTTTCCTAATTATTTTCCAGCAGGTAAATTACTTACGTAAATTATGTCTTTATCCCCACATGGTGTTTGCTCTTGCAAACCCATAATCTGGTGAGATTTTTAAGGTTGTAAGAAAATAATGCAGTGTTTTTAAGATGCTCAGTTATAAGCTTTGGAAACACAAATTTAGAATCCTTCATGAAAGCACAAGCACATGATCATGTGGGGGTTAATATATTCACTACAAAGGAGAAGGGAGAAACTGCTTCTTATTAAGAGATTACCATGCACCAGGCACTGAAGAGCCTCATAAGGCCTTTTGGGGCCCAGAGAGGGGGAATGCTTTGCCTCAGGCTGCACCGTCAGCACGTGGCAGAGCCCAGTGCCAGCGCAGTGCTCTCCAGGACCAGTGGCTGCCCCCCTGCCTCACCTGCTGCTTCCCTGACAGCTCCGCTGGCAGCATGAGGACCGCACCCTCAGCTCCAAGAAACAGAAAAGAGAAGCTCTCCAGCGGGGTCTGGACAAGCTTGGACTGCATCCCTTGGTACCATCAAGCAGTGGACGGTAAACCAGCGGCTCAGCTGACACACCTGGAGAGATTTATAAAACCACAGATTCCAGAGCCACACGGCCTGAGATTCTGATCTGGCAGGTTTGGGGGTTGGAGCTTCAGTACTGGTAGAATGTAAGCAGACTTGGAAGTGGTTTTGATAGGCAGGCTCATTTAGAGACCATGCTCAGGATCTTAAACAGTAGTCTTCCAGTATTTCTTTGTGTACTCAAAAGAATTTTGAAGACGAGACACCTTCCCTGGCATTTAAAAGGAGAAGTATAACATTTTTTATTGTAAGCTTTAAAAATCATAAAAAGATGTAAAGTTGATGTCATTTTCAGTTTCAACTGTTATGTCATCCTTTAAAATCTTTGCGATGGAATCTAAGTATCTGAGCAATTTGATAGCCAAAACTGTCCATTTAAAAAATATATGGAAAATACGGAACCACAAAAGACCCTGCCAAGTAGCCAAAGCGGTCTTGAGAAAGGAGAGCAAAGCTAGAGGCACCATGATCCCTGATTTCAAACTACATTACAAAGTGGTAGGGATCAAAACATTGGTGCTGACATAAAAACAGACACACAGATCAACGGAACAGAATAGAGAGCCCGGGAAGAAAATGTGTCAACTCATGTACAACAACAGAGCCAAAAATACACAGTGGGGAAAGGACTGTCTCTTCAGTAAATGGTGTTGGGAAAACTGGGCAGACATGTGCAAAAGAATGAAACTGGACCCCTATCTTATGCCATACACAAAGACCTGAAGCCATAAAACTCCAAGAAGAAAACACAGGCAGTAAGTCCATTGACACTGATCCAGGCAATGATTTTTTGGACTTGACACCAAAAGGCAACAAAAGCAAATATAAACAAACAAGACAACACCAAATGAAAAAGCTTCTGCACAGCAAAGGAAACCATCAACAAAATGAAAAGGAACCCTACCACAGGAGAAAATATTTTGCAAATCATATATCTTGTTAGGGGTTAATATCCAAAATACATAAAGAACTCATGCAACTCAAAAGCATGAAAACAAACAATCTGATTAAAAATGGGCAGAAGAACTAAACAGACATTTTTCGAAAGAAGACATAAAGATGGCCAAAGGTACATGAAAAGATGCTCAACATCACCACTCCTCAGGTAAATGCAAATCAAAACCACAATGAGATATCACCTCACACCTGTTAGAATGGCCTTTATCACAAAGACAAGAACTAGCAAGTGCTGGTGAGGATGTGGAGGAAAGGGGAAATTTGTGCAATGTTGGTGGGAATTTAAAATGGTGCATCCACTAAAGAAAACAGCATGGTGGTTCCTCGAAAAAATTGAAAATAGAACTGACATGTGATCCAGCAATTCCACTTCCGGGTGTTTATTTATCTGTAGGAAAGTTAAACACTAACTCAAAATTTTATCTGCATCCCCATGTTCTCTGTAGCATTATTTATAACAGCCAAGACATGGAAGCAACTTGTATCTATCAGCAAATGGATGGATAAAGAAAATACGGGATGTATATACACAATGAAATATTATTCAGCCATAAAAAAGAAGGAAATCTTGCCATTTGCGTAAACATGGATGGAACTTGAGGGTATTATGCCAAGTGAATAAAGTCAGACAGAGAAGGACAAATATCTTATCATCTCTCTTATAAGTGGAATCTAAAAACAGAAACAAAAAACAAAAAAACTCATAGATATAAAGGACAGAGTGGTGGTTGCCAGAGGCAGGAGTGGGTGGAAATAGGTGAAGAAGGTCAAAAGGTACAAACTTCCAGTTACAAAGTAAATAAGTACCAGCATGTAATTACAGTGTGGTGACTGTCATTAGTAATACTGTGTTGTATATTTGAAAGTTGCTGAGACAGTAAATCTTGAAAGTCCTCATCACAAGAAGAACAAAATTTGTAACTCTTTGTGGTTCTCCTTTCACAGGATACACACATATCAAGTCATTATGTTGTACACCTAAAACCAACATAACATGCCAATTATATCTCAATAAAAATGTAAACATTATATTTACATATTTTTTACATAAACAACTAGACTTTTTCTGTAATTCTTTTTTCTCCATGAATTTTTAATTTCCATTTCAATTCCCTTATTAAACTTTAGGCTAATATAATTTAGTGTATTTTTATTTTGAAAATTTAATTGATCATACGTTAGACTTTTCTAACACAAAAATTATGTATATAAAAGAAAATGAAAAAAAGGATGTGACTGTAGATCCTTAAAGTGTTAAAAAACATCTTTTTTGTTTTCATTACATTATTAGTGTACAACTGATCAAAAACATAAATCTACTATAGTTTTGATAATTATTAACATTGAGACAAATTTGAGGATAAATGCCTCTAGTATTAGATGGATAACGCTGTGTTTCAATTAGTTCATGTACCTGAGTTTGAAAATTATTTATCGCTGGAATGGACAAGAGTCAGCATCAACTCTGTCCCTTTTTTCCCTCGTTTTAGAATCAAGTACTAAAAACGTTCACAGAAATAGGGTGGGAATGGAAGGAACTTCCTTGCAGTGATCTACCCAACTCATTGTATTCTTTCCAAGTCATATGTCCCAAATCACACAGTCATCAGTCATGAAATATAATTTGTAATCATCCATCACCTGACAACAAAGCACTGGAGGCTGGCTAATTTGTAAAAGGGTTTGTTAGCCGTAACTGTTCCCTATTCTTCAGTATCACTGACTTCTTTCAACAACAGTGTTGGAGGTATACCTTTGACACCTGGGAGGTGTCAGGGCTCCACGGCTGTGAATCGTATTAGGGTTTCAAGTGGGTATGTCTGTCTTCCATAAAGTTGGAAAAGACTGACTGTGAGAGGGGTGGGAGAAAGGGACAGCTGTGTGATTAATTTGGGCACAGCGCACAGAGATGTAGATGACCTGAAAGCTCTCTGAGCCCACGTACCCTATAGAAAGCCATCCTGTTTCTCCAGAGGTATGTTTGTGCCGTATTTATAGAGACTGCTGCCTTGACGTGTGCTGACAACCTCTCTACAGCAGGCTGGTGCCTTAGGGTGGGGAGAACGGCTGCCAACAACTGTGATGTACGGGGTCTGAGGCCCCCTAAATCTGAATCCTCACAGGGAGAAGGGATGCCTGCTGCCCTGGCTTGCGAAGTCCTCTAAGCGGGTCAGCCCTGAGACGCTACGTGGCTCCCCAGTCCTTCCTCAAGGAGGAAGGCTTTCCCTGAAGCATCCAGAGAGAGTGCCCAGGCACCTCGTGGTCATTCGGGGTTACCGGGAGCTGACTGAAAATACTTGACAGCTTGTGCAGGGCGGAAGACCAGTCGTTTCAGTGGCTGCGGCGGACACTGTCAGCGTGCAGAACAGCGAGACCACTCAATCTGGATTAAGGAAACACTCTTTCTCTGGGACATCAGGAAATCTGACGGGCATTTAGTTACTCTGCAGATCCTGAACACAGGTGAGTGCTGCAAGGTGTCCTGGGCACAGGCTGAAAGGCAGCTGGAAGAGGTACCTGGCCAGGGAGCCCTGCGGCCTGGGCTAAACGCAGGGCCAGCGGGGGCAGGGCCCCACGGGAAGCGGGCACAGGCCGGCAAGGAGCCGGTGGAGGATTCACGTCTCAGCTGCTGGTGTCTGAGTTCGGGGAGCGGCTGGCCGGATGGAGAGAAGCAGTGTCTGTCCATAACCGTCTCATATTCAGAGCCCCAGACACCAGCAGGAGACCTGGGGAGCCCCAGCCCTGGGGGGCGCCGGGGTCCTCCTACCCCACGGCTTCTAAGGAAATCACACACGTGCTCCTGTCTTTCCCTGGAGCTCCTTGGGCTCTGCGCTTTCCAGCCTGGGCACCCCAGTTCCTGCAGACCAGCAGTCACCACAGGAGGGAACCCCAGCAACACGTTTCTGGGGAAGGGAAGTCCCGTAGGGGACCTCAGTTTCTGGACCCTAGGATGTGACCGAGGGGCTCACAGGAAGACCTGGTCAGGGAAGCAAGCCTGAGGCGGAGCGGAGGTCAGGGCACGGAGGGACTGACCCGTGGGTGCTGTCCCCACAATTGTGTGAGCGGAGCAAAATGCACCTGTGCCTGCAGGAGGGGTCCGGGGAGGGGGTGAAAAGCATCCGTGAGATTAACCACCACAGAGTGGTTGGAGCCAGAAAGAGACTGGGGAGCAGAAATGATGAAGGTATCCGTCTCAGGCGGCAGTGTGGGGCCGACGGGGGAAACGAGAGGTCAGTGACACCCCTGCCCAACCCGATCAGACCCTGCATCCCAAGACCTGGGTACAGTGTCCTTTGATAGGATCGCTCCAGCTCCGCGGCACCCCTTTGTCGTGGGAAGAGGACAGCAGGGGAAGGATGGAGGGGAGGGACAAGGAGGGCCTCCGCGGTGGGGTGGGGGTGGCACCGCCGCTCCGAGCGCCCCGCCCCTCAGGGTGGCTCCCTCACTGACGCTCCCAGCGCCGCCCCACGGCCCCCCTGCAACCCCGCGCCCGCCCGCGCACCAGGCCTGGCTGCGCACCAGGCTTCCCTCCGTAGGGGCTCGTCAGTGTCAGTCCTTGCTTGCCCCCACCCCTCAAGAGCTCCCAGGAACCTAACTAGAGCAAAGACGCCAAGTAAAGAAACAATCCCCTTTAAAATAGCACCCGAAATAATAAAATACTTAGGAGTAAATCTAACCAAGGAAGTGAAAGACTTATACACAGAAAACTATAAACCACTGATGAAGGAAGTTAAAGAAGACTTCAAAAAATGGAAGGATATCCCACGCTCCTGGAACGGAAGAATCAATGTTGTTAAAATGGTCAGGCTGCCCAAGGCAATCTACAGATTTAATGCAATCCCTATCAAATTACCCAGGACATATTTCACAGAACTAGAACAAATCATAATAAAATTTATATGGAACCATCAAAGACCTAGAATTGCCAAAGCATTACCGAAGAGAAAGAAATAGGCTGGAGGAATAACTCTCCCAGACTTCAGACAATACTACAGAGCTACAGTAATCAAGACAGCATGGTACTGGTACAAAAACAAACATATGGACCAGTGGAACAGAACAGAGAGCCCAGAAATGAACCCACAAACTTCTGGTCAACTCATCTTCGACAAAGGAGGCAAGAATATACAATGGAATAAAGACAGTCTCTTCAGCAAATGGTGTTGGGAAAACTGGATAGCAGCATGTAAAGCAATGAAGCTAGAACACTCCCTTACACCATACACAAAAATCAACTCAAAATGGATCAAAGACTTAAACATAAGACAAGACACAATAAACCTCCTAGAAGAAAATATAGGCAAAACTATCTGACATACATCTCAAACATGCTCTCCTAGGGCAGTCTACCCAAGCAATAGAAATAAAAACAAGAATAAACAAATGGGACCTAATGAAACTTACAAGCTTCTGCACAGCAAAAGAAACTGTAAGTAAAACAAAACGACAACCTACGGAATGGGAGAAAATTTTTGCAAACAATGAAACCACAGAGGCTTGATCTCCAGAATATATAAGCAGCTCGTAAGACTTAATAAGAAACAACCAAACAACCAATCCAAAAATGGGCAGACCTAAACAAGCAATTCTCCAAGGAAGAAACACAAATGATCAATAGGCACATGAAAAAATGCTCTATATCACTAATTACCAGAAATGCAAATCAAAACGTACAATGAAGTATCACCTCACACCAGCCAGAATGACCATCATTCAAAAGTCCACAAATGACAAATGCTGGAGAGGCTGTGGAGAAAAGGGAACCCTCCTACACTGCTGGTGGGAATGCAGTTTGGTGCAGCCACTGTGAAAAACAGTATGGAGATTCCTCAAAAGACTAGGAATAGACGTACAGTGTGACCCAGGAATACTGCTCCTGGGCATATATCCAGAAGGAACCCTACTTCAGGATGACACCTGCACCCCAATGTTCATAGCAGCATTATTTACAATAGCCAAGACATGGAAACAGCCTAAATGTCCAACAACAGATGACTGGATAAAGAAGAGGTGGTATATTTATACAATGGAATACTACTTAGCCATAAAACCCGACAACATAATGCCATTTGCAGCAACATGGATGCTCCTGGAGGATGTCATTCTAAGTGAAGTAGGCCAGAAAGAGAAAGGAAAATGCCATATGAGATTGCTCATATGTGGAATCTAAACAAACAAACTAACAAAGCATATATACAAAATAGAAACAGACTCATAGACATAGAATACAAACTTGTGGTTGCCAAGGGTGCAGAGGGTGGGACTTCAAAATTGTAGAAAAGATAAACAAAATTATACTGTATAGCACAGGAAAATATATACAAGATCTTATGGTAGCTCACAGAGAAGAAAATGTGACAATATATATGTGTTCATGTATAGCTGAAGGATTGTGCTCTACACTGGAATTTGACACAGCATTGTAAAATGATTATAGATCAATAAAAAATGTTAAAAAAAAAAAAAGAAGATGTAGTATATTTGTACAATGGAATACTACTCAGCCATAAAAACTGACAACATAACACCATTTGCAGCAACATGGATGTTCCTGGAGAATGTCATTCTAAGTGAAGTAAGCCAGAAACAGAAAGAAAAATACCATGTGAGATCACTCATATGTAGAATTAAAAAAAAAAGAAGAACATAAGTACAAAACAGAAACAGACTCATAGACATAGAATACAAACTTGTGGTTGCCAAGGGGGCGGGGGGGGGGTGGGAATGACTGGTATTTCAAAATGTAGAATAGATAAACAAGATTGTACTGTATAGCACAGGGGAATATATACAAGATCTTACTGTAGCTCACAGTGGAAAAAAATGTGACAATGAATATATGTATATTCACGTATAACTGAAAAATTGTGCTCTACACTGGAATTTGACACAACATTGTAAAATGACTATAACTCAACAAAAAATGTAAAGAAAAAAGTTGAGCAGAGCAATCCCTGAGTGTTCGCTTTTGTTCAATGTACTTGCACGATTCCGCTATTACGTTGTTATATAACCGATAGCAGAAGAACCTAGCATTCCACCCCATAGCCTGCCTCAGTAACCCAGAGTCCCCAGTTATGGACGTGGCTCTATTTTTCAGACTAAGTTGGATCCAGTGGGACAGACTTGGATTTTCCTTTTTGTGCCTAAATGCATAAAAACAAATACATAAAATTTAGATAAATAAAGTATACATTGATCATTTTAAACGACTAATCAAACTACAAATCACTTGAAAGTACCCAAAATTTGATATATAAGCACTCAAGTCACCATTTTTTAATATTTTGATAAAAAAAAAAAAACACCTAACTTAGAGAGTTTATGTTACAAATCACTTCGGACTGTAATTCTTTGTGGAATGGATAGCACAGGGATTTCAACAAAGGCGTTAAGGAGCTTTGCAAGAGTTATATTTAAAAAACATCTGGAACTGGAACCATGGCCTCACCCTACGTGTCACAGTGTGTGTTTACATAATGCTTGAATGACTTACTGGTAACCATTAACTTGGACACTAAGCTGTGCTCACTGGACCCTTGTAACAGACGCTCATGGAAAGAGGAGGACCCGCAGACAGCAGGTCACAGTCTTCGGGGAAAGGGAGGTCCTAGCAGTTGAAGGGCTAACGGTCTTACGGCAGAGATCTGGTTTTAAATAAAGCCCAAGTGGCTAAGTCAGAACGTATACCCGGAACAAACATCAGCTGTAGAAAGCTGGCCACTACACCGTCCTGTCTGCGAGCTGCGTCCCAGGACGGTCGCAGGACGTGGGAGTGGGGAGGCGCGGTCCCAGCAGGTGGCGAAGCCCGCAGCCTGGCGCGGCGGAGGGAGCGGGTGGAGGTCTTCACAGAGGCTCGGTGTCTGGAAGCCTCTGGGGAGTGCACAGGGCAGGATGCAGACAGACGCCGTGGCAGCCCGCCTCTTCACCCCGGCTGTAAAGGACAGGAGGGGATCTTTCCACAGAGCCAGCGACTAAGGCAAACTCGATTACAGATCTTCAGGAAGACCAGGGAAGCCCTCCTCATTCTAGTCCTACGGGGCTTCCTCAGGGCCGGACGTTTATGTAACAGTGGTTTTCGGCCCCAAAGCCCTGTCCTCTCAATTTCAGTGAACAGTGGCAGCCCTTTGCGGACAAACAAAAGGGCTGATGTTATCGGTGAGTCTATCTAAGATGAAGTACTGGCAGAGAGAGGGAAAGATTGCTCTTGTTTCGTGTTGTTTCAAAGATGGAAAGAGCCCCGTTTTCAGTAACTTCAAAAACACGCGTTCTCAGATTCGTCGAGGCTGCGTGTCACACGTGCGTTTCCATAAAGCAAAGCCCCTCTGGGTTCTGGCACTTGGCTCTTTTTGCCATGGATCCAGAACATAACCAACTTCAAAAATATTTGAAGATCTATCCAGTTTCAGCATGTCACACGTGATTTTTCAGAAATTATTATGCCTTTTTTATTGTAGTTGATTTACAATGTTGCGTGAGTTGCTGGTGTCCAGCATAGTGATCCAGCTACACGTGTGTATACGGGAAGATTCTTTTCCATTACAGTTTATTACAAGATATTGAATGTAGCTCCCTGTGCTCTGCAGCAGGACCTTGTTGTATATAGTTGTGTGTATCTGCAAACCCCAAACTCCTAATTTGTCCCTCCCCCACCTTGCATGCTGATAACCATGTTTGCTTTCTGTCTGTGAGTCTGTTTGTGTTTTGTAAATCAATTCATTTGGGCCAATTTTTTAGATTCTACACATAAGTGGTATCCTACGATGTTTGTCTTTCTTTGCTAAGTCACGTATATGATCATCTCCAGCTCCATCCATAGTATTACACACTTTTATTCTCTTATGTTTATCTAAGCCTGCATAGCTGTGTCTCCTAAACGTTAATGACCATGGGAGTCCGCTGAGTCCTTCTTAAAAATGTAACCCCAGAGGCCCACCTCCCGGGCCCTCTGACTCACTAGTTCACGAGCAGGCCCAGGAATCTGGATTTGCAGAGAGTCCCCCGGGGTGAGATTAGGCAGAATTTGGGAAACACTGTGATAAAGATTTGTTGCATTAAACAAAGGCGGCTTTTCCTGTCTCATACCTTTTGAAAAGAAGTATTTACTTTCTTCATCACGGAGCTGCGGCCACTGGCAAGGGCTCTCCCCTTACTACAAGCCTTCGAAGCCCGGTAACTATTTCCCCCTTATCACCGGGCACAGGGAATTCTACCTGGTGAGAGAGATGCTTGACGGCGCCCCTTGCTGCGAGGGCAGGCCTTCCAGCCCGCTCCTGCCCCCACGCCCTCGCGGAAAGGCAGATGCACAAACCGCCACACAGCACACACCTTCTCAGGCTCCGTTCACAAACACGGCCCGGCAGACAGCTGTCTCACAAGGCCCAGATCAAAGCCAGTCTGTTCCAGGTGGATGTGGAATCCACGGGGTCTGGCGGCACGCTCTCTCTCCCCACCCCTCTGTGCCTACCATGGGATGAACAAACACACAGAATTACCCGGGAGCTGAGAGGCATACGGCGTCCCCAGACAGAGACAGGCAGAAATCAGCAGCCTCGAGGTCTATCTGAAATGTACATGTTTTCACGAAACAGAACTTTTTTTTTTTTCAATGCCATTTTCTCTGAAGAAAAATTCTTCTGTCACGTTGTACCAGCTAAAATAAGGCCGTGATGGCCTAGAAAGTCAGATTCCTGGGAAAAGAAAACTACTCTGCTCCATTCACACGTCTAACGGTCTCAGAAGACCCCTTAATATTCACGGGCTCATGCTCTGAGAACTCTGAGAATCCTTAAACTCAATCAAGAACCTTCTGTTAGGGATTTCCTCCCACTGCGTAGTTCTTCCCCGTGTGTTTACTACGGCCCTGTCCATTCTGGCTGCCATGACACAAATACCACAAGCTGGGTAGTTTATAAAGAGCAGAAGCTCATTTCTCGCACTTCTGGGAGCGGGAAGCCTGAGGTCGGGAGTGGCAGGCAGGCTTCCCGCCGTGTCCTCACGCAGTCCAAGGGGTTGGGAAGCGCTCTGGAAACTTCGTTTTACAAGGGCAGTAATCTCATTCATAAGGGCTCCCCCCTCCCTACTTCAGCATCTCCCAAAGCCCCACCTACTAATACCAGCACCTTTGGGGCTTCGAATTTTAACATCTGAAGTTTAGCGGGGCACAAACGTTCAGACCACAGCAACTCTGTTTCCCGAGTTCCCTGCTATCAATAGCAGGCGTTTCTGTCTTTCTGTCGTCTCCCACTAGACAAGAGACCCTGAGTGTCTTGACATGGGGGTGGCCGTCTAGGTTCCTCCACAGAAGCACTGCAGCCAAGGATTCAGATCCGTGCTGTGGAGCAGTTCAGGTGAGCCACTGTCCTTCGCACAGCTAGTCTCTAGGTTGAAACTGAGAATCTCAAATTCACGAATGCCAAGTGTTCCTTCATTAAATTGTGCATGACAGACATACATTCCCGTAAATGGAAACAAACATTCTCTATGGATTAGGGACTGTTACTTAAATGACAGTCTTCAGAGAAAAAAAAAAAAAAAAGCACAGCTAAGAGGGTTTATCTTTCATCATAATTACTTCTTTAGTAATCGTAGCTCATCTAATTGCTTGTTCCCCAGATACTGGCCCCTTATGACTACATAATTACTGATTACAAATATAACGGTCTATTATTTCATTACTATTATTATTTTAATCTTGGGAGCATAATTTCCTTCAAGAAAAGCAGGATATATCCTGAAGCACATCTGAGGGTGAAAAAAGTGTATGCTCTGTATAAAACAAGTCACTGCAGATTATCTCAGATGGATCACCCCAACTGGGATTTTTAAAGCCAAATCTTGTTTTTAAATTCTTACTGATACTGCCATTGCTTTGGCTTAATTAAGCACCTCGTTAACATAAATGGGGTTCATGTAAACACAAATAAGCGATTATGTTTTGAAGGTAGAGCTTGTGCGTATTCTGATCTTTTGCATTTTTCTGAGAGGTAAGACAGTCCATTGGCAGCAAGGATGGGAAAATTGGGTTGCAGTTGACCCTTGAACAATGAGGGGCTAAGGCTGTTGATCCTCATGCAGTTGAAAATCTAAGTGTAAGTTATAGCTGGCCCTCTGTATTCACAGCTCCTCTGTATCCACAGTCTTGCATCCAGGGTGTCAACCAACTGCAGATTGTATGCTGTGATATTTACTACTGAAAAAACCCTGCGTATAAGTAGACCCACTTATACCGAAGTTCAAACCCGTGTTATTCAAGGGTCAACTGTATTGAGTTTGCAGTTTGCTTTTATCACACTCTTTGGTGTAAGCTGAATGTCTAGAACTTTAGAGAGACCCTTTTGATGTAACTCTGAAGCATTTCCAAAAGAAATATAAAGATTTTGGTAACTACTAACCATTTTTGATGGTCAACTTCATGCTTTGTTCCATTAACAACTTCACTGGCTTTTTCTGAGCCTACAGAGCTCTAGTTCACAAGAACTGAGCCTGACTTGGCGATGTGAAGGGCTGAGTAGGCAAAGATGGCAAGGCAGTTAGCCGTCACTCAGCCTCCCTAGGTCAGGCTCCTGCATTCTCTTCTGGGGAACCGCTACTGTCCATCAAAATAATCTGTTGGTTCAGCGACAGCCACGATGCCTGTCATTCTCTAACGAGAACTATTTTAACTAGGTACTTTTTCACCTAACCAGAGACAGTGATGGCAAGCCCTTAAGAGTCTAGAGCTCTGAAATACCAAATAACACTTAGATTGTTACAGCTGTTTTCCACCAATCACTCTAAATCTCATACCAATACGTATGCCAGCAAGGGTGCTCATTACCTTCTAAATCATCTTACTGTTATTGAAAGGAATTCAAACTGTCGTTATTTGCTGTTTGTGTCCACCCAGAGGATACAAAAAACAGCTTCATGAAAGGAAACGTGCGTAGACTGGATGCGTGAAGAAGTTAAAGGAAGAATACAGAGCAGAAGGCGACCTTTCCCACGGAAGTATCGCCTCACTGCCACTAGGCAGAAGTGGGATTTCAAACCCAAACACATCAATACGGGAAAAAATTTCTCAAAGTTATTTACATAGTGATAGATGGGCTTGGTTTCAAAGGGGTTTGCGAATGAGATTGCCTCAAGCAGTAAAAACAGAATCCCCATATTTCTCTGACCCTTTTTCATCAAGGTAAGCTGTTAAAAAATAAATCTGCTTTGTGTCACTGCTTAACAACCCAATGTCTCAGATCAGCTCATATGCAAAAACTATTGTTTGTGGGTTTGCTTTTTTTTTTTTTTTACCATTTTAAATTAAATTTCAAATTATATAAGATTAGATAAGCTATAATTAATGATTGGCATTCATTACTGAATATTAAGATATTGATAGTCACAGCTTTTTGGAGTTAGGTAATTCTTCAGTTTTAAATTACTATGCTGTTTCTAATAATGGTTTATCCCTAAAAAAGGGGAAAATAGAAATATTCCTGAGGAGATTTCTGTTATCTAAACACGACACATATCCCGATTAGAAGACAGGAGAGCTGAGGTTAATGCTGGAGAAATACTGCCCCGGAGACTGTACAGGTGAGTGGTAAGCACCACAGACATCACTGAGGTCACCACCACCTCTATTTAACACGTACACAACAGTGATGTCTGACACAGCTCAGAGATTTAAAAGTCGTTTTTATTTTCCAAAAAGAAGCACCGGTGTAACTGTACAGACACACAGAACAGACACACATGACTAGGAAAGAGAACCGTAAACACAGACACAATTCCCAGTGTGGAAAGGCAGTGTTCGCAGGTGCCCAGAAAGACAGAAGCAATACTCTGCTGCCGAGAGCTTCAGGGGCCCACGATTCCTACGCACAAGAGAGGCCGAAGGGCAGAGCAGCACAAAGTGCTATGAGCGACGTGCGGGCAACAGCAGAAGCATAGAAGTTCAGTTCTCGGAAATACCTTGTGATGCATCTGGTTTCCCCTTGGAAGTGTGGAGAGTGCCACTTCCACTCTTACAACAAGGAAAATGCTGAACAAACAGCAAATTAACAACTTTTCTTAAGCCCATGAGAAATCAGGTTGAAGAGCAAACAACCGAGGTGAAACCTGGGGAAGAAAGGCACCTGCAGAGAGCAGCTCCCAAGCATCTAACTGCTTGGAAGGAACGCTGCTGAACACCCTGTATGAACTGGTAAGAAGGTTCAGCTAAAAATGTTTTTGATGAACTGCTGAAGGTTAAATGTAGGTTATTGAGGTGGGGAAAGGGGGGGAACCCTTGGGGATGCCAAACAGGGGGATTCACGTTCCTTGTAGGATTCTTCCCCACGAACCCTAGCAGGCACCCAAGCAGGTGTGACGGGAATCTGGGGAAAGTTCCCTTGATGGAGCTGGGTGGGGGTGGGAGGAGGGAGGAAGAGTAACCATCCTAAATGTGCACACACCTAGCAGAGATTTCAAATCACACAAGGCAAAACTAATAGCATTAAAGAGAGAGAGACCAATCCACAACTGTTGTCAGAGACTGCAGTAACGGACAGAACAAGTCAGCAGAAAATAAGCAGAGGTGTAGGTGAGCAGAACAACACTGCCTGCCAGCCGGACTTGGTTGATGTTTATAGAACGTCCTATCCAACAACTGCATAGTACACATTCTTCTTAAGTGCCCAGGAGCACTCACCATAACAGACCGTATTCTGGGGCATAGAACAAACCTTGACTAATGTACAGCACTAGAAACCACATACAGTATGTGCTCAGATCATAATGGGGTTACACTCTAAATCAGTAACCAGAAGATATAAGAAAAATGTCCAAACATTTAGAAATTAAACAGCATGCTTGTTAATAACCCATGAATCAAAGAGGAACTATCAGGAAAATTTTTAAGGACTTTGAAGGGAAATGAAAATACATCATATAAAAAATTGTGGAGTACAGCTAAAGCAGCACTTGGAGGTCAGTTCATAGCACTAATGCTTACAATAAAAAAAAGGAGAAAGGTCTCATATATTTAACTTAAGTTTCCACTAGAAAAAACTAGAAGAAAAAGATCAATTTAAACCCAAAGCAAGCAGAAGAGAGGCAATAACGAACATTACAGAAGAAATAAATGAAATTGAAAATAGAAAAATTATAAGAAAATGCATAAAATCAAAAGCTAGTTTTAGATAGAATTGATAGAACTCTGATCAGACTGGCTAAGAAAAAAAGACGAAAATCCAAATGATCAATATTGAGAATAAAATAGGAGAGATCAGTATTAACCCTATAGACAGTAAAAGGATCACTGGATACTATGAATAACTCTATCCTCTTAAACTGGACAACTTAGGTGAAATCATAAATTCCTGAAGGATACAAATGACCAAAAGTCATTCAAGAAAAAACAGACAACATGAAGAATCCTACATCTATTAAAGAGATGGGATTAAAGTTAAAATCTTTCACAAAAGAATCTAGTCCCAGATAGCTCTGCTGACTTACAGCTAAAAAGTGGGTTTAGCAAGGTCACAGGATACAAGGGCAATGTGTTTCCAAATGCCAGCATTCAGCGATTGGACAAAAACACACACACACCCCAAAACAAAAACAAAACAAAACACCACCATCCACAATAGCAACAAAAAGTGAGCACAGAAGTAAGCAATCACACGTGAGAAGAAACTATGTTCAGGAATTTTATGCTGAAAACTATAAAATGCACATTAAAAAATTTTAAGTCTTGAATAAATGGAAAAAGATATCATATTCCTGGTTGGGAGACTCTATGCGGTTAACATCTCAATTTCATTCCCAGTTGATCTATAGATTGTACACAACCCCAATCAAAATCGCAGCAAGTTTTTTTTTTTTTCTTTAGTAGATATTGACAAGCTGATTCTAAAATGTATATGAAAGGGAAAGGACCTAGAATAACCAAACCAACATTTAAAAGGAAGAACAAACTTGAAGGACTCACATTACACTATTGAATAACTTCCTACAAATGTACAGTAACTAAAGCTGTGTGCATGTGTTATTAGTGAAATCACAGACACACAGATCTATGGAACAGAAAACAGAGCCCAGAAACGGATGCATACAAATATAGTGAATTGATTTTTGACAAAGGTGTAAAAGAAATTCAATGAAAAAGAAAAATCTTTTCAACCAATGGAAAAATTAGACATCCATATGCAAAAATTAAACCTCAATGCTTACCTCATACCTTATACAAACATTAACTCAATATTTGAAAATGAAATGAAATGAAAAACATAAAACTCTAAAACTTCTGGAAGAAAATCTGTGATCCTTACTTTTTCAGTTTTAGAAATACACCAAAAGCACAAATCCATAAAATAATAAGATGATGATAATTTGGACTTTATCAAAATTCAGTAAGTTTTTGCTCTGTGAAACAGACTGTTAAGAGAATCAAAAGACAAGCCACATACAAGAAGAAAATATTTGCAAATCACGTATCTGATAAAGACCTCCTTTCCAAAATATACAAAGAACTCTTGAACTTGAACAATCAGAAGACAGTTGATAAAAATGGGAAAAAGATCTGAGTAGACACTTCACCAAAAAAAGAATTATGTGTGGCAAATAAGCATATGGAAAAATTCTCAACATTTTTAGTCATCTAGGAAATGCAAATTAAAACCACAATGAGATGGCCCTACTGAAGGGTCCAGGACCAAAATGAAACACATGGAGAGAAAGAAGCAACAATTTTAAACCCAACCAATTAATCCTCACAAAGCACGATCTGGAGAATAAAGATGCTTATTCAACAATCAAGCCTAAGAACTAGAAGAACAGCACTGGAAGCCAGAGTAGGGACAATAAATAAGACTTGGTCCCTTTCCTTGGAATTGCACATTTACGATATTGAGATACAGGAGGAACTTGGATCCATTCATAGAAGACCTGCTAATAAGACTTTAAGTCCCCATTTACTTTAAGGTTGCTATTCAATGAGTTCATCAATCAATTTGCATTAATATCAAATATCTACATCATCCATCAATATTAACTCTTCAGTAAGTTTGTTGTGATCTGTGTCGTATTTGAGAGCAAATGGTAGACAAGGAAGCCTGAAGAGGGAGAAACAATGACACAAAAATACAAGATATTTTTGTACAAACATGCACATACTTAAAAAAATGACTCCTAAGTTCCTTTGGCCACATTGACAACCCTGAGCTATCACAGCACAGGAGGTGCACAGCGAATGAGTTACCTCTTACATGAGGTAGGCAGGTCGCCTCCATTAGAGCCCTGAAATCTGCATCTGCCTCCATTAGAGCCCTGAAATCTGCATGTTCATTTTCCTTACCAAAGACTTCAGTGCACCAGCTGCGTATCTAATTCACACTCATCCATATACAGGGTTGTACTTAAACCATTTCAGGTAAACCATTCACACACCACCCCAGGCAGCTATGCCTACATAGACAGTCCCTGATGGATTAACAGTCAACAAATGCACACGTGATGCCACCGATGGCCTTCATAAAGCAACTTCTGACTCATGAATCTTTTCAACTATCCAATCTAACGTGATTTAGTTCATTTGAACCAGTCTTTAATTCAAATAGAGAGGTTTATAATCCATGTGTTGGCATCAAGATTCAGCTCATTATGCATAGAATTATAATAATACTGTGTTTAAACATCACTGCACAAAAAGAATGACTGTAATCAACACCTTCTAGGATAACACTGGATGATTCCAGTTTCTGCTAGAAGAGGAAGAAACTCTTCTATAAAGGCTTCTTAGAAATTCCCAATTTTCATTGAAAAGAAACTATGATGATATTTAAGTTACCAGTTATTTTTATTATAATATGATATTAATGGAAAGAACACAAAAGACAAACAAAAAAGGGTAAAATTGAGACTTCCTGCAATAACCCATTACACCAGCCACAACTTGCTGTTTATCACAGTCCATTTTGAACCACTGCTGCGGATCCAGGAAGCCAGGGCAAAGCTGTATTATTACCTAGGCAACGGAAACAGACTTGCACATTTTCTAGTGAAAAGCGTAGAGAATAAATGCCCCACCTTGAGCTAGGCACGACGTTGACATTCTTAGATGTGAATGCAAAGCTAAAACTTACTCCCTCAATCTTTACAATGAGTTGATTAATAAACCAGATTTTATAAATGCAATCATGTGTAGGCTACCAATTATTTCCTAATGATCAGAAGCATAACACAAAAGCAATTAATCAGTAGAAATCCACAGATAGAGAGCAATCTGAAAATATGAGAGACGACCTGTTTGGTGGGAAGAGGGGTGCAAAATGATACCCCTCTGGCTAAAACTGGGGAACTTTAGGACTGAAAGGGATTTTTGAGAAGCCTTGCACGTCAGCACTGGCATACACCAGGCACTCACTCAGCGAGTGTAAGAGACTAGGTGGGGCGTCCTCATGCTTCTGTCATCGGACAGGGTTGTACTTAAACCATTTCAGGTAAACTCATCTCTCTTATTCTAAAGTTCCTAAGGTAGACATTCCAAATACCATCTGCTAGTTGAATTCACAGTTAATATTGCCAGGATTTTTTCTTCTGACAAACTCCAGTATTCTATCTCTCTACACCAACCTCTGGTTCCATCATCTCTAGCTCATTCTGATGCATTTAACTCACTTCCTCTTGTCTAATTTTTCAAGAAAGATAAGGAGCATTTTCTCACTGTCCCTCATACTTTCCCGCTACTCGGGTAAATCCACTTTCCTCCCCACATTCCACTCACAAGAAGCGAAAAAGTGAACATTCTGACATCTTTGCTACGTAGAAGAGGAGGACTGAATTATTCTGTGGGGGAGGCTGAGGTTGTTGGGGTCACAATAAGAACCAATGATAAGAGCCTGAAGCAAGAAGGGTGGACAGCAGGGGCTGTTTTCCTCTCTGTAGATCAGAACTCTTAGACATGGTGGAGTTTTTAAAGGTTTTTCTTTTTTTTTTTATTGAAGTATAGTTTATTCACAATGTTGTGTTAGTTTCCGGTATATAGCATAGTGATTCGGTTATACATATATAAATTCTTTCTCATTATAGGTTACTACAAGGTATTGAATATAGTTCCCTGTGCTATACAGTAGGACCTCGTTGTTTACCTATTTTATATATATAGTAATTTGAATCTGCTAATCCCAAACTCCTAATTTATCCTCCCCACTTTCCTCTTTGGTAAGTTTGTTTTCTATGTCTCTGAGTCTGTTTCTGTTTTGTAAATAAGTTCATTTGTGCCATTTTTTTAAAGATTCCTCATATAAGTGATATCACATGGTATTTTTATTTCTCTTTCTGACTTATCTCACTTAGTATGATAACCTCTAGGTCCATCCATGTTGCTGCAAATGGCATTATTTCATTCTTTTTTATGGCTGAATAGTATTCCATTGTGGGTGTGTGTGTGTGCGTGTGTGTGTGTATTTATATTTATATATATATATAAAATACACATTTTCTTTATCCAGTCATCTGCTGCTTCCATGTCTTGACTACTGTAAACACTGCTGCTTTGAACATTGCAGTGCAGATATCTTTTTGAATTAGCGTTTTCTCCAGATATATGCCCAGCAGTGGGTTTGCTGGATCATATAATAATTCTATTTTTAGTTTTTTAAGGAATTACCATACTGTTTTCCACAGTGGATGCTAAGGCTTTTTCTATTTCCTAGTCTTTAAGTTGTGTATGAGGAGACAAAGATCAAAAGAAGTGAGACTAACTCATTCAGGTCACCGTGACCACTGCGTGCCCCGCGGGGGCTGGAACGCAGGCTCTCTGGTGGTTAGCAGGGCTGTCCCCACCGCAGGACACACACCCCGGGCAGGCATTTCACCAGGGGAGCACTGAGAGTAGGACAGAAGCGGCCCTCGGCGGGTCAGGGTCAGGAGACCTGTGTTAGTAACGATGCGCACAGCTCTGTTGCGGGGGACGCCAGTAAGAGCAGGCCAGGCACTGCACTAAATGCTTGATGTCCGATTCCTTTTAAACTTCACAACAGCTCGATGGATTAGGTTATGTCACCATTTCCATTTTACAGACGAGGAAATTGAGGCACTAAGTTTAAATGGCAAACCCAAGATCGCACAGTCGTTGCCATAGCTTGTCCTTGAAACTGACCCGACTGGCCACTTGACCTCTCTCGAACACTACGGCCATGTAGGCTGTGAAATGAACGTAAGGGGTAACACTCTCTGCTTTGTGGCAATTTTCCTAGAAGGCGTCCGGTGCCTTTTACTTCTGTGCATTTGTGCCCAAAGGCATGGTCTGTGCGACCTCGGTGCAACCAGAAGACACTTCAGAAACTGCTGACAGTGGTTCCTCTTCCTGAGAAATCACTGCTATTAGCTTTCTTTTCATCCTTGACGAGACAATTCTGGAGCACCTCTGTGAGGCAGTGGGTGTCTTGGCCAGGCGCTGGTCCTTGGCTGCCCACTCAGCGCTAGCCAGTGACATTTGAAGAGGGGGACTGGAGTTAAACAGGGAAGCTGTGGACATCACATTTGCTAAAAATCTGCTTTCAAAGGATGAAGAAAAACAACGAGAAATGCAAAATAAATCAGAACCAACTCGAAGCCCCCAGCAGCCAGGCTATGACACCAAAACCTCCGGGAAAGAAGCAGTGTGACATTTGTAACTTCAGAACGGTGGCATCTCTTGGGTTGGTGTCAGTGTCATACCTACAAGGAATGACAAAGAGAACACACCTTTTCCCAGCAGGAGAGACTTCCTGGGACTCACAGGTCACAGGCTCGCTGCGACCCCAGAGCTAGCTCAAGCCAGGAGGAACACCTTTCAAAGCCAACAGGTCGGGCATGCGTATACTTTAGGAGGAGTGCGTCCGGTAGGAGAGAGAGTCAAAGGTGGGCAAAGATCCTCTTCCTGTTAGTGGCTGCTCTGCCTGATTCAGGCTCTGGCTGCACCTGCTGTGCTGGAGATGGCCCCTTGGGGGGGAGCCTTACTTAACGGCATTACTAGGTAGCCTTTCAAACGTAACGGACAGTCAAGGAGAAATATGCTCTCTAATAGTTACAGAGGGTAGACCACTGACATTTATGGATTTAACATCCCTGTTGGTGGTTATTTGAAAATTGTTAGGCAATTACATCTGCTATTTTGTAATTTGGCTGAGCACAAGTTTGCCTCATGCACACAGAGATGGATGCTGGCACGTAGAAGCAATCTAGCCAGGGACTGAGATGACCAACCCACTACCATCCTCCTTGGCTCACGCATCCCATGAAATCATCGCATCATTATCTACTTGTGAAAGACACAAAGAACGGAAGACAACGGCCAACCAGCAGGAGAAAAATTCAATAGATGCCAAAAGTTTGCCAAGGTGTGCCGTGGACAGGAGACACAGGATTCCCAACAGAAATGAGTTCAGATCAAAGTCAGAAGCCCACCCATATTGGAAAATTCAGGTAATTACAGAGCTCTAGAGAGAAAACCCTTCTGAATGTCAGTGCCTACCAAAAGTTGAATGGATTTCTTTCAGAAAGAATGGCTTCACGCGGTGTTTCCAAACCTGACAATCAGAATGAATAGGAGTCTTTCCTCCAGATGCACAGGCACACTCATACGCCAGCCCCCAGCCCGAGTGCAGGATGGACTCTGAGTTTAAATGTGGCTCTTCCACAGGCAGTGGTCCAGGGACCGCAAAAGGATGCAGAGCTGGCAGGGTTAGAGCCATTGTGAGCCCTTTCAGTCATGAGACCTAATCTGTCTACACTGAGATGATAATCCCCAACTCAGGATGCAATATTTATAGAATACGTACTTCTGAGCTCCTTGGAAAATGATGCGACCTAAGTTTTATACGCCAGAGATAAACATTAGCGGCTGTGCACGATTTGTTCTTTAGTTCTGACAGTATGGATTTGTGTTTTGTCACAGGCCACCTGCATCTCTATGATTTACTTTATTAGGCAACCCAGAAAGAGGATGTACACTTATCTCAAGCTTTATAAGGGAGTCTCGACGTTACATTTGTCGACTACAGAGAGAAAAAAATCTCACGTGTGTGGATGTTAATAAATTAATTCTACAGAGTGTGAAGTAATAGTCCAGTGCTTTAACCCATTTTCCCCAGGGAGGGGTCCTGTGCCCCCAAACACCTAAATGTGCACTTTCCCTAAAACGTGTGGACCACTTAGATAATTGATAATATACTTACTTCATTTACTTACTACTTGTTCTGAATATTTGTACACATTGGTATGTGAGTTCTTATCTACAAGGGGAAGACTCAAAGGCAGATCATTCTTTATGAGCAGAACCTACAATAAAGCTTAATTAAGCATAATGCTCTATTTCTGTTCTGACAGTATTGATGTTCTTTGATGTCTCTGTTCCCATGACAAAAGGTCTGGCCAGTAAGAAAGCTGAACTTCTGAATGTGATGCTTTCTTTATGGACCCCGCATCCAGATAGAACTCTGAACATGTAGTAAAGCGTTTTAAAAAGACTTCTTGAGTCATTGAATGACCAAGCATAAATCTTGATTATTTCAGGAGGAATTTTTAATAACAAAACTGGACATTTAAAAAAGTAGTCAGCGTTCTCTGGTCAGGTAGCTGCATCCCTTAACTGTGGTTCCAACCCTTTGGAAGCCAGAGTTCATATTATTCTCATATTATTCATAATCTGCCTAAATTGACTCCATGGCAACCAAAGTATTGGATGCAAAACTGCTTTCTGACAAGGCCAATTCCTATCATAGCTTTAAGTTACAAGCCTTAGGGTCTCATAAAAATGTCTTAAAAGCCTCTTCAACTATCAGGTGAAATTTGGTTTTAAATCTCTTAATTATTCACAGCAGACCACCATTTCCTGGGTTTTCTAACAGATCTCAGACGGATGATAATCATGTTCAAAGTGCTGTCTTTGGGTGTATTCTGAGCCAAATGCAACAGCATTTTATTACGTGTTAGTTTGAATTATACTAGTTGATATTAACATGTAGGTACCTGTAAAATTCTGAAGTCTCCTAACGTTACTTTCTTCCAGGTCACCACTCAAAGAAAGAGTGCCTTGGTCATATCTCTCTGATTGTCTTCTCATCTGAGGCGGAACTAAAGACTCCTGTCGGACCCTGGGGCACAGCCTGAGCCAGACAGGTCATGATGTGGGGTCGTTGGTGGAGGCACCATGCCCATCTCAGGCCACTCTGCGGGAGATGCTTCCAGCACTGCCGAATCAGCCCCACCTCAAACCTCCTGGATGAGATAATCCCTGAGTTATCTGTAACTGGTACACGATTATCCTGTCAGCTGGGAAAGACTCCTGACAGTTACTACTCCATCCAGCTGCTAAACGGAGTTTCAGCTAAGTCCCCCGGCTTCCAATCTTTACCATGTACTGCCCGGCACCTTAGGACGAGGAGCCGTTTAGTCATGGAAGGATGGTAGTAAGGAGTTAACCTAAAATCACAGGATAGTGGCTTTATTATTTTTTTTTCTGAAGAAAATGTTTAATTAGACATCTGCTAAATGCCAGAGCAGTGAGAGGCACTGGACACTCCAAGGCACAGAGGCGGTCTCCCTGCCTCTGCTCTACTGCAAGCAACCTCCTTCGTTCCTTGGAAGAAATTCAGTGCAGGATACAAAGGAGCATGTTTCACCCTTCTTTTACGTGGATGTAAGATCCACTTATTCTCGGGCTTGTACTGTAAACAGAAACGGACCTACAAAGCCAGGTGGCTTGATGTCTTAGGATAATGGGTTTATGCAAGGAATCTAGAAGTCATTTTTTTTCATTTTTCTGACATGAAAAAGAAAACCTATATTGGATTAAATATCTGTGTAATTAATTGGCAAGGCAAGCATGTTTGAGAAAGGCTTTGGTGCCTGGTCCTATAATCATGCCTTAGCTCAACAAACATTTTTCCATGATGTGCTGGGTACTATGCTAGGCAAGTGGGTTGCAGAGATGAGGGAACCTAGAAGGATGAAAGTCAACTCCTCTGAGAAGAGACCAGAAAAGGTGGTCTAAGAACAACCCAGAAAGGCAGTCCAAGAAGAGAGGGCAGCACAATTGAAGGCACAAAGCATGAAACAACGTCACACGTTTTAAAGCTACGCACGTTTTTATATTGATGGGCATGGAGGACAAGACAATAGAGTTAGGGGAATATTCAGAATTTCGGCTGGAGAAGCAAAGCGGGACAAAGTCACACGGATAACGACCACAGGCAGCACCCGCGCAGTTTTCTGAGCCCGTGCGCTGCTCCAGGGTCGATCTTCGTGCGCATGCGCCAGCCCGCCCGGGCGCAGCCTCCCGGCTGGGCGGGGAGGGACCTGCCCGCCGAGCGCGCCGCGCACGCGCAGGGGCTGGGCGGCCGTACAGCCCGCAGCCCGGGGCCTGGGACGGCGTGCGAGGCCGGAAGCATCTGCTCCCGCTGGAGAACTCTGGAGGAAACCCTGACATCTTTCCCTGTTGCCGTGATGAATAAGTGCGCCCCACAGACGAAAAGAGAACAACCACATGCAGTCAATCAACAAACCAGAAAACAGGCTCGACCCAGCTAGGTCTGGTTCCCCAAGTCAATCACACCTTGAACATTTTCCCATCAATTGCTGATACCCTAACAGAGCCGTTTCACCCTGGCTTTTCCGTTGGTGATGTCTGAAAATGTGTCCCGTACTTCGTGGATATGCTAATCATACGAGAAAATGACAGTTTTTCTTTATGAACAAACTGCGAACTTGATAAATTTGGCAACTGTGTGTGTGTGTGTGTGTGTGTGAGAGAGAGGAACAACTGTGCTATTTTAAATTTGTCTAATAGCACTTTTGGACTTGTGCACGTTGTTTCTTTTCTAAATCTTTCGACTGAGTCTTTTTTTTTTTAGTTATAAGAAAGGGAAACTTAAAAAAAATGTATATATGCATTTTGTTTCTATAAAGAAACTCAGAAAGGGTGCAGAAGGAATATAGAAACTGTTGTCCATTCAGCAGAAGAGCAACTGGGCGGGGCCCGTGTGGGAGTGAGACTTATCGCACTGGTTTAACTTTTGAATGATAGAAATATATTACTTACTTAAAAATAAAATTTTAAATCCTATAAGGTTGCATACTATTATCTCCATTTTAGAGACGAGGAAACTGAAGCAGAGAAAAAGGGAGTCATTGCCTAAGACCCTGATCCTGTAAGAGAAGGGAACTGTTGAAGAATTTCAATGATGGGCGTGTGTATGTTATGAAGACCCCCTTGGGGACAGAGGGAGGAGGGAAGAGGATGGGCTGGGAATGGAGACCAGGAGTCCAGCCTGGGAGCAATGGCAGTAGCTCAGGTGAGGGGCGGGGAGGGCCTGAACTCAGGAGGTACAGATGGAGAAGAGGGAACGTAGCTGAGGGATGTCAGGAGGCGACATACACTGAGCTTGCCACCTGATTGGCAGGTGGTGGGAAGGAAGGGTGAGGGCGATTCCTGGGTCTGGGGCTGAAGAGTGCACAGATTGTAGTGTCCCAAACGGAGGTAGGGAAAACAAAGCACCACTGAGAGCAGAGCTCTCAACTCATTAGGAACTGTGCAGGGGTACAAGTCACGGCTGGAAGTAAGGAACGGGGAGACCTGCGTAAAACGACATGGAGGCCCTGATAACTAGGTGCAAGGACCTAGCCGACCTCTGAGTGAGACCTATGTTGTCCCGTCTTGCACGTGGATGTATGGAGACCCTGAGCTGCTGAGAGACCTGCAGAAGGCCTGTGGCTGGGCATTAGCTGGGACTGCAGCCCAGGCTTGCCTGGCCCCAAGTCCCGTTGCCTTTCCTTCTTCCCACACCGCTTTCCTTCAGATGCTGGAACGGACGCTGGACGCGGTTTCTGTCGAGTGCGTCACAGACAGACTCAGCACTAGCACCTCGACAACAGGCTTGAACTGCCCGGGGTGGGGGGACTTTTATCCCCCGTCAGGACTCCTGAAAATCGTCTTCACGGCTTCCCGAGCTGCCTTCTCACTGTGTGGTGTATGCAGGTGGAGGAACTTTGGTCCACTTTTCTGCCCTTCACTGAAGAAATACAATCTATGAAGTAAATACCTTGGCTATTTCAGTTAATATCAATTTCTAGAAGGTACTTAATAAGCTGGTGCCAAAAATACCACAGAAGAAGTGACAGAAAATTATTAGGTGACACCTCCAGGGAGCAGAACTCACTGCTTAAGAAGGAAGGGCTGAGAGACGTTGACCTTCTGAGGTCTGACAGGCAGACCAGGAGGCGAGCCCCACCCTTTGCTGTTACCACGCACTTGCCAATATCTGAAAAGTCAGAGGGGGATTTCAGTCCAGAAACTCTAACCGTGGGGGGAAAGCGGCAGCCCTGACACGTCTGCGCAGAGATGGTCTCCACGCCTTCCAGAATAAAATGGGTGCGGCCAGTTGATACTTTACAAGGTGATGGACGCGTACGTCTCATGAGTACCTGTGTCTGACCCTCCTGTGGTCGCATCTCGCTCTGACTCTCTCTCTGCCTCCCTCTTCTGCTTTTAAGGACTTGCGTGGTTGCCCTGGACCCGTCTGGATGGTCTAGGGCGCGCTCCTTCCTTCCATGTCCGCTGATGGGCCACTTTAATTCCCCTTGGAAGCCTCCTTTGCTTGCGGCCCAACGCATCCCAGGGACTGGGCTGTGGCGATCTTTGGGGGCCATCATCCTACCTGCCAGTGTCTGACACACCTGACCAGCTCATCGTGTGTCATCCACGAGCAGTAGGTTTGGAATATGCTGTAACCTTGTGGCTAAAGGATATGAACATAAAGAAAGAGTATGAGATGGAGATGCACTTAGAGAAAGACATCTACTGCCTGCTTTGTTAGCGTGTAAGGCAGTAAGTGACTTCCGTAAGCCAAGAAACACGCGACATTATAAAGTGGCAGATTAATAAAAGTTAAACTGAGTGTAAGAGGATGTCAGCTCACTTCGGTTATTTTTACCAGAATTAATATTGGTTTGGAAGAGTGTAAGAACTCCTTTTTATTTGGGATTTCTTGGCTGTACAAACAGCCTTTACTCAAGGTCTAAAACAAATTTCTGATTGGTAGATATTTCCATTGTGGCTTTACAATTTTAAGTTTGTATTTAGTTGAAGAAACAGCTTAATATCACTTTATCTGAAAATCAATAGAGTTTAGATGGGTGGAACACAGAGAAAAATGAATTATTTTTGCATACTGGTGCTTCTGACAAAGGGGGTAGGTTGTCCCAGCCCTGACTGCCCATTCAGTCACAATGGCTTTGTGGAAGGACCAGCCCCAGTGCCGGACTCTTGTCCTTCTGGTATTATGTTGGAACTGGGACTTAAAACACACAGGACCTTGAGAAAGTAACGAGTCGGCGCCCCTCCGCAACCCTGAATTGATGGCTTTCATGTTGGCTTTGGCATTTACTGTCCAGATTCAATCTTCTCAAAGGGATGAAACCACTGGTGGGAATTATTACCATTCCGCCTGCCCTACCACCCTCCTCCCTGTGGTCTCTCTCCAAACAGGCTGGTTAGAAAGCACCGCTGGCAGGAAGAGCTCGGGGCCTTCCCCAGCACCGAGGCCGTGGGGATAAGATGAGCTTTGCATTTTAGGCTACAAGAGGGCATTAGCAAATGGCACCAAGGGTAAGAACTTTGAATCGTGTCCGTCTTTCAAAGAGCACGTGTTAAAAGCCTGTTTACTTTTCAGAATTTAGTAGACAACGAGTGTCTTGAAAGAATAAAAACTAGAATCAAAATTATTTTAAAGGAAAATGATTTGAAAAAACCTATTTGTATCTGAAATGCTCATTGAGAAGGAATCTATCAAATACGAAGTGGATTTTCCCCAGGCCTGCCGTTTGCTAGGACTGTACCAAGGGGTGGTGGTTACGCTGTTAACTAGATACAGACAGGCTGGTAGCATCAGAGGGTCTGTTCAGTGGATAGACTTCAGAATTCATCGCCATGTCCTGGTTTGTAAAATAAAGACCCAGAGCCCTGCAATTTCTTGCTTATATGGAAGGAGAAGAGTATGATGAGCAACGACACACTGAGAAGGTGATTTGGAAATGTTCCCAAAGGATAAGGATGATCTGAAAGAATTTCTACCTTGATTTGGGCAGGAGGAGACACACGGATAGGCATGTGAATTACAAACAGCAGAGTGAACCGGAACTGGGGCGCACAGACGAGATGACACGGGGCAAGCAGACTGCGGGGCGCCCGTTCCTCCCCCGGTGCAGACCAGCACCGTTTACTTAACGACCTCAGAGCACTGTTTCCAGAGTGACTCTCCTGCCTCCACAGAAGAAAGCACAGGAAATAGGAAGTGTACAGAAGTGGGAAAATGGATGTGTTTAAAAATCATTATGAAGTAACAACCTCTCAGCTGCTTCCGTAATTTAGAGTGAAACAGCACAGGATGAAGGATTCGGTATTTATCGCTTGTCTCCCAGTTCCCATCCTCCCTCTGTACCCTTGATCAGAGACACCACCGCAGACGGAACCAAACAAGCAATGCAGATGCAAACAGCTTTTCCATTCAAGGTCTCAGTTGTTCAGAAACAAAGAAAAGGGGACGTTTGGCAAATAGAAGATTTACAGTTTTGGGCAGTAATGAGAAATGAATATTTCACTGGGCTATCATTTAGAGCAGCATGTTTTCTATATGGTTTTTGCCTCTTTAAACAATGGGTATTGTTTTTAAAGAGGCTAGAGCTTACCAAATGTCACGGCTGTGTTATATTCGACTATGCAGTTACCCAAAAGTACCTACACTTATCAGAATGTGATTCCCAATTCCTCACGTTACTCGACCTATCAGCTTCATTTTACAGTGGGTCGCTCCCTCCTCCTTGAAATTCTGCTTTAAGTAATTTCCTAGATTTCACATGGGGTCCTTTTACCTCCCTGGTCACCCCTTCCCTGGCTCCTGTGCTGCTGGAATAAAAACTTACGGTTACCAGGGGGAGAAGGGGTGAGAAGGGATAAATTGGGAGTTTGAGATTTGCAGATGCTAACTACTATGTACAAAATAAATAAACAACCAGTTTCTATTGTACAGCACAGGGAATTGTATTCAATATCCTGTAGTAACCTCTAATGAAAAAGAATATGAGGAGGAATATATGTGTGCATACGTATGACTAGAACATGATGCTATGCACTAGAAATTGACACAACGTTATAAACTGACTATACTTCAATCAATAAATAAATAAACTCAGAATTTAAAAAAAAAGATATCCAGCATTGTTGGGAAGTATGATGTACCACATAATGGATTTTACAAATAAATAAAGTACTTCAAAAAAAAAAAAAAAACAAAACACCTTCTACAGGCAAACACGGCAGAGGCAGCTGGACTGGCTGATGATTTATTGCTGATGCAACGTGAGTCAGGGCCACAGCTGGGCCTCCCCAGCACTTCGCTCATCCCGTCCCCAGCTCGCTTGCCTGACGGAGAGCCAGCTCCGCACTTCACTACACGTATGCATTTTCCCTGCCTCCCCGTTAACTTTGTTCAAAGTAATGCCCCAAGTCATTTCTGAATACCTCGCCCTTGACCCTGAGTGGGACAGACAGACCAAAAGCAAAGGTAAAAAGTGTCCTGGCTCATTTTATTTGTGCTTAAAAGTAGTTACTTTCTCTCAGACACATAAACACTGACATCCTCTTTTTCCACAAATTTCTTTGACTCTCAACTACCATATTTTATGAGCTCTCGGATGAAGACAGGTCCCTTTAACTCTGAAATGCCTCTTCATTGACATCGATTATGACACCAAAATTAGTCTTTTTGACATTGAGAATTCAGTGACTGTTTTGCCGATTATTTTCAGTTTTTGGAGTTCCTTTTCTTTTTTTTAGCATACTTTATGATATTTGCAAGTTTAGTACTGCCAAAATTTTATATAAACTACTCAAGCAAAAATATCTTGTTTGCTGGTGCTGATGATTAATGTTTTATAACACTGAGAAAATTAAAAATATATAATTGCCATGAATACTAATGGTGCATAATGTATATGAAGGTCATTACATGGTCAAGGGAAGATCTTTAAATAGCTGGCAAGTTGATTAGCCCTGATTCCTCTTTTGTCTTCCTGCACATGGATTCATTAATGCACCTCTAACATGTCATTAGTCTCACATTGAGAGGGTCTTACAGATCAGCACTCTAATTTCAAATAAAGACCAGTTAAGCCGTTTCATATCTTCATCCAAAAAGGAACCACCGGGAAAAAGAAGCACGGTGGATTCTCTGTCTCACCTCCTCCGGGACCTGACCATCGCACTTCCCAGGGCCGTCCTCCATGCCACCAGCCCGTAATTCCACAGATTTTGCCTTTGACGCAAAATGAACACCTTGTATGCAAGTGAATTCGAAGGACCGATCCTGAAGGACACTGGAGGGGTTGGGGTGGGTCAGGGAGTCGTCTCTGGGGAATCGGGAAGCGGAGTACACCACTGCTGGGCAAGGAAAATGGCCCTGATTTTCCGCCTGAGCACTGAGGACTGTATATCAACTTCGTTAGGAGGATCTGGAATAAAACCCAAAAATGTTTCTAAAAAGGCAACGGTACATATACATGGATATGCATTTCTCCATCGGATTCCTCACTCCATTTTAAAGAGCATTTATACAGCATTTACACTTATGTATAATAATGCTAATTATTTAACATCGTTGCCTGATCTTTGAATCAAAAGTCATAGAACCCACGGGGACAAACCAGGAATCCTGGGAAGTCTCCATTGAAGAGGAATTCTATTTGGAGCCACGCAGGTCCCCCAGAAACAGGAGCTTCCCCCCTTTTGTCATTTGCTCCTGTATTTTCTCCCTCAGGCCCAGAGGGTCCTCACTGTCTCCCCTGCAGCCCTGAATTCAATACAACCTATTTAAAGGAAAGACTCCGAAAGCCACTTAAATGCAAGCGGCTACGGTAAGCCAAAGTCTTCCCTTCCCAGGGTTATCTGCATGGCAATAGAGATCGGAGCCTTACGTTTAAAGGACTAAGCTTTCGATGTTCTGGCAGGTACACGCAGGTGTCCGGGGCGGGGGCAGATGTATTTTAGGGAGGGACGTCCCCGTGTCACTGAAATTACAACGTAAATGCTCTTGCCTTTTGACAGGAAGCCCAGGACTGGAAACGCACATGAATTCTAGCTCTTCTGTACACCTGGACGTTCACGGGCAATGTAAGGCCTTGTACAATATGATACATTTGTGGAATATGTATTTCATAATAATTTGGGTTATTATATTTTTTAAATTGTGTCCATTTATACCTTTAGAGACATATACTAAGTCTAGATACTCTGCAGCGTTTAGCTCCGAATAGCCATTTCATATGAACAGATACAGTACAGTTTTCTTACTATGAAAAGAAAACCCTTTTAGTGTAGATTTTGGACATTTCTAAGCGAGCTTAGTTAGAATATTAAGAGGGCACAAGAGGCCCCGTTTCACATAGCAAAGCCCCACACTGTACTCTTCAGACCCAGCGGTGAATGCGCTTTGCGGGGGCTGTGAAGGGCCCGTCGCTGCCCAGTCCACAGCGGGCGCTCAGGGTGCCGGGTCCCGCTCAGGGCCTCAGAGAATCCTGGAGTTAGGACATGGACCATGATGGGAGGACGAAACCCATCAACTCAGCTGCATGGGAAAATGGCGTTGATATAGGTGAGTAAGTCTAGGGCTCTGTCTTATGTTCCAGGAACGCGTCTACAAACGAAATAAGGGTGTCTGCAAAAGCAGGAACGAGAACGGCCAGTCATAAAACTTGACCGCGGCTGCTGCGGCGCGCTGCCAGCGCCCCCACCGCACGCCCCAGCGGCCCCAGCACGAGAGCGGCTGGCTGTGGGTCCTCGGGCCCGGGTGCTGGCAGGGGCGCGTGGAGAAGGCTCGCCACGGACGTGACAGTTCAGCGCACAAGTCCTGTCTGCATGCAGGAAGCCCCCGCACCCTCCCCGGCCGCTGCCGTGGGTCCCGGAAGCCCCCGCACCTTTGCAGGACCTCCCCGACGCGCTGTTGAAGACCCCCGCCCGCGGAGCGCAGCGTGCAGTGCCTTCGAACTTCGCGTCTGGGTCGTATTTCAGAATTTCATTTACCCAGGAACATTTAGTGAACCCCAATTATATTGTGAGACCCTGTGATGAGTGCTGGAAGTACAAAGGTAAATAGCCCCTGGTCCCTGCCCTCAAGAAGCTCAGACTAGGGAGAAATATTAGGTTGAACCACATGAAATTGCCCTTTTTACAGGCAAACACAGTCAAATATTGGCAGTTTCATGTGGTTCAGCCTAATAGGAGGCTGATGATGGTGAAGAATAGGGAATTATGGAATGCAGATGCACAGGGAATTATGGAAACACCCAGGGAGGCACGGGAACCTCCCTGAGAGGGCAGGAAGGCTCTGCCAGGAACTGGGTTTTGGGAGATGAGCGTGCCCCGCACCCTCTCTCCTGAGACTCGCTCTGGACCTCGTCTTTGCCGGGAGCTGCGGCCAGAAAGCCCTCTGAAATCTCAGCCCTGTGCATTCCGCCAGCCGACCATCCCGTCTTTCCTTCTGGTTCGTACCTACAGAGTTCCAGCGCCATGCCCACTGGAACTTTGGACCTGCTGATCCTACCACCTCCTCCCTGTCCCCCACCCTCTCCCCTCTCTCCCCAGTTTACACTGTATGCCAACCCATTTACATACTCCTGCGTGGCACCCGTATCGCTGCATTGTCCTCACTCCTGATTAAATCCAACACTCTGCCCACTTCAGGGCTGCGCCCGGGGGCTGAATGTGGCTGGAGTGGAAACACGACCACAGAGATGGTGTCACTTTACATCTGCGACAGCGCCCTTACTCTCCGACAACACCACGCCCCCCTTGTCCATTTATTCTCTCATCCCTGCACGGCCATCAGGCAGCTTCCCTTCTCCACAAACTGCAGCGCCTCCTTCCCAGCCTTCCTCCTGCCGAGGGGTCTCCTTCCCAGTAGCGCTCGGAGAGGAGCCGTCTCCGCCCCCCACCCCACCCCCACCTCGCCACCTGAGTCCACGGCAGGTGACGCAGCCCTGCTGGCATCTCAGGCCAGACCCCCTGTTTGTACCCTGATTCCATCTCTCCTCCAAGATCATCAATCCCACCTCCCCCACCTCTTCTGGATTATTATTCAAAACAGCAATTATCTCTTCCATCTTAAGTATCTTATCTTGCCTCCTTTTGATGCTCAACTCTTCATCGAAATTCCTTTGAAAGGTCATCTATACACGATGTTTCCAATTCGCTTCTCTCCTCATGTCCTCTCCTAGCTACAGGCTTTAAGGCTTTCATCCTTATCGCTCCTAAACCGCATATCAAGAGCAGTATGACCTCTTCCATTTTGGCTCAGATTTTCATAGCATTCAAATTGCATGCTCTCCAAAACCACCTCACACTCCTCTCCCCTTTCTGTTTGTATAGCATGTATTGCCTTGTAACAAAAAATGTGTGTATGCACACACACACACACACACATATACAATTTATTTTGCTTTTTATTTGCCTCTTGTCTCACCTACTAGAATTTAAGCTCTATGAGGGCAGGAATCTCTGCTTTGTTCACTGACAACTGTTCAAGGGCTTTGAAGCGAACGGTGCACAGCAGGCACCTAATACAGGTTCATGGGCTAAAAGAGTACATGCAGAAGGTCTCCTCAAATATTTAGGAGAAAAGTTACACACTTACAGTTAGAAAATAAATACGCACTGGGGGTGTAATACACAGCATGGCGACCACAGTCACATTGCCATACGGTATACTTGATAGCTAGTTGCTGAGAGAGCACATGGTGAAAAGTTCTCACAAGGAAGAGACAGGTGTTTTTTTTTGATAACTGTGTGCGGTGATGAAAGTTAACCAAAATTACCGTGCTAATTGCTTTGCAGTCTGTGTATGGCAAGCCATCGTGCTGCACCCCTTAAACTCACACAGCGCCGTATGTCAATCATATCTCAATAAAACTGAAAAACAAAATACTTTATCATTAAAATTTTTTAACATTTTTTATTGAGTTATAGTCAGTTTACAATATTGTGTCAAATTCCAGGGTAGGGCACAATTTTTCAGTTACATATGAACATACATATATTCATTGTCACATGTTTTTCGCTGTGAGCCACCACAAGATCGTGTGTATCTTTCCCTGTGCTGTACAGTATAATCTTGTTTATCTGTTCTACAATTTGAAATCGGGGTGGGAAGGGACAGACTGGGATTTCAGAATTCTTTTTGTTCCCGGCTTCTCACAGTGGGGCTGTTCTTCGCGTGCCCACTGACTTTCGCTACCTGTTCACATAAGAGCACTTGTGACTTTGTTCTCTCTGGGGTTGTTCTCTGCCTCCTGTGGATACTGAGGGGCCCACAGCGGGCTGCAGCCTCCCTGGGAGCAGGGTGGAGAGGGGGCTTGCGTCGCACAGATCAGCAGGCGGCACTGTATTCTGTCTGCCGTCATTCTCACATCTCCCTCCTGCTCTTCCCGGGTCTGCTGACCAAGCTGAGGCTCTGTGGGTTGACGTCTCTAGAGAATCAATGTCTGGTCTACCCAAAGGACGAGGGAGAAAAGCCATCTGTCCACATGGGGTGGAAGAGAGAGGTCCCTGAACTGCCCAGGACGCTCGTGTGTCTCCTGTTCCACATGGTAACAGCGGACTCCTTGCTTAGTCCTTGCTTTGTGCACAGAAACGTTTCCTGGCCATGTGAATATGCGTTTTATGGGGATCCTGCCCGGTCAGTTCCTATCTCCAAATCTTAATTTAATCGACCTATTTCCTTTCTCAATAAATAATCTGCTTTTAATGAATTATAACTAATTTCTACTAAAGCATCTTAAGTGACTGTAGGCTATTTGCAACCTGCTAATGATCTAACGATGGGAATGAGTTTCATATCTCTATTGAAGTGCAGTGTCCTGATGAATAGCCCTTTGGCCCCAGCATATCCGCAGTAAAAGCTTTGCAGAGGACTTTCCCCGGTAGCGGTACCGCGAATATGGAGAGGAGGCTGTGAGGTCCGCGGCAAACCGAAGGGAGCTGGGTAACCATCTCCTGTCCAGCCCTGTGCATGGCTTGGTGGAATCTAGTATCTGATGTCTCCGACACTAAGGGCATTTTTCTCAGGACTCTTAAACTTTTCAAAATAGAAAAAGTTCCCGCCCCCCAAATAGTCAGAAACATCAACTCTTGCTGGGTTTTCAGGTTGCAGTCCGTAAGGACAGATATTTTACTCCTAGCAAACATCACAAGAATGCCGCAAACCTTTTTTCATGCAACTTTCTCAAAATTTCATTTGTGTAGAGGCTCAACAATGGCTTGAATTGTCATATTTAAAATGTATCACTAAGATTTTTTGAAAGCATGGTAACAAAAACATCTCTTGAAAAACAATCTCTGAATTAGGAAAACAGAAGCTGAAAACAGAGTCTCAAGTTCAAAAGTGTCTGAAGGCCGTGACGGAAGTGCGACGACCTCCCCGCGCAGGTGGAGAGAGGAACTCAGCCTTCCTCCCCGTCATCGAGAGCCTGAGTGCGGTCAGTGGGCCGCATACGCTCTAATCTCTGCCTGGGGCTGTGAGAAACGTCAATAGAAACTGTGCTGGATGATCAAGGGCAATGAGTTTATCAATGTGTTTACCCTTCCTGGGAATACACTGTCATCAAAAGTGTGCTCTAAGCCAAAGCCAGCACACTGTGCCAGATCCCCAGGCCCTCGGAGGTGTCTGTAGGTCTCATATCTTCATGAATTAACAAGCCTGGCTTTCCTTTTTCTGAGAGGCTTTGCGGTGACTCAAGCAGCACTGAGCTACCAGCTAGTGGCAGAGGAAACCCTTGATCTGCCTGCACCAAGGACTTGGTCTATTTCTATGGTCAGAAGGGAAACAGAACTGGGCACTTAAAGCTAGTTAAGATTTGACATCAAAACAAGCCTCTCAAAGAGGGAGAAATTGTTATGAATCTGAGCATGTCGTCTTTGTACTGGAACTCATGGGATGATTCTCAGGGTTCACCGTGTACAGTAAAGTATGAAGAAACATGTGATTCAACTGACCCACACCTCATGTGTTTTATTTTTGTCATTAAAGTGGAAACACATCTATGAAGGCAGTTCTTCTCCTAGAAACAGCAGTGCCAACTGCCTCCTGCTCTTCTCTCTGGAAGGCTGAAGGTTGGTGTTACGGTCTTTGACGGTCCACTGGTCACAGGATAGTCTTTGAACATTTTCTCCCAGTACAGGTCCAAAGCTTTAAGAAGTAACTGGCTTTTTCTCCCTTATATCATCCCTTGGGGGAAAAACTGTAGGGTGAAATTACTGACAATATTCATTTTTCAGTGTTTGCTCCAGTGGAAGCTTTTTCTGTACCATGCTGGGACCAAGACGTGTAGGTAAGCTGAGTAAACAGAAATAACCCATCCCATTCAAAACGTGGGAGACCCTTGAAAGGCCAGTGTGTTGCAAGATGTGTGTGGCAATTAAGGCGATTATGATCAACGCCAGTGTGGACCTTGAGTGTAGACCATTCTAAATCAAGGAGGTGCACTAAACAACCCAGCACCACCTTGACTCTCCCAAGGGAACACCAGAAAAGTACTGGTTGAAAGGCATTCCCAGGAATAGGAGTGATCACCCCCAGCTCTGCAGCATGTCAGCCCCAGAGCATGGGGTTCAGACTTAGAAGGATGTGTACCATATTTCAAGTCAGCCCCCCACCCAGTTACATCATTCAGTCGTCACTCTTCTGAGGTGAGTCACTGAGGCATGTAGCCATGCAGTAACTTACCGAGGGTCAAATATAGTCAAGAGATGGGCTGGAATCGGACCTCAGTGTCTTAGTCCACAATGCCATGTGATCTGTTTAGTTCTCTGACAAACATCACTTCTCGTTTGGACCTGACTGCTGAACTGACTGAGCCCAGAGCCAGACAGGCCAGTGACTTGCGCCTTCACTTTGTAATCAATGATCTGAATGTTTCTAATTTCGCAGGTCATCAGCATGAATAACTTTTTTCACTCTTTGTTTGGATGAGTACCACTGCTAGATTTAGTATATAATTTAACCTACATGAAAATTGGAAAGAATCCATTAAAAAGTGCTCTACACTTTGTAAGTACTAAGAACTTTGGAATCTAAATGACTGACCGTTCATTTGTCATTACTTGAAGACAAAACAGAATTTCCATAGCCTGTGTAATATTTTCTTAACTTTTGCCCCAGTAAAGGTTCTGTACAAAACCTGCCATTTTTTCTGTGAAGGAAAGACAAGGGGACATAATGAGTATCTTACTGGATTTCAAATCAGGCCCTAAAACTCTCTGGAGAGCCCTCCAAAATTACACAGCACCTGTTGCCCAGCTTTGACAGGGTTTAAACTATCAAAGCCACTACCTCGTTGACGTCTGGTAAATCTGACGTCTAGGGTCCTCGTTCGTCAGTACAGCTTCTGCTGAAAGCACCCTCTTCTGTTAATACCCGCTTTACCAGGCAAGCTTTCTAGCGAAGGTTAATGCAAAACTACCTTTTTCCTGTTGTAAGAGTGGGAGTTATTTCCATTTAAGTAGACTTTGCTGCTATTAGAAGACGTACAGGATAAAATGAGCAAGTGGGCATCACAACAGCAGGCTTAAAACCTTCATGCTTTGACTCAGCAATTGTACTTCTGGGAATTCAGAGAAAGAAAGATACACACACACACACAAAATTACTCACAAAATTCTTTTTTTTTTTTTTACAAAATTCTTCACTGTGTTTTGATGTAAACTAAGTAAAAACATGAAGGAAATGATTATAAATTAGGATATAATCACTCACGGTATATTAATAAGGCACTAAAATCATGTTTCTTTAAGAACCATTTAGCGATGAGAGGAAACGTTCGTAACGCAAGGTTAGGTAAAAACAGGACACACACACATGCAGCCTGATTCCAGCTCTAACTACAGTCCATCTACAGAGCAAACTGTCTGTCTTTGCCGTTCAACAGAAGTATACAACTATACGGATAGTAAGTAGGGGGCATAAAGTGACTTGGATCCTCTTTTTTTATACCTCTCTGAATTTTTATAGCATGTATTATTTTTATACTTATGAAAACCAAAATCTGAGTTTTTTAAACTGTTTCTCCAGCTTTACTGAGGTATAATTGACAATCCCCAGGCCCCAGGAACCACATTCTCCTCTCTGCTTCTGTGAGTCTGACTATTTCATATCTCACGTATAGATGGGACCATGCAGCATCTGCCTTTCTGAATATCTGAACATGCTTTAAGTGCACTCTACCTGATAATTACCTGTTTTTGCCATGTAGCTAGATCTCTGTACTGGGAAAGACGGCACAATGCCTGCATTTTTGTATGGCTTCCTCACTGATCAGTGTATGGGCCTGTCACTTGGACGACAAGGAGGGACCTGCATTTGCAGTGTGACTGGCAGCATGTCTTTTGCTTCAGATGAAGCGGGTGATAGAAATCCACCTCCCGTTCCTGCCGCTTCTCCCTCAGCCTCTGCTTCTTGAACTGTCAGACCTGGTGTGGGGCCAGGTCCGTTTTTAAGTTCAGACACTGTCTTTTCAATGCACCTGTGAATTTCACTTTGTAAACCAGAAATGTAGGTATAGATTCTGGATATAGTAAGAGAGTGTTACTCGTGGTCATCACCTGTTAGCATGCTGCTGGGTGAGACAGGCTGTGCACAGGCACTCTGGTGGGGTTTGGGGATGCACCACCAGAGCTTGAGAGATGGATAGGAAAGAAAAAGACAGCCTTGCGTAGACAGAAAGCACCAATACGTTACTATTATTAAACCTCCTTTAAATACTGAAGGCAAGTTTAGTAATTACTAAATCAAACACTGCTATTTTCAACCCATTATACCTTGGCAAAGCCCTGTTCCTTAGAGAGCTGAGATGGAATGAGGAGGGAAACATTAACTGTCTCACTTACTGACATGAACTGAGACAAACGCATTCATTCATTCTCCCTTCATCCATCTGCCCCTTCCTTCCTTAAAACGATGCTCTTTGGCACCTACTGTGCACCAGACCTTGCAGAGATACCTCTGAAGAAGACACCACCCTCTTCCCATGGACCTCATAGTTTATCGGAGTATAAAACACACAAGCAGTTGTGACAGGTGATAAACATTACATGAGAGACACTTACAATGGCCTGGGCCAAGTCCAGAAGGGAAAAAAAGCATTGACTTGTCCGGTATTATCTGAACTGGAATTTCCAGGACGAGGAGGAATTTGCTGAGCAGGGAAAGGGAAGAGGGAGCAAGCTCAGAGAGCTCGTGGAGCACGGGGCTCGGGCTCGGCAGTGTGGAGACACGGGGTCTGCTTTTGGAGTAGTGATGGCCGGGTGGGGCACGCACTGGGGGCCCTGGTAGGGTCGCGAGCGTGGAGGTGAGGATGGGAGAGGGACGAGGGCTCAGGCCCGACTTGCTAAGTGTGAGTGATACTGTTGCAAAGAGCATTCCACAGTTGTTGGATGCTACAGTTTTATTTTATCTGCATAGCCTGGAATAGCTAAATCTAACCCTCTATTAACAACTGTCTCCCTCCCACTTCCTTCTTCAGTAACTCGTACAGTCAACTACAACATACCGGCATCAGTCTGCAGTAAATCTGCTGTGTTTAACTTATAAGCACAGATTTGAATGTAAACTGAACCCAAACAAGAAGAGAAAGAAATGGCAGAAAAAAGCGGCTGCGGTTACAGTTACTCGGCGTGTTTGCGCACAGTCACGACAAGTGCTTGATGATAACACTGCTGCTCTGATTAATTTCAAGACTCAGTTATGTAAACCCGCACAATTAGCCAGTGACCCGTGAAAGGGTGCTCAGGTCCTCTTAGAGCTGCACAGCATAATCGAGGTCCTGCTGGTCCATGTTTCACAGGTGAGAGAACTGAGGCTCGGTGCTGACCATCGAGGAGCACACAGCTAGAGGTAGAGTGGCCCGAATTGGATCTGCATCTCCAGGGTCTTCCTGCTGCACCTCGGTGCACGGCTGGAAGGCAGCCATTTCCAAGATAAACAGCAGGTCAATATGGTTTCCCCTTGTACGGACTTATTACCAATAAACAGCCAAGGCTCCCGGTATGGGTGTTGACGGGCAAGCCCCCGGGGACCCAGCACCACATGCTGCCGGGTAAGTTGTCCTTTGCACCTAAAGCAGCGCTGCTTCTGCTGCGGGTGCGAAGAACTAGGCTCAAATGCAATAGCTAGTCCCTCCCTCCTTCCCACCGGCGGCCGCTGCCCCACCGGGGCCGCAGCTAAGCTATAAATACTCCAAAGGGCAGAGCCCATGGCAGCTTCTGAAACGCTCTTTTCTGTGGATGACCACGAAGAGAACGATCATCCTGTTAGTTATCAAAACGGTCCCCATGCTGCTGAGAAACCCTGAGGAATATTACATAATCTCTAAATTTAAACTTTTTCTCCATTCCGAAGGTTCCCCGCCACCCCATCTAGACCCACTTCTTTTCTTCCTTTCTCTTTTTCTCCTGTGTATATGTGTGTGTGTGTGTGTGTGTGTGTGTGTGAAGCTTTTCAAATGCAACATCTCTGTGGTACTGTCCTGGGCACCTGCCTCCCTGCATTTTCTCCTGTTTCACATGCTTAGTGCTGCTCTTTATGACAATATTGCAATTTTTGCCCCTTACAAGTGCTTAAACAAAGGAGTTCAGCTGAAAAAGAGAACTAGTTGACTGATGTAAGTGAAAGCAAATCAATTAGGTGATTCCACGGGCAACCAGAACACTCGGAGGGCCCAAGCACGGTACGCAGACGTCACAGCACCTCGAATGGAGAAGTCACAGCTGGCAAGCTGCCTCTCTGAGATCCAGGACCAGGGACACTACCCATCATCCAAATAATTACGTATGAGCTTGTTCCCAGGCAAACACTGAACAGAACTACGCCTTAGAAGTCAGAAAAGTCAAGCATTTCCTCAACGGCGGGTTCTGCGTGCCATCTAGTTAAGCTGTGGGAGAATTTGTCTCCTTTGTACTCGTGTCTCCAGTATTACCTTCTTTCTCAAGAATTCAAGGGTTAATTGTAGGAAAGCAAGTCACTGAGAAGGAAAGCCCATTCTCTGCTAAGGCTTCTTTCTGGGACAGAGCCCCGGAAGCATACAGCCCAGCTCTGAGGAATAAACCACCAGCTTGAATGTAGCTGCACAGAATTTTAATTTCCCCTTAAGCTAACTGACCACTTCATGGGTCTAGGTTTGGGTTTTGATTGTGAAAGGAAATAAAGAAAAAAAAGGAAAATTTTTAATTATTTCAAAGACAAAATAATAAATTATAATTACTCTAGATAACTAAATTGGATAGAATTCAGCTTGGTTATTGGAGCAGGGGTGGGGGAGAAGACAGAATTTAAGAATTTCATGGTGTCATGTATTTTACATTATTTGACCTGATGACTTGACAATGGCTGAAAAGAGAAAAATTCACATCACTTTCCAGGTCTGGACATGAGACACATTTCTCACTGAGGAGACGGAGACCATGAGTTCCGAGTCAACCTGAGCTATGGTAATTCTTAAGAAAAGGAAGCTGTGTGCCTTGTGAAATGCTTCCTTCTTAAAACCAAACCTCTCAAAATTCAAATACTGGAACTCTCCTAATGAGTTTGTGCATTAAAGCTGTTACATGGACCAGGGTGCCCATAGTGCAACCTCCTCCAGCCCCCACCTTTTTCAGCAGGTTAGAGGAAGGAGGACAGAGAGTCCAAGGCCACCAGAAGTCCCAGCCCTGTCCCTTTCTGCCTGCAGTCCTGTCCTCCAGAGATAAACACAGCTACGACTCTCTGCAGGACAAAAGTCTTGGCTCACAAATGTAGACGCTTAAATTTTTCTGATTTATGTCACTCATTTGGTTATATTTTCCCCTTTGGGCACAATGTCATATTTCCGACAGGGAACTGTAAAACATACAAAATAGGACCGAAGCACCAAAGGACTTGTGGTTTTACTTCTCGCCCATCGTTGGCAATCTGTTCACCTGACATCACACACTCACAGAGGCTCTTCCAGAGCCTAGATGCAACAAGCTAAGAAACACTGCACTTCAAGCCAAATGCACAGGCTGAGGAGGAGGAGGAAGGGATAAGCAGGCACCAGCCTCCTGCCTGCTGGGAAGAGGAGTCCCTCAGCCATGGGCAAAGCCTCTCCATCCCGCATCACAGCATCCACGACTTGACAATGCCACGCACTCTGCTCTTGCTGCACTGGAAATCGTTTAGTTTGTCATCTAAGAGTTGAGAGAATCTGTAAAGCACGAAAATTAGAATCTGAACTATGAGGTTCAGCATAAAACAGGACGTTCCTCATGATTAAAAGATGAAAGATGTTATTAGACCTCTTCCCTACAGGTCTTTAAAAACTGGAGAGCGGTCGCCCCTTCCAGTGTTCTCAGCTCACTCTTGCAGCTGGTCTAGCCAGCCTCTCCAGTCCGTCACTTACGGTGCTTGACCGTTGGATAGGTTGATTTGTTTGGTTATTTATGGTCAGTGATTTTTTTTTCAATAAAGTTTCAGTCTCTTTTCTAATGAAAACAGATGTTTATTGAATCTGTAAGATAAAAAATGGACACCTGCACCCCGATGTTCACAGCAGCACTATTTACAATAGCCAAGACATGGAAACAGCTTAAATGTCCATCAACAGATGACTGGATAAAGAAGAGGTGGTATATTTATACAATGGAATACTATTCAGCCACAAAAACGACAAAATAACGCCATTTGCAGCAACATGGATGTCCCTGGAGAATGTCATTTTAAGTGAAGTAAGCCAGAAAGAGAAAGAAAAATACTATATGAGATCGCTCACATGTGGAATCTAAAACAAAACAAAACAAAACAGAAATACAAAACAGAAACAGACTCATAGACATAGAATACAAACTTGTGGTTGCCAGGGGGGTGGGGGGTGGGAAGGGGCAGACTGGGATTCCAAAATGTAGAATAGATAAACAAGATTATACCGTATAGCCCAGGGAAATATATACAAGATCCTGCGGTAGCTCACGGAGAAAAAAAATGTGACAATGAATGTATGTATGTTCTTGTATAACTGCTCTACACTGGAATTTGACACAACATTGTAAAATGCCTAAAACTCGATAAAAAAATGTTAAAAAATAAAATAAAAAATGAAGCAGATGTGAATTGATTTTCTTAGATCCCTACTTCTCACATTTACGGGGACACATGCTGAAAAATAGATGTCTGACCTTAGAGATGCCTAGAACCTGCTTTAAAGATAAGCATGAGTATGTTCAAGGCTGGGACCTACTCAACCATTCTGCCCTTGACTCCAATAAAGAGCTCGCGTTATGTTCGAAGGCCGCGTCCCATCGTGTTGCACGCAGCCTGGCTCCTCCTGCTGCGGCACGGTCGTCTCTCGGCCGCAGCACCTGCTGCTGAGCGCGGGGCCGCACGCGGAGGGCGGCCGGCCGCGGGGACGCCGGAAGGGCTGGGCCTCTTCCCGTGCGCGGTGCCGGCCCTGCCTCTCCGTCACAGTGCCCGCATCCCCTCTCCCTGAAGTCCCCCACTCTGAGACAGTAACAGCAAAGACCTTCGCTGAAGGTGTTTGAAGTTCTTGATCCGAACCAAAGAGAAAAATTATTTCAAGCCTGTTTTAAAGATATGAAGAATAGCCATCTTCCTCTAGAACTGGATTGTCCAACGCAGTCCCCACGAGGGGGCTACTCGCAATTAAAATTACAAACTCAGGTTCTCAGTCACAGCCGCCACATTTCCAGTTCTCAGCGGCCCACGTGTGGGTCAGCGCGGCAGCAGAGCACGTCCGTCCCTGGAGCAGCTCTGCCAGGAGAAGTGCTCCTCTAGAACAGACAGCACTTCGTAATGGGATGTTATTCGTCCTGTTAGAAACTCGTTTGCACTTCATTGTGCTGATTACATGCTACTCACGCTGCTTCAGAAAGTCCCCTTCATCCTCCTCCCCAACTCCGGGCTGCACTTCCGCGGTTTAGGAGGGCTCCCAGGGACAGCCTGGCTCTTCCTGGGGAATTTCAATCCTTTATTTTGGAGCACGTGAGGAATGCATACCCCAGACTCCTAGAACTCATAGTCAAGCCACTTTGCAGAACATAAGCGGCAGAACACAACCAGTGTCGCTTCAGATCACATTTCATGCTCGGGCGGTGACTCGGGTTACAGCGTTCTCCTGTTGTTCACATTTCCAAAGCATCAGCTTTATTTCACAGCTTACCTAACCAATAAAATAAACCCAAGATAGTATCTACACTACCAACTGAGGCTAGCTGTTTTTCTAAACCTAAGTAAGTGGTAATGTCTTTGTTTCACAAATAGATCTGCTTCCAATAATGAAACCATGCAAGTCACTCCTCGAGACTCCTAAAGCGAACCACCCTGCCAGCGTGGTCTCACGCTGCACCTCCTGCAGACAAAGTTCACATGAATGGAAAGATATACATAGATGGCCCTGTTCTTAAGGACTTCACAAGGGGCATGCACCTCGGTGGGCACACATATAGTTAAAGGAGTTTATTTCAAAATCTAGACTATTGAAATCTGTTCCAGGTTCTTAAACAGCGCACAAAACATCTTAAGTCAAAGTATGTATGGGTTGCAACTAACTGAATAGTTGCTAAAATAATGCGATTGTTTTAAAGAGCTAGACATGCTCTTTAGATGAGGATATTCATAATCAATCAGCCAGCAAAGCAGCCATCGAAGCCCCTCCCCTCCCGCCCAAACTGGGCTGAATGCTCCCGGGGGAAGGGGCACTACAAAACGGAGCTGAAACACAGGAGCGAATAATCCTGCTAGGAAAATTAAATTTGAAAAAATTCTATGGTAATTTTGGTGCCAGTGATTTTAAATATATTCTGTTCAGGAGAACGAGAATCTATGTATCCTGAAATATGAGGACTGGCTTCAAGGACAAAGTGGGATGTCAGGGAGCTTTTTAAAGGAAGAAGGAATTGGGATGGCTGGCGGGAGGGAGCGGGAGTGGGTTAATTTAAAAGATGGACGCAGGGATGAGTGGACGTGTTCCGTGAAGAAGAGAGGGGAGGGGCGGATCTCGCTGAAGCTAAGCCCCTGTGCCGGGGAGGACGGGAAATCATGTTAGCCGTGAGCGAGGCCTAGTACTAACGGTCCCAACTGTTTGGACGGTGGAAGTGCATTTAACGTATTTGATTCAGGGCAGATCAGGGACCACCCTTTCCATATAGAACTTCTTTTTTCTGTTGTTCTGTTTTGTATTTGACGTACAAGTTTTTCCCCCAAAACATGGATTGTACGCCAAAATCTAAATCTAAGGAGATTTCATAGAAAAATCTGGCTTTCCCAATTATTTTGAAAAGTTGGAAGATGTAAAAACCCTAGGCCAGAATCCATCATGGCAACGGTTGTCTAGAGCTGAATGAAGCAGACAGCTCTCTTGAAGTGGGGATCTCCTGGGCTCCACTCCTGTGTCTAGTTGGGGCTGTGCTGTTGTTGTTGGTTTCTGTATTGGAGGGTGAAAAGGGAAGCAAATCTTTGCCATGACTCAGTCTTTACCAAATCAGGGCAATGACACCTAGACCAGGAGGCCCCTGAGATTTCAAGGAAAATGGAACCAAGCGTAACTCTCTGTGGTCTCGAGGGACATTAGAGACTTAACACGCAGAGTTCTCACTCGCTGTTCCACACACACTTGTACTACCTGGCCCACAGGTCCAGGGGCGTGTCGCTCCTGTTGAGGAGCCCTGATGAGAAGAGGGGCACAATGAACGTGTCGTTGTGTCACAGAGACTGATCCCATCAGCAATGAGCTAGGTACGTTAGAGATGGCAGAAGACACAGCTGAGGAGGCCAGCCAAGAGGCTATTGCAATAGTTCAGTCCTGGTGTGGTGAAGATCTGAATTGGAGGAAAGGTAATGGAACAGGAAAGGGAAAGGGTCGATTTGGTATAAATGACAGATTAGCTATTAGAGGGAAAAGTCAGGTAAGAGACAAAAATCATTCCAGCAAAAATACTGTAGGAATTTGCTTTTCCATTAAGGGTTAAGCCCCCCCCCCACACACACACAATGCACTTTTCTCCCTTTTCTAGAAAGTCCCACCTTGCTGACTGTACTGCCCTGCCCAGAGATGGACACCAAACTTGTTTGTAGAATTGAGTGACAATGAAAAGAACACAGATCGTATAAATAGGGACTCAGTGCAAGTTCTGCCCAGCCTCTCCTCCACAGTTAGACCGCGTGGCCATGAGACACCCACGGTGCCACTCAACCCGGTGGCATGTGGTTCATACCTCGACGTGCCCGAGATGACCTCTAGGTCTGGCTCTCTTTATTTTCAATTGAAGTACAGTTGATTGACAATGTTGTGTTAGTTTCTGGTGTACAGCATGGTGATTCGGTTATACATACATATATTCTTTTTCATTATAGGTTATTACAAGATCTTGAATATAGTTCCCTGCGCTCTACAGTAGGACCTTGTTGATTTTATATATAGTAGTTTGTATCTGCTAATTCCAAACTCCTAATTTATCCCTCCCCTCTTTCCCCTTTGGTGACCATGAGTTTTCTTACTATGTCTGTGAGTCTGTTCCTGTTTTGTGAGTAAGTTCATTTGTATCATTTTTTTAGATTCCACATTTATATGTGATAACATATGACATTTGTCTTTCTCTGTCTGACTTACTTCACTTACTATGATCATCTCTAGGTCCATCCATGTTGCTCCAAATGGGATTATTTCATTCTTTTTACTTATTCCATTACTACTCAGTCACACAGCTTCTTTATCCAACCGTCTGTCAATGGACATTTAGGCCGCTTCCAAGTCTTGGCTGTTGTAAATAGTGCTGCTATGAACACTGGGGTGCATGTATCTTTTCGAATTAGACTTTTCCCCAGATATATAATTGCTGGATCATATGGTAAGTCTATTTTTAGTTTTTTTAAGGAAACTCCGTACTATTTTCCACAGTGGTTGCACCAAATTACATTCCTATCAACAGAGTATTTGGGTTCCCTTTTTTCCGCACCCTCTTCAGCTAGGTCTCTTTAAGTTGAAAATTTTTAATCTCTTTTGTGCTCTTTCCTTCTTTAAATAATGATTCCTACTTTTGCAGAAGTGAACAAAATGAAGTTTTTACATTTCAAAGATATTAGCTCTTTTGAGAAAAATCAAAATGGTATCAAATGTTACTCTTTTTCTTTTCTTTTTCTTTTTTTTTTTTTACATTTTGAATCAGAGATCAAATGACTCTGGAGACTCTTGGGCAGTGACTACGAGCTCAGCAATTCCACTCTTAGTCAAGGCTCAAGAGAAATGTGCACATATGTTCACCAAAAGGCAGGCACTGCATAACAATGACCACAGTAGCACCTTCTACAGCAGCCCAGCTCGGAAAGAAGTTCCCAAACATCCAACAATAACTGAACGACACAGTAAATTTGTAAGATGGAATACTACACAGCAAGAGTAAATGAACCACAACAGCACCCGATGGGGATGAATCTCCTCATTTTGATGTAGAATGAAAGAAGTCAGACAAAAATGAAGATACATCGTATGATTCCATTTATGTGCTGTTACAAGGCAGGCAGAACTAAGTAACGAGTGTGAGCTGTCATGCCAGCAGTCACCCTGGGAGGACTGTTGGCCGGAGGGGCATGAAAGGGGCTGCTGGGTCCTGCTGCTTCACTGGGATGCTGGTGACACGGCTGGGCTCGTTGGGTGAGTCTGCCTTGGGCTGGACTTCATTGTGCATGCTTGTGCATGTATGTTACACTTCATACACTCACACAATACATGCTTACTGAGACACAACCACAGAAGGTGTAAATCCAGCATTTCTAGTTTCAAAGTTCTGAATATTGGTGGATTTACTTACCAAAAATGGGAATTTTAAAAGAAAAAAGAGTCTATTGAATACTAAGGATTAATACACTTACAGGTCCCACTTTTTTATTTCTCTATATTTAAATCTCTGTAGGTCAACTCTCCAAATCTAAGTTGTAAAAAAAAAAAATTATCTACGATACACTTGAAATAAAATGTTTTAAAATATACTTGAGTAAAACAAAATGTGTAATCAATATTTAAAAATACAGAAATCTTTTCATGTTGAACAAGTTCTTGGCCCTGAGGTCTGCCCCTCAGAAGGACCCAGAAGGACAGATCGGACCACTGACAGCTTCTGGAGGGCTACGCGGGACCCGGAGACGGAGGGCCCGGGAGAGGCAGGTGGACCCTCGAGAGGACGAGGAGGAAAGAAGCAGCTGATGAGCAGCTGAAGAGAGCCTTGTGAGTCTTGCCCCTTCCACTTCTAGCAGAATGGCAGCTGCTTCTGCTTTTGAGAAAAGAGGAGAAAGAAAGGAGAGGGCTGAGAGCCAGTTTCAGTGAAGTACAATTCTCTGATGAGACCCACAGACGGACAGGACAAGACTCAGGAGAGCAGCAGTGAGCCGCCGGTGCTGGGGGTGACGGCTGACAGCCCCCAGAAGCCGGAGGTCCCCGGAGCCAGGCGGGACAAGCACCCTTCAGACCAGTAGCAACACTCAGGCTGATGTGTGCCATCTGTCCCCCTGCACATGCTTGTGTGTCCACTTCAGTGTGAAAGGAAATGAAAGGACAGAGAAGTTGAAAACCCCAGCATCGTATTTTCCAGCGCACCTCCAGTGCCACAGTGTCAGTGGTCCTCAGTGCACCTGAGGGAGAGAGGCTGAGACAGTGACCCATGCGGAGGTGCTGGCAGGGGGCATGGGGGCCTCCGACCCAGCCCTGGAGAGGGAGCCCTTCACTGAGCTGAGAGTGTCAGGTGCTGAGACGGGGCCCCGGTGACAGGAACATCTCTCAATAAGCAAAGGGAAGACGTCTCTCTGTCACACACGGCATCGCAACCTGAAGCCTTAATAACAGTCTATGATCGAAACAGTGGCCCCCAAAGAAAACCTTTTCCACAGACTTCCATGATGACCACACGCTTAAGTTTTCACACTTCTCCCCCTAAGAGCTGAAATGAACTCCAGGGTTTGAAATGAGCAATTATTTGAGTGTGCAGATCAAACTCAACTCTGAGATAATTACAAAAGAAAGAAACAGATATTCTGCCAAGATGGTACTGATCCAGAATAATTTAGAATTTTTGTTATAAAGAAAGAGTTCACCATATAAAATGGTCTAAAAAGTGATATTTTTCTAATTTAATAAATCATATAGGATGTGAACTTTCCTGTAAGACTTCCCCAATTTTTTGCTAGCTTAAAAATCAAATGTTAGCTAACTTAAGTGAAAAGGAACGAATGATTTATAAATACATTACCCTTAATTATGCATAATTTGGTAAATTAAGGACATGTGCTTAGTGGTGTACATATTTAATTAAACAAAAAAAAGGTTTTAATATTATTTTTTATCGACGAGGACGACATAAACAGCAGCTAACCCTTCCTGAGTACGCCTTGCATGCCAGGCACACTTTAAATTTGGTAGCTCGTGAAATGCGCGCACGAATCTTTTGAGAGAGCCGGTGTTATCACCCCCGTTCTGACAGCAGAGCCCTGACAGCAAGTATCCTGTCCTCTGAGTAACCCGTCTCGGTGGAATCCTATTTCAGTGAGGGCTCAAAGGTACTTAAACAGCACTTCTAGCTTTTCCCTCCTACAAGTCCTCTCTCGTCGACGAATTGGACCCTCCTGGGACAGAGATGGGGTCAACATCTCTACTTCCTTTTCAGAGAAGATGGACCAGTTTCAATTTAGAGAGCTGTGTGAGGAGTGGAATTGGAGCCTCCACAATCTTGTCACAACACAAAAAAATACACACACGGCAACACTTAGCGGTTTCACTCTCCGCTGCGGGCAGAGCAGGGACCGAGTTCTAACCCCGCAGGCCGGGGCGCTGCCTCACTCTTACCCCAGGGTGGCCCCTTGGCGCCTGTCCCTGGTCTCACTCCTCTGCTCTCCTCCCGAGCTTGCCTCCACGGTTCCTTCCTCTCTTTCCCGTAGATTCAGCTTATCTTCCGGCGTGACTCCTCCGCTGCCAGTATTAATTCTCTCTCATTTTTAAAAAAAATTTAAAAGTAAGCAACAATGAACAAAAGAATCACCTGCCTCAACCCTGCATTCCTACCTGGAACCTCTGCCATCACCTCCCCCAGCACCGTGCCCAGCATGGCCGACTGTCAACAATACTTGCTGGAAAAACAAGATGAGCTGAATGCAGGCCTCACTGAGAAGAGAAATCAGTAACCGACAGTGAGCTTTCATCAGTCGCCCGGCCTTTGCTTCGGCGGGGCTTAGCATCCGTTCTTAGCTACCATGTTTTAGAAATATCCAAGGTCCTCTTTGGCAGTCATTGTAACTAATGTATTTCTAGAGCATCCAATGAAGAACTTCATTTTTATCGGTTACACCTTTTTTTTTTTCCTGGAAGGCTCTCTGAATATTTCCCGGAGAGTGTGCTCTGGAGGACGAGGAGGAAGAGAAGGAGTCTTGGCAACGTGAGAGTCAGCCCCTTCAAGATGACCCATTACTGGAGGGCAAGAACAGAATGAACTCTGAGACCTGCAGATGGTTACGTCCATTGGTTTCAATGGCTTCCTCACCCATCATACCTTTTCACCTAACTTACTAACAGCTAGTAAACTGTCCAGCTGAGCCAAATGTCAGCAAATGAAGAATGGGTGAGACAACAATTTCAAAAAAGCATCCTTTGGACCAGGGAGCCATACACAGAGACCTGCTTTGGAACTGGCCCCACTCCTTCGTATCCATGTTAGGACACAAAGTAATGCAGGCTTCAAGGAGTCACTGATCCAGCCTCCCTCCTCCTGTCTTTCCAGTGATAGAAATCTTTGCGCCCCACTCCCCTGCAAAAGCCTCCGCCTAGAGAGCTTGCCCCAGCACTGGACGCTCCCCTGAGTGATGCCAGACTCTGTATTAGGCATGCACGGACAGCCACTGCTTCTTAGTGCAAATAACACCGTCACGTGCGCCCTCTGCACTAGGGATTATGAACACTCTGTCCGAATTGTTCTTTCACTGCAAGGTTGGGTCTTCGCTGCTCTATAATTTTCTGTGAAGTGTCTGTGCCCCTCCTCATTTTTAGCTTTGGGTTGTTAGTTATTCAGCTTTTTGGGGGGGTGTATTTTTATATTTTATCTCTTCAATTATATAATAATCTCTTAAAGGGCTTGAGAAAACCTGCTATTTTTCTGAGATTTCTCTTTACTTAATTGAATGCCTTCATCAGAGTCGGTGCTCAAAATAGAACTTGACTGGATAATAATGGACAGTTGGAGTCATCACCTTCAAGGTACATTTTAAGGTCTCTATCTCGGCAGAGGTTAAGAAACCTGGAAGGAATTTCAGGAATTCTCTTGTTTATCTTCTTCTTCTCCCCTCTCCTTCTTTCCCTCCCTACCCATTCACCTCCCAACTTTCCTTTGACTTCATAGAACTCCTTCCAAACTTTCTTCTGGCAGATTCTCTGGATATCTGTCCCGGAGTTGACATGAGAGCCTCGTCTTAAAGATCACTGGACGTAAAGTTCTGCCGCGGAAGCCCCGCTCCAGGACTAAAGGGTCCCGTCTTTCTCAGAAACATCTAGCTTTTTCTTTCCTTCCGTGCTGAAGGCTGTTTACAACCGGAAGGCAGGGGAGACGCCAAGGGCATTGTTTTAAACTATTTTAGGAGCGCAAATGGTTTACACTTTAGCTAAAATCATTCAGCAGGCTTTCTCATTTCTTCACCCAACTGCCACTTTAAACTCTTCATTTCTAATTAAAGAAAGTAATCGATTTGTTGGATCACACCAGATTTATCCACAGTAAAAGGAGAAACCGCAATTCATTTACTATCAGGCAACAAAAATTATCGAGACCTATAGACTTGATCTACTCCAGTTACTATTAAAGGGCAGCCTTTGTGGTAACACAGCACGTACAGGCTTTTACACTGTTTTTGGAAGCAAGAATATTGTGTCAAATATACTATCACCCCACATAATACCACTTATTCCAACTCTCATGCACCTAGCACCTTGCTCATGTGAGAAAAAGAAAAAAAGGATATGGTCTTTATTTGAAATGCACATACTTACAGAAAGCCTTAGACCAATAGCTAAACTGAGGAGATACTTTCTTTATAGGTAAATCCCTTCATTTCCAATCTGTAAGGGATGGGCAGGTGAATATTTAGAAATTTTAGACTGTTCTCTCTGAAGGAAGGAAAAAGAAAAAAAAAATCTTCGACTCCCAAAACAGTTCCCTACTCACCCCAGGTGTGTCCAATATACACCCCGGTTCTAAAATAAGTGTGTAATTACACATATTTCCAGTGTACAATTTGATGAGTTTTGATAGATGTACACACCAGTGAAACCACTACCATCATCAAGACAGCGACCATTTCCATCAGGAACCATGTCACAATAAAGGTGTTAAAAAAGATACAGATTTGTAAGGTTTAGTCACATCCAGAGAGAAATTCACTTTATAAGCAATGTGTATGGAACCACAGGGTGTTTAATCTGCATTTGGGGCGTGTGAACCTGGAAGGCTCTTTTGGGATCAAGTTTCATCTTTGAAATCACAAAATCAAATTGTGTTAAAAATTTGGGGAAAAAAATAAAATAAGTGTGTAATTGTATTGTGTGTGATTTGTTTGCAGTAAAGGCAAACTTTTGACCATGTTGAAAGAAAATCTAGGAGAAAAATAAAAGATTTGTATCCAATCTCTTCTTTGAGGAAGCTCCCCGCCTCCTAAAACAGTAGCCATGGGGCAAGACCCACACAGCAGGACTGGCATCTGGGAGGCACCCGAGGCGGGTGTGACCGGATGCCCTGCTCCGCCACTCAGCCAGCCCATCTCCTTCACCTTGACTCTGAGGCTGTGAAAAGGAGTCACCCAGGAATCTGAAGCTGATGTTACGGTGTAATGGGATCCACGGCAAACTTCAGCTGGGGCTTTACTCTGCTGTTCTTTGAAAACTCAACTACCTGGCGACACTCCTGCCCTGGGCTTGCCCTCGCTCCACCACTCACCTGCGGCGGCTGCCGAGAGCTGTGCTGTCACCGGCCTGCACCGCTTGTTCTCAGTGGAAGGAAAAGAGTTACCTTCACAGGTGGAGAAAGGCTGAAGCTACTGGTTCAGATGCAATCTTTGGAGGATCTGCACATTTCATTATTCCTATTCATTATTCATAAAACACTCATCCGATACTTCTAGCATACCTACTGTGTACCAAGAACTTTGTCAAATACAGAGGTTTATAACACAGGGGCTAGAGAGTGTGAGGTTTAGACTAGTGTTTCTGAAGTTGTGCAGCATAATTAATTTGCATAATCAATCTAGGACATTAACACCATCATAAAAAAGAATACATTCTAGTCCATATATATAAAGAGATACACTCTGTTCCATGTATATATGTTACATATGTACATATGGTTTGCATGACACAAAATGTGACCATTGTTTCATGAAATTTCTGTTTCAACTCTGCACGCATACACATCGAGATATGTGTAGATACACATGTGTAGCTAATACATCTGCATTTACCATGGCTCTCTGTACTAGTTCACAATGTAATAAATATATTTCTTACTATGCGTGTTGTAAAATTTAAAAAAAAAGAGAGAAAAAAACTATCATAGATTCCCTGCCACTAGGGTCCAAATACCAGTTTCCCCACCTACTAGCCTGGAGCCTTCAAAGTTCTCTGCGCCCCGTATTCTGCACCTGCTAATTGGGGCCGGGGCTGTGAGAATCACATGAGGGGAATCACCTGCAATGCTCACCGCAGTGCGTACATATCTAAGCTCTTTTCATCAAAGGCATGAGAGAATTTCACCAACCTTCTTCAACTGGTACGAGAGCCTGCCAGGACTGGATTACAGAAGTATTGCCCCGATTACAGATGAAGAAACTACAGCTCAGAGGCTGTAATTTCCTCGAAGTCAGACAGCTAATGAAGGGCAGCGAGGAAGCAGAAACCAGGTCTGTGACTTCCCTTTGCACGGCACTGCCTCTGCCACCATGAAGGTGGGGCAGCCACCATGCTGGGAGGTGTGAGCACCGAATGGATAGACAACTGCAGGGAACATGATTTTGACTGTCTTTTCCTCTGCCTTCCTTTTGGTCCTTTCACAGGTTTTACATGAAGGCAGCATTTGCATGCGAATGTACTGACCTTTCCTTTCTTTACTTTCAGAAAGTGCATACTGGCTGTGTCATCTGTATAAACATATGCAAATAGCTTCTTGTAATCTCAGAAATATTCTTGAGCACATCCAACTAATTTTGAAAGAAGGCAAAGAAATGTCCGCTCCAAATAGATCCAGGAGTCTAACGTTTGCCCGCTTTCTCCGCCAGAAGTTGGGCGAACTGATGTGGGCAGCCGATCTAGGCAGCTCCCACTTGGGACAAAATTTCAATGTATAGAAGGTATTGATATATTTTAACACTGTGGGGAAAATATTTTTTCTCTAATCAGTTGTTATAAACAGTCTTTTATGTTCTTTTCAAATTCAATAATTGAAGAAACTTACAAATTGATTTTAGAGAAAAAACTCTATCTGGAAGGAAAATTCTCCCCAAACATGTACGAGGCTGAGCTTCTGAGCCTCAGGCCTCTGGCGCTGTTGCGGGCTCCCTCCCTTTCTAAGCAGTCGTGACTGCGGAGGCTCCAGCAGCAGTAACTTTGCCGCATCTCCCAGAAGGTCAAAATACCTCTCATGGATTTTCATCTCCATTATCTGTGCTTAAATATTCAGACAAAATTAAGTGCAACACGGTTCTCCCCATCCATCTCTTCTTTTTAATTGATGACAGTTACTGAGGGGAGCAAACATCATCCATTATGTATCAAAACTCCTAATTCAAGACTTTGACGACTTTGGTGAGTAAGCAGTTCTGTTTCCCTGTGCCCTGGGGTGTTGGCTTATCATCCAGCGATCTCCAGGGTCCGCCGCCACAGGAACCTGTCATCTGCTTAGTCACAGACCCGGATGCCCCAGCACATGGTCCCCATCCACGAACCATCCTCTCACCCTAACCCATCACACCAGCCACCGAACTCCACCCCACGGGGAGCACGCTCGTCTCCCACGGAAGTGAACTTGTCGAGTCGGACGGGAGCCGTGTGTGCGGGCCGGGGCCGACTCCCAGGCCGCGGGCGCTGAAGCCTGCCCGTCCACGCTCCTGTGCAGGACGAAGCGCGCGCTCCGGCCCCCGGACTGCGGCACGGCAGTTCCCACCAGAGCAGTTTCATGAGCTGTACTTTGACCCCAGCATTTTCCCTTCATGGTAGATTAAAAAAAAAAAAAAAAAAAAAAAAAAACCCTTGCCTATCCCATCACCTCCTTTTCCATAAATCTGTGGCTGCCTTCCGATGACCAATCCCGTTTTTATGACTGTGCACTTGGAGAAACGGAAGGAGCAAGGCACACGGGCACTTCTTGCTCAGGAAACATGCGTCGCTCCCCTTCGTTCCCACCGCCACCTCTCAGATGGGTCCAGACCTTCTCGTCTTCCAAGCACCAGCCCGGCCACTGAGTCACTTCTCATCCACGGACTTAACCCCGCCCCAGGCAGGACCAAGCCTGACTGCTGATCAGGCGTGTGCAGCCATCCCTACCAATCTTCAGGGGCATCATTTCAGGTCACACCCACCACCGGGCACACCTGTTTGGGTAACAGGTCACCTGCCTTTTTCCTGGGTCCTGGCCTCTTCCTCATTCCTCTTCCTCCTCCTCCTGAGAACATCCCGGATGTGCCAGTCCCACCGTATCCCTGAGGTTTCCCACTCCTGACCGTCGCTGCCAAGCTCCCTGAAGCTAATGGTCTGACCCCCAAGCTTCTCACAAGCAGTTCTAACGCAGAGGCTAAGAACATCACCCTAGAGTCGGGTACGTCTGGATCTGAAGGTTCGCTTTAGCTGTTAATTAAGTGACTTTGGACGAGCCTTTAACTTATCTCTTTGTAAAACGGGCAAATAACAGAGCTTACATGGTGGGGTTATGAGACTGAAAGATCACGTATGCAAAGCAGAGTGCCCGGCACACGTTGAAGCCACATCATGGGTCCCTGCCCCGTGCTCTGCCCGCCTGCGAGGGTGTCCAGCTGCTTGAACGTGCCTATGGCCCGAGCGATGACATGGCGGAGCCACACCCCTTGGGCTGGGCACTTCACCCCCTGGATGAAACCGCTCTGCCGTGCTCTGCCAGGGCAGAGACAGGACCGTCTTCTACCCGGAAGGACTTTGGAGAAGACTTGCTCAAGGCCAAGCACGGGCAGCACCCGTCCTGCAGCTGACATCAGGAGATGTTGGAAAACTTCCATGAACACCCTTTTGAAAAGCATACTGAGTGTGTGTGTGACTTACTTAACTCGGCCACGTTTGGGGGAAGCTGAAGTGAGGCATCTGATGTGGCTGATGTGGTCCAAGTTTCAAGGCGAGAGGACTCTTATCTAGAAAGACAAAAGGATCTGGATCTTGCAGGAAAGGATACGATGAAAAAGGAATGATTTCCCATTACAGACGCAATTAGGCAATGTGTGCTCCACTTTGTAGCAACGTGACCATACAAGTGTTTCTACTTTGTTCACAGAACTTAGAGCCGGCCTGACAGAGCGTGCTTCCAACCAGAAGGACCTTGGCAAAAAAAGATCTTAAACAGAAAAAATTAAAACCCTTCAGTTTTTGCTTGTTTGTTTTGTTTTGTTTTGTTTTTGAGGATCTCCAGAGAAGCACTTCTCAAGTTTAATGTGCACACAAAGCACCTGGGGATTCAAATGTGAATTCCGATACTAATCCATTAGATTTAAGGTCCAAGAGTCTGCGTTTGTGATATGCGGGTGAGGACTGAGCTCTGAGGATCAAGGTGCAGGGCGCTGACAGTGGCAACGGAAGTGAACTACAGGGCAGCTGGCCACATCCAGATGGCCGCGGGCTGACTTCACCTGCCCTCTGCCAAGGAGCCTGTGTGTACGCACACACAGCACACACACACAGCACACACACACACGCACACAAACACACAGCACAAGTCACATAAACTCTCTCATCGGTGGGCGCCTGGTCATCTGGTCATTCCTGCCTCGAGACGACTGGAATCTAGAAACAGTATTCAGGGCAAAACCAGAAGGAATATTCACAGACAGCGCCAGAGCCCTGGCCAGGCTGTCCACTCCCACTCATGCCACTCCAGGTAACTCAGCCTCTGTGTGAGGCTGCAGCTCTCTCGGTCACAGCGTCCCCACATCAGCACACTGGTCCACCTCCTTCGCCACTGACCCCCACCCAGCAGGGCACTGGCCTCAGTGAGCATGCGGCCCAGTGTGTACTGGAATGGAGCCACCTCCTCCACGCTGTCTCCCACATCACTGACCACAGCCTCCCGTCCTTCCAGGGGGCTTCCTCAAACACCCTCAATGCAGCTGTCCTTTAAGATCATGGGGTGTGGCAGGCTTTGGGCCATTTCACTTTTCCTAGTCAGTTCCCTCTCTTTGCAGTGACCGCCCCATCCAACTTCGATGCACCACTCTCTTGCAAAGACCGTCCACCTGTGCTCTTCTGCCCTTTGCTCAACACCCCGACAAAACTCTGCTTCACGGTCGACCCTTTGCAGTCTACATCCACTCGCTCAAATTAAGGCCCAAAGTCCGTTCTGTCACCAACAAGGCCCCAAGAAGCATGGCCCCTGCTACCTCCCCTCCTGTTCTTCAGCCACCTGCTCCCTGTGCCCCTGCCATTCTGGTCCCTCTTCCTTTCCACAGCCGCCCAGGTGAGACACTGCTACCTGGATGCTCCTGCTCCTGCCCAGGTGCCTGCAATGGCCGGCCCCTCACTTCCTTCAGTTCTTTGCTCAGATGTCCCCTTACTGGAAACACTCTTCCCTAACCACATCCTACGAATCAGCAATCTTTGCCTCCCACCTTCCTTTTCTTCACAGCACACGTCACCTGGCACGTTGCGCGTTTATTAGCTTTTAAAATTACTGTTGACACTTCCTCCCTGGGGTGTACGGTGCCATATACTCAGCGCCAACAACAGCACCTAAGTTTTTTTAAGAAGTTGATTGAATGCTGACAAACGTCTAAATGAATGTTTCTGAGACTCTGAATGCTGCAGAGAGAAATAAAACATCGGGCAGACTGGCAGTGCTCCAGAATCAAGGGCATCAAACTCAGCCTGGCCCCCAACACTTCATCTCACCAGCTGTTTTTAGTCTGGTAATTTTTCATCCTTTTAAGTCATTATGTGTTCAAACTCATAAACCCTGCTCTAACCACATACCTATCTCTCCCGCAAAAGATGACCTTGTGTCCCAGTTCACAGAAAGAACGGAAACGACCGCGTGGCCAGCAGCCCCCGCCCGTCCAGGCTCCCTCCTCCCGCCGCCATCCAAGAAGAGAAGGGCCATTCCTGCCTGTGCTCTGGGCATCACTCCCCTCTGCCTCTCAGAAGCCTACATGTGATGGCAAGGCTGGCCTCAGGACCCTCTCGTGGGTCCATCCAACCATATTCGAACGAGTCTCAGACTCTCCCACTCAAAAGAGAAGAAGGCACAAAGGAATAGAAACTGCAGAAGAGGAAAGAAGAAAAGCTAGCAGTCTCCCCCTCCCGGCCCCGACCCCCGCCCGACCCCCCTCCCGGCCCCGACCCCGGCCCGACCCCCGCCCGGCCCCGACCCCCGTCCCCCCGCCCCCGGCCCCGACCCCTACTCCCGCCCTTCCCCCCCCACCCGGCCCCGACCCCCCTCCCGGCCCCCCCCGCCCCCGGCCCCCGCCCTTCCCCCCCCGCCCCCGGCCCCCGACCCCCCCCCCCGCCCGGCCCCGACCCCCGTCCCCCCGCCCCCGGCCCCGACCCCGGCCCCGGCCCCGGCCCGACCCCCGCCCGATCCCCCCGCCCCCGGCCCCGACCCCCGTACCCCGCCCCCGGCCCCCGCCCTTCCCCCCCCCGCCACGACCCGACCCCCGCCCGATCCCCCCGCCCCCGGCCCCGACCCCCGTCCCCCCGCCCCCGGCCCCGACCCCGGCCCCGGCCCCCGCCCTTCCCCCCCCGCCCCCGGCCCCCGCCCCCCGCCCGGCCCCGACCCCCGCCCGGCCCCCCCCGTCCCCCGGCCCCGACCCCCGCCCTTCCCCCCCCCGCCACGACCCCGGCCCCGGCCCCCGCCCTTCCCCCCCCCGCCCCCGGCCCCGACCCCCCCCCCGCCCGCCCCCCCCCGCCCCCGGCCCCCACCCCCGCCCTTCCCCCCCCGCCACGACCCGACCCCCGCCCGATCCCCCCCGCCCCCGACCCCTCCCCCCTCGCCCCCGATCCCCGCCCCCCCCCCCGCCCCCGCCTCGCGGTCAGGCCCTTCCAGCGTTGCCCACGCGCGCCTCCCCCACTTGCTCCCCGCGGAGCCTGCCGCCCCGCGACAGCCGCGCACCACGTTCCTCAGTCTACGAACGCCGCGCAGTCAGGCCGCAAGCTAACATCCGCAGAGTCGAGGCCAAGCTGCCGCCGCCAGTGACGAGAACAGCGTGTCAGCTGAAGTCGTCCCTTGACCCCGCCTGGCTTCGCGCTGGGGTGCAGCCCCGCGAACGCGCCGTTCCGCCCCTGGCAGCAGACTTGCAGAGTGCTGGAGAGAATTATGTTACAGAAATTTGCCCCGAGGGGGGAAGTCCCCTGAGGCCATCACTTCTTTATCGTGGGAAGTTCTTTTCGTGACGCGGCATACAGGCTCTCAGAATGTAATGTGGGTAACCAGCCTTGCAACCAGAAAGAAAAATACACTTTTTCCCTCAAAACTGAGGTCTTTGGGTTACCTCTCCATTTTCAAAACTCAAGAGACATTCATCCCTTCTCAGGGTTTTGCTGAAAAATACGTTTTTCTTGCTGTAAGTTCAGTATTTCCCTCTTCTGATTCAAAGATCTCCCGAGTTCAGCTGGAATCTAAGAATGTTGGTAGCAGCTTCCAGTTCACCTGGGGTTGGTTGATGAAGGGTTCAGAGCCTCTTACCACGAGTGAGATGACCCCAAAATCAAAAGTTCGGGGTACCTTTCCCCCAAGTCCCAGTTCTTAATCCACCCTCGCGACAAGCACCTGTGTTTCAACATCCTGAATGATGGTGCCCCACCATGAACATTGGCACTCTGAACCACCATCCCCTTTTTTTCTTTGAGAGTTACATGATTGTATTGTAGTCTTTATTCATGTTAAAGGATCGCTTTGGGTGGTGAGTGGAGACTGTGCTGGAGGTGGGGTGGGGATGGGTGGCAACAGTGAAGAGGGTTCTGAACTAGTCCAGACAAAGACAATGCTTTTGGTGGCAGCTGTGGTGGTGGTGGTGGTGGTTGGCAATGAAGATGGAGGGGAGAGAACCCACTGGACACATTTTGGAAGTAGAGCTGAGGAGTCTTGTCAGCAGGTGGAGCAGACGTATGGTTTCTCCAGAGGTGCTGAGAAGATGTGGAGCAGGTTCAAAGGACACTAGGTGAGAACACCTGCTGAACCTTTAGGGATGGCTCCAGACTCAAACCAGTGATGACGGATTCAGCCCCCGGAACTGGGTGGTGACAGAGCCTTAGAGATCTGATTCCATCAACCCCTTGATGTCAGTTCACAACATGGTGTTATGTACCCCTGCTTCCAACCACCAACCTCAGATTTTACAACTGTGGTGTACCATTCATTTTTTGGAGAGATTATTTTTTTTCCTGTAAAATTTTTCCCAAAAGAGATGTCAAGAATCTATTTGCTGTGCAGGTCAGACATAAAGAACTGAAATATCAGGGGCTGTTGTGTTTCCGGTTTGATATTCAGTAGAGGAAAGCTCCAGGCCGTATCACTAGCTTTATATGAGCCAAAAGGATAAACCATCACCCAGGACAGACTCAGCCATGTTGCTCCAGCTTCGTTACAATGAGCAAGACGCCTCCTTAAAATGAAGACACTTAACCCCGTCTGCTCAGGCTGGCTTCAAGCACAGACTCGGCTAAATCTTTATCCAACAAAGCGGGAATGCACATTTGTGGCTGAAGCCAAGCCAAGGCCGGCTCCCCAGCCTGCATGTCCTCAGGGACCACTCACAGACGATGCTCACACTTCCTTGCACACGCCTGCAAGGAGGGAAGTCCCAGGAGAACTCTGGACTGAAGGGTCAGACCCCTAAGCTGAAATGATGGGCACCCGTAGGTTTTAATGCTTCTTTGCAGGGCGTGCTAGCTGCCTCACAGCAGAATGGTTGGAACGTGGGGGAACCCTGAGTCTGCCAACCCGTCTCGCGTCTTCCTTGTGCTCCATGCAACCGACCGACAGACAATTTATGCTGCGTTGTTATGACCGGTTTTCTAACCTGTTTATCCAACTGGATGAGATTTCCTTGAGGCTGAGAAACTACATTCTGTTCGTCTTTGAATCCTCTTTATATGTTTAAAAGGATTCCTGTTAAGATTGTTTGAAAATGGCAAGTTGTTACGTGGGTTTATACATTTTAAGGAATACACGTATCATCTAAATCAAAGTGTGCCTGAATTCTGTAATTGTGGTTAATTTGATGAAGCACTTGATTGATATATGTTATTTGACTAAATGAGTGAGCAAATGTCTAGAAAATGACATCTTATGAGATCTCAGTGGGGAGACCCAAAAGCAAGTTTAGCTTTAATTTGCAGTGTTCTTTGGCAGTAAAATAGCCAGAACTGAAAATTCCTAATGGAACCTTTTTGTGGAACTCCTTCTGGTTTTGACTGGCTTATTTACTTATGTGCCTTTATTTTCTGACCATCTTCCATCTCTACCCTCTGGTTCCCAAAACACAATTTTACTTTTGAAATGTATCTGTTGACTCCACTCCAGCCAGTTTAAGAGGAAGATTTATTACAAGGCATTAGATGACCTGAAGAACTTCTGGGTCATCACGGACCCGCCGGGATGCTCCGCGATCAGGAGCAAAGCAGCTGGGCGATGACTGACCACATCCTGAGGCTTCTCTTCCATCATCAGTGCTGCGCAGCCACCACCCGCTGCTCAGCTCTCAGGACCACAGGGTCAGGATGGGGACACCACACTCTCCATCACGGTTTCCCGGAAAAAAACAAAACACTTCCCAGCACGTGGCCATCACCTTGACCTCCTCATGTCATCACTCCAGGTTATCACAAATGCAACTTTTCGGCAGAACCAGATTCTCTAGCTGCATGAAAGGACTGAAAACTTTTTCTTCTTTGATCCCTTCCTCCTTTCCTCCCCACCCTATCCTCACTTTTGTTTTTTAAGCTTTCCAGTTTCTATCACTTAAGACTCCCTAGAAGGGAGCTGCCGTGGGGGTTCGGTGAGCCAAACTGAAGTAGGAAATACATACAGAAAAATATATATAAAAAAAAATCTCAGCTTTCCAGGTGAAGACTAGAGTCAGGGTCCGCTTCACACACATACCACCTGGGTGATGCACACGGTCCTGCACTTGTGTTCAACAAACACAGGCAGACCCCCTACGTCAGGCAAAGGCAAACGGAGCTTGAAAACCAAAGTGAGTTTCTTCCATTGGAGGTAAACCTGTCCCTTGGTGGTGCACTACAGACGTTCTTTTCCTGTAAATTGTCTACACACATTCTTTGCCCATTTGCAAAGTGATTATTGCCCATTTTTTCATATTGATTGGTGAGAATTTTTCTGTTAAGAGAAATAGCCCTTTGTCTACAACGTATGTGTTGCAAAGATATTTATCCAGTTTATCACATACCATTCAACAGTGTGTGGCTTGTGTATGTGCATGCAAAAGGATTTTACCACACTAATGGGCAAACCCACTTATTTGTAAAGAAATAAAACCCAGCAAGATAACATGGATGAGCCAGCACTGTTTCTTCCGGCTCTCACACACAATCTGCAGCCATCTGAACAATGCTTGCTAAGCTGGATTTCTTTGCAGGATGACATTATTTCTCCCATTAACATCATTTTACAGGAAAAATGGCTTCATGTTAAAACCTTTACAGATGGGAAATATCTTCAGAGGATCGCAGAGGCTAGGTGGCGGTGTGGAACTCCCAGCATTTGGTAGGACCTTATTAAATACTTCGAATGAATTACTGAGCATAATATTTCAAGCATGGATGATTAATTATCACCAAAGAAAACGATGGTGAGCTTGTATTACACTTGGAAACCTCAATCTGGCTTTCCAGTTAAAAACAAGGATATTTTAAATGGTTTGGACGGTGGCTGTGAATAAGAGGAGAAACCAGTAAAACCGCAGTCAAATTTCCACGTTATTCAGATTTAAAAAAAAAAAAACAACTATTCTGAATCTCAGCACTTAACTCTGATGCTATAGAAGAAGTTGTCATAAAAATACAATTAGCCTTAAAAGCTCGTGAGAATGCTTTGTAAAGGACTAAAGGTAAACCACACCAGCACAGGGCGACACCGTATCACCGCACTGCTTCTCTGCCACCGTCGTCAACAGCAATGGGCTTCAAATCTAGCAGCCCTGGTGTCACAAACAAACAGAACGGAACTCCGGTACGAGGACGACCAAGGCACCTGGTGCCCTGCCTTCAGGAGGTACGCATTGTGCTGCGGGGAAAGGAGGCTGGGGAGAAGGAAGGCAGACGCAGATTCTGCTGGCTTCCCAGGAAGAGCTCAGCAGAGGGCACAGCAACGGAGAGGCAGTGCCAGCAGACAGAAGAGCCACCAAGGGGCACAGGAGAAGGGACCCGACTTAGAGAGAGGAGAGTGCCCAGGGTCGGAAAGGTGGACGCGGGGAGGCATCTGCAAACCATTACACAAGCGAAGATTATAGCACTGGGGCCAGGGAGGGGGGAGGAAAACGGGGCACAATTAAAACATGAGCATTCACCTGGCTTTACACAGAGTGGCAAGATCCAAGAAAGCAGACGTCGAGGGACTGCTGTAATGAATGGACTCCAGGGTGGCAAGCAGGCAGGTAAAAATGACGTGACGCTAGGATTACTTTGCCGTCGGTTTTTGTCCAGTCAGAGTTGTTAAGTGTAGAGTGAAGGTTTAGGGTCTAAGAAAATGGTGCAAATTGTATCTCTTGCTCACTCTTACTCCGCAAGACAAAATAAGAATGGGACCACCTGGAGTCATAAATCATGGCTGTCACTAGGAGGCCCTCGGGGACCTTCCCTGTGGGACACGCACTGTGGGAGAGTATTATGCAAGGAGGCTGCTTCTGGGAAGGGGCCGCGGAACCAGCAGAACCACAGCCACAGCGTGCGGAGGGCCGGGCTCATCCGGGCTCTGGGACGGGAGGCACACAGTTATCTCGGCAGGTAGCTGCTCCCGGGATGCTCTCAGAGGGGACTGACAAGCACACTTAGACTATGCAGTGTCTTTTCATGCTGGGGCTCTGAAGACCGGGTGCCTACGCTCTGGCGTCTAAGTCAGTCCTGGAGCTGCAGAAGTCCAGCTCTTTTGTCCACTGGCCTGATGCCAACTGCAAAAGTCAACAGGGGGGTCATCAGGCACAAGACAAGGGGCTGCCCTGGGCATCACATGCTTTTTTAATCCCTGGGTTAAATTCGCAAGTAGAATAGAACATACAGAGATTAGGAACGTGCGCACGTCTTTTACTGGAATGAAAAGAAAGCCCTCAGATGATTCACTAATTTTCGTTTCATTCATTTGATCAACAAGTTTGTATTAAATGACAGCAACGTGCCAGACGGAGTAGATGCTGCGGACACGGCCACAAACAAATCTGTTTCTGCTCTCACGAAGCACACACTCCAGAAAAGGAACAGAATTTACAAATGAAACGAGCCAGTGTGACGCTGACAAAACCAAGCGCGAATCTTAACCAGAAACTACATTCCAAAACAAGCAAGAGGGATTACTGAAGAAGAGCAAGCCAGCACCTACGTGGCAGGTCCAGGCCAGTTCCCGAAGGCGATTTTGACCCAGCCACAGCCTGCCCGTCCTGTCCTCGCCCAACCCTTCCGTGCACCTTCCTCCCACATCCCAGGAGACCCCACCCACCTCGTGACACCGCAGAAGCCCCAGGTGACTGCAGGCTTAATTATTTCTCATGGAGAAGGGAAGGCAGCACTTGGCTGCAAGTCCCGGCAGGCAGACCAGAGTCAGGTGAGGTGTTTCCTTTTCTGTTCTCATTGTATCTCCTCCTTGTTCCTAATTCAGTGGATTTCAGAGCATTCATGTTTCCAAGGGAAACATGATAAAACTTTGTTCTTCCTTCCAAGCACATGAAAAAGTGATTCTTTAGCATTTCTTCACTAATCCCCCCAAAATCAAGTGCCCACAGACTGCCCATTCACAAATCACCCCATTGTAGTCAGCAGAGGTACATTTATCCTCATGACAGAGAAGCCAACATGTCAACCCCTTTCAAAGCCGAGGCCTCAACCAGACAGAATGGCTGATTCTCTTTAATGAAAGTAGTGAAGGTTACTGACCTCCTCAGCCGGACAGTCTGACTGGAACTGTCGTTTCACATCATGCAAAATTTTCGGTTTCACAAATATTGTATAAAATTTTAAAACCGAAAAAGTTGGAAACATGGAGGCAAATGTGGGAACATGGGTTGAAACGAATCCTTGTGCGAAATGCAAAGATATTTGATGCAGGTACTTAACATTATTTCTCTGTGGTACAAAGGAAACAGGAAAAATATCTGATCATATAGTTTAAGCTGAAAAGAATTAACATGCACGTCTTCTTTGTTGCTTTGGCTGAACAGATGAGAACAAAGTTCTAATTCACTATCTGCTTTTAAGACTTACAAAAATAACGCACTCCAATCTTAGCTAATAATGAAACGATTTAATAAAGATTCTGACAAGGCCTTTTAAGAGGTAGGGACACCAGTTCTCTGCCGTCCATCTGTGTACAATTTCTGTTCAAGTCCAAGCTGAACTAGGGAAAGGGAGTCAGACTGCTGCTGCCCAGGGCAACTGTCCACACCCTGGCAGAACGCCACCGTATTTCAGAGGGGTGTGTGTGTGTGTGTGTGCACGTGTGCGCATGCTGCGGGTTTGTTTTCCTGAAAAACAGAAATCATTTACCCCATGGTTACACTTTTTAAAGAAATAATTACCAAGAAATTTTATATATCTGTGATATCACTAATCTCAAAGGACATTAAAAAAAAAAAAAAAAGACTAATTTTGTCCCAGTAACTTGTTCAGCCCGTGAAACCAGCGAGCGGGCACCAGGGCTCGGCGTCTGGCGCTCCAGCAGCGCGACTTTGGAAGCTCCGCGCACGCGCCCCCGGAGCACCTGAAGGATTTCACTACGAGATAAATTTCTACTTATTTTACTCATGTCTCATTTAAGAATAATTACGTGATTTGTACCATAAAGCATAGATCTAATCAGCAAATCATTCCAAAATTTCGAACTCGTACTGTGAACAAGTTCATGGTATCTTAACTTGCTCTGGAATAACATCGCGCGCCCTGGTTCACTGCCTTTGTGTCCTCAGACAAGGGGCGGCTGGCACGCGGTACCGACTCAGAAGTTGTTCAGTAGGGGAATGTGAGATCGTACGGCCACTGCAGAAGATGGTTTGCCAGTTTCCTATAAACCTAAACATCTCCTTCCCATCAGACAAAGCAGTCGTGCCCCTTGGTATTCACCCAAATGAGGTGAAAACTTATTTTCTACACAAAACCTGAACACAAATATTTATAATAGCTTCATTCATAATTGTCAAAACTTGGAAGCCACTAAGGTGTTCTTCGGTAGAAGAGTGGATAAATAAACTGTAGTCCATCCATACACTGGAATATTACACAGCACTAAGAAGAAATGAGCTATCAAACCACAAAAAAAAAAAAATCATATGGAGGAAACTTTAAATGCATACTGCTAAGTGAAAGAAGCCAGTCTGAAGAAGTTACATACTGTACAATTCCAACTATATGACACTTTGGAAAAGGCAAATCTTTGGAGACAGTAAAAAGATCGGTGGTTGCTGGGAGGGACAGTCAGGGATGAACAGACAGAACACAGGATTTTTAGGGCAGTGAACTATTCTGCAATGGTGGATACAAGTCATTACACATTTGCCAAAACTCATGGAACTTTTAACACGAAGAGTGAATTCTAAACTATGGGCTTCAGTTCATGACCATGTGTCAATCCTGTACCAACCACAGTAATCTAAGGTGCCAGTGATACAGGGAGCTGGAGGCGAGGGAAAAGAGCATATGGGAACTCTGTATTTTCAATTCCATTTTTTTCTGTAAACCTGTAACTGCTTGGGGAAAAAGTCTACCACATAAAAACTAAAAACTAAGAAATTTTTCAAAGTTGTTAAATGAGGACATACTGAAATAAAAGAGGCCAGTTGGGTCTCAAAGCGCCTTCCTCTGAGGAATCTCTGCTCCCACCAGATGCTAAGGGGACCATTCGGGGAAGGCGCCCTCATCTACAGAGGTCTTTTCCAAGCTGGAGTTCACTTACCCACAAAGAGGACAGAAGTTCTCTTCCCAAACTAGGAAAGGTAAATCTCACTGAGAGCTAATATAGCAACTAGAGCCCAGGGAACCGCGGGAAGGGAGCATGGACTTTATAACCAAGTTCCTTCTAGGCTCAGCCAGGAAGCCGTGAATAAACAGCGGCCAGTCATGGCTGGTCGGGAGGCCAGTCCACCTGACCTCCATCTCCAGGAAGCCCGAATTCACTCCTGGGGAAACTTCCTGGCTACCTGGTGCTGGCTGCTAAGAGCAGACCCCACCCCCACCCCCGACACGCACGTGTGTTAGTGCACTTTTGTAAAGGTTCAGGGTGGTTATTAACTGGGTTGTCATGGGCCCATTAATTATCCACTATGCTGTACATAGCTTTACTCTGGTAAATCTTGTGTAATTGCCCGGCCTACGTTACAGAGCATCGTTATTTAACTCTGTTTATGTTTATGCCTTTTCCAATAGCTCATTAAGTACTGTCAGAATCTCTAGTGAGAATCGCCAAGCCCTGCCATGTTTCCATGTCACTCACTCATTACAATGCACTTTAAAGTTCCAAATATTTCTGCAGTCCAGCCCTCACTCCCAGTTTCTCTCCCCTGCCTCTGAAGAGCACAGGAGACATCCTTCTCCAGTGCTTCCAGACTGCAATTCGCTCTTTCCCACTGCCAAAAGGGAACTATTTGAAAATACACATCTGAACGTGTCCCTCCGAGCCTTCATTCACCAACAGAATCAAGTCCAGTTCTCCTAGGAAGGCACCGAGGCCGAGGCCAGTTCAGCCCCAAACTCACAACTCATCAGCTGACACTACCTTCCCCTCCCACCTTCCCTTTCAGCTCTTTACAAACATGGCATGAGATGTCTTTGTCCCTTCTCTGCTTTCTGCTTGAAATTTTCTTACGTCCCGCCCAAATGTTACTCCCTCGTGGAATCTTCCAGGCAGAGGCTCCCCCGACCCTCCCCTGTTCTCCCCAACAATCCCATTCCTGCCCCTGCTGGTGCCGCATGACCCTCTGCAGTGCAAGCAGGTGCAAACGAGACATTCTCTTGCCAGACAGTGAACTCCCCTAAGTCACAGGGAGCACTTCTTCCGTCTCAGTGCGCCCAGAGCCTGCCCCCAGAGAATCTGAGAAACATTTACTGAATGAATGAGTGAAAGCACGTTCATGCCAGACTTCCTGAGCTTAATTAAATCATTTCTGCTCTTTTCAGCATGTCCTAACCTACATGACTGCATGGTCAGGTATACACACATGTGAAAGAAAATCATGAGAAAAGTAACAGTGGTACAGACACGTCTGCTTCTTAGACTATATCACTTGGGATTAAAAAAAAAACAACAATGAATCAGAACCCATTTAGTGTCATAAACATCAAAAACATGCTTGGAAATCAGTCTCTCTGGAAAAACTATACTTTCCAAAGATGCCATTGAACTAAAAAGAAAAATGACACCACTGAAATATAATGAGATGTTCCATGAGATGCCACCACAACCAAGTAATAATAAGAAATGCGGTCGGCAAGTCACATCCACTGGGTGGGGTGGGGGTCTCTGGGGAGGATTTTTTGATATTTAGAAATGAATATTTGGAACTGCTCTTACAAAGACTAGCTGTGTCTGACTCAGAAAATTTTGAATTGTGTGCATCTGAGGGTGAATTTCCCAGCATGTGCACATGCTGGACTATTGCAGTGCTGGTCCTCGGAGACGGGTCTTGGGAGTTGAATTTGAAGTTGTGTCATATGGCTGTAAACCCTGCTGGTCTCAGAGAGAGAGAGGACTGACAGCAGGGTTTGCCTTTCATGGTTGTAGCTGAATTCATAGTTCATGAACACATGGGGGGCAGAGCGCCGACATGCACAAGGCATGACTGCGTGCAGAATGAGGGTATAAATACCGGCCACCGACGTCCTACCCACACGGGACCGCAGCCTGCTTCACAGTTTCGAGTGTCGCGCATTTCCCAGTGGAATCAACACATGTTTCACCAGCAAGTATCAAATGAAAGCAACACATTATGGATAAAATTGATCCATCATCCCTGTATTTGAAGCTCAGGGTAAAATATCATTTGCAGGAGTAGTTTATCAGAAACCCAGCCCAGGTCCATACAACATGCATATTGCCCCAGAATGGACATTTAATCAGGAGTGTGAAAAGAATGACTGTGTTCCATTTAGACACCAGACAGCAGAGGATTACAGAGGTGGAAGGGACTTTGGAAATGATCTGATGTTAGCTCCCACCCACTGTTCTGTAGTTGAGGAGTTTACAGCAAAGTCAAGACTCAAACCTGGCCTCCCTTCCTCAGGTGTGTGTCTCCCTTTCCCGGTGGTCAGAGGAAACCCCATAACTGGTCTTAACTGATCCCCACTGATGTCGCAGGAAACAGTCCTCAGCACAGCCGCCAGCCTGAAAGGTGAAGAAGTGCTTCTCCAAGTGATGCTCTCGGATTAATCTTGCAAGTTGCAGTGGGAGAAGCATGAGACTCGGAAGCTGAAGGCATGAATGTGGGCGCAGGTCCTTGCTGCTGACTAGCTGTGTGCCCGAGGGCCGGCCTCCGACCTTCTCTGAACCTCAGTCTGTTCATCTTCACAGGGGAACGACAGTAATTCCTGCCTTGAGAGGCTGATGTGAAGACTGGATGGTTTAACAGAAGCGAGTGGGCTTGGCGAGCTACAGCGGCACTTGCAAAGATTTAGTCCTAATTGTCATCATCAAATACTATTTATCAAGCCGCCAAAGAAGCGTAGCGGGTCGCTGGGCCTTCAGCAAGGCAGGAAGCAGGGAAGACAATGGGCTGTACCCACATTAGGGGTTTTATGTCCTAAAGAGCCAGTCTTTACCAGCAGGTAGTCTTATTTGCAAAACCCATTAAGTCAACCTGCCTCAGCAGTGAAGCCACTCACTGTCCTTCCCCCTGGTAACTTCTAGTCAAGTCTTATCTTAGCACTTTGAAACATTTCCCTTTGGGTTTATCCTCTTCTCTGTCCCAAGATCTGAGCTCTCATATCATGTGGAGCATCTCTGTCCAGTAGAAACGTAACGCGAGCCATGTCTGTAATTTTAATGTTCTTGTTGTCACAGTTAAAAAGTTTAAACAAAGCAACAGGTGAACAATGAATTTTAATAATACAATTTATTAAGCCCAGTGTATCCAAAATGCTATCAGTTCAACATAGAATTCATATGAAAATTATTAATGAGGTCGTTATCATCCCTTTTTATCCCCACTAAGTCCTCAGGATTCCCTGGGCGTTTGACAGTGACAGCACACGTCAGTCGCGAACAGCCACATTTTAACCTCAGTCGGGAACAGCCACATCTCAACAGCCGTGTGCAGGTCACAGCTACCATCTCAGAAAGGCATGCAGGTCTAGAGCCCGGCGGGGCGGCCACACCTACTGATAATGCCGACTGAGGGAAGTTAACTCAGTGACTCTCCATGGAAACACTTGAGAACAGTGGACAGAACAACCACATCCCAGCGCACAGACGGGGGAGGGAGCCCTAGCAACAGGAGTGACGGCGGAGCAACTCCAGCTGTGCCACGGAAGGGAAATGAGAGAACCGCTACTCTGAGAAGCCGCGTTTCTGGGAAGGTCATCTTTTTCTATTTTTGCTTAACGTGACGCAAGGAGAGTGATAACACGTCTACACAAACGCACCTCTTCTGAGGCTCCGGTCTCATTACCTCGTTATCCCGCAACACAGATTCTGACAGACGCTGCCGTACTGTTGATGCTCCAGTTCGCACTTGGGAAGACACACAGGAAAGCACAAAATCAGGCTGAACCACTGTGTTTCTTCTCACGGTGTAACCTGCCCCGTGGACCTCGAGGGTCACCGTGAAGAGCCGAACTGCACACAGCGGGTTGGTCATCGGAAATCTTTTTGTATCATTTTATAAAAATACCCTCCTAACTCCTGGCCAGCGCTTAGCCTGGCAAGCCTGGAGTCCCGGCTCGTTTCCTTTATTCCTCCCGGGGTTCCTCTTTCCCATGCAGGTGCAGAGGCCCCTGGTCCATCAGACTAGAAGCTGAGGGTGAGGGATGCCCAGCACCTGGCCTCCCGCTCCACCATCCCCGACACCCAGTGACGCAATGTCCTTTGTTCACCTTCAAGGCTGCTGCTTCTTCAGAAAAATATGAATAAGGATGCCACAGCCAGTCCAACTCCTCCCCTCCAAGCAGAGACAGCTTATGTCTTTCTTGGTAAGAGCTGCCACCCTCATGTTCCTTTTTTCATCCCCTAGCCTCAGCGTCTGGTTACCCTGAACCCAGCGCTTTCCTCAGGGCCCCCCTCTGTTGAGGAGGTCTGGCCCCCCTCCCACCACTCCATCCCAGGTGAACAAGTGACATGAGGTCTGAGTACAGTATAAAACTTCGAGGGGAGGGCAGCTGGCGTGCTGCGTTATTTCCCTAGAGACCAGTTGTGGACAACAAAACCATAAAATAATGGATTCTTAATAAAGATTTTACTAAAACCTTTCACTTTCTTTGTCATACTTTAACTTACAGTATTGTCTGTAAAGGGGCCCCTGTGTACCCGTGTCCCGACTGCCATCACAGTTTCTAAGCTCCGACCCTCCCCGTCACGCTGAGAGAACCACCGGGTGAGGACGCCGGCTGAAGCGTCTGATCGAGCGCATTTTCCGCGAATGTCCCGTTCGGACTGGCTTCCCCTGATCACTGCAGCTGAAAGGGACGCTCCCTTCTCCGTAGCAGAATGGACGCCACTCTGCTTCTCAAACTTACATACGCATAAAACAGGTAATCCACAAGGTCCTTCTGTGTGGCACGGCAACCACATTGAGCGTCTTGTATTAACCTATCATGAAAATGAATGTAAGTATGGCTATGTGTGACGGAAACAGGATGCTGTGCACCAGAAATTGACACAACACTGTAAACTGGCTATGCTTCAATTAAAAAAAAAATGTCTAAATATGTGTACGAATCCCCTGGGGACCTTGAAACGCAGGCTGTGACTCAGGAGGCCGGGGCGAGCCTGAGCTCCTGTGTTTCTGAGATGCTGCCTCGTGGCGCTGAGCCGCTGGTTGCAGGCTCTACCTCGAGTTGCAAGACCTGACCTCGAGTTGCAAGGCGACAGCTCCACACAAAGCCTCGTCACAGACAGGTTTTGGGAGTCTGAACATGACTTGCTTCCTTTCCTAGACAGTCAACCTTCTGAGAGCATTTTCTTTTTAACGTGTTTTCCTTCCTATGATTTTCAGCAGATGTTTGTGGAATCCATGATTAAAAGGTTGTCGTTGGTCACTTATTTTTTTCATTTAATTCTCAGTAACCGATGACAGTAACCAGGTGGTGATCCTGTCGATGGGCTACTGAGGAATTTGCACGTGTCAGCAGTGGTTGAGTGAGAACCTGCCTTCGATCCCAGCTCTCCACCCTCCCCCGAGTGGGACTGAACTCAATCTCCAACTTTAGGTCCTACTCGCTATCTGACCAGGAAGAAGTTATGTAATGAGAATGTAAATGAAATGAATTTCCCTTCAGTTTTCCACCCTGAAGCCCGAGTGTCATGGTTTGCTTTCATGACGCCCCTGACTTCAGACTCTCACCTTTTCACCACTGTCAGGTTTGTTTCTGTCCCTCGCTCAGATTCTCGGGTTCCGAATCCATCCCCCTTTGTGAGGACGTGCCCTCGCCTTGACCCCCCCACCACCAGCTGACTTCTTTCCTACTTCTGACCTGTGTGGTAACACAGGGCTCAGGTCAAACACCCTCAGACTGCGGACCCCACTGGTGCCCTCAGCCTCAACGTGATCCCTTCAACCTGACCACAGTGACGACCTGAGCTTTTGCCGTCTTGCCCCCAGAACAGACTTGTCTGATGGGAGTTTGGTCTGGCTGATGAAGCCTGGCTTCAAGCTTTGCTGCGATGTGCTATTTACAACAGGGGTCACTACAATTTTCCCACTACCAAGGATTAAAAATTCTTCCTCTAATTATGGACTAAATCTCTCTATCTTCATGCACTTCTCTCACGGCTGATTTTTTCTTCCTCCAGGTAATAAATGCATGATTTATCTCCAGCACCCTCCTCTCCTACCAGCAGATCAGAGAATGGGATGTCATGATAGTTTCCAGGGTATTTGGACATACGTTCGTTGGTAAAAACTTCAGGGTTTCTCCCCCTTACTCATTTGATTCCAACTTTATTTTAAAGTAGGTAGATATTAGCATGTCCTTAAGTAATTGTAAAACTGGATTACTTTTCAGAAGCAGGAACACAACTAACATTTATGCCTTCATTGGGATGGTGTTACATTAACCTGTTCCCATCTAGGACTCAGCTTTTCAAACCCAAACATCACGAACCAAATCAGGAAAAATCCCAAAGGAGATCCGTGACTGCCGTTCTTACCCGTAGTGCATCCCCTGGAAATACGAAGCCCTGTGGGATATGCTTCCTTATTTCTGCTATAATAACAGACGCAAATACGATAAATCACTTTGGATAGTCTTCTAGAATTGACCTACATTTTAAAAAAATGATTGCTATTAATTTTAGTTTTGTAAAACAGCAAATTAATGAGCTGAAAGTCTGTCAAGACAAAAGAAGCCTTTACAAATCCTTTCCCCTGCTTTCCTGAAGCATGGTGTCTTCATTGTCACCGTTACACCGAGGCGGTGATTACGCCATGATCTAATGACCGAAGTGATGGGGAACCGTTTGTTACTGTTACAGCCACAAGGGCTGCCTTTGTTCTGAGTATTGACTCCCTGCTACTGAAAAAAAGACCTGGGAAGTGAAGAAGCTAGCCCCAGTCCGATACCTTTCCCTTATTCCTAGTTTTTATCTCAGCTGCAGAAAGAGGAAGTCAAACTGCTATTTGCATGATGACACCTAGGTTGGTGGTTCCAGAAGATGACTTTGTCCTTCTAAATTGTGGACTTGATGGGAAGTCAAATCAAAGTCAGCTCAAGTCTTTTTAGACTCATGTTCACTGCAGAGCCTACTTGTTCTGTGTATGCCTGGTTGTGACTGCCTGATCCTCGCCCACCCCACACGCTGCCCACTGCTCTGTTTGTGCAGAAGGAGTCTCCTGACAGGAAAACAGGGCATGTGCATAAATCAAGCAAAAGAAGTAGAACTGATTCAAACAGCCTCCTTCTGAGTCATAATGAAGAGAAAATAGTTTGACATACTTCAGATAATTTTTAAATAGATGCTTACATTTTTTTTTTAATGTAAAAGTCTGAAATCTTGTCATGGGGTTGAAAATTGTTCAGCGTCGTGACAAATCCAATATCCTAGAGATCCAGGCAGCCCCCAACCAGGAAAGGGCACGGCGTGGATCTCTTCTTCCAGCACAGGGTGACACAGCCCTGCCCTTGAGCAGGTGCAGGCCTGGATACAGTATCTTTGTATGGAGTTTAATTCAATTTCTAGCATATTAAACCAGTGACAGTGTAACCCAGGACAAGCTTTTAATTTAAAAGCAAATCTAGCTCTGACAACAGCCTTCTCGTTGACATAATGGATCGTTCCTTTTAAGCTTGTGAAGCATTGTTCCCATTTGCTAATCACAGCGCTCCAGCTGTGCACACCTCGCCGTGTGGCATGGAGAAGGCAGCCCGGCTCCCCGAGCCTGTGCGGCACACCTCTCAGAACGAGCGACGTGCAACACTTCGAACATCAGCTTCAAACACTAAGATATGGGTTTTAATGAAAATGCTCTGATATGATTATAACTAAAATTCAGAACTGACACAAAATAAGTTGCATTATACAAATGAGCTTAAGATTCTCTCTCTACGCGTAAATGGTACGAGGTCCCGTGTTTTAGACACTGATATTGTCAGCTCTGGAAAACCCCCCTGGAGATCCCCGTTGACGGACTCACACGCCGGCAGGCGCGGCTTCGGAGGAAGAGGTGCGGTCTTCCCGGCGCACGCGCTCTGGGGGCTGGGCAAGCAAGCAAGTGTTCATGGGAAGAGCAGGATCAGAATTTTCAACCTGGAAAGAACCTTGGACGTTACTTTTGACCAATCACATCACACGGATAGAAAAGTAAGACCCAGAAGGAGGAAACCAAAAGAAGATCAGCTCGTGGGGTCCCGGGGCTGTCACATCGGCTGCTCGTGCTGCCACAGGTGACCCGCGACAGCTCAGTGCCTGCCTGGGTCTGGGCTACTGAGCGCTGAAGCACCTCTAATGTCTCCCCTTTGGGTCCAGTGCCCCCCAGGGCAGCTGCCCCTCTAAACAGGACCCACCACTGATATTCTAGCTATGACCCTCTCCCTTCAACCCAGGGCCAGAGAACCGCTAACAGTCCCACAGACCCCTTCCTGCCTCTGGGGGACTTCTGGGCTGACTCATGGCCAGATTAACCCATCTTCATTTTCCCTTGCAGTATGTATTAGTTCTGTACAGATGCTAGACTTGGAAGCAGTGTTTTATGGTGACAAGAATTATGGCCATGACGGTGGCGGTGGGTGGTGGTAGTAACAATGGAAGCGAAGGTTTTCCATAAGCAGACAAATGGGAGCACCCGAAACACCAAAAATCATTCTGTTTATAAGGATATTCTCAGAAGGTCAAACGCAGGTAAGAATTAAGTGGAAAATATCTACCCCAAAGCCTCCCCCATCTGACTTTTCTATCAGCAGGAACAGGAAAGTGAAGCTGGGCTTTTGGCTGCATCTTTCTCAGAAGAGAACTAGTTTTTTTTTTGTGAAATTTAGCCCCACATCCCTAGCACTAACAATCTAAAAAGAGCTGGGTCACTTGTATCCTCTCTAGATAACACTGCACCATTTCTGACTCACTGCACCGTTGGAAACTCAAGAAGTAATCAAGCAAGTGCAGCTACACCCTTACAGAGAAGAAAGAATAACCTGGGCTTCCTTCACAGTTGAGTAAATATTCACTGAATATGCGTTCCTATACACCTGAGTTCCAAACACTGAGTGACTTCATGAGATTTGTCCATGGGCCTCCTTCCCAACCAGTCATGCCAACAGTTACTGGGGACACCATCATATAGCTGGTGTGGTGGTCAGAACGACACAGGCTGTTCAGGAGAATATTTCCTGTTGAGAATTACTGAATGCTGTCTCCATGAAATATATCAACATACTACAAGTATTTTATAAGATTATAACTAATAAACACTTTCTCATGACTAGCACCACCTTGAACCTTATATTTGATAATGCATGAGAATAGCAAATCCAATTCTAATTCCTAGTTTTCCTTCCACACGCCTAGAATGTGTGCCATTCAGACTCTAAAACAAGCCAAGAAAATGTGCTGATCAGATTAGCCAGCGACTTCGTGTATAGGGGAATCACTGTATCTCTTACTCAGTGACTGGTGTTACTTAAATTCATGGGTAGCCTATTTCATTGAAACTGCAAAATATAGGACATATTAATAGCAAGTCATGTACTTGGATATTCAAACATTAAGGAATTTTTTTTTTTTTTTTGTAAGTGACTGAGCAAAGACCTTCAAAGCTCCTGACCCAGGGATTGTGGACATTATTCAAAAATGGTAGAATCCATCCGTATAGATTCTACTTTCAACTGCTCTGTGAAAGTTGCCTGCAATTTCTTGGGGTGTAATAAGCCTAACTTTTTTTTATCTTTGTGAAGCAAACGGTGTAGAGTTCAAGTGAACGGAAAAATTACAACTTTTGTACTTACGACAAAGACCCTGAAACAGGTGTATCTACCACACAGACTTAAGCGTAAATTATTCCAACTCGTACAGAAACCCAAGTAAACGCACAGAGGGCTGTCTGATTGCGTGTGGATTTGTCATCTGTTAGCTAACACACTCTAGGATGTGGCATGGATCTGTGATGCTCCAGGGAAGATACTGGGTCCATGAACCAATGAATAGATTTCAGAGTGACACAACTGCAGTATTTCGAGCAAACTGGTGCTTCTCTCATGCGCAAAAAGGCAAAGCTTAGTCCACTACGTTTAGAGCAGCATAGAACGAGAAACTGTCATAAAACCTCAGAGCTGGAAGATGATCTAGTCCAACCCTCTGTGTACGAGCTAAAGTTGCTTCCACCACAGCTCCGCCTGTGGTTTCCACACTGTACTTACAGACAATCCAGCGATGCAGGACTCGTTGCTTCTAAGGAATCTTAGTAGATCTTGGGATACTTTTGACTACTTAAATTGTTTTCCCTTACATACATTAATTCAAAATCTCTTCCTGTAGGTCCCATCCATTTCGTCCCAGAGGGTTGACACAAAAGTCTTTTCCACATTATAATCCTTCAGTGGTGACCAGAGAGCTCTCAGGTTTTCAGGCTTCTTTCCTATCTAACCATCCTCACGCGTATCAACCATTTTTCATGTTCCTTTCCCCCACCTCCCACATCAATAATGAATTCTAGCCTAGAGTCTGTGCAGAACTATGTGACCTGGAGGGGAAAACACTTACAATCCACCGTCTCAGTTTCCACGTGGGCAAAATGAAAGCGTCACCTCAAAGATGATTCTGAAGATCACGTAAGAAAGAAGACACGGAAACCCTCTGAAAAGTGAAGTGCGACACAGATACAAAGGACACGCTTCTGAGACCCAGGAAACCTAAATCTCAGCGTGGTGAAGCCCACCATGTCCTAAGGAAAACCTCTTCAAAAAGTAACACAAAATAAACTTTTGCCAAGAATCTACTTTAGTATAAATATAATTAATTTCAACCAATCTGTTTTTCTGAAAAATCAGCTCTCACCACGTTGGGCTTATTTATATGCCCTAATTATATCCAAACTCAATCCCTTTAAAATCAATAAACTTTTATGAAAGAAAGGACATGATCAAGTTAGAGAGGAATTGATGACAAGTCTTCTGAAACATTCAACTTCTTGCCTGTCTTCGAAATAAAACAATGTTTTGCCTTTTTGTGACCAGTCCTCCTCCTAATGACCCTCCCGTGGTTTCTCGGCGCCTTCGGAATAAAACCTCAGCTCCTTTCACCGTCCAGCCCAACTAGTCTATCTTCATCTCTAGTGACTCTCACTCACTCTCTGTCCTGCCTCGCTCTTGCTTGCATCTCTGCCCTTACACACAGTCACACCCAAGGCTCCTCGGCCAACACCCAGCTTGATTCAGATAACAGATCTTCCCCCCATTCAAACCTTTGCTCACACATCTTCTGCTCCAGAGCCTTACCTCAACCATGAAGGTGGTTTGAGTTTCTTGTTTCATTCCCTGTACTGAAATTTTCTGTTTACTATTCTGTCTTCCTTGTCAGAGACATTAGGTTCCTTGAAAGAAGATGTGTTTTTTCACTCATCCTGGGATGATTAGTAACTAGCACAGTGCCTTGCACAGAGCAGGTGCTCAACACAGATGAACAGATAAGCTAATGTGCAGTCGAAGGAGCTCAGACATGTGGGGAATGGCCATTCAATAAACGCAGGGAAGGGCACCCATCTTTCCTGACCTACAGCAGAATCCAGAACTAACTCAGAATCAATAAGGAACTTTTCCAGTAGCTGAAGGTGTGACCTATATGCTAATTTCCTATCCATTCTTTATCTCTAGAGCTGTTGATTGTTTGCAAAGCACTTTCTGCTTGCTTGCGTACGTTACACCATTTAATCGTTAAGGCCACTGCAAGATCACCTTATTCAGCTGGGATTTCAGGCAGCAATCTCAGCATGTCCAAGTGGTGAAACAAAGAAGGACGCTGGTCGGAGATGGTCTGAGCTCCAGCCTCTGGTCTGCCGTTCAGCCACTGGCATGTTATTGAAGAAACAGCCTACCTTATCCAAACTCAGCTCCCTCTCGGACTTTGCCAACCTTAGTCAAGGTAAATTGTCATTTTCATACATGGTGTATTTATTATCGAAGTTGGCATTTGGAGTTAGCTAACTGAGCCAGAAAGGGCACAGACTTTAGGATAAGACAGGCCTGGTTTGGACTCCGAGCTACAGCACGTCACAGTTGGGTAATCCTGTGCCAGTTTCTTAATCTCTCTGAACCAGTTTTATCATACGTAAAAGTACTAATGATTAGAAAAGATAAGGAGTATAAAAATATTTGTAGATTTTTTTAAGAGCCATATTAAATTCTTGTTATTATAATTCTTGCTGGCCATGTTTAGGAAGGGCATAGGACAATGTTTCTCAAAGTACTTTGTGTGCCACACAATTATGACAGTATTTAATAGGCGTGCCTTTAAAAAGTGATTGACAACTGCACGAGAGCTGACTAAGTAAAGGATGTGAGAAGCGCTGCTGTGGAGAGATCTGTTTAAGTGTCTTCAGCACGTCATTCCCTCAGCGCACGTGAATGTGGAACACACGCTAACACCTTGTGGAGGATTAAGCATGGGAAACGCAGGAAAAGCTGTTCTTTCATCAGGCGACTCTCACGATAAAATGTTCAGAGACAAATACCAAAACTGTAAAAATACGCTCCATTCTACCATCCATTGACTTTGCGACGGGCCTGTTTTCTAGGAGACAACTAAATATGTACAAACCTATACACATACGCGGGTAGGAGAAGTTCAGGTGGAATTTTAAGGGTAAGTCATAAATTCTGAGGGAAGAAGACCGAGGTATAACTGGTCATGGGGATGAAGACCAAACACTGTTCTGACTGGGCATTTATGATTCCCGCTGGCTGAACTGCATTCCTAGGAACTTCCGGGATCACACTGCGTGAGCAAGAAAGAACAGTACTTTTTCATTCACTCACAGGCGCGGTTCCTTTAAAGTTGTAATTGCTCTTTTCACATGGTAGCAAAAATTCATTATTTCAAATGGCTCTTTCCCAGTATCAACTCCTGCAACTTTAAAAGCTGCCATTAACTTCCCATTAGTAAACTTTAATTGAAATGAATATGCATCATTCCTTATAGCGGTTGCACTTGTAATACATGTACGAACACATGCAAATTGTGTCCAAATTTTTTCAAATAGCTGTTCCTGAACAAGTAAACACTTTGATGTTATTTCAAAGGATTTTCTCTACAGAGAGCTTTTAGAATGTGGCCCTTACCTAAAATAACTAGATTTCCATGGAAATACAATGAACAGTTACCAACCAGCCTAGCTAAAATCTATTTTATTGATCTTAGTAAGTAGCACGTTAAAACATGAATAATGGCCCCTGAGCCTTGAACCACTCACACCCTGGTGTTTCTGCACCATTTGTGTACAATGCCTTGAAAAGAAAAGCTAGAAGAAGCAGAGATGCTCCTAATTTAAGGAACCATAGTGGCCAAAGACGATGGTCTACTATAATAATCTGAGATGAACTGCATCTCACCAGCTTACTGTCAAAGATACATCTAAGCCCCAAGCTCCATTCAAACATTGTACACTTAGGGAAGTCGAAACAATTCAGAATGCATGTAAGTGCAAAATTCATGAACCCTCCGATCCCGTTTCAGTTTCCTACATTAGGCTAAAGTGTTTTGTTTTGTTTTGCTTTTAATCATTATAAGGAGAAAATGAGGCTGAGTCTTAGATCATGCTTCCACCAAGTTACCACCATCCTCCAAATATCTTAACCAGAACCCAGGAACAGTAGGATTAGATAATTCAGACATGCATATTAAATACGTTGTTCTGAACATGTAGACAAATATCTAAAAACATTTCCAACAATACTTCCTCCCAGATGACCACGTGTTAGCAGAACAAACTTCAAAGCCTCTAAGGGAAACACTGTAGAAATGCTTAACAAAAAGGAGCCATGTGTGACCACAGTTCCTCCAAGTGTTGGGTTGGTTAATGCAGTTGTCTGACGGCCTGTGGTCTTCCTTCTTCATTCAATCTCCCCCTTCCCCCTTGACAGCTTTGCTGTGTGGCCAGTTGACCCAGTGGCTGCGGTCTCACTGAGATGTGTTTAGGCCCCTTTTCTTTTCCTAATTATTTCTCACTCTCTGCATTTTACGTCCTGAGATATTAAACGTCATTTTTCAATTGGGAAAGTATTTAGTTTAGAAGGTCTAGGAAACACAATTATAATTAAAACGACTCTTCAGTTCACAGAATTTGACACCCAATTTTTCATAAAGTATCAATCTGCAAGAAACTTAGATAGTTCTTCAGTCAACAGAGCTGAGAAGTGTTTGCATTATTTACATAAATCTAGAAATTCTAAAGGTGAAAGTGAGCGATTTCCAAATCCTGGTAAAGTTTGCAGAAGTTAACAAATGGAGCATTAAGCTTCATTTGCTACATTATCAGATTAAGCCTGCTTATCCTATGAATCCCAGCCACTAAACAGTTTCAGTAATTAAATAAAACATTTGAGTTTTTCACCAAACTTGAGGAAGCACATCAAACAGTAAGTCTTTGCAATAGTCAATCATGGGAAATAGAGCTGTCATATTTAACACGTTTCAAAAAGTCCTTTGAGTCCAAACTAGGGAGGTTCCCAACATCAGTCTGTCTGATTGCATAACATATAGCACTTTTCCAGAAAGAATTTGTTTTTAAAAAAAAAAAAAAGTTTCACAATTTGAAACTTCGGCAATGCTACGTGTCTGTGTCTATGGTTATGTCTAGCCTGCTTTACAAAGCAATGGTCCCAGGAAAGGCTGAAAAATCATCACACTTGGTCTTAATGAAAACACTACAGTTCACCAGAAACAAAAAGAAGTTTTTAGTTCTGTTCCACAAACTCTCTGAGTTGTCTCCATGTGGGATAACTCAGCATAGATAATGACTTCTAATGCTTTTTTTTAAAATCACAAAAATAACTACAAATGAAATTGAAAAGGACACTGGCTTAGCAGAACGTAGCCCCACATCAGTGCACTTGTGAGGAAGTTTCCTCACGTTACTTACATGTACTAAGTCATTTTAAACCAAAAAAAAAAAAAATCCAAAAAGCAAAAAACAAAACTCTGGGATGTTAGCATTGAAATGCTTCAACACAAATAATTTTTGTAGATGTAAAATATCACTTCAAAAAGCTTTCAAAAACATGGTTCTGAGAAGCATGGTTCTGAGCATACTGCTCTATTATATTCCTAAACCCGGGCAGTGACTGTTCAAATGATGGTTCCCTCTGCCCAAAGAATTTAGCCCTGTGGTCCAGTTTGTAAGTGGAAGTAACAACTGTGTAAAAGGACTTGGTGAATCAGATGACAAGCAGCAAAGCCAGTCAATGAAGATGCCAAGTGTGATCAAAGTTTAGAAGACGCACCACCTTTCCCCAAGGGTTCTTAGTTATATGAGAGCTCAGATACGGAGATACTGCAAGCTAATCAGAAAGTGCACCATTAGAATAAGTCTGGGCCCCCTCAAGTGTGCTTACACCTGGAGATAAATATAAATACAGAAATCTACCAAAAAGACAGGTGTGTCCCTACTAAGCTCTTTACTTGAAGCACAGTACTTCTCTAGCCAGGATAATTAAAATGTGGGCACTTTTGAGCAACAACAATTCCCACCTAACTAAAATTGGCAGTTTTTCACAGGGAACAAAAGAAGCCATCCAAATTGCAACATACACCTCAAATTCAACATAACAACAAAAAAAGATTTTTAGAAAACGTGATAGGAATCCTCTCCTACTCACTAAAACCATCACTAAAAATATGTGTGTGTAGGGGTGGGGGTTGTAGCATATAAAGAGAGAAGCCAGGGAAACAGTGGGGAGACAGAGGGATGAGGTGCTCAAAGCCACTCTGCTGCCTTTCCCTTGCTCCCCACTCCTCTCCCACCCTAGGCTGTGATCACACATTTAAAAATGCAAAGCCCCAGTTAAAACAAAACAAAACAAAAAGAGTGAGACGAGGGTTACTCCCACAGCAACCCTGTACGATTTTCGTGCAAGAGCAAAGCAGTGGGGATGTAGGAGCAGCAGCAAATCTCCCTCTTCCCCCACCCCTGATACGGTACCTCCAGATCTGCCCGAGCTGCAAGATGTGGATGAGTGACTGCAGGAGCCAGATGCAGAAGGAGCAGGACGCAGACCTGTGCTTGCCGCTGGCCCGGGTGGCCCCGTTGCTGTTGATGCCGCTGTTGGTGGCGGGGATGTTGCTCTTGCTGGCGCTGGACGCTTGTCTTTGCGGCGTGGAAGGACGAGCCTCGCCTTCCGCGGCTGCAGACCCGCTGCCGACCACCGGCTTGCAGTCCGCTCCAGACTGCGGGCAGCTGGAGGCGGCGGCGGCCGCGGCGCTGTCCTCGGTGCTGAAATCGTGCACAAACCAGCGGAAGCTGAACACCTGCACCGAGAGCGAGCCGAGCACCACGAAGAAGAGCGTGAGCCCGAACCACCAGCGCTGGCCGCGCAGGTAGTAGTCCACGGCGAGCCAGATGTCCGTGCCCACGTCCGCGAAGTACACGGCCACGGCGGCCAGGATCCAGAGGCAGTCCCACAGCGAGTAGCGCCGCTGCTCCCTGCCCAGGCGCAGGCACAGCGCCGCCGAACCCGCCCCGCCGCCGCCCGGGCCGCCGATGCCGCCGGAGCCGCCGCCCGAGCCGCCGCTCCCGGCGCAGCAGCAGCAGCAGCAGCGCGAGCAGCCGCCGCCGTCCGGGCAGCAGCCGCCCCCCGCTGCCTCCTCGTCCTCGGCTCCCGACCCCGACGGCAAGCCCGGAGCCAATCCCTGCACCGAGCCCGAGTGGTCCGAGTTCTGCAGCGGGGTGAACGCCACGTCGCTGCTCTTCTTCATTTTCAGCCTCCCGTCTGACTTAGCGGCCATGATGCCTCCAAAGCGGTGGAGAGCCCTCCTTTATGTGACACCTTTCCCCGCTGTCTCCTCCTCCCGCCACCTCCTCGCCTCGCCCCGGCTTCCCTCCCTGGCGGCGCGGCTCCCCTCCTCCTGCTCCTGCGCCGGCTCGCCCGCCGCCCGCCGCCGCCCGCCGCCCGCCGGGCTGGGCGCTGGGCCGGGCTAGCGGCGCGCCTGGAGCCGGCAGGAGCGCCGCCTGGCTGCCTGCGCGGAGCCAAGCTGCTCGCGGCGCCCCGCGCGCGCCCCGGCTCGCCGCCCGCGCTCCTCGCCGTCCCGGCCTCGCGGCTGCCGCCCGAGCCGCCGCCGCCGCCAGCAGCAGGAGCAGCAGCGGCCGCCGCGGCGCTCCTCGGACCTGCACATTCCTCTCCTCCCCTCGCGCGCGCTCCCTCCTCCCGCTTCCTCTCCTCCACCAGCTGACTCCGAGGGAGAGGATGACCTCATCCCTTCTCTTCCAGCTGCCGCCGCTCCCACCCCGGCTCGGGAGGGGCGAGGGAGGAGGAGGGCCCCAGAGGAGGGGCCGGGGCCGGGAAGCGCGGCTGGGTGGGGGTGGGGGGCGGCCGGTCCCCGGGGCCGGGAGGAGCGGCCAAGAGGATGGAGGGAGATGGTTGAGGACCCCAGCTCACGGGATTTCGGAGAACGCTGGGTGGATTTGACCGACCCTGGCGGAGGAGTAGGAGAGCGCGGAGGGGAGGGGTCGCCGCGTCCAGCCAGCGCGGAGGTCTTAGGAGAGTGGGCACCGGCGGGTGTGGCAGCGGCGAGGACTGGGGAGGCGCAGGCCTCTTTGTATTCCGTTCTGAGCTGCGGGTACCTGGAGAAGGGCTGGGTGTGCAGCTGGGGCCGATGAGGGTTGGGAGTCTGGGTTTAACTCGGATGCCAGGGCCCCGAATGCTGGCAGCGGCAGTGGGTGTGCCCGGCCTTGGGGAGCTAGGGAGGCAGAGGGCGTGCAGGGCCCGCGAAGGCGCGGAGAGCGTACTCCGGGCCGCGGAGGACGGGCGGGTCCTCCGGGAGCGCCGAGCCCGCGCCCTCGGGGGAAGGAGGGCGCAGCCCGAAGGCTCCGGCTTCTTGGATAGGCCGGGGCGCCCCAGGCTCCCGGGGTGAGGAGGCGGTCACGCGCCCTCCGCCGCCCAGACTCAGGCCGCGGGGCTGGTACCCCCATGCGCTCTCAGCGGCCGGAAACGGCCAAGTCAGGAGGAGCGGCGGCGGGGCAGGCCGGGAGGCGGCCTTCAGCCGGGCCCTCGGGCAGGTGGGCAGCGCGGCACACCGGCTGCGGCTCTCGGCGCTGCGGGCGGCGGGGCGGGGCGGCCGCCGCCGGTAGTGGAGCCCGGCCCGTAGGCGAGGAGTGGTTGAGCCGGGAGCTGGCGCCACCTCCCCTGCTTTAAAACAGAATTACTTGCTCTTAAAGCTATAGGAGTTGCAGAGTTGTGTAATCCCGCAACTACAGAAAAGACTCGAATAAAATAAATCTGTGATCGGAGTGGTTCACCAAATTGGATTTAAAGAGAATATGAAACATTTTCCTGATCGAAAAGATTCTGAAAAATCCGATAGGTAATAGGATCCTCTCGCGCGCTCTTTTTTTTTTTTTTTTGATAAGAAAACTTAGTCTTTGATTTGTCTCACTTAACTTTTGCAAATGTAAGAGATAGAGAGTGTAATTCTTAAATTATACCGTGACTCACATGTTTTAAGACCAGAGGGAAGTGAGGCAACACGAGTTACCCTGCCACGAAGAGCACCAGTGTGGTCTTCTAAATCTGGAGGCAAAACCTAACACCCTTCCCGCTCGCTTGTAGACCCCACGCTCAGTTCGAACCACTGTGTGTGCCGTTCTTAATTAGCAGCCTTGTGAGGTAGGTGTGCACGCCTGTCTCAGCACGTGGAAACAGCCGCCTCAGGCGTCTTGTGCTGCGGCTCAGCCGCTGTTTTGGCACCAACCCCGACAAAGCCGAACTTGCCCACCCTTGTCCTTTATTCTTATAGACTGGTGTCCTGGGCTGCCTTCCGTGGCCTTTGCCTGACAGTTTGGCAGGAGGGTGTGGGGCCAGAGAGCCCATAAACATTACCTGACATGTACAAACCCAGTATTTCTAGCAAAAGCATGGCCAAGTAAGTGGTGAATGAGGGTCAGTGCAGGACCATGGAGCCAGTTAGACTGCCAAGCAGGGGGTATATTTAACTTAATTTTTATTTTATTTTATTTTTTATTGAAGTATAGTCAGCTTACAATGTTGTGTTAATTTCTGGTATACAGCATAGTGATTCAGTTATATTTATATAGATTCCTTTTTATATTCTTTTTCATTATAGGCCACTACAAGGTATTGAATATAGTTCCCTGTGCTCTACAGTAGGTCCTTGTTGTTTATCTGTTTTATATATAGTAATGTGTATCTGCATATCCCGAACTCCCAGTTTATCCCTCCCCACTCCCTTCCCCCTGGTACCCATTTCTATGTCTGTGAGTCTGTTTCTGTTTTGTAAATAAGTTCATTTGTGTCATTTGTTTTTAGATTCCACATATAAATAATATCAGATGGTATTTTTCTTTCTCTTTCTGGTTTACTTCATTTAGTGTGACAATCTCCAGGTCCATCCATGTTGCTGCAAATGGCATAATTTTATTCCTTTTATGGCTGAGTAGTATTCCATTGTATAAATATACCACAGCTTCTTTATCCAGTCATCTGTTGATAGACATTTAGGTTCCTTCTATGTCTTAGCTATTGTAAATAGTGCTGTTGTGAACACTGGGGTGCATATATCTTTTCAAATTAGAGTTTCCTGTGGCTGTATGCCCAGGAGTGGGATTGCTGGATCATATGGTAAGTCTATTTTTAGTTGTTTAAGGGTGTATTTTAAATCTAGCTTTAAAACTGGACCCTCTTGGAATAGAACCATCTTTTTTTTTTTCTTATCGGAAAACACACTGGTTTTTTTTTCCCCAAGGTCCAAATCTAAGATTCCATCTCCAGGGCACTGTAGCTGATCTTACTTTGTTCCAAACCATTGGGGAGAGGAATAATTTCTTAGGTAACTGGGTCCTTAGGGACAGAGTGTTTTCTAGGTCAAGGGCAATTCCTTAACTTGCACCAGACATCAAAGGCTGCAGAATATCTGAGATTCCGAAGGCCTGGAGCTGCCTGGGGTTTCCTTTAGGGCAGGGATGTTTCTCACTCAGCTGTATCCTCTGCATCTGTCACAGTGGCTGCATTGACTCTTTGCTCAATAAATACCCATTGAATGAATGCTTGCATTGATAGAATATTCCCCAACAGAAAGAATGCTACATTCTGTACGAATGTTCCCATGGAAACCAGAAGTATGAGACTTATCCTGTTAGGTTCTAAAAAAGAAACAACTTGTAATACTTTCTTTATTAATACATTTATTCAAAAATTTTTAGTTTTTTTTTTTTTTTAAGTTTCTGTCTGAATCATCTCTGGAAAGTGGTGGTGGGAGTTAATGGGAGGAGCATGAGCAGGAGGTCAGAGGATGGACATTCACATCCAGGCTCTGCTACTTATTGGCCCCATGATCTGGGCAAATTGCTTAATAAACAGGATTAATATGAGGACTGGATGAGACAATGCTTCTTACTGCGCTTTGTATACAATATTGTTCTTAAGAGTCTCTAACCCCGTGAGCCTATTACTCACATCTCAGGGTACGGATTTTAATACCACCCCCTCTCTCGTAATTGCTGCACCTGTCAAGGCAGATGGACACACTGGTTAAGAGCTCGGAGCTGGGGCTCAGACAGAGGTGTTCCTGGGCGTATTATTAACCCCCTGGACGTCATGTTCATCATTTGTAAACCAGGGATGACCGCAATCTCTAGCCCCAGCATTGCTTCCAGGAATAATAAAGCGACGTGTGTAAACTGTTTGACACCAAGTCCTGTGCACTCAACACACAACGTTCTGTTAATATTTTTTCACATTTCTTCCACCTCCTCATGTTTTCTGATTTAACTCTAACACTTTACGTTTTGCTAGCTAGTCAACTCTCTCTAAAATAAGATTTCCTGGGAACACAGTTGTTGGACCCTCTGCATCAGAATCCGTTGTTTTTAAATTCACATTCCTGGCCTGTCAGTACTGTGAGCTCCTTTCCTTCAATGCTCTTGTCTTCAAGAGATTCTTTCCCATTGTCATGACCTAAACCACGTCATCACTCAATTGCTTCATAATCTCAATTTCGAGCCTCTCCCTCTCTGACTCCCAAACGGTCAGCTCGCTACCTTAAGTTCCCTTGGACTTAGTTCTGCCTGGCTTTCATGCCTCTTAACCCCTTCATGCCCTCACCTTTCTCCTTGCACAGCTTAAACCCCATGATCAAGCACCGTCAGCACCCCTCAAACATGTCTGCATCTCTGCTGTCCCTCTTACTTGACCAAACACCAACGCTGCCCAAACCCCACTCTGCGCCAGCTTCAGGCCTGAGCCTGTGGGACTGGCTGTGTCTGGACAAAGGGCAGCCATGCTGACCGGCTCCCTTAGCTGCGTGACCACAAACCTGAAGGAGAGTCTGGGGCCGCTCTGCAATCACAGATCACACCACATCTTCCTGGTCCATTCGCTTTCCTACTTTTTAAATTATAATTTCTCATCCCCTCCTCACACACTTAACACCTGCCTCCTTTGCTACCCTTGCTCTGAGCTGCTGACTCTGCTTCCCATTTCACTGAGAAAAACGAAGCCACCACAGCAGAACGGAACCCATGAAGCGCTCAGCACCCGCCAACCAGCCTCTACACCCACGAGCTGGGCCTCTGCCTCCACAAGGGGACCCCTCCACTTGTTCGCCAGCTTCCACCCCATCTCACTGCTCAAGAGTACAATTCAACACTAATTTCCATGATCATGAACTCCCTCCCTGCTGGATTATCCCCGCCCCATACAAACGTGTTTCTATTTCATGAGTTAGAATACAAAGCTGGGGAGTGGGGAGGGGAGAGCTCAGTGGTAGAGCGCATGCTTAGCATGCCCGAGGTCCTGGGTTCAAGCCCCAGTACCTCCATTAAAATAAATTTTAAAATACACCTAATTACCTCCCCTCTCCACCCCCAAAAGAAAACCAAAGCCAACCAAAAAAACAAAAACAGAACAAAGAAACTTCCTTTGATTCCAATTCCCTTTCTAGCTACCCTTGCATTTCTCCGAAACCCTTTACAACAAACTTCTCTTGGAGCTGCCTGACCTGGCTTCCTTCTGTCCCCGTCCTCCTGTCCTCCTGAACGCACTCAAACAAACCAGCAAGTGCTCCGCGGGAACTGCCCGCACCACGTCTGCGGCGCCGCTCCCCACCTGGCTCAGCCCTCTTGCTGCTTGCCCCGTGATTGCTCCCTGCGCGTTGGTTGAAGTGTGGTCCTTGCTCAGCTTCCACTACACCACACACTCTTGGTTTTTTCCATCTCAAAGCCTGATTCTTGGCTAATTCTGGGTCCTTTGCTAATTCTTTCCTGTTTCCTCTGTCTTTATATAGGCTCAGTCCTCAAATCTTCCTCTAATTTCATCAAATCTTATGTTTTAAGATGCCACCTATATGCTAGTGACTCCCGTATCTATTTCTTCAGGCTGGATCTGTCCCCCTAAGCTCAGAATGCACCCCACTGCTTTCTCAGCACCTGTACATGGGTGCCTAGTAGACATCTCAGGTTTAAATAGTCTGAAACTGACCTTCAGCTCCTCCCCCAGATCTGTTCCTCTTTCCTCACTTCAGTTAAAGACAACTCCGTTCTTTCTGAGTCTCAAGACAAAAATAGCGGAGTCCTCCTTGACCATGTCTGTCTCTCAGACCCCATATCTAATCTGCCAGAGAATACTTTTCCTTCTGCCTTCAAAATCTGTTTTCATTTGATCGTTTCTTCCCATCTTCCCTGACACCACTCTGATTTGATTCCCAATTATCTCCCACCTGGATTTCTGCCTCTTTACTCATCCTCCTTTTTTCACCCTTTCTCTCCTACAGTTGACATAACCGTCAGGAAGCTCCTTTAAAAAAGCGAACTGGTTCATGCTGTTCACCTGCTAACACAGAATGGGCTGCATATTGTGGGGCCCAGGGCAGAATGATACTGCAGGACCCCAGCCGGGGGCAGGGAAGTCAGCCTCCCTTCCGCTGGGCCTCTGCCTCCACCCACACTAGACCAGCAATTCTAAAGAGGCTGCAGCCCTCCGGCTGGGACCTGCTCAGCACCTGAAGCCTGGAGGGGCCCGGCGAGTGCGCAGGGTGCTGCCGCCCAAGGAGGGGAGGGCCGTGGCCTTGTGTCCCCCTGAAGTGCCTGGGGCACGCCCTGGCCCCAGTGCTCCCCAATTCTATGCCTGGTGCCCCTGGGGGATGGAAGACAACAGTGATAAGGGGGTGGGTGGGTGCGGAGGGGACGCCAGGCGGGGCTGAAGGACCAGGAGGTGGTGGGTAGGTAGTGAGAACCATCCTAGGGAAGCAGGACCACTCGTGCCAAGCCCCTGGCGCAGGCTCCGTTGTCCTGCCAGACTTCACTCAAAAAAGACAGACTCAAAGGTTAGAGAACACCAACTACAGAGCGTTAAAGTGTGAGGCCCCTCGGAGCCCCGGCACCTGCTCTGGTCACACACCCCCGCAGCAGCCCGACTGAACGCTCATCCAGCATCTGTGCATCTTGTTCACGTAAGAAGGAACATTTTCCTACTGGCCTACAAGGCTCCTTTCAGTCTGACTTCTGGGCCACAGGTTCCCTCTGACCCTGTTTCCTACTGTTCGCACACGCCGTCCCCCCACGCCAGCCGCACATCTCAAACACAGCAGGAAGGCTGCTGCCCTGGGCTGCTCTGCTCACTTTATCCTCTTGCTGGTTTCACTTTCTTCAGGTCTTCACTTCATATCCTCCTTTACCTCCAGCCTGGCCAGCCTCGTGGTATACAGAGATGCTCTCTTCACCTCACTCAAAGGCGGAGTCCTCACATCCAGGCCGAGGGGAGGGGACCTGGCTTGTCTCCTGGGGCCCGAGCTCACCACTCTGATCTCCCCTTCAAGGTTGTGCTGTGTAGTATGGCAGCTAACGTGGGGGAACGGGGACGGGACAGCCTCCCCATTCTGCAGAGAACCAGCACACTCCCCGCGGGGCTCTGAGCTCACCCCTGAGCTCCAGCGCAGAACCGCATCAGAATATGCGCGTTTGCCCTCAAGACTCATATCAGGGGAATTTGGAGGGTGGACAGCAGGGTTTGTTTGGTTCCATCCAGGGTATGTTTCTGTTTTTTTACAATCTAAGTGTAGAAAGGAGATATACGGAACTTAATAGGGAAGAGACTTCTGGACCAAGGGGAGAGGTAGGAAGTGGAAAAGAGTCATTATTAAATAATTTGACTCCCGTTATTTGACCCTGAAAGGGTAGAGGTGAAACGAAGAAGCAGACTCAGCCGCCTCCTGCGGTCAGCCGGAAAAGCCGGTGGTCAAACGCGCGTTAAAACGGATTAAGCATTCCCCTTGGCGTGTGTTACGGACTGCTTGTGTTCCCCCCAGATCCACCTGCGAAAGCCCTCACCCTTAATGTGATGGTACTTGGAGGTGGGGCCTTTGGAAGGTAATCAGGTTTAGATGAGGTCATGTAGGTGAGTCCCCAGTGATGGGATTAGTGGCCTTATAAGAAGAGGAGGAGAGAAAAGAGCTTCCTCTTTTTATCTCACATGTCAGGACGCAGCAAAAGGAGGCTGTCTTCAAGCCAGGAACCAAATCTGCTGACACCTTTATCTTGGGTCTTGATAGGAACCCATCATGTTGGAGCCGTTTGGTTTCATGTGTTGGCCAGTGACCCCCTCCCACATGCCAGGTACCCTGCACTGCCTGATTCCAGATGTGGGGCGATTTTCGCTCTTCTCCAGACATCTGGACCACACACTCCTTGCCTAACCCCAAGACTCATTTTAGTAACTGACTTCTAGCCATTCTTCAAGCTTTCATTTAAATTAATAGAATAATACATAGCCTTTTAATGGGAAAAAAATGTGAAATAAAGAGTTTGCAACCAAGAGGAAATAAAACTATAATTTGCCCTATGTTTTTCAGGCGCAGTTGCCTTATTAAGACCTCCTGATGCATTTGTGAAAGAACCCAGACACATCCTGTCAGCATTTGTGAAAAGGAAAGTCAGGCGAAACTCTGAGAGCTTGAAAGACTGCACAGCTCTTACAGGGTAAGTTAAGAAGATACAATGTTTTTTCCCCAAAACTATGAAGACTCCTGAAGCATTTAAAATAAAAGAGAGACGTGGCTAGATTTCCACTTTAGCATGACCATGCTGGCAGTAGAGTGAAGAAGGATACAGGGGCTTGTGCAAGGCCCTTCGTGAGTTATGACGGTCCCCGCCCTCCACGTACACTCCGTGCCCAGAGCCTAATACCGTGACTGACGTATCAGTGGTCATTGGATAAATATTCTGGGACAGGTTCCCCAGACAAATAGTCGGCACCTCTTCTGATGACATTGGGGCTGCAACTGTGGCTTTCAAAAAGCTAAAGCTGCAAAAGCACAGAGACTTCTGAAATGCTAAAAAAAAACCAACAAAACAAACAAACAAAAAATGAGCCTTTAAACAAGATTTAGAGCAATACTAAGGAATTTGAAGTTTAGAAGTAAGTCGGGGAAGGAGCAGATGAGTGCTGAGGGATACAATTACCAAAAATGGTGAGAGGAATTTAGAGGGTTGAATTGCCGCAATATTTTAATTTCCAAATTGGCATAGCAACCCTAGCTGAGTAAAAGAAATAGAATGAGATGCAATTTAGGGTCTGAAATGAAGTGTCTCCAAAGCTGGGAACACAGGCTTAGATGTGATGTGGAAAGAAAGAGGGGCCCCGGGTTTCTTTCTATATTTCATAATAGTCTCTGACTGGGAAGTAAGTTTTGTTTCTGAAGTACGTTAGTGAGTCATTAAGTCTTAAAATGCACTTTCCCATAAGAACAAAATGGTACACAATGATTAAGTCCCCAAGCCAGCCAATAAAACCCATTTAACCCTGACACAGCGGAAATACACATTTGCAATTTTAAAAAAGAGCAGAAAACATATCATTTCCATACTCACACTTAGGCCAATTTTTAAAAATATTGAATGAGTTTTATTTGTATTAGATCCTGGTGCTTGAAAGAAAAGTGGAAGAATTTAAAAGCGTATGAGCCCCTTCAGAAGAAGGACTTTAACCCCTCCCCACACCCTCCCCCTGAGTGTGACCTGCACTTAGGGACTTGCTGTCAAATGACAGCGTATGGAAAGGAAAGGGGACCTGGAGACATTCTGCGGGCGGGGTGGCCTCGGTCAGCGGCGGTGACGCTCAGTCACGTCGACAGCAGGTACTCCTGATGGGGTGATGAGGACCCTTCTTGTCTGTGATCTTCCCAAAAGCCTGCGAGGTTTCCTATGAGGAAAACGTCAGGCAAATCCCAACGGAAGGGATTTTACAAAACACCTGACCAGTTCTCCCCTGAACTGTCCAGGTCATCAAAAGCAAGCAGAGTCTGAGAAACTGCCACAGCCAAGAGGGGACCAAGGAAACATGACGAGTAAATGTGATGTGAAATGCTGGATGAGATCCTGGAATAGACACTAATGGCTACACCAGCATAACTGGAATAAAATCCAGAATTTGATCAGTAGTAATACCTCAGTGCTGGTTTCTTGGTTGTGACAAACGTAAGTCCACTAGTGTAAGATGTTAGCAATAAGGGAAATGGTAAGATGGGGCTCTCAGTGCCATCTTTGTAACTTTTCTGTGAATCTGAAACTATTCTAAAATTTAGCTTCTTGAAAAATGGAAAAAAAATCATACTTTGAAATATGAATAAGATCAACAGAGTTAAAAACGAGACTGGTCAATAAAAAGGGAGAACAAGAAGTTATCACTATCAGGCGTGAAACAGGGAACATCACTTCAAATTCCAGAGACGTTAAAAGGATAGTAAGATACGTAACGACCATATGGTCCAGCAATTGTAGTCCCGGGCATTCATCCCAGAGAAGTGAAAATTTATATTCCCACAAAAAAAAGAATCTTCATGGACGCGTTATTCATAGTGGCCCCAAACTGGAAACAATGCAGACGTCTTTCAGCTGGGTGGAGGACTAGCGGAACCAGCGCACATCCCCACCGTGGAGTGCCGCTCACCAACCGCAACACTCCAATAGTGATACGGGCACCAACGTGGGTGAATCTGCAGAGAATCAACTCTGAGTGAAAAAGCCAAACCCAAGAGCGTGTAGACTGTGGGATTCCCTTTATGTGACATTCTTCAAATGACAAAAATACAGAAACGGAGGACAGGGGAGTGGCTGCCAGGGGTTAAGGATGGAGGTGGGGGCTATAAAAAGATCTGGTGGTGATTGGGCTGTTCTGTGTCTTGACCACGGAGGGGACTACATGAACCTGCACAGGTGATAAACCTCACAGAACTGAACATAGCACGCATGGGTCGTAAGGGGAGACACGATGAACAACTCTATGAAAAGAAATGTGACAACTTAGAAGAAAAAATATGAGAGTTTTACAAAGATATTGAAGGAGACCCTCCCACCTTCAAGAACATTAGAAACTGATGGTAAGTGTTCTTCATTCTAATTTTACTTCACAATTTAGAGTCTTCCTTTTCTTTGGTGCAGATATATCACTAGCATTTTTAACTTTTCAGCTTTGGGGAGATAGAGGTTAATAAAAAAAAATTCGTATGAGGCAAGGAAGAGGAAGTCAGGAAGAAGTGAGGCAAATTTTTGCGAGGGAGCCGTTGGAATTTGGAAGAGGACTGGGAGGAGAAGCAGAAAGAACAAACATGTCATAATAAAGAGATGAACTTGCAAGACTGCACAAAATGAGGTAAAAGGAGGGAGCCAGCACACGGCCGCACAGCCAGTCCAGGACCAGCCCGGGAGCAGAGGGTGAGCCAGACACGACGCAACCTCGGGCAGAGGCTTCGCCCCGCTGCTGCTGGATGGATGCTCCTTTGCAAGGGGAGGGAGTGGTGCCAATCAGGAGTCCCTTACTCCAGGTGTGCACATGCACCTGGAGGGCAGAACAGAGGATGGACATGGCAGAGGCCACTGGGTGGGAACAAAGCCCAGCACAGGTTGCCAGGTGGCTGACCCCAAGGCTCAGGTCGGCTGGCAGTGGACAGACTGAGGAGGGGAAGCCCAGTGGGAAGGCTGGGCCTGAAGGAACAGCAATGGGCACCATGCCGCTCATGTACACAGGATCCATCGTCAGCCATGCTTTTAGGGGCATTTATACACACACACACACACACACACACACACACACACACACATTGTTGTGGCTTGAATAGCATCCCCTCAAAATTCACATCCACTCTGAACCTCACAATGTGACCTCATTTGGAAATAGGGTCTTTGTAAATGCAATTAAGGTGAAGATTGGGATTAAATCATCCCTGAGTAAGGTGGGCTCTAAATCCAACCAGAGTCCCTACAAGAGACAGAAGGGGATGCACAGAGACACAGAGGAGAAGGCAATTTTATGGCAAAGGCAGAGGTTCGAGTGATGTGGCCACAAGCCAAGGATTGCTAGGAGCCACCAGAAGCCTGAAGAGAAGAAAGGCTCCTCCCTTAAGCCTTCTGAGAGGGCAGAGCCTGGCCAACACCTTGATTTCAGACTTCTGTCCTCCAGAACCGCAGGAGAATTGATTTCCATCATATCAAGCCGCCCAGTTTGTAGTGAATTGTTACTGCAGTCCTGAGAGAGTAACCTACACGTCTACCAGAAATACGCAGGGAGGGGCCATAATGATGCAATCAAATGACTACCCGCTCATTTGAGCTCAGTGTGGATTTATTTTCATCCCACCCTTTTGGTGACGTGTCAGAACCTGGAGTTAGTTCTCTTTTAGCCTCTTGTGTTTACTTCCCCCCACTGTTGTTTCTCTGATGCACTTTTGAGCAAACATGTTTTTGCATGTTTGAAAAGGAAAGGAAAAGACAAACTGGGAAGAAGAAGGAAGAAACACAGTGAAGACCAAAGGAAAACTATTATTTTCATAAAAGTAGGGATGCGAGTGGGTGCTTGTATGCATGTGTGTGCACATACGCGTGTGTGCACGTATGCTCGCGTGTGTGCACGTATGCACGTGCGCACGTGCATGTTGCCGTTTGACATAACTGTACTCACATCTGAGGTCACACAAACGAACTGCAAATCAAGCGGCTTCCTTGTTACATAGGCTTACAGCTGAACAACACACTGTCACAGCCGACCACGTTAGTGATACAGTGTCTTTATTTCCTCCAATAACAGACCTTTTCAATCTGTTTTCTAGAGCCTTTTAATGTTAGGAAAATATTTTCACATGAAGTAATTCCCACTTGTATTTTATAGAAGGATATGAAATCACATTCTTATTGGAAGAAATTTTATATAAAAAAGTAACGTGATAGAGTTTGATGAACAATTGAAGGGAAACATTACAGTCCTTCTTTTGTACATTTATAGACCTTGTTCGTGTGCTTTTAGTATGTCTTCCCTCCCCTTCTCCCTTTATCTCTGCCTTTCTGGGTTTTTTTCCTTTTTGCACCTCCAGATAATCCAGTGAAGCTATCTGCAATGCTGTTTACCCAGTTCAGTGGGAATAATAATCTGTTTTGAAACTTTGTCTTCTCATTGTCCTGGATGCCCGGTAAAATGATCTCTGAACTCCAACAATATTTTCTTTTGTAGAAAGGTTATTAAAATACAAAAGTAAGAAATTGGAAATTAACATTATCGTTAATATAAATAAGAACATTTTTAATAAAAACACAAAGGTGGAATTTTAATAAAGCAGTAACAATGGTTTTTACGTCAAAAAGAGAGTACTGACTTTGAAGTAAGCCATTACGTTGACTCTAACTCTGATACAAAAATACAGATCAGCTGAATTCAAATTCAACAAAATCATCTCCTTAAAATTCTCTTCCTGCATTTTGATGTCTATAACTCTTCCGCATTGCTCTGAAAATACAGAAGCTTAAGTTTCCTAAGTAAGAAGCTGTGTGGTGAGACTGAAGGTCCCTGCGCCGGGAGCCGGGAAGGCTGGGTTCTAAGTGCTGTTTGTACTTCGATCCTCCTTTCTGTGATGGTTGCATCCTGGTTGGGAGAGGAAGAAGTGGATCCACATTCTGGGTCACAGAACCATAGGATGTTCCTGTGATGTGATTCTTCTAGCCAACATCACAGGGGCAAGACTTGGAAGGTCTTTGACCTCACTCAAGTCAATGTTTTGGCCAAGGCTTATATGCCAGACCTTCTCCCACCACAGTATGAACGAATCCTTCCCCAGGTGAACCGTTTCTCTGCCTTCCCTGCAGTGGCCTCCCACCCCCCCCCCCCCAACCACAGCCCGGGCACTATGAGGAGGAATCACAAGTGTAACTTTTACCACCAAGCCTGCTTTGGCAGTCGCACCCCATATTCTGCTGAGTTCTTATCAACACACGCCCAGAGCCCAGTTATGCTGGCCATGGATCTGGGCTAATTTCACACCTTGGAACCAAGAGAGGTTCCACTAGATGTCTCACCCCTCGATCCCCACACTCAGCATCAAAAAGTCATACAAAAGCCCCAACAAGATGAACTGCAATGACTTACAACAAAGGGGGATACGGGTTATCGGTAAGTGGTCCTAACTGACAAAGCAGAGAATGCAGAAACATGAGATGCTAACGGTGATAAGGAGCCCCCGGTGGTGAAGGGCAGAGGGAAGGAGCAGTAGCCACAGCGGCCGTCAGCTCCACGTGGCAGGGTCACGCCGTGAAGTCCAGGCTGAACGCCTCTTTTAACGGGTCCCCTCTCTGCCACTTGTTAGCTGGTTACCTTGGACATGTGCTCTGACCCTGTGGGTCGTGGTCTGTTGATGTGACCATAATGGAGGCGCACCGTGTTGTGTGGACCCCACGCTTCACAGTCACGCAGCATCTACTCCAGGGGGTGACATGCAGTAGCCCTGCCTTCCAGGGTCCCTTACGTCTGGAGACGAGCGTCTCTTACTGACCACGAGCCGATCGTCACGCACATTAACACAGACCACCAGTACCAAGGGTGGTGTGAATTCTTAAAGTCGATCGCTTCACTGGTTGAACAGGCTTTGGCAGAACACTTTCCAAGTGTCTGAAATGGTGGTTGGTGTGTGGGTCTGCAGGAAGCGAGCACAGCGGTGCCTCGTGGGGGCCTGGACTTCGAGGTCCCTTTGGCCGTGACGTCATTCTGGACTGGAATCCTTGGTGTTTACGAAGGTTGCTTCTCTGAACAACATTCTGAGAGTCCGTTTCCTCACCTGAAGGTAAGCTGGAGATCCTGTATTTCCTTCACGTGGCGGCTGTGGCACGGCCGCACGCCTTAGAGACGGTAGCAGCAGCTGAGGGCAGTGACTTTCTGTACCTGGCGGAGGAGGACAGAAGCGGAGAAGACGGGACTCGTGCCTTCAGAGCTTCCGCCCAGCCTGGCAGACAGACGGAGGTGCGGGCAGTAGTGCGGGGAGCGCGGGGCAGCCGCGCGTGCACCACGGAGCGCGCGCTCCGAGCTGAGAGCAGTCAGCCCTCTGGAACCCGGATGGCTTTGCAGAGGAGGTGACGGCAGGAGGGTCCCTGAAGGGCTTCCGGGAATTTCTCAGACAAGCAGAGAGGGGAGTGCGCGCCGTGCAGAGCAAGAAGAATTTCCGAGAATAAATTGGCATGAGACAGCGTGGCACGTTTACTGAGTCTGCGCAGCAATCTTTCACAAGAAGATACAGCACACGAGGACAGGAGGATTTTCAAAACCATGAATCCAAGTGGACTATACTCAAGATGGCTAGTGAAAAACGGGTGCATTGGAACCGTAATTGTTGTCATATAAATGTTTCTGGTATTGATACGAGCAAGTTCTACCCCACAGCACTTGGCGCCCGCCACCCCTAACCCTCCTCTGGACTGGGTCCCCGGGCCCCCCTCATTCTCAGAGGGTAGAGCCCGCAGACCCCAAAACTGCCCAGAGACGCCGGGCTCCCCTCGCCTGGCCTCTCCTGAACTGCTTCTGCAGCGGGAGCTCCTTCAAGTCAGAGGGCCGGGCCCTGCTCCAGTGGTTGCCAAACTCCCTTTTTCTAATTAAGTTTCCAAGTTCCTTGAGAAGGAGCACTCCGGCAGACGGGGGTGATTCACTCGTGCCTCGGAAAACGCGAGGGTGGGAAGGCAGCGGACACGGAAACTCCCTATTGTTCGTCTAATAAACTGGAAGTAATTGAAAAACCCAGTGGCCTTACATTTCAACTTAACTTCTTCATAAATTAGATGTAGATTTAAATTACTGTTAATGATTCTAATAAAAAAGATATGACTAAACATAAAAATTAAAATGGGCAATCCTGGAGCAGTTCTCTTTTCTCTCACCCTTATACAGCACTTTCAAAAAAAAAAAAAAACCTAACTAAAAACCAAAAACCAAATCAAAACAAACAAACAAATAAACAAAACCACCCAGCAACCCTCAGCCAGGATTACCATAGCCAGAATTAATGGTCCTGCTGCTTCCAAAACGCTCTAGCACATGTTACAGACAAACTGGAGAAATATAATAATAAACCATGTGTCAGGAAGAATAAAGATGTGATAGTCTTCTACATAAACAGTCTCAGGAGAATTTGAACTCAGTTGAATTAAACTGAGTCATGACAATTTTTAAAAGTTGATAATAAAGACATTAGTCAGTAAGGCATCCACCAAAATATATAGATATTATTTTGGACAATGGGAAAATCCTAAGAAATTACATAAATATATATTAGAAACGTACAGAGGATTAATGTGAATAATTAAATTAAAGAGCATAAAAAAGCCTAGCAAATAATTTCTCCACTCACACGCAGTTTTTATTTTCTAAATTTACAAAGGTTGGGTCCCATTACCAGATTCACACAGGAACAAGAACAGACAGAATTGTGGTCTCTCACAAAATAACTCTCAGAAGGCAGGTTCCAACGAGACATTTGGTTCAGCTAAGCATGGTAGGGTACATAATGGATGCTGTGTGGACTGCCCAACCATCAGGGCCTCCCAAGAACTTGAAAGCCCTGGAGTTGATTACTGCGCAAACATCACATCGTGTATTCAACACAAGCGTGTTTTTGAACAGGCAAGTTATAAACCATAGCACACGCTTCACTCACGGATGTCTGGTTCTGGCTGAGCCCTGGTGTCATTGAGTCCAAGGGCATGAAGGTCAGTCAGACTTTGTTCTTCAAAAGGTAAAACGAGGTTTCCTGCTTTCAGAACTTGGGGAAGTCAACTGACTTCTCTGAATCAAGAAAAGGAGGAGTCTACAGCTTTCTTCACAGGTGGTGAGTGTAGGTATGAGAGATGCTTTATGGGGAGGAAGAGGATCAACCAGGGTTGGGGGGAAGACGTCAAGATCTGCCACTGCTGTGGTATTAGGATCAACAGAGTGACATTAAGGTAGGTGCTAGGCTGCTAAATCTTGTGTTGCCCTTGAACCTGGAAAGTAACCCTGCTGATCATCAAAATTAGCTGAAGCCCTGGAGTCGCCTGGTGTACCAAATGCTCTTACCAAGTCATTCTTAGGGATGGTTGTTCCCAATTGTGTAGAAACTATAAGTATAAAGGCTTGTAAGAGACGAGGACTGTGGAAAAGAGGACAATGATCTTCACTCAGAAACACTGGCTCGACGACCATGCAGCCAGCCGTGAGCTGGAGTCCCCTGGGGTGTCATAGGATTTCTTGCTCTTGGCTGCCAATGGCACGTCAACTCTTAAAATGATATTTACCTATGGCTGGGCTTTTCCAATAGGTAAATTATTTAGGTGAAACCAATGAGTGAAATGAACTTGTATCATGAGGATTTTAAAAACAGAAAACTCAGACGCAGCACTTGGCTTGCTGTCCTGAAAACACACTGTGAAGAATCACTGAAGTTGCCCACACCACGGGACCGATTAGTGACCTTCCTTCTTGGTTAAGAAGCCTTGAGTAGTGTTCACTTTTTATTATATACTAACAACTGTGATATATCCAAAGTGGATCTATTCAAATGTGTATCATTGGAGCAAATTCAAGTGAACAAAACCCAGTATTCTGCAGCATGTTCCCCATTATCTAAATGCTACAGACAACTGGCAACAACTTCCTTGTAGAGCAATGATGGATGAAGGAGCCAGGATCAAAACTGTTAGAAGTAACTCAATAAATACTTGCCAGGATAAAAATAAATTTTTATTCCTCTATAGATCTGTCTACCCAAGTGAATTTTAAAATTTCCTGGTTATTTGTTTCCTGACTTGGATGAACTTTTTGGGGTGATTTATTTCCTAATGAAGTTTCCTCGTTAAACATGTACACACGCATGTGAGTATCCATCCCCCCTCCTGCCCATCCAGAATCTCCTGTATTCAGTGTCCGTATGAAGTGTTAGGAAGTTTAGAAACAGAAAGAGAAATATCCTTCCTCTCTGTTAAGGTCGAACGCCCCTTTCTTCAGTCTGGGCCTCCTGCGCTCTCTTCAAGCAAGTCCTTTCCAGTCACCCATTCCGTTTTCATTCTCCTTACACTTCATTCATGTAAGCAACTTGGAGTTAACCCCCTTTTTGAAGGGCTGGAATGATAATCCCCAAGGACAATCTCTAAAATTACAGTTGCCGCCCTCACGGCTTGATCAAAATAAGAACAACACGTTTGAGTGGGTTTTAAGTCTAAAACCTGTTCCCCAGTGGCTGGCCCACGCAGGTGGGCGGGCCAGCCAGCCAGACAGGTGCGGTCCGCTCTCCCCAGCAAGCAGCACGGCCACCACGGGGAAGGGGTCTTCATTAGTGATGGACGACAGACAGGCGAGACAGGGCTCATTTACACGTGAAGACCAAGTGTGGCATCGGAGAGAATTGATATTACACACAATTAATGGAAAGCACAGTAATTAAACAGAGCACGTAGCTGGTCACGACGAAGTGGTTTAGTATAGTGAGTGCAGATACAAAGCAAGCAGCCTGAACTCCAGGCATTGGAGCGCAGATCCATTCCAGGCCCTACAGCAGCAGCACAGAAGGAGGTCACACGTCTGAAGCAGCATCACGATGTCATCCTCTGTCCCCTTGGCTCCTCTCAGCGATCACCTGAGTCATCACTTACTAGGACACAAAGAAACCAAGATGAGCGTCCGGGAGACCCTGTGGTTTTGTCCTGGGAGAAAGTGGACAGCCTAGGGGAGACGGTCAATCGATAATCATTCCTGGATCTGATTTTTAAAAACAAAAATTGTTCACCTCAATTTTGAAATTAGTGTTATCACAACATAAAGATTTTGTATCAAGCAAATGACTGGTGTGAAAACAGGACCGGCCGGGACAAACGTTCGGTCTGGAGGGAAAAATCAAGAGAGTCTGGGTGGTACTAGTGTCTGGGGCTGACGTTGGGAAGTGCAGGTATGTTTTTCTAGTTAATTTTCTCCAACCTCTACACTTTTTATTTCTGATCACAGCAAGAGGCAGATGCCAACTCTTATGAGAAAGGCTGTTCACAGGGTATTTCTAGCCTGTCTGAAAATAGGAGGTGCTGGAAATTTCACAGGAAAGTCAGCTCTTGTTAGCTTTCTGATTCAATTTTTACAGACCAAATTGACTTGGATAATTAAAGCCTGGGAAAAAAAACAATAAAATCATAACTATTACCAGAGGCAGTGACAATCAACACGAGGAAGCAGTAAGGAAAGACCGCTGAGCCATGCGTCAGGAAACCAGGAATTTTTTTTCTAACTCTGAGATTTACCTTTAGACCTTGGACAGATCACCTAACTTCTCCTTCAGGCTCAATTTTGTGATGTTTAAGATGAGGAGTTTAGACTAAGTTAGTAGTCGTGCATATTAACCATGCAACTCTTCAGTCAAAACGAATACCATGTGGACATCAAATAATAGAGACAGATGGAAACGGAGGTGCTCTTTTAGAAGAAAGGGCAGTGGTCACACAGTCTGTGTTCAGCATATACTTGTTGACTGACTGCCTCTCAAGTTCCTTAAAGAGGCAGATGAGGAAATCCACACCTTGGCTAAATTACTTTTGAAATTTCAGATAAAGAGCTAAGGCCTTTCTGACATATGAAAGATCCAAAGAGAAACAAAGGGCACTAGAAAGACTACCACCGACAGAAGGTAGCCGTGTGACTCTCAGATATCCAGAAGGCTGCATTTATCAGCCTGCTTTGCTGACAGGAAATAGAAAACATGTCGCAAACTGGTTTGAGCAAACCTGGTAATATATTGACTGATGTGAACAAATGATAGTAGATCTGGCTTCGGGAGAGGCTTAGTCCAAGGGTTTCCAGGTTGTTCAGCTGGGGCTTCCTCTGGGTGTCGCCATCATCTCGAGGCCCTCCTACCCCTGTCCCAGAGGCATCGTAGCGGTGGTGGTTCAGACCTCAAATCCACAGCACATTATCCAGAGAAAGAAACTAGCTCCTGGTAGGCCCCGAGGAAGAAAGAGGCGGCTTCTTTTTCAGAGGCCCCCAAGTGCGCTTCTCAGTCTTACTGGCCCAAACGGTAACATGAGCTCATTCATAACAAATCCCAGAGGGATGGACCACAGAGATGGGGCTAAATCAGGCTCACTTCTCAGTGGGGCATGAGGGTAGCCCCACTCAAAGCACACAGCTGGGAGTTTATGGAAAGAGGAGATGGAAAGGCTTTCCAATGAAATGTCCATGTCAGCTTTTGCTGTTATTGATTTGATGCATTGCTATGATTCTCCAGTAGAGCTAGCAAAATTTCTTTGGAGAAAAAGAAGTATGTCCACATAGGATCATCACTCTCTCGTGTCATCCTATGAAAAGCCGCGTGGACAATCAGCTCTCAGAGGGAAGGACAGGTCTTAGGTTAAAGAACGGAGTACGAGCTGGCTGGAACATGTCAAAAGTGCAGAGACAACACGCTCACAGCTCAAGTCATTTGTTCTTTACCGACACACCGTTCTAGCAAAGTGCTCAGTATCACCCGTGAACAGATCACATGTTAACTCTACAATGTTATTCATGTATTGTTTTGACATTCTTCATAAGTAATTGTGGTACCTTTATAATTTCACATGAAGAAATCTGGGAAATCAAGTTGGCATTTATTTGAAAAAAAAAAAAGGAAGTAACACGGAGATTAATACTGGAAAAAAAATAAAAGCGGACTCCTTGGTAAAGCTTCATCACAAGACGACTGACACCATTATCCTTCGCCAAAGCCCCCGTGTGTGTGAGAAAATGAAAGCACGCTTGCTTTAATAACAGCCCAATGCGAGTCCAAGAGGCAGTTAGCAGATACGCTCCCTGACTGTAAGGACTAACCCCACTTCATCGCCACCCCTCCGCCCTGCTTGCGCCTGTGCGGGAGCTAAGTTGCTGTTTCTAGTTTCCATCCTGCATGCTGGAAAAATAACGATTGGTTGCCATCTAAGACTTTCCCCAAATCACACATGCAGTGGACAGCCATTGAAAACCTGCTTTTTGCTCCCAGTTTTATTTTGGTGCCATGAGAATATAGAAGGGTAAGATTTAGGATTCTTGTGAAGGACTTTATTTTTTTTTTAAAGAATTAATTGTTTGGTATAAAATTCTGCTGCAGGAATAAACATTTGGCTCTTTAAAAGTATCACTTGGGCTCATTAGGGAGGTGAATGGCGGTGCTGACTGAGGGATACGGAAGTAGCTGTTAAAAGTCCAGCCGATAATACGTACCTTCCTTGGAAAACGTGATTCAGGAATGGAGAGACGGGGAGCCAGCAGGGCAGCGGAATGCCCGCTGCACACGCAGAAGCACCGCGCCAAAGAGGGGGGCGTGGTCCTCAGCTGGAGAACCCGGGGGTCCCCGGAGGAGCCGCAGCGTGTGCCTGAGTGCTGGCGACACCCTGATGGGGCTCCACAGCAACCCTACTCCTCCTCTCTCTCGGGAAGGAGACTTAGTAAGCAGCCTTTTGGCATTCTGACCTAGGAGGAATTTTAAAGCCTTGCTGAGGCTTCTTAAGCGATTCCAACCTATTTTAAGTGACTGAAGTCCTGCAGATTGCAGTGATACAGATTCATGGGGAGCGGCCAGGGAAACATCCATGGGACCCTGGGTTCTCCGCTGGCTCCTTGACTTGCCAGTGAGAGAGTCCTGGCAAATGACTGAATGCTCTCTGAGCCTCAGTTTCCTCACTCATACAGTAAAGATACTAGTACCCTCTCTGCAGGGCCTTTGTGGTTTTTAAATGAACACTGTGTGAAGCGTCTGATGCGCTATCTGGTGGGCGGATGCTTAGAAAACACTCCTTCCCTTCCTTTTCCTCCTGAGTGTCATCCAAACACTGACTGGCTTCTGACTTTGAGCCAGCTTTGCCAGGACAAGGTGGCTGAGAAGGACAGCGGAAGATAAGAGCAAAGCGAGGAATCGGGGCGAGGGATTTACTCTTTCCTTTTTTGTGGATGGATTATTTGGATATTTCAGGACAAGAGAAAATCCCTGCTTTATGTTTCCTATAAATGAGATGGTTCTTGAGATACAGGCTTCCTTCCTGGTTCATACGCCTCCCGGAGCACCGTCAGGAGAGGCAGGCGGTGAGGATCTGAGGGACATGTCAGAGCAAAGAGAACAGCTGAGGAGGAAGTGCTCAGGCTCGGACACGGAGCAAGCACTCCTGGAAACACTTCCTCGTTCCACCGGGCTCTGCTTTATTGTGCTTTGTTTTTTTACAAATTGGAGGTTTGTGGCGATCTGCGATGAGTGTCTGTCAGCACCGTTTTTCCAATAGCATTTGCTCCCTTTGTGTCTCTGTGTCGCATTTTGATAATTCTCATGATAGTTCAAGCTTTTTCATTTTCATCATGTTCGTGACGGTGATCTGTGATCAGTGATCTTTGATGTTATTACTGCCTCTCTCTGAAGGCTCAGACGATGGTTAGCATATTTTTGTAAGCAATAAAGTACTTTTTAATTAAGGTATGTATGCTGGGTTTTTTAAGATACAATGCTATTGCACACTTACCAGACTACACTATATTGTAAACCTAATTTTATTTGCAGTGGGGAACAAAGAATTAACGTGACTCATTTTACTGCGACGTTTGCTTTATTGAGGTGATCTGGAACCAAACCCACGGCATCTCCGAGGTCTGCCTGTAGAAAGACGAGCCCTTCAGTGCTGGATTCTCAGTGTAAATTCGCACGTCTGCCTCTGTGGGTACCAGTTCCCTCTGAAGGTCCTGCCGATTTATGCAGGAGACAGACCCTCCCCAGGGAGGAAATCATTCTAAAGCTGTCCCTGTATTAACTGTGTTTCTTACTTTATTTGGATTGGCCTAAGATATGGCCTGAAGGTTTGTGTCTCCTCAAAATTCGTACGTTGCACCCCGAGCCCCCAGTGTGATGATACTTGGAGATGGGGTCTTGGAAGATAATTAGGGTTAGGTGAGGTCGTGAGGATGGGGGTCCTGGTCTGATGGGGTTAGTGCCTTTATAGAAAGAGACACCAGAGCGCCCTCTCCCTTTCTCCGTGCACACACACTGAGGAGAAGGCATGTGCAGGCACAGTGGGGAGGCAGACATCTGCAAGCCTGAAGAGAGCCCTCACCTAGCTGCAAATCAGCCAGCACCTCGAGCTTAGACCTCTCAGGCTCCAGAAGTGTGAGAAATACATGTTGCAGCCACCCTAGACATCTGTGGCATTTTGTTACAGCAGCTTGAGCAGACTAATACAAGTCATTATAGCAACAGAAAATCCCACTTTCTAAAATGCATGCCAGAAAAACTGAATCTTTCTGTTCGTCAGAAACTTGCAACCCCAGTTGTATGAAGTCTATTGGATCCAAAGCCCCTAGCCTGGCATTGAAGGTCTTGCATGAACAACTGATCCCAAATGACTTTCCAGCCCCGTTTCTTCTCCCCTCCCCTCTGTGCTCCCCTTGCCTTCTTTTTTTTGTTGAAAAAAAGTTACAATGTGTTGATTTCTGTAATTTCTGGTGTACAGCGTAATTTCCCAGTCATGCATATATATACAATATTCATTTTCATATTCCTTTTCATTAAAGGTTATTACAAGATATTAAATATAGTTCCCTGTGCTCTAGAGGAGAAATTTGTTTTTTAATCTATTTTTATATATAGCTGTTAACATTTGCAAATCTCAAACTCCCAAATTTATCCCTTCCCACCCCCTTTCTCTGGTAACCATAAGGTTATTTACTATGTCTGCGAGCCTGTTTCTTTTGTAGATGAGTTCATTAGTGTCCTCTTTTTTAATTTTCTTTTTTTAGATTCCACATCTGAGTGATATTAGAAAAGATACATGCACCCCAATGTTCACAGCAGCACTATTTACAGTAGCCAAGACATGGAAACAGCCTAAATGTCCAAGGACAGATGACTGAATAAAGAAATTGTGGTATATTTATACAATGGAATACTACTTAGCAGTAAAAAAAGAATAAATAATGCCATTTGCAGTAACATAGATGGAAGTGGAGATCGTCATTTTAAGTGAAGTAAGCGGGAAAGAGAAAGAAAAACACCCCTGCCTTCTTGCCGCCTGTCCCTTCTCTCGTACCACTCCCTCCATCGGCAGCGTCTTTCTCTCAGGCCGGCCCACACTGTACCTGACTTGTCTCAAATGTTCCTTCCATTATGAGCCCTCCCTCACATTTTTTTCCACTCTAAAGTCAACCCCACCCAAAGGTAAAACACTTTCCAGTGTTCTCTAGGGAAGAACAGTGATTTTGGAGTCAGCCGCCCAGGGTTGGATGCTCCGTTTCCCCTGAACCAGTCTAACATCCTGTCCTGATGGGTTCACCTTTCTGTGAGAAGGTGAGGGTGAGGTCCAGCTTGGAAAGCCGGCAGAGAGGTTGACTGATGTTGCGTTCCACGTGCTGAGCATGATTCTTGGCAATTATCAGAGACTCAGCAAACATACTAGCTCCTTTCTCTGCTTCCCTCTGCTGAAATCTTACCCTGAAAAACATATTTCAAGTGCCTGCCTTCTCTCCACGCTCATTTCTGGAAGAATCCCTACCTACAAGGAGCAGGTAGCAAGGCCTGTAATACCTAACTCCCCTCCTCCAAAAACCTAAAGACAGAAAACTAACAAGGAAAATTCCTGCTGGGTAAATAGTGTCTCTGAACTAAGAGACAGAGAGGGGACCAGAAGTGGGAGGCAAACGTGTGGGTGGAGCTGTGAGCAGAGCCGGGGGGTGCCCGTCATTAGGCTCTGCGTCCCCACTGTCATGAGGGGGCAGAGAGTCAGAAGTCGGTTGAAAGAACAAGAATAAAGCAAACAGAGAGAGAAGCAGAGACACCAAGAGACAGGAGAGGAGACAGAGGCGGTCCCTAAAGCCAACTTGGTGTCTGTTCTTCGCTCATTCTTTTATTTATCCAATTATTCCACAAATATTTACTAAGAACCCACGTTGGCCCGTCTAGGGGAAAAAGAGAAAACAAATGAACACTCAGCATGTACGCGCTGAGGTGCTGACAAGGGCTACGAGGAACGATAAGGCAGGGCAAGAAGGGTGAAAACAGGGAACAGGATGTGTCGTTTTGCGTCAGGTCCTCAGGGAGGCCTCTCCGGCAGGTGTCACTGAGCAGAGGCCTGATGGAGAAGCAGTGAGCTGTGCTGGTATCTGGGGAGGAGCCTTCCTCCACAAACGCTTGGAGGCAGGAGGGCTCCTGGCACACTGGCGTCGCAGCCGGCAGGCCAGGAGGCCAGAGGGAGTAAGAGGACGATGGGAGGGCGCAAGGCAGAGCTGGAGACGTGGGATCTGCAGGTAAAGCCGGTCCCTAGACGCACCCTTTGACATTTCGCAAAGCTCAAGTGCACAGGACATGTGCCACTTCCATGTGTTTGCTGCTGTCTTCAAGAGATCGTCAAGCCTCTTCCCTGAGAGAAGGTGCGATTATCAGAGAAAACTGGAGACAGCTGGAAATTGGGTTTAAAAATTAAATGCCTGTGTCAAGATTAGATGAAGAGTCTTTTATAGGGTGAGATTTTGAATAAAAAGATACATAAGTTAAAATTTGAGATTTTGTATGGGAAGGGAATAAACTAAATAATAATAAACTAAATAAACGAAATAAGTTTGCACTTACGGAAATCCCAAAAGATATCACTTTCTCAAGGTTAAAAATTTTACACATTCAGAGAGAAACCTAATTCAAGTGAGTCCTAAAACGAGCACTATTGTTTCCCTTGCTCCTTTCTCAGGCTCCCTCACTAACCGTTGTTGCCTTTGGACAAGAATAAGTTGTTTTCTTGTATCCAGAAGTGCAATACGTTTAAAGGACAACTTCGGCGTCCCACTGGCTCTGTGAAACAGACTTCAGTTTTCCTCATCCCGACCTTCCTCCTTTCCTTTCTTTCCCTCAGCGTCTCCTCCTTCTTCTCAACTCTGTCCTCCTCTTTGCTCCCAAACAGGTCACAGCATGCCAGCTGGTTTCACCTCTGGGGACAATCCCTGGCAAGAATGTGCAAACCCTTGGCGAGCTAACGAGGACGGTCAGGGTCCCCTCGAGCCCCCATCGCTCTCCATCATTTGCCTGATGAGCGAGCCCAGGAAAGCAGGTCCTCCCCGCGTGGGAGGACTGGGAGGGGACGGCATCTGGGGTCCAGAGCCCTCCGTGCGAATCCTGTCTCCGTGACTCCGCGGTTACGTGACCCGACAAAATCGCAGCCCCACCGGGCTTCCTCTTCCTCCCTGAAAGCTGGATATTAATGACATGCAGCTCAGTGGGGCTCTGAGAGCTCGATGAGACGACACACAGCTGTTGCCTGAGGGCGCTCTGTGCGCCGATGCAGCCACGTGCGTGTTGCTGTGACACCGGGCTCTTAAGTCAAGAGGGCCCCACGCCCCCGGGCTGCCGCTCTCCACTCCCGGCTTGAGCAGCGGGCGGGGGGAAGTAAGAAGATATTCTTGATAATAATGGCAACCGTCGCTTATGAAGAACGAACCTGTCACCACATGTTATGCTGAACGCTTTACATACATTATTTTAATAAATCCTCACAAGACCCCAATGAGATAGAAACCGAGGCTCAGAGAAGTTAGGGTCACAAGGTCGCCGAGGTGTCAAGCTGGGGTGTGACCCTGCGTCTTCTCTGACGCCAGGGCCTGCGCTCTAGTGACCGCGGCCCCTGGTCGCTCACAGGCCTGTCTCTGTCCTTCAGCAGGACAGCTGAGCTCAGCCTCACCCATCCGTCCGTGGCAGAGAGGACAGGGGGAGGCTCATGAAAGGGACAATGACTGAGAGCCCCCGGGGGCCGAAGGAGTGGGGCGTTTCCTCAGCTGGGGCTGAGGCAGCAGCAGCAGCCGCAGACCGTGCGGGCGGGATCCGTCAGCTGCGCCCAGGCCGGCCTCGTCGCAGCACCCGAAGCCACGCGCACCGGGCCACGGTCGCTGCCGTCTTCGGTCTGCTGGCCACGTTCTCCCGTGTCCTTTTGCTGATTATAACCCCTGCTGTTGGCAGCGCTTCTCATTCCTTGTGGCTCTGATACAGTGTCCCCGTCTCAGCCTTCACCTGAAGGGTGGGCGTGACAGGCTGGACCTGCAGCAGTAACCCATCCCTTTGGCCATAGTTATTAATTAACCCGTGGCTGGGGACCTGACGTCAGAGTCCATGGGAAGAGAGGAAGTCTTTCCACAAACGATGCTAGGTGGAGACACTGGGAAGTTATGAACCTGGGGTTCCGTCTTGCCACCCACCCTGCCCCAGACAGAGTTACATCTCCAGCAAGAGAGGATCCGAAGAAGTTCTGGGAAAGAGGAGAGAGAGCAAAAAGAGAGAAAAGTTGACAATGTTGTCTGAGTTCCTAGCTTCAGCCTTGTGTGAGGCCAAGATCCAGTCTGAGCTTCCTAAGAGACCAAATGCATAAATTTCCTTTTTGGGTTGAGCTCATTTGAGTCCAGAGTCTATCTCCAGCGATCAAAAGAATCTCGATCCAGATCACGTATTGTAACGCCGTGAAGCCGGGTGGGAGGACGAGAGGCAGAGATGAGAGCGTGTCACTAGGCTAATACAGATTAAAAGGTGTTTCCACTCCAAGACGAAACCCAAATCCACGTACAGACCTACTGCAAAGAAGGAACTGCGTTTTCTTCCTGAACATTTCTATGATTTCTACTTTAAAAAAGAAAACAGTCATAAGCTATCGGGGGAAAGTATTCAAGTGACAAAATATTTAAATATGCAAACATTCAGATACAGACAAAGACTCTCTGTGCTTTTATTCTTACTGCTGGCCTGACGCTTGTAGAGAGAGATGACCTGAGAGTTATTTACCATTGTCCCCACACCCCACGCCAAAGCAGTAACACACGGCTGTCATGGCATTTAAGAAAGTCAGCGGTGAGGGTAGGGGTTTTGAGGACAATTCTCGAAACTCTGAAGGAGAGTTCTGATCTCATTTAAAGTACAGTCAGGACAGCAGCTTCGTGAATCAGATCAAATCAACACGACCAGCTTTACATTTTGATTTGGTGCTTTCTCCCACAGCGAAGCACTACGCAACAGAGGTGCTCTAGCCCAGCGTTGTCGGTCTCGGCGCTCTGGCCAGCGAAGACGGCCAGTCAGGGGAGGTTTCATTCTTTCTGAGAAAAACAGATTTCTGAGTAGATCAGACTTAAAGAAAAGATCTGCATCATTTCGGGGCTTTGGGCCGCACTTACTTGCTTCACAGGTTACAGATTTCCGTAAGCTCGTGGCAATTCCAGATGTCCACTCTGAACCCTTCAAAGGAGCTGCATTTTCTCTTCACGGGCTGCTCTGATTTACGCAGGTGTGGCGAGAAGATCAATGAACTTGGTCACAAGATGACTAGCTTTGTGATCTTCACCTCTTTGAGCTTCAGCGACTCCATTGATAAAATTACAGGACTGCTGTAAGTCGTTTATAAGACCCACCAAACTGTAACTTTCTACCAACACAAGCACCAGCGCTGATCACAGAGAATGGTGTTGCGTGTCCCTCTCACTTGTACAGAACCAGCTCACTCTGCAGTAACATCCCACCATAGTTCCGACATTTAGTAAACGTTGAGTGGTGGTTTTCTTGGCCTAAGTGATCTTGGCTGATTTGTGTTCATAAACTATAAGAAATATACTTTTTCTACCAGCATTCCGAGGAGAAATGCTGACATGGAATTTACTGATTTCACTTATGACAAAACATATGAAGGCAACAGTCGGCTCAGGCATATCTCAGTGCATTTATAAATGCTCACGGAAGTTTTGATTGAAATATATGATTCTCTGCATGCTAAGATTTTAGGAAAGACTAAGTATGTATAGATATTGGTTCCCAAAGTTAGTCAGCCTCTAATGTCTCAAAATGATGAGAATAAGGGGACACCAAAAGTTTCTACATATTTTTTCCATGACTTTTAAACTACTGAAGAAAGATAAGGGTTTCAAATCCTTATCATAATCACACCCAGGAAGGGAAACATGGATTATCAAAAACTGATCAAAGGAATTCATCTGTCAACTATCCATTGCAGGCAAGATCCTGGCCAGTTACAACACTCTGAAAACTGGATTTCAAAGACTTCATAGATTTTTATAAGTCATACATCATATAACATTGTTTACATAAACGAGAATTTTTCAAAGCTTAACTAATTTACATTTATTTGTATAATTTTGCACAGCAACTCCATGGTGCAGGTACCATGACTACTCTCATTGTACAGAAAATTTACCTGAAGGAGAGAGGAAGTGAATAGCTTCCAGAGGGCTGAAGCTCACAAGGGACAGAGCCCAGTGATGAACTCAAGTCACAGTCTCCAGCACCACACCTGTGACCCTGATACCCCAGTGCCTGTCTCCAGGAGGAGGAGAAGGGCCAGGATTGGCTCTGGAGGATCCTGTGCGTTTACATCAGTTAGACCATGGAGGTTTATAAACTGTACAAATATTCTAGGATGGTTTCCACTGAACGCTGTTTAGAGGGAAACACTAGCAAGTCCGCATTTCCCCCAGGTCTTCCCTGCTAGGTGGGAAAACACTGGCGCTGCGTGTGGAGGTCACAGTAGGGGACATTTAAGCTGTTTAGCTAAAATAGTGTGAAGTCAAAGGAACGAAGTATTCTAGCCACACAGGAGGACCTGGCGGGCAGGAGCAGAAGGTCCTCAACGTCAGTGAATGTAGGCCAGAAGCATAAAGTCTAGAGCCTGGAGGTTTATGCAAGAAAATGTGTTCTAATGGCCCATCACCCAGTGAGGGAGAGTGAGCCCATGCGAAATAGATGCTACACATCCATCTGCATAAAGCCAGAGATTTCCTTCACCAATTAAGATCCAGACGTAGTCATCACACTCTGCTCCCTGGGGCAAGACATCCAGTGAGCACACCCCAGGGCTGCGTTCAAGATGGTGCCGCGTCCATGGAGGGTCTGGGTTGGGCTGTGGATCGTAATGCCGGGGACAACAGATTGACTGGGGACAACATGTGGCTGGGAGGTTTGGGTGTACCTCACACTTCAAGGGCATTGTTCTGGGCGGTTTAACCAGTGTCACCCTGGAGCTAATACCCATTAATAAACCTCTAGATGAGGGGAGGGGGGAGTGAAGCCTTGGAATGCAGCCAGCAAGCTGCCTCTACTGAAACAGTGCTTGCAGCTTCTCTACTGCTCCAGAAGTGAGGTTAATGTTCGACTGTGGATTGGATAAGAAGCCACTGCAATAAAGTGAACTGAAAAGAGGGAACAAAAATCACAGGGCTGCATGCTGTTTCACCGTCCTAACCCCGGGGAAGGTGGACAGAGAGCAGCAGGATGGGAGGTGGGGGCTGCCAGGGAGGGCCTGACTTCTCTTCTTTCTCTTCTGTGTGAAGACGGCAGACCCAAAAATAGCAGCAAGCCCAGCGAACAGCCTCTACAGCTGCTAAGTGAGGAAGCACAGGCCTCATTCAAATGCACTGCAGAAGGGACAGCTGGTCACCCTGGTCTTTTCAGCCTTCCTCCCCACACACTTAGCAACACAGTCAGTGGAAGTTGCTTTGAATATAAAAGACACTGATAGATATCTGGGGTAAGTCCAATTCAGTTAAATTTTCCTTAAACAGAACTTACCAAGTCCTTTTCCATTATGCCCAGTTTCAGTTCTCTCTAGCTGTCCCAGATTCTTTGTTTTAATATGCAATGTCTCAGCCTTTAAAATAGAAAGATATGGGGCTATTAAAATATGGAGAAGTCAGGACATTAAAAATTGAGACCTTGGCTGGTTCAGGTTCGTGACTGCACCAAAGAGATGGACAAAGGATGCCTTCCGTGTTCGCCCGGAATTAATATTCTCTTCTTTAAACATGAGAAATATACTTTCCAAGTTATCAGCTAACAGTTCTTAACCTTGAAGAGGGATGAGGTCCCCACCCAAGTATAATTTCACAAAGGGACTCAGCAAACGGTCATTTCATGTCACCAGAGCTGTGTGACACTACACTACAGCACTAGAAACTGCAAAGGACACCGAGTGATACAGGGCAGAATGGATGCAGCACACACAGACCACCCCCTGCAAGTGTGCTAAGGGGATGGACAGAGGTAGAGTTTACATCAAGGGGAAGGAATTAGATGGACCATCAAGAATTAGCAGGATTTTGACAGATGAAGATTCTGGGGAGGGGGCTGGGGTGGAGTGAACTCGAGAAACCCTAAGGGCATCCAGTTCAGATGAAATGAAGACACCAAAGAGGACGCTGAGCCCCAGATGAAGGGATCTGAACTTCAGTTTGAAGGGTTTGGGGCAGGAAAGGTTGGAGCTGCAGTTTGAGAAGCTGTGCAAGACGCCCCGACATTTCACTGTTTATTCTCACTGCGCTCGGAGCACAGGGAGCCCAGTGGGAGAAAAGCAGGAGGCAGATCAGTGCTCGGGGTTTTGTCCCATGGCTCAGCTCCTCCCTCCTTTTAGTTTGAAAATGTAAGATTATTTTTCAAAAACTATTGGTAAAAAGACAGCAACAAACTTCAGACTAAAACCTTCAGAGCATTATAAATATACAGACAAGAAAAATGTATGGTTCCAGAGGCTGTCCCAGAGATGACACTTAATACAACGCACTCGGATGGAAGCAGGGCAGGTGACGGACGGTCACCTTCATTTTCAGAATGGGAAACTCGAGTGTCTTCCTCAGGTGTGAGACGCCGGTCCTGTCCTGCCACCTCCTGCAGGCTCTCACGGCCGCCGTCTGACCCCCTCATGCTCCTTGTGCTCCTCCCGGGCATCTTCCTCTAGCAGTTGGTCCATTGGAGTTCTGACATATGCAATTATCTTTAGGAGGGTAAGAAGCCCTTCGCCAGCTTTTGTATCTCTGTCTTCCTTCTCCATCAGCCTGTTTGGGGAGAGAGAGCCTGCAAATGTGGTTGTCAAGGTAAACATGTCTTGTTAGAGGAGGAAATCTTGAAGGATTCTGGAACTCACTAGCAATGTTACGTGGGAGGGAGACTGAGGAGGCCATCAGAGACTTGCGTGACAATCAGAGCAATGGCACAGGAAGTAGGGACAGTATGGGTCTTGTGCAACGAGAACAGATATTAAAAAAGTAAGAGTTTAACCTGGAGGCACCGGGGGAACACCCACCAACCGCCACGATACCCTGACTGTGTGGTCAGAGCCTCACACTCTTTACCCAGCCTGCTCCTTTGCCTACACCCAAGCAGGCAATTCAGCAGCCAATGCTCTGAGCCTTAAGAAGGGAGAAATGTAACTGGCATAAATATCAAGTATTACAAAGATGTCTTTTACATCAGAAAATGAAGAGAATAATGGTGTCCGTGGACGTCAGCATCGTTACCTGTACCCTTAGCATTATCTGCATACACCTTACCTGGGTACCCTGTTGGACTGCGTCCGGACCTTCCGCATCCTGGAGTTTAAGAATGATTTCAGCACCAGGGTCAGCGCTGATTTCCTGTTTCCCTCCTTTCATCGATAATGGAAGAGGCTGAGTTGTTTTTTTTTTCTTGCATCTCAAGCTTGTCAGTGTTCATCATGAACTTCCTGCCAAGTAAATTAATATAAAAATAAGATTTGTTAGCACTTTAAATGGAAAGCATCAGAAAAACAGGTTAAACTCAAGTAGTAAGCTTGGAAATCTGCCTTATGAAAGTCCCCCCCCCCCCCGTTTTTTTCCCCCCCCTGGGAGGACCCACTCTCCCACCAGAGCTCAAACCGAGGTTCTGGACTTAGCAGGACCCACGAATCATCTCTGCCCTCTGTTGAGGCACACTCACCTGAGGAAAGAGCAGGCTCTCGGTGGTACGAGGGGTGAAGGAGGAGCTCTTTCCGCTCAGCGGTGGGGTCCACCTCCTTCCACCTTCCAGGAGACAGTCCCCTTCCTCTCCAAGAGAGTAGCTTGTGCTCTCGTGAGGCTGGAGTCAGCTGGCCAGAGGGAAGCCATCTGTCAGACAAGCACAAGGCTAACGTAGGAGTGATGGAGGAAGCTAGTTTTTTTTCAGGGATATTTTGATTTTTAAAAATGCCTATGAAAGTAATTAATCTTGAATCTATGAATCTTTGACTGTAGAGTTCCAAACCCCCGGGCATTGGGGTCGAGTGGGGTGATGAAAAGGTGGGGTTTCCCATTAGCTCATAAATCATACCTCCTCAGTCTACTGTCCAGCCCAGGATAGAGTGTCTCTGTCCTATCAGGACACAGAAACTGCTGGCTCCTAACCTTCTTGTTGAAAATTGTCCAGGAATGGGGGGAATGGGGGACTGGAGTCTTGGGCACTCTCCAGTTTGGTTCTGACTCTCACTGGCCCTGAAACCTCAAAATGGCAATTTTGTTTCTCTTAGCCTTGGTTTCCTAATCCATAAAATGAAGAGAATGGCAATAATTTTTAGTGTCATGATGACAACACAAACACATGCCATGAGCTGCACATCCTGACATGACTGGAAGCCCTAATTCCTGCCCATCTCTCACCACAATCCTTTCCCTCAATTCCACCCCAAGATGAATCCGGGCCTACAAGGCCACAGTTTGGGATAAAAAATGTAAAAGTCCTGTTTCTACTTGGTGGCTCTTAGACCTTTTGTACCACTAAGAGGGTAAGGCCCCAACTCCATGGGGACAGAAGTTCCTCAGCTCCGGACCCTCCTAGACCTCCCATCCTGTGTGTCTCTGCATCTGGCTGCTCATCTGTATCCTTTATCCTATCCTTTAATAAACTGATAAATGTAAGGAAGTGTTTCTCTGAGTTTTGTGAGCTCCTCTAGCAAATTATTTGAACCGAAAGAGAGGGTCATTGGAACCTCTGATCTGTGGCAGGATGGTCGGAAGCACCGGAGCTAACTTGAGCTCGCGACTGGCATGTAAAGCGTGGATGTGCTGGTGGGAGGTGGGGAGCAGGCGTGCGGGACTGAGCCCTCAGCCGGTGGGATCTGACGCCATCTCTGGGTCAACAGTATCCGAACTGAATTAAATTATAGGGCACCCATCTGGTGTCACAAGAATTGTTTGGTGGGGGAAGGACTTCCACACATTTGGTGACCAGAAGGGAACTGTTTTATGTGAGTCATGAAGGAGACTTACAGGAAAAAAATAATTGTACCAGGGAAGGACTGGGCTTTTCTCTACACAGGAAAAAATAATTATGTTTTTCATTTTAACCATCAACCTAGAAAGTTCCTTTGTTCCTCTTTGCACTAAACCTCCCCCCAAGGAGCTGACTCCGCTCTGATTTCTATCACTGCAACTTAGTTTCGCCTGTTCTCTAAACTTCCCCGGGATGGAACCCTGCAGCTGGTGCTCTCCCTGCAGCTTCTCCACTTACACAGCACGGCTTTGTTTTTAAGTGCATCCTGTGGTGTTGGGGCTGGTTCTTTTTATGATTGAGACGTACTCCCCTGTATGAATATTACAACGTGTTTCTCCACTCTCCTCTTGATGGACATGTCTGTTATTTTCAGTTTTAGGAACTTACAAATAAAGCCACCATGAACATTATTATATAAACCTCTTCCTGCAGATACGGGCACATGGTTTTGCTTTGTCATAGAAGAGTTTGTGTGTAAATCTGTAAGTGTCTGGCAAACTGCTCTCCAAAGCGGCTGTACCGTCACGAACACACGCCAACAACATACGAGGGCTCTAATGTCCTGTGCACTTGTAGTTAGTCACTCTGATGGGGTGGAGTGGATTCCTCGTGTGCTTTTAATCCGCCTTTCCCTGATGACTGTCGATACTGAGCACTTCTGGTAAGTTCGTGAGCCATTTAGAGATCTTCTCTGAAGTCTGCTCAAGCCTTCTGCCGTTTTTTATTTTTTCTTTTCTTGTACTTTTTCACTTAAAATTTTTTTTAATCTGTTCTGGAACCAACTCTGTGTCAGATACGAGGATCACAAATATTTTCTCCAGTCTTTTATTTGTCTTTCAATTTTTAATGATATCTTTTGAAGAGCAGAAGTCTTAACTCTGATAAAGTCTAATTTATCTTTTTCTTCTGTTTTTTTCTCTTTTGCTTTCAGTGTTCTAAGAAATTCTCATCTACCTAAAAGTCAAAAACATATCATCCCATGCTCCATTCTAGAAGCTACGTACTTGTAAAATTTCACGTTTAGGTCCGTGATTCTTATTGGATACATTTTTTTATTAAGGTCTGGCGAAGGGGTCAGAGGTAATTTTTTCCATGTAGTTAACCAGTTGTTTTAACACCTTTTTTTGAAAAGATACTTCTTTTCCCATTGAATCGCTTTCATGCTTTTGTGGAAATTAATTAACTGTAAGTAAGAGTATTTACGAGATCTGTTCCACTAACCTATTTGCCGCCCTAGTGGGTGGATTTCCAGTTGCGATGAGCTTCAGCTGAGACTCCAGCATTGCTTTGGGGTTTTGGTCACAAGGAGAATGTGGAGAAACAGCACTGAACCTGCAGGCAGGAGATGGCTTGCTGTTCCCGGCCTTTCTCAGGCTGCACCACCCTTCCAGATCAGAGCTGGGGGTGCTGCCTGTCACTAAGGGACCGTTGCCTGGGCTGGGGGATGATGGCATCTCTCCTTCATGAATGATATAGAATAGGCCTTACGGGCCCCAAATAGCAGGGCTGCGCTCCGTGATGGCAACTGGCTTTCTATGCCATTGTGTGTGAATCACGCCCCGTCTCCTGCCCCTCTTCCTGGAGACCTAGAAGGATCTGTAGGGTTTACAGCCACTGAAACGTTTGCCTAGTGTCCTGTCCATAGGCTCTCTGAGGGTCATTGAGGACAAACCACATTCTGGAGGTGAGTATCTTTAGAAACCTTATTCCTTTTCTGCCCATTTTATAGGCAGCCCATGTGGCGTGGGACTCAGCCTGGTGAGCCTTGTGGAAGCACCGGACCCTTCAAGTGACAGTTTGCTTTTCTCACATATGGGAGACTCAGAAGTCTGCAGATCTGCTCAACGCCCTTCGCCCAAGCTCCCTACACACCAGATTGTCTGGTGAGTTTTAAGAATCATACTTCTTTATTCACTTCAAAAGCATAAATGATCTCTCGTCCACAAGTCTCCTTCAAGAGCAGAGCTTTAAAACCCAATTCACGGGCAACACAAGGGAAGGAAAGGGGCACTTACCTGCGTCGCTGTCCAAGCTCCGCCTCTGAGTGTTGCCCCGAAGCGGACCCTCCGCGTTCCCAGGCCCTGTCAGCACGATGGGACGGTCCGCCCGTCCGTGCTCTGGTTCACACTCCCGAGACACAAACTGAGAAATATTAGCCATTATTAGCATTCCTCTCGATACTCTGAGAAATACACTTCATCATCCCCAATTAATAGAAGGATCAGTGGAGGTGGGACAACTTCCCCCACATCACACGACTGCTATGTGGCAGGGGTGAAAGAGAGACGAGACTTCAAACCCAGAGCCAGGCGCCGTAAGCGCCGCTCGTGCTGCCGCCCGGCCTCCCGGCAAGGGACTTTCCAAGGCTGGCTCCGCTCTTCAGCAACGGAGCCGGAGTTTGAGCTAAAGTCTCTCTGACCATCCAGCTCCCTCCTCGTGCTTGGCCTCACCTTCGTTTAAAGGCCAGTGAGAAGGTAACAGGCAGCTCGCAGGGCGCTCAGAGGCAGCACCTACCGTGGACGTCTCCCCTGGAAGCGGAGCTAAGATAGTCAGCGTTCGTTTCACATTTTCCATGAACAAGACACTTCCCCATGTGCAGTGCTTTCGGCGCTCTCCATAGCCCTGAGAAGTGAGGATTGCTTCCGCTCCCATTCGAGGAAGCCACAGCCCAACCCTCCAGCCACTTGCCCGAGGCCACCGTGTGCAACACTAACCCACTGCGTCTGGTTTCAGACTCCTCAGTTCTTCCATCACATGGTTTTCCGTAAACATTTTACCCTCTGGAAAGCTGGGTTCTTTCTTTCCTTTGAAATGAATCGGAGTCACTGTATCTTTTGTGAATGTGAAATTTGCACGATGATAAGAATTTTTTACCTTTAGCACGGCCATTTGGATCTTTCTTGCCAAAGCACGACCTCAGACCTGGGCTACCCTTTCCCTTTACCCGGTTACGCCATTTCATCCCCCGTTAGACGCAGGTGGATGTGAATGCGCACAGCATCTGCACAGTCATCATTTGTTTCCTTCCCCCTCACCTGGGGTCTCCTTCTGCTGGGACCGCTGAGCTCTCTGCTTCTCACCCGCTTTCGCAGTCGGACAAACCAACCCACTGGGTGTGGGCCTCCCGCCTCAGGGATGCACAGCGGTGAGGGTCCCTTCCATTATACTTCTGGGCTTTGGGGGCGAGCAGGAGTGGAATCCATGGGGGACTTGGCTTCCGTGCCCGGGCAATGATTTCCCCGCCGGCATAAAGGCGGCCATGTCCCCGAGACCTGTGCTGGATACTTTTCCTTCTGCTCTTCTTGCTTACTTAAAGGATGCACTGGATTTTCAGTGTTCCCATTTCAACAGCCTTCAAGACAAAACAAACAAACAAACAAACAAGCCACAGGACCAGCAATCCAAAAAGCATCCAGGATCACAATCAAGCCATTGGAAAGAGCACTGGGAAAACATTACTCATTCAAAGACAAAGGAAAAATGAAATGCATTTCCTACAGAGAAGGAAAGCTAGAATACCTCGCTGTCTTTTTCAGGATGTGCTTCTGGTTAGAGAGAAGGTCTCTGTGCTGCTTCCGAAGATGAAAATTTTAAGGTGAACTCAATTCCCCAAGTCAGGGAAATGGCCAGGAATCAGTGTTACCTGACACTTAAACGCTGCCAAGTGATAAGAAAACAAAACAAAACAAAACAAAACAGGTTACTGCTCTAAATGTAACTCAGAAACTTGCTTCTGAAAGATGGCGTCACCTTTTTATTTTAAAGTGACACGCCCAAGTGAAAACCGAAATAGTTTTCACACGGAAGCAATATGAGTTTCAAATTTTAGCTACAACTTTCATGATTGTAATATAATAATGGCAAGTTAAATGTTGTATTTCAGAGATCTATGACATGGCTTCATATATACTTTCAGTATATAGACAAGAATTTATGTATATTATATTCATAATGTATTAGATTCTGTAAGCCTAAGAGATAACTTTTTCTCTCAGCAAAATATGTTTTGATTCTTGAAGCTTAAAAGGACAAATCACTTAAGAGGTGATCAATTCTGAGAAATAAATGTCAGTTAAAAGTTTGCAACAACTATTCAATAAGTCCATAAAGTGTGGACATTGCATGTGTTAATTCAGTTATGGAATATTTATTGAACCTAAACTTTGCACCACAAACCGTATTTGGTGCTAAGGATACAAGGGTAGTAGACTGAACCGTAATTGCTGCTTTTGTAAGTTAAAACCAGTTAATGGCAATTTAAACAGCAATTTAACATGATTTAACTTAATAAGTAAAACATAATCCTTGTTCTCATGGGGCTCAGCCTGGCAGGGAAAACAGCCTTAACAACACACACGTGCAAGTGCAGAGTGAATAATGAGAGTGCGTTTTTAATGGTAGGATATATATTTTTTAAAGTAGGAGCAAAATGGGGTGGTAGGGGAACAGATGGGCGAGGTGGCAATGGAGTGGGGCATCGAGCAGGAGATGAGGGCGTGGGGACAGGAAATGCAATATACCAGCTTTGAAAGGGTGTCTGTGAAGCTGAGAGCATCTGTTGTACTTGGGGATGGGTGTGTTCGGGAAGTTTTTGTTTGTTTTTCTTTCAAGGTGAGAGACGAAGTGTGGGTGCTGAGGAGGGTCGGGAGGAAGCGTGCGGAGCGGTCAGGCAGGACAGTTTCTGGCACTTAGTGTTCAGCTGAGTTGTGCAACTCTGGGTGCCGTGCACATGGCACAGCAAAGGTTTCTTGAACTGAGACAAAAGCAACGCTAGGTTTTTCTAATTGTGATGCCACGTCTCTGGGGAAAATAGCTCGTGAGAGTCAATTCTTGGGAAAAGTCTTGAAGTTTCATTCCTAAATGCTTTAGGTAAATAATGCCACGAGGAAAGGAAAAGGGAAAGAAGAGGAGACCGGTATGTAAAAAGACTTTGAACAGAGCCCAGAGCGGAGTAACAGAAGAGCCTGGAGCGGAGGCAGGAGAGGGGACAGCCCTACGTGCGGAGGGAACGGGGCTCGCGTAGGAAGGATTCATGAGTGAGGGCCTGGGCAAGAAAGAGGTACTAAAGATGGAAAACTCATGCACGTGAGAGAGGCTCTGGAGCTCTGAGTGCACTGCGCTAGAAAAGGCAGAAAAACTATTAGTCCCCGATGACAGAAAGGATGTTGCTGTTCATTCCTGGGTGGGATCCAGTGGCCGCCCCTTTGTCTAACGAAGGCTGATCCGTGAGGGGTGTGAATGGAGAAGCAGCCACGTTCCCCGGGGGCTGTTCTCGGCGCCCGAGGAGGAACACGGGAGGCTCAGAGCTGGGGTGAGTGGTGGGATCGAATAGGAGCAGGGGAGAGACAGAGACAGACAGAGATCTGATGGTTCAAAAACACAAATCTTTCTAAAATTCTAAAGATAAAGTAAAGTAAGTGAGAAAATTCTAAATAGGTCTTTATACCATCTGTGATTAGTTTCCAAACATTTCAGGCCAATTCGACTCCTATTTTGGAGATTCTCCCCCACCACCAACACCCCCCACCACACACACACCCCCACCCCGCCCCCCACCCAGAAGCACTACCTTGAAAGGACGAAGCTAGTACGGTGTCTGTGTTGTGTCATGAACCACCGGCAGGGCTCTGCTCGTGGGGGTGGGACCCAGAGTGTGGCCATTTCAAGTCCCCACCTCTCCAACCTGCCCCTTGCCCCAGGCTCCTGTCTGTTAAGACATCCCCATGGATCTCAACTTGAAAACTGTTCTGTAATTTATTTAGCCTTTTGCAAACGATCCAAGATTTTGAAAATCCTATTTACCAGGTGTCAAAGTAAGCCTCTTAAACCAGGTTTTCTCTGTCCCCTCAGACGTCCCCTCTGCCGGCTTCCAGGGAGATGTGCCCTTAGAGGCAGATGTGCCCACATCACCAGTAAGTGTGCACCGGGCGCTGGGTGGTGCCGGGGGTGCGCCTGAATTACGTGTTTGTTGCCACGTCACGGGGGCCCCCACCCTGATGCGCCAGCTCCGCCTTCAGCGTTCCCTCACCTGGTCACCGAGAACTGCCTTTACTGCAAGATGGAGCCCCCAAACCACTAACTCTTTGTCCAGGGCCCCAGAGGTTAAAGAGAGAGCTGATTCGGTAAATCTGAGCTGCTCCTTAGGCAGACAGGGACCTCACCTCTGCTGGGTCTCGGTCCAGATCCTGATGGCGACCATGACCAGCCAAGAGAGTTTAGCATGACTTCACCTTTCTGAGCTTCAGTTCTGCTAGGCGTGCACAGAGGACAGTAATCCCTGTGGGTGGCCTTGACATACTAGAGACAAGACCGGGAAAGCTCCCAGCACTGTTTCTGGCTCACGGAAAGCACTCGATAAATAATGAATTGTTATTATTTTTATATGACCTATATTTTTACAATTTTTCTAGAGTGTCAATGTTCCCCAAAGACCATCTCTGTGCGTGATGAAATGGCTCACGATGTGCAACGTATCAGAGTTAGTGCGAGGCGCACGCCGGCGTGGCCCGCTGGAGAGCGCACGGTGGGCGGGCCGATACTTCCCGCACCAGCGCTTCCCTGTCCTAACGCTCTACTTAAACAATCAATAGACAGATCGGAAGACCTTAATGATTTAGCATATTATTAGCATAATGCAGCGTCTGCTTGGAGAGCAACTTTGAACTGCTGTTGGAAATGTGAAGCAAGTGTTTTTTTTAAGGGCCACTCTGCTTGTTCGGCAACCACCCACCGACTGCATGTTACTTTGCTCTCTTTGTCAAGCACAGAAAAACAGGAAGCACAAAATCAATTTGGACGGGGGTGGGGGTAGGAGAGAGACAGCAGAGACGCAGGGTGTTTCTCGCAGCGAGTGACCCACATTACACAACAAGAGATCAGTCTGAACTTGGCCTGGGTGTCCCACTGGGCTGCCCCTTGGAGTGTTGTTGGACACACATAGAAACTCTCTCCCCAGGACCTGGCTTTTCTTTCATGCCCGCTGGGTAGACAGTCCAGTGGAGTAAGTGAGGAACAGAAAGACTGAGGCAGGTGTAGACGCAGCTTTGCAGTGAATTAGCTGTATGATCGTAATAAAAAAAACCTCCTCTGGCCTCTGTTCTCTGTTTCTTCCGCTGTGTGAGTGCTAACTAAACCGGGAGGGCGAGTGTCACACTCAAATCCCAAGCAAGGAATGTATCGTGAGAAAATGGAGGTGACCCAGAGAGACTAGTTTGGGCTGCGGCCAATGGATATCTGTGCTCAACTGAAAGACATTTGAGCTCCAGTAAATAAATAAATAGTCGTGTTCCAAAAGAGAACACTTGTTGGTGACAATCTGAGCACTGTGGATCAGGCGATGTGTAAGTTCTTTTTCAGTTTTATGATCTGGATCGCCCTGGCACCAGAAAGTAGCACAAAAGTTATTTTGAAGGATGTGGAACTAAAACAACTTGCCAAATCACATCAGGTGTGCGCTATGAGGAAAGCTAGGTGTGTGACAAACGCGCTTGCTTTAGTTACCCTAATCCTAGAACAAAAACTAAATTAAATTTCAGTTTAATTAAGATTAAATCTAGGATTAATACATGGCTCTTCAGGAAGATTTAAGCATAAAAAGTGTAGTACTTTGAGAAAAATGTCTGTTATTTGATACCAGCTCCAGAACCGTTTATCACCTCCCGGGCAGCTAGATATGCACCTGCCAGATGGTGCTTCCCTTAATGGCCGCTCAGCAGGGACTCAATCTGCCCGTCTCCATTGAAAGAAAGAGGAAGCGTTTTATTTATAGAAGACTAAGAGTGTCCATCACTGCTTTATTCTGCATTTTAAAATAATGAAGGAACGGAGGTTGCTTCCCAAACTCTTCAGCCCAAGTAGGACTTTCTTGATCATTCCTAAGTCGAAGGGATAGTAACCTAGAAGGCGATGACCAGATTACCACCAGGTTGGAGAAGCTTCTCAAAAAAAAAAACAAAAAACCCTGCACCACAGGATGTCAAATATACAGTGTGTGCCTTAGAACATCAGAGCCAAATTAGGATTTTTATAGAACTTTTTGTTTTAAAATATTTATAGATTCATAGGAAAATGCAAAGATAGTACAGAGAGGACCTGTAAACCTTCACCCAGTTTGCCTCCCAACTGGTCACCTCCTGCGTATGACATCAAAACTAGGCAGCTGACGTTGGGTCCTGTCGTGTTACCACACGTGTAGATCCAGGTCACCACCCCCGGAACCAGGATTCACAACTACTCCATCACCGCAAAGTTCTCCCTCGTGGTGCCCTTTGTAGTCACGCTCATCTCCCTTCTCCCTTCCACCCCTAAGCCCTGGCACCAATTCGTTCTCCATCTCCATAGATCTGTCATTGTGAGACTGTTACACAAGTGGACTCATACAGGAAATTACACAGTGGCTTTTTTATGTTGGATTTTCTCACTTGGCATAGTGTCCTTGAGAGATCTTTCCAAGCTGTTCCATTCCTTTTTGTTTGTGAGCCTTCATTTGTACTGCAGGCTGGGATTCCGCGGGATGGGTTTGTTTACCTATTCACCTAGTAGGGCGCATTTTTGTTGTTTCCAGTTTGGAGCTATTTCGAATAAAGCTGCTATAAACAAGCATGTATGGGTTTTGGGGTGGACATAGTTTTTGTTTCTCATAAATAAATGCCCAAAAGGACAATTGGTGGTTCACAAGGTAAGTGCATGTTTAGATTTCCTAGCAAACTGTCAAACTAATTTCCAATATGACTGTACCATTTTACCTTCCCACCAGCAATGAATGACAGGTCCAATTTGTCTGCATCCTCACCAGCATTTGGTATTGTCACTATTTTTAAATTTTAGTTGTTCTAACAAGTGTGTAGTGATATCTCATTGTAGTCTTAACGGCTAGTGATGTTGAGCATCATTTTTATGTCCTAATTTGCTCTTTGTATGTCTTCTTCAATAAAATGTCTCTTCATGTTGTTTGCATTTTCTAATTGGATTTTTTATTTGTTTTTTACTGTTGAGTTTTGAGAGTTCTTTATAGAGTTTAGATATGAGTCCCTAAACAGATACAAGGTTTGCAAATGTCTTTTCAGTCTGTATCTTATATTTTCATCATCTTATCAGGGGTTTTTTGCAAAGCAAAAATTTTAAACTTTAATTTATCTTTTTTTTTTGTGAGTCAGATTTTTCACATGTAATAACTTTTAGTGCAACTCTAGATCATGACATTTTTGCTTTGATTTAAATTCTTTTAAATTTGTTGTGGTTTGTTTTATGGCTCAGGATATGATCGGTCTTGATGTCTGCTCCTTGGGCACTTGAAAAGAATGTACATTCTGCTATTGAATTGAATGCCCTATACATGTCAGTTGACACTTTTTTTCTATATCCTTGCTGGTTTTCTGTCTAGTTAATTGTTGAGAGAGGGCTGTTGATGCCTCCAACAATAATTGCAGATTTGTCTGGTTTTTCCTCTGTTCTCACTTTTACTTCACATATTTTAAGGTTCTACTGTTTAAGGTGCATATGCCAGGATTGTTATTCTTCTTAGATTGACCTTTTATTATCATATAACGGCCCTCTCCATCACTGGCAATTTTCTTTACCCTAAAGTACACTTTATCTGATATTAATGTAGCCACCACTACTGCTTAATTTTGATTCCTATTTTTATGGGGCATTTTTTCCATCCTTTTACTTTCAACCTACATATATCATTATTCTTGAAGTGAGTTTCTTATAAGCAGCATATAGTTAGGTTGAGCTTTCTTTTTAAATTCCAAATTGCCAATCTCTGTCCTTCAATTTGTGTATTTAGACTGTTTATGTTTAATGTGGTTGTTGATATTATAGAGCTTACATATGTCCTCTTTTTTTGTTGTTGTTTTCTGTTTGTTCTCTCTGTTTTATGTTTGATCTGTTTCCATTCTTTACCTTCCTCTGGGTCAGTTGAACTTTTTTTCATTTTTAGAATTCCAGTTTGGGTTTATCTAAAGTGTTATTGAGTGTTTCTCTTTATATAGTTCCTTATACAAAGAGACTTAGTGCTTTATTTAGGTATTATATTATTTAAGCATAACCTTCCCCAGTCTTCTGGTTTAACTAGTGTGTCTGACACATAGAAATCTTTCTTCCCTTTACATTCCTTTACCTTCCCACTTATAATATAATTTTTATACAGTTCCTCAACCTACATTGAGAATCACATCAGTCCATGTGGTACTATTTATGTCAACGGCCAAACATAATTTAGAAAACTCAAGTGGAGAAGAAAGTAGATACTCATTCATAGTGTCCTCTTTATCTTATTCTTTCTTTTGTCTCAGTGTTTCAGGAGTCCTTCTATCATTTCCTTTTGGTGTGCAGACCTTTTAGTCATTCCTTTAAAGTAGGTCTGCTGGCAACAGATTATCTTAGTTTCCCTCATCTAAGGATGTCTTGAGTCCCCCTTCATTCCTGAAGGACATTTGCGCTGGACTTAGAATTCTGGTTGAATTCTTTTCTAATCTCAGCGCTTGAAAATATTGTGCCACTTTCACTGGTTTTCCGCGGTTTCTAATGAGAAATCCACCATCATTCAAGTTGTTTCTCCTCTATAGGCGAGATTTTCTTTCTTACTTCTTTCAATTTTTTTCGTTTTTATTTTGTAGAAGTTTGACTATGATGTGTCTTTGCACAAATTTCTTTGGATTTATCCTGTTTGGAGTCTCCTCAGCTTCTTAAATCTGTAGGTATGTATCTTTTACCAAATTTGGGGGAATTTCAGCCATTATTTCTTCAAATGCCTTTAGCTCTTTTCTTCTGGGGACTCCAATAACGTATACGTTAGATCTTCATTATCGTCCTCCAAATCCCTGCATCTCTGTTCAACCCCCAACTCCTACCCTAGCCCCATCTATTTTCTCTCTGTCATTCAGATTGAGTAATTTCTCCTGTTCTATTTCAAGATCACTGATTCTTTCCTTGGTCATCTCCGTTTCACTCTTGAGCCATTGATCTTTTCATTTTATCGGTACTAAAACTTCCATTTGATTCTTCTTCCTCCTTTATATTTATTTGCTAATATCTTCTATTTTTTCATTCATTTCAAACATGCTCATAATTGTTCACTGGATCGTTTTTATGATGCATGCATAAAAGTCTTTGTCAGGTAACTCTCACATCATTGTCCTCTCAATACTATGTCTATTGATTGTTTCTTTCACATTCAAGTTGAGATTTTTCTGATTCTTAATATGATGTGTAATCTTTAATTAAAGGTTAGACACTCTGGGTTTTATGTGATAAGCCTCTAGATCTTATTCACATCTTCTTTTTCATGTGGCTTCTTCTGACGCCACTCTAGCAGGGGAAGGAGTGGGTGCTGCCCCATCACCGTTGGCACATCTTCCCCACTTGACATGCGTTGACACCAGAGGTGATGCGAGCCTCGTTACTGTTGGATGGGGTGGGGGTTCCTTCACCCTATAGGGCCTCCACTGGAGAAGTGTCAGGTGTGCTGTTACTGCTCCCCAGGTGTCCTCTACTCCCACCATGGGGGAGGGTGTGGCCTTGTCACCTCTGGATAGTGATAAAAGCCCCGACTCTCCACTAGTCCTCCCCTGATACCACCTCAGGGAGGGGGTGGAGGGGCACTTCATCACTGCCAGGTGGGATGGAGGTTCAGGAGTTTAACAGGGTCTCTGTTGACATCTCATGGGGGGGAGGGGGCCTCATTACCATCCAGCAGGGGTGAACGTTTTGACTTCCTATTATTCTTCTCAGATGTCGCCCTGTCCATGTGGCTGAGCATCTTATTACAGCCTGACGAGAGTGGAAATCTAGGCTTTCCTCTGTCTTTGGTAGCAGGAGTGGACAGGCAGCCACACTTTTTCTGTGGTGTTTGGCCAAAGTAGAGTGGTTACTGCCTAAAAGATTTTCTGTCTTTCTAGACTTCTCCCTTTTTGGACATTTTACTAGAAAGAGCAGGATTTTTATTGGGGCTCTTTTTTTTTTTAACCTGTGCCTACTAGCATTTCCAGGCTGCTAGCTTCTCTGGCATTTGGTCTGGGATGTATGAGGCAAAAAGAAAGACTGAGGAATCCACCTGCATGTGTTTCCTCGGGTCCTGATGCCCCCAGTCAGTCTTCCTTCCTCTCTGCACCTTTCAGAGCCCTCTTATGTCTGGTACCCATGTAACGCCCAGGGTTTTTAGCTGTGTTCAGTGGCAGGAATGTAGAAAGAGCATTTCTACTCCATCCACCTGGAAACACACATTCCCTCAAATAAGGAATATTTAGCCCAAATTTTTCACATTCTTTAACCTTTGGGCATATTTTCCATGTGATTTTTTAACCATATTATATAAGGGTATAATAAATGGAAGATAAAATTGTTTTCATTATAAAAATTGTGATAGCCAAAAAAATTCAGGAGAAGGAAATACATTTCCCTTTGTTTCAATCAAGCATTTATCTGGGTAGGACAACTTCCAACAAGTGCGCTTTTTATTGCTTCTCTTGCTCCTACTTTAAATCAGAAAGACAGGCATTTAGGGGAAATGAGCTATTTTAGAAAATTTATGTTTCTTCTGGGGCCAAACTCATACTAGACAGTAAATTAGAGACCCCAAAGAAGTTGCTCTAATAAATAAAAATGTGTATTTTGACTGGATAATATACTCTAAATCTATCTCCATTTTTTTAGTACTGTAAGGAAAATATTAAAAGACTTTCCTGCAAAGGGCAATTCTCACATAGCAACAGCAAACAAATGACTCGATCTAAACCGGGACAATATTGTGGCAGTGGTGTCTCACCTGATCTCCAGCGCTGGTGTCTTAGTGGTAAGGTATTTACATGTCTGCTTTCCTGAACTTCTAATTGAAAAGGAGATTGAAATCCAAATGAATGTTTTGGCAAAACAGTATCTAAATGATAATGAGAGTATGTTTTCATTTGTGGGTAGGCAGTTGAGTATTATTTAGAAGATTAAAGTGAGAAGTCTACAGTGTGATTTCCTACTTAACTTTACCCTCCTAGACACTGCTCTGTGTGATGAGCTGGTTCTAGAACACACACGATACTTTGGAAAGCTTTACATCTAGACATTCACTGCTTTTCATTTTTAATTATTTATGCTTCATTTACATAATTACTGCTGTCACTGGTCTGGATGTGTCTGAATTAATCAGATCCTTCTAATACCAAACGAACTACTTAAATCATAACAAGATGCAAATATATACAATAAAACGCAACTTTTTCTTCTATGATTTCTGTGGTGAAGTCAGTTAAAAACCATTTTTGTTCCAGTAGGTCACAAAATACGTCATTCCAAAGTTTGCAGTATCTTAAGAATTGAAAAGTATTTGCTTGAGAATTATTTGCTGGACTATCAAGGCCTATTCAAGATTTTTAATAGCACATTGTCTATAACTTAATTTGCTGCAAGCAGATGACAATGATTCATTTCCTTTTAAACAAGGAATAAAATTAAAGCTAGATAATTAAAAATTAGATAATAATGCACATGCTAACAAATGCTAGCAGAACACATTATCTCTCTGTAGAAATAATGCACAATATCAAAATATTTTCCTTTGTTTTCTTATCAATAAATCATAAACCTGTAAGGGGTAAAGCATTTTGCTGTTTGCAACTGGATCACCCCGGGACCTTTTGCGAGCAGTGTTAAATGGAGCTAACAAATTCCTAGACTTCAATTTCCAGTTGTGTCTCCTAATTAAACAAGATGCGATGCAGGAACAGTCTGTTCCATGAATGATGCTGGGACTTGCGATAAGTTGCACACGCATGGACCATCTGATTGAACTTCACATTCCCTCTCAGTGACCGTAGCTCAGAGAATCTCAGCTTTGTTGCTGTCAGAGTGAGTATATCATTATCTTTTCCAGGTTCTTCCAATAAGTAAACTCTAGAATTGGAAATAAAATCAAGTTCTGCTGACTCCAGCTCTGGCTGTTACACGGAGTCTAGTCTGAGCTCCTACGTTTGCTATAAACTGGAAGCAGCCGCGATGTCCTCTAATAACACCAGCAACAAAGATGCTCGGCTAGGTCACTTTCCCCACAGAACTGTTTTAAACATTTATTAACACATTGATAATTATTGTAAGAATCATTTTATTTTAATAAAAGGGAAAACAAATCACCTGTGGTTTTTGGCATAATCAGCAAGCATCCTGTTCTGCTTCTGAGGAGGGTGTGAGGCAGAAACAGCAGTTTGTTTGCATCCATTTGGTGCCTCTCACAATCCTTTTTCAAATGCCTTGCCCCTCTCCACATCCAAAGTTTGCAAAAGAACGAAGTAACCGCTGCTTCCACGCAGAACATATCCACCTGCCAGAGGTTACGTGTTGGTTAGCAAGGATGGAATCCTCACCTGCACCCTGAGAGAAGCAGGACAAAATTATCATTCTCGGAAAGACGGCTGACTCTGAGCGAAGCTGGGCCATAGGCTCCAACCTCCTCTCTTTGTGAGGTAAACTCGAGAGCTCATAAGCCTTTCCAAGAAGGGCGTCCTTGACCAGTTCTGCCCCGAGTGAGAGCTGCTGCGATGCAAGAAACACTAAAGGCGGGGTTCTAAATGCAAGAACCTCTCATCAGAAGGGAAGAGGTGCTTTCAAAACAAAGAAAGCCACAGCTCAACAGATGAGTTGCTTCTACATTTGGAGTGGACGGGCAGATGCCCTGCCCCCGAAACTGAAGACACGAGCACCCTTACCATTAAGTCCTTTCAATCTAAATTTCAACCTAAACTGTTCACTGGTTCTGAGTAACTAGAACAAATTATTAGCAGGAGGAAAGAGGGAGAGAAGAATGAACTGATATGCATTGAGTGATTATACACACACATATATATACAATCATTTAATCTTCATAACATTCCTGAGGTTCACATTGTCTTCCCCATTTTGCTGTTGAGCATAAAGAGACTCAGAGAGGTCATATTAATTTTCCTAAATTCACAAATCTGATAAGTGATATATAAAATCAAGAAACAACACTAAGGGTTTCTAAGTATTAATCATCCACTACTATGCTGGACTTTGCACTTTTAGTCTTTACATCACCCTATAAGCTGCGTTATTTCTCACTTGAGAGGTAAGTTGAAACTTGCAGGGGTTAAGTGACTTGCCCAGTGTCCCACAGATCATCTACTGAAAAGGAACTTAAGCAGTTTGCTAGTAAAATACAAGGGGGAGAAGTGGGAGTCTGGGTGCGACATGCATCGTTCTGAAAAGAGGACAGAGACACAGGGTCAGAGCAGCTGAGTCTGAACTCTGATCTCATTTAGTCTCAACACACCAAATTCTGCACTTACAAAATTATAAAAGGTGATTTGATAATAAAACCAAGACCCCACCCCAATTTTTTGAAGGCTATTTATAGTAATTAATGAAGCAAAGTTGCTGCTGGGCTCATTTATAACTGGTTTCACTCTGAAATATAAAATGTGTAGCAACCTAGTACTCCTTAATAAATTTACCACTCTCTTAAAAAAAAAAAAAGCAAAGATGCCTTCTTCTAAACTTTGAGGACCTTGAGAAAAATCACTGAGAATTGTTTTAAGTGTGTCATTATCCATGAAAACAAGTGGAAAGCATAAGCCTGGTGGCCAACGGAAAGGAAAGGGGGACTACTGCCTTCCGTTCTGCAGCATCGGGCAGGAAGTTCAGAGACACCTTATCAACTTGAAACGTTTTTACTGTGATAATTTGACTCTTCATCTAAAGACTTTCCAAGTAAAACGTGGGTAGCTTCCACCCCAAGGGGCTTGTCTGTGGTTGCCCAGACACTGCTGCTGGGTTAACCCTGGCGGTCCTTTCACACTAACTTAAAACACTTAAATAGAGAACATTTTAAAAATTAACAGAAAAAAAGCTGTAGCCATCTACTCTTACTCATTTATTTCTGTGCTCTGATGGGACTTACTCACTCAATACATTTATGAAGTACATGAGCCACTAAGGGTAGCCTTGAAGAACTTGGCACTAAAAGAATTATGAACATCTTTGAGTTGAAGTATAAAATCAGAAATATTTGAGAGATGACAGGATTTTTTATAGTCACACCATATGGGAGTCATAATGTATTTTATTTGGATATTAAACGGAGGGTATGATCCAGGGGGATCATAAAGCAAGACACCCAGTTTACACAGAGAAAGAAGGGCCCAAGATTCAAACATTGGTGGCTGTTTATTTAGCCAATGGGCTTGAGAATGTTACTGCATTGGCAACATAATCATGACTATGCAGATAAACGCATCAAACTATCTTAGCCTGATGCCATTAAATATTTAAATCACTTATTGATTTTCCCTTGATCTGAATCCATGCTCACCCGGCAAACTTCTGATTATATTTGGCTTCCCACGTAGGTCTAGCCAAGAGACGTTGCCCTTCAGAGTGTATGACAGTTCATTTCTCACTGTGAATTAATAAATCGATGTTCTGATTTCATCCATCGACCTCATGCATGTGTTTATCTTAAAGATAAAACCACTCTCCATTTGCTGTTGGAATTAGCTTTCAAAGCTAACAAAGCCAAGAGCTGGCTTCTGTACTGTGAAGTCTGCAAAGGAAGGGCCCCTCGTGCCACTGAGGAAGTCTTTTGGGGCTCTGTCTGGGCGGGGTTCTTCCTCAGATGAGCCTCCTCTTTCCTACCTGAGCACTTCCTCTGTTCATCCACCCTGCATTTGAATGTTAAAAAGATCTGTTATAAAAATAAATATAACCATGGCCCCTTATTCTGAGTTTATAGTCTATTTAGGGAGAAGAAACATCTTTACAAACACATTTACTCAAGATATTTATTGACTGAATGGTACCATATTGTCAATGATACAGAAAACAAGTCCTGGGATACAAAAAGCTATTTAAAAACTAAAGTGAAACAAGTGCATTCAAGATTGAAAAAACTTGAGTCAACTCCACCGAGAGAAACCAGGAAGGGCTACGTGGAGGCGGCGGGCCTGGGATTCGACTTGAAGGGTGAGGGCGGCTTCAACAGGAAGGGGTTTCAGGAGAACAGAAGGAGCAGAGAGTGGAGGAGAACAGGATGTGTCCGAACAACGCAAGTCAAACAATAGCTTCATCACTTTTACAGTCGAATTGGCCCCCTCCCTCCCCTCCCCGTCCCTCCCACCCCTGATGAGCTCACTTGCTGAAGTCCTGACCCCAGGGTCTTAGAGGGTGGCCTTATCTGGAAACAGTGTTCTTGCAGATGTCACGACTTAAGATGAGGTCATTACAGTGGGGTTGCATCAGTGAAGTGTCCTCATAGAAAGGGGGATTTGGGCACAGAAGCAAGGGGAGCAAGCCTGTGAGCAGGAAGGCAGCCGTCCACGCGCCAAGAGAGAGGCTGGAACACACCCGTCCCTCCCAGAAGAAACCGGCCCCACTGTGCCCTCGATCTGGGACGTCCAGCCTCTCCAGCCAGAAGGCTTCAATAAGCTCCCGTTGCTAAAGCCACACTTGTGGTGCTTTGCTATGTCAGGACTCACAAACTAACACTCCACTGTTGTAACAGGACTTCCAGGTTCCCAACAGGTGTTCGGGAGTTTTTCCCTTAAGAGTCATAAACACCAAGTCAGTATTTTATCTTGAAAAAGGTGGAAAGAGGCAGAAAAATACTTTTTTACCAATCCCCCACCAGCTTACGGGTTAACAAGCACTGTCACGCAACTTCATCCCTCGTCTTCCTCACAAGAAGCCCTGCAGGAGGCGCTGCTGGCACTGCTGTGAGCTGGACGCCGGCCGTGGGAGCTCACCTCCCCGGCGGCACTCAATAAACGACCCTTGGGTGAGTGAATAGGTAACGGTCCTCTGCCCTTGCTTGGGCTCGACCACCCCAAAGCCTCAGCCCTGTTTTCCCCTTGATGGGTATTTCGTAATGTTTCTTGAGCAGGTTGCCAAATGTCCTGACTCTCTGCAGTTCCTATTAAATGTGGGACATAATAAATTTTCTCACTCCTTTAAGGGTCAGTATCTCAAAGAGGAAGATCCACTTTCTCCTTTCTAATAGCAAGCTCATATGAAACAAAACGAATTGTATTTTAACCTAAGCTATAGCCCCATATGTGTCCTGCCCACATGCACCATCCTTTTCTTAAAGGGAATTAATTCTTTGGTGTTGACTTTATATTCTTTACCAGGACATGGACAGTATGGTCGCACGGGCAGTCTAAGGAAACACGTGTCTTCAGGACCATGTCCCATATTCCTACGCATCCTGAATTCTTTCCCCCTCAAGCGTTTATGGCCAGATTAGGTAGAAATTAGATAAAAGGTCACAGGAGACCCTTCCTTTTGCCAGTGAAACCGTATTTTCTAAGATGACTTTATTCTTCCTACGTCTACTCTGCTAGAGAGAGTGTTGCCGTGGAACTGCCCAGTCATCGTGGACCCTGCTGCCATCCATCGGGAAGGGCAGGTCCTCGCCCCCAGGAAAGGAAAGCCAGCGCCCTCCGAGTCCTTCCTGGAACTCTGTGGACTCTGCGGTCCTGGCCACACAGCTCACCCACGCAATGCGCATTTCTGAATAGCTCCGGGGAGAGAGGCGTCCAAGACCGATTAACACGTAAATGCTCTTAGATAAAGAACCCACACGAAGCCGACTTGAGTTCCTTCTCAGAGCCTGGCCTAGCTGTACCTGCGGAGGCCTGATGGAGGTACCATTGCATGAGGAACTAGGAAGCCTCCTGGAAAAGGAAGAAAAGATTCACTTCAAGGGAAGAGGAAGATGAGGTGCTCGGAGCTGAGAGTCCTTGAGGGGAAAGGTGGCTTTAAGCCAGGCACCCGCCTGCCTCCTGCTCCAGGGGTCCCCCACGTGCTCTGACTGAGTCCTGGGAGAGAAGGCCGCCATCCAAGGACGAGCAAAGGGCTTTCCCACAGTCACCCTGGCGTTGACGTAAGCGGCCACCGTGGCCACCCTACAGCGAGGCCTGGGGCCGTCGGGGTGCCTGTGAGCGCAAGACAAAGGCCTGGGGACCAGCAGGTGCCACGGGAGGCGGCTGTAAAGCCAGAGCAGAGTCCGCCGTCAGGCGGCACCTCCTGTTTCCCAGCAGGAGCGGCGGCCCTTCAGCGGGCGCCCAGGGCGTTAGTGCCGCCCAGGGCGTTAGGCCCAGCTGTGCGAGCTCAGCTCCCCACCGAGAAGGAGCGGGGCAGGCGCGCACCCTTCCTTGCAGATCTCAGGGGAGGCCACTTCTTGGGGGCTCCTAGGCTATTTGAGGGGCTCCAGAAGACATGAGAGCTCCCGAAGAGGGTGCAGGTGACGGACCAGGCAAGCTGGTGCGGCCCTGGCCTGGCCCTTGCCTCTCTGCTGCCCCACAGGATGTCTGTCTCATCCTGGCACGTGGCCTGTGCGCTGCGGTCCCGCCCGGACAGGCGTGCTCTGTGTCTTGGGCGGCTTGTCTTCCCATCACTCAAGTCTCAACTCAAGTGTCTTTCCCAGCAGCCGCCCCTGGGTCCTCCACCCACCAACCCAGCCCCGCCGTGTGCCTCACGTGGTGGTTTTCACGTCATTGCATGTATGGAGTTTTAAAATGTTTGCCTACGAACTATTTACTGCTGTTACTGCTGACTGCACTTTGCAGTCTGGCTCTCTCCCAGGAATTGGAGCCGGAGAGACACGTCCTGCCTGTCTTTTCTGCTTCTCCATCTCAGGCGCCTGGAATAGTCTTGGACAAAAGGCAGGCTCCCAGTGAGAACCGTCAGCTCTGTGAGTTCTTCCAGGAGGTCGGTGTGCGGGAATAACACGGAACACCCCTGCAGGGAATGAACTTTTCATCTGTATCTCATTACAAAGTGAGCATCTAGAACAATCCCGGGACTCAAGGCCAATAGGAATTCTTAAGGCCAAGGCAGCATTACTGGGATCAGAGGAGCCTGGATCCAGGTGAGGGGACTAGCGCACAGAGGGCCATTTGCATCCACCCTTCAGTCATTTCTTGGACTTGAGCGATCACTGGTGACAGCAGTGCTCAGGTCCCCCCCACCCGCTGCACTGCAAGGGCTTAGGAGCAGCTGGGCACGTGGCCTTGGTGGGGCCCAATCTTTAATCCACTCCAGCAGCACTAACTAAGCACCTCTCCGAGCCAGCCTGCGTCTCCTGCTAACATTTCTTTGTGCAGCCGTTGCCATGGCACCAACCTGCCTGGTTGACATCTAAATATAGTGATAAAAGATTTCATCTGCTCTCGACGACTAAAGGACAATAAATGTTCTTGTGTCACTATTTTTTTTTTTTTGAGGGAGAAGGATATATTTTAATCTACTATTTTTCAGATGTAAGGAGAAGAGTGATTTATAGTTTTTATTTAAACTTGAGGTCGTTTGTTGCATTATCCTATTGATGTTGTTTTAAAGTTTGTATTTTTAAAGATCATAAGCTTTTTTGGAGTTTGGGGGGGATAAACAATTATGTTCTAGAAAGGCTATTTTAGTAACTCTCCAGTAGGTAGAACGCACAGCAGATAACCCAGGAGAGACGCCCTTGGGGGGCTCAAAACAGTTTAGTTTGAAGGAATAAGATACATATTAAGGGGGAAACATGGCGGGAGGACTTGTGCTCCAAAGTCACAACCCAGAGAAAGAAGATGCTGTGTTGGTTCATGAGCACGGAATGACTCTCTGTGTCACAAGATGCTTCAGCCAGGAGCAGCCAAGATGGCACCCCATTACAGTGGCCACGTCCGTCCCAAGACCCCTGAGCACGGCAGGAGACACGCGCCTTCCCTCTCCCAGCGTGCTGAGCCGCAGCTCGGTCTCTGAGACATCTCACAGGACATGAAGCAGTCAGGAGGAAAAGGGAGTGGATTGAATCATGAAAGGACCAATTTGGCCCTGGTCCGGTTTTGTTCATGAAAAGCAGATTAATTTATTTTAAAACCAGCCTCTTTGAACCGCACACCAACCAAGTTACTCCTTTGTCTCAGAAGAGTCCTTCCCCAAAACACAGTTTCCTCGGGGGCCCAGACCTGGAGTCCAAACCATGAGGGCACCTGGCTGCAGAAGTGCCTGCCCTCCCTTCAACCCCAGGTTTGCCCCCGCCGGGTCTCTGCAATCAAGAGCTGCGTGGTAACTGGGCAGCGGTCCCTCCAAAGCAAGTGTCTTGACAGTCAGGTAGAGTTTGAGTGAGACTGTCTCAGCGTCACCCCACTCTAACACTGGAGAGCGCAGCCTGCAGGGGAGGGCACGCTGGCTGCGTGCTCGGGGGACCCAGCTCCAAAGCCTTGGAGATCAAAGGTCAGAGGCTGGGAATGGGGCTGGGAGCAGTGCCCACCCCCAGGGTGGGTGTAAGAACAGCCCTAGCAGGGCTGCTTGTGTCAAGGCCGCTGCGGCCCCGGAGAGCGTCCCTGGGCTTCTGTCTCTGCAGCCACACAGAGTCTGGGAGAGGGAGTCCTGGGCAAGCCGGTCCTGTGTGTGTGGCTGATGCTTTAAGCACTGACCTCCAGGTTTACACAGCATCCCAGAGGCTGTCTCTTTGGGGCGGGAGCAGGCGAGTGCACTGTCTGTGGGGGGCCCACATTTGTCTTCCACTCCAGACCCCATGGGGTTGCCTCCGTTCCCCTCACACAAACCAAACCATCAGCACTCTCCGCGGCCCCGACTTCTCTTTCTACCGTTAAAAAAAGAAATCCGAAAAATTAATTTCTGCTAAGATGTTAATCACCTAGTAGATTTCAACATCGAGTATTTAGAAAAATATTTCATCCAAAGACTAAAATTTCTCATTCCTACTTTGTTTCTCAGAATATCCACATAGTCATTCAACTATTCTATGGATACATGAGGTTGAGTGAAGGAACTAGTCGTACCAACTTCAGCCAGAGGAAACCCGTGTCGGAGTGCTGCAGCAAAGTGTGCTACAGCTCAGCGTTACAGCTCAGTTGTGACAAAAACCTGGATCCCGGCGAGAGACCAAGCAGCACTCGGAGAGTTGGAGAAGTCAGGTTTATTACACCAGTGGTCCCAGAGGAGTTAACACTCCAAGCTCTGGACCCCATCCGTAGGTTTACACAGGCTTTTATAGGACACCAGTCTATACTTTGCAACATTTTGTAACATCATATGCAAATAAGGTATAACAAAAATGACTAATTAAGAACAAGCTTTGTAGAAATGGACCAATCAGGAGTGAGAGAAACGGACCAATCAAGAGTGAGGGAAACAGACCTATCAGGAGTGAGGGAAGTGGACCTATCAGGAGTGAGCTCCAAGCAAATGAAGCACTACAAATGGACCAATCAGGAGTTAGCTCAGGGAACCAATAGAATTTTAGGGCTAATTTCCACTTTTCTAGAAGTAAGCTGTTTCAGAGTTTAAAAAGTGAGGTAATGCCAAGGGCCAGGAAACCGAATGGTGCTGGCAGGAGGGTAGTGGCCTTGCCTGGAGGTCCTGCCATCTTTTTCATGGGGCTTCCCACCTTAGGAGAAGAGGGAGAAAGCCACCGAACTTGGTTAAGACTGAAGATGAACTGTTTTGGGATGTCTCAAAAATCACCAACTTTGACTCCGTATTTTTTCCTGTGGTGGATGATTTAGTGCAACATTAATGAAATCAACTCTACCTCTTTGATTTTCTTAAAAATAGTCTTATGAATCCTTCTGCCAGTCTAATCTCCCTTTTTTACACCTGCAACTACTTTCCCGTCCAGCACTCACATGGTGACTTCCGCCCTGGCCTATCTGCTGTTCTCTTGTTTCACATTTTAAGGCCTCAAGTAGTTTCTGACTTGTCTGCTTTACCATCACCCTCAACGCAGGTGAACATAAAACCTAACTTGTCAGACTTGCCCCCAAAAATCTCCCTTCCCAATATTGCTGTCCTTAAAAATGGTCCTACTCTGCTGTACTGCCATTTTTAATGTACACCTAACAGCTCTGTTTCCCTTCAAAATTTGTCTTAGCTTGGTCGCTTTCTCTCTGTCCAGTGTCAGCTCTCAGGCCTGGAGCGCCCCCGTGAGTCCCTAGAGGGGGCCCGCCTCTCGGCTTCAGCCCGTAAGCCCCGCGGGGAGCCCGCTCGTGGCTCTGTGCTCAGCGCTGGGAAGAGTGTTTGGCACAGAGTGCACATCGAGTTGATACTCACTGAGTGATGCACACACTCAGGGCCTCCAGCCTCTGACTGAGACCTTGACGTCATCTCCAAAGGAGTTGTCAGGAAGATGCTCGTCACACAAATGTGGGCCTTTATCCCTCTGTTGAACCACACCTCCCACAGTCGGGACATTTCTTTTCATTTTCCTCTGGCCAAATCTGATGTCTCTGTTTGGTCAGAATTCTTCCTCCAACACCTGTGAGGACACGTGCTTGTTAAGTGAATGAAGGAGTGACCTCTGACGTCAGGGACTTAGAATGCAACACTATAGTTTGAGCAGGAGTGTCCCCCACACAGGTGTTGTGGGGAGGGGAGCCAGCTAAAACAGAGACAGTATCTGGCCTGATCAACCTTGCGGCTCCCAGAGCTCTGATGGCAGTTGACATTCTGAGCCTTCACCTTTGCCCAGCGTGTGGACCACAAGCAGCTGTGATGGGGCACAAGGTGCACACAGGTCCCAGAACCCCACGAACACCTCCTGCAAGGAAGCCGCCCCCAGCCTGGTGCCCTCCCATCGCCCAGGCCACCTCCCCACCTACACCACCTCTCCCACCAGTTTTCTTATAGCTACTCAGGCTTAATTCCACCCAAAACTGTGTCCAAAAGCCCCAGTTCAGATCACTCATTTCCTTGGCTGCCATATTGTCTACACTGCAGTCAGAGAATGTGTAGGATCCTCCCCCTCCTGTGGGATCCTTGGGTTTGTGTTCATTGTCTTGTCTCCCCACTGCATTCCAAGTGTCCTTGAGGTCAGGGGTCATTGCTTCATTCATTTCATGAGCACCCACCCTGACGGCTCACCTCCCTGCTGGGGACCGTTCACTTCCTTCCAGAAGGAGAGCACTGAGCAAATCAGCACACTTACAGATGCATGATCAGAAACAGTGGCAAGCGGAAAGGAGAAGAACCAAATATCATGAGCAAAAAATATTGACTGAAGCCTGATGACCGAGGGAGAAATTGCCAGAAGATGATGGAGCCCAGCGAGTGGGGAGGGCACTCACGGAGGGGCTCAGAATCCACACTCGAAAGTCTGCAGTTTTATCCTGAGGACAAAGGAGTCCAATGACAGGATTTCAGCAGAAGAGTAAAATGAACCTCTGCAGGTTGTGTCACATACGTCTACGAAGCAAGCAGCCCAACTGCGGGCACGCCGTGAAGTTTACCATTCGGCCCGTGTGAGGGGAGGGGCAGAGGAACCACGACCGGGCTGAGTTAGCACCCAGGTGCCTCAGGGGGGCGCGCCCCCCGCTGACCTGCTGCTGTTCCTGGGAGCAGAGGCTGCGAAGCCCCCGCCTGCTGCTCGCACCCCTCGGCCCCCTTCCCCCGCTGCGCTGGACGCTGCATTCACTCACACAGTCTGATCAGGACACGCTCATGCCCACAGTTACCAAACGCAGAGGCCAGTCCTCACTCCTCCGTAAATCTCGTTTTGGAGAGAATCTGTCATCAGAGAGTGGTTTTTTAACATGTTCAGGCTCCTTAACAAGATGAAGCATCTTATGTCTCTATCAGCTGAGAAAAAAAAAAAAAACCCAAACACATTAAAAGTATATTACCCTCTCCATATGCTCTTAGAAGATGCAGTTTAGCTGAAATTACATGGCATGGTTCATCGCTGTCTTGAAGTGTCCCTCTCTCGATCTGTTCAGACATACAGATCAGCTGTGATGGCGCGTTTCCTCCACTCGGTCAACAATAGATGCGAAGCACATATTTGGTGCGTAGGGACCGCCTCTAATCTCTGCTGGGGCAAAAGCCCTGGGATGGACAGGATCACTGCGGGCTGTTCTTCGGCTGTCTCTTTGCCTTGTTTTATCGGCCTGCTTGTGGGCTCTGGATCTGATTTTGATTGTTACTGTGTTTGAACGTAGAACTGAATGTGAAATTTAACTTCCATCGACCCTACGGCTCGAGTTTGGCTCACGAAGGGAAAGAATCTGTCATTTTCTAAATGAGCTTTCAGTTCATGGCAAATCCATCTGAACGTTGATGGTTTCTGCTCTCCTTCGCCCCTTGCCAGTCTTTGGGGTGCAGCAGACCTAGTATGTGTGTGCTCCGTAACTAGCTTGCTATGTAACTAACTTAATATTCTGACAGCATTTTATTTCGATGATAGAATACAGTTACTGTTTACTAGCATCTCTGAGGCAAGATAAAGTCTTACCAACAAAAAGGACTTTTTTTTTAAGAATGACAAGGCAACTTTAAAAATGAGACTCCCATTTCTGTTACCCTCACAAATGCATTTTCTTTTATTCCGAATGGAGCATTTTTCTGCTTGAAAACCATGTGGAACTTAGGCTGGAACAATGACAAATACATCTTTTAAATATTTCCTTCCAGTCACTAGCTCAAAGCCATGACACTGAGCTATTCATGATCTATCACTGTGCTTAGTGAAGTTATCTGATCATTTTCAGCAGATGGTGAACTCTATGCATTTTTTTATATTGAATGATTTGACTAGTGCCCAAATGATAGTTCGTTATAGCACAGAGGCTAAGAGTGAGGTTTCTGGAGACAGTATGTTAGGATTGTGTTTGGATTTAGGCTTAGGCTTAGGGTTAGGGTTAGGTTTAGGGTTGGGTTAGTAATGGGTTAGTAAAGGGTTCAAATTTCAGCCTTTTTACCTTCTAGCCATATTTTATTACCAAGAACAAGATATTAACTTAATTATTAGCTTAGTTGTACATGAGTTTGGACATTACACAAAGGGAATATTAATAGAGCTTGAATTATGTAATTAGTTTACAGATTAAATGCTTAACACCTACTGGGGACTTAGAAGAGCACCTGGCACCGAGGAAGAGCTCACTACAACTGGTTTTATTTCTGTCAGACGTGAGTCTGAAGGCAGCGCTAGGACTAGTCGGTGCTGCTTTAAGATAAATGCTGGTTTTGAAGTCCGAGGTGACTGAGAAGGAAGAACCAGGAGTTTGGGGCTGTTTCCCCTCCTGCTGCCTTTCCCTGCGTGCCCTTTCCAGGAGCTAGAGGGCACCCCGCAGGGCTGTGTCCCCACCTCTGCCCACGCCAGGAAGTGCAGCCGGCTCACACGGGAGGGTCGCTTCAGTGAGGAGAGTCTCCTTCAGAATTGGGGACTATGACTTAGACCCATCGGGCGGCATGTGAAGCCCAGCGGCTCAGACAGCTGGGAAGCAAGGTGTCCTGGGCTGCCTCTGTCCACAGTGCACGGGGGTCACCCTGAAGCCTGTCTTCAAGTTCTGCTTATGTCTTCCATCAGGGACCAGCAACCAGGTGGACACATCTGATGGATCAGAGTTAGGGAAAAACACATGCACAGGTGCCGCCGCCACCCAGGAGCCCGATGACGCCTCTGCAGTAAGAAGTCAAGGGTCACGGCCTCACACTGCTACCGTCTCCATCAGCCAGTGAGCCCACAGAGCTCCAGAGCTGAACAGACCCACACACAGCAGAGAAAAGGGAGGAAGGGAGGGAGGGAGGGAGGGAAGAAAGACCACTGGGATGTTTTGGTCATTAATTTCCTGGCCGGATGTTCAGCGCCCTCTGGGTCCTTTGAATTGACCTCCTAAGGCTTGGGGTGACTTGCATTTATCATCTAGCCTGCACCTGCATCAGGCTGGGGGCCAGGACTCCAGGAATAAACTAAGGCACTTCCGGGGAGGAAGGCAGAAGGTCAGCTGCCCCCCTATCCTGTTGTCTCCCGTAGCTCACTTGATCCTACCTGCGCCATTTGTACCCAGGTGATAAGTGTCTAATAGGTGGCCCACTTAGAGTGATCTAAAACTAGAAACAGAGTAATAGGAAATATTATTCATGTATTCAGATAGAGATCATTAAGGTGATTTCTTGGGGATCACTTTTCTTATTTTAATGAAATCGTACTCAGCAAACCAAAACCCGCACGCCGTCTCAGCAGGCGCAGGTGCAGCAGAGCACGGGGAAGGACGTGGTGCCTGCCAGCCCACTGCTCAAGGAGCTTGTCTGAAAATGATGCATGAGGAATGCAACATGCATGGTTGGTGTCTTCACTAGGGCAACCTCTGGGTGTTGTAAGATAAAGTGCAGGCTTTTAGAACTGGGAAGAAGAGACCATTTGTCCAACTCACTCACGTCACAGACAAGGGAACAGCAACCCAGGAAAGCCTGGTGCCCGACCAGCACAGACCTTGCGTTTCAGGCTTACAAAGAAGCACAGAAAGCAGCAGCAGGAGCGCTCTTCTAAGCGAGCACTCCCTGGGTGACGGGTAGCTGTTTTACGCAATTTAAAATACCATCAACCCAAGACGTTGCTTGACCCTTCGGCGTTTTGTCTCAAAAGCATCACAGATGTGGTGAGGAAACATAGCTCGCCCTCAGACACTGTGCACCTTCTGCCTTTGTGAAGAGATTCAGGACAGGGAACCCTGCACACCTTTGACTGGTCCTGCGCTGAGGACTTACCCGAGCAGACCTGATGCAAAGTGACTGTTTCTATCACAAGCAGTGACACTGGTTACATGCTGCCGTCAGTGTGCAGTTAAATGCTACTCAGTTATTACATTGTTTAAGATTAAAGCCAAAATAAAATAATAATAATAATAGTAATAGCAATAATAAAAAAAAACCCTAGGTGATTTTCTCCACCATTGAGACTCCAGGAATAAAATCTCATTCCATGGAGAGGTTGTGCCAGGGCTCAAGGGGAAAAGGACTTCTTGCTCTGGGCTCAGTCTGGCTTTGCAGCACCGTTTTTTTTTCTAATAACTTTTCCCTGGCCCACCTTTTACTCTTAAGAACAAATGTCACATCCAGTGGAGGGAAGAGTTCTAAGTCTTCCCGGAGAGCTGAAAACATAATAGGAAATTCTGCTGAATGAATGACTGTGGCTTTCTTCCACATTAATTCTACAGGCCTAACAGAAAATTCAGAGGGGAGATTCCTTGACTGGACGAGCAGGATTGTTTAAGTGAGAAATCAAGAATATGAGTGGGAAGGCAAGTAGCTCTGGCTTAAAACTGCTGCTTCTCTGAATATAAAGGTATACAATGCAGACGTTTTTAGAAACATATTTTACGCACACCGGAAATTTCTTTCGGTCTTCGAACCACACAGTAAGAAGCACGGACTCTCGCTTATTTTTGATTTTTCACAGTGGTCGTCAGCTCCGCTGTTTCCCCCTTGCCGCCCCCATGCATGTATGACACTCTTCCGGGTGAGAGCGCAGAAAATGTGCCGTCCCTTATCTCAGAGCACTTGTTTCTGCTTTTGCCATTAATTAATTGACCGGCATAGATGTCAAGTTTCATATAATCACTGCCACCTGGCTCCTCACATACCTTGAAAACTGATTCGCTTATGTGCCAAGTCTATTGAGCTAATGAACCAGCTGGGTCTCTTGGTACGTAACCTCCAACAGCATGACAGTGCCTTGGTGATGGTATTATGACCTAATAAAAATTTTAAAAACTTGAAACCTAAGTCCACACAGGTTTTCTTTGAAGAATGATAACCCAGCTAGACTGTATCAGGATTTTTAAAAGGGAAAAATTAAAAAAGACATAACTAAGCGAGTCACTCACACAGAGACGCCACTTTGCCGTCTAGCAGCATCAGACTGTCTGTGGTTCCCCGCGAGGACGATGCTAAATTCCCCGCCTTGCTTTCGCTCACCCTGGCCACCCCCCGCCGGCTTAGCTTCTTCTTCCCCAATCATTTCATCTAGTTAAGCCTTATTTATACTTTTAAAATTTAGCTCCATTGCTGTTTCCTTCTGAGACCTTTCCCTGTTCACGCCCTACTTTGCCTCTAAGTCCTACTGATTCTCCTCGGTCGTTCTGTTTCCCAGCTGCCTCTGCACACTTCCTTCAGGGCCGCTTTTCACTGTGCCCCAAGTATGTCGTGGTGCTTCTGGCTCACTCGCCAGAGCTGTGCATCTCAGTGTACAGAGCGCAGATGAATGCATCGCAATCACCCAATTGCCCTGGGTCCTAGCAGAGATTTAAGGAGATACAATGTATGTAATGTATGACCGAGCAATAGTCCCCTTTGAATATTTACAGGAAGATTTTTTTCACACTGAAGTCTGAGAAGAATGCAGAAGCTGGTGCCCTCCATGAAGACAAGGAAAGTGGACTTCTTTATCCATACTTCCAGAGCCTTAGCATGGTGGCTGTCCCTCAGAAATAAATGTGGAATAAATGAGTGTAAAGGTAAATGAGTCAAAACAATACAGAAACGCAGCAAAACCAGAAGCTGGTTCTTTGCAAAGACAGACAAAATTGACAAACCTTTAGCAAGGTTGAATGGGTGGCTCAAACAACAGGTCTCATACACAGAGCTACAAGCGTTCAAGCTGAAAGCACTCTTAGAGGAGTCACGTCAGGCACACGGCAGAGCAGACAGCGCAAAGCGCCCATCTCACCACAGAAACATCAGAAATATCCAGACTGGGTAAGCCCACAGATACCGAAGGCAGCAGGTGCTGCGGCAGGCGGGGGTAAGGGAGGGACTGCTTACGTGACTGGGGGCTTTATTTGTGGTGAAGGAAAATATCTTGGAACTAGAAGAGGGAGTGTCTGCACAACAACGTGAATGTACCAAATGCCACTGAGTTGCACACTTACTCATTCTTCAGTTGATTGGTGTTTAGATTGTCTCTACTTTTTTTTTTACCATAATGAGCAAAAGCACACGACACAAAAGCAAATATTAATAAATTAGCTACTATCAACATTTTTAAATTGCGCTGTAAATGAAACTATCCAGAATATGAAATGGTGACCCACAGAATAGGAGGAAATATTTGCAAATCATACATCTGAGAAGGGACTTATATCTAGAACATACAAAGGTCAATTTAAAAAAAAAACCTCAATTTTAAAGTGGGCAAAGGAGCTGAACAGGCATTTTCTTTGAAGAAGACATTCAAATGGCCAACATGCACGTGAAAACATCACTAGCCATCGACGTAACTCAAAGCCTCAGTGAGATACCACTTCACACACACTAAGATGAGTAAAATTAAAAGGACGGATAATAACAAGTGCTGGAGAAGATGTGGAGAAACCGGAACCGTTGCACACATGCAGAGAAGGTAGAACGGGGCAACCACTGTGGCCGTTCCTCACAAGATTAGAAACAGAATTACCCTTTGACCTGGCACGTCTACCTCTAGGTATGTAACTAGTAGAATTGAAAACATGTTCACATAGAAACTTTTACATAAGGCATTCATGGCAGAATTGCCCATAATGGTAAAACAAATAGAGACAATCTAAACATCAATCAACTGATGAATGAGTGAGTGAAATGTGTACACACAGCGGAAAGGAAGGGCTGGAACAGCACTGCAACTGTGGCTGAAGCAGCAACACCTGGACGCGGCTTGGAAGCACGGCGCTAACTGAGAGAGCCAGACACAAAGACGCGTAGTTATCACCGTGACGTGAGCGAGGTGAGGCACTGCTCTGTGCAGCCCGCGTCCCAGAGCCTGAGTTGTAAATACTGGAATGCAGACAGACTAATAAACCAGCTAACATGCAGTTAAGAGAGCCTGTGACCTCAGTCAAGGATGTAATTGGAAAAAAACTTCAAAGAACACAGAGGTAACACTTTGAGTGATTTGTAGAATGAAAACAAACATCAAAATAGAGCTACATGTTCTCATATTTGAAGACTAAAGATAGAGGTGGCTTTGCTTATAGTATCAAAATGCCTGTTAAATTCAACCCAAACTGCCTCCATTTCAGGTGACTAAACCACTTGTCTCTTTAAGTAGTTTAAATGTATCAGGAAGATTTTATTGGAAAAAAAAGTCAAATTGTTAAAAAAAGAAATCGGGGGAGGGGGAGGGGGCGCGTATCCTGTACCAAAGAGCTGAAGGTCCTCAGCAATCGACTTTGCGTGTCCTTGTCAGCAGGCAGTGAGTCCTCCACGTGCGTGACCTTGCTCCAGGGTTAGACCTTATCAGTTGTAAGCGCCTCCGCTAATCGGTCCTGTGACCCTGGACTTGCGACAGCAGGAATGGGAAGCAGCTGATGCTGGAGAGATGTTTGCCAGTCTGCACAGCATGTTTACACCTCTGGGCTCGCATAATCCTGCAGCGGTCCTGTGCAACAGGCGTGATTGCAACTCTGTCCGCAGATGTGGCAGCTGGTGCTCTGGGAGGGTAAGCGTCTTTCTGAAAGCCGGTGAGGCGGATCTCAGATGCAGGCTCGGGACCGAAGAGGGCCAGTCTCATTTTCAGCATCACTTCCATTATCACCATCCGTGCTCTGTGAGACCAAGTTCCTCTAGAGGAGAGGCGGAGAACTCCTGGAGATAAAGACCCAGCACCCAAGCTATGAGCCAAGGGCTGTGGTGAGACACCCACTGTTTCAGTTACACGATTTTCGTTCTGGAGAAGTGCAGAGCTGCGAAGACGGTGCACTCACTGCAGAAGGGCGAAGATATAAATTGCCTTCACGACTGTCCGAGCGGTAAGCCTGGGAGCGTTGGCCTGCCTCTGGCAAGAGCCCTGTGGCTTTATTATTCTCTGCCGGTTCCTCTGCCCTTCATGACATCAGGTGCTCCCAGATGGGCACGTTCTATTTTGGAGGCAATGAAATGCTGGAGCCGGAGCAACCCTGAGTACACCCTCCATTCTAGAACGCCGCTGGAGCCACACAGCCCTTAGGATGTGGTCCCAGACAGGCTGTGAGGCAACATCCGGCCCGGCCACGGTGTGCTTCCTGGCATCCACGGTTTAACAGCACCCTCGTTGTGGACACACGAATATTAACCCTCAGCTTAAGGTGCTTGTTTCATTTCTGCTGTGGCTAGACTGGGACCAGACGGGGCGTCAGGACATCCTTTGCGAGCCCCCGCCCAGCTCCCCGGCCTCGCGGGGTTGGGCCAATGCCTCCAGACCCCACCGCCTTACCTGCTTTTAATGTCAGAGGAGCATCAAGTCAGCAAGTGTATATTCAAATATTGAAGACTGCTAAAAATTGTATTTTTGTTGGAAGTGACAACATTACAACATTAATGATGTCTGGAAGACAAGAGCCCCTTGGGTAAATTAGGTGAGGAGACCAAAAAAAAAAAAAAAAAAAGCACTTCTTTTGTGAGTGTGAAGGACGCTCTACCTAAATGCACAAACGTACATCACTGCATGGCTGCTGTTAACAGACTGATAGCGGAGACTCCTGGCATTCCAGCAGACGGAAGCTGGTACCACCCCGAGTGCACTCATCACAGAGGGCTTTCTGGACAATTAGCTAACAGCCCCTGTGGGGCGGGCTCAGAACCCCAAGAGTGTGATTATCATTAAGCTGTTCAGACCCAACAGGCTGTGTGGGGACCCCCCCCCCACCTCTGTGTTTGTCACGAGAAAACCTGACGTACTTAACAGCTCAAGGGAGCAGCCACGCCAAGTTGAGGCGCCAGCTGTGAAAACCTGCGGGGCTGAATTATCGCTGTTCCTCCAGCCGCTCTCCTCTGTGAACGTGGCTTTGAACGCCACCCGCTTTCACCACGGGTCCTGCGCCAGCAGTTCATTTCAGAGCTCCAGCCCCGAGTCTGGGCCTGCTGCTCAGATCCCTGAGTCTTTAACATCACTTTCCAATTTGCCAGCTGGACTGACAGGTGCACCTTTCACGGGAGGAGGAAGGTGAATTGGCATGTGGTCCCGCCGGGTAATGTTTGCTGTTTGTCTCATCGTTCTACCAGATTCAGCACTTACCAACTGATGAAGAGGTTTCCTTTCTGTTCTTGCAAAGAAAAACGACAAGATATTCTTAGATGCGGGTTTGTAAACCTTCCAAGGAGACTTTTCATCCTTGCTCTTTTTCCTTTATGGCCAAGACAAGGGGATCAGGAGCTAATCTGCTTGCTGGAGGGGGGCTTGCACAGCGACGCTGACGTGATCAGAGGATTATCTTCAGCATCTCGGACCCTTAAACTATTCATTTCATTTTTAGCATGTCAACCAAGAGGCAGATGTTTTTGTCAAAGGCATTTCCAGAAGCTCAGTTTATTACCGTTTGGGGATTAGGTGTCCAGAACACATAGCTGCTGATTTGGAATTTCGGTCCTCATCTCTTGCGTGCGCACAAAAGTGAAAATGGGTTGAACTCAGACAGGCAAATACCTCCTGCTCTCCAGCTAGAAATAATTGTACAACTCCTATCTCATCTAGTGAAAATGCCCAAGAAGTGTGTTTTTCCATCACATATAAAGTCTTTAACACTGAGACTTAGCAGCTAAAAAAAAAAAATTTAAGGAGAACCTGATGTGGGAGCACAGACCATTAGCACGACTGTAAAAGGGCAAGTCAGATCACTCTGTGAATTTTATTATTGAAAAGGACCTGCCCAGTTCCTGCCTGCGCGGGACAGGAGGCTGGCTGGTGACACTTCCTGTCCTCCAGGAAGGTAACGGTAAACGCTGGCTCAGGACATGAGACAATGCAAAGGACTTAATTCTTTACTTGATGGCAGTGGCTGATTGCTCCCCGCGGGGCATCTCGGACGTGAAGCCCTCATTCTTTACGCCCCGGATTCCCATCTCTTCGCACCGCAGCCTCGCACATTGTGCTTTCTGAAGAGGGTCTTTCAGGGGCGACACGCGCACAGAGACTCATCCCAGCCAGCAACCAAGGTCATCCCAAGATGCAAGTTTCAGCAGGAACATCGCCAGCCTCCGCGGTGAGTTCCCGACTATTTTTTCAAAGCACAAACACAGAAGGATACACGCATGGCCTCCGAGATACACAGCACTTGCTCCAGGAATGAAAGGAAACGTGACCTCTGTCTTCTAGTAGCTTTAGTCATTCTTCAGAAAGTACCTGAAAAGCAAATAACGGCACTGAGTCGCTGCCCCTGTTTCTAGGCCTGCTCTAGAATGATCTAGAATTTCCACGCTTTCGGATGGAAATGGAATGTGCATGTACCACGTATACAGTTTTATATTTTCTAGTAGCCTCGTTAAACAAGAGGGAAAAAGTGAGGTTAAGCCTAACGATACATTTTATTTGACACTATTGTCATGCAACGTATAATCAGTATAAAAACACCACTGAAGAATTTTACGTGCTTTTCATGTGAGCTGTCTGAAGCCCGTGGTGTGTCTCACACCCACAGCACAGCTGTGTCTGCGCCAGGCACCTGCCAAGTGGGCCGCAGTCCCACGTGACTGGAGGTCACCCCAGGCGGCAGAGCCGGCCCCGACGGCAAGATCCGACTTTGGACTTCCGCGGATGTGTGTGATGATCGGATTAGACGTATTTTATGTGCTATTTACCCCAGCATTACTATTTTTAGTTTTGACGACATTTGTTTAAATTTTTGCTTCCTGGTGGTTTATTTCCTTAGTTGAAATGCTATCCGGCAGTGCCTTCACAAGAGGTGACACTCTCTGAGACACACCTTTTTGAATAAAGGGTGTAACTTTTCTTAAGGATACCTAAAGTTGCTGCCTGCTTGGGGGTGTAATAAAGAAATTAAAAGTTTAATTGAAAAGGAGGTATGAAAACAAAAATATACGGTTCTACTACAAACTTCTGGCTAACACAAACCCTGCGGGGTGAGTCCTAGATCACTACTGTGCTTCTGTGCCTTTTGTCAGCTGGCCTCTGTCTTCTGCTCCAGGCTCCTTGCTCCCCACTCCCCTGATCCCACCCCGTGACCTAGTCATTCTGAATTATCTGCAGCTCCCCTAGTGTGACCACACACACTATGTAAGGCAGGCATCTCACCACAACACCCCAGGTAAGGACAGTGCAGTCCAGTGTGACTGGCTGCCCTGCCCAAGCTCACACGTGTGCTCAGAGGTGAATCCGGGAAGCAGGTCTCCTGGCACCTGCGCTGTGCACAACCACCCCATAGGAAGTAGACCAGGCTCTGCAGACGCTCAGACACTTTGGGATGGGTGGCGTGACCTCCTCAAATGACAGCTCAAGGAAGCACCCAAACTTGGTGACCGTTCACCTTCAGCTGGCTGCTCTGCACGAGACAGACACAATTACTGCAAGCTTTTGACTTGCGTTTTACAGTAGAATACTACACACATTCACCAAATACAAAGAAGCAAGGAATGTTTCCATTTCAAACCGTAGAAGCATTCACTTCTGTTATTTCAAAGGCAGATCCGTCTAAGGGCCTGACGAGGTAATCTGAGGGAGCATTACAAATGATGCCTTTGAAACTGCTGCTGCGGCTTTGGGTTTTTCTCCTGTTGTTTCCAAAAACCTAGCATTTTATGTGGGTGAATAAAAAGTTGTTTTTGTTTAGAAAATTGCTGGTATTAAAAGACTGAGTCTGTTGGTTACCAAATATTTTAAGGGAAAGACCATGCAGTGACGTGGAAGTCATTTGTTCATTTTGAAATGACTGTAACTACATGATCGTCCAAACTGTTTTCCTCATGAATCTCCCTGATTCTTCCCCAAACCTGCTTTATGCAACATGTTACCAATGATAAGGGCTGACATCCATAAATCAAGATATAAAAAATAACAACGTGTGGACCCTATTTTATTAGGGCTTCCCCATTATAATTTATTCTTGTTATTATTTGAAATCATGTAGACATTTGTCAAAGTCTATAAGGAATCAAGAATATATAATCTGCCTCATATTTTACCAACTGGTTAATTTTAAAATTTCAAAAGTGCCTGAATAGAGATCACAAAAGCATACTCAACTCTCTGGGTACCATGGGCGTGCGAAAGCCCAAATTAGAGCTGGATTGGCTGGGAATGACTGTCCTTTGGTGCAGGGCAGGCCAGGTAGAGGGGTACAAGCAGCTTCGGTGATGTGAAGGGCAGACTCAGGCAGACAGATGTATTACCTTGAGTAAACGGAATGCATAAGCAATTACAGATCCAGTAAGCAGGAAGTAAAAAGGACTGGCCGCAAGGAACAAAGGTATCCCTAATGTTGGACACAGTAAAGAGGAAATCTCTGAATAAGACATACAGAGATCCCAGCTGGCTGTCACAGGGACCGTGGAGCACACAGCACCGACCCAGTCATTGTTCTAACGTCCTGCAATGGAAAGTTCTGTGACTGCGAGTCCGTCAGCTGTACACCCAAGACCAACACTACACAGTAAAACAACTATAGTTCAGTAAAAAAAGAACAAGAAAAATACTAGGAATGTGAGGAGGAGCAGCCTGGGGGCAGAAAGAAGGCACAGGAGGTTGGCGTCTAACAGAAAAGGGTGTCTTTACCCCTGGGCGTTAAAGTTTAGTAGGATTTGAACTGTCAGCTTCACTGGCCCTCAGGACACTCAGGTCCCTGCTAAGCTGTGCTCACGGCTGCCGTGGGCACCAGGCACCAGTGAGATGACCTTGTATTTTGTTCCTGCCCCTACAGTAGGCAGATTGGACAAGAATTACAGGAGAAAGGATTCTACAGAAAGCATCATATTCAGGGGGATGTGTTCAGCCTCATTTTGTGCTGGAAGAAAGCAGAAACAAAGCGAGAGAGCCATAAGCTCCATCGCCATGAAAGACTGAATCCAGCCACTTAGATCAGCCAGGCAACGAAGCAAGCGCACGTGAAGACAGCGTACGTTGACATGACCGGTTTTAGCAAGCCCCGCGCCCGTCCGTGGCAGGGACGCAGGCGAGCAGGCCAGCTCGGACACAGCCAGAGGCGCCGTCAGCGGCCGCGGCGTCTGCTCAGGGTGCGGGCGCACGTTCCTGCTCTGAAGGCAGGTTCTTCCGCTTCAGTATCACCTTACACGGTAATGTCGGTCCTGAATGTGCATAATCTGGGGGTGTCTATAAGAAATTAGTTATGCAAGCTGTTTAAGTACATTTTACCAAAGAGTATAACTTTTTAAAGAATAAAAGGTTTAAATATATGAAACAGTGTCACCCGAAACATTTTGGGGAAAAAAGCATTCTGCACGAGCACACACACACACACAGCGCTGGGTGAAAGCATTTTCGGCTCAGTGGGTCCTCCGTGCTGCTCGTTAGCACTGACAGCTCCCCTGACTGCTGAATCAGGCAGCATCTCTCTGTGGATACACCCAAGGGGCTTCAACCCCCTTTGAGTTCATCAGCCACGAAGTTCACGTCCGCCCCTGCGGCAGGAGGTGGACAGGCTTTGTGGGCCCCACTTGCCCCTGGAGGGAGAGCTGGTCCGGACAGCACCCAGCACACCCTTGTCTAATAGGCACTCGTCCTCACCCGCCCAGGTCCCCTGCGTACAGAGCGAAGGTGTCCGCTCATCAGGAGCAAATTACAGCAAAAGCCAGGCCTTTGCCCTGAGGGTAAAATTCTGATCCGCAGCTAGGACGGATGGCTGTGGGCGCCATTGTTTTTAGACTCTGTAGGAAGATCAGTGCAGGAGCGCTCAGGCCGTGAATGGCAGCTCTTCCCCCCCTCCCCCGCCTCCCTGCAGGAGCCCCGCCACCTCAGCCCTTCCCCGGGGGCACTCATTGTGTCTCACATCCCCAGCGGTCATGGTTCACGGTCACCGGTCACCGTGCTGCAGCCGCTCATGCGCCCCACGGATGACTCCTAAAACCTTCACAGATCTGCCCCCACATTTTTGCCAATGTGTGTAGTTTGTTTTTCTAAAATAGAGGACACATACTCTGGGTGATTTTTATCAGGCAGGGACAGAAGCCGGGGGACCGTGTGGCACAGCTCAGAGCAGCATAAAGCTGGTTGCAAGTGGTGAGATGCTTGAGAATAAAATACAGTCACCTTCTGAGGTTCCAGAGTTGGGGCTTCGGTATAAGAATTCGGGGGGACACAGTTTAACCCGTAACAGCCCTCAATGCAAGCCGGGCTCCAGGGTTTGGTGCACTCTAGCCTACCATCCCTACAGACACGCAACCAGGGTTCTGGCTTCCCGACCCCTCAGCACATCACAGCCGGCGACAACCTTCAGCTCCATTCCAAGAGCACACTCCAAAATTACTTCATGTCAGGGGTGAACCCCAGGATCCCCCTTTCAGGCCCCCAGGTCGGTGGGGACAGTAGCCCTCTCCATGACTGCTGGAGCTTGAACATTTAAAAGGGAGAGAACTGTCTTGGTTTAAGAAAACGCTTTTAAAAGTGAACTGGGAGTGGCAGACAAGCCCTGGGTTGCAGAAGAAAAGGAAACTAAACCAGACAAAACCTTTGCTACGTTGACAATCTGGTGTATTTGTTTACCCTCCCACGTCTCCGTCTGCAGCAGCTACGTCCCTAGCGGTGGTGCTCGGCTGGCGCCCGCCTCCCACACTGGCCGGCCCGGCGGCACGTGGACGCTGGCCCCCAGGAACGGAGCTGGGTTGCGACACACAGCAGAGGCGCCGACGTGAAGACCAGCTGTTCCGGGTTCTCTGTGCTGATGGCGGGGCGGGGGAGGGGGCACCGTGTCTGATGGTGAATGGGTGTCAGGGGCTGTGTTTATTTCTGCACTAAAGATACAACATCTGGACGCACAGATGTGACCGCACGTCCCCTGGTAAGGCGTGCCGCAATATAGACCCTTTCCCCCCGTCCATCTGGCTTTGTACTGCCTACAAAGACAAATTAGATGGAGACGCGGCAGGAACAACTTCTCCCGCACCGCTCAGTCTGTCAATGGCAGCAAAACTCTGCTCCTGGAGACCACTTTCAGCTCAACGACTGACACCAGCAAGGAGAGGCTGAAAGAGGAGAAGGTTAGACTAGATTTCGTGAGAAATGTGATGCAGGTCCCTCTTATTTGGGACGTAAGAATAGCAGAGGTAGCAAAACAGATGAACTTCAAGGCGGAGAAGACATGTGGGGTGTTTAATAACCATTACAGGATGAGTTGACTCTGATCCATCAGGCTCCACAAACACTGAGAAAAACTTGATCATAATTCTTGCACAGGAACTGCAAAATGACCCAGAGAATCGGTCTTAATCTTGGGTTTATCCGGCCTGGGTCAAACCGACATGATTTTAAATTCGGAAAGAAAAGTGATGCAGTGTATTAGGTTCTTGTTCTTCCTCTTTCCATCTGTTATTTTTCCAATTTTCCAGTTACAACGAGACGTTTCCATTCTAGTGTTTTAGGCCAGTTTATTCGGATAATCACTCCAACTGCCCATCCCCCTTGCACGTGTGTAGGTGGACACGTGGGTGAATGTGTGGGTGACGTAATGGGACCAAGAAGAGGGGTCAAGCAGGAGCTTCAACAGACACTGTATGGCTCCAGGAGGACCAAGGACCAGAGGGACAAGGATGGACGTGGCCTCTCATCCAGCTTCCCTCCACCACCCCGACCTGTGGTGTTCGCCGCTCACAGAGCCCGCAGGAAGCGGGAATGTGGAGTGAAGGGAGGAAATTTTATCCGTGGTCGATTCCTCTCTGCACGACTTCGGTGTCTCCAAGTGAGCCTCAAAGAGGGAGATAATAAATAGAACAGTATAAAACTTCATTTTTCTCCCAAAGCTATTTTTCTCTTTTTCAAGCCAATAAAAAACTACTGATTTGTCAGCCTTGATGATGCTTCACTTAGAAAATGCAGTGTACCTGCATTCTATTCACAGCTTCCTTCCAACGGAATTCAAGCAGAAGTCCGTCATCTGCCACCGATTTGGGGGTAACAGCTAGACACCGATGGACGCAATCAGCCATTATTTTGATTGAATTCTCATCATATTTTCCATTGTACCATGATTATCACACAGTATTTTATATCTCACGCTTACCTTCTCGGTTTTCAAAGTTTTCTCCATATGCAGGAATTGATTTCCATAGTGTAATTGCTGATAAGATAAGATGTTCAGATCTGAGTCATCTTAACATGGCCAACCTAACTTAAAGGAAACATTATCAAGTAAATACTGGAATTCTCATTCACGGTAATCCAAGAAAATAGGCCAAAGGAAAAAAAAAAACAATTAAATCCATGCTCTGACATTAAATTCACAGTAAGAAGTACCGAACTCTGAAATTTCTGGAATTAACTACGCACGCAGTGTAAGCATCCCATCTGTGACGAAGTCTTTGTTTCAGCTGAACGTTATTTTGCAAGTTGGGAGGGATGGTTTGTAATTTTCAAAAGAGGTAGTTATGGAAAAGCTCCAAAAATAATTTACCCCATTGATTTGTCATGAAAGTTATTATATTTGAATTTATTTTTACTGTTAAATTATAGACACTAAGTTGAGGTTTAACGAACATTGTCTGCATTCCTGTGGCATCAGTAATACTTTGCATATTATTTTTACCAATATTAAGTGAGTCCGTACATAGTCCTCTCAGTGGCTGACGGAATTTTGCACATTACGGAGCAGAATTAAGAGAGAACCACCCGGTCACACAAAGGCCAGGAAGCTCTCCTGGATTCCTATGCTGAGAGGGCTATAAATGCTTTTTAAAGAATTTCTGGTTTTACTTTTCTGTCAGCGGACCTATTTGTTTTAACTCCTTTTCCCACTGTGGATAGAGTGTCTGTGCTATTTTAAGCTGTTGATTTAATTGTTCAAAGAGAAATTGCTGTGTCTTCGTTACTTTGTGCAGTTTGTAATTTTTCGTGGTCTGATGTTTCAGTAAAGCAACAAACACTGTCCCCAGACGTCCATGTCTAGGGACCATCAACAAGGAAATGGAAAAAAGAAAAACCTTACCAGTTTTTTAATCTTCACATAAAATATCATTCACAAGATGTTTTTCAAAAATCACTCCTGTGCAGGAATGAAAATACAGTTTCAAGTAAACTGTTTTAATCACCTTAGTTAAAGACAGAGGGCACTAAGTGTGCTGGGGCGTGAGAAAACACGCTTACAGTGACTGTCTTCTGGGTTTTCTGCTAAGCTCTTCCTTTTCAAAACACGCCTTTCCACTGGAATATTTGAGTTTTATTTTATAGGAATGATCATTTTCCTGAAATAAATGAGGAAGATGTCTTTACCTGTTCCCGATGCAGACGGCACCTCCGTACGGACACTGACCAAGGAAAGCACATTTGTCACAAAAGAACTTAGTGAAACAAACTGAATGAGAAACAACTTCAAGACCTTTACTAATGCAAACACCAAAAAAGAAACTTTATGAACAGATGTGTATTACTTCCTGAGTCCAGAATTAATATTGGGAAATATTTTGTCAAGATTATGTTTTGTTCGAGGATGATCATGAGTCAATCGTGTTTGCTTCCCACCAAATTTGCACACAGATATTAGGGTCTTTACTGGACAATTTATAGACTGAGTTACTCCGTGAAGTGTTCTTTTATGACTTCCTATACCATCAATTCTCAGATGCTTCCCAAGACCCAAAGTAGAATGTTAATATTCTAGATCAGGTTTCTGTCTAAAGCCAAAAACACCCGTTCAGTTTGACTAGTTACAGTTTACTTACCTGCTCTAGGACTTTGTGAATGAAAAGAGGAAAATTCACCAGGAAGAATTTCTACTCTTTCTCCCCGGCGAGCAGTGAGCGTGGATGCTCAGGCAGGTTATCACCGTCACCTCCAGGGGATGCGGTCTGGGAAGAGGCCTCCACCTTCCCATCACGATGCATTAACAGTTTTCACACAGGACAGCAATGACCATTTAGCATGTTTTCCAGAAGGCAACGCATAGTTAAGCAGCACGTCATCCTTAGACAGCCCATCAGAATATCTGAACAAGAGTTGCATAAACTCTTTGTAGAATTAAATGCCTTGAATCCGCGCACCGCGCAATTTCACCAGTGTCCCGGCTCTGAGGCACGTTGGCCAGCCCTCTCTGCGGAATTATTGATTGACATTCCCCTAGGCTGACACTCAAAAGCAGACCCTTTGTGCATGCAGTGCACAAACAGGTGTGTACACAGATGGTCTCACCTGAAGTGTTGCAAATTATGTGGTCAGAATATCTTCCATTAGTTCTAAAGTGTGTCCAGTATTTTCACCACGAGCACCTTTGCCGTGGACGTTTTTGCTGCACAATTAATTGGCCACGAGGTTTTTTGTTTTTTTTTTTTTTTTGCCATACAAAAGATAAAATAGCAAACAATAAAAGAGGGACACTAAAAAGGGCATAATGAAACATGAGGAATGAATAACAGAATTGAAGGCTTTATTGCGAAATAAAAATATTTGAAGACGTTGAAGACGCGTGCAGATTCCCGGCAGCCCTGCTCCAGCAGCTGAGCTCAGCTGTGGGCGGCACCAAGCGCCTGTCTTCCGAGTCGTTCGTCCGTAGTGTTTGGCACATGTATACATTCTTTTGTTTGGTTTTTGTTGGTTTTTTGCTTGATGATTTGTCTCCTTGCTCAGCATCACTTTTTTTTCTTTTTCACTAAAATTTCTTCCTTCACTAAAAGAGGGGTCCTTTTCCAAATGCAAGGATGCGTGTTTGCAACTGAGCTCTGCATCGTGCGGTGAAACCTCCACACTCCTGTTTGCTCTCAGAATGGCGTCAGTGTCCCCTGACAGACGTCCCGAAGTCCTGTGGGAGGTGTGGGTGCGGGTCCGCTCCTTCCAGGCCGTCCGCTGCCTCTTTTTCCTCCAATGCTGCACGTTTCAAAACAGGAAACCAGCCCTTGGGGCAAGTCATCGTCATCTGTCAGTTTGATGAAGCCATCTCTAACGTCGCTAATGCGCTGCAGCCAGTTGAAACCAAACTGTCAAACTAAACACTGTCAACCAGTTATTTTATTTTTTGTGGCAAAATTGCCTTCCAGCCAATTAGTCATGCAGCTTGTGGCAAAGAAGCTTACAGTGAAAGTACCTAAACAAGTCTTTTTTCTTTTTCTTTTACTTTCACTTTTTTTTTTGGCCTTGAATTTTAACGATAATCATTAGATAACAGACATTTGGGGTGAAAAAACATACACACTTACATTTAAATTGGGTTTAATAAAAAATGTTATTTGTCTAAAATCGCAAACAGAGAAATAAAATTGAAACCCCTAATCTCCAAAATAGAGATATGATGGAGTCTGCCTGAAATCTAGTGTCCTAGAAACCGTCTGCAAGATGGGCTCACTCAGCCTGACGCAAGGTACGTGACAGAAGAACTGGGAAGGGGTGGGGGGGGTTTACCATAGCCTCAGGGGCGCCCCTCCCTCAGGGAGCGTCACCTGGCGGGTGGCTGGGCACCCGGCCACACTTCCCCTCAGCATCCCTGCAGCTAGAAAGGCCAGTCTTCCTCCGTGTCCTTGTCTTTGAGCTAAAGCTACAAGAAAAAGAAGGCTTAATGCAAACCCATTCTTAATAAAATAAAAATAAAGTGAAATAAAATAAAATAATCAACTACCTTACTATTATTTTTGCTGATTACAAAGGATTTTTTCCCCTATCAACATTAGCCTGTGTACCTAGGTTTTCTCAGTCAGGCTCACACACACTGCCTGCTTTGAGCAGCTTCCTTTAGTCCTCAGTCAAAAAAATGTGATTTGAAATCACAGCCAATCTACTGAATGTCAAGACTGGAAACACCATAGAAATGTTATTTCATATCAGTTATATTTTGTTCACTTTCATATATTTTTAGATCTGTCTGGAAGATACTGGTTTAACTAAAATCTCTCTCTCTATCTCTCTAATATGGTAACTTTCTTGCCTAAGGCCTTTTAGATTAATTCCAAATTTTTAAAGTTTATATTCACAAATATTTTTTATAGGTAGCACATACGTTGTTTTCAGCAACTGATATAATAATGGAGAAAACATTTCTAGATAGCCGCTTTCAAAATTCTCCCTCCATGGCATGGGTTTCTTTTGACAAGTAGTCAAATTTCTACTCTTTTTTAAAATTCACTTTAATCTTTAGAGGGTGAGTAAATGCACTTATTTTTTTTTTAATTTGTGTTTGGTAGCATAATACTGATCAGTAACTTATCACAGAAAATGTCTGCAAATTTGGAATGCCATTTTTTTAATAAAAGGAAAAAAGTTAACATCTTTAAGTTCAATAACTCTATTAAGTGCTTTGCCACAAAATGACAAGTGAATCTTGTGTTAAAAATAGTTAATGATCACTCCCTATTTCATTACAAAATATTGTGAGCATCCTGCCACATTTTAAAAGTCCTATTTTAAAGTTTAACTACACAGATACAGATGTTGTCCTGGAGAACTCTGTACATCCCTGCTCTCAGCTTCTTTGCTGCAATAACCTGCCTATGAAAAATTCAGTGAATAAATATTATGAGGCTGCAGCTCTGTGACCTTATCCTGAAATCCTCTGTTATCCCAAGCTCAAAGCAATTGTTCCGTTAGTGATTACACATACATCTTTTCCACAAAATATTTATTTTTATTAAAAATATTATTCACTTCTGATACCTCCTCTGGTACCTCTTTCTTTTAGTGACCCACAGAAACAGTGATTTTTCTTGCATCTCATAGCTGCTTCGCTGAGCACCACCGTGAGAACAAGTCAGAAACATGCATCTACTTCCAACCAGCCGCGCTGGTCTCACTTGTCCAAAACTGCGTAACTTTTTCTGATACGTGCTTTTTCAACTTTAAGCAATATTTTCCCCGTGTGTTCCAATAACACGAGTATTTGCTCACAAAGGAACACACTGTAGTTTGCTCTCGTGTGGCTATCCATTTGTCATGCGTTTTGCCACTTTCGTTGCTACTGTAGGAAGAAAAAACGTTTCTCTGGCAGTGTGTGGATTTCTGTCTTCCGCTATTAGTAAAAAACAAAACAGAAACTTTTAAACCCTTAGCATAAACTTTGGCAAAGTTTTATAAAATGTAAATTGTGGATTAAATAATTTATACTAGGTAAAACTAGGTAGACAGTTGTTTTTATAATCCATTTGTTCAGTTTTTAAATGCCGTGCACATTTCTGCGGCACGGCTTCACCCTGCTTTTTGCATACATCTGCAGGGCCCATCTATATATACGTCAAGAAAAATTTCATTGTTAAAGAAGGATGGTGAGTAAACCTATATTCTGAACAGTCTTCTTGGTAATTTATTTTTTCTTCTCTGTTTCTATTGAAGTACAGTTAACATACAAAAGTTGATCATTTAGTTTTGGAGTGTTTCTTTCCATGACTTCTTATCAAATTTCCATTTGTTTTTACCCGTAACGTGGCCAAACAACATCGTTTCTTTCCTTATTTTATACACTAAAAACAAATAGCAAAAACAGAGATCCTAGTATTTCTCTCCAGTATAACCCCTTGGCTGTGTGCATTCTTCTTTGAGGCTTACTGTTCTGGTTGGCAAATGCAGCAGCAGGGACTCTCAAGCATTTCTCAGTACGACAGCGTTGAGAATCCAGTCTGTGTGCCCACGGATTTTTTTACTGAAGTCAGTTTACGAAGTCGTGCCGATTTCCGGTGTACAGCACCACGCTCAGCCGCACGCGAACAGACATGTATTAGTTTTCATAATCTTGGAGAATCCATTTTGTATCGTGGCCCTGCTCACACACACGCACCATGAATGAGTAAAATGTTTATAAAATAATACTGTGCGTGACGCACTATAGCAAGTTTATTATTTCATTTCATCATGGTGGCTTGGACCTAAAACCGTGGAGAGGACTCCGTTGTCATGGTCTGCACACCATGGACCCTCGGAGGGAAACTATTACAGCAGCAAAAACAAGTGTTTTGGAACCACACAGGTGTTTGGAACCCAGCTTGGTCATTACTTAGCCGTTTGATGCTTTAAAACTTATTCAAAGTCCCTCCTCTCACTCGCTTCATCCGTAAAATGTGCTAGTTGTGAATGAGATGAAATAACGTATGTCAGCAGCTGGCACCGCTCCTGGCACTTAGGGGAGCTCAGTAAATAGTGGTGATCATCACTGACAATGGCATTAAAACGGCACCATTCCTACTTTCTAGTATGAAAGACGGGCAAGTAAAGAGAAGCCAGAAATGGTAACAATGGGGGGAATTTTTTTTAAAGAGCAGTAGTAAGAACTTGGGACTAGAGCAAAGACCGTCAAAGAGAGAACTGCCAGTGTGTTTTCTGATCCCAGTCTCCGGAGCCGGACGCCCCAGGTGCTGCTCACAGCGCCACCCAGGGCAGGGCGTTGAGAACATGTCCCGATCGATTCTGCCGCCACTCACAGAATGCAGCCAGCCCACGTGCGCTCTCTCCTCAGTCTTAAACAAGCCTGTAAAGTGCAAGCAGACCCACTCTTCCAATGAGGAAAGTAAGCCGCCAGTACATCCAGTGAGTGCCCACAGAAGCCGTGGGATTGGCACACGAACACGGATTGTCTAATTTCACAACTCACTGCCCTTTCGCCCCTGTCTTTCTGGAAGGGGCACAAGCCAGCCGGGCTGGGAGGCTGGAAGCTGTGTCCCACGAATCGGTTTCTCCAGACACAGGGAGCCCTGGTTTGCTTGTTTCCCTGCATTCCAAGGTCCTCTAAGATAGCTGGTCTACAAGAAGCCTTTCTGGGGAGAAGCTGGAAGCCTCGTGTGTCCCGAACGACTCAGAGAGGCTTCTGATCAAAGAACACCAGACAGGGGCCGGGGGACCCACAGGGGTGACGTGAGCGGCCGGCTGGGAGCCCCGCCGCTGCGTGCCTTGTAGGGTCCCCTCGGTATTTACTCCTGTGCCGCCACAGGACTGTAACGTTTCTGTACCTTCCTCGGGTTTTAGCCATCTTCCCAGTCAAGCTGGCTTTGCAAGTTCTGTGCCTTCTTCCTGGACCCTCATTATGCAGCTAAGCTTCAGTGGTTACCTCCATGGAACTTTTGAATCTTACATCTTTCCTACGAGTTTTAGTTTCTGTTACATGCAGCCTTTCTCCAAAATGATGTGTTTTCGAGGTGTATAATCTATGGCCACACCAGTATTTTACATTGACCTGATCTGTTAGCAAATCTGCAAAACTACATATTTCTAAGCAGTATTTTGTTATAATTCGTAGAGTTATTCTGTGATTTTTATCTCCCAGGAGATGACAGAGAGGAAGAGAGCATCTCCACAGCGAGTTATTGGTACAGTTTCTTATATCAGCCTGTGGCTGATCCATCAGCTCCCCACTCCCAGCGGGACCCCTTCCACCCTGCCCTGGTACTGACCAGCTGGGTCCATTTGTTCTTCTATTCTCAGGACAATCCCTACTTTCCCTAGAACTACTCAGCTTACTCAAAATTTTCAATATCGTGCCAACTCTTTTTACAGAGAAAGAATGCATATCAATACTTTATAAGCTGACATACTCTTGACAGAAAAATACTCAAATTCATCAGTACTCACTCAAAGCTCACTAAATAGGTACCCTATGATAAGTCTTTTAGTTGCAGTAAAAGTAGTTCTTAAACTTTATTTTTAACTTTTCTCTCTTTGAATATTCCTATGAATACACAGTTTTTCACAGACACTGACTCACCTTGGCATAACTAATAATTTTTTTTTTTTTTACTGACGCTCAAATACCTACATCTTGGCCGCCATCCTACCAGTAGGAGGGCTCTTTCCTCTTTCAACACGATCCTGGACAATTCCTTAAAGTATCTTTGCTTGCCTGCAACAGTAAAATACTGCCGGATCCCCTGAATTCTTTCCTCTTCCTCAAAATAGAATGGGCTACTCTCAAAGGACTCCACATCCCTTTATCTGAAAAACAGTCCTAAAGGAAGGTGCATATTTGTGGTTTCACATGAGTACTGCTGTCAGTGGTTTAAGCCACTGAGCTGAGGGCCATGATTTTTTTTTTTTTTCAGAAAAACACATATATATATTAGGACTCAAGTTTACATGGCATTTCCCAATTACCTCTAAAATTACTAAATCATCTTTTAAGGATTTTGTTCCAATATAAAAATTTTGACTTGCTACATTATTTTTTTACACCTTACCTATGAAATAATGTTTCATCTATATGAAGACAGTATTACATGAACTAGAGAAATTATCTTCATTTCATTGTCAGTAAGAAGTTATCACGAGCAAAGTGCACAGCATGACTCAAAAGCTTTGATCTGTTAATTATGTCCTACATGTATCCATTTAAATATAACAAATTAATATGTAAGACCAAACAGTGCCTTGTATAGCTTGATTGCTCTCTTCAGATGTAGGTCAGGTAACAGACAAGAAACGTTAATCATAGCATTATGCCCTCAACGTGCAACTGTAAAATGACCAAAACAAAGAAAAGAAAAGAAAAAGAAATTGAATACAAAGGCATTGTGAGCAAGAACCTTTCCATAGTAGAAGTCAAAGCATATTTGGTTTTTGGCATTTTTCTAAAATAGGATGGTATCTGAGCAGTTTTGCTTCCTTTCAACACTGTTGCATGTAGCATCACAAAGCCTGGTCCCTGGAAAATGATTTAGAGCAGCGAGACTGAATTATCAAGGCGTCTGCCAAGATTCTCTGGCATTTGGGATTTGGCAGAATGTTGCAAAATAAATTTTCTTAGACAATTCTGGGTTTTGCTACATACCCAAAAGCCTGGGAAGTAATTTCAAGTGTTCCTCTGACCACAGGCTTCTCCCCGTGTCTCTTGATCATGTCACTTTTTCATCTTCCTGGGTTAAAACAGCAAATCCGACAAGCTTGGGAAGAAATCTAATGTCATGCTTCCTTATTCTGTTCCATTTAAGTCTTTCAAATTTTCTTTAAAAAGTTAATGTGATTAAAATTAATGCTTTAAAAAGTAAATCTACCAAATATGAGTCATCTTTTAAAAGACTTTATTTTTTTGTAACAGTTTTAGTAGGTTCATGGGGAAATTGAGAGGAAGGCATGGAGATTTCCCGCATAACCTCTACCCCAACCCGTGCGTAGCCCCTCCCACTGTCCGCCTCTTCCACCAGAGGGTGCGTTTGCTACAGCTGATGCCTGCACTCCCACATCATGATCACCCAGAGTCCATCATGTGTTCTGGAAGCTTTTGGTAGTCCTAGACAGTTAAGCAAATTTAGACTGTAACTGAAAATCTGCTTTTATAATGGAAACTATAATTTTGTTCCTAGCTAAATCAAAGAAATACTGAGATGTAAATAACAAGATTGACATTTCTTTCAGTGGAATTATGACTTCAGGGAAATCTTTCTTCAAGGGCTTGCTGATCCAGCTACAAGGAAACGTGAGAGAGGAGGTAGGGGCAGGTCCTTCCTTTGTAACAATCTAACCAGCTGTCTGGTAGAAACGCAAGAAGGAGGGTGTGTCTACTTCCTTGAAACGTTATGATGCTTGATGTGTAAAACGTACCTTTTGCATTCTAATGGAAATAACAAGTTACAGAAAAGAATTCAAACAAATGAGCAACACACTCTTCCAAAAACCCAGGCAGGTTAGTTTGATGAAACTAAGGGCAACATTGGTCTCTATGACCTGTAACTGTCACATTTCGACTGGTTGCTTTGACAGCTTTGCACGTCGCAAGGTGTGCACCTCAGTGTTGCTGATGAGAGGGCACCAGGCGCAGACTCGGGGATGCGACCAGAGGCGTGTTGGTGGATTCTCCCACTCGACGTTTAATTTTCTTTCTCTCTCTTTTTTTTTTTTGACATTTCTTAGTCAACCTGAGGGCTATTACATGGCTGTGGTACAGTTGGCGTCACCCTTTATTTACCTAGACCTTCTTTATTCCGAAAGTGGAAAGATGTAGGTAGCTGCATCCAGGGATGTTCTCTATCGGTCGCTAATTCTCAATTTATTTAGTGTTTCTGGGCGTGTCAGACACTGCTAGCTGCCTGATGCAATTCTCCTCTTAGCCCCTGATCCTTTTGCCTGTGGCAGCAACAAGCCCAGCTAGATGTTTAGATTCCCAGATGTCCTTTGCAACTTGAGGTCTGTGGGACCCAGTTCTGGCTAAAGAGTTACAAGCCACTAGGGGAGAGAGGGCGTCACTTCGAGGTAAGCTCTGCACACAAGCAGACCGGTGGGCATCAGCCACCTTTCGTCTCTCTTCCTTTTCCCTCCTTCCCCCTTGAAACAGGTGGCTCAGCCCAGCCTCCTTCTTCAGACTACGAAGTTGTGGCTGTCACCCGGAAAGCGGAGCAGCTGAGAACCAGAACTTCATACCTTTTTCCAGTGACACTTGGAGCCACCACACCAGCCTCCCGTCACCCAGCTCGGGTCTGACGTTCTGTGAGCGAAAAATAACCCCTTCTTTTGGTTCAGTAACAATCAATTCTGACACCAACACTATTTTGCTACGTTTCCTAAATATATCAAATAGGAAAACTAAAAACCAAAAGTAGGACTTCTACATCCTTTTCATGGTTTTAATATAAGATGGTGTTATATTGCAAATACACGCTTCGTGACAAATTTGAGAGAAACCAGACCAAAGAAACACAACTTATAAAAATGAAAACATGTAAGAAGCCAGATTTTATGTAGCTTTACTAAGAGTTCTGTGGGATTTGCCATAGACTCAGATGGTGGTCAGTGTCCCCATTCGATGGAAGTCCTAACAGGGTAAGTGATTCTCTAATCCGATGGTAAACAATTAGGTCTTTGATTTTCAAAATACACATGGCCAGAAAAAGGAAATATCTCTTCTTTTGCTGGAAAATAACATGGTCTGCCAAAATCCTGGAGGTAAATGCCAAGAACTGGATGAGTCAAAAATATGCTGGCAAAAATGAGTGCACAAGTTTCAAAATTAATCACATTTTTTGACAAATGCCTGTGATACACCCTTGCTGTTTGTAATCCCTGGGAGCGTGACTCTGTTAGTGGAGCTGAGAGCCACACGGAGCACTTGCAATATAAAGCCAGGTTCCAGGAGCGGAGAAGCGTGGTCAGCCTGGACCACAGTGATAACTTCGCCCACCTGGGACGGCACCCTCCCGGGGTACCCAGTGTGCACAGACAGACTTGCTGTTTACCGTTTAACTGGCAAGAAGTCACACGCCCGAGACAGAAACTGGCCAAACTTCCCCGATGTGAGCGAACCACCTGGAAGGTGCGCGTGGACGGCTCACCGCCCCGCGGGCACCACTTTCCTCTTCCGCGTGCCTGGACCTTTGTGCTAACGTGGTGATGTCTCATTCCCGCGTCGCGTGGCAATGCCCCATAAGCAACAGTTAAAACAGCGGTTTTACCCGTTTAATCAACCCTTCATCCACACACCTTCTCACATTAACACCTAACACGCAGACTGAATCCAAGCGGAGGAGCTCTGCTCTGAAGACGTCTCAGGGGAGGAGGGCAGAGCCCCGCACGTCACCACCACAGAAACTCCCAGAGACTGCTTTATTTGGCTTTTATATGTGATGTGAGTGAAAGGAAATACTCGAGAGAAATGAGAATTGTTTCCCCTGAACGTCCCACCTGCGGGTGCACAGTGGAGAAGCAGGTGAAGAATCATTCATACAGCAAACTTCCTGAACACGGAGTAGAATCCAGACACTACGACGGGAGGGGCAAGGGTACAGCTCAGGCGCAGAGTGAGTGTTCGCACGCGTGGGGTCCTGGGTTCAGTCCCCAGTGCCTCCATTAAAAATAATAAAATATAAATAAATGAAAATAAATAAACCTAATTTCTTCCCCCCCCCAAATTTTTTTTAAAAAAAGACACTATGGGGGGATACAATGTATGTGTCTCGATCATGGGTGTTCCAACACTTTTGGATTTTTTTTAATTTGTCATTCTTAAGTATTTTTATTTTATTTTGACTATAATATCCTAATGAACTAGACAACTGAAGTTATTTTGATGCATTCTAGAATATCACATTTCAGAAAAATAACTTGGAAAATTAACTCATTTTCTCAGTCTTCTGTTTTTTTTCCAACATTAGTTATCTGGCTCACTGTTGAGATTTTGATTCTAGATAAATCAGAATTTTTGCTAACTGCTATCAAATAGGTTCAAAAAGTATTCTGATTTATGTTTTATAATATTCAAGCAAGATGAAGCCAACTGTGTATCTTGAAGTTGCGCAAAATGAATGGCGTGTGTTACGGTCAAAAACCAGTCTGCATTTGGACTCCAGTCTCAGCATGCAAAGTCACTTACAATTTGAAATAAAAACAAATACATGACAAAAATGTTTTCTTTGGGGCTTCATTCTTTCGTATCTCAAAATTTTTAATGCAGGCGAGTCTCAAGCACAAGATTCTAGAAAGCATAACAGTTTGCAAATTGCAGCCATTGTCTCCATGTTTGTCCTTTTCCTGATTTGAATGAAGTGAATTCAAAGAAGGTCTGTTACTTTTCCTTCAGTGAACACTGAAGCTTTCTGACAAGGAGGGACATTGAGAATTCCCATGGTTGGAAATCTATCACCAGTAAGTAAAAGTATATCCCAAACCCCCTAACCTGTGTGATCCCTGAGATCCACTTTCTGGGACTCCATCCCCTCAGCTTGCTTTGAGAAACAGAGGTTTATTTTAATACGTGAAATAATACTACATAAAACCCTACTCATTGTTCGGTTTTCTCAAGACAAAGAGGGCTAAGATTTCTTAATTTAAATTAATAATAATAATAATAACTAGACACAGATTAAATCGTAGCGATGAATGCAGTTCTATATTAATACTTTGTTTTTATTTCATTATTTTAGAGGAAGAAAAATTAAATTCTGCTTTAAAAATTATCACATGCATTATTACTTGAGAGCAGTATGGAATTAATCCAAAATAATTGAGGAAGTTAAAATAGTAATTCTTCAGTAAACGTCTCTAAATACACTTAACACATCACAAAGCGGTATGGTCAGCCTAGAGGTAGCTGTTTTACATTTCAAAACACTATAGCTGTTTTAAAGCTCCGGCATTCAGCATCACGTGGCCCAGCCTGCCAGGATGCAGGGCTCCGACTGGGAAAACATCCACCTGCAATGACGCGAATGGGGACTTCTGAAGGAGGGAGGTGCGCTGTAGTGTAACAATTGATTTAATGCATGTCTTCCACTCCTCCTTTTGGCAGCTTGTGAACATGTGTGTGTGCATTTAACTTGTATTATTTCCTTAACTTCTTAAAAACACAATATCAGCACAGCTCGGATACCCCTATTATATGTGAAGCCTGTGAGAATCGTGTAGAGATGAAAACACTCTGTAAGTGAGCTGCCCGGGGGTGCAGAGCTGGTTGGAGGCAAGCCAGGCCTGGAACGCGGGACCCTGAGTCTCAGCTGGGTGCTCTCAATTCCTCTACGCTGAGAAGTACTTAGGAATTTTAAGCACTGCCGCTGTCAATGATATACAGTGTTTTCAGAAGCTTCCGTGCCCTGTTTAAAGTTCCGCTGAGCACGTCATTGCTCGTCAGCTGTTGGGACACACGTAACCAAGTGGGATGACACACGATCACTTGCGGAGGAAGACAGGCCGTGTATCTGAAAGGAGAGCTGGAAGCCCCATCAATTCTTACAGCCTCTAAATACTCAGCATTCCGCCTGCAGGAGCTCGCAGGGCCACGGAGAATGATTTAGAATTGATTTGAAGTCTCATCAGAAGCAACAGACCTGGGACGTAGCAGAAGATCAATTAGTAATCAAGGAGTTTGCAGGGGATGAGTGAAAGCGTGTGAAAACACACTGATCTGCAGGTGAGAGCTGCCGGATTACGCCCAGTACCCTCTCTCGTTCCGACAGAGAGGCTGGCCTTTTACATTTTTTTCCGTTCTTAGGGCATGTAGGACAATCCTTTGTCTCAATCCTGTTTCCTGGTTATATTAATTTAGAGGTCAATACAGGAGGGAAACGTGCTTGCCAAACTTGATCTGCAAAAGGTAAAGGCTTTACATCCTTACGTTTCCATTACTGCTTCATAGGTTTTATACCTGGCGACCTGATTGCACTGTTCAGGATTAAAATAAATTAAAAAACCACTGTCTGCACCAACTCTGCCTCCCATTCTAGCAATTTCAGTGCTCAGTGGATCCGCCCACAACACCTTGACCTTCTCAGTCGCAGGGACCCTCATTCCCCTCCACCTGCCACCTTCGTGGACAAACTCTGGGCTTAGCCATCGGAGTTCTCAAACCTCTGAGCGCTCAAAGGTAGGCGTTCACGCTCTCACTGCGGGACCAGCACGGCCACTGTCACTTCTTCCCACCTTGTCTGCTCCTCACCCCACAAATCCCCTTGACCTTTTTTTCCCCCTCAATTAACTACTAACTGGCTCCTTTGTCTCCCTTCATCCCCTGGTTCATAACCTCGTTCGTGGCAGCAGTTACTAGAGTATCTCTCCTCCCGTCACCCTCATTTTCCTTCTGCACCACCTGTTGTATCAATTCCCTGTGAAACTAAAACATAATTTCTCTGTGCCTCCAGTTGGCTTTCCTTCTCCTTCCTCGAGTTACCTGCTCATGCCCGTTAGCCATTTACCTCTGGGTGAGGGCAGGGGGGCTCCCTCATCCAGATGCCAAGATAGCTTTTGTTGTATGAATTGCATAAGTTTAATCTTCACACTAATATTTTATTTGCAGGAATTGCAAGTATGTACTCCTGGGGCTTATATTTTAATTCAAACATGGTGTATTTTATTTTACGGAAATTTCAATTTTTAATATGGTCAAATTTTTAAATCTTTGTGTCTTGATCAAATTTCCTTACCAAGAAATAAACATGTTTCCTGTGTGTGAGAGGTCAGGAGGCTCCAACACACTGTCCTAAAGTGCACGCTCTCCCCTTGTCAGGTGACCCCCCAGGGCTGTGATGAAATACCTTCCCTTTCCCTACATCTTCTCAACAGAGGAATTTGGAAATCGGGGCAGAGGTGAGTAGCCAGCCATAGTGTGGCCCAGAGGCACTGGCTCTCCCATCAGCATGTTCTGCTCCGACGGACACAAGGGGGTGGCCTCTCATCTCATCCTGTAATGTCTTCAACGGGGTTTCCCAAAGGTAAACCTCGCAGGGTTCCTGCAATGGAGCCAACTTGTTTGCAACATATTATTGGCACCATTACTAAACTCAGGTGTTAAATATTTAATTTAGGACTTTATGCTCAGGTTTACATGAATTTACATGTGTTTTACACATACGTACATGCATATACATAGAGATAAATAGATATAATGCATATACATTAGAGCTTTTATATACATATGTTTTATATGAATTAATATAATTTCTTCCATTTACTTTCTTGCCAGAGGCCTGGCTATTTTATTAATTCCTCCACAGAACTAGCTTTTGGTTTTATTGACACTATTTATTATTTCTGAGACTTAAACACTTACTTTCTGCCTTTTTCTCTGTTATTTCCTTCCTTCCCCTTTCTTCAAGGTTACAATGTTTGTTTTTCCCCTACTTTCTTGAATTGAATGATGAGGTCATTCATTTTTAATCTTTCTCCTTTTTGAGTATATACACTTAGGACAATTTATTTCAAAGGAAATTTTGCTGCACCTAAAAATGTTTGATATATGTAGTGTTTTTTGTTGTTTAGTTCTTAATACTTCATAATTTACATTATGTTGTGGATCCATAGCTTATGTGTGCATGCTGTGAAATATCCATACATTAGGTTTAGAACTAGTCTCCCTTTTTGTTTTTATCTTGCTTTTGGTTGTTAATTTTACTGCATTTTGATGAGAGAGTGTGTTCATTCTGCTGCATTCTCATAAATTCCTCAGTTCTGTCCTCCAGAAACATTGTCTAAAATTTAGCAAGTATATTTTTATGTCTTGGAATTCAGTCTTGTTTCAAATCTGCCTATTTTCAGGAAAGCGCCCGTTTCGTTAAGCAGGGGGTTTATTCTTTCTTTTACAGCCACTGCAGGCGCAGCTCTCCACTGTCGGAGCGTTCACTTCCAGGAGGGGTGGTCTGGTGTTTACGACAGATGCCCCCCCCGCCGTGGCCCACTTCCTTCCTGCGGTGTGTGAGGGTGTTCACCTTCCCTGGGCTGTGTTCCCCGTGGTACCCAGCGCACTAGACTCTGGGCAGTCCTGTGTACCCCAAGTTGTGAACGCCCGTCCACCGAGGAACTGAGCACTGCGTTCTGTCCTGACACCTGGCAGGACTCTGTTTTCAGACGCCCCCTCAGCTCAGCGTGCTCCTACCAGACGGGGTGGGCGCAGAGCCCCCAGGCGCTTGTGCTGCGTGCTTCTTCTTTTATCCCCCACCAAGAGGTCCAAGCAAAGACAAGATTTTTTTTTCCCTTTTCTGGTGCCACTTCCTGGGCCAACGGGCAGGATGACGCGAAGAGGACGGTCCTTCCTGCTCCAAGCCACCCCACGGGCTTGCCCTCCTCCTGTGGCCCCAGGCCAGTCCCTGGTCGCGGTCCACATCTCAGCGCTGTGCCCAGCACCCCTGCAAAGGGGCCAAGTGTGCGAGCATGGATGGGAGTTTTCCATTTGGACAGGGAGAGGACAGCATGCGCAGAAGCAAAGAGGCAGGAAGTGACACTGCGTTTCCCAGAAACTAGCGTGTTGTGCGCTGAGCGTTACACCCGCCCGACGGCACGCCACTTCTTGGTGTTTGCTCCCCGGTCTCCTCTACCAACAGGCAGCCTCATAATAGCTGCTAAGCTGCTTCTTCCCTGGTGAAGCCGTGATCCAGCCAGGGGACCGGCACTGCGGCCACGGAGCGTCCTGCACCCTCAGAAGGAGAGGACGTGCTCCCAGGCGCCCCCCGCCCGCCCCCCAGCGCGGAGGAGATGACTGGGCGCTGCAGATGTTAACGTGGCGGCTCCGCAGCGCCGCCACAGTCCCCACAACTGGAGAGGCAGCAGGCGAGGGCACCAGCGGGGGTGGGGGTGGGGGGTTCCCTGCCTTGAGTGACGCTCGTCCGCTGGAACAGTACGTTCAGTCATCTTCCCGTCTGGGTGCAATTTTGAAGGGAGAGAAAACGCAGTGCAATTCACTGTTGAGAAACCCAGCGGCAGGCCTGCTTTCTGCAGCAGGTCCCTTTCTGGACGTCGCCCGGCACTTCAGAGAAGCTCTTTGAATCCCGTGGCCCTGTGCCTAATTCACCGCACTGCGTCCTCTCCTTCTCAGATGAGTCACGACCACAAAGTGGTTTTTAATCCGCACCAGTCGAAACAAAGGTCCAAAACCACGCGAGTGTTAAACGGGGTGTGAGCGCTGCCTGTGAGGGCGCGGCGGCTGGTCGGGGCGGTCGCCTGGGCCGGAGGGGAGGCGCGCAGGACGCCAGGTGAGGGGAGAAACGCCTCCGAGGTATTTACTTTTAAACGTATTCTTGCTTTTCATATTGAACGAGGTAACGGAAGGGCTCAATTCCAAATATTATGACATTTTATGCAGTTATTACTTAAAATACTTCTCAAATGAACTAAAGGAGCATAATGCTAATGAGAAAAAGGCAATTTTGCAGAGTCTTGACAAGGTTAGAGTAACGAAGATAGTCCCGAACAGGAAGGGAGGGGAATCTGGGGCCAAACCACCTGATGAAGAGGCGTGGTGCCTGGAAGCACGCGCACCTACACGAGAAAAATCGTGTTTTGATTGTCTATGAGTTGTAAAGTAAACCAAACCCAAAAAAGACAAGTGTTCAGTGTTAATAGCAGACTTCATTTTTCCAGCTTTTGTACAAGAGTAGGTACAAACATTATTTATATGCTATTAAATATGCTGTTATTTGAAACTATTAACACATTAAAAAGCGCCCGCCCAGACATTTTTAGAGCCATACGACTATAGTCAGCACTTAAAGTTCCTTAGAGATTTTCTGAGTAGAGGACAAAAGCCATACTATATGTGGCTTTATTTTATTTTGTTTTTATTTTATTTTTATTTTGAAGTGCAGCTGATTTACAATGTTACTTTCAGGTGTACAGCAGAGTGATTCAGTTATGCATACACACACGCCTTTTTCAGATTCTTTTCCATTATAGGTTATTACAAGAAATTGAATATAGTTCCCTGTGCTCTACAGCAGGTCCTTGCTGCTTATCTATTTTATATAGCGATGTGTATCTGTTAATCCCAAACTCCTAATTATTCCTCCGCCTCCCTTCCCCCTTTGGTAATCATGTTTGTTTTCTATTGCAATGAGTCTGTTTCTGGTTTGTAAATAAGATTTGTGTCAGTTTTTTTAGATTCCACAGATAGGTGATATCACATATTTGTCTTTCTCTGTCTGACTCACTTCACTTAAGATGATCATCTCTAGGTCCATCCATGTTGCTGCAAATGGCATTATTTCATTCTTTTTTATGGCTGATATATATGGCCTTAGAGTTGCGTGAAATGCCTCTTCCTTAAATTGGTTAGTTTCTTCCATTATCTGTTAGTTTCAATACCTTGTGACTTGTGATCTGACATGCAGGCGGGGGCACCTCGTCAGGTTGGGTTCAGGACACCAGGTCCTTTTATACCAAGTTTTCCAGACTTGTAGACCTTGCTGAAGGGAACTGTGAGTCCAGGAACCCCTCATGAGTGTCAAAAGGGGAGGCCTGGATGCCCCAGGTTCCTTAGGAGGGAGCCTGTTCAACATACGAGATACCCCTTTTGGGGGCAAATATAATCTCAAAATTTATATTTGCTTGAAAAACACTTTTTTCCAGAACAACTCACGAGTGAGGCACAGTACTAGGAGTTAATAGAAGAGAAGTAATTTGGAATTGGAAGGAGGAAAATGGCCAATTAGAAATGGTCATTTTTCAACGCATCCTTGGTGACATTGTTGCTGACAGAGGGGCCAGCTGTGTCCAGGCATGAGGTTATCATGGGCAGAGCTAGAACTGAATAGCCTTGGTGATCATGAAATGTTCTTCTCCACTGAGCCTGTCTTATGCATATCAGCAGAAGTGACAAAATATGTTTATTTGTTTGTTTGTTTGTTTAAACTTTCAAATGATTCTGCAGACCAAAGCTGAGGCTGCAAGTAAAAGGAGGATCCCTGCGCTCAGAGTGCGGAACTTAGAGCACAAACAGAATGCACGTTGCCGGGCAGGGTCTGATAGTTCAAAATAGAGGCGGTGTCAGATATGCTGGGGAAATCCGGCAAAGCTTCCAAAGGCCCTGGACTCTGCCCGCTGATCCAAGTATGCACCGACTGTCCACAGCCAGGACTCGGCTTGGAGCCGGGAGTGGGATGGAGGGGACAGACACTTAACAGCAGTAACCATGCCTTGTGGTGGGGAAACCATACAGATCCTTGCAGGTAGGGCCTGGGAGCCTCCTGAGGCTCTCCGTACCCACTCCCAGGTGGAAGAGCAGCCAGAGATGGCAGGCCACGTGCAGCATGGTGATTCTAGGTAATACACTGTACCATACACGTGACATTTGCTGAGGGGGTAGCTCTCACCACGCACACACCAAACAAGGTCACTATGTGAGGTGACAAATGTGTTAACTTGATTTGATAATGATTTCACAATCCATGTATATCAAATCATTATTTTGTACACTTTAAACATATAACATTTTATTTTTCAATTATACCTCAGTAAAGCTGGGGGGTGGGGGGGAAAGCCGTGCAAGCGCCCAGCTCCTGACTTGCATAAATGGGGGCGGGGCAAGGAGTGGGGACCACCCAGATTTGCTACCACCTGGAGCATCCGGAGTCCCCCGCGCGGGAGAAAGAAGGAAACAAACTGCTCTGAATATTTTTTTCAGTTGCTATAAATTTTTTTCATAAAACTCCAGTGAATAGTCCTTTAATTCCAATTAATAAAACTTAAATTCAAGAATATGACCCTTGCAACCTCTCCTCCATATCATGCAAACCGCAAACTGTTAAGCAATTTTTAAGTTTCTTATTAAATAAGAGCTAATGAGACTTCCAAGAGGAGAACTTTCTTCATCTTGGTTATTAAGCCTGTGTTCCACGGTCACTCACAGTGTTCTCTGAGCACCAGGAGGAAACTCTTTTACTACTTGACAGGTCTTCGCAAAGTGCTAGACAGACGGCTGGTTTCGGCCCAGTGAGGAGAGTCATGTGCAGCTTCCTGCTTCACACGCAGGCTAAGGGCCTTGACCAGACAACCCCGGAAAAACGAGCAACAGAAAAATCTGTCATGCCGTATTAAAGGAAATATTTGATAATAGCTGGAGGCATCTTATGTTTGTCTTAATCACATAAGACGTATCAATCTCCCAGATTCCAGATTAACTCACTACCTTGTCGATTTATAAAGAGCCATTGATCAATGAAACCAGAACTTAGACGGCTGCCTGTGATCAGTTCTGATGCCTGGAGCTCACTTCTCTGCGCTCCAGAAACCCGAGATTTAATGATTGCTCTAATGTTTCTAAGTTCAACAACCTAAGAGAAATAATAGGGTGATTTCTTAATGGTTTCATTAATTCTTAATTGGCAGAAATATATATCAACTAAGCAGTAGAATTTAGCGTTAAATTAACAACACTAAATGCTTACTTAATGAAGATTTCAAAGGTAGTTGACATATTACACTTTTTCCTATATTCTCAAAAAACATACTTGCAAAAACAAATGAACCCCTTAGTTTGAAACATTGGAGAACTTCTGATTTTTGTTGCTTCAGAATTGCCAGTTACGACAGGAACAGACAGTCAGAACAAACACTGTTGATTTAGAGTTGACCTCAAGAGACAAGCCCAGCAATTCCGAGAATGTACACATAGGAACTGCATTCATTTTTTTTTAATGCAGATTCCAGGATGTAGGGCCCAGTAATCTATATTTTGGTAAGTCCCTCAGGTGATTCTTATAAAGTCTGACCGATGGAAATCTTTTAGTCTAAAACTCTTCAGACTACCGTAAGTATTACCAATAACTATTTATCTGTCTACCCACAGAAGTGGCAAAGAGGACATTGGTGCATTCAGTTGCTTAACTTCTAAACCCAAGCACTACCCCATAAACAGCATTTAATAGACTTCACAACGCAGATAATTCTGGACACTATTACTTGGTAATGTAAAATAAATTCTGGTCCACAATGTCCAAAACTCACAGAAATGTGTTTACCTGAAAAAAAAAGTCAATGATCTGTGAAGAATCCTAATTGCTGATCAATACAAGGAGGACAGGACAAGACTATAAATCCAGTAATTAGTTCATTTTTCCCATAGCATCTCATTCCCACTGTGGGCAAGAACTCTGCTGCTGAAGAAATGAGGGTGAAAAGTACCTCACTTTCTCTCCAGCAGCTGTGTGCAAACGGAACCAAAACGAAACTTCTCATCGTTGAAATCTAAGGGGTTGCGGGATCAGACCTCCAAGCACTGGGGGCGTGTGCTTCTGCAGATGCTCTGTCCAGGCGCAGTTTCTTACAAAACGAATACACTCCGGCACTCACTCTCTTTGGTATTTACCCAAACAAATTTAAAACTAAGTCCACGCAAAAACCTGCAATTGATGTTTATAGCCGTTTTGTTCGTAACTGCCAAAACTTGAAAGCAACCAAGATGTCCTTCAGCAGGGTAAATAATTCACTGTGGTGTATCTAGACAACGAAACAGTATCCAGGGCTAAAAAGAAACGAGCCATCCAGCCATGAAAAGACATGGAGGAAACTTAACTGTGCATTACAAAGTGAAAGGAGCTGGTCTGAAACAGCTGCCCACTGTGTGGTTCCAGCTGTCTGACGTTCTGGTAAGGCGCCTGCTGTGTGATTCCAACTGTCTGACATTATGGTAAGGCGCCTACTGTGTGATTCCAGCTGTCTGACATTCTGGTAAGGCAAGACCGCAATGACGGTGAAAGAGATCACTGGTTGCCAGGCCGTAGGGAGGCAGGAGGAATGAACAGACAGACAACAGAGGATCTTTAGGGCAGGGAAACTAGTCTGCATGACACTACATTGATGGGTACATGTCATATACATTTGTCCAAACCCATGGAATGTACAACGCCAAGAGTGGATCCTATGTAAACTATGGACCTTGGATGGCAATGATGTTCCGTCTTTGGGTCACTGCTCGTAACAAATGTATCTCTGTGGTATGGAATGTGGATACTGGGGGAGACTGTGCGGGTCGGGGACAGGACATAATGAGAATTCTCTGTACTTTCACTCAGCTTTGCTGTGAACCTAAAACTGCTCTAAAAAATAAAGTCTATAAATTTTTAAAAAGCATGAGCCCTTGCATTCATGGACCTATTTGGACCCATTAATGAAAACGATTGGGTAAGCAGTTGTATGTATAGCCATTGAAGGCAAGTTTTAGAAAGAATTTTCTGTGCTTTCTAAATTTTCTTAAATTAAGTTGTATTATTTTACCAATGGAAAAAAATCACAGAAGCAACCCCCTCCTAGTTTTAAGATAAGCCTCACATGGTCTATGTACTATAGTCATGACCTTAGTCATTCTCTATTCCATCATATTGTTTAAATCTTCTAGCACATATTATTAACAGAAATTATTTTGTTTGTTCATTTGTCAAACTACTTGTTAATTACCCCAACTGACAGAATAAAGACCTTACTTACCTCTCATGTTCAATGCGTTTCCCGACACCAGACCACAGACTAAAGCCCAGTGGGCTTGATAATAAAGTAACTCATCACCGGATTATAATAAATACTTGCCACATCTTCCAACCAGGGCACAAAGCATTAAATACAAAACTTGAACAACAATGGTTTATGCTTTTGAATAACAAGGATTCTTAACAGTAAGATTACGTATGGGGTTTTATACTCTGGGAATTATGTGAAAATCGAACTTTGACCCACTATTACCGTTGGAAAGTGCCACGTGTGCAGTGACTATGGAAACACATAAGCAGTTATCAAGAGGAGGGACGGGCCACAAAGTGTGACGCTCCGCTGACTTGTTCTCAAAGCCTAGTTGACACTGTTCTGTCTTCACTGTTATTTTTACCTGGTAAGGTGTTTTGGTCTTTCCCCTCTGCAGACAATTCTTCGAGCAGTTCTCCTCAGAGAGGACCAACAGCTACAGCCAGAGTTCCCCTCTTGTTTTACATGCTCCTTTTCCGTCTGAAAAGACTTGGAGGGGCAGTGAGACCTCGCAGCTGGCCCAGACGTGTGCCTGTGGAGCACGTGCAGGACGTGGTCAGCAACAGGGCGCGGGAGGCGGCGGACGCACTGACGGGGCTGCAGGGACTCAACCGTGTTACCAGCTGCCACTTCCGGAATGCCAGGGAATGCCACATCATGCACGTTGAGCTAAACAGGTACAAGTGGTCCTCCCTGGACCTGCACAATCGCCCTGCAAATGAGGGGTTGGTAAGCTTACCTTCCAAACAAGGAAGTCAGGGCTCAGTTGTAAGTAGGAGAATTAACATGTACACCTGGTCCCGCTGACTGCCCGAGCCTACTAGCGCGTCAGCCTGTCTACTGCTGCCTTTATAAACTTGTAGTTGGTTAGAATTATTCCAACGTAATTACTCTCTTGACTGAGTTAGTGACCGGCTAGCCTTTAAAACCACGTTGCTAGACTAGCAAGACAAGAGAGCAACGAAGGTCTACAGGGGAACAGGTGTTTTATGCGAAGAACGCCCTGAAGGCGAGCACCTTGCCGCTGCGTGTGCTGCGGGGCGTTTGCGGGGAAGACAGATTCGCCAACGCAGCGCTGTCAACTGCTGTCAGAAAGCTGCCTGCTGCTGGCTGCCAGATGACAGGGCTTAGGCTAGTTAATATTTGCGAGAAGAGTATAACCAAATAATATTTTCTGAGCTGTTCCAGTTAAATTGAATTAAACACTTTTCATAAAATTTGGGGCCTTATAAAAGGTGACTCGCCCAAAAATGTCCACTTGCCCCCAGACACCAGCAATGAAAAAATAAAAAAGATCGAGTAAGCGAGTAAGTCAAGTCCAGGAGGAGATCCCGTGGCCGGTCTCCATAGTGTCGATGGCTAGGTGTTCGAGTCCGACCCCCGCCGGGCCACGCGGCACTGACAGCGCAGCCGGCCGGTCTCTGTGCCGCCGTCACTGGTGGACGTGCGCTGGGAAGAAGTCGGGCCGAGGGTGGTGGTCTTCCTGTATTGTTGCTGTTCACAGGATTGTACACACTTGTTGAAGAGACATATTGAACTGTTTCCTCCAATGAAGGACTTTTTCTTAATTAAAACTCTGACGAAGCCAATTTGTTAGACGTTAAATGGTTGACGGGACTTAAGTTTCTCACCCTCTGGGCTTGGAAGCCTACATCGCAGCCCAGACACCAAGGCGGGGCTGAACCAGTCGTAATGACAGTCCCCGGCTTCAGACACAAGCTGGACACATGCACGGAGCCCGAGGCCACCAGAGGCCACCATGGCTTCCCCTTTACAGGGCTGGGCTGTGGACGCGATCGTGGGTTTCAAGGAGTTGCAGAGCTGGTTACCAGAGACGGTGTCACAACTTCTAGGAAGAGTCTCAGATTTTTGTAAGTGGTTCAGTTGCTTTTGCTGCCTCTGCAGCACAGACGCCAAATGTCGCTGAACCACCGTCATTCACCCTGCCTGGGGCTCAGAGTCAGCATGTCCACCGAGAAGACAAAGGGTCTCCAGGATAGTAGTAACAGGTCCATTAATTCCAGGTGTCCCCTAGCGATCTGGCCCCGTGGCTGAGACCGGACAGCTTAGTAACAGCCAGCTCCAGTAAACCATCCTCTCCTGCATCAGTCTTCGGGGAGCTAGGTTTGGAGTCACACATGAAATACACTCTAAAACCCTCCCTCAGCCATGCAATTTCTAGACCAGAAATTCCAGCTGCGTCGCAGGCGCTTCTGTGACTGCTCTCAGAGTTACACTGCTACCTTTTGTGGAAAAGTTATCAAACACTTTAGTGTCTGCTTTTATAATTTTGCCAATAATCCACATATTGAATAATTAACAGGCCACTGTTAATCATACCATTACACATTTATAGGTGTCATGTACAGTTAGATCTCTCCTTTTTAGCTCATTAATTTAAAATAAAAGTTGCATCCTAGGATACAGAGAGCTTCCTCTAACTCCATCTTGCCCGTGGTGACCCCGTCCTGGTTGTAATGGAACACAACAGTGGTCATAAGTCTTTAGAGAACTTCTCCTCAGAATTCTCATCCCCATAAACCAATTTAATTTAGGCTACCCAGGATGTAGCCCTACTCTTTGATGTTACGAAAGTGTTTGCAATCAAGGGTAAAGCTGAAAGAAAAACAAATGTTAACAGTTCGCATTCAAAAGGGAATCAGTTACTGAAGCCTCCAACCGTCCATTAGCTATGCCCAGAAGAGATACACCGGTTCTCATGATAAGATCAAGAATTTTAAAATGAACCACGTTGTGGTTACTATCATGATGATGATGACGATTTTCATCATTTAAGAGCAGTTTGACGTACATTATCTCATTTCAGCCTTTCCATAAGCCCAGAGAGGTGGGCAGTATTATTCACATTTTATCGAGGAGAGCAGCAGTCTTGAAAAGATGAAATGTTTACCCAAGGCTACTTGGTCAACACGTTAAGAACTAAAATTAGAATGTAGTTGTTTTTATCAGCATCTTGGCAAGTTTTAGGAAGAGGAATGGCTCCCTACGAAAGAATGAGGTAGGTTTGGTCATTGCTCCCCTCCACCTAGCCAACCTGCTCTGGGTACAGAGAAGGCTGGACCAGTGCAAACCGAGAGACGGTTTTCATAGGGCACACGGAGTAAGGAGAATTCTAACTAGACATCGGATCACTCCTCTCTGATGGGAGATTGTACGCTTTGTTAACAGGGATTCCGTCACTCAAAAACCTTAAAAGTGTTTTAGAAATTTAAGGAGAAAACATAAAAATAATGAAGCAGCTTTTCTAATATTCCACTCAAATTAACCGGCGCTGTGTGACAGCATCTTACAGCAATCCGACGTCATGGGCCCCTCCAGTTACTCCCCACTATGGCCACCTGAACACGCCAGTAAACCTAGCAAGTGTCAGGCTTTCTGGAAGAGGAAGTGAGAAGAGGAGACAGCTGTGCACCAGCTGCAGTGGGCTGATCTCCATCAGGTGTTGGCTGGTGCTTCTCCCCAAAGCAGTGAATGTGTCCGGCTCAAACTGCCCCTGCCGCGTGCACGTCCCAGTACAAGGGAAGGGCGGACACACTGTGACCATCAGACGAGGAGCCTGTTGAGGCCACAGGGTAGCGGCAGACCCAGGGGGTCCTCTCAGGAGGCGGCAGACGCAGTCCCTCCCGCTGCCCCGCATCTGCTGTCTGCGAGCAGCTCTCGCTCCGTCCTGCCGTCGTCTTGGTACTCATCTAGCCACCTGCCGGGGAAAGGGGGAAGATGCGTAAGGTGAGGGGTGTAAAGAAGGCACACTGCTTACGGCGGAAAGTGAAGTCTTTAGGAGGGCACCCGCAGCGCACGTGTCCTGCACCCAAGCTGCAGGTCACACCGATTCATCCTTCCCTGGTGGTTTTCAGAAGCATCCCATGGCAACATTACAAATATTCTATTATATCTTGAAATCCGCAAAACTTTCTCATGTGGAGTTCCCAGCGTGGAGGCCTTCATTCCTCCCCTTTCAAATGACTGGTGGGTGCGCACAGCGGCTAAGCCTCAGGCTCTAGAGAAGGACCCTCTAAGAGAAACATAACAGGAGCCATGTGTGTAAAAGAAAGAAAAGGCTGAAATTCATTTTCATATTTTCATTTTAATAAATTCAAAAGATGATCATTTCAACATGTAATCAGTATAAAAAAATACTCAGCTGTATTACTGCGATGGTCTGAATATTTGTCTCCCCCAAACGTTTATGTTGCAATCCTTTGGGACGTGCTTAAAGCCCTGAGGGTGGAGCCTTTCTGGATGGGCTTAGTGCCTACGACAGGGGGTCCCGAGAGAGGACAGGGCGAGAAGTGGCAGTCTGCAACTTGGAAGAGGGTTTTCATCAGAACCCGACCAAGCTGGCACCCTGATCTTGGACTTCCAGCCTCTAGGACTGGGAAAGACAGATCTCTGTAAGCCATCAGACCATAGTGTTTTGTTACAGCAGCTTGAGCGGACTTACACGATTACATTCTTCTTTATTCTGCATCTTTGACAGCTGGTATGCACTGTGCACCTACATCACATCTCCATTTGGAATAGACACCATTCAAGGGTTCAGTGGACACATAGCTTTTGCTCCCTGTCTGGGACAGGGCCGTTCTAGAGTTAGACCCACCTAGACCTGAAGCCTGGCTCAGCCACTCGCTCTTAGGTAAGAAACTTGACCTCCGTGTGTCTCCGCGTCCTCATGTGTGAAACAGAGGCACCACGGAGCGCGTCTGGAGGGGGTCTGTGGGGATCGGATGAGTTTGTGCGCGGAGCTCTCGCTTCACTGTGGGGCCTGGTCCCGAGTCAGAGGGCGGTAAGGGCCGCCTGTGGACGCGCCCTGATTTTCCCCCTAGTCGCACAAGAGGCTGGAGGGTGGGTAAACTTTACAGGGTCCAACAGCAGAGTAGATTCTCCCTATTTTTGGATTTTTTAATTCTCAATGAAGTCCTAAATCATTTCTTTTTCAGACACTTTTTCATTTTGTATTAGTAGAAGGGGACTTCAGTTTAAATGGCTGACAAGTTATGCTGGGGAAACCAGTAAAACCTGTCTTCTGAACTCTCCAAAATCTCAGCGGAATTTTCCGACAAATCAATTTTATAGTGAACTCCGTAATTTTTGCAGAGATCTTCCTTAGAGGATAATTCACAAAATCATGGTCATAAAATGGAAACAGTAGGTTGACAGACACTAAATTAAAATTCCACAGAGTGTCCCAGAGACCAGGAGGCCCTGCGCTGACTGGCTCGTCTCTGATTTGTGCACAGCATTTAATCTCCTCAGGTGGCAGTTTTCTCACCTGTCAAACGAGGCTCTTGCACTTCTACTGAGTAGCAAGAAAATTTCCCTCTTTTCTAAGTCGTGTAGCCTGGGCCCCCAGGCCGAATGAGCAAGGCCAAGCCCCAGCCCTGCCGGAGCTCAGCTCACGACGGCAGCGCAGCGATAGGCCGTCTGTAGCACTGAATTTGTAGTGTAACACAGTACAACGTGTAAATACTTTCATTTGTGTTATTTTGCTCCTTCTAAACTTAACTGCCAAGGTTTGTGATTGTTCCAAAACGCTGGCAGACCCCGGAGAGGTAAGTCACTCCCACCCTGCCTCTTACTTTTTGGCATTGCTGGTCAGTGTGGTTTTAGCTCTGAAGAGAGTATGACTGTATCGCCTGCTCTGAGTGGTGGTTGATTTTTTTTTTAATTTGACACATGTTACAAGAGTACTAATCTTTTATTGACCCTGTGTGTCATCCCATAGTTACCATCGTATTCAGAGGCATAAAACTATGTTGTGTATTATTAAACACAGCCTAACATAACACCAAGTATTTAGATGTGACATAGACCAGATGCTGACTGTATGCCGGCCGGTACAGCGGCCACTAACTATCTGTGGCTACTGAGCGTTTAACCTGCAGCCTGTGCCACCCAGGAACTGAATTCTTAATTTTATTTGATCTTAATTAATTTATATTGATTAATCATCTGTATCTGGTGGCTGCTGTGCTCGGTGCCCCAGACACTGACACAACATTGAAACTGACTGTACATATACACACACACACATATATATATATACAGATCTAGATTTTTAAAAATAAAAGTTAATTATTTGGAGAGTCCTAAACACTTGACATGCACTCTAGAAATAAAAGTCTTCCCACTTCATTTGCATGTGTGGCTTGGCACCTAAAGTCTTCTTTAATCTAGAATTGCTTCTGTTGCAATAGCATCTATCATCATGGAGCTTCTAATCACTGCCAGACACTCCCATGGATCATTTAGGGAAATTGCGTGAGACCCCTAAACAACTTTGCAAAACAGGTGTCGTTACTGCTATTTTACCTGAGTATAAGCAGAGACTCCCCGGAGCAGCTAGCCAGTGAGAGTCGTAATTCAAAGCCAGCTCTGAGAATCTTCCATTTTGCCCCTTTCTCTCCCCGTTAAGAAATAAAAAGATCTCTTGCAAAAACTAAAAATGTAAGGTCTCCTTCCAGAGCTTGAATGTTATAAGCTGGCAATAGCTACCATGATGAACAAGCGTTTTAAGTGGACGTGTGGTAAGAAAACGAACAGAAGGCCGGGGAGTGTCATACATCTTGTTCCCACAAGGAAGAGTACAGTTCGTTCCAAAGTTTCAAAAGAATGGCTGTGTCCTAGAACCAGGACTACTGCAAGGTGAGATCCCCCAGCCAACCACAGTGCTTCCCCACGCGTCTGCAAGAGTGTTCAGCGCCTCAGGAGACAGTGATGCCCGGACACCTGCTTAACTCAGCGCGGCCGGGCTGCGTTTAGGACATGTCCTTCCTCCCCTACCTCGTCATCAAGTGGGTGCTCCCTGAAGGCAAGGGCGCTTCCTTTTTATGTCTGTACATCCAGGACATGGTGTAGTGCCTGATACTAGGAGGCACGGCAAGTTTCTGCTTGGACAAACGGATGAATAAATGGATAAACTCACTGCCGTGGAGGCATTCTCTAGACTCAGGGGACGTGCAATTGCACAGACATGCACCCCGGCACCCGGGCTGTCGCACAGGTCTCCCCCATGGCCCTCAGGACGTGCACACTTGTTCCCACGAGGGCGTCTGCTGCGTCCTTGCAGGCAGGACCGTTGCCTTATCCCTGAATCTCCTGGCCCGCTCTTCCGTGGTTCATGGTCAGTTACTGTTTGTACAATGGCTGAATGAATGAATCAGCGTGTTCTACAGATTAATTAATAACAAAGGGAAATTAGTTTTATAACTTCTATTTTACTGCACTGTGTTTCAAGATGTATTTGATATTCTGTCGTTACAAACTGATAGAGTAGGTAGGTCTTAGTTAATCATCCTTATCATAAAATCCTGAAACTGAGGATCAGAGAGTTTGTGAAGCACCTATGAATGGTCAATGAATTCCTGCAACTTAATTCTCTCAATTTATATTAGATCTACCCCCTTTGAGAATAATGCTTTAGAGGTCACAGTCAACACATATAACTTCTTTTGATTCTAAATGATTCAAATGAACTAGATAGAAGGAACAGATAACATTCCCATTTTACATGTGAGAGATTGAACCTCAGAGAAGCTGGGGGCAGTACTCACGTTTGAAGAACTAGCAGGGCACAGCAAATGCTTGAGAAGCAGAATCAAAAACCTGTTTTCTAAGTCCTAACTCAGCTTCCTTTCCATTTCAGCACACTTATTCCCAAAGAGGAAAATACTAAATGTTACAGATAACAAGAGAATGACTAGGGTGGGTGAGGACCAGCTTCCTGGGGAGACAAAGCCTTCAGCTCTGGTTTTAAAGCTGGGGATGACGCGGCCACATGGGTGGAGGGGCAGGCTGGGGGACCAGACGGAGGGCACAGGGTGGTGCACAACGAGGCAGCAGTGACCACACACCTGTTGCAAGGGAACAGCACCTCTTGTCCACCATCCTCCTCTTCAGACTTAACAACAACACTCTCGAGAAACCATCCATTACCTGTGTAAATTGACAAAGGAGATCACTTTGACTCTCAGCATAAAATACACTAATATTGTGTCTATTCACAGAACTCCAAATGTTCTCTTTTAAGTACACTTGTCAAGCAATTTGGGTACAAAAACATGCACATTCAAATTAAACCAGCAGAGAAATGCGAGCCTGATGGCGAGAACTGCTTACTCAGAGCAGCCGAGGCAGAGAAAAGAGAAGAGTCTCCCTCAAGGACGAAACTCTCAAAGTCTAAAAAAACCGTATTTAAAAGCCAAAAAGTAAATTCACATAAATGCATTTCAGTGCATTATTTATAGAGGACTGATACATTTAAACAATAACATGATGTCACAATCATCATTCTTAAAGGGGTGAATTTAGAAGCTATCAGTGATGACTGTGCTTGTCAACGCAATTCAATAAAGAAAAAAGAAGACAGGAGGGAAGGAAGGAAGTGGAATGAAAAGTAATTTGTTGGAAAAGAAGAAACAGGATGGTCATTATTCATGGATAATGTAACTTTCTAATTTAAAAACTCCAATAAGTTACAGAAAACAGTGGAATTAAGAGATATGAGGGGAAAAATGGTTACAAATATAACAAATATATTAAAAATTGGTGACTTTTCTATTGGCCAGAAAGGAACAGTTAAGAAGCATAATTCAATGACAATTACAATGTTGAGTTGCTATAAAAACAGAAGAACGTAGGGTAAATCTAAAACCAGATGTGATAGAATTTGTAGAAAAATTACCTAAATTTCAGGCATGACAGTAGAGAAGACGGAAACAAACAGAAATCGAGCCTACAGGCGTGAGTAGGAAGAAATTACAGCGATGTCGGTTTCTCCAGAACCTCGGCGCCATGAAGGCCAGCACACCCGGGGCTTTACGAGGAGGCCGGCGCGCGGGGCGGGGGCGGGGGCGGGGGCGTCCGGCCCAGGCTCGCGCCGGCACTGCGGCAGCGGCAGCGGAGCGGAGCGGGGGGGGGGGGGGGGGGGGCGGGGGGCGCCGCCCAGCGGGTGGCCGCGTGTCAGAGAGGCCCCGGGCAGGACAGCACGCAACCGGCGCTGGCGGACAAGCTGGCTGATGGACCAGCAACGGGCTCGGAACTGACCCGCACGGTCGCACGACCTGCTCTGAGCGGCCGCGCAGGGCCATCAACAGAGCGCAGGCCGAGGCCGCGCCAGGACAGCTTAACTAACGGCTCCACTGTTAGCTATAAACGTGTAAGGAAGTGAGAGAAAGTCCAACACCCGTGTTTAGTTCACTGTAATTTAAAACGTTAGGAACGTTGAGAATTAAAAGGGGTATTTCTTCGTTTAAAAAAGAAGAGGAATTTGAACGGTGCTTTCCTTTCTTGCCGTTTAATTCGCCGTAAAGAGCAAGCACCTCTTTACGCAAATGGCCAAACTCCTGCCTCAGGTTCGAGCGGCCTCCAGCATTTTATCCTCGGTGCTTGTGATGCCGTAAAGTCTCCCTGAGAGCTCCCTGGGCGGGAGTTCGCACCGGCATCACCTCCTCCGGGGCGCGTTCGGCCTTCCCGGCTCGGCCCCTCACTTGCAGTCACAGGTGCCCGCCTCTCCGGGTCCGCCTTCGCAGGCCGGGCGCTTCCCCCGAGGCTCCGCCTAGGTTTGATTTCAGCTTCACTGCCAGCAGCATCGCTCTGTGTCGCTCTGATGCGCTGTCATCTTCGAATTGCACGTTTTCGCAAACGTCCCCCGGGTTTATCGCCGGGAGACCAGGAGTCAGCACCGCGACCCGCTTTGCCGGGGGCCGCGGCGACTCTGCAGGCAGCGCCGCGACGGGTCGCCGGCCACACGCACGGCTGCTTCTCAGGAAGCCACCGGTGGACTGAAGGGCCGGCCGCGACGTCTGGGCTTCACGCAGTTACGATGAGCGCGCCGTGGTTACCGGAATCCGAACCATGTTGGGGTGGGGGGGTGGTTCTGCTGTTTAACTTCACAAAGCACAAAAACTATCAAAAGGAGTTTCAAGGATACCTACGTAATTAGTTAAGGCTTTCTTTTCTTTCTTTCTTTTTTAAGCAAGGATTAAAAGAATCAAGAAGCAATAGAAAATTCAGGGCAGCTATTTTGGGGGAGAGGATAGGAGAGGCGAGTGATGTTGTAGGTTCCCATACCTGCACAGGTTTTGTTAATCAATGTTTCACTGGAAAAAAATCAATATTTACAAGTTTGTTGCTTCCTCCATTTAAAGCTTTGTTCCTATGAGTTAATTTAGCTCCTTGAACATATTTAAGATCACAATGTTCCTTTAATTTTCCCTTGGTCATTTTTATTCTTTGCACCCGCCAACCTTGGCAATAACGCCTTACCCTTCAGAGCCTGCCCCTTCGCGGAAACCCCGTCTCCCTCTCACCCAGGGGAGGCCCCGCGGTTGCCCCCTGGCGCCTGCCGTTCCCGCGGCACCGCCACCGTGGCTCTTCAGTCTGCGGGGTTAGATTTTCTGACATAGTTTGCATTACTCATCAAAATAATTTTTAAAAACTAGAGCCTGGCAACCAGGGATTTCTACTAACTGCTGTGTCCTGTCCATCCCCAGCCGTGACCGTAATCAGCTGTTGGCCGGGGAGACTTGGGGTAAAAGCAGGAGATCTCGATGTCAGTCTCCATCCTTCGGGAAGAGAAGGCAGAGCCCGTGCCGCGCGGCAGGGACACCGTGGATCGAAGGCAGCGTGTCATGGCCTTCCTCCCTCTGTTCGGTTTCTTATTTTTGCTTCTTTCTAGTAATTCCCTTCCTCCGCGTGGTCTCCAGCTGCCTTTATCGTGTGTCTGTTTTCTTTCTATACTTTTTGACCTTCCCTTTTCTTCTTCCTTTCTCTTCCGTTTGGCCCAAAAGTCACACACTTCTTTTTTGAGAAGGCCATTCCAAGCCCTCCTCATTCTTTTCAAGGAGCTTCACTTAAAATCATTTCACTGTTTCAAATCCATTCATTCAATAAATTACCATTAGTGAAACTTCTATACTCTTAAGCTCTTAACTAGGCACTGGGAGAATTAAGATGAATAATAATAATAAAATATCAGAGTTCAAAACACTCAAAATCTAGCAGGAGAACAGGCATATAGAAATAAATGTAATACATGGTTTAGGCACTAGAATATAAGTTAAAATAACAAAATAGTCAAGAATGCAGATTCCAGAGTCAAATAGACTTAAGTTTGAATTCAGTTGCTCTAACAGAGATAAAGAAGATACTGATGAAGTTGACTTGACAAGGCCTGGTTAGCAGTTGTGGAAGGGGGAGAAGACAGAGGAAGGAAAGGGGGGTCAAGGATGGTTCCCAAGGTGCTAGTTTGCTGGAGGGGGAGGGGACCCAGAAGAGACACATTCGCAGGGAAATGTGATCGATGCAAGTCTGATTACTATCTAGTAGGTCTGGAGACTTCACACACGCGCATGCGCATGCCACGCAACACAGCTTCTGTATTCCTAGGAAATTTCCTTCACAGCACAGCAGTGAGCTCGTGAAGTCATTTAAGAAATCTAACCTGACAAAACTTCATCGAACTGTAATTTCTTAAAAGTATTTTCTCATCTCAATTTTACACGTGCTCTACATTCATGTTTTCTTTCACCCACCTTTGATGCTACTTTTAATTAATTTGCAAAACGAACTTCTTACCAAGCAAATCTTACCTGGACCTGTCGCATCATGACTAATCAGAACTTTCTTCAATTTTCCAAGAGACACTGCCTCAATGGAAAAAATATCAACCTGTACGATAAAAAATTAACTGAGTGATGGTTAGGACAGTTCCTTTCTCAAGAAAAAGTACTGTTGCTGTCAGCATTGCACTATTACATCACTGTAACGCTGTGTGTTACTGCTGTACAATTACTGCCATTTCTATAAAAATTACCACTTACTATTTTATATGCAAAGTCCTATCTTATGCCTTGTGAGACAGGCACAAACGTGCAACATAAAGTTCACGCTCTCCTCAATATACAGTCTAGTAAAAATGATTTTAAAATTTTAGCCATTACATTTATTCTGTCTACTAATACTAATGGTAACAGTAGTTCTTACGGACCTCACCATGAACAAACCTGCCTAAGAGTTTGTTAAATACATATTAACTCATTTAAATCTTAGCATAATCTATGAGGTAAGCACTTATTTTCTTATTTTACAGTTGAAAAAATGAAACACACAGTTAAATCACTCGCCCAGGGACAGCATTGAGTGAGTGACGGAGCTAGGACTCAGGCCCCAGCAGTCTGCCTGCAGAGCGTGTGATCGCAACCACTGCTGCTTGCTTGTCAGTAGCTTTCCTGCAGGACCTGCCCGGGCTCTGCTCTGGGAGGACTCGCACAAAACTCCCCTTTGTCGGGTGGGGGTTTAGGAGGGCTCTCCCCAAACCCAGGAGCCCCAAAACCTCTGTGCTTCCACTTCCCAATCTCAGCTGCCACCTACAAACGACAGGACAGAGCACTCTGCTGGGTACCAGGCTCTCCTCTGAGCATCCTCCCTCTCTAGGCACTTGGACCCTCGAGCCCTAACTGCCTTGGCAGCTCTCCACTGCCTATAAAACCAAGTTAAAAAGACGTCTACCAAACGTTTCTAGTTGTCAGCAGGATGGTAACTGTTACAAGCTAGACTGCCCTAGCTGGATGGAGGATCTTGGTCGGGGTTTTTCTTGGGTTTTTCATTTTTGGCTGTTTCTTGTTTTTAATAGAAGAAGAAACTGGGACTTATGGTTACATCGTTCCTGCTTAAGTCCCACCTCAAGTCAACTCCAGAGCAGTAAGATGCACACCAAGAAATGACCACACCGACTGTACTTCCTAACTGGTATCAAATGAGCATCTCAGGAATGTTCTGTTTGTGTGCTTTTTTAGTCAGAGAAATTAGAGGCAAACGTGCGGGCACAAATTTATAAGCATGTTTTTCTTACCTGTCCACGCCGAAACGTGACCTTGTTGTTCTTGGATCGATGAAGCCTTCGAGCCCCCGAATCTCCTCTGGTGCCAATGAGGTTGATAAACACGCAGGACTCTGTCTCTGCACCCGGCCTCCTGCCAGTGCACACGTGGACCACGTAAAGCACCACTGGAATGTCAGAAGTCCGGTGTTAGGTTCCTCGTGCTTGTCTCCTCTTTGAATGCAGCTAGATCCCCCAGAAGGGAATCAGAATGCTCCTTGTCTAGCTGACGGCAGCTTCTCCACGGCACCCGGCCCCATCCTCTCCCTGATGTGCACCCCAGCTCAGACACACTCTTGGCTATTTCTTGTTTACCTTGTTCATATAGGCGCTCAGTTACTCCCAGAACTACTGTTTCAAAACAATTATTGTTAGCGATTTTGCACTTTCATTAACCACTATACTTTCACAGTTATTATGAAACATTGTATTAAAAAAAAAAAAACTCTTCTCTCTCTTAATTAGATAAAAGCAGCAGTTTTTCCCCTAAAGTCTGGCTGCTCTAACCTCAGCCGGTCGCTCATGCTGCCACTTCATGGAGATTACTATTCCAATAACGGAGATTCTTAACAGCCCTCTTGACCAGAAAGAAAAAAAATGTCCTAGAGAGAAGCAACTTTAAATATGATTTTTTAAAAAGCGCTCAGTGAGGTACCAGCAAATTATAATCCACTATATTTGACCTTAGAATTAAAGCAGTTTCTGAGACACTGGTCGAAGCCACTAATTAGGAGAGAGGCTGCTCCTTGCTGATGCTACTAATATGAATAATATCTTGGATACAAAGAGTACTTTTTATTCCAAGATCCTAGAGCTCTTTCTAAATCACGCTCCTGGCAATTGAACAGTTGCATTTATAGAAATTCACATGAACACTTTCCAAAGAACTCAGACATGAAAATCCAACAAGTAAGAAAACAAGGTACGTGAGAAACACGGCCTGTTTCCATCAGGCCTGACCTTTAAAGAGACAAACGCGGGGTGCTGGGAAACGGTGGAGGCAGAGAAGATAAATCAGTTTCTTTGTGCAGTCTTACAGAGTCTAAAATGCCCCAGGGTGAGACCCAGCTGAGCTTGAGCAGGAAATTTAGAGCACTTGTTATTTGAGGACAACCAAAGAAATCTTATAAAGAACCTATCAGGAAGAGCTGGTCTTACAGCCTGTGTGACCGTATGAACTGAGCTAAGCCACTGCTCATGGAAGCAGGTGTGTAGACAAGCAGGACCAGAAGTCTTTGCAGAGAAACAGTGCTTCCGTTTACCGAGAATTTTTTCTTCGTTTCAGACGAAGAGTGAAGTAGTTTACAATTTAAAAAGGGGGGGGGGGGCATTTAAAACTATATAACATAAAAAATTACTTCATAGTTAAAGGTTTTAAGAAGTACATATCAAAAATTATTGAGAACAGAGACTACATCACAGACACAGAAAACAAACTTGTGTTCAACAAAGGAGAAAGGGAGTGGGGGAGGGGTACATTAGGAGCTTGGGAATAACGGTTACACACTATTACATATAAAACAGACAAACAACAAGGACCTACTGTACAGCACAGCGAACTGTATTCAGTATCTTGTAATAAACCAGAATGGAGAAGAATATGAAAAACAATTAATAAATATGTATATATAAGTGAATCACTTTGCTGTGCACCAGAAACTAACAGAACATTGTAAATCAACTATACTTCAATAAAAAAATTTTCTAAAGGAAAAAGATTATTTAGAACAGAGACTATATATTTATAGCATGAACAGCGCAGCCGTCCCTCAGTCATGCTACATGCCCGTGGGCACATCGTGTTCCTTGCCTGCCACCTGCACGTGCCTCAAATACTTCTCAGCACTCTTTTTCCAGAAGCTTCTATATATTAAGTTTAATAAACAGGCACAGAAAAACGAAAACAAAACAAAACAAAACTCAACTTGCCATCTACATCCAAAGAAAGAGAAATAAATGTACCAGAAATTTTAAACAAAGTGATTACCATAGATGAGCACTCAGTTTTATCCTCAAACAACATCAAGAAGCATCACGAAGTTTAAGCTGGAAGCTGAAAGAAAGCACGTGGTCCCGCTGGGGGAGACGGGCGCTTCGCTGGGATCTGCACCAGTGACTCTGCCGGTACTGGGCAGCACAGTTCGCTAAGCGTTGGCTATAGCTCTGCAATGGAAGTATGTAGATTCTTTCAAAAAATGCTAAATGCATCACAATAGATTCTAACTCCTGACTTTCTCGTGATTCTTAGGGCAATATAAAATTCTTCCTATCCGACAATGCAGCAGGGAAATTCAAAGATTGCTCAGTTACCACGTTGCTTCACACACCCTAAAACACCACGTGCTACAGCAGCACAAGAAGATGGCAGCGAACCCTTCTTCAGTGCCTGTCCTTGGGCATGAAAGTCTGTGCTCAGTGTCCTTTGTTTAAAGACAGGGCCATATGTTCTACCAACAGACGTGCATTCTGACAAAGTACCTTTAAGAGAGGGACACCCCACACCCAAGGGATGAACTCCTGAAGGATCCCGCGGATAAGTCCAAAATGTGAGTCAGAAGAGAACGTACAATTAGCCCGCATACTTGAAAAATACCAGGATGCGGTTCCAGATGTCTGTGCCACACAGAATGGAAAAGACCATTTTACTTGGACAAATTCAAAGACAGGTATTAACCCATCACCCTGACTATGAACAACCGTTCCTGGAGCACTGAATTTTAAGAAGATATGAATGTATCTGTCACCCTCATTGCCAAAAGTATATGAAAGAGTTAACTTGCTGATTTAGGCCACCCATATAGTTTGGACATTTCCCCCGAAAATGTTTAAATGTCCTTTTTACCATAGTTGATGTTGAATTTTTCTTTCTGACACTTCGGCTGCTTACGACAGCCCTCCTCACCCCACCCTCTGCCACAGCTGTCATCCAACTCATTTGACACCTGCGCCACCTGTTTTCCCCGTCTGGGGGGCACTTTTTTCACTTGTGTCTGTAACGCCACCACCTTCAACACTCTCATCCTGCGTTCACCTATAGTCACTGTCGTTTCCACTGCCTCCCCACCTCTCAAGGCGTGCTCAGCGCGGTGTCACTGTCAGAGCTCGGCGCTGCCAGGCTGCAGGAACTTGCAGACTGCACACTGAGACGTAACGCCGTCTCACTAAGGACAGGAAAACCTTTCACATTTCCCCTGTGGGGTTTTTCTTCCCCAGGCATCATTTTGGGGCAGAGTCTGTGCTAAGTGTCTGCCAGCATCACCTCCAAGCATTCACATCTCCAAAAATAGTGTCCTTAAGATTTGCCTTCAAGGAGCCCTGGGTTCTCCGGCTTCTGCTGACTGCACACACGGAGCTAAAAGCCCTCCACTTGTCTCCCTGTATATTTACGTGTACATTGTATATATTTGCTGTTCCTGGGGACACAGAAGTTCTTCATCACAGGGTTATATTAAAGATGTCGCATGGCTGGGGAGGAAACAGAAATACGATTTTTTTTTCACTGGAAGTTAACCGGAGGGGAGCCAAAGGCTTGATGGGCCGGGAGTCTCCTCGAGGACAGGTTAAGAGGGAGGAGGCAATCCTCAAAGAGGAGGTGGAGTGAGATCGCTCAGGGGCGGCCAAGGAGAACAGAGGGCGGTGCTCACGGCACGGGGGTCCTGCCCGCATCCCGGGTGGATCCAGGAACTAAGGCAAACGCACGGAATGAGAACAATCCTAAACGGATCAGCTTTCGACCAAGAGAACCCAAGCTTTACGCTGGAGTTTACTGAGCTTAGATTCTCCCCACCGGCCGCCCTGCATATCTAGCTCCCCACGCTTAGAGAAGGGGCACCCAAAGGGTCTCTGGCCAGTCAGCCTCCCAAGGGTCTCCAGTTGGCAGATGACCTGGGGCCACGACCTCTCAGGGCCCTTTCCCTCCATCCTGGGAGAGAAACTCTTGGCACATTTCAGGCCCTAACAGGCTTGGGTGACACAGACAAGAACTCATAGAGTCTAAGGAAAAGGCTAAAGGACCGTGAACCTCACACGTGTCCCCATCTCCCTGTCAAAGTGCACACGGTATGTTTAGTGAATGTAGGTGTGGGGGTTTTTTCCTGAACACTTTCTCAATCAGGGAAAAGATGTGATTGTTCATTTGGGGGACTTCCCCAGGGCTGGCTTTTCAGCCAGGATGATCCAACGGTCCCAGGTAATACTGCATGACTGCCCCGCCGAGAGCTCGTGCAGCCCCCGGGAGCCAGCCCCTCTCTGCGCGTGGGCGCCGGGCCCGGGAGCACTGAGGGGGCCCGCACCGCCTCAGGGAGTGAGCACCAGCACCGGGGGGCCTCCACCGGCAGCCCGACTTCACGTCCCTGCGACTAAGCTCTCGGCTGAGTCTCAAGTTTGGTCTAATTAATGGACTGTTTCGGTGTTTTCTTGCAGGTCACCAAGAATTGAGCCTTCTCAGCGCTCACTGTGAGTGACCACGTGCTGCGAGCTGCCCCGAGGACTCACGCTCAGACACAGACGGTGAGTGAGACTCGGCGGTAAGCACGGGCGGGCACCTCCGTCTGCACTGAAGGCTCGGTGGTTCGGGGCTGAATCTTCTTGTGCCTGTTGGTTGAAATTATTTGTCTTATCGCCGAAAATGAAGTACCTCTGAGGTATAGAAAGAAAAGAAGTGCAGGGGACGGAGGGAGAAGGGTTTCTAGCTGAGAAGGTCCCTGGACCAGAGGCCTGACCAAAAGGTGAAGGAACTGGCCATGCAGAGGCCGGAGGAGGCGGGGGACAGTGGGCAGGGCAGAAGGACCAAGGCCTGGGAGCCGAGGGGACAGCCTGCCTGGAGCTTCAGGGGCCACGGAGGCTGGAGCTGGGGCGGCCGAAGAAGGACTTGCAGGAGGCATCAATGAGCCAGGCTGTCACTCCGAGTGAGCTGGGAGCCCTTCGGGGCGTTGCAAGCCAAGGAGTGACATGATCTGACTGACATGTTAAGAGGGCCCCTCTGGCTTTGGGGCTGAGAATAGCCTGGCTTCTGCCCGCGGTGTTCTTTGTGGTTGTCCTCCCATCGCAACAGCAGCGACGCACCAGGAAGGGAGCAGGAGGGGGCCAAGTCTAAGGGAGAGGACGAAGGAGTGAATCCGGTGTGCCCGAGGGCCTCCCAGCTGCCAGCCCTGCAGCCACGTGGTCTCACGCCTGCTGGAAACCCCACCTGGTCACCTTACAGTTTGTCTGGAATGGTCCCAACACATCCCTTGCCCAGGCGTGAGGATTAACGGGGCCCCTCTCTCTCTCAAGGGCGCCTGCTCGGGACGGCCAGCGAGCACCCTAGCACGGGTATCACAGCCCGTTTCACAGGCAAAGAACCGAGACTCAGAAAAGCCTGCGTGATCTGCCCCCGTTCAGGAAGCCAGCGGGTGAGGCCAGGATTTGAGGCCAGACTCTGCTTCTCTGAGCTTCAGCCGTCGCGTGGATGAAAGGGTCTTCACTTAGCTGCTCCCATCCGGAACTCGCTACAGGTTGTCAGCAAGCCTTTCAGAAAGACACCTCTTTTCTCACTACTTAAAGTCTGATAAACACAAACATTCTGAAGCAGACACATGTCTGCTCTGACGGTCCTTTCTTACTTTTGCTCAGTTATTTCTTGATTTGAAGGAAACCGCTAAGCACATCTCCATTGTGCTTGTCAAAACCTAGCACCAAGCGCCTTTTCACCCCCAGGTGGGGCCCCAGCCTCACGTCCCATTACCACCCGTCTCTTGTGCAGAAAGCTTGGAGCCAGAACTTGTGAAGGGGCCACTGCGGGCTGGCTGGGCTTTGTTGTCAGCTCTGGGCACTCCTGCCCGGCCATTAACTACAGATTCTGCAGGACAACCAACCGAGGACGGTCAGCACCTCCCCGTGCCCTCCTCACCAACGGCAGACGGCCAGACAGGGGGCACCAGGAGGAAGATGTGTGTGAACACGTTCCGCCCGCCGGGGCTGGAGTCCAGGAAAAGGTCGCTCGGATCCCACCAGCCATCCAGTCCAGCCCCAGCGTGATGACTTAGACACTAATATCCCCAAAACTCTTCTTCTTTTGAAAGCACGCCAGGAATCTTTGGGAAAGAGGAGGCTAAGCTGCAAATTAACTGGCCCAGAGTGTAAGCGCCAGCTGCAGTGAGAGTGCTCTCTCTGTGCTGCTAAATTAAAAATACAGATAAACCTCCAGCGGGTCCCTAGGCTTCTATCCAGCCTGGCAACCTGAAGTACTAACAGCTGAATTAAAAAAGAAAAAATCCTTCACTCCCTCTTTGTGCTCCTCCCTGGGCTGGCTGCAGGGTGTTCTGGCAGACGGACAGACAGCCATGAGCTGTTGAAGGTCAACCCACCCCCCTTAGTCCTCCTTTCAAACCCAACCCAGAGAAGCATCAATCCAGTGGCTGTCATCTCCTCTTCCTGACTTCTATGACGTCACAGGAATAGTTAATGAACCCCTCAGCAGCACCAAAAGCCACCTTCCAAAGGAGATGCTGGCGCCTTGAACGGTTCCATACTCACCAGTATGTTCTGATCCCTAGTTAATGCCTCAACACTGAGGTGTCATTATTTTTTCATTTTCTTATTTTAATGATTTCCTCCTAATTGTTCAGTCCGGGAAAGGGGTGGTTGGAATGATTTGTCAGAACTGGAGAAAAGTAAGAAGACTGGTTGAGGTTAGCACCAGGCAGCCCGTGTGACACTGTATTGTTTTGAAGGAGAAAATGTCTTAAGAAATGGTGGTTGTGTTTCAGCTAAGAAATTACCCCTTTAAATGGGAAAGGCTGATGGGCAAAGCTTCATTAGCTAGTCTGGGAAAAGGATGAGCAGGAAGACACAGGGGAGGCACGCCGAGCCTTCACTGCCGCTCAAGGTAAATGAGCCCCAAAGCGACAGTTCATTTAAAGTACAGTGGACTTTCTTTTGTCTCTTGCACTTTTTTTTAAATCCATACAGCTGCTTTCCACATTTCTTTGCATGTAACAAATTGTGCAGCTATGTCACCCAGGAGGCAAGGGGAAGAAGCAAAACAGTTGCCTAACGGAGTTTAAATAAAGTTCATTTAAAAATAACGCAGCCTTTCCAAACACTGCAAGTTGAGAAGTAACGAATAAAGTCAGCCAACAAGATTTCTTCTCCTACCGATACTATGGGTTTTGAAATTCTTCTATACGTCAGGGTTAAAAAGCAGAATGATTTCTTGACAAATGTTAGCAACTGAGTGAACAGTACAGATGACATCCCGCCTAGCGTGGTGACGGGGTGGGAACCAGGGTCCTGAATTTCTTAGGGCTCTTCTGTCTTTCCCACTTCAGCCTTCTGGGCATCCCTGGACACTGCTGCCACCGTCACAGGACTGACTGTAGGACAGCTGAAACCACCGGGGTCTGGCCCTCTATGCATCGAGTGAGATTTTAGAAGAAAAAGTGCTTTTGCCAACTGTCAAAATATATGTACAAATATAAAGAATTAGTAGTATAAAGACATTTCTCCACTCATTAACTTGGTCTCATCCTAAATCTTTCTTGCCGTATCTGAGTGAACCAAGTATTTCTACAGCACATCCTAACAGGGACCGAGGACATGTGAAGGAAGCCCTGCTGGGAGATGAGGTCAATCAACGTGGAGTTGGCGAAGGAGAAGACTCTCCATGTAAGTGCAGAGTAAACAGTGCTGAGGCCGAGGGGCGGGGATGTGATGGGTTCAAAGCCTCAGTGAGCCTCCTAGTGAAGTCCTCCCAGGGAGGCAGAAGAAGAGAAACTGACGGGAGGGGCAAATCGCGGAGTCGTTAGAGGGCGGGCAACGAGAGTCATGAAAGGCAAACAACTCCAGGGCAGGAGCCCTGTGTGCACGGTGCACACTACTCCTCGCAGACAGTAGGCACCTAACACCCGTTGGTAGACATGTGTTTACCTTTGCGTGTGAAATGGTTGAGTGAACAGACGATGATTGGACATTAAAGATGATGAGACGCTGGATCACCCCACGGGACACCGGCGCTCCGGGCAGGAAAGAGGACAGAGGTGTTGAAAATGAAGGCTGTTGGTCCTCTGGGCAGAGGGAACCATGGAAGCCAGGGAGCGGCTCAACGGGCAGGGAAGAATCCAGCATTCCAACCCACACCTTCAGGCGACAAGGACCAAGTGGAGCCAGCGATACATACAGACAAAAATCAGAGGGAACAGTGAAGAACTCAGTTGGTATCATGGGCTGGAGGTCAGGGTTGGAGAGAGATTTGATAGTTGTGAGGTCAGGGTTGGAGAGAGATTTGATAGTTGTGATGGTGAAAGCTAGTATTTACTGCATGATTACGACGTGTCGAGAACTAAGTACCACCAGTACATTATCCTAAAGACCGAGTGCATTAGCTCATGGACTCAGAACAGTCCTATGACACAGGCACTATTTTTATTCCCGTTTTATAGATGAGGCAATGCTGGCCAAGGGTGGCTAAGAGACTTGCCTGGGGTGACACGGCAAAACACACCGCCACGCCCAGACTCCCCCAGTGTGTCTGCTTTCAGAGCCTCCAGGAACCTCTGCCCCTCAAACGAGGGAGCGACAGAGTCGGGTACAGTAGAGGGGTCGGGAGGCTGAGAAAACGCATGCGCTCACACACAGGCATTTACTTTGGTAGCAGCAATAACAAGGTGGTTATCGGAGAGACAGGAAGCGGATGGAGAGAAAATTAAGGCAATGTGTGAGTTCGCTTTCAGGCAAACAAACAAAACAGAACCTCGGTAAGTGAACTCAGGTGCTCCTAAGTTCATGACTGGTGACATTTGTTCACAGGGTGTAGCCAAGAAGAAAGTCACACTTAAATGGCTACCAAAAGAGTTTACAGAAAGATGAACTGACAATATGCATACACCCTGTTGTGGATGTTTTGCCCCTGACAGCCAGACAAGTGTCAGTCCCAAAGCCCTAATGCTCTGAGTCAGGCAGAGACTAAAATCAGCCTGTAGGGCGAATCTGCCAGCCCCAGTGCTCACACAGTCCAGGAGCTAAAAATGCTTCTTACTGTTCTTGATGGTTAAAAATAATAATAAAGCAGAATACCATTCTTTGACAAGTGAAAATTATACAAAATTCTAATTTCAGGGTCCACAAATAAAGGTTTCCTGGGACACAGCCATTCCATTAGCTGACATAGTGGCTGCAGCAGCTGTCTCACTAGCTGGCAAAGTTGAGCAGTTTTGAGAGAATCCACAGCCCACGAAGCATAATATCTAGTGTCTGGCCCTTTACAGAAGAAGGTTGCTGACCTCTGTTCTAACTCATCTCAGTGATTTAAAAATTTGATACACATCACAAAGGAAGTGAAATTAGATACCTGGCAAAGGTGCTTTGCTAGTTCCCACAACGGGCATTTCTTTCCATGTGTCTCCATCATTTTCATCCTCAGCTATCCAGGAATCAACAGGTAAACAAAACAGCTCACGTGTGTCTATATTTTCAAGTCTAATTTCTTCCAAATACCACCTGGGATCGTTTCCACTGTTGTCATGTCCAACACGTACTTTATAAATGTCACCAATATCTTTAAGATTTATCTGCAACACAAAAGAGAACAGGGTAAATAAAACTCCCTACACCTCCAGTTTGATTTTTCAAATTGCATATTCATATCCAATTTTGAACTTGATGGCTACTTTCCCCCTCACAGACTCCTTATTGATCTCCCTTAGGACTAGTTACTGGTAACACCATGAAATGTCAAAGAACAGATCCACTGACCACGGACAAACCAACAGATTAAATCTAACTAGTTGTTATTACATCATTTTTAGCAACTGTTATCTTGCAAAGTAAATGTTTTGTAATTATTGATGTGCACTAGTTATTCAGTAGTTAGACCTGAAGAATAAAATAACCTAATAAAATGATAAGATAGTAACAGATTAAAATAAAATTGCCTTCAACCTGAGAACCAAAGGTTTATCCAGGCAAGGAAGTCTGCTTAAACAGACATTTGAAAGTCAATCAGTGTAACCCATGATGTTGAGAGGTAAAAGAAGAAAAGAAATAGCATCTGATAAAATTCAACCCATTTATAATAAAAACTCTCACAAAAATAGGAAGAGCATTTACCAAAAAGAAAATAAAACTGTAGCTAATACTATACTTAATGGTAAAAGACTGAATGCTTTTCCACTAAGAAGGGACCATGGTGAGGAGTCTGTGTTCTGCACTTTTATGCAATGCAGTGCTGAAAGTTCCAACCAGTGCAATAACACAAGAAAAGGAAATCAAGTGCACACAGTTCTAAATTCTTAGACATGATACAAAAAGCATGAGCTATAAAAGAAAAAAATGATAAATTGGATCTCATCAAAATTTAAAAACTTTGGCTCTGTAAAAACACTTTTAAAAGATGAAAAGACAAGCTACAGACTGACAGAAGTTATTTGCAAACCACATATCTGATAGAGGACTCATATCCATATATAATACGTATTTAAATCAAGGATATATAGCTTTAAGTGCATATATGTAAAAAACGAACTTCTCAAAAAACATTAAAAAAAATCCAATTAGAAATGGGCAAATGATACGAAGAGACATTTTAACAAAGAGGATATATCAATGGCAAATAAGCACATGCCAGTATGTTCTGTATTAGGGAAACACAAATTAAAGACACAGCTAAAATAAAAACTAACACCACCACCAAATGCTGGCACGGGTACAAAAAACTGGATCTCTGATACATTTCATACATCGTTGCTGGGACGGTAAATAGTAGTCAGTCTAGAAAACAGTTTGGCACTTTCTGTAAAAAAACTAAAGATACACTACCATACCACTTAGCAATTGCACTCCTGGCATTTATTCCAAAGATAGGAAAACTTACGTCCACACAAAGACCTGTACACAATGGCCTAACATCTTTATTTATAACAGTTCCAAACTAATAACAACCAAAGTGTCCCTCAGTGGGTGAATGTGGTACGTCCATACGATAGACCACTACTCAGCCATAAAAAGGAATAAACTATCAATACCTGCGACAACTGGATGGATCTCAGGGCATTATAATAAATGAAAAGGAAAACTAGTCTCAAAAGTCACATGCTGTATAATCCCAATTATGTAACATCCTCAAAATGACAAAATTAGAGATTAAAAACAGTGGTGTTTGCCAGGGACGGTGGAGGTGCGTGGGTGGGGGCGGGGCTGTGACTGTGAAGGGGGGTGAAATAGCTCTCTGTCTTGTTCACGGTGGCGGTTACATGAATCTAGCACCTGATAAAATGGCATGCAGTGATACACAGCAACGCCTAAGTCTTGATTTGACACTGAATTGTAACTATGTAACATCAACCCACTGGAGGAGATCTGGGTGGAGATGGTATGTGAAATCTTTCTCTACTATCTTGGCAACTTCCTGTGGATGTATAATTATTAAAGAATCAAAAGTTTAAAAAAATAAAAACACGCACTTACCAGCCATCTTTTTTATGTTTAGCAAGGCCATCTAGAGACCTCATCCCCGAGGGATGAGGGATTTTTGTCTGCACAGTGAGCTGTCCTCTACACTACTGTCCAGCTCACCGATTTAGACACAGGGTGAGTCCCCTCTTTAGTTGGTTGTTGCGGGTGTGCAAGGACCCAGGCACTCTTTCTTCACCTTGGTGTAACATCTCCTTTTTCCTGGGCTACTTGAATTACTCACAATTCTCCGAGTCTTTTCCTTCCTTCCCACACGGATAGAAATACATTTTTGTACTTATAAACAGATACATAATTAAAATATGAAACAAAATAGTCATATATTTAAGATACTCATAAAGTAAATGTGTAGTTTTTAATTTTAATACATTTGCATCTGTAGACGATATAAACAATTTGCAAAATGTAGGAGAGATGGAATTTGCTCACCATTTAAATTGCTAATGATTTGGGTTTTTTCCCCTAATTTCTTCCCTTTATATTCCAGGTAATAAAAACTGTGCTATGCTGAATGACATCAAAATTATCCAAAATCATGGACACATTGAAAGAGAAGATTCCCGCAGTCAGACATTCTGCTCTGCGGGTAGCTTTTCCCGTTGCATTTGGCAGATTGTTTTCATCTTTTACAGAAGTGAATTTATTACAGTTTCAAATGGCACAGGGCTTTACAGGAATCCCATTTATTAACACTCCTTTATTTATTAAAATCAATAAATAATTAAACATATACTGTTATATATACCCTTCTTTGCATTACAACTACATTTTGTACATTTTATATTCACTTTTCTCTTTTGAATATAATTACTAATTCATGGCTTTTCACCATCCACTTGTTTCAATTAACTATTATGATTATTATCACTGTTATGAGGACATGCTCAGCCAGGGAAAGCCCCTTTGAAGTTTCTCTTCTGTCCTTCAGCCCTGCCCCTGATATTTCTGAAGCCATCATGGGTTCTAGACTGATTCCGTTTTTTCCCCCTGGAAGACGTGGCCTCAATTCCCCACCCAGCTATCCCGGCTCTTTGCAGTGGCAGGCACGATTACGCACTAGTAGGGACAAAACACGGGCACGCGGGACACTGGAGAGGGGTGGGTGGGCGGAAGTGCTGTTGGGACGATTACTGATGATGGATTTAAAAACACGCATCTTTTTAAGGTCGTGAGTTTACGCTCATCTTCCCGGCTGAGCACATTAAGTGGCTTTCTTTGCTCTTCGTAGGGTGTGAGGTCTCAACAACCAGAGTCCACCTGTGCTGACAGCCTGATGCTCACCGCCAGCAGAAGAGGTCAGCGTTGGCACCTCCTTCTACGGAGCAGAGGCACGGAAAGCACCGCACTGGCCATCATTGCTCAGGAACGCAGAACACGGACTCAAACCCGCAAGCACGATCATTTCTTTCAGAAAACACAAGCCTGCTGAAATCGGTGTGAGTGCGCTTCTGTAAATTAATCGTAAGGTCTGGCAGCATCTGTTTTTTAATGATCACCTCCAGGGCTGTCCTCAGCACGCCCACAGATGCCCCCGTGTATCCAGATGAGGGTCTCTTCCCACTGGTTTTGTGCAGAACTTAAGGATCTTTTCCATTTACATGTGATGGGCTTTCTATGACTCTAGAAACTTTGTTCCATTCTAGTTTTTAACGTCTATTATTATATTCTCTTGTTTCTTTTCCCAAAACACCTTGGTTTACTTTTTGTTCTCAATCTTCCACCCTGCCTCACTTTCTCTATTTTTCTTTTTTTTCCTTCTGGGAGGTCATTTCTGGCATGTCTCTCAGCGCTGATTCAGTCTTGGCCCAGATTTAAACATGCATTTTTGTTCTGTTGTTGCGTCTTTATTTCTAAGCCACCTCCAGCTTTGCCCCCCAGCTTGCTGCTTGTCTCGGGACACTCTCTTCTTGGATTCCTGGGGACCAAGAATTCTTCCTGTCTTGTGAGGACACCGCGGTAGGGCAGTTCACCTCTCCCCATCCTTGCGGCCCCACCCTGCCCCTTCTCTGTCATCCAGGCACAGTGAACCCCAGCCGCTCCCTGAGTTCTCTCTGTGGCGAAGCGTCTCTGGGCTTCACTCCGGAACACGCCACCTCACAGACGCCCTCTGTCACCATCAATACCCTCCTACTTTCTGGTCGCTGGTATCTGAGATTTGCAGCATCCGCCTTATTCTGAGATCCTGACAGCAAAGATCCCTCTGCTTGAAGAAAAAGCAGAGCATATAGTAATCCGCCTCTCACGGCAGCTCCCTGGGGGCAGGGACAGGCAGCCGGCTTTCCCACCAGGCAGACACCCTGACAAGCCCAGGGTGCCAGGCAGGTGCTGCCCGTGCCTCGTCCCCTTCCTTGAGGCCGGCGCTGTCCTCACGTAAAGCTGAGCCCCGCGTCCTACCCCAGCGCCACTCAGATGTCCCTCCGCATCACGACGTTGGCAGCCTCAGTTTTCCACGCTGAGATTTTCACTGTTACTGCGTCTTCGTGTGTTCATTGCCAGGTCGATGCTATTCTGAACAAAAAGCCTCATCCTAAATAAAGCTGACTTTTTTTTTTTTTTAATAAAATACCATTTCTTGGGGCTGGTAGAAGTCAGAGGGCAGGAAAGCTGTCAGAACACGCCAGCATTAGCATAAGGCTTACTTCAGCCACAGTTTGCATTTCTGCAAAGACACTCCTTATTGAATCCATTTCACAGTTGAGGAAATTGAGCTAAGGCATCTAGTCCAAGGCTGCACAGGAAGCATGCAAATGCACGAGGCAGCCCGCCAGCTCATTTGGTTCAAAACTGTCAGTCAGGCTCGTTCTTAACCAAGGCAGCTGAAGACGACCTTGGTGTGAGAAGATGACCCAGGCACTTGTTGGGAACATATCCCATCTCTGCAGTGTTAAAAAGGACCAAGAGTTTCCATTTGGATGTTGTTTTTCTCTCATTTTATAGAAAAAAACTCTGTCTGTGAGCACTTAGGTTGGCCAAGCTTTATAATACGAAAACTAAGCTCCATGAGGAGCTGTCCCCTTTGCCAATTACGAAGTGGCTTTCATAGTTCTTTGGTGAAAATAAAACGAAGTAGGCCGCATTTTCATGACGGCTTTCTCTGTAAGTGGGATTCTGTAATGTTCCAAGTCTAATAAATTAAAATGAAGAGCACATCTTATTTTTAAAGAAAAATGTTTTACTTTAGGTCTGTGTGGACATCAGGAGACTTAACAGATAGAATAATGAAATGTTCTGGAGTCATTTACAAAAAAAATTCTATGTAAGTGAAGAAACTGTTTAGAAAATCAATCGTGACACGATTTTCTCTGTGTTAAACATGGTTTCGTTCTGCACACACGAAATCACACATTCTACTTCTCCGAGTCACTGTGAGTTTCAGGCGCTCCTGCCGTTACTCAGACCCCACTCTGTTTGGTCTCGTTCCCCACCTCCCTGCCAGGCAGGCTCCTCACCGGCTCCCAGAGGCTACGCGCCTTCTCCATCAATAGCTGTCCCTTACCAACCTCCTGGCCCAGAGCCATGCCCAGGCCTTTCCTCCACCCTTCCAAGCCCTAGACAGACTTCCAGCTTGCTCCCAGCTCCTCCAGAAGCACCCCCAAAACAGCAACCCTAACCTGCACTGGCCTTTGTCTCTGAATTCCCCCGGCTCTTAATTATTCATGCATTCAGGCACTCATGCAAAACCTGTTCTTGAGAGCCATTATATACATGAGGCACCGTTCTAGGCACTGGGGAGAGACAGCAAGGAGTCAAACAGACAGGGTATCCACTCTTGTGACACATGCCTTCCAGGGGGATGAGAGAGACAATAAACACACAGGAGAACACAGCAATGATGTGCAGCTCTCTGCATTCTACATCGGATGCCCAGAAAAGGCCTCTCTGAGAAGGTGACACTCAGGCTGAGATCTGAATGACAAAAAGATATTTGGCGGGTGGATCTTAGCAGAGGAAGCATTGGCAGCAGAGAGAAAAGCTACCACAGTCTTTGAATAGCCCGAACGTGGGGATGAGTTTGGATGGTCTGAGCGTGAGGCAGAAAGAAGTTCCCTGGGCTGTCTGGCCAGAGAAGCAGGGAATGGATGAAGGACAGAGAGGCAGACAGGTGCCCTCCATCAGGGGTGGGATTGGAAGCAGGAGATAACATGATCTGCCTTTTGTCTTAAAAAGATTCCCTTGACTGCTCTGCAAAAGGAGGATTGCAAGGTGCTAAAGTGAAAGCAGGCGGGACCATGGAAGAGCCTGGGGTGTCGTCTGGGTGAGAGAGCATGGGGACCTTGACTAGGATGTTGGAAACGGGCATGCGGGGAGAAGAAGGACTCTGAATGCATTCGGAGGAACATCCTCTTGTCGTGTGCTTGATCTGACTACACCCTCATCCAATGCCGTGTACTTGATCTGGCTACATCCTTAATTTCTTGGGCTGAAATTCCACCTAATTTGCCTTTATACTTCCAGGTCAGAAACTATTCCAGTCAGAGTTTAGTCGGTCTGTTCTTTTCCCCGGCTTTTGTTCACGTTGGCCATCTCACATCCTTTCGTTGCTTCCTTCCATTGGCCTCTCCACGCGTCCCCAGTTGTACGAGGCCATACAGAGGCCTCTGATGAAAGTCCCTGCTATTGGCTGCTAATGTGTTCTTACTTTTGTCCCTTTATACATTTTAGAGCGCAGCTTTTTTAGTTCGTCCGAGGAATCTCTGTGTAGTCACAGTGACTTTATTCAATAATTTCCCCTTTTTCTCACTGGGATTGTTTATAGCAGGAGAGTAAGGTTTTTATTTTTAAGAGTCTACCTTTCCTTGTCAGCCAAATCCCCCAAAGTTCCACAAACCTGTGAAAGGCAGAGCTGGGCCCCAGCAGTCATCACAGAGCTGGAAGGCGAGGTCGGTAACTCTCAGACAGAGTTCCAGGCAAACTGGGACAGACGGGAATGCCGCACGTGTATGTTCGTGCTGTGTTAAAATTTCTGCAGTAATAACACCACTAGAAGCAAAGGCAAAATGTTCACGTCTAGACATATTAATCCCCATTTTAATAATTAGGCTATAACTGAACCAACTACGAACTATGTTTCTGAAAAATATTAACATCAGCAAGCAGAACTTCAAGGCAGGCAGGCAGCTAATTTTAAAATTTTAAATATTAGAAGTGGTCTTCCTTCTCTTTCCCTCTCATCTCTCTCTCTCTCACACACACACACGCACACACATATTTTTGTTGTTGTAAAAGTGCTCCAAGAATTAAAGGGCTGGACATAAGAAAGAATAAAATCATGCCATCTGCAGCAACATGGATGGACCTAGAGATTGTCATTCTAAGGGAAGTAAGCCAGAAAGAGAAAGAAAAATACCATATGAGATCGCTCATATGTAGAATCTAAAGAAAAAAGAGAAAAAGAGGACACTATGAACTCATCTACAAAACAGAAACAGACTCGCAGACACAGTAAACAATCTCATGGTTACTGGGGAAAGCGGGTGGGAAGGGATAAATTTGGGAGTTTGAGAGTTACAAATGTTAGCCACTATATATAACAATAGATTTTTTTAAAGTTTCTGCTGTACAGCACAGGGAACTATGTTCAATATCTCATGATAACCTTCAATGAAAAAGAATATGAAAACAAATGTATGTAGGTATGTGCATGACTGAGACATTGTGCTGGACACCAGAAATTGACACATTGTAACTGTACTTCAATTTAAAAAAAAAAGAATTAGAGGGCTGGAAAGCAGCTGACAGTGCTGTCCAATCCATCTGTCTTCCACTAAGAGATCTACCATTGGACCACCCCAGACCATGAAGAAAATTCTAGACTTCCTTTGAAGTCCACCTCAATATTCACATCTTATGTTAGGAACATTATTATCAAACTACATTGTCTGGAGTGTAAAAAATAAACAATGGACATACTCACAGGCTAGAATATTAAAATTGAACCCTTTCCTTGAGTTGGTGCAAATATTAAGTAATGGTTACCAGGTTATTGCTTTATTTAATGAAAGTTCAAGAAAAGAGGTTCAAATTAATTTCTTTTTAACAGCTTTACTGAGATGAAATTGATATACAAAATAACTGTACATACTTAGTGTACACGATGTAATGAGTGGACATGTGTATGCCCATGAAACCATCACCTCCAAGTTTCTTCAAAGAACAGAGTTTTAAAGCTTGGTGTTAACTGGGGAATTAGACAAGCTTTCTAAGTTTCAAAGTCATTCAACAAACATGTCGTCAAGTATTCTGAATGTAGTCCTTCTGTGAACCCCCCATCTGACTCAAGAGTAATTCAGTCACAAGAACAGAATTCTGTGGCGGTAGAGCCGGAAGAGGGAGGAGCTGTGTATGCCAAAGAGATTACCCCAGCAAGGAAAGAAGTGCTAGAACACACATCGAGGTTCTTTTCTGGGGCCGAATTCCCAGTTTTCAGTGGGCCCATGGGCGCTATCATTTTTGGTCAATGGTCAGCCTCTCCAAAGAGAGAAATAAAACCGCTAAAGCGACTTGAGCAGCCTCAGCCGCCAGCTTAACAAGTGAAAGTTCCACCAAACGAGAGAGCACTGAGGAACCGGCCCACGGGAGAGAGAGCTTTGACAACACAGCAACCGGGGCCCTGGCTTCATGGGCAAACTGGGACACAGAATCCCACGTCCCACGCCGCCCACCAACACGCGGAGTCACGTTACAGGGCCTCTTCGCTGCAGACGTCCCTGGGGGAACGCTGGGAAAGCTCACCAGGCTCTGTCTGTTCTCACGATGGCTGTCGGACACCCTGCTCTCGACCGGCAGCGAGGCCGCGTCCTGCCCTGGCCGCACGGCGGCATCTCGGATCCTTCCCGGGGCCGCGCGGCGACTCTGAGCAACTCTGAGTGACTCTGAGCGACTCTGAGCTGTGTTTGTTGGGGTTCTGTTTCGGTTTTGCTCTAGAGCCATCTCATGGGCTCATTCCTTCTAGGCTGATATCACCCTCAGGCTCTCTCCCTTCTTAGGATTCCATGAGCACCTTGGAAACTTTCATAAGTCCATTCGTTTTCAGAATTTCAATAAGAATTGGGGGGGGGGTTCGCATGAAATTAACCCAGTCTCACAGTGGAAACCCAATGAACATTCGAGCTGTTTTTCCGGGGCCGTAACAGCTCTGAGGACTGCCGTCTGCTGGGAGAAGGACTTTCTGCTGAACTTACGTGTTACTTTAAATCCTTGCAGCGAGTCTGTAAGATACACAGAATTCTCTCCTTTTTGCAGAAGAGGAAATGGAATTCAGAGCAGTTGTGTTATTTGCCCAAAGCACCCTGGTCCCTAAGTTTCAGAGCAGGGACTTTACTCAAGGAAACCGGATTTCATAGAACAAGTCATTTCCACCCAAGGGCACAGGAGAACAGTCTAGATGATCCCACCCTGGGAGGCGAACTCAGTCCACGCAGGAAAGCAAAGCAAAAGTCAACAGGACGGGCAGGCACAGTGGGTGCTCCAGGCACGGGTCGGCTTGTCTCCTCCTTCCTCCCCACCCTCCATGTCTACACAGTCATCCTGCGTGGACGCGGCCCATGTCAGGTGAACGCTGTGTGGGACTGTCCCTGTGAGAACCAGCTCTCAAAGAGCCTACCGCATTCTCCAGGGAATTATGTAATGTTTTGTTGGCAAGAGCAAACGATTAGACAATGTTAAGACTGATTCAGTCAAAATGTCCTTTGCATCTGCTGAGCAGGGCAGGTTTTCCACTTTGCTGTAAGGGAAGTCTGCTCCCCAGGTGGAGGCCTGCTTTACTTGGTGTATTTCTACTCACGTCTGGGGCAAAGAGTAACCATTTTTGCAAATGGTGACACCACACTGTGGCACAATTAAACAGTAGAGCAGAGGCCTGGCCCTGGGAGGGCTGTTCACAAAACTCAGTCCCTCGAGACAGTGCGACAGCCCCGAGGTCCGGAGCGCTGCCCTCGGCCTGCTGGGTGCTGTCAGGGAACTCAGTCTCTGGGTCCGGCTAAAGGGGAACGAGAACTATCCCACGGGAACCGTGTAGATGTTGGGCGTGTCGCCTGCTGTTAGGAGACTCAGGACACTGCTAGAGACGAGGTAGGCGTGATCAGCGTCCGGTGCCTACGGCGTCACTTTCGCACTTGAAACGTGACTCATTTTCCTGGCCTGCAAGCTTTCAAGTCGGGCTGGGCGTCCCCTAACACCCCCTCACCATTGCCCACGGAGTGATTCTTCCAGAAAATGAGAGCTAAAGCTACATTGTGGCTGGTGGCACAGCAGTGTTGATCCCAGTTTAATCTGTTGGCCAGATGGATTAGTGAGAATGAGTTACCACCGGCATTTAAGACACTGAAGTAGCTTCAGGGGATTATCGCACACGTGAGCCCTACGTCCCTCACTTTCTAATTCGGTAGATAAATGGTAGGTAGGTAGGTACGCAGGAAGGAGGGAAGGAAAGAAGGAAGGGAGGGAGGTAGGAAGAAAGGAAGGAAGGGAGGAAAGGAGGAAGGAAGGAAGGAAGGAGAAAGGTGTAGCGATGGAAGGAAAGAGAGAGGGGGACCTGGAACCCTGTAAAAGAGGCTACTCTTGCTTGAGGCATAAAAGTAACATGTACTCATAAGACAAAGGAAAATGAATGGAAATGAAGACTTAAACAAACTTATAGAGGTTTCTAAGATTGATTATGAGAAGCCAGGCCTGAGGATGTTTGAACATTAATCTGTGTATGATCGTGGGATCGGAGCCGCTATGTGCATTTTATAAGGAAACAGCAATCTGGCAAACGGCCGTATTCTCGCGGCACTGACGACATCTGTTTTTCTCTCGGTCTTGCTGCCACACGGTTGTGCCCACTCTGTAACGTACAGACTAGTCTTAGAGACGAGGATACCAACTGTTCCCAGAACTGACTCCACAAGTATTTTCTACACGAAATTTTAAATGCTTTGAGTAAATTATAACTGAGCCCTCTCCCCAAGACTGCAGTGCGGTCTTTGGGGAGGAGCAGGCAGAGCCTCGCCTCGCTGGGCACAGTGAGGACGGGAGACATGTGGTATGTGAGCTCCCCACTTGGATTTCTCTGTGCAGCCTGGGTTCCACGAGAACCATCAAGATCAAGCCGTAAACTTGCATCAACTGAAAGCTGGAAACTTGAGAGAGTCTTGAATCTTTTGAATCTGTGGATTCTACCGATTTCTTTTTAATGTCGAAATTTTGAAATATGTGTTTAAAACTCACTGGCACTCTCAAGTCTGTCCACGTCACAGATATTTGCGGGCCTGCGTCTGGCAGGACTGAGAACTGAGGAAGCAACAGTATGTGTGACCCGGGCCACCCCTTTGTCCAGGGAGCGTGTAACTCGGACGTGAACTCAGATTCAAAGTGTTAGTTACAGACGCGGTGATGCTAAGAGAGGGCCTGTGGGGACAGACCAAGTGTTGACTTACGGTCGTCCAGAGCTCAAGGAATGTCGCGTTTCATCACTCACATCACATGCAGTGCTGACGAGACTGTGCTGAAGGTGGGCCTGGGGATGGTCAGTTACAGGAAGACACGGTCTGTAACAGGGACGAGGTCTGCTCAGTAGAAGCAGGAACAACCGCGAGGAAGGCCGCACGTCAGCATGTCACGCAAAGCAAATCCAGGCCCCCCCTGCTGGAAGGGAGCCCCTCCTCCGGCTCTGTTACAACAAGCCAGGGGCAGGCACCGCCCACAGCAAGGGGACTGGAGACCGCTCTGCAGCGTTGGTTTTGCTACCCCTTCATCCTCTATACAAAACTACATGTCACAGCGTTCCGAGATTACCCTGGTATGTCCCCCACATTCACGTGTTGAAATCCTAACCCTCCACCGGGTGGCGCTGTGGGGGCTGTGGGAGGTCATACAGCTGTGAGGGTGGAGCCCTCAGGAGAGGGATTAGTGCCCTTGTAAAAGGGTCCCCAGAGAGCACTCTGGTCCTCTTCGAGCCACGTGAGGACACAGTGGGAAGCTGGCAGCAGCAGCGTGGAAGAGGGCACTCCCCTGCACTCAGCCACGCAGACACCCTTAACCAGGCTTCCCACCTTCGCAACCGCGGGTGGTGCTTTGTCTAGCAGCCCGGTGGGACCAAGCCAGCCACCCTGGGCTTGGCCCTCTACGTGTGCGTTTCACCCTTTTTTCCGTGCATTTGCACAGATTCGAGCCTCTTATCATGGGGAGTGACGGAAATAAAGATTTGTCCTGATGACAGGCCCTGCTTTAAAGTGGGGGGTGGGGTGGAGGGACGTGCCATCTTCCACACCCTGCTGTGACTGGCAGTGGTGACACGCAGTGCAGACCTTCTGCGTCATGTTGGACAGACCCTCCTCTCCTCTCCACGTCATTTAACAGTGACCAGCAGTGTCTGAACGGGGATTTTCCGCAGGAACAGTGTGCGCATTACATGCGTCGTTTGTTCCAAGAATGGGAAATCTCTTTCTGAGGAAGGAACACACAGATTTTGGTCGGACTTACTTGGGAACCACAGTTAACAGTCAATTTATTTCCAACTATTTTACAACAGAAGGAAAAAAAAATAATTCATTATCTGCTTAGCTTTAAGAGGCTTCATGTCTATGAAGGCGATTTGCATGTTCTCTGGGAACATCACTTCGACAATCAAATTTCATAATAATAATAAATAACGGCAAAAGGCAGACGATAGAATGGCGGAGCTTTTAGAAATCCATTTAAAAAGTGATCATCTACTAGGTGTGAGGGAACAACTGCCCCCAAATAAGAGTAAGTATTACAAATGTTCAGACAAGGCGCTTCCTGAAAACCTCTGCGCTGAGATCTGAACGATCACGTTAGTCCCCCTCACCACGGCTTTATGGGAATCAGGGCACTCCGGCACACACGTCATTTTAAAATATTGCTTAGTATTTTTTTACCCCACCAAGATAATTACAAGTTCATGCTGGTGCCAAATATAATTACGTTTCCTTCTTTCTGAGAACCGCGGCAGGGGCTGTAAGGGCGCTCAGCGGCGCACGTGCTCCGACGCGGGGCTGCTTTGAAGGGTCGCGCCTGCGCGCTCCGGCCGCGCCGCACACTGGGGTGGGGGGGCGGGCAGCGCTCATGGGCGGGGCTTCCATCGCCGTATCCCCCTTCCAGGCGAGCCTTCGCGCTGAGCGCTCAGCACCGCCGACGCCCGAACGGGCCAGCGTCTGCCCCCGGGCAGCGCCCAGCGCGCTTCCGCCCCCCCCCCCCCCCGCCACGCGGCCGCTCGGGAGGAAACGCCGCCGCCGCCGGCGCGCACGGCGTCTGGGGGGGCGGCTCCCCCCACCAGGACCGGGCGGCACAGCTGAGGCCGCCGCCTCGCCGCCGGCGCCCACCCAGCGGCTCCCGGGGTCAGGGCGGCTGCCGCTGCCCCAGGGGAACGTGCTGGGTTCTCCCGGGCAAGGCCACCAGGGGAGGCAGGTTCTCTTTCCTTTAGGGTGCACGGCTGGGAAAGAAACCGCCATCTTCTGGCACAAGGCGGAAATAAATACGGAGAATATGCATGACCCTGAGGCTTTTGTGACCAACACAGTCACCAACCACGGAGATGCGGCACGAATGCGCCCCGCACAACATCCCAGCGCCGGCCGCGGGCCCCGGGCCCTCCGCCGAGCCCGCGCTGACGGCGTCCCGGCACCTGCGCGCCGTCCGGTGAGAAGCAAACACACGGCTCCCTCTGGTCCTGATCCAAGCGGTGCACCGCGCGGTGAAGAAAGAACGCGTGAGCAAGACAGTGAGTTGTGTATTTAACGACCGCGTGAGGTGTTAACAAGCCGAACGTACTCCTGAACTTCAGAAAAGCCTCCAAGTGAAGAAGAACAAGACCCACGTGCTTCCTAGGAATGGCAATGAAGGAAGCAAATGTCACCGCCCCGAGTTGAGAAATGAAGACAGGAAAACACGGATAAACTCTCAAGTAAAGGAGGTCAAGGTGCCGAGTACAATTAGTTGGACAAAATAAGCCGATTCAAGTACTTTCTAGAACTAGAGTTTTTAGCTTCGTGGATAGCTCAGCTTCTTTGTTAGCATTATAAAATGATATTAATTATGCATGCCCTGGGACACAGAACACGGGCGCAGAAAGAACTGGAAACTTTGCTGGGCTCTATGAGGCTGATCTAGGTTGAACGGAGTGTGGCCATGGCGTATCCTAGCAACGCGATGACCGAGTTTTCAGGTAGGAAAGAACGGGGGACCAGCAAATCTGCATCAGTGTCCGCGCCTCAGACCCTGCCAAGTCCTGGAGGGTGATACCGGTGCGGGAGAAAGATTTCTAGGAAAGAAATGGTGAAACAACAAACGTATGTACGTATGTGTGTGACTGAACTGTTATGCTGTACACCAGAAACTTGACACAACACTGTAAACTGACTACACTTCAAGGAAAAAAAAAGAATGAATCCAAGTGAAAAATAAAGAGTAGGAGAGAGACCCTTGCTCGTATCTGCTTGATTTGTTAAGAAACCTAAAGCTGGAAACATGAGCTGTAACGACCAACCAGGTGTCTTAATCCGTGAGCTAACCAAGTGTTCTCAGAGGATCAGGATTATGACCCTCCCACGAGTCGCGAATCACAGTGTTAAATCAAAACCATCAGAAGCTTAGGCTGATGGCAAATCCGTGCAGGACGTGAGGGGTGCAAATACGTCCGTGTTCACGCTGTCGGCAGCCAAGTGCTGCTGGACAAGGGGCAGAAGCAAGGACACCCCCGTCCACTCACATGAGGCACCCTAAGGCCACCCTGTGGACAGCTGTGGGCAGGGCAGCCTGGTCAGTGGGGCAGAGTAACCTCCATGCGGTAGATCTCCGTCCACAGAGGGCAAGGGCTTCTGGGGGATCACCAAGTGGCAAACATATCGCTGCTCCTGATTCTGGGAGAAGAGCGAGCTTTATTGGATCTCAATGGACCCCACATCCCATAACCTCCCCTTCACTTGGTTGATGAAGAGGTTTCAGGGCTATGATGGTTAATTTTTGTTAACTGAGGTATAACTGACACACAACATTAGTTTCAGGTGTACCTCACAATGATTTGATGTTGGTATATACTGCAAAATGATCAACACAAGAAGTCTAGTTACTTGTCACCATACATAATTACAGAACTTTTTCTTGTGATGAAAATTTTTAAGATTTATTCCCTTAGCAACTTTCAAAGCTACAATACAGTATTATGGAGTATAGTCACCAAGCTGCACATGATATCTCCATGATTTAAAACACCTCCAGTACTTCACACATTTATCCTTACGCAGTCAAAGGAGCGACGGATTTAGTGAGATGAAGACCTGGGCTGTGGCACATTTTAGCAAGGGAAGTCTCCAGCCATGTAACTACCTTCCTCCTGCCTAAAGAGGATAATATCACGCCCCATTTAGAAGAGCTTTCTCTCTGAAGGATGGATGAGTGATACCCCCTGCCCTGTTCTTTGAGATGTGTTATGAGCCTCAGCCTCTTAATCTGATGGGCAACGAGACTGAAAGACTGACAGAGCTTTGACAGACCTAGACTCACAGAGGAGTGCGACCATGGCTCTTCCAAGTTACCTGTTATTCCATAGCCTCCATCACAGCAGGTGGAGAAAATTTAATTAGACGCTGTATGTAGACGACTTCAAACAAACCTGGCTCTTTGCAGGTGGTCAGTAAATATTAATTCTGACGCTCTGTCATGCAAACAAGAATAAGACATCTCTGCCACCGAGAACCTGCTTGTTTGGTTCAGTTTTCTCTCAAAAACCTAATTTTGCGGCAAATCGGACTTTAAAGACAAAGGTAACAAAGTGATGCACCCCGGCTTATTCTGGGTACCACACAGTCAGCACTCAGTAACCTTGACGACGGTATTGTCTGAGAGCGAGAACTCCCCGTCGCCCCTTGAGATGCTAAATGTTCTTCCTCACCCATTACTGGCAACAATTTTTTTTTAAAAAGGAACATTTTTAGTAGAAACACAGAAAAGGAAGAGGGACTATGTGAGCCCTTCCTTGACTATCTTTGTGGCTAATATTCCAGTCACACCCTCAAAAGTATTACCAAGTGAAGAGCAAGCCGCATTATGTAAGGCGCACGTGCTCACAAGCAGCAAGACGCAGAACTCCAGGGGCTGTGCTCAGGAAGCAAACACGGGTCAAAGGACGAGAACTGTGCTTGAATTTTCCACCCTAAGAGCCAGCGCCTCGCCGCTCGCCAAACAGCAGTCCCACTTCCTGGCTGACGGCGCAGGCAAGGGGATCCCGTGAGGAGAGATGGGTTTAGTGGTTTTAATCAGCCACCGCGAAGATAGGCGTCTATGGTTCTACACTGGGAAGACGTCCGTCTTCAAGCGCTTTCTCCAGTTGATACTACGTTAGGAAAAAGCAAAGCGAGGACAGTGCATCTGTTACCTTCTTCAGTTTCTGCGCCAGATGCAGCCGCTCTGCACGAGAGCAGGGCGGGCTCCGCTCAGAGCAGCGCTTGCCTTGCAGCCCTCGGCGCGCGTCCCCGGGGCTGGAGGCCGCCCCTGTGCAGGGGGCGCTAGGCCCATCGCCCGCAAGCTCCAGGTGCCTTGGAGCAGCCGGGCTCTCTCACGGCCTGGAAAGCGCTGGCAATGCCCCTCTGCCTTGTGCGGCGCCCGCGGACACGGGGAAATCTAGGGACATGGAGAACGTTCCCACGGCACGAGCCTGCGACCGGGGCCGCTGCCGGCGGAGTCGGCCCTGACGCCCTGACTCAGCGCGGGGCCCACCGGCTCGCTTTTCCAGCTGTGCGAACTCGAGGACTTTTTCAAACAAGTTCAGTTAGCTTGACACAGCTTCCCAGGGTTTAGTATTCAGCAGGTAAACCCCTTGTTTCCTTACTATGTCTTTTTGCCTGGTAAATCTTTGTCCTTTTTTTGTTAGTTTTTTTAAACCAGTGAATTTTAAGTGGGTCTTAATAACGCTGATGTAATTATTCATGTGTTTTACCCCACATCACACAGACGACAGACTCGGATTCTCAGTATCAAAAGTTCCACCTACTAATGATTACTTCATACCCTCCCAGGGAGATGCAGTCAGATTACCGGTTTTAACGTGGCTTGGGGTAGGTCCTTGCTGTGTGCTTGTAACATGCAGACACACAGGTCATTTGTTTCTTTTTTTTTCACTTTTACGGGTTCCTTTTTTTTAATTAATGTTTTTAATTACATAAAATATTTATATGCTTCCAAATCAAAACAGCAAAACAAAGTTTATTCAAAAAAATCTAGTTTCTTTCTAGTAAGCTGGACCCCTCGGACCTAGCCCCTCCCTCCCACGTATGTAAATATTCATTGCCTTATAGTTTCTCTTTCAAATTATTTTTAATTTAAGAGAATATGTATATGTGTGCACATGTGTGTATATATATTCACATATCATCCCTTGTTTTAAATAAATGGCAGCACGCATTCTTTTCTCTATTTTTTTTAACTATGTAATATATCCTGGAAATCATTTCCTAATAGTATATGGAAATATACCTCAGTCCTTAATAAAATAAGCAATTTTCTTAAGAAATATATTCAACAGTATCTATCCCTGAATAGCATTTGGGGGGTGATACTGTGTAATTCCATTACCTGTTACATATCTTTCTCTGAACCCTTAGTTTTCTTGGGCAAGTCCTCTCGGTTTATCAAATCCACTAGCTGTTGCTGGAGTCAGGATGACGTCACGGTCCTCAGGAGGCCCCCGTAAGCTCCAGTGTGGCAGGGCAGCGTCCATCCCCTCTGTCTCCTGTGCGCGTCAGCGGTACCTAACCGTCCTGCCAGCAGCTCTCAGATTTTGCCAGCGTGTCTCTGTCTGACCCTTTTCGGGAGACAGTGAAGAACACATCCACATAGAGTTCCAGTCTGCATTTTAGATAGAGGCCACGGCAGCTGTGAGAACTAAACTGAAAACTGAGCTCTGATGATACTAAAAAAATAAGCCAAAGTTTTCAGTGAGGTTTTTAAAATGGTATCTTGTAGCATTTGTTGCCTGGCAAGGCAAGGAAGACACAGGGGACGCTCAGCAGAGGGGTCACTGCAGCTGAGTTCGCTGTCGATAATTTTGTATTTTGGAAGCACAAAGAAGCACAGAGGAAAAGTAAGCTATGAATCCAAAGAGACGCAGAGTTCTTCCATCCTCCAAGCCTAGTAAGCTACCTTGTCCTACAGAACGACCCTTCCAGCACAGCCTGGTCCCGGCCGGAAGGCCCACTGGCCAACAGCTGCACGAGATTCTGCTTTCGCCAGTCCCAAGACAGAACTGCAGGCCCTTCCTCCGAGCGCCTGTGGCACTTCCTGTCCACGCCGCTTCCTGGGGCCCTAGCCCACAACGTTTCTGGCTTCTTACCTATTTCATGTGTAAACGTCCTTTCTCTTCAGTGTGATTTTGCTCTTATTCTATGGTCTGTAGCTCTCAGAGGTCCTACCACAGGGTTGAAAATATTGCGTGTATAACATTTTATATATACATATATAATATATATGTTTTATATGTAGCTATATATTATATAATATGTAATATATAATAACTCTAAATACTTGCTGACCTACACTTACATAAATAATAGCCCTTGAATACCCACTTTTAGAAAGAAGAAACAATGTGCTCTTCCTAAGATACTTTTTGAAAAACTGTATGGAAACACTTTGTTTAGTTTTTATTCTATCTTTCCCAAGAAGTCTCATAGAGATTTTCTGGTCTTCCTACTCCAAATTGATATTTTGAAGGTACTTCTCATTTTGTTTATTTTTCTCTCATTCATTAAAAAGCCTGTATTCTTAAATATCTAATACTTTCTGTTGACTATTATGATTAAATGGTCTATTTATAAGTTTAAAAGTAAATTATCTTACTTAAGGGTTGGTTTCATGTAAATCACGGCACGTCAAAATCATTTTCCATTGCTGTGAAACATGTGATTGCAGGTCACTGTTCTGTCTTCCTTGGGCTGCCAGAGCAAAGCACCACACACAGGGCGGCTCTGAGCAACAGAAATGTGCTCTCTCAGCGGCCTGGAGGCTGGAAGTCTGAGATTGAGGAGTCCGTGCTCCCTCTGAGCCTCTGGACAGAGTCCTTCCTTGCCTCGTTCTAGCTTCTGGTGGTGGCCATCCGTCGCTGGCATCCCTTGGCTTACGGCTGGATCCCCCCAGTCTCTGTCTCTGTCAACACACAGCGTCTCCCTTCTCTCTTACCAGGACACCTGACTCCAGTAGGACCTCTTGTTAATTCACATCTTAATTACATCTGCAAAGACCCTATTTCCAAATAAGGTCACATTCACAGATTCCAAGGGTTAAATTTCAATATCTTTTGGGGGGATACACCCATGACAGTCACCTATTCTTTCCTGAAATTCTCTTGTTCACTTGCTTTCCAAATGCAATAAAAATATTTTAAAATTTCTGAGTTTTCACTATGTGACCTCCTTTGTGCTGAACATTCCACACTGATGTTTAGGTATCCCGCATCATCCTCACAGCTCTCTTGGATGGTACAACTATTTTTGCCCATTTTACAGAGCATAAGATTTTAAATAACTGCTCGCAAACACACAGCTGGTCTCACTGCTACAATTTGGATCCAGGAGACCTGATCCCGGCACCCGGACTTAACTGTGCGCTACCCTCCTGCCCAGCCATTCCCGGACCAGCAGCACAGGACACGACCACTGGGGAGACGAGGACCTCACTGCTGAGCCGGGAAAACACGCCTTGAATCCAGCAATGGGAGAAACGCCCCCACTGCAAAGGTTTGGGAGGGAGTGGGAAGGGAGAGAGAGAAGCAACAAGAGAAAATTAGTATCTCAGAAGGTTTGCAAAGAAGGGAAGGAGGAAGTCGGTGATTTAAGAGCAGGGTGAGCGTCATTCCTACGTGGGTAGGCTGGAGGCAAGGGCTAGACGGGGCCTCCTGCAGAGGCGGGAAGGAGCAAGGCCGGGTGGTGAGACACAGCCCTGGAGGGCGGAGGAGGTGTAGTGAGAACCAGGCAGAGGGGCTGGGTTTGAGGTGACGCCCTGTCACCGGGTCAGCGGAGAGGGTTGGAGCGAGGTGCTTTCCTCTCGTGTCTCAGCTTTCCTAAACTTCTGACATGTGCCTCGGAGCAGACCTCAGCAAGCGCCCTTTTCCTTGTCTCCTCACAAAGCTTTTTGGCTTCTTAAGGAGGGGCCATGTCGTCGCTTCCGGCATTCCTCCAGTGAATAAAAATCGATCGCTCTCAGCGGCCAGTAATCTTTTTTGTTTAATAATTAGCCTTTATGAGAAAAATCGGATTCCCTCTGAAAAGTGGTCGCCTTCCTTCTGTAATTCATTCTGTGCTGGGGTTTTGGTTTCTGTGGTTTAGTCTGTCTTTAAGCAGAGCACTCTATCGGCTTTTCCTGATAAGAATTCACACGTGAAATGTGGTGGTCGAGACATGGGTGTCACTGAGAAACACTTCAACTTCTGTGACTGAGGGAAAGGATCAAGGTAGGTTGTCCCCAGGACCTGCCACCCACAGGAAAGTCAGCTGTGCCAGCGGGGCGACTCCTACTCGCCAAAAGAGCCGACAGAAAACACCACCAAACTCCAAGTTTCAAGTCCACCAAATAAACAAACAAACAAATAAATAAGGAGAAGGAGATAAAGAAGGAGGGTGAGGGGAGGAGGGGAGAAACGAAATTAAAAATATAAAGAAGAAAGTCAGACAGAGATGTGCCAAAAATCAGAATGCCATGCCGGCACCCATGGCCAGTAATGTGCAGAGCCACACGGACACCTAACCTTTAAACACTGAAGCGGCCGAGGTGGACGTTCCTGCCGCAGCTTCCACACTCACCGCCTTGCTCTCAGCCCCGCCTTGGCTCCCGCTGCGCCCCCTCCTGCTCCAGCCCCCACCCGTGTCTCTGCACAGACGCCCGTGCCCGCAGCAGCCACCTCCCGACCACCTGCCAAGCTGCCTTCCTGCCCTCATCCATCTGACAGGTCATGTCAACTCCCACCCCATCAGGAAGACGACCCCAAACCGCGGGCAGGATTTTAAGACTCAGCCTCAGGGATTCAAAGACAAGAGTGACTTAGACTTTACATCGAGTGTTCTGGTTCCGAGCTCTTTCTGTCCGTGTAATAACACTGTAGAGGCTTCTGCGCCCGTGTTACAAAGGAGGAACGTGAAGCTCAGCAGCGTGAGGTGGTTTGCCGCATGTCCCAGGCGCTGAAGATCAGAGCTGCAACCCAACTGCAGGTCTCCTAATGCCTGCTGCTATAAATTGCTTTTAAAAAGGCAAAGCTGTATCGTGCACTCTATTCTAGGAACATAAGGGGTATTCACATGCTTGCTCAAGTGCCCTATGACTTCGCAATAAATATTAAACCTATTCATCTACAAAATTAACTGCCTTCATACAACAGTGAACCGAGCAGGAAACATCGCCTAGGACTGAATGGCTGAGCCACTAACTTTTCCCAAACAGCAGAGAATACTACTTGGTGTTTCAATTTGCAAAAATGCAGTAAAAAGCTCAGCTGCATCTCTCGGCAGGTTTGTAAGTAAATAACAACCATATATGGGATTCCTTTATGAGACCCTCAAGGTGAGGGAGATCACAAGGGAAATTTAGCAATGAGTGCCCCAGGAGAAACTAGCAAACATTAAACACGCTCCAGCCGAGTCATTTTCATTAAACTTTCGTGCTTTCAACAGGTATTCATGGGTGTCTAGTCCCCGTCAGTCAATGGGTAGGATTTAGGAGTTAGCAGCGGAATGAGGTCCAGCCTCTACAGCTGAGGAAGTCCTCTCTGCCTGCTCTCTTTAAACTTCCTGCTCTAATGGACGCTCTGCTCTGGTTTTTGTCTTGATCATTTTTCTGAACTAGTCTTGTCTTTCCAGCTTGGCTCTCAGTGACATTGCAGGTGTCCTGTCGGGCTGACTCTGCAGTCTAGGGAGGGTAGCCGTCAAAACTACTGCAGAGGCTGACATTGTTTTTGCAACCCTTGTTTTTGAATCAAGAATCCTCCTCTACTGTTTATCCCATCCTACAGTCAAGTCCCCCTTCAAGACCTGAGGTTGGGTCGGGAGAACATCACAGTTGCCCCACATTGCCCCCTGCAACGTGACCCAGTTACACAAAAGGGGAAGTTTCGCTGTTCTGACAGTGATGAGACAGTCAGTGTTCAACACCACTTGGCTGGTGGCTCTTAAATTCCATGCACTTGGTCACGTGACGTATTATAGGCTCAACCTCGCACTTACCTCAGGCCGGTTCTTACTTGTCCTCGGCGGATTGCAGGAACCATAGCCATAAGAAGAAGCTTCCACAGAGGAACAGAAGTTCCAATAAAACAGAAAAAAAGTATGATGAAGGTAAAGGGGAGAGCAGGGCTTCCAGAATGACATATTGAGGCCCTCTGTAAATTCACTCCTCCACAAACGCAATGGCAAAAATTACTGAAATCAAAATTTCAAGAGCTCTGGAAATTAACCAAAGGCTTGCAGCAACCTGAAGGGCACGTGATCAGCGAAAACGCAAACCTCAGAGAGAACAGGAGGGTCTGTGCGTTGTGGCTTCATCTGCTCCCACTTCTCTCTCACCAGTTCCACAGCAGCCTTAAGAACCAGCAACCTCGCACCCATGGTAGCCGTGAAAACCAACAGGAAGGCAGTGTACATCCAGACACAGCACAGCCAAACTACTGAAAGCCAGAAATAAGGAGAGAGCCTTGAAGGTGGCGGAAAAAAAATAACTCATCACAGACTGATTGTCAATAACACTAACAGCTGACTTCTCACCAGAAAGCAGTGGGATGATGTCTTCAAAAAGCCAAAAGAAAACTGTCAACCAGGAATTCTATATGCAGATTAAGAGGTTCCCAAATAGAGAACAACAGAGAGCCCACCAATAGCAGAACAGCCCTGCAGGAAAAGCTAACGGAGCCCTTCAGGCCGAGCTGAAAGGACACCAGAAGCAATTCAAACCCAAACCATCGAGAAAGTCAGAAGATGACCCACAAAATGGGAGAAAACATTTCAAAAACATATATATGAGAAGAGACTCGTGTCCAGAATATACAAAGGACTCTTAAGCTCATTAGTAAAGAGATAAATAATCCAATTTTAAAAAAGCAAAGAATTTGAGTAGACACTTCTCCAGTGAAGATACACAAATGTCAACAAACACATGAAAAGATGCTCAGCCTAATTAGTCCTTAGGGAAATGTATCAAAACCACAGTGAGACATCACATCATACCCTCCAGGACGGCCAGGATCAAACAGACAATAACACATTCCTGCGAGAAGGCAGAGAAATTTAGGAGCCCTCACACGCTGCTGGTGAGAATGCAAAAATGTTTCAGCCACTTTGGAAAACAGCTTGGCGGTTCCTCAAATGTTAAACACAGAGTTACCATACGATCCAGCCATTCTGTTCCTAGGTATCTACCCAAGAGAGATGATAGCGTATGTCCACAGGACGAACTGGATGCTCACAGCATTATTCATAGTAACGAGTCCTACTCATAGCTGAGAAATAGAAACAACCCAAATGTCTATCAACTGGTGAACGGCTAAATAAAATGTGAAATATCCGTAAGATTTAATATTAGCCATAAAAAATGAAATACTGACACTTGCTGCAACGTAGATTAACCTTAACACGTGATGCTAAATTTTAAAAAGCCATACACAGAAGACTCCACGTTGTATGACTCCATTCATGTGCATCACCCAGAACAGGAAACTCTGTGGGGCTAGAAAGGAAATGACTGGCTTCCAAAGGCTGGGGATAAGGTGACTGCAGAGGTCCCGCCCCCGCGTATGGGCTTCCTGTGGGGTGATGGCAGCGTCCTAAAGTTAGAGTGTGACGAAGGTCGTACGACCCCGTGAACGTACTGAATACCATGAATTGTGCACTTTAACTGAGCGAACACTATGGTATGTGTGAATCCACCTTCACAAAGCCTTTTAACAAAAAGAAGTGCAGATAAACTTACATAGATCCACAGTCACATCCTGCAACCTGCAATAGTGCTGAGAAATTTTAATTAAAAGATATTAAACATGTAGCAGAAATATGCAGACCATGATTTGGGGTGTGTAGTGATGATTTAATAACAATTAAAACACATCAGTTACTACCATGTGCTGCTGGGCACAGTGCTGTACACTGTTACAAAGCACTTTGTCAGAATGGGTCAAGATTAATCCCATTTCTCGGAATTTGTCATAAGAAAATAAGATAGCTTTGGTTAGAGGGAAGAAGAAATGAAGATTTAAAAATGTGTTCATTATAGCGCCATTTATCACAGTAAAACCTAGAAGCCATTTAAATGTCCAACAGTGGCAAAGTCCTTTATTTACCCATGGTTAATGAAATGGTAAATTTCATATACTCAATATTTCATCAATAAAAATCATAATTGGAAAGACCAGCTCCGTGTTTAACTAAGGGGGTACAAAATTTCCCACATACCACAGCGTTAATAGCAAACATTCATTGAGCATTTGGGGCACTAAACACTTTCCGTGGATTGATTCATTTAATCCTCATGGTAACCCTATTCAGGCACACAGCAGTGAAGGAACTTATAGAGGCCACCATGCTGGTCAGTGGGGAAGTCAGCATTTGAATCTTGGCCCTCTGACTCCTCAGACCATGTCCAAACCATCAGGTTGTGCCACCTTCCCAGCGAAGCGTCGTGCTCCACGCAGACGGACAAGGACGAGAAAAGACATTCAAAGTGGAAATAGCCAACTACATGGCAGGATTAGGAGTAAATGTTCTTTACTCTGATTTTTAAACTTTCTCAAGTTCATAGACTTTGTTGGCTTTATACAAATAAAAAGTAAGGGAGAAACAAAAATCTTACGTTCCTGCATTATTCTTGTTTCCCACCTCCCTTGGGGTAGAAGATTTCATGTTTACCAAGAAAGTGTAATGCAATACCAAAACAAACAAACCAGAATATTCTCCATCCCATCCTAGGCAATGTTTATCATGATATGTCTTAGGAAGAAAGTTATACGTATCAATTTTACCTTGAATATATCTGCACTGTTGGGGTTAAACAGGTGGTGTTTCCCAGATCCCAAAATAATGGGACCTGAACATCTTGCTTCTCCATAGACATAAAGAGATACTGTTGCCGTGGTGCCGGCATTTTCAAGATCGCCGGTGACAACTGTCACCTTCCAATCTCCTTCTGCAAAGGAAAAAAAAAAATCAATACGAAATTGTGGAGAAAAACCATGCTGATACTAGGAAACAAAGAATCCTACATAATCAACTTAGTTATGAAATGGATAATTTGTGAAATCAGTAAGTTTTAAAATAGTTGCTAATCATGGACTCCTTTTGGAAGGTAGCATGTTGACAAGTTTTGGAAATACTATAGCATTTTAATCACAAAGCAAATAAGCAGTGGGCTTTTCAGGAGAGCAGATATTTGAGACGCATTTAGTACCAGTGCTTGGCTCGAAGGCGTGAGGAGTTTACTTAGGTATCACTGTCAAATCTCTTAGTGTGGATGGATACAGATACACTGAGAGCCTGACGTGAAGGCAGTATCTGCAAGAGGGAGCGCCCTGTCAAGCTGGGGCTGGCAACACAGTTTGGTGATTCTAGCAGAATCACGGTGAGGATGTGGAAGACCTAAAAAACAAAGCCAAAGGAGCTAAAATTTTTTTCAAGAAAAAATACTGGAGTCCCCTAAGGGCTGGAAAGAACCAACAAATCAGGAGTAACATGCTGTTTGTAAGACCCAGCCAGGGGAGCTGAGTTTGGGAGAGGGAGGATGAAGACAAGACGCATGTGAAATTGAGAAAGACAATGTATCGTGTAAGCAGAATGGATGGCTGAGCCCCCTGCCGTGGCAATGCTGGGCGCACCGGAAGGCTGAGTGCGCAGAGCATGACAGAAAACATCTTTTAACAAGATCTACGACTTGTTCCACGATTGGTTTCATTGGAAAGATAAATTGAGATGGTATTTATTTGATCATTTTGTGCACTTTGGAAAACTGCACCATCAACCCTGCAGCGGTAAAACCCTCTTGACGCTGAGCCCACATCAGGCAGTCAGGCGTGACAGGGGATGAGGTCCTGCGGGCGGACCTCTCCTCATCGCAGGGCATCCCTGGATTGCAGGGGCGACCTAAAGATGTCTTCGTTGCTATTTTTAAAAGCCCCGGAAACACACACTGCCTTTTGAGTATTTTTTATATTTTCAAACATTATAGTTTGAAGACTCATCACCATTCTGATCACCTGAGTTCTCAGTGATGCCTCCCCCAAGAGGTTATCTTCCTTTTTAATACATAATGCTACTCTCTCTTCCCCAATATATCCACAAAGATCACTCGAGTATCTCTAACTGGCTTCACAAAACTTGTGTCAAGTAAACTTTGTGTAATTCTACATCTGACAATAAAGGTGGAACTTAACATGGTACCAAAAAGCCAAGGAGGGCAGAACCAAGGCGGGTTGCCTGCCACGTCTGCCACGTAGGATGTGTGCTTTGAGGAAACGCAACTCATGCAGGAAAACGGGAAATACACACACTTGAACTACAATTCCATTGAGAATCATATCACGATATCAGTGCTTAAAGAAGGCTTTCCGCCTGCGCTTTGATGCATAATTCAAGAAGGTAAAGAAGCTCCTTCCTTTTCTTAGGTCTCTTCCATCGCACCCTCCTCCTTCCCCTGCCGCCGGGGCCTGCCCTGGGGCTCGGCATCACGCGGTCACCGCGAGAAGGTCAGGAGTGAGCTCGCACAGCGGCTTGGATGTCGTTCACTAAAACAGAGACAAACATCCACGCACCACGGATGTGTGTAGCTCTCCTGTGTCTTCCCTTGTGGAACCAGCATGTCACCAGGGCGTGAGCTTTAGAGTAACGAATGGAATGCCTTCGGTGGTGATTTCTGTTATTTTCAAGTTTTCCTGGGCATGATTTTCTTTTCTGCTGCTGGACAAAAGCAAGTGCTTTCCTGCAGTTCTATAGTATGCTTTTAAAGCTTGACCGCTTAACTTCTCTAAGAATGTCTTGCTATCTAAGATACAAGATAGTTAGGAACATTTGTTGAAAATAACGTTAGAAATACTCTGAGACTATGCTGAAAAGTTCCACTGTCCTGAGAAACAGTTTGTTTTTATCAGAGCTAAAAGTATGTTTATACTGTTTGTATTACTTATAATATTGTCACAATTAAAAGTTTTTCCCCATAATTTTCTATTGTGAAACTTTCTTCACCCCCCCCCCAAAAAAATCAAAATAACATGAGTTCAGATATCTTGTCTCTACAAGTTTCTGTCTTTTTTTCTTTATTTATGGGTGCCATTTGTTCAACCCCAAGGAGTCACACCAAAAAAACACTGTCATCTGTTAACCCTTTTAGAAATCATTTCTATTAATATGCAAAGCTCCCAAAGGAAGAAAGAGAATTTCAAGTAATTGAAGTTTAAATATTTATCTTATATTTACAAGGATTTTGAACAGCTTTAAAAAAAAAAAAAAGTTTGCTGATGATGCAAAAAGCCATTGCTGCTCATCTACCTCAAGTAACTCGTAATAAATGTGGATGTCCTGTCAATAAGGCAGTAAGGTTTAACAGGAACCTTCCTAACAATGAGGAGCATACAGCCTGTCATCTGCAGTCCCGCACAGCTACGGGCAGTAAGTATACACACTGCAGGACTGGGGCGCCCTGAACTTCAGGATGTAATGCTGCAGCAACGTCTGGAACTCAGTAACCCTTGCTGACCAGCCGATTTACAGATATTAAGTGTCCACATGATGGACAAGCCTGTGGAAGACATTTAAGAGGCTAAGGGACCACGTGAGTCGAACTGTTAGGTCAGACTCAGCAGAGTTTACAGATCTGCCCTGATACCAAGTTTGCCAACGGTTCACTAGCAACCACAGGCCAAGCGTTCTTCCTTTGGAGAGATGACAGACGCGGGGTTGGCAAACGATTGTGCGCTGGCCAGATCCAGCCTGCCGCCTGTTTTGGTCATTAAAGTGTCACTGGACACGGCACCATCATTGGTGCATGACCTGTCAGGGTGCCCTGCTGCTCGAGCAGAATACCAGGTTTATTTACCATAGACAGCCTGGACAAACCAGGCGTCTCCTGCCCGCTCACGCTGCATTATTATTAAAGACGTCCTCACCATGTTAATCCCTTCCCACCCCTTTTCCCTCTGGTAAATGGTGAGCTCTAGGTTTGTAGACACTAACCAATATACATAAAATAGGTAAACAAGTTTATACTGTAGAGCACAGGGAACTATTCTCAATATCCTGTAGTAACTTATGGTGAAAGGGAATATGAGAGCAAATATATGTATATTTCTATATGACTGAACAATTATGCTGGACACCAGAAATTGGCACAGCATTGTAAACTGACTATACTTCAATAAAAAAAAATTAAAAATAAAGAAGGCCTCACCAACCTCTCCCAACCCACGTGCTCTTCTGCAAGTGACCATTCTGCTCCTCTGTTTTTTTAATTTAATTTAATTTTTTAATTGAAGTATTGTCAGTTACAATGTGTCAGTCTCTGGTGTGCAGCACAATGTCCCAGTCATGCATACACATACATATATTCATTTTCATACTCTTTTCATTAAAGGTTGTTACAAGATATTGAATATAGTTCCCTGTGCTACAGAGAAGAAACTTGGTTTTTGTAACCTACTTTTATATATGGTGGCTAACAGTTGCAGACCTCAGACCCCTGAGTTTACCCGTTCCGCCCCCACCCTGTGACCATAGATTGTTCACTGTGTCTGCGGGTCTGTTTCTGTTCCGTAGATGCTGCTCTATTAACAGGTGGAGTCTGTGTCCCTCCCTTTGAGTCTGGGCTGCCCTTGGCCAATACAAAGCAGCACAAGTGGCACTCGGGGACTTCCAAGTCTGAGTCAGCCTGGGCTGGTGAGAGCACGCCCTGGTGGACCCCAGGAGCCGCGCTATGAAAACCCAAGGCACACAGAGGCCTCAGGCAGATGGGCCACTGCAGGCGAGCACCCAGCCCCGGAACCGGCAGCCTGGCTGAGCCCCCAGGGCAGCCCCACCCGCAGCACCGCTGGACTAAAATCCCAGGAGAGGTTCCGTCAGAGTCACCTGGCCGAGCCACGCCGAGCCGCTGAAAGGCGGCAGCTCACAGCGAATTCCTGCTTTGAGCCGCTGCTTGTTTTGGGGTGGCTTCCTGTGCGCAGAACAGCAGGCGAGAGCATTTCGCGGACGGGAGCCTTCGATTCCCTTTCACTTACAGACGCCCCCGGCGCTGCTCCCGGAGGCCTGGGCGTCGGTGCGCAGACAAGGGGTTTGGCTGAGGCAGCTCTCACTCCCCAGGTTCAGGAAAGACGCAGACCACGGGCCTGCTGTGAACATCGTCCTTTCCAAATTCTCTTACTAATTGATTGGAGGTTTATTTTCAGGAAGGCACGAGTGAGTTACTTTGGTGAACGAAGCCCCTGTAGCTGGTGAAGCTCAACGCCCTTCCGTCGATTCAGCATTTCAGCCTCACCCTGAATCTGCGCATTCTGTGACAGGGGTTCGTGCACTTGACTTTGCAGCTCAGAAAACTGACCCTGTGGTTGAGCAGAGACACATCTGTGTCTAGACACGCTTGCAGTTACTTGGCAACTGCCCACGGAGTGACCGCGCAGAGAAGCCTGGGGTGGACGGGTGTAAATGAAGCTCTTCCCGCGTACTTGTTGGCTCATGTAGTGAGGGGGGAGCTCTCCAGGCTGCCTGCCGTAAAGCCACACGAGGCACAGTGAAAACGGGGATTGCCATGCTTGCCTGGTGACACGCAGACAGCAGGTATGCCTGCACACACACCCGAGCATCGCAGGAAGACACGGGGAGAGTGACAGAACCCGGTGCGCCCCTGCAGACGGCGGGGGCCTGGGTGGGTGGGCTCGGCCCAGGGAGGCCGGTCCTGCCGCCAGGAGACGTCAGGGCGGCTCCTGCCTGAGAGGGACCGCGTTGTGGCAGGAGAGATGCAGACCTGTAGGCGGCTCCGAGGGCAAAAGCCCTCACGGTAACCAGACCCATCCCCTCGCCCAGAGCCCTGTGAGGGTCCCCAGACTCGAGGTGGTGAACCCAAGAGATCCGCCCACCCACATTTCCTTTGCTCCTTGAGAGGCCAGAATAAGAGAAAACTCTCCATCTTTACCTCCGTGGCAATGTTTTAACATTACTTACAGACTCGCATGCCTGTCAAATGCTTAACTCAGCTCTGCTCATAATACTGACACCCACAGCCTGCAACACCCCACAGAGCAGCCTGTGACCCCAGACGCCCCTCTCACGTGACCACTTCCCTCTGCCCCTCCCTTCAGCTATCCCGAAGGCACCTTCCCGCCTCCAGGCTTGGCCTGAGGTCCCTCTGCCAGGATGCCTCTCCTTTACCTCCCTTCTCCTGCCCCGACCTGGTGAACACCTTTGACTCCCGGCTCAGCTCGGAGGTCACCTCCTCCAGGAGGCATTTCCAGACACCCCTCCCAGTCACCAGAACGAGCCCTTCTCGCCCCGCCTCTGCTGGGCCCTGTGCACACGTCAGCCCTCAGGTACGGCATGAACACCGTCTCTCTGCGCCTCCCGGCCCTGGAAGGGCGAGTTTGACCTTAAAAGCCCCTGTGTCCCCGGTGCCCGAGATAATACTCGGCCACAGTAGCTTCTTCGAAAACGAGTACGTCAAAGACTCCTGCAGCGTTTGCGGATCTGTCAAGAAGTATCTTGAAAAGTACAGATCTCACGTGTGAGGACGGACATTCAATGTATTACTAAGAACGTTTCAGCACAGTATAAAAATATTCCTCAGTTAACAAAGAACACATCTTCCTGATGAGATGCCATGAGTGTCGCTTTTGTACAGAGGACAAGGACACTGCTAAGTACCTCATAATGGGCCTTGTTATTAGCACAAAGACAACACAAACAACACTGACCTTGTGTCACCCCGATTTTGAAGGGTGTGTAAATATATTCCAATGAGATTGGCAACGATATTGTAAACAAGACAAATTATTACTTTATTCTAATTTTGGTAATTTTATCTCCAAACAATTCTGTGTATATAACTCACAAGTCCTTCAGAATACAGCCTCGTAAGAGGATCATGAGAGGTTTTGAAATTTTTAAGTACTTTACAAATATTTTTATTCTTCCAAGAGACAAATATTATTAATCCTATTATACGTGGAAAGCAATAGAGAAATTACATACTGACTATCACAGGAGTTGGGACAAATATGATACTGAATTAGAAACAGTTATGCTTCCTAGAATAAAATGGTTTCAAACAATACTTGATTTTCTCCACTTTAAGTCCAGAAAGCAACCATAAAGCACTGGCAGCAGTGACTCTATCACATAATTCTGACTGATACTGGTTCAGGGTGAATCTTTCGTCACTTCTCTGGCTCTGTTTATCATTTATCGCTGCAGTAAAGGACGCCGGAAGCACAGGCTGAGCAGAGAAGCGGACCCAGAGACAGCGGACGGCGGCGCAGGGGCTCGCGCTCCAGCCCGGGTGCCCGAGACCCGTGACGCGTTTCATCGCAAGGGACAGCGGCGTCTGCAAACGCACACCTGCTGCCCCCCCCACCACCACCACCACCAAGCGCCGGGGCCTGGATGGGATTTCACCTGATCCTCGCGGCACCCTGGTCGTTTCTACTATTGTCTCCATTTTATAAGACAGAACTGAGGCACAGAGAAACACAGTGATTTCCCCAAGCCACGCAGTGAGTTAAGTGCTGCCGTCAAGATTTAGAATCTGCGCTACTAACTGAGATGCTCAGCAGCCTCTCTGCCTGCCGGAGCGCGCTGTGTCACCGCGACGGCAGAGCCGCCGCGCGCGCCCGCGCGCACACGTGCGCGCGTGATGAGCGTCTGGGAACAGTTAGAAGCAGCTCCTGTGAAAGCAAGAACAGTGCAGACCATGGAGTCAAACCACTTGGATTCAAATTCTAAATCTGCTAGCTGCCACCCGTGTGATCTAGGCAAGTCAAAAAAAAAAAAAAAAAAGCAGCAGCAGCTTTTCTGTCCTTTAGATTCATCAGCTGTGAAACGGACTAACGATACCATGTGCTTCAGGGGTTACCGTGAGGACTGAACAGAGCAACACATCTAAAACGTCAGCCCCCACCCAGCACACACTGCGTGTGCCCACTATTAACGTTCTCACTGCTGCTCCTCCACACGGACCAGGGACCCAGACAGCGTCCCGGGACCAGGAAAGATGCCATTACTCACGTATGATATGGCTGTTTTTCTAGATCATTCAAACGTATCTTGAGAAAGTTAGAATTAGAATTAATTGAAATGCATTTATTACTATAAGATTAATATAAGTTTTTTAGCATCAGTAAGCGGGTTTAGCACAGTAAGTAGCTGCAAGAGTGTTACACAGCATGCGCTAAGCTGGACAGTTCAGCCCAGCAGTGCAATTAAGCATGCTCTCATGGCCAAGTCCAGTCTCATGCAGAAGTGCGGTTTTACTAGGGCGATGGCTTTACCCACATGAACTATGAATACTTATGTTTATCAGGTGTCACAGTTTGGGAAACATGTCTTAGGTAACTGGGAACTCATCACACACGGCACAGAGTTAGTGACACAGTTGTACTTACTGTTAATCACCTCAAAATGAAATTAAATTAACTCGGTCGATTCTTTGCTTTTCCTTTCCTTCTACCATGAAACTGAAATTGCATCAGGCGTGACTCTCCTCCCACTGCAGCTCCATTAAAAGGTACGAATTGTGTGAACACGCTTCATATACTTTCAAAATCAAAGACTCACATTTGATCTTCAACACTCAACCACGACGTAACACTGCCTCATCAGGTCAGACTACTTAACTTCTCAGGGTTCTTTCCACACCATAAATTAGCTTATTCATACAACTATAAGACTACCAGTGTATTTCTATAATCATATCCTAAGACATCTGAAAGATCGTATTCTTCAGAATTTAAAAACGAAGTAAGATAGAAGACCATTCGCAGACAAATAATGATGGTGTCTCATGAACTAAGGTCTGTGGTTAATCCACGTTTATACTATAAAAAAGACATTTTAATAAGCTCATAAAAATAAAAACCACAGAAATAATAACCAAAAAACTTTAAAACAATGTATTTTAATCAAAACGACACTGATAAAGGATATCAACCAAAGCCTGAGGTACACAGCTCTGCTGCACACTGCGGCTTCACTGCATTTCCGTACCACTGACCTTGATTCCATGGCTAATATTATTAACAGAGGACTTTCAACATTTTTATCCTTAATTAAAATCTTCAGTTTAAAACTATTAGCTTCTATTATTCATATATGCTCTGCCAAGTTCTGGAATTAATGGATAATTTTCTACTTAGAATGTCATTTCAAGCTTTGTTACTTAAGGGCTTATTATAAGACAGACCTTTTGAGACTCCTTAAAATTACTAAGAGGTTCTAGAACATTAGTAAAATTCTGTCCGTATTAACAGTGCAATACATGCACAGCCTTCCCTCTATAAATCACAAAAAAGCGAAAAGTAAAATATAAACTGAAGTGTAACTTCTAATATCAGTAAGTGCAAATGCTGACCATCAGTGTGGATGTGGTGTCTGCACCACAGTGGCCAGCCTAATCAGCACAGGAGTTTGTGAATATAATAATGTTAACATTAAACCCTGCCTAGTTTCAAAATATCACACACGGTACAAACATTTTTTAAATATAGAGGTTTGTTAATTTGATGTGCACACTAGGAGTATGTCTGTCTACCTCACTCAGATCAGCTTTAAAGTATAAACATATTAATAACAAAGTTATAGGATGATTTGAAGAGAATCTAACAGAACAGCTAATCTCAAAAGACTCAAAAATAAAACTGAGAAACCAGTCTGTAAAGTTAGTGTTTAAAAAAAGCATAACTAACAGAGATTAATCCTTCGAAAAATGATGATTTCCCCCAAGTATTTAAATTATTGAAGGAAAAAGCTCTTACAGCTAAAGTCCCTTATGTCAGTTTCTTTATAAATCAAACCCATAATTTAATACCTGTTTCTACATTCATTTCAAGTATTTTTTAATCAATAGTTTAAACTCAGTAAGAATATACTAAAAACTGTACAAGGTGGCTAATCTGGAAACAGTATTTCAGATGATTAAAAAGGCAAAAAGCGGCAATAGCATTTACCATTTGCTTCCTCTTGTCTTTTAGGTGGATGGTTTATTTGCATTTCTGCAAAAATAAAAGTGAAGTGCGGTTAATAACAGATCTGCCTGATGACATTGCAAGTGGGAGAAGAGGAAGTGTGAGTTCAGCTCTGAAACGGGAGCAGCTCCCCGGGCTGGTTTCTCACTCGCGGGAGGGCACGGGCGCCGCCACGACACACCTCACACAGGCTCCGGCTCCCACCGCGAGGAGTAACTGCGCATCTGATGCCAACGGTAAGCTAGCAAAGGGGGCCGCGGGGGCCGTTCTGTGACGTCAGCTGTATCAAAGCCATCCTGTCCTTTCTTCTGCTGCAGCTGTCATTAGTCCTCACCTTGAAGGTAAAGTTCGATTTCCGAGTGAATTACGCCCTGAGACATAAAGGGAAGCCATCTGAGGAACAGGAAAAAAGAGAAGGAAAAAAAGGAGAGAAAATTAATTTTTGGCTTCTTTATATTTACAACAAGCTTGGCTCTGTATTAATTTTGAATATTCAAAGGTAACTATAAAAATAGCTTTTTATCAAGTCAAACACAGTCGCACCTCCAGCGCACTCACTATTGTGGGGAAAATGATATCAGAACTGGGGCTTGGAGACGGGGACGGGTGGATTGCTAAACCCGCTAACCGTCGCCCTCCCTGAGCATGGAAGTCCTCACGCGCTACCACCTGTAAATGCAGCTGGCGCTCCGGGGATCCCTGCTCATGACACACGAGGCCGTGACAGGGTAAGGACGGGGCTAAGACAGCCTGACACCGGGGCTGGGCCCGGAGGTGGTTCGAGGGAGATCTGGCCCAGAAACCTAGGCTCCACCACCGTAACCCACCCCTGTACAGAGGTCTCTGGCTTTCAGACAGCTTCCTTTAATAGCTTTTCCTCAGTGTCTCCAAAAAGAATCACAGTTCCTTAAAACTGAGTGAAAAAGCTCTCAAAAGCCCAGGGAGACCGCACTTCCTCCTGACCGCTGAGCCCGCAGCATTCTGTCTCCTCCTCTTCTAGACTCTAGTAACATACAGATTGCTTCACACCCATGCTTAGCCCCGAATTATGCAGTCTCGCTTTGCTCGGGTCTGTGCAGCCCAGGCCTGCCGCCAGATGACCGTCTCCTTAGCTTCCTTTGCAGCCAAAACAAAGGAGGTCAGCTTTATGCTTAAGACCACAGGCCCAGGATCGGAGTGGAGCCAGACTGCCTGGCTCCAACACCGCCTGGTGACCCGGTTTTGATCTCTCTAGGCCTCAGTTTCCTCACTTGTAAATGATAGCTAACAGTAGTCCCTATATCATCAGGAGACAGGATGACACCACACACTCACAGACGCGTCATCTGACCTGCTCGCTGACATGCAATCAATGCCCAGCAAGTACCAGTCACTACCACGTCTTCCCACCGCCAGCCGCAGCCCCTTGTACGCAGGTAGTGTCACAGCGAACACAGTTCAGGCGGTTGCTCCCCCCACCTGCCCACCACCCTTCTTTTCAGACGTCCCGTAAAGAGATAAGCCTTGGAGAGCCCGCTTTGTCCCAGAGGGCCTGCCTCTCGCCTTAGCTGACTGGAGGGGAGATTAGTTAATCAGCTGTTCTCTCTTCATACTCGACCTAAGAGACCCAGAAGCTGCGATCAGATGGTGCTGGCCAAGGAGGCCTCCCAGCACCCGTACTGTGGAGGCCCGGCGGTGCCCTGGAGCCCAGGCCGGGGGCAAACCAAGGACACGGGTGAGAAGGCCATTCCAGAAGCAGCTGCTCTCAGGGAAGAAGAGTGGAGATTTTCAACGAAGAGACACCTTGAAAATCCGAAGAGAGTGTCCAGCTCTCTGGTGGCTTCCTGGCTCACACTGACTAGCTTTACTTCTTGAAGCTGTCTTCCGTGAGCATCCCCTTCAAAGCTGCCATTTCTAAAATTAGCTTTAATGAATTCCTCATCCTCGCAACCGAAACAGGGTTTATTGACTTACCAGTTAACATTTGAAAAATCACACTCTAGTCTTGTCTTTTGTTCAGCCCATTCATGGAAAGTCTCTTCCATGACTTCTCTTTCATCAGGAGATGCTGGACTAAAGCAGTGCCCAGGCCCTGGAAGCCACAGAGACCCCTGAGCACCACACACCTGTGAGGAACAACCCCGTCCAGAGGCTTTGTGTCGAGACCCTCAAATACCCGAAATCACCCAGATGGCCAGCTCTCAGTTCCCTCCAGCGGCCCTCATTTCTATGGGATGTTTTTAAATAGTTTCACATTACCGTCAGATCTGCACCATTGCTAACGAATGGAACAGAACAGATTTCGGTTGCTCCAGTCACTTCAGATCAGAGTTACTTGCAGCACACGTGTGTTTCCTTCCGTGTGCATGCATCTGTCTACCAGCCGAGGCACACCTCCACGCCCACCCTTCAGCTTCCAACCTGCAATGTGCTGCAGACACTGAGAGAACCAGGCAGGGCTGGCCGCTGAGGACTGTGAACCATGCTTTTACGTTAGGAAGAGAAGATTCCCCTAAAGCCAGTGAGCAGACGGGAGTGTTGGAGCGGTGAGCCTGGAGGGGAGCGTGGTGATATTTAAGGGGTGCACTACAAAAGCAAATAGGAGGCGCCTGCTGACCCCAGAGCACCGGGCACACTCCGCGGCCACAGCACAGCACCCTCAAATGCCCCGGTCACCAGGGCATTCCCTTTCACTGGGGTAACTAGGAAGCACAACACAGACGCAGAATGTCTCCAGTCTTTTAAGATCAAACTAGACAGCCATGGAGGCATCAACCATGGGAGGCGTCAGCCATGGGAGGCGTCAGCCACGGAGGCGTCAGCCACGGGAGGCATCAGCCACGGGAGGCGTCAGCCACGGAGGCGTCAGCCATGGGAGGTGTCAGCCACGGAGGTGTCAGCCATGGGAGGTGTCAGCCATGGAGGCGTCAGCCATGGGAGGCGTAAGCCATGGGAGGCGTCTGGGGTGGTTTTGGTGGGGAAGGGGCAGAAGAAGATGATACCGATCGGATTGTGTCTGAGATACATGTTAGATGTGGCAACCGCTCATTCATATTGGAAACGGCAGAGGAAATACTAAATGCCTGTAAGAAGGTTCTGTGTCTCCACCTCCGTCCGAACAACAAGCAAGACCCATGCCTGCACCTCATTCTGTCAGCTTCCCACAGTCACCACTTGTCACCTTCGTACCAGGAAGGGCTCAGCCTGACAAGGAGGAGCACGGAAATCTGCAGCAGCACAAACAGAAGCCCAGAATAGCAAGAAATGATTAATAGTGGCCTCTTTCGGGAAAAAAAATCAGTCAAGTTAAACGATGGCTCACTGTCTCATGATAGTTTTTATTATTCTCTCTTCCCTATATAGTATCTTATATTTCTGTACTTGGTCAAAATTCCAACATCCTTTCTCATCTACAGCATACACCGCTTCCCCCTCTTTCCCAGAAAGGGAAAATAGAGTCGTCTGTACACAGGCTGAACTACTTTGAAAGTAAATAAATAGTTAAACAATTTTTAATGACACATCTGAGGATGTTATAGAGGGAACTCAGATTAGGTGACCTCTAAGGTCTCTTCCAACTTGGGGTTCCATCATGTTTTTTATTAGTTCCTCCCTCCCTTCCTACCACGCTTCCCTTCCTTCCTTCTTTCTTTAAGTATTGGCCAAGCCCCTCCTTGCTGTAAGAAACCATGTTGAACAATGAAGACAAATGCATGTGACCCCACCCTGAAGAAAGAGATCATCTGGTACGTGAGACAAACATGTTCATGGACCGCGACAGTGGTCACCACCCTGTGTGAGCACTGCAAGGAGGACTCAGTAAAGACTGGAGAACTTTTAAGAGAATGAAGACCAGCTCCCTGTAGCTGGAAAAGCAGAGAAAGCTTCGTGGCATGGGCGCTTTCTATCCTGGGCCTTGAACGTAAGGATTTCAATAAACGGAGGAAAGAATCCAACGCGCTAAGACACGTGAGGGAAGAGAGTAGAGATGACCCTGGAGGACGTGGAGGGGAGGGAGCAGAACAGACTTTGCTGGGGATGACTGGGACAGCAGACCAGAGAGGCTGGTGGGAGGCAGGAGGGGTGCGCTCATCTCAGACCACGAGAGCTGGCACAAAGCAGTCAAGCAAGGAGAGTGCGCTGTGAATAGTAACGGTGGTGAGGGGCTGCCAGTCTTGCTTCTGTGCAAGAATCTCTTGCATCAACCATGCGACTGACAAGGGACTAATTTCTAAAACACACAAACATCTCATACAGCTTAATATCATAGAAACAAATAACCCAATCAAAGCATGGGCAGAAGACCTAAATAGACACATCTCCAAAGAAGACATACAGATGGCCATCAGGCACATGAAAAATGCTCAGCATCGCTGATTATCAGAGGAATGCAAACCAAAACTACACGAAGGTGTCACCTCACACCAGTCAGAATGGCCATCATTAAAAAGCCCACAAATAATAAAATGCTGGGGAGGATGTGGGAAAAAAGGAGCCCTCCTACACCTTTGGTGGGAATGTAAATTGGTGCAACCACTAGGGACAGCATGGAGATTCCTTAAAAAACTAAAAATTGAGTTATCATAGGATCCAGCAGTCCCACTCCTGGGCATGTGTCCACAGAAAACTCTAATTTGAAAAAAGACAAGCACCCCGCCCCCAATGTTCACAGCAGCGCTGTTTACAACAGCCAAGACATGGAGGCAACTTAAATGTCCACTGACAGATGACCAGATAAAGAATATATGGTATATTTACACAATGGAATACTACTCAGCCACAAAAAGAACGAAATCATGCCATTCACAGCAACAGGGATGGACCCAGAGATTATCATACTAAGTAAATTAGACATAAAAAGACAAAATTCATATGATACCACTTATATGAGGAATCTAAATCATACAAATGAACTTATTTACAAACCAGAAAGAGACTCACAGACATAGAAAACAAACTCTGGTTACCAGGCCAGCAGGGGGAGGGAGGGATAAATTCAGAGTTTGGGATTAGCAGATACAAACTACCATATATAAAATAGATAAACAAGGAAGGACCTACTGTAGAGCACAGGGAACTACATTCAATATCTTGTAATAACCTATAATGGAAAAGAGTCTGAAAAATAATATCTACATGTATAACTGAATCACTGCTGTACATCAGAAACTAACACAACATTGTAAATCAACGGCACTTCAATACAAATTTTTTTTTAAAAAAAGAACCTCCTGCATCAGGATGCAGCCCTGATGGTGCGTGAGGCTGCCGAGATGGAGCCACAGAAAACACACCAGACAGCGAAGGCAGAGAGGTCCGCACGGCGGTGACCAACCAGTAACTTCAGCTTTTCCAGACTGAGAGATCCTGAAATCGTATCAGAAGGCACGTTTTGCTTAAGTCTGTCTACCAGTGGGACATCAGACTTCTTTTATTGTTTTAACTCCTGTGTTAATTCAAAGAGGCACTCTTTGGTACTGCGTTAACACTTACAAATGAATATTAAGTGGTAATTTTGTTTACACGTCTTAGTGAGATTAAGAATATTTAAACCTTTTAGATTTCATGTTCTAATATCAAATCCCTCCTGTATTGTGATTTCCCTTAGGGCTTATGGTGTCTTGATGAATACCTGCCCTTTGGTTCAATCACACACCATGCAATTTTAACCTATTCTCTTCCAGGAAACGTGGTAGAGACGGAAAGTAAATATACAAGACTACTGACCTCACCTTGAGGAAAGTCTTCTGAGGGCCGGAAGAGGCGGGCTAGACGTTATCACAGACATAACCCTGAATGTAGGAGGCTCTGGGTTAGGGTGAGGAGCTTTGGTAAAGGTTTCCTGGACAGCCACCCTCGCTGCAGGAAAGGCTCCCAGGCAGAGTGATACGCCTTTTGTTTATTCACCGTAAATCCACCAGTGAGACCACGAGGCTCTGGGCCCGGGGAAGGGCGGGGGAGGTCAGGAGTGGGGCCAGCGTGGCGGGACATCACGGCTGACGAAGGCACTGGGAGGCCGGCGGAGCAGAGGGACTGAGCCTGCAGCCTCCTGGGCTGGCAGAGGCGCCAGCACGTGCCGGGGAGTCTGAACAGGGAGCCACCCCAGGGCGCGAGGGGCCTCCCCACCCTCCTCTGCTCAGCCCTTGCCTCATGTGCCTGCAGGGAGGGGAGGCGTCTCCATGGGGCTGCAGACCCTCTTGCGACAATTAGTAATTAGTAGAGGATCAGGGAATGGTGCGCGTGGGCCTGGGGTGGAGGTGGCGTTCTGCCTCCAGAAAGTATCCAGGACCCGCTGACAGTCTATTCTGTCCACAGCGGAGAGCTTTTCAGGTCTTCTTTCCTTCCATTTTTACACAAAGGAAATGATCTCAACCTTTCTCAAAAAAAAAAAAAAAAAAGTACAGAGTTCTGAATAGAAATGAGGCCAGGACCCTTTACAAGTGTGAGCCGCCATCCCGGCCCCGGGGACCGCGGTGCGGCAGCTGGCCCACACTCTGCAGGGGACGTGCCTCAGGTCACCCGCCTCCCTGACCACGATCTGGTTTTATGAGGACAAAGCTGGGCGTGCTGCTCCGCTTGACAAGTCAAGCTCGGTCGATTTTTTAAACATCATGCATTTGTGTTGAACTTTTCAGTTCCTGCATCCAAGAATCTCCTCCTGTTTAGAACTGCCAAGGTCGGCCTTCATTTCAAATAACCTGCACCCACAAGCTCACGTCAGTGTCCCTTCCCAAACCAGCCAGGGCACAGGCCGGCGACACTGAGGGCTGCCCTCCTAGGTCAAGCGGCTTCACCAGCACAGTCGTGGGGGACACTTGCCATGCTAAGTGCTTCATGGTTTTGTTATTAAAGTTCACGCACACACACGTGCCCAAGCACGTGTACACAAGGCCCCAAGTTTGGCAACACACACAAGAGTCTGGAGATCTCTGATTTAACGCTGATAAACTTGCAGTGTACTCATTGTGGGATCCACTCAGCACACTCATCAAACAGGGCCCCCAGATCCACCTCCACACAGAACCTCAGAATGTAACCATGTTTTGGAAAGAGTGTCTTTGCAGGTGTAGCTGATTAAGATGCGGTCACACTGGAGCGAGGTTAGCCCTAGTGTCCTTATCAGAAGAGGAGAAGTAACACGGACACACACGTCAATTGGAAAGACGGCCGTGTGACGAGGACGCGGAGACAGAGGCGGTGCAGCTGCCAACCAAGGAACGGGCAGGACGGCGGGCACCACCGGGCAGTGGGGGCCCTGGAAGAGGCGAGAAAGGTCGTCCCCCAGCCGCCCCGGGGGCAGGGCCCTGCAGACCTGGATTCCAGACTTCTGGCCTCCAGAACCATTGGTTCAAGCCACCAAGTTTGTAGAGTTTTGTTACAGCGTTCACAGGAAGCCAATACAAATAGTAAATAAGAACATTTACTTCAGTTCCTAGTCAGTTTAATGTTTGCCTGATGCAAATACAGATTCTGCTTGCTCCAAACCTCAAACAGCCGAATCTTACGTGAAATGGTAGGAATTCGGTGGTGTATACTCTTCCTATATTAAAGGCACAGAAGGCAGGAAAATGAAATCTTCAGGTATAGAAATAAAACAAAGACCATAAGGATGTGGGTGTCCCATTGAAGAGGGGAAAAAAGAAAAGGAGACGTGGCGAGTCCTCGCAGGAAGCATCTGTGATGCTCAGAAGCCTCCTCTTCCCGCAGCTATGCCTTGTGTTTCAGCTCATAATCCTCCCCTTCGTTTATGAAAGGAACAGGCTCGCGGCCGGCTTCCTCTCTGCCCCAGTTCTGCGGTGCTGTAAATCCTGTCCCCTCAGGAGGCGTCAAGGTGCACGACCGCTGCCTGCACCCCAGAGCGCATCACCCATAATGAGGGGGCCAGCACCGCCCCGCCCCCCAGGTCTGAGAGGAGACCATGCATCCAGCCCCGGCCTGCAGCGCCACCGGTCTCCTTGCGGTCAGAGCCACCTTCCAGAGTGGCCCCTGCCTTTGGGAAGCCGTCCTTGACCCTGCGCCTGCAGAGAGGAGGCTCTGACAGTGCAGAAGCACCTGGGCGGCCGCAGAGCAGTCTTTGCAGAAAGGCCCCGCTGTGCTGAGTTCTGTTCCTGGAGCCACTGCTCTCCTGCTGCTTTAAGGACTGAGGAAGTGGGACCTGCCTCCTCTCTTTATATCCACAAGCAGGAAGGAGGCATTTCTGCGACACTCCTTCTCCATCAGGGCGCTGCGGGAGGCACGCTGGCTACCGGGTCTTCGGGACCTGCCGCTGCCCGCCGAACACCAGATGTCAGCGCGCGTTACGGCAGGGCGGCTCGTCGCGGCTGTGTCCCACGGGCTGCTTGATGTACTTTATAACTGAAATTTTTTCAGCTGCGATCCACTGAACTAAACTAAGCTACCACTTAGGTCTCCTCCTCGCAGACAAGGCCACGCTGGCAGGGGCCAGGCAGGAAGGAAGGCAGTGCAGACGGTGGTGGGCCGGGGCGGTGGGGGGAACGGCGCGGGGAACGGCGGGGGTCAGCCCCAGGGCGTGGTGTGGGTGTGGACGTGTGACAGTGTGATGAAGACATTAAAGTATCCCCAGGAGACGTCACAATTAAAAGAAAGCAGCTGAAATGATGTGATGAAGTCGATCAGAACCTAAGAACCCAAGGAGAAACTCCCAGATGAATCACCCCCGACTCCTCCGACGGGATAAAACCCAGCTGCCGGCCGGCCCCCGGGCTGCCGTGTGCTGAGGGCGGAGTGGGCTGGGACGTGATGCCAGCCCTCCTCAGCGCGGTGTGTCACTCAGCGGGTGGTGGTGCCTGTGCCTGGCTGAGCTCTGAGTAAGCACTGGGGAGACACACACTGCTGCTCCCAGGGCCAGCCAGCTCCTGCTGGCGGCAGAATGCGAATGGGAGTCAAGGGATGGACAGGGTCAGCGTCAGGACGCACAGACAGAGCAAGGAGGGGCGTTCCTGACCCGGGAACAGCTCTGTCCCAGGGACAGAGCAAAACGGAACAGCCCCGTCAGGTCCCGGGAGGTGGTCTGACTCCACCGAGACCCCTGAAAGGACAACTGTGAAAACGAACTGGAGGGGAAATGAATGCAGTCGCGGGTGCGGAGCCTTGGATGCAGAGATCATGAAGGCTTTTGGTTTGGGTTTCGGTAGGCAATGGAGAATGAATACAGATATATGAACAGGGGGAGAATGTAATTAAAATATCATTTTAAGAACAATCCCCCCCCTCAGTTTTTCTCGAAAACTTTTAGGGCAAGACTGTCATTATTTTTTGCCCCCATTTTTTTCATATAACCATGAGTTCCAGGAAGATTCTATGTCTAATACTGCTGGGGTAAGGTTTTTGTTTTTAACTGAAGTACAGTCAGAGATGTAATGGCTTTGGCATCTCCAAACCTGTCCCCTTGAATTTTCCAATGCCCCGTCTGTGCCTGCTTTTTGGTTTTTGTTTTGGCTTCATTTCCTGTTGATCATCTGTTTGGAAAGGCTGTAAGGCAGCCCCAACACTGAAGATCCAAAACCTCAAAACAGAGCCCAAGACTGCGCGCCCCGTGTCCACGCGAGAGCAGGTTTCCACGAAGAAACCTGTCCTTATTCAACCCCATCCGCGGGTCCGGCGCCCAGCCTCTCCCCCGGCAGCTGAGGCCGGGTGTTCTTGAGAAAACAGGGCGCAGCAGGGATCTGGAGGGCGAGGCTTAGCCTGAAGGCTTTAGGGTCAGGGATGGAGGGAGTTGCTTCCCGCCTTCTCCTTCTGAGGCTCAAGGGAAAACTCGTGTTATCTACGTTTCCATCTGTGTCTTTCTTTACATTCTGTTCGGAGGCTTCTCCCTAAAATTCTCCTTGCTTAATTCAGGTATGAAATTCTTAGAACACTACAGTTTTAGTAACGTCAAGAAACCAACATTTTAACAAACATTCTCACAATTGATGCAGTCATTTCAGGGGTAAACTTTTTATCCTTCTGTGACATATAGCACGTTGAAATAATCAAAAGCTACAAGATAAGATTTCCTTATAATGCTTAGCAATAGATTATTTACTTAAACTCTCAGTGGGTGGTGCAGAATGGGGAAGTCTGAGGAAATGACACAAACCCGCACACGCACACACATGCACGCACACGCACGCACATCGCAGCGCTCGGGGACCCACGTACCTCTCGCAGGTGAAGACGGACTCGGAAATGGTGCCCGGCTCCCTGACGACCACCTTGTCGCAGTACCAGTACTGCGACTTGTCACCGGCCTCGCAGCGCAACAGCACCTTCTGCAGTTTTCCCAGCGACACTGCTTCTACTTGAAACGTATCGACCTGGTGCAGGAGACAGAAAAACCCCACAGGGCGGGCGTGAGCCCCGCACGTGGCTGGCGAGGGCTGCAGTGACAGCCCAGGAATGGCAGAGCAGCGCAGATCTTCAGAAGAGACACGTTACTACGGTCAGCGTCAAAACGGGTGATGAGGAAAGAAAAGTGGGCAAACCACTCCTTTTGAATCTCTTTAAAAAGTGTATTTCTGGCTATGCTTTTTTCTCCCCTGGAGTTCTACCTCCCCCCCGGAGCAGTGCACAGTGTAGCAACTACACCGAGCACGAAGGCTCCTGGCCTGCGGCTCTGCTCTCGCCGAGGCTGCTGCCCGTGACGGTCTACGAGGTGGCCAGGCGGGCAGCCGTGTGGTCCCAGGGCACCCCCGGCCTCCGCGAACCACGACTTTCTCGGGGGCCCGGGGGGCAAATCTCTCTCCCTTCCTCCTCTCTCTCCCCCTTTCTTTCTCCAGTAAGCCCTCTCCGACACCCTCCTCTGTGCACGGCGCGAAGCACGGTCTTGGGCTTGCTGTGAAAGAACATCTTGGGGCCTTCATTTCTAGACAGAGACACTGACCGTGTCAAACCAGGCCTAACTGTGCTGCTTCCCTCGCCGTGGTGAAAGCAGTGACACCTGCAGTGACACGTAAGGGCTCAGGTGAGCTTTTGGTCTCTGATGTTTCAAAAATACCCCAGGAACTCCAGCCACAAAAGTCTGAGAAACTCTCAAACTGGTTTGGGAGCCTTCTCTCTTAAAAATACAAGCTTGCTTTATGTAACCCCTATTCTTAATCTCAGACCCTCAGACAGTACCTTTTTCTCTATATACAACAAAATAACATTAAAAATTGACAGAGTTGATTATATATGTCACTGCACCTCCTGAAACATCTACTACACAGAAAGACTCATGCGTGTCTATAAAGCACAAAAGGGAACAGAAAGGCTCTAAGGTGTGAAAATGGTACAGCTGGCTCCATTCAAGATGCTTTAAAGAAAGGCTGTTGTTATTACGTGAAACATCCTGTAACAGCCCTTCCGTGACCTGACCTCTTAGAATAAGGCTTTACACGTCTCAGTCCCGACAAGGCACGTTCACATAAGTTTTTTCCTGACATCATCTCGTTTTTTCCCCTTAGACCACCACTAATTTTTAATGTCTTTTTCTTTGTTCTATTATTCATTGCTGGTAGAGTGTGTCCCATTTTTCCTTCAAGAAAAACTTCTGAAACAAAGCACGTTGGGAAGTTAGGTCAGGAACACCTGTGCTAAAGACATTCCAAAGCAAAAACCTGCAGGCTGCCAAGCACTCTTCAACATTCAATCACACATGGCCAGACCCGTGGGGAGCTTACTAAGAACGTGGGGAACTTCCCTGTGCAGGCGCACCTGTCCTCTTTGAAATTTCACTGGCATGTTGGATTTGTACAGCAGCCTGAGACCAGAGTCTCCCCTCTCCCCATAGAGACACAGGGAAACTTCCGACTCCGTTCCTGCTTGCTTCAGCTGCCCAGTGTGGACGTCAACCAGGTATCTCACCACTGGCAAAGCAAAGGGGAGAGAGACAAGGAAATGCATCACCTGGGCGTTCACATGGACAGAACCAAGATCCGTGGGGCAGGTGACAGTAAAAAATCACTGTATTTGAATTCCTCTCATCTGGACTTTCTGTATCTACGGAGAGATTTTTTTTTTATCTTTCAATGATTAATTTTAATTATAAATGGCATTTTTACACCACAAGCAAGCGGTGTACAAATAAAAACTTTTTTTAAAAAAGCTCTTCTTTGTACGACGCAAGAGGACACTCGTGTTTAGTATTTTAGTGGAAGGGAGACAAATGCTATTGGACGTGATGCTTAAAGTTTAAAATAAAGGAAGGTTTGATGAGGGAACGCCTCAGAAGTGAAGCGGTGACATGAGGCGGCCAACGGGCCCCAGGCAACGCCAGATGAGACACAGACATGACTTCTTTCTCATAACCGCAGCCCCTGCGGCTGTTGCTGGACCATAAGAATCTTTTTGTGGTTACGTGTAATCCCAGATCCACCAGGGGCTCATGCTGCGATGCTGAAAAAGTCACTTCTCAAGGGGTCCCACAACTCTCTTAGAAGGAGAAAAATATATTCTGTAACTAAACAGTTCAGAAGTAAATCTAAGCAACAATTAAAAAAGCAGATTGTACGTGCAATGTGTGCCCCTGGGGATTAATAACGCACGTGGAAAAACAGCCTGTCCGCCTTTCACTACAGGAAGCTCGCAGACAACGTCCCCCTCTGCTTGGATTCGCGATAGCCACGCATTCACTGCAAAATCTAGCGTCTTCTTGCTCCTGGTATGTTTCATGGTCACCTGAGATTAGAAAGAACAATGACCGACTTGTGTTGAGTTCCAACTTTCCACAGAACCCAGAATTTTAAATCCCCACCCCCAGGACTGCCAGACCACGGTGCACACCCTGGGGGCTGCTGGCAGCAGTAGAATTAGGCGAGTATCATTTGCCAGGTATTATGCTGAGTGGTTTGTTTTAATTGTATCTTTTAACCATCGGCAGTTAGATTGGTAAGGTTCTTACAATGTTATAGATAAGAAAACGGAGGCTTGGAGACTTGAAATGGACTCTGTCTGACTCTCAGTTTCACTTACAACTGATGCTAAAGAAGCAATCTATAGAAGGGACGCCGAAGGAGATTGTGTGTTCATCTTTGTCACCGAAGCAGGCGTCCGGCAGGATTCTGTGAACATCCAACGCCTCCTAAAAGCGCACGTGACACCTGCAGGCCGCTGAGAGCCTGCCCCTGTCGGCGCGTGGCAGGCTGCCCTCGCCCCCCGCCCGCCGAGCCCACGCCGGACCCCAGCCCGGGGTGCTCGCTCCTCTGGTGCCCAGCGCACAGGAGGTGCACGCTGTTCCCTCCACGTCTCAGTGGAGGACATCTGGAAGGACCGCTGCCGACACCTGCCTTTCCTCCCATCACAGTGAAGACGCAGCCTCCCCCTGGAAGACCCTAGTTTATCTCCTGAGTGAGTCTCTGTCCTCCTGAATGCCCCCGGCCCGAGGCCTCGGGAGCAGGCCCCACCACTGCCCAGGCTGACAGCCCTGCACCCTGGAATCCGGCAACGCTGACCTGTTCACGGTTCCACGACCTGGCCACGTTCCTTCTCGCCTCAGAATGTCCACACACACTTGGATCTCTGCTAGAGCAGCTTTCATCCGACTCACTGCCTTGCTGAATGTGTCTGTCCTTAATTACACAGCTCAGATGTGGGTGACCCGACTTTGTGTTCACTGGTGACTATGACGTGACACCTGACTGCCGTGATGGGAGAGACCATGTCCTACTCATCTCGGCACTTCCACAGGCTTTCACAAGGCAGTCCTGAGGTTGCTTGTTGAGTGAATGATTAAATAAATAACAAAGTGGAAGGGTGTTTGCCAACAGAGGGAATTACGCTAAATGAGTCAGCATGCCTCATCACTGGTGCCTGACTGTGTCTTTACTTGCTCTAGGCGAGAGGCTGTGAAAAGAACACTGGATCTGGAGTCAAGAAAACTGGGTCCAAAATCTAGATCCTCCATTTTACAACTGTTTGACCACGAGACCATGAGACATTTGCATAACCACTCTGAGAACCACATTTTTGCCCTGAAGACAGGAGTAATGACTCTCTCCCACAGCCGTTGTGAAGATTAGATGAGATTACATGTAAGAAATGTGCAAAGCTTTACGCAAACTACATAAACAACTCATCTTAACCTTAGCCAAATTTGTACATGGATACACTCATAAATATAAAAGAGATTAACATAACGTATTTTACTTCACTTGGAACTGTCCCCTTTCTAGACTATCTCACTGCATACAGCAGTTGCACATATCTAGCAATTCAGTAGGAAATTCAGGAACATGAAGAGACAGAGAACAATCATAAAGATTCATGCTTTTTAATCCCAATCAGACACAATGCTCAAATGAAATTGTTTTCAGCCCTCTGTCTGAATTTTGAAACTTCAGTTGCCCCAATGGTCCTGAAACTCGGAGCCTGGGTGGCTTACGTAGCAACCGGAGAGACAGAAGCTGTGGATGACTGGAAGCGGGTGATCCACGCACCACAGCGGAGGCTCTATGTTATGGGAGATGGTGTTTAATCTTATTTTCCTTCCTGGAGCCACTATGATGTCTATTACTTTGCTTTTATTCAGAATAAAATGGGAGAACTTACGTCCTCAGCCATGTAGAGGGACAGACTCCTCAAAGGAGCAGCCAGAGAGAATTCCTAAACAAACAGAGCCAACCAAGGGTGCGGGGCATCTCCAGCCCCCTGGGGCTTGTGTGCAGGTGACCCGAGAAGGACACACAGACCCTTGGCCTCCTCACGGTGACGTTTCCTACAGTGGGTGTTCACGGCACTGCACGGGGTATGGTTGGGAGTTTAACAAAAAGAAACTGCCTCGACCACCAAGGGGATTTTATAGATTACCTGTGAAATATAGACCCCAAATATTTACATAACAGACATTAAAGCAGCAGAGCAATAAGCACTTACTAGCACAGACTAAGTTCGGTGGGGCTTTGGGACAACACAGACATTAGGAAACAGTAAGAATAATTTCCAATGGAACCTATTAGATGTTTCAGATAAACAAGGGTCACAAATGGGTGAATGGGAGTCTTCTGAAGTCTAGGCGTGAAGTCTTCCCCATGAAGTATCAGGGTTTACAAGGTCCTTCTACCTAAAACTCCAGCAGGTCCTTCCTCCACACTAAACTTTCTATGGAAAGTGGCGAGAAGCCTCTAGCCTCTAGGCACCAGCAACCCCTCCACCCGTAGAAGCGCCCTCGGGTGAGACGCCTCAGTCACTGTACTTAAGCGAGTGCAATTCTACTAACTCCACTGGAAAGCCTTTTCAGGGTGAGGCCTCTGAGCGGGTTGCATTTACCTTCAGAGTCATGACGCTTTACAATAAAAATTAACAACGCAAAGCTAATTTTTAAGCAATGAGAAGCTACAGCAATGAGGTGCAGCTCGGCCCCTCCCAGAGACAGAGGCAGCGTCTAGAGGCATTTCTGGTTGTCGTAAGCAGGGAGGCAGGAGAGTGCTGGCACCTGGTGGGTAGGGGCCAGGGGTGTGGCTACACATCCTACAACGCACAGTTTGTACCCCCCCCAAAGCAAAGAACTAACCAGCCCCAAAAGTCCATGGTGCCCAAGCTGACAAGTCCTACGACAGAAATCATTGGAAGATAAGCCAATAATTAAACAGTGATGTGGGTAAAGGGAGATAGATACATCCATTGAACTTACCTCCTGTTGTATTTACTCCTATTTTTATTTTCACAAACAAAACATTTTAAATTATTGAAGTGATAAAGGAGGTCAAAATTCCTGGAAGACCACAACGCACAAGCCCAGTCATGCGGCAGCTCAGGGCAGGACGCGGCAAAGGGTGTGTGGAAAGTGCAGTGAGCTTGAACTTGGACCAAAAGACCTTGATTTCTGCCCCGACCTTGCTGCAGGTGTGCAGCCTTGGGGAGAACGTGTACATGGTGATCTGTGTCCCTCAGGTCCTCATTGGCAAAGCTGGCCTCATACCTGCCTTGCCAGGTCGAAGACAGAATGTTCTAGGGTGGGAGTGCTTTATGTAATAAAACGAGTCTCAAATGCCTTATAGAAAAGATAAGCAGGAAATTATTTCCCAAAGCAGAGCCTTCTCAAGTGTGGACTGTAACACCCGGGAGTAAGGTAAGAGAGACTCCTTTCAGAACATCTGATCTGTCCAGTGGGCAGTACGCGGACGGTGAGTGTGCCTCAGAGTCAGGCCCCTTCTCCTCAAATCCACGTGCCGGTCCTGGTGCTGGGGATGGCTTCCCATCAGCTCAGAGCCCTTGGTAACCTCAACTGGGGCGATAACATGACCTACCTTGCTGTGGTTTCCATAGTAAAGGTGGTCATCTGTCCCCTGAGCGCTCAGTACGGGGGTATTGGTGTGGTGGTGTTACAATTAACCCCAGAAACTAGAGGTCAGACTTCTTCACTGTTATTTGAGATCGGCTGTGGCTCCTCACTCTCTAACACACAGCAGAACTTCAGCCAAATGCTCAGTTCTTTATGATCAGAAATTGAAATTCTGTTCCAAATCCCTGGCTGTACTGGGACGAGCAAGCCAGGACTACTGGGGAGGACAGAGAAAGGCCTCCTCGGCCCCTCCGCCCCAGGCCAGTATGCAGCTCCTCTTCCGTCCTCCTGTCCTCCAGGGCCCGCGTGAACTGGACTGTCCCCCTCCTTTTGTTCAATATTCGAAGTTAATTACCATATGACTATGTTTAGTTAATAGCCATTCTATTTGGCATCCAAGCTATATATTACCTGGAACCAATTCAGTGACTTAGATTAATAATTTATATCAGTATTTTGGAAGCTGGCTGGCATAATTGCTTAATGTGTATTATTCTGGCTGAAATAGCAAGTCAGATCTCCAGTGAGGTACCTAAAGCATGATCAAGGAAAAGAACTTCCAAACTGTGAGCGATGTAAAAATCTACCCCTAGACCCCAGACAGCCAGAGCACCATGAAACGGGGCAGCTATTCCCTCCTGAAAATCTAAATACTAAGCAAAAAAGCATGTTTTCACCCACTTTAACTTGAGACATTGGGAATCACTGCAATAAACATTTGCCAGAGGCACTAGCTTCCCCCAAACAATAATGTCCCATAAGAGCTCTAATCATTCATCACAAGAAACAAGAGCTACACACAGTCCCCAGTATCAGTGGGGAAACCCTCCTGGCAGACCATGGCCGTGTAGCAGGCTTCCTAGATTTTCCCAGTCCATGAAAGGTAGCCTTTGGTCCTCATAGAACCAACCACTCTCTTTTTGAAAACAGTATTTCCTTTTGGCCTTCAGGCTGCAGCATTGTCTAGCATCCTTCCACACTACAGAAACCCAGAGCCCTGACTTCTGCTTCGGCTCTGACACAAAGCTGCCAAACATGAATACTATTCAAAAAAAAAAAAAAAGTCAGTAAGGCAGAGGGAAAATAATGCAGGATATTAAGCTTCAAAGCCAAACCTTCTGTTGGGATAGATGTGGAGAAAGAAAAAGGGTGAGTTTCCAAATTATTTTTTCATTGAAGCGCACATTCATTTTCCCTTTAAAACAAACAAATAAATAAAATGCTTAAGGAACAGCAGTGTCTTTATCATATGAAGTCTTCAGCATTTGTTTTAATTTCCTGAATGAATAGGAACAACGTTAGGAATGGCTTTAATAGAAACTAAATTTCATTTGCTGAGCTCCCCCTGCTGATTTAGCGCAGCAAGAATTAGTCATTTTACAAGAAAACATTACCATAAAACTCACTCTTCCTTTCTTAGAAAACTAAAATTCCTGGATTCTTTAAGAAATTTCAACCAAGTAGTTAAACACACGTCCTAAAAATAGCTAACTGGAACAGCCATAAAGCAGCATTTACAGGGCCTGAATTAACACATCACAGTTCAGCGCTGAGGTTACAACACCTCAGTCAGGCTGCACGACCTTTCTGCTCGGAATCTGAGCGAACGGGGTAAGTCAATCTCGATCCTTCAGTAAATCTTCTGGAAGACGGGCGTAGCGAGAGCTGTCACTGAGATGTGACAGGTAAAATCAAGGCTCTAAGGAGAACTAAGCCACAGTCTGGCTTATAGGCGGGTTACTTGCGGAAGGGACTCTTGGAAGACAGCGGCTACGTCCTGGTCACGCTGGCACGCTCGGCCTCCTGGCAGGAGCCCTCTGCAGGCCGCGGGCCCCGGCAGTGCTGGGTGAAGGGCTCTGAGCACGAGTGCACTTGTCCATGCCTTTACGCGTCTGTGCTAGTGTTTAATTTAGCACCAAAGTCCCAAACGGAAATATCTGTTGTTCTCTTCCTCCCACCCAGACACACGGAAACATAAAAGGAAAATCAGCTCGGTCCTGTTCTGTCCTAAAACATAGAGCTAAGTTAAGTAGGACTGTGCTAGGCCTAGTTAAAAAAAGAGGGGGAGGGAGTGTCCTGTAAGAAAAGGGACATATTGATCAAGAAGAACATACAGACGACATAAAGACCACTGCCTTGTTCCACTGGCAACGCATCGAGACGACTAGAACCTGTTACTGCACAGAGGTAAGTCCCAGCAAAGCTGTACTGAGAAAAGAGACAATGACTGGACGTTAATTATCAGACAGAAGATGGTGGTCATAGACCCAGAATTCCTCTACACACTCGAGTAGGAACGCAAGACCTGGAGATGCAAGGTCTGTAAGTCAGTGTATTTACCAACCGACTCCACCCAAACAAGGTCAGGCAGCTTGTGTCCGACGAATTCTAGGCCTTTGAAATACATGCCACTCAAACACAAGGAACTCCTTCTGCTTTGTGAATGGGCACTTTCCCTCTCACTGGAGCACAAATCATTTTACATATGTAGTGACACGATATTTCACCATAATCCATGTGTGGCACAGGTAACTGGGCAATCTCCAAACAGCCGCCCTCCCACTGCCTCCCCTGCCCAGCCCTCACACACACGTTCCCCCTGCAAGGCCCTCCCCCTCCGTGGAGCCTTCCCAGGTCCTCTAGGCGCATGGGTTTCTCTTGCTGGATCCCCTCCTGTGACTGGGGCCTGGACACACAGTGCAGCCTCTGACTGCCCCCTAATTAGTGTGTGTTTGCTACTTGATCTTCTTTCTCCAGCCAGATTGAAAGCAGGCACTGTGGTTGATTCTAATTTTGTATCATCTCAACGACTAAGACCAGACCTGTGGCGAGCCCATCTTTCCCTCCCAGGTATGCCGTCACATCAGTGAGTCACCCAGCTGCTTCTAGGCAAAGTGCTCATGTTGATCGCCTCTCCCAGAACTCTCCGCAGGCCTGGGGCACAGAAGAGTCGATTAGACATTAGCTAGTCATTCTCATATAAATGACAAATCCCCACATACGTGTGACTGGACTCATACAAACATAAGTCACATCTCCCAGCGTGGACGCGTTACATACAGGAGTCACAGACAGCCTCTGTACACTGGCCCGTAGGCTGACTCTTCCCTGCAGACTAAAACCTGTTAGCTCAAAAGCCCACTGGCAGCAAGCCCAAACTTTATAATTATAAAAACAGCCCAAATGATTTTTTTCCACAGTTAAAAAAATAAAAAACAGGCCAAACAAGCAGATCTGTAGTAAGTTAGAGCCCCCCTGCTTTGCATACCCCACAGAAGCCTCACCCAACAGCTGTTTCCTACTGAGAAGAAGAGAACTGTGGTTATAAGGCCCCCTGTGGCCGCTGCCCTTTGGAGCTCGGTGACACAGACTCTAACCCCTAGACACGTAAACCCCCTGCTCTCAGCTTCCTCTCCCTGGGAGCTCCTCTGCACCCCCCTCCTCCCCTCTGGACAGACTCCTGCTACGAGGACGCCCCCGCAGGCCCACCTGTCGGGGCCTCACGCAGTACACCCGTGCGCTCCTGCTGCTGACGCCTTGTCGCGTGTTTTCCCTTGACTGGCCCCCAAATACCTCAGACCTCTGTAGTACTGCACGATATTCAATATTCATTTCAAGAGATGTTAATAGATTTCACCTGCAAATGTGGCCCGAGGGTAAATTTAGTTTGGAGATGCTGTTAGACAGATTTCTTTACCCCAGGACATCTCAGAGCCTTAACCATATTAACATGCATTGCATTAAATCTCCAAGAGAGGAATGAAAAACTGTTTCATAAGCTTATGTCACCATGGAACTGTTTACAGAGAGCGTCTTGTGAAAGCAGAGGCCTGGCCAGGTACTGAGCGCCCCTCTCAGTGTCCTGCCTGGGGCTGTCTCCCCCTCCAGCTGGAGAAGCGTTGCGCAGTCAAATGGCTTTGGCCCTGAACCCACCCCTCACTCGAGGGCCCCAGAGAAAGCTCAAGCCATGTAGTGATCACAGGCCAGCTTGACAAATGGGGACGTCTTTTCTAAAGCGTTCTAGCTTGTCTTTGCCAGTAATTCACAAGTACAGAGTTTGTAATTTTGCTAAATTTTGCGGGTTTCATAGGTTTTGCATCTTCTTAAATGGTCATTTTTTTGTCTCTGAGATCTTTCAATGCTTCTAACTAGAAACCCCAGAAAGCCTCCCCATGGTTCCCTCCCATTCTCACCGGCATTTAGCGCAACACAGGGCATATGTGAGGTGCTCAGGAAGTCCTTCTTGCCTAACTGACTGGAACATATTTATCCGCTCCTAAACTGTACAAGTGCCAGTTTTCATTATATGAGTCATGTGCTAAGAAATGCTACAGTAAACATTTCAGCAAATTTAAATTTTTCTCATTTACTTTCTTTATACAATCGAAGATACAATAATAAAAACCACAGATAAGATTAAGAAACATTTTAAATGGAAAAATGATAAATTTGCTAGATTTTATTAGTGGTTTCCAAAGTTTTAAACCTTAATTTTTTTTAAATAACATATCATCACATTCCTGTAAAGGAATCAGTGACAGACACAGCATTTAAAGCTACAAAGCAGAGATGTACTGTGATTCAAACCATGTTATCTGACTCCACAAATAGTTACTGCTTCCATACAGAAATCTCAGAGCTCCTAAGAATTTAACTGCTGTCTATTTTTGAAAGCAAAGATAAAGCCCATGATAGTGCTTAAGAGCTCAGTCCCCAGAGTCCGACGTACAATGAGACCATTTTTAAGTGAACTCAGTTTAAATTATTTTAAATATTTCAAATTATTTAACTTTATTGAGCCTCAGTTTTCTTATCCATAAAATGGGGATATCAGTGGTACCGAAATCAAAGAGCAGCTGTTAGGCGACAGAAACATGACCGTATTCGCGGGCAGTCGGCACGCGGTAAGCACGCAGCACACACTCAGTACTGCCGGGGTGGTTGTTATTGTTACTACTGAAGGCAGGATTCCGAAGTGCTCCCACAGCGTGATTCAGTTTCATTTAGGCAAGATGCGTACAAACGTGCATAAATACTTAGACGCAGATGTGTAGATAGGCACTTACATATTTGGGGGTGTGTGTAGGGAGAGAGAATTCCTGAGCGAGATTCACAGAAGGTCTGAAGGAGATGAACCACCCCGTGGCCGCCTGCTGATCGGTGGGTGACAACTCACTTCCGTTCTTACACTTCCCTCCAGTCTGCAGACCCCCCGTGAACACGCCTGCCTCTGCAAGTGTTAACTACAGAGGCGCGGTTTTTAAAAAGCTCTCGAGGATGCGCCATATCTGTCGGAAGTGTAATATCTACAGAAATTTCGCTCACGTGATTCACAACCGTTAGGAAAATGCATTCTCTCTGTCATTGCTCTAAGAACCCAGCTTATTTCTTTTCATAACAGAGTAACCATGAGGCACGAGAGAAAAGGCATTACCCTCTGCAGGCTCCACTCGGTCCCATCGTGTCCTATCCTTATCTTGTATATCTTTCCAACGTGTCTTACTTCAACCTGAAGGAAATACAAAGAAAAAAATTAGAAGAATGTTTTAAATTAAGCACGTTAAAAAAAATTCTTTCTCTTCTTACTAAATGCATTTTTTTTTTGTTCCTAGTAGTTGAATAGCCCTCAGAGACCCTTTCAGAGTCCAGAGATTAAGCTCTCTCAAGAAGTTATGGGTGGACACCACAGACACAGAAAATGAGACAGAAATATCATGAGTCTTGACCAAAAAAAAAAAAAATGCCGAAGGAGTCAGATGAAAGAATGAAATAAAGAGCACACATATGCTCAGTCCTCTGACTACCACACATTTCTCCCTGGAAGCCAGCAACTTCTGAGCTCAGTGCCAACGACAGAAAGATGGGCTCTTATTTTAACGTGAAAAAAGCAACTTTCACCAAAGCTAAATATAACTATTTTTACAAGCTTAAGAAAAAGTATCAGTGACTCTAGAACTTCCTTCTACTCTGAAAGTCCTCGCTGTTAGACTCACAGGCTAAGACATACATGATTAAAGCTCGAGGAAGACAGACGAACTTGCGCACAGAGCACGCACGCCTGCTTCGTGTCTGATGTGGTCCAGGAGTACCTGCTTTCCAGGTGGCATCATGGAGAACTGGCTTTGGAATCACTTTGGGCTCAGCTGATATCCTGAATGTTGTAGAACTATGTTGTTTTACATCTCAGGTCCTCAATTTCTTTATGTGTTGAATGGACATAATGTCTACTGCATATAATTTTCAGTTCAACTGGATCAACGTTCATTTAATGCAATAATATAGGAATTGTGCCAGGCACACGGGTATACAAAGATGAAAGAGATGGCACAGTTCCCAACTGAGAGAAATGTGTAGCCCAGTGAGGGAGACAGATGTACAAGCAGTGAACTTCAGCATAATAAGGTACATCCAGGACATTGAGCTGTGAGGATTCAGAAGGGCAATATGCACCTTATCATTTTATAACTTAAATGACAGCCACTATCATTGCTCCCACTCCAGCTGTTCACCCACCTCCACAGACTAGAGATGTGACCAGGTAAGCGCTTGCGTGTCATGTCTGGCTTGGATCGTTGTCTACCTGTGCACCAGACACTGACAGAGCTGGGACGGCCAGGTGACCCACAAGCCATCAGAACTCCTCTTCCTTACCACTCCCCATACTTAGAAATTCTCTTTTCAAGAGCCCACCACCACGGCCACCATCACTCTCCCCGTGGACCGTGGGGCTAGGCAGCCCTGGGAACACTGCACCGCCAGAGCAAGGACTATGCTGGCACGGACTGGGAGGAAGGAAAAGAGAGCTGTTACCCTCCCACAGACAACCTCCTCCCACTTTCTTACTCCCAGAGCAGGTCTCAGTGGTGGAGCTCAGAAGCTGCTTCCCACCAGAGGAAGTAAGACATTTTCACAGTCTTAGCCTGGTTTCTCTCTGAAAGGGAAGCCAAATTTTAGATATCTTTTCATTGTCCCAGATATCCATCTGCAAAAGTCTAAGCTTTCTCTTTTTACATATTCTAAGTGGAAAAAAAAAAAGAGATAACTGAACAGTCAGGTTACTAAGCACATGTGACTTCACGCCTGTCACTTCTGGAGAATGGAACTGCCACGCGGTGACCTTGGCTGTGTGCCAGCCGGGGTGGGGGTAGGGGGTGGCGAGTGCTTGACATGCATGGTCTCTTCCATTCTGCACAGCAACCCTGTGAAGAGTAAGGCTCTTTAAAGAGTCTGCTTCAAAGACAAAGAAGATTAAAGGGGTTAAGTAATTTGTCTGAAGATACATAGCTGGATACACAGTAAACTTCAAAAGTAAAATTCAAACCCAAGCCTGTCTGATCAGAAGTCCCACACTGTCCTCAAAAACAGCTATACGCTCACTTAAGGATTAGAAGGAAGGAAGTAAGGAAGGATGAAAGACTAATTCAGAAGTGGCAGATGATGCTGGTGAAAAAGAACAAGGGACTCAACGGCCACAGAAGAAAGGGCAAATAGGAACGAGCTGGCTAGTCCTAACTTAGGTTCTTAGACTATCAGAGGCCCCGGTCCCATTGCTCCTTTAGCCCTAAACCAGTGCTTCTCAAACATTAGTGTATACTAATAATGAAATATCATGAAGAGTAAGTAAAAAATAATCCCATTTAAAATCCCATCAAAAAAGTAATAAAATACCTAGGAATCAACATAACCTAGGAGGTGAAAGAACCTATACTCTGAAGGTTATAAAATACTGATAAAGGAAATTGAAGATAATTCAAAGAAATGGAAAGATATCCATGATCTTAGATTAGAATTAGTATTATTAAAATGGACACACTACCCAAAGCAATCTACAGATTTAATACAATCTTTATCAAAATAACCAAGACATTTTTCACAGAACTAGAACAAATAATCCTAAAATCTATATAGAACCACAAAAGACCCCAATTGCCAAAGCAATCCTGAGAAAAAAGAACAAGGCTGGACATATAACCCTCCCAGACTTCAAACTATACTACAAACCTACAGTAATCAAAACAGTGTGGTACTGGCACAAAAACAGACTGTAAATCAATGGAACAGACTAGAGAACCCAAAAATAAACCTATACACCTACAGTCGATCTTCGACAAAGCAGCAAGAATATACAATGGAGGAAAGACAATCTCTTCAACAAGAGGTGCTGGGAAAACTGGACAGTCACATATAAAACAATGAGATTAGAACATTCCCTCACACCATATACAAAAATAAACTCAAAATGGTTTAAAGACCTAAATGTAAGACCTGATACCATAAAACTCCTAAAAGAAATCATAGGTGGAACACCCTTTGACATAAATTGTAGCAATATTTTCTTGGATTAGTATCCTAAGGCAAAAGAAATAAAATCAAAAACAAACACATGGGATCTAATTAAACTTAGAAGCTTTTGCACAGCAAAGGAAACCATCAATGAAACAAAAAGACAACCTACGGAATGGGAGAAAATATCTGCAAATGATGCAACTGACAGGGGGCTAATTTCCAAAATATACAAACAGCTTATACAACTTAATATCAAAAAAACCAAACAAACAATCCAATCAAAAAATGGGCATAAGACCTGAGTAGACATTTTTCCAAAGAAGACATACAGATGGCTAACAGGCACAAGAAAAGATGCTCAACATCACTAATTATTAGAGAAATGCAAATCAAAACCACAATGAGATATCACCTCACACCAGTCAGGATAACTATCTTGAAAAAGTCTACAAATAACAAATGTTGGAAAGGATGTGAAGGAAAAGGAACCTTCCTACACTGTTTGTGGGAATGTTAACTGGTGAAAATTCCTTAAAAAACTAAAAATAGAACTACCATATGATCCAGTAATTCCATTCCTGGGCATATATTCAGAAAAAATTGAAACACTAATTCAAAAAGATACATGCATCCCAATGTTCATAGCAGCACTATTTACAATAGCCAAGACATGGAAGCAACCCAGGTGCCCATCAACTGATGACTGGATTAAGAAGATGCGGTGGATAGATAGATAGATAGATAGATAGATAGATAGATAGATAGATAGATAGATAGATAGATGATAGATAGATAGATAGATAGATAGATAGATAGATAGATAGGCAGGCAGGCTGATAGACAGACACAATGGAATATTACTCAGCCATAAAAAGAACGAAATACTTCCATTTGCAGCAATAAGGATGGACCTAGAGAATATTATGCTCAGTAAAATAATTCAGACAGAGAAAAATAAATATTATATGATATCACTTATACATGGAATCTAAAAATTAATACACATGAATGTACATGCAAAACAGAAACAGACTAACAGATATACAAAACAAACTTGTGGTTACCAAAGGAGAGAGGGAAGGGATGAGGGACAAATTACGAGTATGAGATCAACAGACACAAACTACTGTGTATAAAATAGACAGGCAACAGGATATATTGTACAGCACAGGGAATTACAGCCATTATCTCACAATAACCTGTAATGGGATATAATCTGCCAAAATACTGAGTCTCTTTGCTGTACACCTGAAACTAATACACTATTGTAAATTAGCTACACTTCAATAAAAATAAATAGATAAAAAGAAAGTAAAGGATGCCAAAAACTAGTTTTATAAATGAACTACTGGAGGACCTTGTTAAAATGCAGACTCTGATTCAGCAGACCTGGTCTGGGGCCTAACAGGTCTAACAGGCTCCCAGGCGATGGCCGTGCTGCTGGCCTGGGGGCACAAGGCCCTGGACTCCCGGGGCTGGGGTTTTCGCACCCATCCCTGACCCCTGCAGCTGAGGTAGAGGCTCAGCACTCTGACCTCACAAGAAACCGGAACATACGCTGACGCCACCGCGCAGGAGAGAGAAGGAGGAGCCGCAGTGGCACCTGCTGCTCTGGGAGCACCGGCCACCTCCTGGGCAGGACACGCCACACACGTGCCCAGACAGTCTCTGGCCTCACCAGCCATTAGGGTAAGTAGTATCATGACCCACCTCCCCCTCCATACTAGGAAGGAAAGCAAAGATTAGTGAGGATAAGCAATTTGCTCAAGGTCACAGAATTAATGTGTTAGATCTGGATGTGAACCTGGTCTCTGTAACTCCAAGACCTCTGTTCTTAACCAATTTACTACATTCTCTGTATGTCAACAGGATTTTTTAAATGTATATATATTTCCTCTTTTTGTCATCAGACTATGCTGGGTTTTAGAAAAAAACAGGTATCATTTCTACCATCCTTACACGTAAAAATAATCCTGGCCTGGAGAAAGCAGGAACACCTTCAAGGTCACACCGTGAACACACGGAAAGCCAGTCCAGCTCACCCGACTGCAGTCTAATGCCGCTGGGCTTCTCAACCCTGGCTGCACTTCGGAATCACCTGGGGAGTTCCTCAAAACCTCAGTGCCTGGGCTGCACCCTAGACAAAATAAACCAGAATCCCTGCAGGTGGACCGAGGAGGCGTCCACGGTGTTAGAAGCTCCCAGATGATTCCAATGTGCAAGCACGACTCAGAAGCTACCCCATCGGCTCCAAGATGGGACCCTGGGCGACCCTGCCCAGAAGAACCCCGATGGGACTTACCAGCACATGACACAGCCACACTGCAGGGCTCAGTGTGGGTGATCAGAGACTTGGTCAGGGTGGGGGCCCAGGGATCTACCCACAACATATGCATGTTGAGTTCCGAATGATCGTCTTCAAATAGTCTTCTGGGATGGACGTGCTGCCTAAGGTAGGCCTGCCTGTGCACTGGGCCGAGGGGCTCCTCCGTGACTTCATGTCTGCTTCTCTTCACTAAAAATGTGATGACTGCAAGAGCCGAGTGCCGGGCTCAGGCCTGAAGGCCCAGCAACCACGCGGGCATTGGTGGTGGCCAGGCACCGCAGCCTCACACGGCCTTGGCTTCCTGCTGACTTGAGCTGGCCTCAGTCACTCTCTACTCTCGGCCCGGCCTTAGGACACGAAAGGACCATTCCCCAGGGAGAACGTCTGCGCTCCTTAACCATGAGCCAGGGGCCATCCAGCCCTCCCACTCCCCCGGCAGGGGGTGACGCGTGACGTGGAATGGGATGGCCCTAACTGAAATGTACCCACAGCCCCAAGGAACTGGGGGAGGCGACCAGCGATACGCAAACCCACGCAGCCCGGTGTCTTCTGATGCGAAGGAGAGAGCTATTCCAACGAGCACTGGCAGAACTTCAAAGCACGGCCTCTGAAGACGCCAGGAAAATGATGTCACACCCACAGAGCTCAGCTGAGCAACATCTAAAAGTAAATGCCGGATTCACCAGAAGAATCTCTAAACGGCTTATGACCTGGTTGTAGTCTGACTTGAGGCTGACAGTCATGGGGCCAGTGTCAAACCAGCGGCCCAAGAGGAAATGTCTTTAAAGAAAGCAGTTTTCTTCTACAACTTTCCTGGCTTATATAAGATATGTAAGGGGGAAAATGCTTCCTTTGATGATTACAACAGGCATTAGCATCTTTACGGGGACTCTAGACCAGAGATTTATTTTATATAGAACACACACACACACACACACACACACAGCCACACCCTTCTGTGTTAAGGAAATTCCCTTGAAACGTTCAAAACCCTGTCTGACTGCCACTGCCGCTCACCCGGAAGGCGTCCTCCTGTCCTGGAAGGAAGAGCCGCTCCGGGCTGTCCTCGCTGAGACTGACTGGTCCAGCGACTCCCTCGTCCCCGTACACCCAGAGTGTGACCCGGGCCCGAGTCCCGGTGCTTCCCGTCAGCACTGACACCTCCCATTCATCTTCCGACGGGTGAGTCTCACGGCTTTGGGAAGGTCTGGCTCCTCCTGTGGGGGTAAAGGCATCAGGAGCACATCAGATGCGACATCAGGCAACAGAATTCTTTGCCACACGGAGCCCGGGGACGTCCAGACCCAGGGAGGCGCCGACTCCAGGGAGTTGATCCGGGCCTGTCTCCTCACGGCAAGGTTCTGGTCAAAGGAAACTCAACCACTGACGTACACTGAGTTAGAACAGTAAGCACCTGACACGCCTTGCAGACTGACTCGTCCTCCACACGGCGACAGGGATGCGTGCGGGAATTTGCAGTCCTGCGTCCACAGGTTTTTCATAAAGCTGCCTGCCTGGCTTACAGATTTTTAGAAAGAGCTACTGCAATAATAACAAAAGAAAAATGGAATGAAAACACATTTTCAAATGAGACATAAAAATGGCAAATTGGAGAGAGAGAAAAATTTTCTGAAATATTTCTGGAAAAAAAAAATACTGGACCCAAGAGGGCAGGGAAAGGATTTGGAACTAAAGGAAGAATTGGCACAAATGCAAACGGTTTCTGAGGCCCTGGGGGCAGGCTGGTCCGGGAGGGCGGGCGCCACCCAGCGGCAGGGCTTCCCAGGCAGCCCCGACTCCCCTCGTTTGTGAGGGACGCTTGTGGCGAGAGGCCCCACTTAACACCGCTGCCTTCTTTGCGCTCTCGCTGCCTCATCGAAGGAGGCCCTGCGGCGTGCGGGCCGACAGCGTCCCCAAGCCCCCCTGCACTGGTCGTCTGGGTTTCTCCAGCAACCTTGCCTTAGTCCTTCACTGGCGCTTCCAGGTAGAAGCACTACAGGCTTAGGAAATGAGGCAAATTTCCTCACACCAAACGGGCAACGGGAAGCCTGGAGTCTTCCCACCTGCAGTTCCGCGGCTTGAAACTGCAGGCAGCCCCAGGCAGCTCCTGGGGTCCCACCAGCACGGTGTGCACGGTGACAACAACAGACCTGGCCAAGAACCAGCTCCTCCTGCTACAAGGAAGAAACTAAAGTAAAAATGACCAGCGCACACAACTGTCAGTGCTAGGAAAGAACTGGCGTTCATTTTTTAAAATTGATTCTTCTTAACTGTCCTGGGTCACTTCTGCCGTTACAACCGCAGGCACTTTTTTCCCTTCAGTTACAGCAATCATCAGCACGCATTAAGCTCCTACTATGCAGCAGGCTCTGTGGTGAATGTGTCACACTCACTTCTCATCCCATGAAGTAAGTCAGACTATGATGTCCATCCCAGGAAAAGAAAAAGAGGCAGAGGCTAAACAACACGCCCAGATCACACAAGTGACAGACGGGACGTATGGCTCCGGAGCCCCGGCGCTGCGCCAAGCCGGGGGGGGGGGGGCCGCTCGGAGCCCACCCAGACGCAGCCCCCGGCTCACTCCGTGCTGAGCTCTGTCCTCAGCGCTCAGCGTGCGTCATCCCGTCACCATGCTCACCCCCACACGAGTCCTAAGACGCACTGTGCCTATTAAACAGGTGGACAAGCCGGACTCAGAGGTTAGGTGGTTTGCCCAGAGGTGGGCAGGCAGCAACACAGAAGCAAACATCAGACGCAGGCAGGCGGCTGTGGATGAACCAGCAAAGGCAGCTGGCCTGGAAAAGGCCGCAAAGGTCGATCCAACAAAGTTTTATGTCACAATCTAACCTTCAAAACCCAAATGCTGCAAGTGGCCACGTGACTGCTCTTCTCGCCAGTCTAGACAAGGGCCACCAGGAACCCCGCACACACGCTCGGAATTTCTCCAGACCCGGGACAGCAGTGCAGTCAGACCTCCAGGGATGGAAGCCCACGGCAGGCACATCGGGGCCCCAGAGAGCGCCCGGCGACCTGGGTCAGCGGGATGCACGTCAGGTGCGCATCTGTCACTCGCTATCCTGGGCGTCACCAAAAACATTTATTTTTATTCAAGAAAAATGTATGTAGTTCCTATTTTGCTGGGCACTGTGTTAGGTTCATTTCCCTCTGAGTATTAGAGTCAGCGACTGAAAGTTGGAAAGATAAATCATGAGAGTCTGACCCGGGAGGAGCACACTGTCTCTTGGGAAAGGCAGGCGTCTAGATACTTGATTTCAAACAAGCAGACGCACACACAGAAAACAACATAAATACTAACACCATGAGGCTCAGACGTAGCAGAGAGAGGGGACTGAAGAACTGTGGAGAGGTGGCCGGAAGGGCTTCACAGAGGGAACCGCGCACTGCAGGCGTAAGGATGAGTCAGATTCTGCAGGAAGGGAAGGGAAGGGCGTTCCAGGCACAGGGAACAGCACTCCTGCACGCACCAAGGCTTGGAGCAGCAGGCACACTGGAAGAACCGCACACGATGCCGTGCACTGGCCGTGACGTTAGAGAGATGCTACGTGGGAAAAGGAGAGGCGGAGGTCCTGGAAGGCACCAGGTTGCGCGCTGCAGCTGAAGTCCGTGGTGGTAAGATCGGAGGATTAGGAAGATCAGTCTGAAACAGGGTGAGCTGCCTGGAGCAGGGAGAGACCGAGGCAGCAAGGCCAGCGAACAAACGATGAACAACGAATAGTAAACAGACAAACGAACCCTGGAATGGGGTCGGGAGCCTAGTGGTTACTTGGTCTCAGCCTTCGGGATGCGCAGACATAAGCACGTACGTGTGCATGTGTGTAGCTGGTCTGCTGGATTTACCCTTGAGAACAAGCTGACAGTCTCTAAAGCTTCTTCTTCCGGCTCTAACATTTTCACGAACATAAAACATTTGCACAAACATAATACATCGTCAGAGTGCACTCGTGTTACAAAAATTGATGACATAATATGGTATAATCTATAATATAGAACAATGTTAAAGTTTGCGCTGTTATCAATTAAATATGAATTCAATCTAATGCCTTGATCTTTTGGAAATGCACCAAAGTCCATTAGTCTCAGATCATAAATTTATCCATTTGAGAAGCGCACAAGCACTTGCTTTTGTCGATTAGAGATTTAAAGTATTCCAAGCTGAAAGAACATTTGATAGAGACCTTGTATTAATTGACAGACTCCTTCAAGGTGTCCCCCTGAATAAAATCTATACCCTACAAACATCAAACTTGCTAAGAGACTAGATCTCATTTATTCCCCTCGCAGAGAGGAAGTAAATCCACGACGTGGTGGAGGTGTTAGCTAAGGCTGTGATGCAATTACACTGCAACACATAAACACATCCAATCAGCATGCTGTGCACTTTAAACTCAAAAAAAAAATGTAACAATGGTAAAATTTTTTAATGTTTTTGCCAGAGGAAATTTTCATAAAATATGTAGATTTTCTCTTCAGCATTTTGCTACTCATAAAAAAATTCCTAGAAATTTCAGCTAGCACGCTATTTTCAACCAAGGAAAATTTTACTTCAGAAAAAACTTAGGTGCTAATTATGTCCTGACACAAGATTAAACTCCCTCTGTGAACAAACTTAACTCACTACACGCTTCTCAGGCAGTGTGATGGGTCACACTGCTCCACAGACGTATCAGCGGGGCCTGGTCCACGGCAACAAAAATCAAAAGGCCAAGTTCTGCTCCCTGGTTGGCAGGATCACAGGCTCCTCAGCAAGAGAACCTATGTTCTGTTACTAACTGAAAGGAAGAGCGCACACCCAACCACTGATGTTCAAAAGCACTTTTTTCAGAGACAACATTGTATCTGTCTCTCTCAGGGTGGGTTTAAAAACAATGGTTCAGAGACACTGATCACTATTTCATTTTGCCCAAAGATGATTCTGATGCCCAGAATTTGTCAGATACCATCCATTTCACTTCTCTGTCAGACAGAAGGTAGTATGTTTAAGAGCAAGAAAAATAATCAAACAGACTAAGAGGTAGAAACTAAAAATTCCGACCGGGGAGGTGCAGAGTGCTTTATTCATGCCTCAGTTTCTACAGCAGGGAAACGAAGACTATTTTTGTTGTAGCTTAGACTTTGGTGAGAATTTGCTGTTATTCATAAAACATATACATACAATATATTTTGTTGGTAATGGTCCAATGCAATAATTTAATGCTACCTTCCTTTCAAGTATTGTTCTGGAGTAAACACTGACTTCAAGAGAAAGAACCAAAAGAACTAAACACATTTTAAAATATACATATTCTTTGCAATATAAACCCAAGCATAAAAAAGCCAGATAACATCTTAAAAGCAAGTTTATGTGACATAATGCAACCTACATTATAAAAATAATTCGGCGTTCTAGGCAGCCACTAAAAAAGCCACGCAGACAAAGCAACCGAAAGAAGTAGTAACACGTGTTCCCGACCTGCTGTGGAAGAAGGTGCGACACCTCCGGCCTCAGGCTCTGCGGGCATCTCCTGCTGGTTTTTTGACTCAACAATCCTTTCCTCCTCTTGGCTGGGTGGTGCAGACATACCCGATGGGTTTTCTCTGCCAACTGAAATTAAGAATTTTTAAAAGATGCTATCCTCTCAAAATCACTTGATTCTTCTCAGAAAACTCACCATATGTTCAGCTATGCAAGTTTAAGTTTTGCTATTGTTTCCACTTCAATGCCTCATCAAATCTTTTTACTCTGCGTTACACAGTTCACCAGATTTTTTTTTACTCTTAGCAGCACGTTGCACATGAATGGTATTCCTATTAAATCCATTCACTGCTTTGTGAATCCAAGCAATAATTTAACGCCACAGTATGAATCAAATGACTCATTCAGGATGTTTTTCTTATAGATTCTAAATGGGAATTCCTTTGCTAATCTGGTACATTGCTTTCATCAAAGGGAAAACTAACTAAAATGTCATTCAAACAAGACTTCATGTGACTTTACTGAAATTTGAGAATCCAATAAGCATATATATACATGCAAGTGAAGAAAACATTTGCTATTTTTCTGCCTTTTATTTGGAAGCAAGTTGTTTTGGTGTCTTGTTCAGAAATAAGTATCCTCAACCTAGCTGAACAACGACTCCGGTTTTACAGCGTACGCCCACGAATGCTATTTGCACTCAGGATTTAGAAGTTCAAGTTGCCTGTGTTTCGTTTGCAAGGACCAGGCACAGTACAGCCATTTTTAAATGGAAGTAGTGATAAAGGTAAGGACAAAACAGCACTTCCATTGGCGCACACCCGTTCAGCAAACACGAGCCTTTGGACAGCAGCATCCCTTGGTCTTTCCTTTGTTGAGGTGTCTAAGGATTAATCTGAGTCAAAATAAATGCCTTAGAGGAGTTGTAGCAACCGATTCTGCAGGAGCACCTCCCCGTGCAGCCCGAGGCGGGGACAACGCAAACCTGATGGGGAAGCCAAAGGGCTCGTGGTGGACACGTGCGTTTCTCTAGCTTGTGGCTTTTTTTTTTTTAACTTTTTTATTGATTTATAATCATTTTACAATGTTGGATCAAATTCCAGTGTAGAGCACAATTTTTCAATTATACATGAACATATATGTATTCATTGTCACATTCCTTTCTCTGTGAGCTACCATAAGATCTTGTGTATATTTCCCTGTGCTGTACAGTATAATCTTGCTTATCCATTCTACAGTTTTGAAATCCCAGTCTATCTCTCCCCACCCCCCAGCCCCTTGGCAACCACAAGTCTGTATTATGAGTCTATTTCTGTCCTGTATTTTTATGTTTCGTTTTTTTTGTTTTTTTTAGATTCCACATATGAGCGATCTCATATGGTATTTTTCTTTCTCTTTCTGGCTTACTTCACTTAGAATGACATTCTCCAGGAGCATCCATGTTGCTGTAAATGTCGTTATGTTGTCGGTTTTTATGGCTGAGTAGTATTCCATGGTATAAATATACCACATCTTCTTTATCCAGTCACCTTCTAACTTGTGGCTCTTGTCTTGTGAAAATGTGGAAGTGTTACTGGAAACTGTGTTTTGAAGGAATGTTAGTGCTTCCACACCCTTTCTTAGATTCCAAGGATTCACGGTGCTCCAACAAAATATCCATGGCAGTGTCTCCAGCACTCTTGCTCTTATTAAAACAGGAAATTGCCTCAGTGTATTTAGGAATGACATCTTTAGGGTAAACTTCTCTAGGAACAATCTACTGTACAAATGTTGACATTTATGATACTGGAGGTGACATTCCCTGGATCAGTGACTTCTTGGTCAATCTGGGTGTCTGCAATAGCAGGGAAAGTCTACTCTGCCAACTTTCAGTATCAATTTTTTCCCCAGATTCTGAGAATTCTAACAGATAACATACAGAACATACTTCTTTAAGTCAGCCCAAACCTTGACAATGTTAGTCAAGGCCGTGAAGTTCAGCTGACTTGTTCTAGTCCAAGGATTCTTTCTTGAAGGCCATGTCAACAGGTATCTCCATATATAATATTTACACCACTTCCTATAAATGGGCTCTCTGCCTGTAATTCTATTAAGTGCTTCTTCCTACTGGATTTATGAGAGAGAATCTTACCCCTCACTTGGCCATGACTCTATCCAGCTTCTTAAACGTTCATACAATGACAAGATAAATAATGAGATATACATAATGCATTGGGCTAAAACACCACGTTAATGCAAAGTGGTGCTATAGTCATTCTTACAGATTGAAAATAATCACTGAGAAGGTATGAGGCTGAGAATTTTGTTTTCTTTTAATTCCAAAGTCTAGAATCCTTTGGTATAAGCCTTTGAAGAGAAGCAGTCTCTATAGAGGTAAGATCTACAGCTTTATAGTCTGTTTGAAAATCCTCCCGTTGATTGTAAGTGAAAAGAGACACCTGCAATGGATGTCTAGCCTTCACTGGAACTCCCATAAATGTTAATCCAACGGACAGACAGAACTCCACGGTTATCCTCACGGGCTAATCCAAACAGGAAGAGCTTGGTGATCACAGGCACGTGCACCTGGTCGTCAGGACAGCTGGTGAGATCCAAGCACGATACCCTATGGTCCAAGGTCAGGGCAGCAGAAGCTCTCAGCACAGTCAAGACCAACGAGAACCTTGGGCAGCTCCCCACAGGACTGAACGCTAGTGCCCAAACCGCACGTCTCTTTGCTGAGACCGCTGGAATTACGGTGGCACAGTCAGCTTTAAGAAGTCTGTCGCTACCTAAGTTGAGCAAACAATTCCACTCTCGGTCATTTCTGCTAAGAAAAAAACTTCAGACTACTATAAAAATATGTGTATATGTAAATGATCCTCCCAACAGTCTCTGTAATAATCCAAAAAAATTAAACAATAAAATATCCAACATCAGGGGTTGGTTAAATAATGTGTCATAAACTCATCAGTGTAACTCATCTGAAAATACGGCATAAATCTATGTGTATGATGAAAATCATTTTTAAAGTAAAAAGCAGATGAAATTGTTTTACATATACAAGACGGCAGCTCAATTTTATGTCGAAAAATATACTTCGAAAATATCTACAGAAAAGGGTAGACAAATACATGCAGCGCACACCTTCGCAGAAGAAAATCATGACAGGCTGCCCCTCAGAATGTCAGCAGGTTTCATCTCTGGGCAGATTTCTACCTTAGCAAATTTTCAAAACTTTCCACAATTACATGTATTATTTGTATAATAAAAATAGTAAAGGGAAAAGTAAACTATATAAACAGATTATAGATGTTTACCAACCAATTTAATCACACAGGCTGAGAAGAATCAGGCCTAGCCCTACTGGCCATAAGCTTTTAAAGTTGATTCACAGTCACTGGGGATGTTAAACTATTTTTTTCAAAAACATTATCAAATAATAAGAGTGCAGTTTCAAGACAATAAACATTGTGTACCTACTTTTCAAAGTGACATAAAATGGTAGAACCCAGGCTCTGGCGTGTCCGGCAGAAAACAATTGCCCACAAGCGTCAGCTCTTATCACTGAATCGAGAACTCTCCTAGACATTTACTCGTCTGACCCGCAGCTCTGCTGGGAAGACGAGGAGGACATTGCTGCTGTCCGGTTCCCCGGACACAGAAGCCACAGCTCTCCTGGGTCAGCTGGCGTCACCAAGCCCAGAGCGCTGGGTACGGGGAACAAAGCTCAAAGCACCCATGCTCTAGGGAAAGGCTTAAACCGCAGAGCCTGTAAAAAGGAAGGCTTTATTCCTATGGTTCTATTGGCACTAACCCCCTAAACTGGCAAACATGCCTTTTATTATCTCTCTCTCATTTGTCACCACAAATTATCGTTCCTCCTACCCAACTCCCTTTCTAAATCACTGCTCGCTCTCCTTTCTCATCCATCCTCCACTTCCTGTGCTCCTCCGGCGTGGGGCGGCCCTGCCGGCCACTCGCACTCACTGCCCTTCCTTCTGCTCCAGCCTGGGTCGCTCTGCTCTCCCTCACGTCGCCTATTTCCCTTCAGAGCTCCAGGGACAGATGGCATGCCCATTTTGTTGAGTAGGAGTGCCACTCTGTGCCAGCCTGTGGGAAATGAAGGGTGGAGGGAGTAGAGGAGGGACAGCAGCAAGGTAAGGTGTACCAGCCTAACAATTTTAATTTTAAATACGGCAACTGAAGGCTGAAAAGGAGCTGATGCAGACAGCGCAGAGGACAGGGCCAGCCACACCGCCATGTTAAATCACGCTCATTATGTTCTTATTTTAGACGATCTTTTATAGGACACCACACAGATACAATACAGATACAGATATAATTACCCTGAAGATCTACATTATATTTACATAGGACCCATCTGATAAGATATATATAAAAACTTACAGACTTCTATACGTATCTCCATACAAAGCACAGGTAGACCTTGTTAAGAAAAGAGAACTAAAATCAGATTCCCACTAACTAAGAAAATCATCCAGATTGTGATTAAGCCAAAATCCATGGGACTGAGTCAGAGAAAAATTAGACAGCAAACTAAATTTTGAGATAATTTAAGAACACAATAGAGTTACCTAGTTAACCATTGTTCAAGCAAATATATTCTAAGCTTAAATTGTTTAAATAAAGTCCTCAGATCCTTACTTCAATTTGCTAGAGAACCAGAACTTAAACATGAGATAAACTAGTTTCAAAATACTCACAATTCTGTCCTATCCTTTGGACTTTTTTTCCCCAAATCCCATTTTTAATTTAAATCCCATTTGTGTTGATTGTTTTTTCTATCTCCTTTGACACTGTGAACATTAAAAATTAATAGCAATGAAACTGAGAATGTTTCTAACAGCCCCATGCCCTCTCAGTGTGCATGGAGATGCCCCTAAATGACAAAACACAAGTGCACACGTGTGCACACACACGTGCACACACACACACACACACAAATGCACCATAGAGGAGCTTACAGTAGCAAAGATTCTAGCCCTAACATTAAATACCTGAGACTTTGAGGTCAGTGTTTTCATTATGAATTTTTTTCACTGCTTCTAGAATGACAACCAATAACAAGCCTAACGGCAGAAATCTGCTTAGTGAAACTTTGATGAGATTATCCAGCCCTGCACACAAGTCACTACCAAGCAAACCAAAAGGAAGTACTTCAGGATAAACGTACATTTGATGACGCGTGGGTAGAAGAAAACATCCCCATTCTTGGTATAAACAGCTGGTGCTGCCTGACCATCTGACTGAAGTCCAACGAACCGCCCCGGGCTCTTCACAGATTCCAGGCTGACACATGCATTTTCCAGGTTCTTCTTAATTTTAAAATGACAGTCAGTACCTCCTGTGCCCTACGATCAATACAATATTATTTCATAAATATGAGCAAACACTGAAGGACAGAATTTAAAACCAGTCATTTCACAAGAAGATGGCTTTGCTTCATTTTCAAGTCCTCCTGACAAACCTAGAAGCTTTCTGCATCACCTGCACTACGTGCTTCACCCTGTTCCTTAAGATCCAGAAACAGAGACCATGTGACCCTCTAAAATAGTGACAGAAAGAATAGGACAATTCTGCCAAGTCCATGTACATTTAAACATGAACCAGTTCTGGACAGTGAGTTCTGGGAGAATGAGTTAAAATTCCCAATAGCATCTATATTTTCTTTGTAAAAGATGACTGCAGCCTGGCCTCCGCCCTCCAGGGCAAGTTTCTTGTAGGTGAGAACCAAGTCTGTTGTCTATCTGTCTCTCACAATATAAATAGGAACTAAGCAACTTCTACCTTCTGTTCTTGTTATGGATACAGTAAAACCCTGGCTTTGATTTGTTCATGGCCAAGTCAAGGACACAACTACATATACAAGTAAAAATATAATATGTAAGGCCAGCGGGACAGAGATGAACTCCTTAGGTCTGGGGAGAGAAAAGGCACTAAGCTCAGGAGAATCAGGAAGGGCTTCCTGGAGGAGGTGAGGCCGAGTTAAGTGTAGAATAGCAATTAAGCTAAGTAGAGGGAAGTGGAAGTGGGAGGTGGGGGATTTCAGGCAGGGGGGCAGCATGAAGGAAGGCTGCAAGGCAGCAGGCAGCATGGCGTGTGGGTGAACAGCTTCCTGAGGTTGCTGACCCAGCAGGGAGAAGAGGTGAGACGGAAAGGAGGACCAGCCTGTTTGCCACACAGGAGTCTGGGCTTGATCTCAGGCCGACTGCGGCCTATCCATAGGAGCCACTGAAGGATTTTAATCAGAGGAGTAATACGGACAGATCTCAAATTGTCTTCAGGAAATTTCTTAAATGCCCCCTAATACCTCCAGGAAATAAAAAACTCACTATCTACCCAGTTATGTGCCTCTTTACAGGTTTCTAATAACAGTCAACAAAATCAGTTCTCTCCTCTTCTGCAAGTATGTAGCCTTGCAGTTCCCCTTTATTATTTTTCAAGTACGTGTAAAAGTAGAGTCATTCCAGCCCGAAGATGTCTGTTCAGACACAGTGAAAGTGAAAAATAAATGCCTGATTGTTACGCATCAATACTGAATCTTAAGAGCAAAAATGCGTGTACATTTTGACTAAAAAGACCCAGCACCGCAACTCAGATGGAGAGTTTTAGTCAGACAGCCACATCGGTGAGTCACGAAACAAGCTACAAATACAGACAAGACTACAACAGCAGGAGCAGAAGTAAACACAAATGATGAGAGTTCTCGGAGTGCTGTTAGATAACAAAACATCAACGGGCAAACCTTGAAGACCCAACCGGCTTTACTGAAGGGCTCGTGATTCAGGCAGCACCCCACGCAGCAAGCGAGGGGAGCCCCACGCAGCAAGCGGGGGGGGGGAGGGGGCAGGCAAGATGAGGACGTCGTCAACGAGCAAGCTAAAGTGGAGATCTCAGGGTACGTCATCTCTCCTTGGGGACAAGAGGGTCTTGTTAGGTGGGTTCCCTCATCTTCCCTGGGGACGGAGAGGGCCCGTGGGACAGATACCTCACTGGTGCTGACCAGAAAGCCCCTGGCCGACCAGTGAAGGCTGCACCTCCCGGGGAGGTAGAACCTCAGTTAGGCTAGGTATTGAGCCCAGTTTGGTGACACGGTCTAGCGTAAGTGACTCCACTTTGAGCCTGTGGTCTTCTCTTTAACAACGCCAAAATAAAAGTGAAACATCAATGCCGTTTAAATGGCAGAACCATTGGGAGGTGGCCAGAGTCCTCCGGCCCTCCGTTAATCACAGGTCTGCCGGCACACAGCAAGCGTCCACACGGCACCCACGGGAGGGGCCCTCGCGGACCTCGATGTCCCACGACAGTGCATGTGGGGGGCCCCAACCAAGGGGCCAATCCCAGCGAGACACCAGGAGGGCTGATCTGAACTGGGCCTGGTGGATCAGAGCATTAAATGTAGAACAGAAGCTCTTTGACCCTGGCCAACCTTTTCATAACTACACCAAAGGCATCATTAGGTCATTTACGGGGGTCAGTCTTAGGCAAAGACGCGCTACTACTGTGTGCCTGCCTGATCACTTGTTTTCTTGTGTGAACTTAGGGGTTGAGGGTGTCATTATGAGTGGAAGAGAGCTGGGACAGCCTTTTCCACACAAGAGACACCACACACATTAGCCCACCTCCCCTCCTGGCTTTCCTTGCTGATCCTCTTACAAAATCAGGAAATTCACCTTTGGCCAGAGTAGTGGCACATTTTCCTGTGATTTACAGAGTACTCAGGAGGTGCTGGCTTCCTGGAAAGGCTCTTCAAAGTTGCAAATCTTTTGGCAACAACTTTCCAATGCAGTATTTTTTTTAACAGGCTTTGAATTTTTTTAATGCTATTTAAAGCATTTTAATGCTTTGAATTTTTAACAGAAACACCAAAAAGCCAGAGACTTCTACAGAATGTTTGAGCCCCTGATTTTAGGAGGCAGATGGACAAAAGTCACTGACCTTTAGGTATGCCTAAGCCAGGAAGATCTCTAAAATTTTACCCTAAGCTGAAGATTTTTACTGATATTTATTTAAAAAAAAAAAAAAAAGCATCTCCGAGTTCACCCCAACGACACAGCGTAAACCAGACCCCTTCAAACAAGAGCAGACGAACAGGGCACTAACAGGAGAGCTAGCTGTGCCGTCGCGGGCGCCCCTCAGCCCGCAGGAGGACGATGGCTATAAATGAGCGTGTAAAAGCTGTTATTCTATTGCCCTCCACACTCCTCCTACGTCTCAAGATGTTAAAGAAGAACTCCTAATATTTAGAACTTAAAACTGCTTCCTTGCTCAAGGAACAGGGTTTCCACTGGCGGAAATTCAGGCACCAAAGGAAGCAGTGAAGGAAATATTGCTGAGCTGGGACTTTCCAGAGCCTTGGTTTTCAAACTGCAGCTCGTGGACCAGCTCATCATTAACTGGGTGCTTATAAGAAACAGACACGCAAGTCCCCCAACAGCCCATCTGAATGGGAATCTGCTCTCCAGCGCAATTCCCAGCTGACTTGTACCCACGTTACATTTCAGAAGCAGTGTGTGAAGGGGAAACAGCCCTCTCTAACCTCATACCAAGCATTCAGCTGCCCTCCCCACTTATTAAAAACACCGGTCAAAGGGGGCCCCTTACATAACATCCAGTTTCCAGAATATTCATAGGTTAAAACCAAAAAACAAAGCACTCAGCAAGTACCATTCTCATATTTGTTATTGGCAAGTGTCTCAAACATTTGCTGAGAAAAATACGAGCAGATGCTTACTGTTCCATCACACTGGCCATTCTCAATCCTCAGAAACATTTGTGCATTTTTCACACTTTCCAACATGCAAATCCCAGAGCTGATTTTATGCACTTTCCAATAGGATTGTTCAGACAGTTTTCCCAAGCCAGTGCAGCTCCCATCCGGCTGGAGACACAGGGCCTGGCACGGGCTAGTAGCGAGCAGAACCACAGCGCCGGGCAGGAACACACCCTTCGGGGCAACAAACACAGCAGAGAGGCAGTGAACGACCAGATCCTGTTTTGCTAGAGAGGGGTGGTAATAAAGCTCATTCTCCTGCAGAAGTTGCAGGGACCAGGATCATACCAGGAGCTTGGTGGGAAAGAATGAGCAAAAAAAGGAAATAAATAATTTAACTGCTGTGCAAAGCTAAACAAAACTAAAGAAGCTTGTCTGGTTGACTCATTACAATTTACATTCATCACTGTTCACTGAGAGTGTACGAATCAGCACCAGATCCTACACGGAGATTCTAAAAAGATGAAAAACCACAAACATTCTTCTTAGGAAATTTACTATCACTCTAAACAAACAGCTTTAATGCTAATACAAAGCAGAATAAAAACAGCACGCTATAAGAGTGTCTGAATTTTGAGATGTAACCTATGAATCTTAGTGTGCATGTAGGAGTAAGTGAACGAATGAATACATGGAGGATTGAAAAGAGGCATCAAATATAACTAAGGCACATTTAAGTAAATCCTCCGTCATCAATAGCTTAAGAGGAAGATATAAAGAGTTCTTGAAAGTTAATTAGAAACGTACTAACCCTGAAGAGAAATGAATAAAAGACACAAATACACAAGTCACAAAATATAAATGATGAATGAACGTAAGGAAAAGCAATCTCTACTAGTAACAAAAAAATAATAAAGCAAAAATAGATGTCTATTCCTCTAGAAAACTGTCAGTTTCTTCTAATGACCATACTCAACACCAAGGTCAGTGAGACCGAGACTCTCCTCCCCTGTTGAAGGGAGCTGGGGAGTAAAGGCTGCAGTTTTACCCAGGGAGGTCTGGCCTTTGCCCTGGGCTTCTGAGGGGTCATCTCTAAACCCTCAGAATGCCTTGCCTAATAGAAGTACTTTTGTTTGCCTGAGGGCCTTGGGCCAGCCAGAGAGTAAAACTTTGCATAACAAGGTGTCAGCTGACCTCCTGAGTGGCTGGAGACTGAGACTGGCCACTGGGACTCTGTACAGGATGGAACCCCAGTAGAGCCTGGGCACCAAGGCGCCCTGTTGGCAATACTCCATGCACACTGTTACATATCAACGCTGAGAATGTAACACTGTCCTGACTCCATGGGAAGAGGACAACTACAGTGTCCACGTTTGGTACTTTTCCTAGACTCTGCCCTCTGCATCTCCTCCCTTAGCTACTTTTAATCTGCATCCTTCCTCTGTAATAAGCCATAACCACGAATGTAACAGCACTGACTGAGTTCTGAGTCATTCTAGTCAATTACCAAAACTTGGTGGTGGTCTCAAGGAGGACCTTTGAAATCTGAAGTTTGTGTCAGAAGTGAAGGTGGTCATGTCAGCTGTTCCCTCACATTTGGCTTGACTTTCCCAGGATTAAATGTTGGTACACTGCTGGAAAGAAATTTGTCAGTATGTTCCCAGAGTCTTAAAGATTTCATATTCTAACCCTTAAATTCAATGTTGAGTTATCCAAGCTAAGAAAATAATAAAATATGTTGTCAAAGGCATAAATCAACACATGTAGAGGCAGTAAAATAAAGACATTAAGAGTAAATATCCAATGATAAACAAATACACATATATATAGATTCCTAATGTTTGACTATTACGTGACCATTAAAACCTATGTTGTTTGGGGAGAAGGAAGTGTGATAAAGGGCCTGTTACACAGTATGCACAAAAAGTTTTGAAGACAAATTGGCTTTGATTTGATTCATGATCCATCACTTACTAGCTAGGCTTTACCATCCAGAGTCTTAACTTCTCTGAAAATATTGTCTTCACATTGAAAACACAGATAACAACATCTGTCAGTATTCTTATGATGCTTAAGTTTAGTCTTGTACGTGGTGAAGCTCTCAGTAAAGTGCCTGGCACAAAACAGGCAATCTCATACATGACAGCTATTATATTAATATCATAATATTGTTTAAAAAATAAATTCACAAACGCTCTGTAAAGGAAGAAGCATAACACATTATGAAATGATCACACGTGTATGACACTCCAAAGGGTATAAACACTGTTAGAGACAATTAAATATGTATATATATTTATTTGACTCTCAAACCTAAGTCTCTAACTTTTTATTTAAAATCCGCACAGCACATTGTAATTGACTGTACCTCAACAACAAAAAATAATAATAAATAAAATAAAATAAAATAAAATAAAATAAAATCCCCACAGCCATAGCTCTACCCTCCAAATTCAACTGCACACAGGGTGTTACCCCCGCCAGTTCCCCTGCTGCAAGGCTGTGGTCCCTACTACCTTTCAAAGTCTGGGCGAACAGAAGGACAACAGGGATCCGCGCCACCTGGTGGGAAGGGATCCGATGACTCTACCACGACTCAATTCAAGAGCAGAAGGAACTACACGTGTGGCAACGCAACGACTTCCCTCCACGTTACCTTGACAAGAACCACAAACTCTCCTGAGAGGTCTGCATAGCCTGCTGATGACTCATCCGCCATTTTGCCACGACGATCAAAGGTAATCGTGTGACCAGGAACCAGCACTGACTCGAGAAGGGCGCAGCGGTTGGGCTGATAAAGCACCCGCATCTCAGTGGAGGCTCCACCACTGGCCTAAAAGAAAACGGGAGGACAAAGCAAAACAAAGCCTCTGAACTGGCACCAGGAAGGCACGAAGTTCAGAACGCATGGGCGCGGTACGTGTGCAGCGGTCCCCGCACCCCGCAGAGCCCGTGCTGCCGTGCGTTTGCCAGTCAGTCCTCGTGTTCCCAGCCTCATCTCCAGCGTCTTGCTCCGAGGACCTTCCCTAGATTTCTCAGAAGCCGTGTAGAGTGTCAGTAAGAACAGAAGTAACTCCAGCAGCAGGGTGGGTAATTGCAGGAAGTGTTGATGTATCTTATCGTTACTTATTTTTCATTTCTTCATTTGTGTCTTCCTAACTCAAGACTATTTGGGACCAAAAGGTGAAATTAACAGATGTGCATTCCTAGATTTTGCCTGCAAAAAGCTAAACAAATCAAGATGGTCATGCTACAGGGAGACACTTCTGGGTTGAGGTACTCTCTGAAGTCTTACCTGTTCCCCCTCAGTGTCCCAGGGAGGCATTTGGGCCCGAAAGTAAGGACTTACTGGTGCCCTTGGAAGACTTGATCCATGGCACTAAGGCTACCAACCGCAGGGAAGGCTCCCTGTGTCCGTCCTGCAGGTGAGCCACAGAGCTGTCCACCTGCCGGAAGCCACCCAGTGTGTGACGGGTACCTCAGCAGTGACCAGTGTGGACTAAAGCCAAGGGTGTTGTCGCCAGACACTCTGAGACCCCGTGTCAGGTAACAAGATGAATCTCAAATACAAATACAGTTTGATCCTCTTATAAAAGTGCCTCATGCAAAAATACATTATATATGGATACAACTGACATACGGCAAAAAGAAGAATTACTACATACCATTCCAGTGACAGAGCCATTTTCAAGAGCCAGAGAAAGATGCCTCATTTCATGACTTTGGAAAATGCATATATTTCCTTTGTTGAAAATAACATCAAAGAGACCTATAAAATGTTTTCAGTATTAGCAAGTAATTCATGCTTTTAAAGCTTTTTTTTAATTCAATTATACATTGAAATCTCCTAATAGGACATTTTATGATACCTCTCAGTATCAGGTAGAGTGCCAGTAGCCGCTGATAACTCACATGTTGCTTGGCAAGTTGGTAGGACTCTCATGGAAAATCTCTGATGCCTCCCTATGCAAATCAGTATGCTCAGTGAGCCCCGAGACACCACCCTGCCCCCACAAAAACCTCAACGGAGCTGTCTCCAGGAGGATAAATTATCCTAGTGTAAAAACCCACTTCCATTCTATAAATCTCAGAGACTTGGGGTAAAATAAATTGCTGCATTGTAAAATTAAATACGTATTATTTGGGCATTGGTGACCAGTTTGTGTAATTATGATGAAGATTATGTCATCATGTACTTGATTGTTTTCAGCTTTCAGTTTACTCCTACATGCCATTTTATCTCAAAGTGTAAGCTTCCCGAGGGCACGGATTTTTGTGTACTCTGTGTGCAGCTATATACCAGCACTTAGAAAAGTGCCTCGAACACAGCAGGTGCTCAAGAAATATTCTTTAGGAAAAAGACTGCTATTTAGAGCCCCAAATACAAATACTGCACGATCTCACTTATATGTGAAATCTAAAAAACAAAACAAAATAAAAACAGACTCACAGACACAGAGAACACAGGGTGCTTGCCAGGAGGGAGAGGGGAGAGGGGCAGGCAAAACAGGTGAAGGGAACTGAGAGGCACAAGCCTCCAGTCACACAGTAACTAAGTCACAGGGACATAACTTACAGCATAGGAATACGGCCAATAACACTCTGACAACTTTATTTGGGGACAGACTGATTACTAGTCTTATCGTGTTTATCACTTCATAACATTTGCAAATGTCAAGTTATTATATACTATACCTGAAACTAACATAATACTGTGTGTCAACTATATTTCAATTAAAGAAATAAAGGCAAGTTTTTTTTAATAAAATAAAATACCTAGGAATTAATTTAACCAAGGAGGTGAAAGACCTGTATACTGACAACTGAGAGGCACAAAAAAAATAGAAAGATATTTCATGCTGATGGATTGGAAGAATTAATATTTTGCAGAAATCTGGACAGCCACATGCAAAAGAATGAAACTATACCACTATCTTACACTATACACAAAAATCAACTCAAGATCAATTAAAAACTTGAGTATTAGACCTGAAACCATAAAATTTCTATAAGAAAACACAGGTGGTAACCCCACTCCTGGACATATATCCAGAGAAAACCCTTAATGTGAAAAAATACATGCACCCCAATGTTCACAGCAGCACTATTTACAACAGCCAAGACATGGAAGCAACCTAAGTGTCCATCAACAGATGACTGGACAAAGAAGCTGTGGTATATTTATACAATGGAATACTACTCAGCCATGAAAAAGAATGAAATAATGCCATTTGCAGCAACATGGATGGACCTAGAGATTATCATTTTAAGTGAAGGAAGTCAGACAGAGAAAGACAAATATCATATGATATCACTTATATGTGGAATCTTAAAAAATGATACAAATTCTATTTACAAACCAAAAGCAGACTCACAGACATAGAAAACAAACTATGGTTACCAAAGGGGAAATAGCAGGGAGGGATAAATTAGGAGTTTGGGATGAGCAGATACAAATTAATATATATAAAATAGATAAAGTATAGTGAAGAAGAATATGAAAAAGAGTATCTATATAACGTATATATATGTATAACTGAATCACTATGCTGTACACTGGAAACTGACACAACATTGTCAATCAACTACTCACTCCAATAAAAAAAAAGATGAACAACAAGGTCCTACTCTATAGTACAGGGAACCATGTTCAATATCTTATAATAAACTTTAATGGAATATGAGAAAGAATAAATATGTATGCATAACTGAATCATGCTGCTGTACGCCAGAAACTACTATAAAATGAGAAAACTGTGAATCTGTATTTAGATGTCAGTGATGGGAAGCTTGTGAAACTGGCCCTGACACAGAGTCGCCATGAAGGGTTTAGAGCGAAAACGGAACTGCTCTGGTCGTCTGGTCCTTCCTTTCAGTCTTCGGATCCACACTCGAGACAGGAAGACTGGCTTCTGAGTTTCATCGTCAGTGTCGGTGCAGTGTTGTTTTTAGTACCTCAGAGCTTACGATCACACAATGAAACTCCCTCTGGTATTTCAGAGATCTTCTTGTGCTGTGTATCTGCTTTTAGGCCCAGTATTGCCAAGAAATGGTTCAGTAGCTCTCGGAGCGATGAGCTTTCTAACTAACCCTCTGAGTATGGAAACAGCAAAATCCACAACCAGCTTGACAACTAAATAGAAGGATTGGCATATGGTGAGAAAACAGCATTTTTTGTGGAGTGAAAATTGTAAGCCAATATATCTGAGATATGTCTTATAATATTTTCTTGAGAAGATGTTCATGGGTCAGCTTTGTTCATCACAACACTGTCCAGGCATATGATGAAAACTGGCTCCTGAGTGTGAATTTAGGGGACACTGCGCAGAATACCAGGAAACAATGCTGCGAATAATTATCCTGTGAATAATTACCACACATAAAAGACTCCTTGTCGTAAAATGTCAGTTACGCCGAGGAAGCCTGCGCAGACTCTCCCGCGCCCGCCTGCTTTAGGACCGCTCATTCCGCTTTGTGTATCACAGGACCAGCGAACTGAGATGCTGGGAACGCTCAAGGGTAAAACGCTCCCCTATCTTCCTCGTGTACTGGTTAGTTTGGTCTATAATGTCTCCATGCCTGCAGTGGGTGCTGGCAGCAGGTCAGACATCAAGCTGGGGCCGTCTGAACCCCGGTTCTTTCCTGGGGAGCCTCTCTGCAGAGTTCTCTGGGCTTCCTCGTGTCATGAAGGCTGGCTTCCAAGAAGGACTAATCCAAGAAGTGGGGCAGCAGAGGCAGACCTTGGGGGCCACAGTGTTGCTGCATCTGTATCTGTCAGCCAAACACGGAGAAAGGGCTGACCCGGCGAGGGGTAAGGAAGTCCCTCCACTTCCTGATGTGGGAGTGCTGAGGTCCCTGTATTAATCAGCTTGCAGGATGGGCTTTAGAAGACAGTTCTCCCTACATTTGCTGTTTTCCTGCGTGGTCCCGGTTCAGAATAAAGGTATTTCCCAAATGTTTGCATAAGGAAGCATTCTAGCACAGTGAAGCTCAGCTATCTCTCTGTCTCTGTCTCTATTTCTGTCTCTGTCTCTCTGTCTCTGTTTCTCTGTCTCTGTCTCTGTCTCTCTCTCCCCCTCTCAACATCCCAGGGGAGGGAAGGTAAAAACCTTCCCTTCCCTCCCCTGGAGAAGACTTGCGTACATTCCAGAATAATGATAGGTTCTCTCTGTCTCTTTTCTCACCGTCTCTGTCTCCCTCTCTGTTTCCCTTTCACTAGAAGGAAGAACGGGCAACGCCGTCTAAGATCAGAGTTCCCTAGTCTGGGGATTTCTCTCCTCTAAAATGCCCACACACACATGTAGGTACCGTCAGGCCCACGCCTCTTGATGCCATGGGCCTGGACTTGGGGAACCACTGCAGGATGTCACTCTGGCTGCTGCGTCTGCTGTGAGAAAATATGACCTTGGTCCTTCACTCAGCACTCTGGGGTTTGCTGCAAGTAGGGTAAGAGTTAGCGCCTTCGCAGTCCCTGACTTGACGACAGGAGGCGCTTTGTGAGCACGTTTGGAGGCACACCTTGCCAGGTTTAACAAGGAGGAAGCGCAGTGGCGTTGGCAGCAGGGACCCCAGGGAGCAGGATATGAAGGACTATTGCGACTGATCTAAGGAGACGGTGATCCCAACCTGGAGCCAGTAGGGAAGAGAAGCGTCTAAGGGACAGGCTTGCTTTGGGCAGAGGAGCTACGAGGACGTTTTCTTAGACTCCTGCGGGTTTTCACAGGGAGAGAGCTGGGTTGTCCCTGGGGTCCGACTATGAGGTGCAGGTTGCACTTCGAGGAGGTGCCGTAGGTTACCGTCTCCAGCACATCCCCGGGGCTATTTGAGCAAAGTTACTTCCGCAGCAGCAAATTTTGTTTAAACAGTGAAAGCCTAGATTTCAAGAAGAGTTGGAGGTTTGGGTTTGCAGGCAAAGGTCTCCCGTGATCTGCTCACTCCTTCTTCACTTACTGCGATGCTCACAGCTTCAGGGGATGCTGACACCAAACAACACATAACCCAGCTCTTTCCGGCCCAGTGTTTCCTCTGTGCTTTCATCATGACACCAGCTACAAACGACCATTATTAGACTGTTGCATGTGTTCGTCTTCTTTATCAGATCATGAATCTCTGGAATTCAGGGTAGCCACTTAGTTATTTCCGTGGCCCTCAAATTATTTAACATGGTGTTTGGACATAACAGGTACTTGGTATTTAGAAGAACTGACTTAATTCCCCGAATGGCCACACATTCAAGAGCTACAACTGCTGCCTTCCATGAACGTCTTGCATTAACGGCCTACATTGTATTCAAGTAAGTAAGACCAAATACAAGCTTCTTCCCGGTTTACTATCTGCATAACTGCACTGTCTGCCCAGGTGTAAAGCCTGCAGTGTACTGATGACTTGGATTTGTGCAGACAAAGAATTATCTGAACAGTCAAATACTGGTGCAAACCACCTGAAGAATAAGAAGCAAGACTTAAACCCGGTCTAGGAACGCGCTGCCTCCCGCTCCCGACCCCGGTGCAGCGCCGGGCAAACTGTCCGCGGACTTACCGTATTTGTCTGACTTCTCTCCAGCTGCATCAGCTGTGCCATCCGGATGCAGGCGGACAAACCCTCCAGTCCGCCTGCTGTAGAACTGAAGAGTGTTTCCCTTCCTGAACTTCCAGCTCTCTGCAGCCCACTAAATAGAAAAACAAAACAAACGGAAAGAAACACCCCTCACTAAACATTATATACTGTTTTTAACACATCAAATGGCTATTGGAACACTGTCTTGTACCCAATTATTTAAAGCCATAGGTAAAATCTTACCATTTCTTTTCTACTAACTTCTAGCTTCTGCCCTGAGGATAGGAAGGAAAGAGAGGACCATTAATTTCAGCAGCGGCATGCTTCCCTCACTCCTTACAAAACAGAATTTTCCAAGAAACGTGTGACACTCACGTGCAGAGATGACAGCATTACCCCTGGCATACAGCTCTCTGACAATTTTGCCGTCACCTTCCCCCTGATCCAGCCACCTGTGGAAACAAGGTGTACCAAGTAAATCTGAATTTACATTATACTAACCGCTGGCAATTAGCCAAGTCAGAAGTAATGGAAAGCGGGAATTAGGAAGAGCCATAGATGCCTAGTGGGTAAAAGCAGAGTAGAAAATGGAAAAGGAAATGCTTAAAATGATTCTGAGGAGAGGCTGCTATCAGGCAAGGATGCAACAGGCTGCTCCCTAAACCACAGTGAGCTGCCCGATCAGTGGGCCTGCCAAGCCCCTAGACTTTACACCCACTGGACTAGTTATTTTATCCTGTCCTCTGGCTACCAACTACAGTCCAAACTACAGTAAGTTATTGCATAAATGATTATTATTAGTGGTTCCGTGGGGAAAGAGGCAGGAGAGTGCTGAAAGAAAGAGCAGATCTATCGCTGCCGTTGGGAAAATAATCCAAAACTCAAGACCTAGTGACAGGGAGTGAGCAATGTCAGAGTTGTGAAAAAGGCACGTGCAACATTTATTTTGTACAATTATTATTTTTGAAGCTAATTTGGGGCTCAGTCCCTAGGGAGTAAGTTTTCCTGCCAGAAACTTTCATTCTTCTTATTGAGATATAAAGAGAAATCGTATTTTTTACCAAAAAATATTTAAATTTGTAACATCAGGAATAATGATAAACATAATGGATGTCTTTCTAAATAGGAGAAGCAGCCCCTAAAAGTAATGTTCAAAACAGTTACCCAACAAAGCATCAATGACTAGGAAGAACTGAATAAACTACCCGTTTCTCCAAAATACATGAACTTGAAACTGACTAACATGAAATGAACTTGGTCGACATAAAGCACATGCACAAACCTGTGGCAGAAAAAGGCGTATTCGCGGTTTGTTGTGGGGTCCTTGATCACAACGTCGTCGAGAAACCAGCCATTTCCTAAACACAAATTAAAGAAGGAAGAATGTAGCATGCTTATGTACGGGCCAGGTATCACTTGAGGTTTTGAGAAACAGGTTCTGGCTTCCAAGTGTGTAAAGGTCTTGTGCACCTTTAAGCTTTGGTGCTTCAAATAGAGCAAGATGTGAAAGCAGCACAGTGTCAGAGGCATTTAAAACATTCCTGACACAGGTAACAAACGCACAGCGTCTCCCAGGACTCGGTGTTTTATGAGGCCGCTTCAGTGTGAGTTTCCACACAGTGGGAAGGGGAACAACTCTGATCTGCTCTTGGTTTCCTAAACTGCATCTCTCATTGTGGACCTAACATCTTCCAAAGAGCACACATCTGATAAGTCAGCAACGCTGTATATCCCGGCAATACATACATGCTCGAAGACAAACCACCGTTCGGAAACCCTGTCCAAGCACACAGGATGGGCTGGTGTACGTGAAGATGATCATCTCTGTTTAAATGTTTAGTTTTATATTAATTTGCAAACTGGAGTTGGTTAAAATACAATTTAATTTCATTTATAGGTAAAATGGAGTATTTTCACTAATCATCATGATTCTATCTGTGCAAAGAGCCAGGGACAGGAAAAGGAAGCCAGCTGTCTGTCTGTCTCAGGATTTACCTTTAGATCAATTGTGTTTGCCTGTATTTCAGATTGTCTCTCATCTGAGCCTGTGATTTCTCTTGACCAACATTAGCGGGTATATCTATGCATTTCTCCCCATGTCTTTCCAATTCTCCGTCATTTCCTCACTTGTGATGCTTCACTTGATTTCGGCGTAACCAACGGTCTTTCTATAAAGAAACCACTGCAGCAGATCCTCTCCATTACAGTCTGGGATCTTAAGTAAAAATAAATCTCACAGCCGAGTGTTTCTGCCCAACCAACTGGACAGACCGGGGTGCGGTTTGGTTAAACAAAGTTCTACGCTCCTTTAACTGCCAAGGCACCACCGACGCAAGCAGCTGGCGCCTAAACTAAATCTGTGCCAACAGCACACCTTCCTCTGTCTCAGCAAAGAGAACAAAAACACAGTGCGGCCGGAGCAGCGACACCAGCAACTGGATTAAACAGCCACCTCAGGTCACTGGTAAATAAACCGTTGAGTAACAAACAGGTTCACTTAGTTCAAAAGAGGGACAGAACCTACAAATCAAACTCTCTTGTCTGAAACTTCCCCTTGCGTCTCACTGTGGCTTTCACACAGAGCCCATCTGACAGCTCCAATGGGCACGGACTGCTCACTGCTGATGTTACCATATATTTTAGATTTTTTGTTGCTACTCCAAATCAAAGCTTTTATAGCTCATATTTTCAATACAAGGAAAACAGCCTCCAGTTACTGTACACTGATTTAACTTCTAATAACTTTATAAAATTCTCCTCTTTCATTCATTTTTCAGCTGATCTTCTTTGCATTTTAACAGACATTTCTATCACCTGTAGGCAATAACTTTATCTCTTTTTTCCAAAATTATAACCCTGTTTTTCAAAAAAAAAAAATTTCCCATGAACCCAACTTAGCTGTTACGTGTTCTTCCTTTACTATACGTCCTGATTCACACCACACGCATTTACCTCAGAACACCTGCACATACACTGACCAGCGAGGCTGAGCTAGAACTGTTCTGGAGAATGCAGGCACCATGGGATACATCGTGCCAGCAACCGTGAAAGTCCTCAGAAGTAATAACAGGAATTCAATTTTATTTGAGTATGCGGGGTAGGGCGAAATGAGAAAGTTAACTATCCAGTTAAAAACGGTTTTGGTTGGCTTGGGCAGCTGTAAGAAAATACCAGAGACGGGGCAGCTTACAAACAACAGAAAATGACTTCTCCTGGTTCTGGCGATCAGGGTGCCAGCACGGCCACCTCCTGGCGAGGGCGCCTTCCCGGGTCACGGCCAGCGCCCGTGCCGCGTCCTGCGCCCGTGCCGCGTCCTCGCCAGGCGGGAGGGCCTGGGAGCTCTCTGGAGCCTCTTCGTTAGAGCACGGCTCCCGTTCCAGACAGCTTTCCCCCACCCAGGTCTGCGGCACCTCCCAGAGGCTCCAACTACGAATCCCACTGCACAGGGCTTTGGGCTCTCAACATGAAAGTCTGGGAGGACACAAACATTCAGACAAGAGACAATGCTTTTAAACAGATGTGGAAAAATTATCAAATACAATTATTTGCTTGAGTTCTCATTACAAATCATGATATGCTCGACAAAAAGACAGCTCCTTTGGAACACGTCCTCCGAGGTCCAGAAGAGTCCCTGGTCACCTTGGGGAAGCGTGAGAGAACAGCGCCAGAAGCACTAAGTCATAGTCCTGTGTTTGGTGCATTTTCAAGTTTGGGATCATTAAGTCTATTGAGAAGCTTTCCAGCTCCATAATCTGAAACACTTGGCAGGGCATTGGAAACGTCTGCTTCCTGGACATTTCAGAGAAAGCGCTGTCCTTTCCCCTCCCCTGTATATTCTTGGTTCCTTTGTTGTAAGTTAACTGGCCATATGAGCCTGGGTTTATTTCTGAGCTCTCTACTCTAGTCCATTGATCTGTATGTCTGTTCTTAATGCCAGTAATACTGTTTTGATTAGTGTAGCTTTGTAATGTAGTTTGAAATCAAGAAGCATTTGTTTTTATCTCAAGTGTGCCTAGGCTATTTGGGTCTTTCGTGGTCCCATACAAATTTTAGAATTGTTAGTTCTAGTTCTGTGGGGAAATGCCATTGGCGTTTTTACAGGGATCATGTTCATCTTTAGATTGCTTTGGGTAATATGAAAATATGAATACTTTAACATTATTAATTCTTTCAGCCCATGAGCCTGGAACGCCATCCCACATGTTTGTGTCTTCTGCTTCTCTCACAGTGTCCTGCAGCTTTCACTGTGCAGGCCTTTCACTTCCTTGCTATTTTATTCTTTTTGGTGCAGTTGTAAGTGGGACTGTCTTCTTAATTTTTCTTTCTGAAAGTCTGTTATTAGAGTATAGAAATGCAACAGATTTCTATATGCTGATTTTATATCTTGCAATTTTACTGAATTTGTTTATTTTTCTAACAGTTTTTTGGTAGAGTCTTTAGGGTTTTCTATATATAATATGTCATCTGCAAATAGTAACAGTTTGACTTCTTCCTTTCCAATTTAGATGCCTTTTATTCCTTGTCTTGACTAATTGCTCAGACCAGTGCTTCCAATACTCTGTTGAATAAGAGTGATGTGAGTGGGCATTTGGGGGGGGGGGGGGGGCGCGGTGAGTGTTTCTATTAAAGAGTATTAACTCTTCACATTTCCATATTTACTGAAAATACTTCCTATATTAAACATCACTTCTAAACAAATTCACAGATACATTTTTAGATAATTTTTTCAGTAACCTCCTCAAAAATGTTCCCTGTGCAGAACAGAGATCCTTAAGTCAGAAGAGCAAACCTACGACCACACACCAAAAAAAAGGTAATAGAATTTCAAAATGCTTTGTGGTAAATTAAGTCTCACGTATGAAGAAGCATCATGGTTTGTTAACATGTACTACACATATAACTTATGTTCGTAACAGAAGGGGGAAATCCTGTCCACATGATGTAAGGCTCTTCAACAGATACACCTTTGTCTTTGTGCATTACCCTCCAATGGTTCTTCCTATCTTCAAGCTTCCCTTGACCACAAAATGCTACCACATGTTTGAAATTTTTTCATTACTTTTAATCAAATAATACCCTTTAAATCCTGGAGAATCTCCCTCTAAGATGTTATTTAAAAGGCTGGAAGTTAAGAGAATTTATGAGATCATTTGATTACTAGTTAATTTTAACCTCTAAGACTCCCCACCCTTGATTATTAAAAGAAACAGTAATTTACCCAGTTACCCAACAAGTCCTTCCAAAACTCTGCAATCTAAGGCAACTTAAATTTCTTCAGTTGTTACACTCTTCATATCTTAAAAACAAATAACAAATGTTTAGAGATTCTGATTAAGACTTTCTGAGAGAAAAACCTGTAATAACAAGAGTCAAGTAGTTTGAAAATGTTTCAGCAAGTGTTCTTAGCATCTTGTTACTTCTTGAACTATAGAGTGGACATAAGTTAAAAATAACAGTATTTTTTGTAAGTAAAAAACCAACTAAACAAAAAACAACAACTAGGGCTTAAGAACGTTTGGTCCATAGAAGGGAGGACGTGGCAGACACTGAAGCCTGGTTCTGTTTTCCTACGGGATTGGCACCACACTATGAAGCCAAGGACCCAGGGTAGTAGAAGAGAGGCAGACATGTGGAGGTGACACTTCCCAGTCCTCGGAGAAGGAAAGTAAGTTGTATGACAATAGAGAGTCTATGAATGTTGGCTACATAAATAGCAGGGAAGTCGCTGGATAAGTTAAAGGGGTAAATGCTGGCCACATCTGCCCTTTTCCTGTTTAACCAGTGGTAACCACAGCCATCACTGAACCCTGTTTGTCCTGGTCTTTTCATCACCACCAACCCCCTAAGATGTTTTAGATACATACTTAATGATTTTAAAAATAAAGAGGTGGAGAGGAGGTAAAGGAAAAAAAGATTAAAAGAAAAAATTTTAGTTTCCTTCTTAAAATATACATAGGGAAAATGTGGAAATGGAAGGAAATAAATTTTATAAAACAACATATTCAATTGGTATTGAAAATGCAATTTAAAAATATTCTGATGACTATCTATCGATAACATACTGTCAAATGTACACTGCTTTGTCATTCATAAACAATCTCAGATGAGCCTCACAGTTACTACATGAGGGTTAATCTCATTTTACAGAGTATAAGCTGAAGCACAGAGAGGGTAAGTGATTTGCTCAAGATCAAAAAGTCAACAAGTGCTGGGGCCTGGATTCAACTCTATGTCACTGACTTAGATTCTAGTGTCCTCTTTACTACGTCACAGCAATGATGTCTCAGTTAAAGAAATTCCATTTAGTGGTTAAACTGGGAAAATCAAAACTCGTCAGAAAAAATCCCAGGACTTGAATTCAGTAAGAATCAGGAAGCAAATGATGTTCCAAACTTCTTACAATTTAAAATTATCTTATCAGCTCCTGGTAGACGCAAGGGCAAGCATTCCATCTTGGCCATCTTTGTATTTACCATAGAGAACACTTCACACAGCACTTTACATGTAGTAGGCCCACCAAAAGTATTTACAAAAGTGAATTAGTTGGCATAAGTGTTAGTTGGGCACGTTAACACATCCCTTTCGTGTTGTACTAGGACACTGTCTAACAAGCCTGCCTGAGAGTCACCTGACTCCCTGCAGAACTGAAATATTACTTAGTATTTACTATGGGCCAGAGCCCAAACTCTATAAAACTAGTTGTCGACTGACAGAAAAATAAATGCAAAAGATTTAAGTCTGGTCAAAATATAAATGAACTTTGTCCAAGAGAGAAGATAACCTCAAAAGTATGTTTTTATCTATCTTAGGACATTAGCCATATTTTAACTTAATTTACCAATCTTATTCATCATTCTTTTTGTTTTCACTGATTATAAGTACATATTTTTCAATTTCATGTAACCTCCTTTGATTAACTATTTAACCTCCCTCACTAATTATTTAAACACATGTCCACTGTCTATTGCAATGAGAACTCAGTTCTTAACATTTTAAAGCTACACGTTCACATTTTTAAGTGAAAGAGTTTATCGTCTTGTTTGATGCTTTGGGTTTTTTTACTCCTCTTCGTGGTATGGGCACTTTGGTACACTTGTCTTTTGTTAAAAGATTTTGTTTCTCTTACGATGACCTTGCACAGCAGCAGAAGATGAAGATGAGTCATCTCACAAAAATGATGGGAAAACTGAGGAAGAAGCACGACCAGAACGGCAGCAGAAAACACGGCTGAGACAGGACACTGCAGGAAGCGCAGCACGGCTGCCAGGGCAGGCTCCTCAGCACGCCCTGTCGGCATGACTGCTACCACTTCGTGGACTATCACTGTCAGTGGACACTGCCACCGTGTCCACCAGCAGCGTGCTGGAACATGGCCACATGCCACAGCATATAAATCCCAAATTCCCCCAATTTCTATGTGCCATTCTTTCTAGTCTTCTAGGTAGAGCCTCCACTTGGACAAGCCAAAGTAGTTGTGAAGAGTAAGACATCTACTTAAAATTTAAAGAATATTTTGGACAAGATTTTAATTTCAGATAGTCAATGCTTAGAGAGCAGTTCATTACAGGTTTTCTACAGTTATTTTCTAGATTTGTACAGGGTTTCATGTGAATAGAGCAGAATCAGACCTTGAATACCTACCTGTAGAAGACTCTTACCTGGTCCGAGCCCATCATGGCCTATGACAATCTTGTACAAATTCCCCAGGTGCACAGCTTCTAGGGAGAAGGTGTCAATCTGTAGCAAATCAGAAAACTGTAGTTAGATCTAGACTATGAGTCTGATTTATAATAAGAGTATAAATTAAGACACAGCAAAAATAGATTGTGAAAGGAATCAGGTTCATTCAGTAAATACAGACAGAAAGTCATTAACGGTCATTATTAAGGGCTTGGGGAAGGGGGAATGAGGAACTATTGTTTAATTAGTATTAAGTTTCAGTTTTGCAAGGTGAAAAATTTCTTGAAATCCATTGCACAACAATGTGAATAACTTAACACTATTAAACTGTGCACTTAAAAATAGAGTTGACCTTTGAACAACATGGGTTTGGGCTGCGTAGGTGCACTCAGATGTAGATTTTTTTCAATAGTAAACACTACGGTACTACACAACCCACAGCTGGTTAAACCTTCGGATGGGGAACCATGGATGTGGAGCGCCGACTATGAGTTACACACACAGATTTTGACTGTGCAGAGGGTCAGCATTCTAACCCCTGGGTTGTTCAATGATCAGCTGTAGTTAAGATGGCAAATTTTATTTTTTTACCACAATTTGTTTAAAATTCAAAGAACTTTCTGGTCACGTACTTGTCCTCTTAAAAAATTGAAGGAGCTCTTCGATCGGAAGAGCTGTCTGGATCCTGTATCTCCCTCTTCCCCCCAGACAGAAATGTAGACATTTGCTGCTGTTCCAGCATTCCAAAGCGCCCCTGTTGCCACACGCACTTCATACACCGTCACTGATAACAAAAGAAAAACAAGCTTTAAATTTTTTTAATGGAGGTATTGGGGATTGAACCCAGGACCTTGTGCATGCTAAGCATGCACTCTACCACTGAGTTATTTTCTTCCACACCAAGAAAAATAAGCTTCATATATCAAGCATTGCTCACATGATAGAAAAATTACGTACAGCTAATCACGAGCTCCAGGCCTAGGAAAGACGGAGCAGCGCGCTGCACCCAGCCCCCCTCACTGGACATGGCTGTAATGTCTGGACAGAATGCATGAGCAGCCACATGAAGACTCTGGAAAGTCAACAGTAGCGGGAGAGTTGGGGAATAAGACCAAAACTTAAAGTACCGACACGTGGCAGTGAGTTTACCATTTTCATCCCCTGGAATCTCCACGTGGACTCTGAGCATCCGAAACCTGCAGGCAGGCGCAGCGGCCCAGGCACGCGGAGCGCGGGCGAAGCGCTGCGGCCCCCGCTCGCGGGGCAGGAAAGGGGGCCGCTAACACAGAGGAGGTGCCGGTGTCCCAGGTCGGTGTCCCCCTTTGACTTCCCGTTCCCTCACACCCCAGTCCCTGGGCATAAGAGCAGGCAGGAGCCCACGCTCCGAGGGAGAAGAGTTCCGCCCCTGTCGGGAGAAGCCGGGCGCCAGCAGGAGGCAGGAAGACCCGGCGGGCAAGCGGGCGCGGGGGCGAGGGCGGGTCCGCCGGAGGGAACGGCGGCGAGAACGGCGCTCGCACCGGCCTTCGCCCGCCCGCAAACGGCACTGTTCGTATCTTTTCAAAAATATTTTAGCTTCAGAGACTCAACAAAGAGTCTGTTACACCTTATTTAAAAACCACAAAGGAATCAGCCACCTCTGCAAACGTTTCAGCGACTCACGTTCCCTGGGAAGTTACGCAAGTTGTCAGACGGAAACCTCCCACACGATCCCACGCCAGTGCGGACATGTGCATCGTCACATATTTACTACCACGTGTTTCTTTAGAAAACTGAGGTATCACATTTTTAATAGAAAGTATTCTGGTTGGAGAAAACTCCATTTTTATCAATCGCCCATTTAATAGTTCCCATGAGCCCTTTTCCTAGTCTCCTCCAAAGCAGAAGTCAGCAGGCATAGCGGCCCTGGCCCTTGTGGACAGTCACCCCGAGTCCCTGTGGCGGGAGCAGTGACTGTCCAGCTCTGAGCACAGCCTGCCTCTCAGCCTGCCTCTCAGCCCCATTTCACAAGCCTTGAACACATCTCTGCTTCTGGCCAAATGTTTAGAAATGTTTAGAACTCACTGAGCAGCACCGTTTTCATTTCCTTATCAAATAGATACATTTTCCAAACATAAGGGTGAGCCCGAGAAGGAAAGTTTATGCTGACTTGCAGCGTTGAGCCCAGGAATAACTTCGTTGGCCATTCGATTTTCTCATGGCCTTCTAAGAATTAATTTTCTTTTTTTGATGAAGAGGCATTTCAGCTGACCTTCCTACCCAGTTAACGGGTGACAAGAACATACTCCTGAGCGTAGATGCATGGGGCAACTAAAGCACACTTGGATGCAGCTGCCAGCCCCACCCCCACCCCACCCCCCTCCGCCCCCCACCCCCACCCCAGCAGAGACAACTGCTAGGGAACAGCAGTCCTTACTCCTTCACTCACTCATTTCTGCACTCCCCCAACATGCCCTTCAGCATTCCGGCAAACACACCTAATCTTGCCGCCTGGAGCTGGATCTTCCCTACCTGGAAGGATGGGCTGCCCTTTGTTTAAAACAGGTAATTCTCGACAGATTTCCCCATCTTCTTGGTCTCGTGCCATCCACCGTTGAACAGGCATATAAAACTGTTTTCCAGAATTCACGTTCCACAATTTTATCTATAACAGCAACAATATTACTTGTAAAAAAAAATGTAAGAATATTTTATCAAAGAGTAAAAAGTTTTTGTCCAAGCCTGACAATTAAGAACAGCTTTTTGCTTTTTTGCTGTAAAAGAAGTTATTGAATACTTGACAAGAAAAGTGCTAACTTCTTCTTTTACTGCCATCTCAAGTACAATGGCATTTCTTTTCTCTATTTTGAAACTTTTCTATTTTTTATTTCTCTATGTTGAAATGTTACACATGCCAATTTTCTCCCAAGTTTTCTAAGTGTCATCAATATTTTCCTACCTAGAAAGAGATGTTTACAATTCTTAAAACCTATTACTTCCCTATTCCAACATCTCAGTAATGCATTTTTCATTTTAAGGCAATTTTATAAAATATTAGCATGAGCTTAGACCTGAGGATGAATGAGAGTCAAGCAATAGTTACTTATTTGGGTGCCTATTATATCCATGTCTACTCCGTTCATCCCGGAGTTAAAGATGTTAATAAATTCTGGTAGGACCAGATGAACGCCAAAAGTCATCGGAAAACAGAAATGTTTTCCAATTCTAAAATCTAGCCTTTCATGAGTAGGGTACTGTTATTCTTTTGAAAGCTTCAGTGGGGTGTTATTTTATCTGTTAAGTTAATCTTACTGTCTTGAAAATGCCTTACATCAGAGACTTTCAACTGTAACGTGTTTAGGAAAGCATGTTGTTATCAAAGTAGATTTTCAATCCCTAACCTTACTAACTCTGTGGGTGTTCGTAAGGCCCAGAAATCTTCACTCATAAATTCACATCAAGTGCACCTCTGGGGCAGTCCCGCTTTTTGAGAGGCTCCCCGAGAACCACACAGAATTACCACTGGTTTGCAAGGCCGCCACTGCTGCCCCCAGTATTTGATTTGACTTTTTAATTAAAGTCCAAGGCAGACCACTTGAGAAACACAAAATAAATCACCATTTGAAATGGCTTATTTTGTAATCTTCCTTAACTAGAGAATCAAGATTAAGTTCACCAAAGCAATGTGATGATTTTACGGGCTGTGGAAAGGCTGTATTATTACTGCTGTAATAGACGCAGTGTTTTAATCCAAATCCCTTCAAGTCAGAGGCACAAGTTGGCATCCTTAAAATGTTGAATTTCAGACTTCTAAACTGTATTACAAGAATTCAACAGAAAATCCTCAAACCATTATCAAGCATCTTAATCGAGCCAAATGGGTAAATTACATAAGGGTGTGATATACTTAGAATAAAACCTTTCATCAAGAACATCTCTGATCGTCAGTGGCACTGAAAGACAGATGAGGAAGACCTCAGAGAAACAAGCTGCCTGGCAGTAAGAGAGTACCTGCCGTGGACGGAAAGACACCAAGAATTTTCAGCCTGGTTTTTTGTCTTTCCTCTGCAATATCATACAGTCTTTTCAGATCACTTAACAACTCCCTCAGCACCCCAGCTTCATAAGGATCATAATATTGCTCATTGGTTACTAGTCAAGTGAGACTGTGGTCATTTTCGTAAACTAGCTTGCTAGGAGGGGAAAGTAGCAGATTTCGTCATTGTCATGCACAGTCTCTTACATACTAACTTGGGTACCATACTTCAAAAGCTCTACATAGCATCAAAGAGAAAATCATTTCATAAAGAGGCCAAGCAGTAACTTTGAATTTGGAAATCTAACTTCTGCAGTCTGTATTTTCATAAACTGAGTTTCATTTTTTCATTCTGATTCAGGATCTTTTGTGACTTTAATATGAAGAATGTGGCATTTTTAACAACTACATATTTCCTCTACTGAAATAAAAAATATGTTTTTAGGGGATTACTCATCTTCTATGAATTTTTCATTAATTTCCTCGTATATTATAAAACTGTAGAACAAGTTTGCCAACAATATCAGGGGTTTGACTAGGTGTTCTTTGCATTTTGAGAATTTGTTTAGTTAAAAATCGTTTATTCTGAAATGACGAAAGATGGAAATACACCACACACAAAAATGGATGACGAGCTGCAGGATTTCCAGTGTTGAAGACGTGCATTTACTGGCAATCATGGTGGTAAGTAAAATTTTTGATTGTGAACAAAATAGAAAATTTAAGCTTCTTATTGCTCCTAAAAGTACTCAGGGGGCATTATCACACTTAGCACGAGTAGACTAAATTTGAGAGTTGGCATTCAAGTCTAGCAGATACTTACTTCGCCAATGCAAATGGTCTATCTTAACAACCCTTCTGAAGCAGTTAACAGCCACCTAGTCACCTTTTCATCACTCTTGCAACCATATCAAGAAGCAATGAAAGTTTATCCAGAGTCCCAAATATCTTCTTTTGCTTGCAAAGAGGTAAAAGGATTGTTCGGTTGAGGTGCTTCTCTCAATTAATTAGGGATTAAATTATTAATACAGGCATATGATACTGCTGTCTTGAGGAAAACACTGACCAAAAAGGTGCAGGTTTGACTCCATCAACTCGCAATAGGTGTGAAATGCACCCCTGATTCTTGAACAGAATTTGCAGAGGCTCTTGCAAAGGGGGGAGTGTGGATAGGTCTTTACCTCTTTACAGTGCCAGGAAGGGGAGAGGCCACAGTTGGTATGACCAACACGAATCTTAAAAAGTGTTCCAATGTCTCCGACTGTGATCTATAAAGGGGCCAAGAGAACGTCTTTCAATGCAGTTTCACAAAGCCCATCTTTTAAAACCTTATATTAGGACATAATATATTAATAAAGTAATCTACCCATCAACAAGATACTAGAATTATAAAAATATATACATCTATGACAAAGTTCCAGAATATACAAAGCAAAACTGAACAGAACTGAATGGAGAAATAGTCAACAATAATCACTGGAGACCTCCATATCCCACTTTGAATGATGGATAGAATGACTAAACAGAAGATCGATAAGTAAATAGAGGACTTGAACAACATTATACACCAACTAGATCTGAGACACTTACAGAACATTCCATTCAGTAGCATCAGAATACACAGTTTTCTCAAGTGCACTTAGAACATTTTCCAGAGTAGACTATATGTTATGTCACAAAACAGGTTTTGAAAACTGAGTAAGACTGAAATTATAGAGGATCTCTGCTAACTACAATGGAATGAAACTAGAAATAAATATAAGAAAGAAAACTGGAAAATCCACAAATATGTGTAAATTAAACTACATACTCTTAATCAACAAATAAGTCAAAGAAATTGCAAGAGAAATTTTAAAACACCTTGAGATGAATGAAAAATACATGCAAAAAACATAGTGGATATACTGAAAGCAAAGCTCAAAAGGGAAATTTTAGCTGTAATTCTGTAAAATATGAGTGTACTTAAAAGGAGGAGAGCACTGCAGGTGAATTCCATCAGTCAGACGGCAAGAGAAAACCTCTGTGAGAGAAAGCTTCTTTGGAGATTCTGATGTACTAAAGCTAGAGTCTCTAAGGAGAAGAGTGAGGAGAAGTGGGTGAGAGAATGAAGGAAGAAGAAGGGGGTGGGGTAGGGAGAAAGTGGGACAAGGAAGAAGAAGGAGGTTCTCAAAGAACCCAGCGTTACCTAGGAACTAGGTAACGAGAACCTAAGGAACTAGGACAAAGAGGAGAAAGCTAGATGCAGAGCTAGCAGGAGAAAGGAAATAGCAGATTAGAATGGCGATAAAATAGAGAACAGAGAAACAATAGAACCAACGAAACCAAACGGTGGTTCTTTGCAAAGAAAATTGACAAACATTTAGCTAGCCTAAGAAAAAAAGAACGGAAACTCAAATTACTAAAATTGTAAATTAAAATAGGGATATAACTGGATATAACTACTAACCTTACAGAAATAAAAAGGATTATAAAAGAATATCAAGAACAATTATATGACAGTAAATTAGACAACCTAGATGAAATGGACAAATGTTTAGAATCATACAAACTATCAAAACAGACTCAAAAAAAAAATTGGAAGTCTGAATAGACCTGTAACAAGTAAAGAGACTGAAGCTGTAATCAAAAACTTCCCAAGAAAGAAAAATCTAGTACAGTTGGCTTCACTGGTGAAGCCTACCAAATATTTAAAGAAAAATTAATACCAACTTATCTCAAAATCTTCCAAAAATAGAAGAGGTGGGAACACTTCTTAATTCATTCTGCAAGGTCAGCATTACCCTGCTACCAAAGCACAAAGACAAGGAAAGAAAACTAGAGACAAAAACCACTTATAAACATAGAGGCAAAAATCTTCAACAAACAGTAGCAAACTGAATCCAGACGCATAACTGAAAGATGACACACCCTGACCAACCTGGGTTTATCCCAGGAATGAAGAGTGATTCAGCACACAAATGCCAATGTAACAGATCACATAAATAGAATGAAGAGGAGAAAAACAGTCATCTCAATTGATGCAAAAAACAAAACAAAACAAAACCATTTGACAAAATCCAACACAATTTCATGATAAAAACACTCAACGAACTAGAAATAGAAGGGGACTTCTGGAACGTGATAAAGGGCATCTATGAAAAACCAACAAAGAATATCGTACTTCATGGTGAAATACTGAATATTTCCTCCTAAATCAGGAACAATACAAGGGTGTCAGGTTTCATGACTTCTAGTCAACACTGTACTAGAAATTGTAGGTATGGTAATTGGGCAAGAAAAAGAAATTTTAAAAATCCAAATTCGAAAGGAATAAATAAAACTATCTCTATCCACAGACTATATGATCTGATCTATAGAAAATCCTAAAGATTCCACAAAAAACTATTAGAGCTAATAAATAAATTCAGTAAAGTTACAGGATACTAGATCAACATACAAAAATCTGGTGCATTTCTATAATTAGTAATGAGCAATATGAAAAAGAAATTAAGACAATTCTATTTACAATAGCATCAAAAAATTCAGAATGATTATACCATGTGAAGGTATGTTTAATTTAAAAGTGAACGCAAAACAATAAAATAGCAAAACAACAACAAAAACAGCTCAGGCTCTCTTGACACAGTCACCTCTAAAACCACTTCTTACACATGCAAAATAACAAGTCTTCACTTTTATTTTTACACCTTAGTGACTGTCAACACAAGAAAGAGCTTCTTTAAACACTGACTCTTACAGAAAGTATGGAAAGGACAGTTCCAACTAAACTGTTAGTTTGGCTCCAAATGTACGTGGGCTAAGGACACAGGCTGTGGTAAACCGAACACCAGGATCACCCACAGGTGGGTGTCCTGTGAAGAGTCAGGATACTTCAGGACGCTATCTTCTGGTTATGATCTTGTTCTCCGTCTCTACCCAGCTGAGAACAGCCCTCCAGCCGGCCAGCCATCTGTTGAGCAGACAGCACTAAGCCGCGAGGCCCCAGGCGCTGGCCTCATTTCAGGCCTGCCTTCCACTGCTGCCTTTCTCTCTCTAGCTTACCAGCCTGGCCCCGGGCTCCCTGCCTCATCTTTACTGCCTCTGTTTCTCCCTAGACCTTGATCCCAAGGTGTCTGGCCATGACCTAGTAACTTGACAGCATCTTCGCCCACCTTTATTTGATCACTTATTTTTCCCATTTTGACCGTGACTTTGAGGCTTATCTGTAAGGGCCCCAGACAGAAAGGTATGGCCCTTGTCCCCGACAGCCACACGTCTAGAAACAGCAGGTGCTGGTCACCCGCCATTTCTCTCCAGCTGTTGTCTCTTACCGTGTGCAGTCTGACTTGTGTTTAATCTGCTGGAGCAAAAACTGCCATGAATTACCTTCTACCAGATCTTCTACAAGACACGTGTTGTTACCACAGGAAGCATCCCATTCAGCAGACTGCACCCATTCCAGAGCACCCACTAGCTGCATCACTTACATCATCAGGCTTTACTCAGTTTTAGTACTCACGGTAAACACGTCTTTGTGGCCGTCCTGAAATCGAGTTCCATGTGCTCCACAAAGGTATATGGGGGCTGAACTCCTGTGCCGTCCATATAGTATAATATAAATCTGTGAGCTGGTCCCTGCATCTGGCAAGTCACTGGTGACGATGGAAACCTTCCAGTTGCCACCTATAGAAGCACAGATAGCACGGAGCATTACAGCCACTGATGACAATGGAAGACGGAAGAGCGAGGAGAATTCCAGGTGGACAAGCTCGCTCCTCCCATCTCCCCCGGAAACGCGCTGCAGCAGAGGGTTTTAGACTTGGTCTTTAAAACAATAAAACCATTATGTCCTACAACGGCGCTGTGAGGGGATTTCCTAGAAGATCTTTACTCTACCATTACCCTGGCATAGTTGGTCATGCCTAGACCCCAAGAGAGTCACTATGTAACTTCTCTCAAGTTCCAGCATTTGGACAAAACGTCTCAAATATTCTAGCTCTGACATATAATATGTGCATTCAGAATTATTCCTTTTAAGATCTTTTGAGTTTAGATGTTTATTTTCCAAAATTAAAAATTATGTAATAATTTATATAAACATTAAGATTGGAATCAGACAAGTTACGAGAAATTTCAGAAGTCATCTGGTACAATTTTTCACTTTTTAAGTATTCCTAATTAGTAGATTTTAAAATAATGGTTTTTCCACAAAAATAGATGTGTGGAACTGAGTCCAACAAAAGTTAATTAAGTAAATTCTGTATCACCCAGCAACAAATGAAAATAGTGCTGGAAAATGTATGCTTCCTGGTGAATACAACGGAGATGAACGAAACATCGTAACATACTGATGGGGGGTGATATTGCTTCCAAGGATTTCAATTTAATTTTGCCAGGTTTCTTTGCAGTAAATATCAAGAGTTGACCAATAAGAAAGTAAAGTAATATGAAATTAGGGGAACACACTCAAGATTATACTAAAGAAGAAAGAGGGCGAGGCAGCAGAACCCAGAGCCGCGGGCCTAAGTGACACTCCACTCTGCAGACTGTGCCTTCCTCTCTCCCATTCCTGAACTGAGGTGTATTTCCCATCTTGACCATTCAGATCATAATCAGATTCTAGATTTAAATTTTACTTACATGGTACAATAAATAGATGCTAAATGAATGTCCTTTTTTTTTAATCTACTTTAAAACAGGGAATTCTACACAGTAAAAAGCCATATTCGGCTACCAAATCATTTTGGTAGACAATCAGTAAATAAAAACATCATCTTAAAAAACTGAAAGAGATGGATAAGCTATCTTTGATGACAGCAGAAGCGGCTAAATTGCAATTATGAACTACAGAGCTGGGAAAGCCCCAGCTGCTTTCTGTAGACTAGCATGTTTGTTTGAATAAAATGAAATAAAGCTCTTCAGCTTTTGCTTTCTTAGAAATGCAGCAAAGAGTGCAGGGGAGAATCAATACTTGCTAAATGTACAAGGACCAAATCAATAGGGAAAGAAATTGCATTTTCCAACAACTAACATGGAAAAGGATGAGAAGTATAGGAATAGAAATAAAAATGAAAATAATGAAATATGACGTCTGTTTACCATAGGTTTTGGCACCTCTTTAGGTCATTAAAACCTTAACCTTGGAAGGGAGTGTTGTAAAAACTGGAGAAGAATCTAAAGATCGTGAAGCAAGACTCATCTTTTACTTCGTAACTTCAATCAATCAATAGCCAACAAGTCACTGAGTCACTACTGGGTATCCCGGGTCGTGGAAGGAGTACACGGAAGACACAAAATGATGTCTCTGTCCTCCACTCGCCTGTTCTCCACGAGGTGGTAAGGCCAACAGACCAAGAGGGAAGAAAAATCAGAACAGTCTTAATGTAAAATTTTGGTAAAGTGAGTCCAGGTCACAGAAAAGTTAACAAAATAAAAAAAATTTTTAAGTTAATTTTAAAAAAAGAACTGACCAAAAAACCCCAACAGAAATTAAATGAAGAAGGCACAAAACCTTGTGCCATAATCTTTGTAAAGCAGAAGCCAAGAGAAGAGTGAGACAGAGACGTCAGGGGTTTACAGGGCACCCCCCGCCCAGCCTGCTCGGCACCGCGTAGGAGACAGAAGATGGGTACTTAAGATTCTAAACCCTTCCTAATATCCATACCCTATTGGGCCTAATTTGAAAGGGTGGGCTGAAGGGGTGAGTACCTGGACTGGAGGAGAACAGGACGCAGGGAGTGAACCAACAGCTTGATGAAATACTCAAATTATCAAAACAGACACAAAACAACTAGAAATTGTGAATAGCCCTTTATCTTCTAAGAAATAATAATTAATTGATAGTTAAATCTTTTTTACAAATAACTACAGGCCCAGATGGTGAATTTTCTTCCAAACCTTTAAGAAACAAAGGATGCCAATCCGACACAAACCCTTTGGAATACTTCCCAGCCCCTCGTGTGAGACGAGCATCACTCTGATACCAAATTCAGACGAAGGCATAACAAGAAAACTACAGAGCAAGAACCCTCATGAACATGAGAAGTGGAAATCTTCTCAACAAAATACGAGGAAATCGAGTTAACCGCAACCTTTGGGTTTATCCCAGGAGTGCACGGCTTGTCAACACTTAGAGATCAATGCAAGTCACCACATGAGCAGAACAGAAGGACCTGTGTCTGATCGCTTCAGTAGGTATCCGGAAAAAAAAAAAAAAAAAAAACACTTGAAAAAATTAAATACCCATTCATGGTAGAAACTCATTACTGGAAAGGATGAAAATGAGAAACAGTCTTACTGGAAAGTGGAGTAAAGGCAGTTCTCGTTACAGCTGGCAGAGAACTCGGCGGAGTTGTGCTCTGTTACTCAGTGGTGGAAACAGAACTTACAAGCGATGAACTTAGACGTCTACCTGAGGAGCTTTCCAGTCAAAGTGTGGCAGGTGTGCCCTGCTCTCTCCTTGCTGCTTATGGTGAAATTTAAGAGGAAAGAGAGAAACAGAGGAAGGAACTGCTAAGCAAAAAGGAACCAGCCCTCGCTGATTAGGAAAATTCTCGATCTGTCCACATATCTTGTTCTGGAAGCAGAGCCAAGGACAAGAAAACTATTTGCTCAAGAGATTAGGCATGTGGTTTAAGGATCCAGGCAGAAGCCAGGAGTGAAGATGGAGTTACCCAGGAAGGATGTGTGGGGACGTTTGTGTCTAGTGACGTGGGCCCCACAGCATCCACAGAAGACCAACAAGGTTCTCAAAAATTTTTATTCTAGCAGATGGAAAGGACAAAGACGGGACGAAATGAAGGAAGCATGACTCTTTGGGCCAAGACGGTGGTGCCGCTGCCCTGGTGGGCTGAGAGGGCAGGGCTGCCGCCCTGGGGAGCCGTGAGGAGTGGGGTGTTGCCCCAGCAGGGCCCAGAGAGCAAAGCAACTAAACCATAGAGAATTACTCTCTGGGCCCTTAAATCTGATGGAATTTGCCAAGCTGGGTTTCAGACTTGCTTGGCACATGTGACCCCCTTTCCCTTCTAACTTCTCCCTCCTGGAATGAGAGTGTCTAGTCCACGCACGTTCCACCGTTGTATCTGGGAGGCAGACAACTTGTCTTCTGGTTCCACGGGTCTGTGGGTGCTGAGGAATTTGGGCCCAGGATGGATTGTACCCAGTGTCTCACCCATACCTGATTTAGGTGATATCTTCAAAGACGGGAGTCCAAATTTTTTGAGAGGATTATATTTAAGTGATATTTTGGGCTTAAAGTTGATGCTGGAATGATTCAGACTTTGGGGCATGCTGGGATGTGGTAAGCATACTTCACATAGGAGAAGGGCATGAATTTTCCAGGGCCAAAAGGAGAACTCTTGTGGGTTAAGCTGTGTCCCCAAAAAGATGTTCAAGTCCTTATTCCTGCTCCCTGTGAATGTGACCTTATTTGGAAATAGGATCATTGCAGACATAATTAGTTAAGGTGAAGTCACACTTGACTAGGGCGGGATTAGTCAATGATGACTAGGTCTTTTAAAAAGACAAAAGACACAGAGGTGGAAGGAGGGGGAATTCCAGGCAGAGACTGGAAATACCCAGCGGCAAGTCAAAGAACTCAGACTTCTAGCATTCAGAACTATGAGAGAATAAATTCTTATTTTTTTCAAGCCACCCTGATGATGTTAATTTGTTACAGCGGTCCTTGGACAGTAATTCAACAAGTGACTATATAAGAAAATTGTGTTACATAAATTAATACAACTCAGCACTTAAAAGGATAAACGACTGACTACTGGTACACAGGAAAATCTGGATGAATATCAAGCTTTATGTTGATCAAAATCCTAGTCACAAAAGAGCATATGCTTTATGACCCCACACAAGGAACTCCAGGAAAGGTGGATTTATTTGTAGTCACATAAAACAAGTAAGTTCTTTCCTAGGGGCAGGGATGGTGAAAGTTTCTGCAAAAACGTGTGAAGAAACTCTTTGGGATGACAGAATTCTTCTGTCTTGATTGAACTGGTAGTTACACAGGTGAACCCAACTGTCAACAGCATAGACCTAAAATATGTGCATTTATTTCTGTAAATTATACCTCAATACAATTGATTGTTTAAAACATTAAATTAAAAAAAAAAAAACTTGTAAAAGCCTTAACTAAAATGGTCAAGTTGAGGGGGGGGATCTGCCATACAAATGAAAAAGGGCTAATTTCTTTCATTTGCAAACAGCTCACACAATTAATAAAACAAAACTAAACATGGATTCCACAATAGAAAAGTGGGCAAAATATGAAAGCAATTCATTAAAACACGCGCAAGTAGCAGAGAAACAGAAAACATGCCAACTACATGCAGGCAAATCAAACCAGACCGCCGCTCACATGCCAGGTGGGCACAGCCTCTCACTTCAGAATACCGAGCACGGTGAGAGGGGCCTTCTCACCCCGTCTGGCGTCGGTGTAGTCTCCTGTACCCTTTTTGAAGGGCAATTTGGCAAATCTATGAAAACTGACAATGCACATACAGTTTGACCCAACGGTCTCACTGCTGTAACTCACTGCACAAATACACTCACAAAGAGGCCGAACTCTGTGCACTGGGGACGTTCTTCCAAAGACTCCTTGGAAGGGTGACTATTTGGACACAGCCGTGTGTCTTTTACTACAAAATGAGTCACCGAAATAATGAAACAGCCACAATGAAATGCTACACAACATAACAATTTTGAAAGAATGACTAAAGCAAAATAAGGCACAGTTTGAATACTATATTCTCTACCCAAGTTTGTAAATAAAAAGGATGTACCTAGATCCATTTACACAGGCTGACAAACGCATTTAAAATGTAAGGGGAAAATCTGAAACTGCCTTTGAGCAGAGTTCAGAAGCTGGAGCTGGGGAAAGGCTAACTCTGCATTTTATTTTGGTCTATTCTATTTGATTTTTATCATGTGCCATATGACTCTCACCTTCTTAAATAGGAAAATATGTAAAAGGGAAAACGGATGTAAGTGTAGTGATGAGCAGACTGTGCAGCACAGAGGAGGAGTGCTTCAGGAGCATCAGGACGAAGGAAACGTGTGTCTGGATTCTTCCAAAACAACATGTTTTCAGCCTGTGACTCTACAAATCCTCTCTAGATTTATGCTTTACGTTTTCAGGGTCCTTACAATCACTTGCCAACTGTTCCTCCCAGTAAACTACAAACAAGTCACAGACCAAAAGTACATATATACTTTTTCAACAAAAGTCTTGTCTATTCAATTTAAATATATATATATATTTGATGACCTACCAGCAATGCCAAACAGGAAGAACAGAAGCATTCCTAGAAGTCAATGTGTGGGACTTGAAGCCCCGCAATAAACCGTGAACCTCTGGCCACAGAACGACATGACTTTCCAATTAACTTGAACAGTGTCATTGCAAGGAGTCGAGAGCAGCAGAAAGAGAAGATCTTTGAGGGCCACGCAAAACCACCCGGACATCTGCACTTTGAAACGAAGTTTTAGATCAGGTAACAACCTCTCCACTGCAGTTTCTTCATTCGGAAAATGGACATTACACACTCATGGTTTTTAAGAGAGCGACACAAGGTAAAACTGGGTAAGCACATGGCACAGCGTTTGGTACATAAGTCACTTCATACGGGGAAGTTACTATTATCGGTGTCATCACGTAGAATTAACCTCTTTTCTACGGAGCCGACCATGCAGTCCCAGCAGGGGCAGCATCACTCCCGAAGGAGGAACGCTGGCCCCTGGAGGGCAAGAAGCTTCAGTGTTACAGTGTTCCGCGGCTCTGCGACACTCTACCCTACCCAACAAGGTATTATTCCCTAGCACTCAATTTCTCTCATTAATAGAAGGCAATAATGAAAAAAAAAAAACAGTTGAGGAGGAATAAATTAGGCTTATAAGTCACTTAAGCATTACAAATAAATACTATCAACTTCATAAATTTCAAAGAATAAAACGTCTACATAAATGAGAATTAATCCCCTGAAGTAGAAAATCAGAGCATTAGTGCCTGTCACTGTCCCCATACTGAGTGACTGCAATTGGGCCCCCACCACGATGAGGACAGCAAGAGAGGGACAGCTCCAGGACAGCGTGGCCGCTGGATGATGGCGGTATCCACAGGACATGTATGCTCGTGGGTGTTGGCCACATAGAAACCACAAGGGCTTGGGATTAAGCCACTGGAAAATGTGTTCCCAGCAAGGCAACGAGCAGAGGGCCGTGTCCCAGCCTCCACTGTCTGAAGGCGATTGAAGGCGCCGTGAAACAAGGAGCCTCTGAGCAGAAGGAGGAGCAGAACTATTGGAAGAGAACAGTTTCTCTACTCATGCCAGGAAAGCCTTTCTTTTCACTCTGTCCCCTAAAGTAGCAAAATGCCAACGTGAGAGTCCAAGACAGAGAGGGACTGCCGCGCAGACGGACAGGGTCCCCGTGTGTCACTCTGCAGCATCCTCTGACACGGCCTCTGTGCACTGCGCAGACCTGACTCCTGCGTCTTTTCATGTTTTCCACGTACTGCCAGGAACGTGAGGCCCAAGGCTACTTCCCCAGCTGTGTACTCGGCAGTGGCGGAAAATTCCACACTATGTACTCAGGGCTTTGGTCTCCAGCTGGTCGAGCAGAGTTTGAAGAAGAGGGAAACAAAGAACTCAGACTAACCAGAGCAATTTTGAAAGAGAACAAAGTTGGAAAATTTTGCACTGTTTCAAGGCTTATTATGAAGCTACAGTAATGAAGACAACGTGTTTTGGCATACAAGTAGTCACAGAGATCAATGAAATAAAACAGAGTGCAGAAATACTCCCCCACATGTATGGTTGAGTGATTGTCAACAAGAGTTGTCTATTCAATTCAAAGTATTTCAATGGGAAAAGGACAGTCTTCTCAACAAAGGGTGATGGAATAATTGGATATCTGTATGAAATTAAATGAAACTTGGCCCTTACCTACCACTATATACAAAAAATAGGTTTAAATGGGTCAAATAGACCAAAGGTAAGAACTAAAACTATAAAACTCCTAAAATAAAATAAAATAAAATCTTGTTATTGGGCTATATTACACACATGTATCTTTAAAATGGGACATTCAGCCACTTTAGTCATTCTTTCAAAATTGTTATGTTGTGTAGCATTTCATTGTGGCTGTTTCATTATTTTGGTGACTCATTTTGTAGTAAAAGATACATGGCTGTGTCCAAATAGTCACCCTTCCATGAACTTACACAGTGTTATATATCATTTATATCTCAATAAGTTGGGGAGAAAAAGAAAAACGAAAGATAAGACTTACTCGCAAGAGGAAAGACAGGTAAATAATTTTTACTCTGTTAACCTTTGTTGTTTTTGTTGTTGCTGTTATTGTTATGATCATCTCTGTCCATGAACCAGAAAGTAAAAATCGGTAAAGTATTGAAAATGCGTGTGTATAGAGGATAGGCTGACGTGCATATCATTTAGGAAGAATTCAGATTATTAAAAGCAGTCACTGTATTCATTACGTTTAAAATCTGTGCTGATTACTGCTGACCCGGAACTACAGGCCCAGCCACAGGATGGACAGATTTGCCTTAAACCATCACATACACTAAGACTTTTAACCCTCTTTGATGGTCTGTTGTGTTGTTTAATTTTAAAAAACTTTTTCAGTGATACACTGTTTCCTATTTATGAATATTTGCTTAATAACTTAGCATTTAGGTCATTGGAAAACAAAGCCTTTGTCTGGAAAAATTGTGAAACATCTTGAAATGGACCCAAAAAATTACTGACTCCCTCCTGAAGCAGTCTGGAGCGCTACCCTGCTTTTCGTTATCGTTGAGCGATCTTAAAATTCTGTGAATTGTAAAGCAAACAAAAAACAAACCTAATGATAACACAGATTTTTCACGTTCACAGACATATAAATTAGTTGTGTCCAATGGAATGTAATTAATGTCCTGGACAGACCCATGTTCACTTCAGCATCCTTTTCCCCACTGTTGTGCGTGCGTGTGTGTGTACGTGTTACTTTAAATACTTCCACGAAAGAACCTCAGTCTCCCGCTGCTAAAACTACATGCTATCTCACCCACGATTTGGCGCCAAGCAGCACTCAAGGTTAGTCACCTTCACCTTTATCAAGAGTCCCATGAATAAATGGTGGAATTACCACATTTCTTTTACATAGCTTAGCATCCATGGCGCTAAATACGTCTTCATTAGGAAAACACCACCTTGGTTAAAGCACATGAAGGGAATTAGCACTAATGGCTTAAAAAATTCACCCGCCCTGGGCCCGCGCGCCCCCACGCGGCCCCTCGAAGGCCCGAAGGCGCCCGCCTGCCGCACAGGCGGGACCAGGGCGCCGCCGCGGGGACCGCGCCCCGCAGCCTGCTCTGCCTCCGTACGGGGCCCCAGGGGAGCCGCCCGACGGCTCCGGGAGAACACGGCGCCCCCCGCCCCCCGCGACCCCCCTCGGACCCACGGCCGGTTCCATCGCGGGCATTTAATTCACTTCCCCTCGGCTTGTGAACTTGAGCTCCTAACCGGGTATTTCCTTCGCCCTGAACGCTGCTACCCCTCCGGACTGAAGACTGGGCCGCGGGGCCGGAGCGGGGCCTGCGCAACTGGGCCCTGGCTCGCTGCACGCAGAGGCAGACGTGCCCGGGACCGGCCCCGGGCTGGTCGCACGCCCCGCGCCGTGCCAGCCTCGCCCCCGAGCGCGCGGCCTCTGCCAGCGCGGGGCGCCGCCGCCACCTGGTGGACACGAGCGGTAACCGCACCTCCCGCCCCGCGTGTTCCCCTGAGCATCGCGGGGTGTGGGGGGTGCCGCCCTCCGCCCTAAGCACGTCACCCCTAGGGAAAAAGCCAGGGCGGGGCAGGGTTCTTCAATTTCCCTAATGTTACATTTAGTCTCCTAAATCTCAGTGTTTCAGGATTTGTTTAAATCTAAGCCTTGTGAAAATAAAAACGGCCTTTGAGTTTTTTTTAAAAAAGTCATTTGCATAGACATTTTAAAGGACGATTGAAATACTGCTTCATAAAATACAAGGAACTTATTAGTTCTATCCCTCAGCATCTCTGCGTGTCTTTCTTCATGTATGGAGTCAAAGTTAGAAAGAGGTAAAGAGCTAGCACTCACAAGCACGTCTCATCTACCCGACACGCATTTACCGTGTCCCCCGGTGACGTGCTGGATCTGGGGAGCAGACATGCGTAAGCTGTGGTCCCCAGCTCTGAACGTGTTCACTTGAAGTAAGTACACGGCGCAGTCAGGCATTACTCATTCACGTACGTCCCTCCCAGTTTCATCTGGGCCGCCCAGGGCACTGCCTGGTGCAGCATTACATATCCACATGCCGCTGCACGCCACATTCTTCTAAGAACTCCTGGTTGCTATGAGTGATTTGCTCAGTCTCCTTGGTACATCTAAATACCACTCCTTCCAAATTAAAAAGAAAAATAATTCCCTTGTCTCTCTGCTCTGGGGAGAATGCTAATAATTTTTAAATCATTTTACTTTCTTCCTCACGTGAAAAGAATAAAAAGAGCACTGACTTTCAAGCACAAAGAACTGGGCTGAAATCTCGACATGATACCTACTGTCACCACTGATGGAAATACTTTACCCCCCTGCTGCTAGGTTCTCTCACCCATAAAAAGGAAACAACAAAGCTAAACTGTGTCATGAGGGAGGATTACATATAAAAAGCCGTAAGATTACCGCAGTCCCTGGCATACAGTAGGCACAACTTTAATGTTAATTCTTCTCCCCTTTGTATTACAGGCATACCTGGGAGATACTGCAGGTTCAATTTTAGACCACTGCAATAAAACAAGTATCACAATAAAGCGAGTCATGTTAACTCAGGGCCTTCCCTGTGCCCCTAAGTTATATTCACACTGTAGCCTATTAAGTATGTAATAGCATGATGTCTTTAAAAAATATCGTGCACGCCATAATTTTTAAATACAAAACAAAAAACAATTGCAATAATAACATCAAAGATCACTGATCACAATTACCATAACACTAATAACGAAGAAGTCTGAAACATTGCGAGGATTACCTGAACACGACAGACACAAAGTGAGCAAATGAGGTGGGATGTGGCTGACGGGCCTGGGCAACGTAAGGTTGCCACAAACCTTCAATTCGTAAAAAAAAAAACAAAAACAAAAAAACAGTATCTGCAAAGTGCAGTAAAGCTAAGTGCATGTATTTCTCCACAATTTCAGCCCTTTTATTTCACCAAAATTTCTCACTGCTCACAGATGGTTACAGAACATTACACCTTCCATATTTCAATCAGAAGAGTGCATCACTTACTGAAGGAAAAAATCATCTCCATGTAGAAGTCGCCTTCATCTGGTTAAATAAATAGTAACTCATAATTTTTTATGGACTTATGACTCATGCTGAATTGAAACCAAAGGCATTCTTTATGTAAGTAATTACTTTTAGTTCCCCAATGCCAAATTTATGCTATTTTAGCACCTCCATGTGTTGCTCCAAATACTAATTTTTCTACTTTGAGTCAGTTCCAGATAAGACACTGACTTCAACATTTTATAAGACTCGTTTCTATACTATCACATAGTCATGAAGAACAAGGAATCTTAAAAGATTCCCTGGCTAAGTCCCAAGCAAACTACCACAAGTATTCAAAAGAGACAATCTACGCTTCATAGTCTAATCAGATTTATTTATCTGTCTAAGCAACATGTTTTTATTCACATCTAAAATTTTTATTAATGCAGGTGGACACAGACATCTGTCAAATTCCTCTTCACAGTAGTTCTTTTTCAATTTTGAGAATTTCAAGGTCACTTTTCTCTTTTCCTTCCCAAGTTAAATCATCCAGTTCCTTTCATTTTTCTTCACAGAGCAGGCCTTAAACTTCGCCATTTGTTTCTGACCTATCTGAATTTCTTGACATTTCACTAATGTTTTTAAAAGATTCTAATTTCTAGGCAAAGTCCTGGAGAGCCAGCTTAGTAGTAGAACATCCCTTTTATCCAGTCAGAGGAAAAATGGAGAGTCCTGTCCCACGGAAATGCTTGCGAGCTCATTAGACGGATGTTCTGAGAAAACTAGACTCAACACGTTCGGCCTAAAAAACCTGAGGTCGTTGTGGAGACCTTACCATCATACTTTTATCAAGTCAGCAGTTAAAATTAGTAAGTGAAGGAATTTGAGGCTATGTCTATTCCACTAATTCACCAATACGTATATTCAATACATACTTTGTACTAAGCTGACAACATTAAAAAAGAGGGGAAAAAAGATGTAATTCCTGTCTTCGGGGCATCTATGATGTCCTAGGGGGAAAATAACAGAAACAGAAAATTACACATGTTCAAGGAAAAAACACGAGGAGCCTCGGAAATAGCAGAACAGAAACTGAGTCTGTGATTGTCGGAAAAATGCAGAACACAGGAATGATGAGAGTCAAATCGGAGTATCCAATGGCAGGATTTCCAGGGTGCACTCCTTCGAAGAAGTGGTTAATTCTCAGAGGTTTATCTAATCCACATCCATCCCATGTGCCTCATCTTTCTATAAGTAAAAAACACACTAATGAAGAAAGGCTGTGTTGATACTGAAATTCTAAATCTTCTTGTTCATCACAGCTTTCAAGATCAGTCCAATTTAATGGTTTTCCTCCTCCCAAATAATAAGATTTTCATCTTCAAAAATATAAAATATTTCTAACCTATTTCTATTGCTAATATCTAAGGATGTCTCAACTTGGCAAAATAGGAAGGCTTGGCCAAGCGTTTCAAAGGAGAAATGATAGTTATTTTCTCTTACTACTTGGTTGAGATTTGTTCTTGAGCTCTGGTATCTGTTATTTAATAAGTTGTTATTCTCATCAACTACTTCAAAAATTTCATTTGTCTGATTGCTGGGATCTTGTGTATTTGAATTCACAACACCCACAACTAACAATGTGTGCAAGAAACTCTTTAAATGTGGTTGAAATTTATTTAAATTATTTTCTTCCTCTAAGTCCAAGAAGTTAATTCTCTTTAATTTTCTTCTTTTATCCATCAAGCCAAATGTGTTACTGAAATAAAGCCAATCCAATGTACTGCCAATGGCATCATCAGTAAATGCTCTCCTACCACTTGCTTTACTGTTCTCATCTCTGAACATGTTTTTGTTTGACTGCAGTAAATATGGGTGTATTTTCATCCATAATTGGAGACTCAGGGAATTTTCAATATCAGAATCTTTGCAATATGCAAATCCTCGGTGTTCCTCATTTACAGGCTGGATAGTAACAGTTAGTATCGGGCAGTGTTGACCACAAATAGTATAGAGTCTGTCCAAAGAGTCACCTTCTTGAAGTGCCCCATGGATTACACTATTACCAGGCAATGGCTGGTTTTTAACAGCACCATCAGAGACAGGGTGGACTTTGTTACCAGCTGATGTAAAGACATGAGTGGCAGCTGTGCCTACTCTTTCTGACCTGTGATTACCCTTCTCCTCTGCATGGTGATTCGGTATTCTCTCCTTAGCACAAGTTTTATCTTGAACATCTAGCAAGTCCTCAGGAAAAGGCTCAGAGTCGCTACAATGAGGCATGTTAAAGTAACTGCACCTCAGCTCAGGAGGCTGAGTCAATTCCTCCAATTCTGAAGAGGACAGTTCAACCATGTCTGGGCCTGGGGCCAAATTTCCAAAATGTGAATACAGTACCTCACTGCTATTATTATCAAGCAGAGTATCCACTGATGTGGTGTCTGCATTGCCACATATGCCAGAATTTTCAAGAGATGATATTCTTAGCAAGTGATTTTCTTTCAGGAGCCACCTGCCTTTGTCAATCAGTACTCCCTCGTCTCTGTGCCTGAAGGTTCTGTCATGATCATTTTGTTCTGTACCATGTTTCACAACGTCTTCCTCATGATAATTGGCCCTCATGTCATTAAAATCACATTTATCTTGCCTTTCCTCCTGAAATTTCTGCAACACAGATGAATTACTAGATACCTGTTCAGAAGAGGCAAATGACCAACCTTCAGAATCACGAAGACCTACTTTCCCAGCACACTGAAATTCCACAGAATTGTAAGGACACACCTGAGCTGTGTGTGGAGACCCAGGAAAAAAAGATGGCTTCATAATCTCTGCTTTACCATAAAGTTTTTCTATTGTCCGCTTAACAAATCCCTTATTATATCCTTTCTCTGGGGCAATCTCCTCACCACTGTCACTGGGGCCATCACTGGATGTTTTATATGACCGTTCAGTCTCACTGTCTTGCCTATAATCTGACCAATCAGAAGTCACTGGACTTTTGAAGCCATTTTTAAAATTAAGAGGAGACTCTGCAAAACTTTCCATTTCCATGCTTTTCACCATCTCTTTTACTCTCATTTTAGTTTCTCCTTCACTGAGCTCCTTTTCAGTATTTTGCTTAGAATCATAGCAAAATACTAAGGATGGTGGTGTTGCCAGCCTCTTACTGACTGTCTCACAAATTACACCATTCCTTCTTTCCTCCTCTGTAATGTTCCTGCTAGAGACTTCGATCAATTCCAAATTTTTACCAGCCTCTAACTCCTTCCGGATCGATTCTTCAGTAACTTGCTCTCCTGAATGTATCTTTATGTTCAAGATACCAGGGTTCCACTTTTCTAACTCTTCAAGGGATTCCAATTCTGAAATGTTTCTTTCACTTGATGTCATGCTGCTGGTTACTGAGCCTGGTTCTTCAGAAGTCTTTGATTCTTCTTTATCAAAAGATGTATCTGTGTTTTTATTCTGAAATTTCTTTAATGAACAGTTTTTACATTCATCCAGAGAATTATGTTCCCTATCAAGTTCTGGTTCATTTGCACTTTGGGAAGAAACACAGTGACTTAAATTACTGATATTTTGGTGTGACACTAATATATCAAAGCCATCTTTACACCCAGAGTCTGCCAAAATATTTAGGTCTTTGTGAACTTCATCAACTCTTTCTAACTCTTCAATCAATTCCAAATTATCAGTATATGTGTTTTCTTTGGAATTTAAAACATTACTGGTATTGCAGACTTTGAAGGGAATGCAGGCCTCATCAACTGGGCAAGCTGTCTCATAGACATAGTTTTCCTCATGAGCACAAGCCTTATGAGAAGACACAGCATCAGCAAGTGAACAGACCTCTCCTGGGAAACAAGCCTTATTTATGGAAGTCTGATCTGTGGTACAGCCATCACTAGGGTAAAAATCACCACTGAGGTTACAAGTCTCTTCTGGAGGACAAGTCTTATTCACAGTGCGCATCTCACATGGAGAGCAAGTCACCTCTGAAACACAGACTTCAGAGACGCAGTCCTCACTGGCAGAATAGCATCCATCTAAAGAGATCTCCTGTGTCTCCTCATTTTCAGTGCACCTAGGAACTATCTGAAGGTTGGGTATAGAACAATTTTCAGAAAGACCTATTGGAACCACGTCCTGTTCTTTCTCAGTGAGTCCCATGTGATTTGTCGTTGATTCCACTAAACTGGCAACAGCAGCCTTCAAGTCATCAGCCTCCTCTGTGACAGCAATGTGCTTTAGAACCTCCAACAATGCAAGTATTTCTGAAGTTCTGCTGGTAGTCTTGTGAGCATCATCTTGCCAGAAGCTATTCATACCTCCCTTCAGGTGTAGCACCAGGAGCCAAGCTAGAAGAACATTCGTGGATGAACTACATATTGGAGAAGGGAAGGGGACATCTGCAAGTGAACCTGGCATTTGAACAACTCCATTCTGAGTCTTGTGAACACTAGGAACTAAAGCTTGCAGTTGGTGAAGCAACCCGACTGGTAAGAGGTCTTTTGGGGTGTCCTCTTCCATGAGATCGACTTGAATGGCAGCCTCTGCACTTTGCCCTTTTGTAGCTAGCTTTACATCTTGGTAAGCAAAGCTTACCTCTGGTCCTGACTTTTCAGCAGATACCTGACTTTTAGTATTATGACCATAAATAGCTGACTGTGGCAAAGAACAATATTCACGAAGGGAAAGACAGTAAGCGTCATTCAGAGATTCAATCTGGTTCTTACAGAGATCTTTGGTAAGTTCTTCACTGGTGTCTTTGTCTAAAGATGCACCTGCCTCTCTACCTAGGTTATCTCCTGTCAAACTCGCATTTTTAGTTACGCGCTTATTACTTTCCAGGACAAAATTATTTCCTTTTCCAGGACTTGTACGGGAATTATTTCTTGGAAAACCACTGTTGTTACAACGTACCACACTCCTTTGCTTTTTGAATACTGGAACCGATTTTCCAGGTTGCAAAGCTGAATGTGGATTTATGTTCTGCAACCACCTCTGTACATAATTTTGAACTGAATGATTGGTAATATCATCAGGAAAAACAGCTTTTTTCAAAGAACCTAAGGAATTTGCCCTGGTTGTAACATGCTGTTTACTAACAATAGTATCTGATTTCAACTTATCCCCTTTTTGTTTTTTCTGGCTTCTTAAACTTATGTGTGAATTATTAACTTTTGAAACTAAACTCTTCTTTGCTGTTCCTCTCAAATACCAAGATGCTATTTCTGCTTGAGCCTGTGGTCCACAAAAACCATTGGGGTTTTGCTCAAGGAAATTAAGCACATGAAATAAATTCTGATTTTCAAAAGTATTTTTGCAATATCTAAATTTATTGTGGGAAAGTACTTCATCTCCTTGACCAATTTCTCTTTTTGTAGGTCCTCCTAAACTAACTTTGTTCAGTGGTCTGGATTTCCTTTTGGTTAAAAGTCCTTGAAACTTAGGATTATGAACAGTATTTAATTTATTTCTATGAAAATTCTTGGAATTCACAGGATTATTACTTTTGGAACAAAAATAATTTGATTCAATAACCATATCACTTGCATGGAGGTCTTTCTCACAAAGTAGCTCTCCTTTAAAGCGACTATGTAAATCCTGCAATATGGTTTCCTGTGAAATTCTACCTCTTGTATTTATTCTCTTACTCTTCCTGGGGATTCCTTTAGTTGCACTCTCCCCATCCTGATGTCTGGAATTTATCACATGCTGCTCAGATTTCATCTTCTTTTTGATGGCAGCAGACGACGAAATCTGCTTTTCATTTTCTGGAAGTTCTGTTAAACCACACTGAGAAAATTCATTAATTAGCTTGTCAATTCTTGTGGTGACAGTAGAGGATCCTACTGAAACTGAGGTCTTGGAAATAGTTTTGTCAGTTCCAGAGTTGTCCTCTGAAGGATGAGTTGCATCTGCTAAGAAAGGACTGACTCTATCATTGGTGTTACCAACAGTTCTTAAATTTCTGATACTAGTTTTGTTGTCTGATGTTACACTATCAACTGTACCTTCCTCCACACTTGAGTTTTCTGATGTAGTCTGCAGCAAGCCATTGTTATGGGACATCTCTAACAGCTTCTGACTTGTAATTTCTACCACACCAGCGCTTATGGCACTCGACTTGAGCAGTCTGCTTTCCTTTCTTCTTTCTAAAGATGATTCTACCTGCTCATTGTTATCAACTTGAACAAGTACTGGTCTGTTGGATACTGATGACATTTTACTGCAGGAATGTGTGAACATGTGATACTCAGATTTGTTTTCCCCATCTTTCCTTTCTTCACTATAGGAAAACTGTCCAATCATTTTCTCTTGAACTTCAGTTTCAGATACCAAGGTCACACTCCCTATCACAGATTTCTTTTGTCTCACTCTCCTTGGTCTAGGTGTAGGGGGCCTATAAAAATGATGCTTCGCTTGATCCTGAGCTCCTTGGATGGCATTTGTGTCCATAGCAGCATTCTCCCAACTAGCAGAATCGCAAGTTTCAGCCTCTTGATCCGTCATTTGAGTGTTTATCTCCTCTGCCAAACTGCCCTCTTGATTATTGCCTTTCTCCAGAGGTGAGACATCTGCAGACAATGAACATGCTGTAATCTTTAAACCAGATGATCGATCATCTGTTCTCCCTGGAAAACTTCTTATCTCACTCTTTTCATCATTATTAGAAAGATCAGCTCTATTGACAGTGGTTGTCCATTTTATGGTTTCCTCCTCTTTTATCTTGAATCGAACTTTCATTTCAACTGTCATAGTGCCATCTTGATTAAAAATAATTGATTTCTCAACATCATCTTCAGAAGGATATATGAATAAATTCTGAGAATCACTTTTTTCTAAGGCCAAGTAATTTTCAGAAGCAAAAGAATGTTCTGAATAGCAATCATTACTCTGCATTTTGTCAGAAGAAACAGAATAAATCTGGGATCTTGGGCTTGAAGGCACCTGTGTGCTCACTTTCAAAATTTTAAAAGGAAAAGATGCCCCACGTTAAAATATAATGTGGAAGGTAGAGAAGTTATAAATATCCAATAGAAGAGGTAGCAAAGAAAGAAAAGAAAAAAATAAATCATTAGTGTGAGAAATACCGTATTTTCTAAATTTCATAGTAAGATGTTATTAATAAGTTTCTCACTTCTATGTATTCATCGGTTTTTTAGCTCATTGTAATATCTGGAACATTTCTACACACTACTCTTTAAAAAGGAACTTACAATTTTACTTCAATGAGGAAGTTCACAAATTTTTAATTTTAACGAGTTTAACAAGGAAATTTTAATAAGGAAAGTATAAAGTAGAAACTGCTAAGAATTCTAGCAAAAATTAAGAGATTTTCATGGGGTTTTGTTTTGTTATTTTATTTTGTTTACCATTACTGAAACTGGAGTCTAACCAAGTGCCGCTTACCTATTAGGATAAGCAAGTAATAATTTATGTTGGCATTAATTTTCCTATCTGTGCATATCCAAGAGAGATTATTATATAGCAGTATGAAAGCAAAAACATTTTTAGAATTTATTTTTAAAGCTAGATTAATCTAGTAATAATTATTAATTGAGCATCCATTTTGTATAACCAGTACACTTGATTTAATATCAATAACAAAAGGAAATAAAGCTACTCATAGACCCAGATATCTACGTAATTTTTTAAAGTTTATCTCTAGTGGTAACTATGGCACTCATGCTTCCTAAATTCAATCAAATTCATATTGGTAGTAGTTTGTATAGATGTGCACATGCTGACCACCAATTACATATCTTTAAAGTTTCAGAGTAGGCCTAGAGATGTTTGCTTTTATTTTTGGTATACTTTCACTAACATTATAAATGAAAATATCTCATTCACAATTTTTTAAAAGTAAAACTCAACAAAACCCTCAGATTCCCTGACACCATGAAAAATCATACTCAGCAACTCATATCAGACAGAATAAACCCATTTTCGTAAAATGACCAAGATGGAATAGGACTACCCTATGCATAACAGGTATTTGGCAGCTATGCCTACAAAACAGAAACACTAATAATTATCTATTAAGTATATTCATGAAATAACTAAGTAACAACAATAATAACTGAGATTCACCCATTTTAGCAATAAATAGAGGAATTAAAACAACTTAAAATGTGTATTATTCCATGTTTAAATGAAATAAAAACTAAAATTTAAGTATAAAAGGCAATAAGTACTTTCGCATAGAGCTAAAATACTGAGTACAATGAATAATGAGATTAGCCACGCCTGCAAGGAGAATTTACAGCCTATCCCACACTCCTGGGTGTTGAGGGCCTCCTCCTCCCCTATCCAAAAGATAATGTCACATTGCATGGCATTTCCTAAGGAATTATCAACCTAGAGTACAGTTAACCAGCATTATCTGGCTAAATAAACCTCTTTTTTTTTAAATAAATAAAAAGTGGATCTAAGGACCTGTGATTTTTACTGGAGTAACTTCAGAAAGTAGAGCATGTATGCAGTTAAAGAGATTTTTAAAAATATGTACATCAACTAACCTGAGCTCAACCGTGATACTGCACGGCATTATTTAGAGAAAATTCTGTAACTACCAGAGTACCGCTTAGACATATGCCACAGGGTTCCTCTCCCACTTTGATTTTTTCTCTAGGTACTACATGCAAAGATTAAAAAACATACTTCATCAATTTAAACTGATACACCATTTATTAACTTGAAAAAAAAATCTTTAAAAGAAAAATTATTAGATAATCTCTATGACTCTTTCCAGCTATAAATATAACCAATTTCAGTTCAGAACGTTTCTGATCCCCTCGTTTTCTGTAATGAAGGAAACTGGTCATTTAAGATAAATCATTTTGTTGCTGCTGGTGAGGTTAAAAATCTCAGGGCTAAAAATAAAGGCTATATATTTAAGTGACTTACTCTTTCTGCTTTCTGACCTAGCATTTCCCTTGGGATGCACACGATGAGAGATCCCTGGTAATCTAGCAGGAAGCAAGTACTTCTGGAGGTCATAATTTCCTGGTTTAAACGGCTCCCTTCCTGCTGCCACCACAGCTCCAGAGCTCAGGATCACAGCCTGGAGACTGGGAACCTAGAAAAAAAACCAGAGTATGGTCCTTACGTGAGCAACACGAAGTTTTGTTCTTTCCGTACAGTGAGTTTACAACTGAGTTAATTCAACCACCTCCTGGACTTGAGCGAGAGAATCAGGAAGCCAAGCATTTGTTAGGCACTAATGATGTATATAAAACGACTAAGTACCGGGGGTGGGGGGTGGGGGGTAGACCATACCCTTACTCAGCCTCCAGCTGGCGGAGACTGACCGGTCTTCTTCCATCAGAACCACTGAGCTCTTTAACAGGATGTAGTGCTGCCTGTCTTCCCCACCCAAGGATCCAGCTGAGAAAGGGCCTGCAGGACACGCCAGGTCGGCAAGGGACCACTGTGGACACGCTGTCCCCTGCAGGGGACTCTCCCCGGCCCGTCAGCTGGTCCCAGAAGATGCCTGGCCACTCCTTCCCAAGAACTGTTGAGGAGACTAGATTCTGCGTCAACCCGTCTACAACTCTGGGCTCGGGGAGGGAGTGTGAGGGAGGAGAGAGGCCTCGGGCCCACGCCCCGTCAGTGTCCCTCGCGGGAACCGAGAGAGCAGCCACTCCAGCGAGCCAGCGCCCGCCCACGAGCGCGGGGGCGCGCACGCTCATACGCACGCACGTGGGAAGAGCCTGCCTTCCCCAGGGCCGCCACCGCGACCCTTGCCGCGACGGCGCAGACAGGAGGAGCCCGCCGAAGTGCTCACCTTCCGCCCGTCCGTGGCGTACAGCTTGGTCACCGGGCGCTGCATGACCTCCGTCAGGTGCTGCAGAAAGACCTCGAAGCTCTGCGTGACCCGCCTGCTCAGCACCACCGCGCGCCTCGTCTTCGGGTCGCCATTCCTGAAGACCAGGAGCCTGCGCGGCGCGCGCAGCATGCCGGGAGCGGCGGGGGCGGGGGCGCGCTGCGCGTGCGCGCTGAGGGCCCGGCTGCTGAGCCAGGGCCGCGGGCGCCGGCGGGCCTTGTCCAGGTCCACCGGCTGCACCTTCCTGCCGTGGGAGCACAGGTACGACTGGCCGTCCTCCAGCTCCTCCAGGCGCGTGATGCTGTGCCTTCCCCGAGGGGTGCTGATGTTCCTCACCCCGAACGGCAGGGGCACCTTCCCCGACAAGTTATCCAGCAAAGCATCGAACGTCTTGAAAGAACGGGGGTTCACCACCACCCGGACGCCCCCAAACTGCGGGTCTCCGCTCTTGTAGAAGCTGATCCTTTTGGCCACGACAGGCTGAGCGACGCGCAGCTGGCGAGAGGAAGGAGCCTGACCTTCGGAAGAAGTCCGACGGATCATGGCAAAGCTAGTGGAGAGAGTTCCGCTCATGTTGATCGAGACCTGGAGGCGGAAGAAAATTGTTCATCTTCACAGCAACAGCACCACGTGCGAAGGCCAGCTGGTTATAGTTGTAGGTACCCAGGCTCTTCCTAGGATTTCATTCATTCATCTATTCATTCATTATACCACCTATTTTGAAAGGTAAGTTTCAAGGGCTTACAATAAAAAGTCACAAAAGAAACAATTAAATAAGGGTAGATATAATTGAAAGATAAAAACAATCTAAAGACACTAATAAAAGCCTATGTAGGTAAATTATATACACCCATGGAAAACTATACAACCCGTTAAAAATGGCTATAGTTCTGTATTGGCACAGAAAACTGATCATGAGCTACTACTAAGTGAAAAGGCAGCTTACAGAATACACCCACTATGCCATTGCCAATGTATATAATATTTATTACAGTAGCAGAAGAAAGTCTGAAGTATACACAGCCCAGTGTTGATGGTGGTTATCACTGATGGCAGAGCTATGGATAATATTTGTGTTTTTCATACATTATCAAATTTTGTGGATCTTTAACAAGTATTATTGAATAATTTTTTAAAAAAATAACGGAGACACAAATCAGAAACCATCCAATGAGAAGAGTAAAGAGAGTTTTGTAATTGATCGATTTAGTTCTGCATGTCCTGGCAGTCAGGGAAAAGGGAGGAAACAGAAAAAGGTTATAAAGTTCATATTGTCTGTTGGATGGAATCAAATGAGTTCATCTGGAGAAAACTGTTTCCTGACATTAAATTCTAGAATAAATGTATCACATATATCCTTAAATAAGGGCCATATTAAGATGGTTCCATTACAGATTGTAGAAAATGCAGGCAAATTATCTAGCACACTAGTAGTCCTACTTTAGGAAACACTGCACTAAGCAAATATTTTTGGAATGAATGACAGCATTGCTGTGGGCCGCTGAAAATGGTGCAGTCTGGTTACTGCTCCCACTAGTGGTTCTAAAATGAAAACTTCAGGAGGGAATTTAAGAGCCATTTTCAGCCAGTCGCTGAGGTGTCCCACTTCCCAACTGAAACCAGAGTCTGATTAACAAGTGAGCAGCTAGCGGGAGGGTTTATCCGATACCTAGCTGCTTTTTCATTTGTAGTGTATTGTGGCTATTTTCTGTTGTTTTAAATCAATGTAATTATCGGTGTCTTTTGACAGAGTAAGAGTGCCCTGCAGCCTTGAAGACAAACTGAACAAGCTAAATGAATGTGATCAGTGTTAAGAGATGAAAAAGGCATATTTGTCATTATAAATCAGCTATAAATCTGGCCCAAATCACCTACTTAAATGTTTGCAAGCTGTTATCTAAGACACTTCATTTATCTCCAATACAATTTGCAAATCTTATTTATATATAAAGAAAATGCATTCAAAGATCAGCTGAGAAATTAGATGTGTCTCCTCTTCTCTCTCCCCAAGCAGTTTAAAGTAATTACAATACTTAAGACAATAAAGCTGCTGTAGCAGGCATGCGCATCAGGAGCTGGGGAATCCAGCTTTGCGGTGGAGTCAGCAAAACCTCAATCTCTCCTCACCCTCCGCTGATAAGCTGTGGTCTGACCTGATAAACTGGGCCACGCTGCTGAGTCTCAGGCCCTCACCAACTGTTAAGAGGGAGGAAATCCTTCAGTGTTTAAACAAAAGACTTCAGAACTCAGTAACTCCAGTTACTTTCTAGGCTGGTTTTCTTACATATTTATTTGAGAATTTTTTACATGGATAGTGTTTGAGACACGTTTTTCACCTAATTTTGGAAAGTTATATTCATCTATATGTAAATGCATAGTGAGGCTTTTAATTTCAGTAGTTTCCTGGATCTCACTAGTTGGAGAGCTGCTGACCTGGTGGTCATGTTGGGAACACAGTTATGTAAGCTGATATGCTAAGGGTTTTGTTTTGAGGTTTTTTTCTGTTGGTGGTGGTGGTTTTTGTTTGTTTTTGGCTAAAATAAGAAAAAGGAGATTTTGTGTTGGAACCAAAAAGGAGGCCATGGCAGATAGGGACAGTTGACGGGAAAAAATGGCCCCCATTGTCGCTATCCCACTGCTGCCCAGCCCTGCTCACTGGTTTTGAGCCTGATGCATGAAGAGAAGACGCTGAAGTTACCACGTCCTGGGACGATGCCCTGTGCCCCGCAGTGGAGGAGCATTTGCAGAGAAACTACCTGCAGCAGGGTGGTTGCCAGGCACCTTGATGCAGAGGCTGTAGCAAAAACAAAACAAAGATGCAAGTTCCTGTGATCCTAGTTGCGTGTAAGAGGATCCCTGGAAACTCCTGGAAGTCACCAGGGAAGTTCTGGAGCATGTACTGAGATTTTGCATACGTGTGGGTGAGGTTTAAGAGCCTATGATAAGTAAGGTGGGCGTCGCGTGTGTAACAGAAGACGGTGAAGATTCAGCATTATTGTTGAATAAAAGGATCTCTGTGGATACAGTGCCTAGAATCATCACTGGGGGAGAGAGTGCAAACTAGATCCTTTCCAGAGGGAGTGTTTCATCTTTGCCTTGACATCATGTGTGTCTCCTACAGTGTCGGTTGGAAATTCACAGAGTAATTCAGTAGCAGAATTGAGGAAGAGTCAGGGTACCTTGAAAATGTCAAGGAGAGATGCTGAGGGTGGGAAGAGACAGTGGTTTCCAGAGGAAAGCTTATATAAAGCTTAGATGCCAGAGGCAAAGAGTGGCGGGGTTGCCCTCCAGGAAGAAGACGAGGGTTAGCGCAGCATCTGCCAGTGCAGTGGACAGACCAGCGACGTGGTCGGTCGGTCTTGACAGTAGTGTCCCCTTTTGTGAAACAGAGCTCCCAGCCCTTCACAGCTTTTAGCTACCCTTAGTTGTGCACCTTTCTTAGCCAACTTCAAAGACTAATCAGAACTTGGATGGAAATTCTGAAATGTGTCTTTGCATACATTTTAGATAATAAGGTTTATTCTGAGCCCTCTGACCTTGGGGCAAGGCAGCGGTGTACTTAGGGGCCATCTAAGGAACAAAGCTTGGTCTAATTCTTCTCCCAGCAGGTTATGCTGGGGGAAGTGGAGGTGGAAAGAGGGAACAAGAGGAAACTAGACTCTGAAGGCCCTCCACTTGCCCCAACACTGACTTAAAACTTCATACCTCCAGCTCAGATTATATTGAAAATCTGCTTCTACTGAGTTGACAGCTGGCTACCAATACCTTCCCCTCTTCTCTGCCTGCTCTCCATTGCTCAGTCAGACCATGGAGCTGTCTTGAATACTTATAATGCTTTTTAAGATGAAGCAGATTTTTTTCAACACCCTTGGTTTCACTAGGTTCAACCATCGTTATCTTTATGCGTGCCGTTACTGCTCTCAGCTGTCTGTGCTGCTCTGAGCTAAATAGTTGCCTCTACCGAGAGGGCTGTGTCTTCCCTCCGCTACTCGCTTGACAAAACGGATGACAGATTTACAGGATGAAGGGGTATCATATCACTAATTACATGGTAGGAATTCGAGCAATTCATAAAGAATGAAGTAGAAAACAAAAAACAGAACTGGTATATTCATAAACCTGGTTCTGTGGCAATTCAGAGATCTGCTATTGCACGAAAAGTTAGTCCATTTCACGGATCCTGACTCTGTGGGTTGGGCCTGGGGTGGGGGTTCAGAGGGGAAGTACACCAGCCCTTCCCCATGGCAGTCACAGCACTGTTGAATTACAGGCAGTTGCCTTCTTTAATATACTGCACAGATTCTCTAATGAGCAAATAGTGCTTTTATGATGAGGAAAAAAACATTTACTTATATTTGAATATATTAGCACTTCTCGATTTCCTGATACTGAAGCTCCCTCATACTTCAGTGTCAGCATACTGTGAGGGTTTCTGGCATATGTGTGTAAAGATAATAATTATTAGCAATATTTATTTTTTTTCTAATGGTTAAAGATGAAACACAAATACGTAGTCTAGATATAAAAGGAAAGTAAAGTCCAACTAGCTGAAATAGATTATTTTCAAAAATAAAAACTGTAAAGTTTTGTACTTACCAGAACTTGAAACTTCCCTTATAAAGAAAAGATGGTTAAGTTGTTTGAATAATTCCCGTAAATGTTGCTGGATGCGTAACCTCGTTTCGTGCAAAGAAACTAATGTCTTCGGATTTATTCTTAGTGTATACACTCAGGGATTGAGGACAGCCAATTAATTTAATCCACGGTGATGCTAATCTCCAGAGAGAACTCACCTAAAGAGAACCACAGCATGAAGCTCTCCTATGTGCTTCTGTACGCTGAACATCCAACCACAATCGTCTGCATTTTTAAACAGCTTTATTGAGGTGTAACTTACATGATACAAAATTAACCCATTTAAAGTGGATTCAATGAGATATTCACAGAGTTGTGCAACCATCACCATGATATAATTTTAGAACACTTTCGAGCACTCCAATTTTAGAATGCCCCAGAAACTTTGTGCCCATCCCACCCCCCGCACACCGGCCCTACCCAAGCAGGAATCTCCATCTCTATGGAGTTGCCTGTTCTGGACGTTTTATATGAATGGAATCCTACAATACGTGGTCTTTTGTGACTGGCTTCTTCAGTTACCATAGTGTTTGAGGGCCATCCACGTAATAGCATGTATCAGTGCTTCATTCCCTATTACTGCCAGATAGTCATCTATCTTATGGATTTTTAAAATTTATTTTATTTATTCATTCACCAGTTGAAGCACATTTGGTTTGTTTCCAGTTTGGGGTTCTTATGGATAATACTTCTATGAACATTTGTGTACAGGTCTTCAGTGGTATCATTTCTTTTTTTCTTCTTCCAGTTTTATTGATATATAATTAAGATACAGCACTGTATAAGTTTAAGGTGTACAGTAAAAGGGAGAAACTGCCTACCCTAGCCAAACACCACAGGAAAAAACAGCCCACCCCACCCTCCTCTGCCTTACCAAGCCTTGACTACTACCATTTAGCGGCAGCGTGGCATCTCTCCCTTCCCTGTGTGGGGATGATACAAGTGAAGACCAAGCAGGGAACCAGCACTTCCATTCTCACCTGGCAGTGACAGAGCCACTGCTCCCCTCCCTGCTGGCGTCAGAGGAGGCCCAGAAGAAAGCCAGAGCTTTCACCACCACGCAGCAGCAATGAGGTCACCCCCACCCCCAGGGTCAGTGAGACCCCCAAAGGAAGCGTGAAGTCCCACCTCCCTCAGGGCAGTGAGGCCCCCTTTCCCCAGGGGATCAAATGAGTCAGTGTGGGCAGTAAACAGGTGTGCTTCCTTCCCGCTGCCAGCAGAGTGTCAGTGGAGACCTGGTAAAACGCAAGTTTTAAACTGGATCCACAGTTTCATAACATAGTGCCCAAGTGTCCTGGATATAAGTTTTAAAAAGAATTCACTTTACTGAGAACCAGAAAATCTCAACTTGACTGATAAGAAACAATTAACAAATGTCATCATCAACATGGCACAGAGGTTAGAATTATCTGACAACAACGTTAAAGCAGACATCATAAAAATACTTCAACATGCAATTACAAACGCATCTGAAACAAACGAAAAAATAGAAGGCCTCAGCCAAGAAATAGAAGATATAAAGAAGAATGAAATGGACATCTTAGAACTGAAAATGTATAATAACTGAAACGTAAGAACCCAGTGGGAGGTCTCACCAGCATAATGGAGAAGACGGAAGAGAGGATCAGCGAACGTGAAGTTAGAACAATGAAACTTACCCACTCTGAGCGACAGAGAGAAAATAGATTAAAAAATAATAATAATGAACAGAACCTCAGGGACCTCCGGGACTAAAACAGAAGAGCTAACATGTGGGTCATCAGAATTGCAGAAGGAAAAGAGACAGGGGTCCGGGGTGAAGGGGGTGGCTGAAATATTCCCAGATACAATGGCTGGAAATTTCCCAAATCTTGCAGAAGACAAACTATGATTCAAGAAACTGATTGAATCCCAAAGATAATAAACTCAAAGAAATTCACACCAAAACCCATCATAATCAAACTTCAGAAAATTAAAGACAAAGAAAAAATTTTGAAAGCAACCAGAGAGAGATGACACATTACATATAAGAGAAAAACAATTAGACAGATTTCCCATCAGAAACCACAGAGGCCAGAAGGAAGTTACAAGCACTTTACAGGTGCTAAAATGAAAGAACTGTTGACTAGAGTTCTGTGCCCAGTGAAAACATCCTTGAGGAACGAAGAGTAACCCAGACACGCACAGATGAAGGAAAGCTAAGAGAATTTGTCACCAGCAGACTTATTCTAAAAGAATTTGTAAAGAAAGTTAGCTAATAGAAAGAAAATTATGAAAGAAGGAATCTTGGAATATCTGGAAGGAAGAAAGAACAACAGAAAGACCAAAAATACAGATAAATAGATTTTCCTTCTCTGTAATTTTCTAAATTATGTTTGACAGTTGAGGCAAAAAATGTAGTATTATATTATATGGTTCTCAATGTATGGAGAGGAAATATTAAAGGAAATATTAAAACAAATACAAATGGGAGGTTAAGGGGAACCAAGTTTTCTGCACTTAAACTGGTAAAATGTCTACATCAGTAAAGTGATAATTTTGTAGGTGCAATGTAATACCTAGAACTACCACCAATATACACGAAGAGTTATGCTCAAAAACAATGTAGAAAAATCAAAATGAAACTGAAAACTGCTCACATTTCCCAAAGGAAGGCATGAAAGAGAAAACAGGGAAATGAAAAAACAAAGAGAACAAACATTAAAAAATAATATGGAAGACTTAAGCCCTAAGATAGCAATAATTACATTAAATGTAAGTGGTCTCACATACTGTATGATTTTGCTTACATAAAATTTTTGAAATGACAAAATCACAGAGATGGGGAACAGGTTGGGGGTTTCAGGGGTTACGGATGGTGTGGGGGGTTTCAGGGTAACGGATGGTGTGGGAGAGGGGTGGGTGGGACCCTAAGGGGCAGCAGGATGAACATATCTTCAGTTCTGTATCTCGACTGTGGTGGTGGGTACACGTGTGATGAAATGACAGAGAACTAGACACACACATTTCCATCAACCCAGAAGGACACTTTGTCCCCGTCTACAGTCATTTCTCACTTCCACCGAGAGCCCAAGGCAGCCACTAATCTACTTCTGTCTCTACAGATTTGCCTATTTTGAACATTTCATATAAACAGAATCATACGACACGGAGTCTTTTGTGTCTGGCTTCACTGATTTAGTGTAATGCTTTTGAGGTTCAGCTATGTTTTAGCACACAGCAGGACATCGTTCCTTTTTACTGCTGAACAGTGTCGTAGTGTATGAATATACTGTTATTTTGCGTATCTGTTCACCAGCTGATGGACGTTTGGGTTTTGTGACTAATCCCGTTAGGCAACAGATCAGGTCAGTTTTTAATGTGCTCCATACAACTCAATAGGCATAGCCCTTCGTCTGGAAGTCACTGCTAATGAGGCAAACACGGGAGCTAAATGAGGAGGGACCAGAATGCCCAGTGCTGTAGCAGACTCGTGCTCCCACTTCTAAAACTCACAGAGGACTAAACTGTTACAAGCTCCATGGATAAACAGCATCTATTTATCTACCCCCAGCAGTGCTGTCATAGTAATAATAGTAACAACAATAACAATAAATAGTTGACTAATCGCTTTGTGCCAGGCACCATACTTAACGCTTTAAATAAACTATTTCACTTAATCCTCACAACAACTCTATGAGGTACATAGTGTTATTAACTGTGTTTTCCAGCTTGGAACACTGGGGTCAAGGAAGGAATAGTACTTAACCAAAAGACACACCGTTAGTAAATAGAGGAGCCACTTTGCAGTAATGTTCTCCATCTAATGTTGAAGCCTCTGTGTGTGTTGAGGCCACACTGTAGAGGGTCAAAAATGCCTGGCGAAGGCGTTTATTCCACAGAACGTGGGAAAGCACTGAAGATTTCTGAGCAGGGAGATGACATCAGAACTGAGCATCTCACTGACACTGTACATCCGATGATTTGGAGGGAGGAGACTGTAGTGACAGAAACTGGTGAGGTGGCCCTAAAAATAGTTAAATCAAGAGTTCCTGAGGGCCTGACTTATACTGATGAAAATAGAAACAGAAAGGAAGGAAATAAGTCCCCCAAAACTTCAGAGGTAGACCCAAAATAACACAACAATAGGTTGATTGCGGAAGGCAAGGAGATAGGTAATTTATTTAATCCCCTAAATGAACAATCTACTGGAACTAAAGAAGCCAGCGCAGAGCATAGTTCAGCAGGCATTGCATGAAGCAGCCGGAACACAGATGACTGTAGGAGCTGGCTTTTATCAAGTACTTGCCATGTCTTTGTTTAAAGGGGTAACTCAAGTTTGTCAAGCCTGGAGAAACTGCAGTGCCATTAACAACCATAGACTATGTGACAGGAGAGATTTAAGTCAGGAACTATATAAATCCATTCCATTTGTGACAGACTTAGTTTGAAGTCATAGACATCATTAGTGATGTCCAAAAAGCAGTTATTAGCATGACATTGCAGATGGGGAGAGAGATCAGCATAAGAGAGATTTTAGAGGCATTCAAGTGAGGGCTGTAATTTGTGTCTTGTGAAAGTAGTGAATATTATTATTCACGTAGTGAAATGAGCCAACTCTAGAAATTATATAGTATTGACAGTTGTGACATGGTTAAAGCCTATGATGGACACAGTAGTCTAAGTTATGCTGAAATAACAAAAAGCCCCCAAGTTCACAGTGGAATTTCACATTTCCATCACTGGCTGATCAGATGAAACTGATCTGGATACACTCAAAATTCAAAATGATCCTGATTAAAGCATCTTGATGTCTAGCGTAGTCTTATGGAGAATTAGTGTTACTGAGGCAGAATTCTGTATATCCCAAAACTGTACATTGAGATCTATCGTTTCTGTGATTAATATTTATTTTTTAATTCTGGACAAATTAATGAGTTATAATCACTTGGTCAGAATTTGATAAGTACTATTTCCTAAATGAAACAGTAAAACAAAACAAAACAAAACACTGTTGCTCTAAAAACTTTGCCTGTCAGGGGTAAATCACCTTTTCCATTAAGTCTTCAAGGGTGTTCAAAATACTATAAAAGAGTCTATTTTACTTAACCAAAAAAGGAATAACTTCACTATTATTGAAGGAGAAGGTGGCTATCCTCAAAATACATATAACCAACCTAAGTTTAGACAAGCCAATCCAAAAAATCGTTCCTACGTATCTTGACAGAACAAGTAAGTAGAACTTCAATTTATACTTTTCTCTCTCAGTTGATAAACAGTTCTTGGGATTTCACATCAATTTTTGGAGGCAGCCAGTAAAATTCAAAAGCGATTTGGAGTAAATTTCCCCTGGTATGTGACCAGCACGCTGCCACAGGGGACTATTTAGATATGTGAAGATCCTAACTTACTGCAAAGAGATGACAGCGGAAAGTTCCATTCTGTTCGTGCGATTAGGTTAAGGTGTTACTTTAAAATGTTCAGAAGGTCTTTCTTGCTTAGAGGAAATAGACGTTCCTGAATAAAACTGCACTACGCATACATAAGGACTTTCTTATTTTAAATGATAAATGTTCATTATTTTTTAAGAGTGAGAAAAACACCTTGAAATTCTTTTAGACTGACTTAACATTTTTACCTTAAAAAAGAAGACATTGGGATATTCTCTCCAAATAGCAGTTTTTTTCTAATCCTTACCACTAATGCTGTCAACGAGAGCTTTCCTTTCCTGTTAAAGAATTTTTTTTTTTAATCTCAGACATGGTCTTTTTAATGCATTCTGAAAATGGAAATTTCTGAATTCTAGTTGAAAATCTTAGGATGTGTATTTTTTATGGATGTATAGATGACTTACAGTATCATACTAGTTTCAGGCCTACAGCATAATTATTCAATATTTTTAGAGATTGCACACCATGCAAAGTTATTATAACATACTGACAACACTCCCTGTGCTGTACGTCACATCTCTGTGACTTACTTATTCTATAACTGGTAGTTTGTACCTTCACGAATTTCGTCCCTCTCCTACCCCTTCTCTCCTTTGGCAGCCGCTAGGTTGCCCTCTGTATCTGTGGGTCTGTTTCTGTTTTATTTGTTTGTTTTGTTTTTTAGATTCCACATATAGGTGAAAACATACATCTTTAATTAACAACTTTCATAATAATTACACTGTCTCTAGAGGCACTTTACCTGACTTAAAATCCTGAGTTTCTCAATTCTTTCCATCCTAGTACCTCTAAGGAAAGGGGAAAGTGAATACCTAATTGTAGACTGGAGTTTGAACCAAAGCTGGAAATTGAAGCTTTAATTTTGCCTGAAAAACAGCATGCCAATTTTATATCTGTCTATACTGTCTTTCTGTAAAAATGACTCGAATTATCTTTCCGCAAATACGTTGAACTGTATCATAATTGTACCCCACGGTTTCCAAAAACTCCCTGTAAGCACACAAGCCAAGAATATGTTTCTGATAAGAAGTGGAGCACGTGTAAAAGGAGGGGGAAGGCAGGCAGACGGGGCTGCCAGTCCCCGCCTGACCCAGCGCGGTCTGGCCGCCAGCCCTGAGGCCCTACGCAGGGCAGGCTCGGCCTCCCCGCGCTGGCTGTGCACGGTCTCATCCTCTCTAGAAGCTTAAAGAATGGCTGAGTGCCTTCTCAGCTGCATGGCCCTGAACTTCAGCCTCCTGCGGGCCAGTCTGTGTTTCAGTCTGCGGTTCTCGATCCTGGTTCATGCTCCACTTCTCAGGGACAAAAGGACTGCTCTGAGCGCCCCCCTGACCGGACTGAGGTGGCCCTTTCCTGCTTCCGCCCAGTCAGACGCCCTGCCCGGTATGAGTTCTACTGATGAGACTGCAGGCTAGACACAAGTTCAGAGTGAATGGTGACTGCCCTTTCCCTCTCACCAACAGCCTGGCAGGCCTTGCCCCGCTGAGGGTCTTCCCTAAATCTGGTCTCACTTACTCCCTTCCCGGTACAGCCGTCTGCCTTTGTCCCGGCGAGCCCTGCAGCCTGCCCTCTGCTCACACTGGACGTGGCAAGTATACCAGATGGCCAGGGGATGAGCTGGCTTTGTGAGTGATTACCAGTGAAGTTGCTGATGTGGGAGGGAAACAGACAGCTAACGCGTGGCACAGAATCCCAGGCTAAGAGACTGCGATTTACCACAGCACAACTAACACAGATCTATGAGAAAGACAAGGACAAGCCAGAAACGGTATTCACCATGATATTCTAGTGGCAGAAGGCAACGCACACAGAAGATGGAAGAGACTGGGGAGAAAACACAAGGGCCTACTGTACAGCACAGGGAACTGGATTCAAGATCTTGAAACAACCTATAAGGGAAAAGAATCTGAGAAAGAACCGAGATATATATATATATATATATATAACGGAATCACCTTGCTGTACACTTGAAACATTGTAAATCAACTACATTTCAATAAAAAAAAATAAAAAATAAAAAATCTAAAAACAAACAAAAGACTGGAGAGAGAAATATAGCATGAAAACAAATCTTTAATAAATAAATCTTTAATAATTGGCCTGGCATAGAATGGTGGCTCTGTAATAAAAGCAAAAGATAAGACAGATTTGGAAGAAAGATTCTCCAGCTGTTGACAGTGGATTAGAAATCAATCAGTCAATGAATTTTAAGGTCCCATATTTGCCAAGCACTGTTCTAGGCACAGAAGAGACAGCAGTGAACAACACTCAACCCCTGTTCTCCAGGAACCATCCTTCTAAAGAGGGAGCTCCTTAAGAAACTAAAAATAGACTTACCATATGACCCAGCAATCCCACTCCTGGGCATGTGTCCAGAGGGAACTCTAATTTGAAAAGACACCTGCACCCCAGTGTTCATAGCAGCACCATATACAACAGCCAAGACATGGAAGCAACCTAAATGTCCATTGACAGATGACTGGATAAAGAAGCGGTGGTATATTTATACAATGGAATACTTCTCAGCCGTAAAAAAGAATAAAATAATGCCACTGGCAGCAACGTGATGGACCTGGAGATCATCATGCTGAGTGAAGCAAGTCAGACAGAGAAAGAAAAATACATAATATCACTACGTGGAATCTAAAAAATGACACAAATGAACTTATTTACATAAACATAAACAAACTCACCAACGCAGAAAACAAACTTACGGTTATTAGGGGGGAAAGGGGTTGGGAAGGGATAAATTTTGAATTCGAGATTTGCAGATACTAACTACAGTATATAAAATAGATAGACAACAAGTTTCTACTGTACAGCACAGGGGACTATATTCAGTATCTTGTAGTAACCCTATAACTGAAAAAGGATATGAAAAGGAATATATGTATGTATGTGTATGACTGAAAGATGATGCTGTATGCCTGAAATGGACACAACATTATAAACTGACTATACTTCACTTAAAAAATAAAACAAAACTAAATACATCACTAAAGGGGAAACTAATAATGCAGTAGCCACTGGTCATCGTCTTGTTCAACACACATTCCCGAGCCTGCTCCCTTCGCACCTTCCTCAGGGAGGGCGGAAAGCCAGATTCTCACTTCTCCATCTCTCGGGTTGGTGATCCAGGTGACCTTGTTGAAGCCAAGACAATGTAAGGGAAGATCTGAAGGAGCACTTCTAGAAACTTTTGCTTTCTTGATAAAAGAAACAGACACAGCTGGTGCCACCCCCATCTTCCCTCTCCCTGCCTGGAACGTGGGAGTAACACAGGGAGCTGGTTAGCGACAACATGCACAAAGATAAACACTCACGCGTGGAGAACGGCCACGTAGGAAGAGAGGGGGTCCTGACAGCTGCGGGAGCAGCTGGGCCAAGCTGGTAACCCCCTAACTCTTCTCATTATACGTGAAAAATCCACCCTATTCCTGGTACCAACTGCTGGATCGGGACTCTTGGTGGCAAGAGACCAAATCTGACCCTGGGGATTACACAGAAAGGAGTCTATTAAAAGCATACTGAGTGGCTCACAGAATCTTCGAGAGGTCTAAATAATAAGGCCCTAACTTAAGATTTCAGGGACAAAGATATGAAACCTTTCACAGAACGGGTCTGGTAAAGAAACCACCTGGACACCAGAGCTCAACGTGCTACGACTCGCACCCTCGCCACCTTCCCACCAGGGTCACAATCGTCCTGCAAATAAGACCAACCTGGCACAGGCCCCTCGGCTGAGACTCTAACCAGAAAGCGCAGTCCGCAGGGAGCCTGCCGTCACCCTGCTCACTTCCACGCCGCACGACTGGCTGTGCCTCTAATGCAGAGAAGTGGACAGAAAATACGCAGCTCATCCAGCAGCTCCAGGAAGAGATGCTCTTTGCCCCATAAAGATTCACAAGGTGGGTGGTCTCCCAAGCTCAAACAAACAAACAAAAGTTGCTGATGCAAATAACCTGACATAAATGGCAAATCACTGTTATGATTGCTTGCAAAAATGAGCACAGTTATTCCCTCCCTCCCTCCACACCCCTTCCCAGTGTCATCTGTAGCTCCTCCCATCAAGAGGCGCCGTCTGTTTTCCCACTCCTTGAATGTGAGCTGCTTTGACCAACAGGATGAAGCCGAGGGACATTATGGCAGCAGCAAAAGCAAATCTCAAGAGAACGGGTCGCTCAGCTCTCCCAAGAACCTCCTGTTACTCAGCATATGAGTAAGCATGGGCTGGCCTGCAAGACTAGGAGAGAAGCCTAGTGCAGGTGGCGCAGTAACCCCGGCCAACGGCCAGCTGGCCCTCAGCACAGAGCCACCCACCTGAGTACAGACACGTAAGGAAGCCCAGTCTAACCCAGAAGACCACCCATCTGGGCCCAGTCCCACTGGCCTGCCCAACTCATAAGCTCAATAAATGCTTGTTTTAGCCACTAAGTTCAGGGTGATTTTTTTTTTAAATGCTGTAAAAGCTAACTGATGGAACTACAGGCAGCAAAAAAAAGAAAATTAGCAAATAAAATAATTTCGGGGGCAGAAGTGATTTGAAAAAGATAAAGTAGGGTAACTTGGTAGAAAGCGAGGAAGGCCAGTCAGTTTCTCAGGAAAGTCCCTTCTAAGAAGGGGATGTTTAAGGTGAAACTAAATCTGGAAAGAGAAAAAACTACCCCAAAACATAGAAGAAATGTATTCCAAACAGAAAGGACAGAATATGCAAAGGCCCTGAGGCAGAAATGAGGCCAGAGAAGCTGTTAAATCTGAGCGAGGTGGTGAGTAAAGAAAGGTGCCATCAGAGGAGGAGGAGGCCAGGCTGCTCAGGGCACCAGGCCGTGGTGAGGAGTTCAGTTTTGTTCTGGTGGGGAAGTCTGATTTGCATCGTGGAGAGATGGCTCTGGTTACTGTGCAGAGGACTGACGTTAGAACAGCAGGAGTAGAGGCTGGAGCCTTGTAGGTAGGGGCTGGGGCAGTCGTGGGAAATCTCTGTCCCTTCTGCTCTCTTACACTGTGGACGTGATATTGCTCTAGAAAATAAAGTCTATTTTAAAACATCAGAAAAAATGGGAGAAAAATGGATTTTAAGAGATTAGTAGGAGAAAGAGAAAGAGACGGAGGGAGGGCAGAAGTTGGCAGCCCGTCAAAGTTACTGAGAGCAGCTGCGTGTGGGAGCCCCTCGCTAGCACCGCCGGGCACCGGCAGGAAACAGCATGTGGGGTGAAAAGAGTGGGGACTTCAGGATCACGTATGCCCAGCAGTGAGTCTAAAGGCCACCACTGACTGCTCCTGTGCACTCGGGTGACTTACCCACCTGAGCCTCCATATCTTCTACAAAATATAGATAAAAATAAGTATCTCAGAGGCTGCTTAACAGTTCGACGAGTAGCATGTGTAAAGTGCTGGGCCAAGTGCTTTTTAAGTCGTAGACATTCTAGCAGTGTTTGTTTAATCCCCTTTCATTTTCCTTCCAGAGAGAAGATCTAGTATCCAAATAAAGGCCGAAAACCAAGGGATATTGAAATCAAGGTAGACCCATGTCTGGAGATGCTGTAAAATCAGCATCTGTCTTTCTTCCTATAAATCTCACTCAATGACGTTCCCCCCGATACTCTCACCTTCCTCCACCTGCAGCTTCAGGCACCAGCTTCTGACCCACAATGTCAAGTATAAAACTTCAGGCTTGGAAGGGGAAGGTATAGCTCAGCGGTAGAGCGCGCGCTTAGCATGCATGAGGTCTTAGGTTCAATCCCCAGTCCCTCCATTAAAATAAATAAATAAACCTAATTACCTCCCCTCCTCCCCCCAAAAAAATTCAGACTAAACTGAAATGTCAGTGTAGTGTCCAAAGACTTTTCTGTTGCCAAAGCTTGTCATCCATTACGTTCCGGGGCCCCCGCTTCCCACTGAATACTGCAAGGACTTTCCTAAACTCCAGCCCAGCTGTCTGCTCTGACCTTCACCAGGTGCAGACCAGCCCGGGCGCTGAGCTGGCTCTGACCTTGGTGCTGGTGCCACGATTAACTCCCTCTGGGTCCCTTTCAGTCCCCTTCGATCTCTCCTATTGCCTCTTCAGCCTCGCTTTTGCGCTCTCACTCCCAGCTCCCTTCCTTGTGCTCACCACCAGTCTCACTCTTCCGTGACAAGCCGTCCTGAAAGCGTGGTCCGCTGTGGGAGCACTGCTTCTGCAAAATTGCTTCTTTAATCCTTATAGCACAACGTATGCTTCTGCCTTTGGATGGGCTCCGCATCCCAGGGAATCACTTAAATTGAAAGATGCTCCCTAATTTGCAGCTGTAGTCCAAGGCTAAAATCACAAGCTGACCTGCCAATGGCGTTAAATTCCTTATCAGCAGTGGATGAAGTCTTCTGTGGATGTAATTCAAAAATAGCAGGGGACAGAAGGCAACCTGAGGGGACAGCTTTGCTTGGTAGGAGAAGAAATTTGCAAGACAGGATTTAAAAGGGACTAAACTTAGCGTATGAAATGGCATTTTTGTTGTAATTTTAAGCTTTATAAGTAGAATCTATAAATACGTCTGAGAGAGAGAAAAAAAAAAGTGCCGAGAAGCCTAAAAGAAAAAATAGACGTCTATTAGAAAATGCAAAAAAGAGGCCTTTCCATAGACTCACGGGAATCAGAAACAGGAAAGTCTTCCACCACCTCGTTCACTTCCCTGCATGCTCATCCAGTCTCGTTTTAGATGACCTGAGAGTTCTTTATTTTTTAACGGTAGTGCTGAGGATTGAATCCAGGACCTCTTGCATAATAAGCACACTCTCTACCACTGAGTTACTCCCACCCCCAAACCCAGCCCCAGAGTCTTGACTTGAGGCGCTTCGTTTGTGAAATCATTCTGCTGTCTAATGGGCCATCACAAGCTGTCAACTGTTCCAGCCATTTAGCCTACATTCTCAACCTTCCAGGAGGTTCCAGAGGCTTCCTTGGCCGTCCCTGGCTGCACAGTCCAGATACAGTGCTACAGGGCATTTTCTCTTCCTTGTTGGATCTACCTTTAAAATACCTAAGAAAGGTGAAACCGCATCAAAACCACGATAGCCATTCTCTAGAGATCACTGGGCTGGTTCAGAAGAACCCGAGTCCTGTGTCTCTGTCTCCAGCAATATGAACCATCCCAGAGGTTCAAGAATGTCTAAGTTATATTTGCTTCCCACTGTCTAGACAGTCCACTGAAAAACACAGTCGACACCACCAGTTAGGAAATGGCTAACACACGCAGGCATATTACACCAGGGGCTTCGTATACATCGGCTCTGACCTCACAGCAGGCCCGGGGAGACGGAGCCTTGTCTGGGGTCCAGAGGCAAGGTAAGTGCAGATTGGAGCCAACATCTCAGTTACGTCCGTCTGGCTCAAACCCTTACTTTTTCTGCTGCCTTGTGCCATTACTACATCCCCTTTGTCAGAGAGTGGCTCTCCCAGTCCAAACAGGTGTCTCCTGAGCCAGGCTGAATGTGAGGATGAGGGCGGAGCAGAGCATCACACCTCCCGGGAGATGAGCTGCCTCTCAGGGCTCTGGAGAGAGGGAGGCGAGCACTGCAGGCCCACGGATGCGGGCTGATTTTGAGAAGGGGACTGGGGCATGGACTTAACTCACAGGGATGAGGAGCCCAGACACAGAGGCTCTGGGACACCGAGGTATGGACCAGAACAAAAGGAGCCCTGCCTCCCTAACCGGCAGCAAGCAGGACCAAGAAGCAGCAGCGCCAGAAACTCAGCAACCACATGCAGCCTGCTGACCTGGCGGCTTCAGGACCCTGGACTCATCCAAGGCTTTGAATCAGAAGCTGAGAAGACTCATGGGACCAGGTGTTTTAAAGAACCAGACCCAGAACTTCTCCCTGACCCAGACCCTATGCAGAATGTTAGGACTCATTTCTGCAGGTGACTCGATAACCCCAGACTTAACAAAGAGGGGTAGGATCCAGACACCCCGCCTTCATTAACCAAAGTGACCGGGGAGAAGCGGGTCCTGCAGGAAGGCAGGTCACCGATCCCTCCCTGCAGCCCGGCCATCAGAACTGAGCCTGCTTTTTGCATCTTTATGGGCAAAAGTGCTGACTAGGCTCATCACCAGCGTGCTCAGTTTTCTCCCTCATTTGAGGAGAAACGTGGAGAATCATCAAAGGCGCCGCCCGCACATCGTGACCGGTTTGCAGCCGTGTGTCAGCTGAGATAACAGTGGGAATCTGGGTCCTTGAGGCCCTGATCTCGGTTTCCCAGACAAAAGCTACCCTGATTAGATTGGCGGTTCTTGAAACAACACACAGCGCAGCTTTGGGGACTTGCAGCAGATTCTGAATGGGAACCAGGTCGCCTCTAGACCCAATCGCAGGGTCGGAGCACGGAGACAGGGCTGGAAGGCTGGTGAGACCCCGCTTCCGTGCAGAAGTGACCGCACCTCCCTCACTCTTCAAGGGACAACAGACCTACTCCTAAGAAGGGCAGACGGCAGGCGTGAGCTGGAAGCCCAGCCCTGGGGCTTACATAGGTGCACTTAACTCTCCTGAGACTGTTTCCCCAGCTGAAAAGTGGCTACTGTGCAGCTCGCACAGGGCGGGGGGAATTAAAGGAAGTACCCCGCCTGCAGCGCCGTGTCCTGTGCTCAGCCAACAAGAGTCCTTCCTCTGATTGACGGGACCGAGGGACACGGCTGCTCGCTCTGCGAAGCCGCAGCACGAGGTACTCTTATTTGAAAGTCACAGCGTCATCCTAGGACCCTTGTTTTGGAGATTTTAAAATATTTCACTTCCAAAACAAAAACCAGAGGTAAAAGAGGTACAGAATGGCCTTTGGAAAATGTCAGCTGGTCTGTGTCCAGTAATATTCTTCAAGAAATTATGTGATTCCTGAGCCCTTTCTCACTCTGTCGTTAGAAAGTACTTCCATCTTCTTTCTGGAAATGTCTCCCCAGCTCCTCATCAGTGGGGTCCGTCCAAGCCTGAGGCCGCCCAGGGGCCACGTGTAGAGCTGGCAGAGACACTGCTGACGTGCGGCCTGACAGCGTCACACCTGCACCTGAGCCCGCCTGTGCCCCTTCCCGCTGTGCCCCCCGGGGGGGATTACACAGGGTAAGCCCCCATTTCCTCATCTACAGTATGCGGAGCCCATCACAGTACATGCCTGGGAGCATTATTTTGAGATTAAATGAAATAAAAAGTAGCATAGCGCCTAGTAAGACATCACGTCGGCCGTACTGCTATTAATCAGCAATTTATAACACAGTGACGGCTCCGTAACACACTGATGCAGTCAGAAGGGAATGTGAACTTAACAATACACTGTTCTCAGCGTTGCATAAACAACAAAGTATTTTTTCACATAAGGAAACCACATGGACTATAAACTTTGAATGCAGATTCACTACTTCTAGCACTTATATTTCGGTTAACACAGTGACAGTGACATTTTCCCCGTCACACGGAAATCACATATAAATGATGGACTTTTTTTACACCAAAAAACAGACAATTTTTTCCCATCTACTCAGGTAGCTTTCTCTTATTTAGAGAAGTTTCTATTGCCAATTTTAAATCGTAGAATCGTAAATAGAGCAACTAGAAATAAGAGCACTGCACGGACGTCTAAAACACATTCCAGTCTATTTAATCGAGCCAGGCTTTTCACAAAGGTCTATGACGTTGGACGTGGGGCTACTGATAACCCCGCCCACACCTAGGACAGCCTCCCCGCCACATCCCCGTGGGCCAGCGCCTCGGGGAGTCTGATCGGGAAGCAAAACCATGAATTTCCAGACGCAAAGTGGAAAGAGATTACCTCTTGCCCTGAAATACATCACTTTCCAGTGTTTTCACTTCCAGACTTCTAACATTTTCCGTGCCGTTTCGGATATAACCAGGACTGTGGCATGTCTGCCACAAAGAGGATCGATTACACTCTGGTCCCAAATACAAGTGGGAATCTCTCGGTGAGAATCTCTTCCTTGTCACTCACGTGGCATCATTTTTTTCTAACATGGCTGACAGTGACTTTTCTGACATGTAACATCCTTTGAAGACTGTCTTTAAAGCCTGAGAAGAGGCCCAGCATCAGCAAGCAACGCAAGAGAAGCAGAAACGCACGCTTCCGTGGCCGCTGCTGGAGCCCCCACACGAGCAGCTGCTGCAGGCTGAGCGCCAGCAGCGATGGGGGAGAGTCTGACGTTCTGTCGCACCTTTCCTCCTTCGGGCACGCAAGCGGCACCCGGGCTGGGAACTTCCCAGGACACTTTGAGGACTGGCTCTACTGGCTTATCGCTGCAACTCTGCTCCTTGCCTCATGACAATGTTGAATGAGACCCCTTTTTTTTAGGGGAGGGGGTGGGATATAAAAAGCGAAGTTCTGAAATCACATACTGTTGAAATGTAAATCAAAGCATCCTTCAATCTGAGGGAGAAGCTACGGCACTGAGAGCTTCTCTCCCTAGCTTCCTTCGCATCAACATCTCTGTGCCTCCCAAACATTAAACTAGAACTAAGACCATTCATCTCTTTCTCCGGAAGTGGCTGCTTTCTGTCTCAAGCTTAAATTCGACAAAACCCTGACAGTCTGGCCTCCCTCTCTTTCACAACAACGAAGGTCGCATCCTTAAAAAACCGTTCCCCACAGCCGACCAGCGTGGTCAGCAGACGTTTCCAACTTTTTTCTGTTTGCTTTGGAAAGGCTGAGTGGAAAGCAGAGTCTACACCTCCCTCGAGCCACTGCCTCATTCTTGGAAAAAGAAGGTGACGACTGATTTAGCCAAACACGGTTACGACTTCTGGTCTATTGTGTATCCTCCCAGCAACCAAGGGTCACGGTTTTATGACAAAATAAAGAAAAAGGGTTAAGATACATTGAACACTGTAAGAAGCAGTACAATAGAAGGAGAGGGCATCTGAAAATCTCTATTTATAGTAACAATGCTATTATTAGCGGGAGTTTTAAGCCAAGATTATCAAGACTGAGTGTGTACACCCTGAAGTCTCCCTGGTACAAGGAAAAATTCGGATGTGGTTCTTGAACAGGTTATCAGATACTGACAGAAATAACCCTTTGGAAACTTGGTTATCATGAGGATGGAAATGACACATCTGACCCCTGTGACTCTAACGCCGCAAACCCACCAGGGCGTGACCGCCGGGCTGAGCGGGGACAGCGCCCTGAGCAGAGGGCATGTGTCCCACGAGCTGTGCCATTTTTTTTAAAGGTTCTCAAGTTTTAGTAAGCTCCTCTGTACACACATTTATTTGCTACTGAAAATTCAAGTAGCACATCAAAAAATTTTTATTAAGATTCAAGTTCTTGAAAACCAGAGAATTTGCTTAATGCGCACTGCTCTCGTAACACCCTGTTCAAACCACCTTACGCTTTCTTTACAGCCCTTCCACACAAGGCAGTTTGATTCAGATTCTCGAGACGGGGTTTCATCTCACTGACTCCAGGCTTCTGCAGCCGGCAGTCCTTGAGACCTGTAGAGCTTCTCTGTGTTAAATCAAAGTGAACTAAAGTATATTCAAGTCATTCAGATGCAAACGACATAGGTTCCTGATAAGTGCCTGTACGGAGGCAGAAAGGAGATGCAAGAAAAGACAAAAAATCAGAGAACCTACAATACAGGCATTAAAATATTGGTGCCCAGTCTGTCCGAGCTTCGAGTAGCTTTCCCCAGCTTCCCTCTGCGCTGAGGCGAGAACCATCTCATATCCACGGCTGATAACAGACAGGGAAGTATTTGATTAACTTCTTTTTCTACTTGCACAGCCCAGTTCCTTACAGAACTTCTGTGCTTTCAACACTAAAAGGACCACACAATCCAGAGAAGGTTCCAGCCACAAGGGTCCTTTGAGGTTACCTACTGCAGCGCTGGAACTTTCCGGACGGTGCGCTGATGTCCAGACAATAAAGTGACTTGCCAAGGACCACAGAGCTAATGGGTGACAAAGCTTGAATTGCTTCTAATTTCAAAGGCTGGGTGACTTTCATTAAATTGCTGACAAAGTCACTTCTCTAAATAATTGTCCATGGATCTGTGAGAATAAAGGAACTCCTGCAGCGGCCCTTTTTGGTGGATATGCAGCCACGTGGGCCTGATGTCAGTTGAAAACTCCACATGGAGAGAATTTTCCATACTTAGCAGACAAGTTCCCTTAACCGAGCAAGCCCACCTCTTAATTCAGCGTTTCCTCTGCCTTACGGTTCCTGCTCACAAAAGACAACAAACAGGACTAGAGCCGGGGAAGTAACACAGCCTCCGTGTCCTAAAAATGCTAGGTAAGGGGCACCACCCTTCAGCACAGAGGGCAACGTGTGACGAACTCAGTCCCCCCAGAAGACGTGGAGTCCCGACCCCGGTACCTGTGGATGGAGCCTTACTTGGGAGCAGGATCTGGGCAGATGATCACGTTAAAATGAGGTCACCAGGGCGGCCTTAACCCAATATGACCGCCAACCTTATAAAAAGGGGAAGTTTGGACACTGACGGGCCCTCAGGGAGGACACTATGTGAGGATGAAGGCAGAGATCAGGTGATGCTTCTACAAGCCAGAGGACCCCAAAGATGGCCACAAACACCAGAAGCTGGGAGAGAGGCAGGGAACAGACCTCTCCCTCGCAGCCTCAGTAGGAACCAGCCCCACCGACACTAGGATCTTGGACCTCTAGTGCCCAGAGTCATGAGACGAAGAACTTCTGTCCTGTGAACCACCCAGGTCGTGGGCCTTTGTTTGGCAGGCCTACCGAGCTGGTGCTGGTGCCTCATCTGAAGGAGGCGGAGCGAGCTGCACCAGCCGTGCATCCTCACTCCTGGGGCTCCGTGTAGGCGTGGGCTGTGCAGAGGCCCTGATCCACGCCTGGCCCTGGCCCCTGGTCCTGAGAGGGGACAGCAGCCTGGGCACGGCGCACAGCCGTCGACAGGAAGACGCAGCCCCTGGGACCGGAGTTGGAGGCTCCCAGCGAAGGTCGGCTCTAACAGGTCACGACAAGTGCGGTGGCTGCTGTGGAAGCACAGAGGCTGCCCTGGGGAAGCTGGACTCGCCCGTGGGTCAGGGGAGGCCGGAGTGAGGGTGGGGAGTCCCGGGGAAGGGACAGCCCAGCCGGGGGGAGGCGGGAGACCACGGGGGGCTCCGGTGACACAGGCCCCCGGGCTGGGCAGGCTCTGTCTGCAGCAGCACAAGTCAGAGGAGCCCTTGCTTCCAGACTCCGCGGGGAGTCACCGCCAAACCTGCTCACATGTGGGTTTCTGTCGGGCCTGACGGCACTCTTTCTGTTTTCTGTTTAAAAGCAGAGTCTGGCCTGCCGCAACCAGAAATGATGACCGCGTGCCGACTCTTCAATCTGGACCATGAAGCCGGTTTCCCTTGTCAACACGTTTTTGGTCCTCAGGTTCCTGCAAGAAGACTTGTTCTGTGTGTTTGCTTATTTGTTTGAAAATAGCTAAAAACAGTATGACACGTACTCCAAACTACACGAGAGGAAAGACACACAGAACTAAATGCTGATTAAGCTGGTTTCTGAAGAACGAGGCCCAGACTCTGTGAGAGTTAATGCTGGACCGTCCTGCCCTCCTTCAAGGCAACCCAGGAAGAAAGGCATTTGGGCCGTTGGATTTTACATCTAATTTTTAAGATTTTTTTGTTCTGCTCCTTGCATTATTAATAATTACAATTAATATTATTAAATACTTAGTATGTGCTGGGCACTGAGCAGAGCTCTTTACTTTCATTTTTTTCCTTAATACACCAGCCCAGGAAAGAAGGGACTGGCATTTCCTCATTTTAAAGATGTGGAGACTGACGCTTAGCATTGTTAAATGACTCAGCAACACGGAAACCAAGTGACGGAGCCACGTACAAAGTCACCAAGTTCTGAATTCATGAGGGCCCTGGAGGCCTCCCCAGATCCCGTCTCAGGTGTGATGTGTGGCAAAAACTGGAGAGGTTCTCAGACATCCCCGTTCACCACTGAGCACTCGATTTCCATCTTACGAAGCCTGACAGCACCTGCCTCCCTCCACTCATGCTCACGCCAGCTTCCTGAAGGGCAGAAGAGCCCCAGGTGAATGTCCTTGCCCACAGCAGTCAGGTCAGCTGAGACATGTCCAGGCCCAGCCTTCTCTCTCCCAAGCCCCACACTTATTACACTGTGACATCTAGAAGCTTCCTGGTTTTTCAGAAGATCAATTAACAAACTCTCATAGACACCATTTCTGGCCAACTGATCTAACTCAAGGCAACAAGTATTTTTTGAGCTGTATGGCAGGGATTGCTAGCTGTATCTAAAAATCCCTTCTTCCTTTCTTTTTAATAAAAGGACTCTGACTTTTTTTAAGCCAAGCACATTTCCCAGTGTCTGTCACAGCCACCCATGGCCAGGTCACTGTTCTAACCACTGAGTTGGAGGCAGCAGTGTTGCACAATTCTTTCAGGAAGAATCCTATATATGGAAGGGTTCCCTTTTTTGTCCCCTTCTTCCTCCTTGCTGTTCTAGAATGTTATTCAATGGCTGGAGCTCCAGCAGCCACCTTGGACCACAAGGTAACCTTAGGAATGGCAGCCAGTCACAGCAGAGTGGATGGAAGAATCTGCAATCTCGCATTATAGATCCACCATCCCAGCCCTGGACTGTGGATTCACTTTTTTTTTTTTAATAAGAAAGAAACATATATATGTCTATTTTTCATGATTCAGTCTTGTGCAGCCAAAATTATCAGAGAAGCATGACTGTGTGCCAAGCATTAGGCTGGAGACAAATCTCTCCCCGACTCCCCGACCCCCGTTACACATACTCAGACAGTAAAATAAATAATTCGGACATTTGGGCAATGCCTGATCTAATGAAGCGATCACAAACAGATCGCACCAACCACAAACATTACTTCTAAATATTTTTACAGAAATGCTTCAAAGGACCCTGAAACTTTGTAAAACATTGTCAAATCCATGACTTTATAGATTCTTCTCCCACACAGAGTGACTTTTTTTTTTTCTGAATCCACAAAGTGGGAAGTGAGGTCCGCTTCCCGCTGCTTGCTGCATTCAGAGACCGTTACACTGAAAATGACCACCTCAAACCAGGAGAAACATTCTTCCTCTCCATCCCACCTGTTAAAAAGCTGAGTTCTGGAAATGGCATGCCTGTATTTTTACTCTGCTTTTCCTCAGGAAGCCTCCTGATAATAAGTGAAATGCCCGTGACCTTGATAAGCTCTGAATTAAGCTGTAAAAAGGCGGACTTTTGTAGCTCCCTGAAAGGTAGTTGGATCCGAGGCTGTATAAAGAGCTCAGATGTTGATGCCCATGTTAACCTGGCCCTTCACCAAAGTAGAATGGAAGTTGTCTGCTCGTTCAGCTGAGCGCAGGCAGCCTCGAGTGTCTGAAGACCCTCACTGATGAGTCACAATGGAGCGCTCTGTGACTAGAGGGAAGTTTGACAAAACATGTCAGACAGGCACTTAGACGTACGGAGACAAAATAATTGCCTATTTTGAAGTTTCTCCTTTGAGATTTGTCTGGAGAAGCAAAAGCCAGACTGCTTCCTGAGCTACAGGGATTCAAGTATTCAGATTAGTTGTAAGAAAATCAGGGAACACCCAGGGCAAAGCGGGGCCAGAGCCGCAGCCTGGACTTGCACGGGGACCGGTCGGCCCTGTGCCCCCGCCCCCCACACCAGGGTGGGACCAGGCAGCCTCTGAGCAAGTTCACCGCCATGCACCCCCTCGGCCGGCACCCCCCCCCCAGCACCCCCAGGCCCAGGCCCCTCCTCCTCTGTTAGCGCCAGTCACCTCAGCACTTTCCTGGTGATGTTTTCCTCTTTCTTTCTTGAGATTTGATTTCCTTCCTCGTGTGGGTGGTGAGACTAAGGGGCAGACAGCAGGGTGCGGCCCTCAGGGAAAGAGGCCCCGTTACACGAGACACCTTGCGCGCTGTCGGCCCTGGGCCTCGGGAAAGCCTCCTGCTCCTGCCCGGCCGACTAGCCCCCGTGCCACCCGTTCTGGGCAAAACCCGTAGAAACAGGCCATGTGTGCCTGGCCCTGTGTTCTTCGCACAGAACTCCCTTGGGGACCTTCAAAGACCTTTGAAAAATTGCCTTTCTCTTGTGTGTGGAAGTGCCATTTGTGTAGCACCTGCTATGAAAATGCTTTTCTGATCAACTAATACTGAAATCCTAGATGACACTTATAAATGTATAGTGAACTTCACCAGCCCTAATATTACTAAAACTTTTCTTTTATTTCAGAGACTGGCTTATCTATCAGAGACGAATGTTATCATTTCAATGTAGTCTTCGAAGATGCCTTCTCTGAAACGTCAGGTAGCTTCAGACATGAATAATGCAATTGTTTAATAAAAGGCAACCATCAGTCCATCTTCATTGTCTTAACGGGCATAGAAGTGTTAGACCACAGTCACCGGTTTCACAGATGAACATAATTAACCAAAAAAAACCGTGAAACTCCGAGTTTGCGGAACCGTTTGAGTAACAGAAAAGCTGCTGATATTGAGGAAGATTCATTTTAAATTACTTAACACTATTAGGACCTTGTCTTTTCCCAGGGTACCTAGGGGGCCTTTTTCATTGGACCACCAACCCCACATGCCCTCTGTAGCTGCGGTGCCTTGTGGCGATAAGTGGTATTTACGTTCATGTCCCTGAAACACCATAAAGATGTGAAGTAACTTCTCAAAGAAAAACAAAAATTATTGCCATCTCTGTTTGAGTGTGTTTTCATTGTCTGAGCGCAGTTACGGTAGGCACAGTGCCACGGGGCCGATTCATATGTTCTCAGGATATTCAATTAACTGGAGTATGGCATTCACCGACCATGCACAGAAAGCAGTTTATTCATAGAATGTTCTAGCAATATTTGTTTATCTTTTTTTCTGTTCAATAATTACTAAAATTCTTTTGTGATCCAGTAAGTTAGCCTGGAACAAAATAATCCAGTGGCCAGAGTTTACACAGTCTGCCAGTTAACCACCTGAAAAGCCACAACTTTTTCTTTATAAGATGACCACGTGTGACCTGTGTCTGTATGGCTCGACCAAGTCACGTCCACCAGACTCCTCTAGCGTTTCCTTGTACTGAGGCATCCTTCCCTGTGGTCATTCCCGGGCCTTCACCGTGTTGACAGGTCTCTAAGTGGGCTGTTTGGCTTTTGTGTTATGTTGCTACTAAATGATTCTAAGGGACTAAATAAAGTACATATAAACAGAAACTAAACACCTATTGCTATGGTGCTGGTGGACAAGGAACTTAATCTCTCTGCTCTTACTCAGATACCACGTTAAACATTTTAAATATATACATTCTGATTGGCCAAGAGGAAGAAAGATTTCACGGCACATTCTTGAGAAAGTATTCTGCCGTTGACTTCAGACGTGCCAGATGAAATGAGGCGGCTGCGGGTTTACTGAGAAGTTTACAAGTAGAAGCTTTTGCTCAGTTCAGTGGGGCCAGCTTGACAGAACCCTCCCTCGAGGCTCCCTGGCTCCTGGGGTTAACGGAGCTCAAATAGTTTCCCTGCAAGGGGTTCCCCAGGCAGCTGTGCGGTCCCTCGCATCCGAATCCCACGTCACACGTCCTGAGGCTGCAGAGCGGCCCCTCCCAGTGCTGAGGGGGAACCAGAACCTGCGTCCCACATGGAGCCTCCCATTCTGGCCCCACGTAAAGCCTCCCGTTCTGGCCCCACGTAAAACAAACTGCACGGCAGTGGCGCCAAACGAGGAGACCCACTCGCAGGCCATCTGGGTCTCCCCACCCAAATGACACTGACTTGTCAGACCAGGAGACATGAGATCTACTTATTAATATACAGGGTGCACACGACGTCCAGGCACTGTCTGCCGCGCCCCCCACACCCTGCCATTATCCTCCCTGACAGATTTGGAAACAGGAGGTGGGGAAGACGAAGGACTGGGGAAGGCCTCCTGGACACGAGCGATGCTGACTCAGGAGAAACCCGGGCACCGGGCACCCGGGACCCCTTGGGGAGCGGGTCCGGCGAACTCGGGCCTGAGCAGGAGGAGAGGACCTCTCGCCTGTGACCTTGCAGCCAGAAGACGCCACGACTCCAGCTTGTCCACATCTGAAGTGAGCCGGGTGGATGGGGTTGGGGGTAGGGGGTGTCCTGCATGCTCCTTCCAGCCCCACAGCAGTCAGAACAGCTAGCAGCTTAATCAGAATAAAAACAAACGTCCATACTGGCACAGAAACAAACACATGGATCAGTGGAACAGAATAGAGAGTCTAGAAACAAACCCACACACCTACGGCCAGTTCATCTTCAACAAAGGAGGCAAGAATGTACAATGGAGAAAAGACAGTCTCTTCAGCAGGTGGTGTTGGGAAAGCTGGACAGCCGCGTGTAAATCAGTGAAGTTAGAACACACCCTGACACCATGTGCAGAGATAAACTCAGAATGATTTAAAGACTTAAATACAACACAGGACACCATAAGTCTCCTAGCAGAGAACATAGGCAAAACGTTCTCCAACACAAATAGTAGCAGTGTTTTTCTAGATCAATCTACCAAGGCAACAGAAATAAAAGTAAAAATAAACAAATGGACCCACTTAAACTTATAAGATTCGCACAGCAAAGAAAACTATATACATAAAACAAAAAGACAACCTACAGACTGGGAGAAAATATTTGCAGACAATGCAACTTTCAAAGGCTTAACTTCCAAAATATACAAACAGCTCATACAACTCAATAACAAAAAACCAAATAAATCAATCAAAAAATGGCCAAAATAACCCAACAGACATTTCTCCAGTGAAGACATACAGATGGCCAATAGGCACATGAAAAGATGTTCAATATCGCTAATTATCAGAAAATGCAAATCAAAAGTACAATGACATATCACCACACACCGGTCAGAATGGCCATCATTAAAAAGTCCACAAATGACAAATGCTAGAGAGGGTGTGGAGAAAAACTACGTTCCCTCCTGCACTGCTGGTGGGGATGTCGTCTGGTGCAGCCGCTATGGAGAACAGTGTGGAGGTTCCTTAAGAAACTAAAAATAGAGCTACCATATGATCCAGCCATCCCACTCCTGGGCATATGTCCAGAGAAACCTCTAATTCAAAGAGACCCTGCACCCCAATGCTCACAGCAGCACTATTTACAACAGCCAAGACATGGAAGCAACCTGAATGTCCATCGACAGATGACTGGATAAAGAAGCTGTGGTGTATATATAAATGGGATACTACTCAGCCATAAAAAAAGAATAAAATAATGCCATTTGCAGCAACACGGATGGACCTGGAGACTGTCCTACTACGTGAAGTCAGACAAAGACAAATATCACTTGATATCACTTATATGTGGAATCTTAAAAAATGACACAAATGACCTTATTTACAAACCAGAAACAGACTCACAGACATAGAAAACAAACTTATGGTTACCAAAGGGAGAAAGTGGGAGGGATAAATCGGGAGTTTGGGATTAGCAAATACAAACTACTATATACAGAGATAAACAACAAGGTCCCACTGTACAGCACAGAGAACTATATTCAGTAGCTTGGAATAACCTATAATGAAAAAGAATATGGAAAAGAACATGTATATATATGTATAACTGAATCACTTTACTGTACCCAGAAACTAACACAACATTGTAAATCAACTATGCTTCAATTTAAAAAAAAAGGAAAAAACTTCCACGTGAACAGTGAGAAAAACAATCTAAGATGAAGAGTCAGAGTCACGCAGTGCCGCGGTGTCGGTGAGAGGGCCCGGGGGCTCGCCTGCAGGCAGACACCCGAGAGGGGGCGGGTGGCAGCTCAGACCTGCACCCCCGACTCCACACCTGTATTCCTGCCAGGACGCCCCCCCAAAGCTGCTCGTCTCAACATACCCATTCTGCAGACTAGGAACATAGTCACTGCTTGAATGTTACTGAGCATGAAAAACGCAGTCGCAAGGATGTGAGCAGTTAACGTCATCCAGGTTAGAAGCCACAGACCTTAGTAAACCGTCTGTCTCCGGTTGGGGACCGAGTCCCCACACCTGTCCCAGCTCCGGCATGTGCTGAACATCCTTTTCATACTCCTTGTCTGGCCCTTCTCACCCCTAGGACTCATCCCACATCAGATGCTCCGTAGCCTCCTAAGGGGTCTTCAGGCATCCACGGGGTCCCGCCCCACTGTGAGCCACCCTCCTCTTTGCCTCCACAGTTACTGTAAAAAGTGTTAGTGCTGAAACCTAAGACTGACCATACTGTTCCTCTGTGTCACGCCCCCCCAGTGGTCCCTGAGGGCCCTACGGCTCAATCCCACGACCTATGCCTGGCCCACGGGCTCCTGAACTTGAGAACAGTTGCCCAGACAAACTCAGAAAGCCATGACACCTTAGAAACATCTGCCAAAATGCCCCACGAGAGAAGCAAGCCCCCTCACCTTCCCCACAGCCACCAAGACCCAAAGGGATCTAGCTCAGACCTTTCCTGCTTCCTTTACCATCTTTGGCATAGTTTCCACACCATTAAGCAATCTTCTGCATTGAAATAGAAGTGTAAGACATCCTCCCTTTTAAAAACCTAATTATAAAACTTAAAATTTTAATTACCATTTCTGGTTTTAAAAAAAAGGCAAGAAGAAGAAAAAAGCATAGATTTTACCTGTGATTTCCAAAACGTAGGTAGAAATTCCTCAGTTGCTTCCAGAATGTCTTATCAGGAGGGCTGGAGTTCGGGAGACTCAGAGAAAAGGGCCTGGCAGCCCTGTGGCTCAGACCTGCTTAGGAGTAAACTTGACCTCTGTCTGTGCCAGTCAGTCGGGACAGCGATGTTTGCACTGCCACCTGGATCACCCGTAGCAACAGCAAATGCTCCACGTAGCGCACAAACCACACGCTGGCCGAGAACAGAGCTGGTCTGAGATTCGCCGCTGTGCGGACACAGCAGTGAGTTCATTCCTTTTGTTCTGATAAAGATCCGTACAAACACCTGCACACACAGCTGACTTTCTCTGCCTTTCTAGTCGCCTACAATATCCAACAAAATAACCTCCTTTAAATAAAATTTTATTAAATGGCCAACAAACTAATCTCTTCTTCAACGGATCTTTGGTGGCATACAAATAAAATGTGGCCTGTGAGCGTGTGAGCTTTTTACCTTATTTTAAAGTTGACAGTTTGAATAGTGATCTTGAGAAGCATGCTTTAGTTTCGGGAGACACCACGACGTGGAGGTCGAGTCCCCATAACAAGCAAACTGGTTAAATTCAACCAACATGTGTTAAGGAAATGCTCCATTTAAGACGCGGGCCTGCTTAAAACCAAAGCAAAAGAAACAAAGCCTCTGACTTCTAGCAAGTCACAAGCCAGGGATCTTTTGCACTGGACTGCTTTATTTTCCAATTCTTTTTTTTTTTTTAATTTATGTATTTTTGGGTGGGGGAGGTAATTAGGTTTATGTATTTATTTTTACAGGAGGTACCGGGGATTGAACCCAGGGCCTCGTGCTTGCTAAGCACGTGCTCCACCCCGTAAGCTAAATCCTCCCCCTGCAGTAGGCTATTAATATGCAAGTGTTGTCTCCACTTTCCACTTACTCTCTCAACACCGTGCAAGCGCCAGCGCACGCCGGGCAGGGAGAGGCTCCGAGCGAGGCACGAGCCAGGGAGGTGGGGGCCCTGGAGGGAGCTGCGTCACTTGTCATCATCACTGCCTTCCCTTCGGCCCCCAGAACCCCTGGCTGAAGGTCTCGTGTTGTTGTGCGGTTTTCTCACAGCTTCACTGAGGTGTGAGTGACACACACGAACTGCGTGTATTTCAGGGGCACAATCTGGTGAGTCTGGACAAAGCACCCGTGGTGCCATCACCACAGTCAGGGGGACAGACGGATGCGTCACGTTCCAGAGCGTCCTTGTGACCCTTTGTTCTTGTTTTTGTTGTTTGTCGTGCGTGGTAACAATACTTAACGTGACAGCTGCCCTCCTAACAGATTGTGACGTGCACAGCGCACGGTCACCGCAGGCACTGGGCTGCGGGCGGAGGGCGGAGCCGTTGCCACCCCGGGGCCGCCCCCCACTTCCCCCGCCCCGCCCCGCCCCCTGGCCACCACGGTGCGTTCTCTGCTTGTATGAGCTGGACAATTTTAGACACCTCACGAGTGGAATCATGCATTGTGCAACCTTCCGTGTCTGGCCTGTTTCACTTAGCACAATGTCCTCCAGGGCCATCCATGCTGCTGCAAATGGCAGGAGTTCCTTCTTTCTTAAGGCTGAACAACGCCTCAGTGTGTGTGGACGCCACTGTCCTCACACCTCCATCCGACAGCGGACAGACACCTGGGACGTTGCCACGTAACGCCGTTATGAACGTGAGGGGGCAGGCATCTCCGAAATCCCGACTGCGGTTCTTTTGGATAAATACCCGTAAGTGGGGCTGCGGGATCATCTGGGCGGCTCTAGTTTCAACTTTTTGAGGAACCTCCGTTTATCTTCCATAGCAGCCACACCATCTCACATGCACACCAGCCCTGTGCAAGGGCTGTGATTTCCCCACCACCTCACCTGCACTTGTTTTCTATGACAGCCATCCTGGCGTGAGGTGACACCTGCTGGCGTCTGCCCTGCGGTCCCTGATGCTTCATGGTGCTGCGCGTCTCTTCCAGCCCCAGCGGGCTTCCGTGTGTCTTCCTCTGAGAAATGTCTGCTCAAGTCCTCTGCGCGTTTTATAACCAGGTTGTCTGGGGGGTTCTGTGATTGAGTTGTAGTCTCATATTGGCTTTAAAGCTCAGAGCAGAGGCGCAATTTGGTTTCCCCCTGATATAGAAAATAGCACTTCTGTGAGGTGGAACACACAAGAAACAAAGCTCCTTCGAACGTGACTGAGAATGTTCTGGAGAGCGAGAAGTGTGGTCCAGAAGAACCTGCGCCTGTTAGAGAAACACTGAGTGGTTTTCCGCTGAGTTGAGCAGCAGGGGGCAGGGCGGTGCCTTGGAAAAGCAGCGCCCAGGGCAGGTCCCGCTCCCGCAGGAGGTCCCTCCCCGCCGCCGGCGTCCGACTCCTCGGGAGCGTCCGGGCCGGGCCGGCGGGCGGGGGGCCTGTGCCGGGCCGGCCCCGCTCCTCTCGTCGGCGGCGTGTCCTCCCGCCGCCTCTGCGCCAGGGGCCGGAGCGGAGCAGGGAGCAGGCGGGGCGGCCCCGGGCCACCCGGGGCCTCCATTCTTCCCCGACGGGAGCCCATTCACAAGTCGTTTCCCAGGTGACACGGGTTCAGACGCGGCTGGGCCTCCCGGCCCCTCCCTGGCCAGTGCCGGCCCGGACGGTCCGCACCCCCGCTGCCGCTCCGCCGCGACGCGGCGCCCTCCCCTCCTGCCGTCAGGGCCCCGCTCTGCGCCAGCGCCCAGAGGCCTCCGGGCTCACCCCGGGGAAAGGCCGGGGCACCTGCCCGTCCCTGCGCAGCAGGTCGCCCTGCTTCAGTCCATGAGAGCACTTGGCGCTGTGAGAAGCTGTATTACTAATTTACTTCGGAGAATGTAATCTCCAAGTGGCCGGTTTTTCCTTTGATGTGGAGGTGCTGCAAACGACTTCATCTTTACTTTGTCCAAGACGTCCCACAAATTCTAGAAGGAAACACTATCTCTGACCTTTTCCACAGATGATCTGAAGATGTTTTTAATGAGTGTTAGGTACTGACATAATTTATGTATTTATCTATTCATTTATTATATATTTTACATCTTATTAAAGAAATCACATATTTGGACCAGGAATTTGTCTCTCTCAGTGAAGGAATTAGACAATGAATTTCTCTAAACCTCAGTTTTTAAACTAATGATCCCTCCCTGTGAGATTTTTTTTTCTGATTCTTATTATACTTGAAGTCTCCCAGCAAAGCAACCACCAGATGCAAACAAAGCTACACCACCAAGAGGGAGACAGCTGCAGAAACGGCAGCTCGTGTAAATCACACGCACGATCTCATCAAATTAGGAACTTCATAATGTGTGCAACCGTGTGCTCGGGGTCTGTTTACACACGGGAGGGAGAAGGGCACCAGAAGAACAGGAAAGTGGAGGAGTTTGGTGCATTGAGACAATCATGTTACACTGTGACAGCACATCAGTGTGGTTAATGGTGATACTAGGTTGCACTGTATAAAACGGCTATTTTTATAAATCAAAAGTGGTCAATTACCAGTAGTATTTTTATATTATATATATTTATATAATCATGTTTTATATATTTTTTATTATATTTATAATATATTATATTTATGTTACATATAATGTCAGTTATCCGTGTGTAACATATATAGTGAATCAGTGGCAGAAGCTGCTGGCAAGGTGGGCAGGGCCATCCTGGGTGGGAGTTTGGATTTGTACTACACCCTGTGACAGACCACTGAAGAATTTCACACAGAGGAGCGACATGACATTTATTTCACAATTACACAGTTCTGTTAATGCCGTTGGGTGTGAAGGCAATGAACCTGGATTGAAAGAAACCAAGTAAGTGACCACACTGACAGAGCATTCATTCGGCAGGAGTTACTCACTGCAGTGTGTGCTGCAGTAGTTTCTTGACTAGGCGACAGAAAAATGCCCCCCGTCCCCGGCCAAAGTTGCCCGTGTGCGAATACCTGGCCCTTGTGAATGTGTCACGTTACAGACAAAGGGGACTTAGCCAATGTGATTAAGCCAAGAACCTCAAGATAGGAAGATTATTCCAGGTCATCCAGGTTGGCTCGATGTAATCACAAGGGTCCTTATAAGACGGAGGTGGGGAGTCAAAGTCAGAGAGACTGGAGATGCTGTGCTCTGAAGATGGAGGAAGGGGCCGCAGCCCAAGGAACGCAGGCAGCCCCTCGAAGCTAGAACAGGCGAGGAAATGACCCCCCCTGGAGCCTCGGGAAAGCCTGCAGTGCAGGGACACCTTGACTTTAGCCCAGGCAGACCCATTTTGGTGCCACTGTTGTGGTTAATTTTACATCTGCTAATCTGTTAATTTTACTAACATCCTTAAAAAGAACCAGAACAAACAGCAGCTAATGTCTTGATGGCAAGATGTGTAGCAACGCAAGAGCCCTTAGCCTGCACCGCCCTGCCGTTCGGTTCTGGCACTAACCACCCGGAGTTAGCACAGCCCCCCCAGTCAGGCAGAACAGCACCCAGCAAGACTGCCTTCACAGCAGGTGCCAGCTGCAGTTTCAGGGGTCCTAGGTCACCTCTGAGCAACTGGTGATAAATTCAGGGGTTCCTGTGATGCCCTCAGGTTCAGTCCTTTGCTAGAAAAACTCACAGAACTCAGGGAAGCGCTGTATTTACAGCAACAGTTTGATTATAAAAGGATACAAGTCAGGAGGACCAGCCAAATGAAGAGCCATGCCAGGCGAGGCGTGAGGGGGGCACACGGCATCCCTGCCCTCGGCCTGTGGGTCGGGACCTCCCCCTCCCTAAACTCTGTGAGCCCAGAGTCCGGGGTATTTACTGGAGTTTCCTTACGTCAGCAAGATTGCTCAAGTTATCGGCCTTGGGACTGAACTCAATCTGCAGCCCCATCCTGCCCGCGAAAGGTCAGGAAGCCAAACGTCCCAGCCCTCTAATCCAGTGGTAGGTCTCCCTGGTGACCAGCCCCCAACCTGGCGCCATTCAGGAGCCCAGCAGAGTCACATCATCAGCATAAGAAAGGCACCCTGTCAGTGAGAAACCCAGGACAGAGACCAGACAATCTGTCACATCCCGGTTCTTGTCATGGGAAGTGCTGCGTTCGCACTGCCTTTACCCACCAGCCCGTGGTCGGCTTTGAATGGCTCTTAGTGGACATGTCCTTGAGACCTGTTGGAGGTCACGCTCCATCTGCAGGTGGGCAGGCTTGAAACAGACCTTAACAAACCCATTCTTTCCGAAGACGACAACCATACCTGTGACAGCTGGTCTACTTCATATTACTACCCTCTTATATTTTGCTAGAAATCTGTAAGCAACTAGAAAGCAGAGTTTGCTTTTTTAAACTATGTTTAAGAGATAGTGACACCGAAGGCACCTTTGGACAGAGTTTCAGTTCTGTGAGATGAGAGGAGTCCTGGGGGTGGACGGTGGTGATGGTGGCACATGTGCACTTCACGCCACCGCGCTGGACACTGAAAAGTGGTTAGGATGGTATATTTTATGCTATATGTATTTCACCACAATTTAAAAAAAAAAAACCTCCCTTGGGTCACTTCTGGACTAATTTAACCTGAGCTCAAGGAGGGACTCTTTTCCAGCTAGTTAAATCCATAATGTCTCTTCTCCACTCCGTCATTTGGGACCTTGGACAGCTGCCAGTGATGGGGAGTGAGCGGGCGAGCCCCCCACCCCAGGCCATCTCTCTCTGGCACAGGAGCCCTCAGCCTGGACGAGCTCCTCCACCTGCACCACCTTCTGAAGATGCTCTGCTGTCTTGAGGGGAGCCCAGCTTTCAGGGCTGGCCATTCCGGCTCAGCCAGAGGCTCCACGCAAATACTGGGTGGGCACCTGTCCAGTAACAAAACACAATGGATAGCTGATGTGCTGGAGCAGTGAGAGTCTGGTTGATTGATTTTTTTTCCTATAAGTTGGAATTTGGGGTGAAAACTGTAAAACCTGAACTCTCTCCCAAGGGCCTCTCTCTGCAGAATTTGAAGGTGCCATTGCTTCTCCTCCCTTTCTCATGGCTCTAAGTTTTGTGTCTCCTCGTCTTCTGCCAGTTTATCAAGCCAGACAAGGGCAGTACCTCACTGGGAAGTGTTCATGGTGTGGCTCAGTGGTCAGGCCATCCCAGCTCTGCAACCTTGGGCAAATTCATAGCCTCTCTGTGGTTTAGTTCCTTTAATTGCACAGGAGGGCGCTAATAGTAATCATTTACGTGGGTTGTTAAAATCAAATACAATTATTATATACAGTGCTGAGAATACTGCTCAGGGCAGAGGGCACACCGATAAATGTTAACCGATGCTTTCATCACGGTCACATCACCAGTTCATCTCCCGGGATCCCACTCGCGCACAACTTCCTCTGCTTCAGCGCCCCCCTCCCTTCCTATGAACTCGAACAACGCAATGTCCCAAATGACCAGGGAGCCACCAGACTCTACCCACCTGAAAGATCAGCATAAAATACAGACAGGCGTTTTCAGACAGCACCTCTGTAACCTGTTCATTCTAAGTCTACTGAAAGAACCGCCTAAAAGGAGTGTGTTAATTATATTCTAAGCATGGAACTCACTCCGGGATGCCAGCAGATAATGAATGAATGAACGTGTCATCTCGGACAAGAGCCCAGCTCCCGTGTCCTTGAGCCCCACTCCACTCTCCACTGTGACCACAAGGGTCAGGATTCCACACTGGATGGCACACAGCTGAGCGGCAGGAGCAACATACTTTAATACCTCTTCACCAGGTTTCACCCGCAAACTTTCACGCACACCGCTCCGACTCCAGGCAGCCGGCGTAGCCCCACCGGGAGTCCCGGCCTCTCTGCCCTCGATGTGCACCACCTCAGTCTTTCCTCTGCTCTTTGGTGGCCCAGCTTTGCGCTGAGATTTCCCAACCACATGGCCTTTGAGTCATTCTTGACTCCTCTCTCCCCTTTCCTTCCTGAATGTAATAAGGTACCAATGTGATGCCCCACTCGGCGACTTCTGTGTTGTTGGACCACCTTGCAGGGGGATTTCCAGCGCCAGGCGCCCCGGGGGCGGAGAACCCGGGCAGGGCGCGCTCCGCCCCTCGCCCCCTCCCTTCCTGGCTCCCGTGGAGAACGCGCTCTGCGCTGCCTCCCGCTGCATCCCGGGACGGAGGGAAACAGCCGGGCCGGCGCTTCCCAGCCGCCCAGGGCACCAGGAACGGGGGCTTTCCCGCCCCCGGGCGGCCAGGCTCCAGGCGGAGGAACGTCTGCGCTCAAGGCCCGGCCTGGGCCGGAGCCGGCCTCCGCCCTTAGAAAGCCCTTTGAAGCTCAGGAACGGCTGGCCGGGGGCAAGCGGGGGAGCTCCTCCACTCACTCAGCCTGGGAGGGGCGGCTTCCCGCCTGCGCTCACAGGACGGAAGTGCGCTAACAATCACTTCGCATGAGTCTCACTGCAGACACCAAACTCTAAAAACCCAATAAAAATAAGCTTTCTGTGAGATAATGCATCAGACGGCTCAAGACTTACCCAGTCCCACAGGAGGCTTCTGCTGCCTTAGAGACCTATTGTCATATTGGCCTGAAATTTTTTCAACTGTTTAGAGACTCTTTTCCTTCAAAATCAGATTAAACATCCCTGGCTCCTTAAACACTGTCAGGCCCTTCCCCATCAGTTTAGCGATGGTCCTTCTCCAAACATGCTCAGGTGGCTGACTTCTCAACACCTGGCACCCCAGAGGGAACACAGGATCCTGGAGGGGGCCTTGCAGGCAAGCCTGCCACCTCCACATTGCAATGTTTCCACGTGTTGACTTCAGCTAAAATCCTTACTCCTCGTCCACTCGAACTGCTCCCGAGTCCAGGTCTTCTGTTCTGGGTGGGGGAGTGCGAGGTACAAACTACCGGGTGTGGGACAGGCTACAGGGATGTACGTACCACATGGGGAACAGAGCCAATATTTTGAAACAACTGTAGGCAGAGTGTAACCTTCAAAAGCTGTATAAAAAGTGTTTTTAAAATATGATTAGTCACTAAGGATTCACTATACATTTGAACAAAGGCCCAAACTTCAAAGGCAGTAAAAAAAAATTTTTTTAATAAACTCAAAGAAATAAAAACCAAGGGAATCAGGTTTGAAAATTTTTGTTTGTATTCTTGTGTTTTAGGAGAATCAGACAAAATTAGAACTGAAGAGCACCTAGAAATTGCTGTTAGGGTGTCCCTGGTGGGTTACAGCCCATGCTGGGCCATGAAATCAATTCATCAGGCCGCCACCAGCATTTTCCTTTAAAGCTGAAGCCAAATGGAGTGGAAAATACCAGAGTGCATTGCATTTAGGGAGGGGAAGTGTTATTTCATGAAACTTCTGTATCACATTATAGATGTGTCTGTGTGTGTGTGCATGTGTGCACTAGGTTATGACCACAGTTGAATTTGAAAGCTACCGGGCTAGTCCAGCCAGGAGCCAGCAGTGTGCTGGGACGGATGAGCATCCCGGTGAAATCAAAGAGTCAGAAAATCCCAGGCTTTAAGCCTGAGCCCTGGCACATGGGAAATGTATGACCACAGGATGCTGTTAAGCTCCACTGAAAGGCAGCTGTTCGTCTTCTGTAAAACAGGGGTGACAGTATTTTCCTCCAAGAAGTATTAAGGAGACGCACACCGGTGCTCACCTCCATGGGCTGAGTCCGTTGGTACCACCTGTCGAGAAACACAACGGGAACTTTGCCTGCGTTCCACTTCTGACCTTCTCCACGGCAGCCCTGTATGTCAGGTATCACTGTTATCCTCCATCAGATGAGGAAGGAGGCAGTCTGGTCCCAAGCACATGCACCACGCCTTTGTCCGGATGTGAGGATGCACTTGAAGCACTCAGGGCCACGCGCTGTCGCCAAGCAGCCCGTGACGTTCAGCGCCACTCAAAGGCAGGGCCTCCCCAAGAGGAAGGCTCGGTGCCGGAACACAGGTGGACGCCCGGCCCTGCTCTGCTAGACCGCGTGCTTCGTGACGAAGTTCATGGACACCTGGCAGGAGCTCCTGCCCTTGTTCAGGGCGGGCCACGGCCCGCACGGGGCCGCGCGGTGCTGGATGACACGGCTACCCTCGTCACAGCCACCGCGACGCCTGTGCCACCCGACACGCGTATCCCGGGCCCGCCCTCCCTGGCCGCGGCTCTCTGTGCCTCCCCATCAAAGGCACACGTGGGCGTCTTTCCCCGTCCACCTCCGGCCAGCGGAAGGCCCCCGGAATCCCGCCCGCGTCGCCCTCGGGCACCCGCGCTCCTCCCGGCCCCGCGTCACCGCGCACCTGCTGAGCATGTCCCCTGAGTCCTCGTGGGAGATGCTGATAACGATGCTAACCGAGATAGGACCCAGGCCAGGTGCGCTCTCGGGGACAAAGACCAGAACAATCTCTAACCCGCTCAAGGCCCGGGCGCCTCCTCAGCGCCGCGTTTGCCTCGCTTTGCGAAGCGGGTCTGGAGACGAAGCACCGGGAGATAAACCGCTGTGAAGGCGCCACCTCGTGGCGCGCAGGCGTCAGTGCACCCCGCGCGGCAGGCAAACCAGAGGGAGGCTGGTCCGGCAGGTAGGTCCTAACGCACCTGCCTCTCCATCAAGAATAATAATAATAATAATAATAATGCTAGCTTAGAGGGTATTTGCGCCACTCGCAGAGTCTGAGCAGCGAATCCTTTCTCCTCATAATGTCGCAAAGTAAATCAGACTGGCGCTATTCCTTTTGTTCACCACTGTGAATTAAACAAACCTAACACCACTTATTCCACGAATTGCCCAGAAAAAAAAACAATTGATGAGCTATATAGGTAAAGAGACAATTTTTTAAATACTTCCTTCCATCCCTAGTTCTACATTTGAAATGAAAATTCCCTTTTCTTTTGCTCATGATTCTGAAATTATCTTTAAGGAATCCTGAATTTAATACGAGCATCCATAAAGAGAAAGGCAGTGCCTCCCAAGCCAGGCAGCTTCCTCACCTTCCACAGGACAAATGGTCAGGTCCCATCCGATGGTCACAATGCCATGGCCACACTGGATCCTGCTTCCTCCAGGTGTGAGGTGATGCTGCTTCCCCACTTCTCAGATTTCTAGTCCCGTCTAGGGTACAAGACAGCTGGGACACGCAGGTGTTTCAGACACACAATCAGGCGTGAGTTTAACTGATCCTGACTCAGTCTGAGTTGGAGGATAGGGATCAGCCAGGGTGCACTTGCAGGGTCTGTCACGGTTGAGGATGGTAAGAGAATGCTGAAAGCTGCAATGAGAAAAATGAGGGGCAAGAGTCACCTGGGGTCTGACTGTGTTTCCCAAACCGAACTCAGAACTCAGAATCGGAAAAGGGCAGATGTAAGAAAAACCACGTCATCATGTAGTCGGTCAACACACACACACCGTGGTATGTTTTGAAAACAGTGGGTACTGAATCCTGCCCAGAGGTTCACTGTCTGGGAAGGAGGGTGATGTGTGAATGAGTAATTGTACACGTTCCTAAAACTCTTGCTATGGACACTTTGAAAGAAAAGCAAACAGAAGTAAGATCTGGCAAGTTCTCTCTGGTGTGACTTCCTCTCAGGGACCGAACAGAGGCATTTATCTGAGAATCCTCTTCACCACCCATGTATAAACTCCAAACCTGGAGCATCTCAACCCCATAATGCCAAAGCAAGCAGAAGAAATAAAACAATAATGATGAAAACAGAAATCAATGAAATTAAAAACAGAAAAAACCAATGAAACCAAAGTCTGATTCTTTGAAAAAGTCAATAAAATTGGCAAGTGAGTCTCTAGTGAGTCTGACCAAGAAAACAAAGAGAGAAGACATAAATAACAATACCAGGAATGAAAGAGGGGGCGTCACCCTTGACCTCGCTGACACTAAATGCATAATAGGAAAATAAACAACTGTATACCCATAGATCTGGCAACTTAGATAAAATAGAGCGGTTTCGTGAAAGACGTAAACTACCAAAATTCACTGAAAAAAGATACAGAGAATCTGAATAATCCTCTATTTATTAAAGAAATGGAATCTGTAATTGAAAACCTTCCCACCCAGAAAACTCCAAGCACAGGTGGATTCCTTGGTGAATTCTGCCATCATGTAGGGAAAAAATAATTGCAAACCTGCACAATCTCATCCAGGAAGTAAAAGAGCAGGGAAGACTTTCCAACTCATTTTATGAGACCAGAATTAACCTAACATTAAAACCAGAAAAAGAGATTGCAAGAAAAGAAAATTGCAAAACAATACTCTTTGTAAACCTAGATGTAAATTTCTTCAACAAAGCATGCAAAAATTGAATCCAGAAATTCCAATTAAAACAATGATACATGCCAATCAAGCAAGATTCATCCCAGGAATACAAAGCTGGTTCAACATTTTTAAAATCAATTAATGTAATTCATGATATTAACAGACTAAAGAAGAAAAACCTTATGAATATCTCAATAGATTCCAAAATTAGCATTTGACAACATTCAACATCTCTTCATGATAAAAACCCTCAACAAACTAGAAATAGAGAACTTCCTTCATCTTATGAAAAGTATTTACACAGGTACATAAAACCTACAACTAACCTCAACGGTGAAAAACTGAATGCTTTCCCCCTAAGATGGGAACAAAGACAGGATATCTTCTCTCACTCTGTTCAGGATCAATGTCTCGTTCAAACACGAACTTCTGTCAGCCTTTCCATGGGCAAGAAAAGGCAGACAAATAGAAAAGAAAGATATAAAACTGCCTCTATTCTCAGATGACATGACTGTCTATGAAGAAAATCCCAAACAATCTACAAAAACATCTCTTATAACTAAAAGGTGAATTTAATAAGGTCACAGGACACCTGGCCAATATGTAAATGTCAATTATCTTCCTATATACAATAAACAACTGGAATTTGAAATTCCAAAAAAAAAATACCATTTACAATAGCACTGAAAACGAAATACTTAGAGATAAATCTAAGAGTCTGTATGTTAAAAATTACAAACACTAATGAAAGAAATTAAAGAAGATTTATATAAAGAGATCTACCATGCTCATGGATTGAAAGGCTCAATATTTAAAGATATTCATCTTGTCAATTGATAAATAGATTTAGTGCAACCCAAATCAAAATTCCAGCAAGGCTTTCTTGTAAATATAGACAGGTTCATTTTAAAATTTATATGGAAAGGCAAAGGAAAAAGGAAAGCCAAAACAACTCTGAACAAAAAAAAAAAGAGTTGGAGGACTCACTCTACCTGACTTCACATTTCATGATAAAGCTACAGTTATCCAGACAGTATGATATTGGTAAAAGAGTATGTGCATTTAACAATGGAACAGAATAAAGAGACCTGAAATAGATCCACACAAACATAGTTCATTTTTGGCAAAAGTGCAAAGGCGAGTCAATGAAGAAAGTTTTATCTTTTCAACAAATGTTTCTGAAACAACTGAGTACCCATGTGCAAAAAAGGAAAAGGGAAAAGAGCCTTGACACACGCCTCATGCCACGCGCAAAAGTTACCTCAGAATAAACCGCTGACCTAGTTCTAACTCTAAACCTTTAAAAGTTCTAGAAGAAAGAGAGGAGAAAACCTGTGTGACCTTGGGTGTGGTGGCAAGTTTTAGACATGACACTAAAAGCATGAGCCATAATAGAAAATTTGATAAATTGGACTCATAAAAAATTTGAAACTTTTTCTCTGTAAAAGACACTGTTAAGGGGATTAGAAGTCAAGCCACAGACTTGGAGAAAAATATTTACATAAAGGACTCGTATCTAGATAGAATATATAAAGAACACTTAAAGCTCAATAGTAAGAAACAACCCCCCTTTAAAAATGAGCGAAATAGGTGAAAAGGCACTTCTCCGAAGAAAATATACAGACGGCAAATAAGCATGTGAAATGACGCTCTGCCTGAACAGTCATTAAGAAAGTTGAAGCCACAGAGAGAGACCACTGCATACCTAGAATGGCTAACACATAAGAGCTGACCACGCCAAGACCGGGGCTGATGGAGAGCGACTGGAACCCGCATTCACTGCGGGGTCTCATTAGTGAGGATGCAAATGGCACAGCCAGTTTGGAAGAGCTGAACAGTTTCCTGCAGAGTTAAATATATGCTTAGCATGTGACCCAGAAATCCCACTCCGAGGTATTTAACCCAAGTGAACTGACGCCCTGGATTCACCTAAAAACCTCTCTGCACAAGGTCATAACCACTTTGTTTCTGTCCCCAAACTGGAAACAACCCAGACGTGCTTCCGCAGGTGGCTGGGTAAACCAAGTGCGGTGCGTGCACACAACAGAACGCCACTCGGCAGCACAAAGACGAAATGCTGACTCACACAACAGCAGAGATAAACCTTAAATGAATCTTTTCTAGATGAAAGAAGCCGAACCCAAAAGACTTCACACTGTAAGATCCCATATACATGACAGTCCGGCAAAACTGTGCAGACAGAAATCTCTCCGGCGGCTTTCCCGCGTGGAGGGTGGAGGCAGTGTTGGACTGAAGGCTGTCTACATGGGGGCCGTTCCAGGGCCACTGAACACAAGTCTCCTGGAAACTAGCAGATCAACATGAAAAAATATTAGGAAAGAGTTTTTCCCCTTCACAGGCTTGATCTAAGGGAAGTACATGTGAAATATTGCACCCAACAAATAGGAAATATTTCTCTGTTTCAAGCATTCATGGGATATTAGGAAACTTGGACACAAATACACATTACATCAAAAAGAAAGTCAATACATATTTTTAAATTATATACAAACCACATTATCGGATCAAAATGCAGTAATATTAAAAATCAATTACAAAAAGATCACCAATGCCCCCCAACACACATACTGTACTTTAGAAACTAAAAAGCACACTTCTAAATAATTCATGGATCAACGGAGAAATCATAAGAAAAATGATTAAATATTTAGATTTAAGTGAGAATGAAAGTGATAATTTTTTCCATCATCCCATTTGTGTATGCACACACACACGTTATATAAATAGAAATGTATAGTTGTAAAAGTGTAACTATATTTGTATATATATATATATAAATAGAATGATGGAAAATAAGAAAGGACAAGAAATGTAGAAAAAAAACAGAGGATAAGTTCAAGAGCTCTAACATCTGATTAAAATTAAAGTGACAGTTTTATCCTATAAATAATCATAGAGGTTTCCCTATCTCCGAACAAAATGAATTTCCAAACCGAACGGGCTTACCAAGTTCCCAGGACAATAACAGAAAAAGCCCACACACCAAGGCACATTACAATGAATGTTCAAGTTAATAGAGACAGATAAAAAATTACAGGTATTTCAGAGACTTTTAAGAATTTCATGGAATGACCAGGAATAAATATGCCCCTTCTCAGGAAGCCACTGAAGCGTGTTCCCCCAAAATAACAGCACAAATGAAGAGGGAAATACCAGTGCGGAACCAGTGGCAGAACATTGGAGAAGGTCCCTGTGCCTTTCTCGTGTTCCAGCCACTGGTCCCCAGCATGACAGTGCAGAGAGGTCCCTGGACGGGAGCCCCAGAGCAGGCCAAGAGCACAAGAAATCTAGATTAGCAGAAGCAGAGAATCCCAGGAGGGTTATCTCCGAGAAAAAGATAAAATCAATCAAATACCTTATGTGTGTGACCACAGTAAGGAGAGATTTAAACTTAGACGGAGGGGACCTTGGAAGGAAAGAATGATAAGAAAATAGAAAACTTAAGACAACAAAAACTAAAAGCCTCTTATCAACTTTAGGGAGGAAAAAGTTTGCAAAGAGGAAATGTAAGCAAAATATACCACATAGCTCTTCTGTGAGCAGTGCTTACATATCCATACAATAGTGCAAACTCTGGGTATCAGTTTAATTCAAAATGGCGACATTGACTCCACCGAGAGGATGTGGAAGAGGAGGGATATGGGAGCACATCTTATCTTCCACAGCAGGAGGTCAGTAGATAATAAACTGAAGTATCAAGAAATGAGCCTACATCATGTTAATTAGAAATAAAGAGGTAAACACGAAAGAAACTGTTTAAAAAGTTAAAAATGAGTTGTCCTTGTGGAGTGTGAACTGGGGACGGGCATGGTGGGAGGGAATACTTCTTTGACTGGAATTCTTTTATTGTAATTAAGCTAAATGTATGTAGCACTCTATGGGCCACCTCAGAATCAACGTTTAGAGAGAATGTATATGCTGAAGTGTACATACTAAGAGAGAAAAAAGGAAATTCATGAGCTAAGCATACAACTCTAGGAGCTCATAAAGGAACACAGGTAACCTGAAGACACTAAAAGGAAATACATAGTGAAAACTGATGAACTAAGAGGAAATAAAAGAAATAAAGACAGATAAAAGCAAAAGCTGAGTCTTCGAAACAAACCAATACAACAGATTTTACCCTTTCCATGAAAAAAATAGGTCATAAACATACACTAAAACTTTTAGATATCATAAAAGAATACAGCAAACAACTTTATACCAATAAACCTGACAACTTTAAAATATGGAAAATATGAATTACCAAAATAAACTCAAAAAGAAATTGAAAATATGAGTAGACATAAGCATTAAAGAAACTGAGTTAGTCATCAATATCAGAAAATCTCCAGGACTAAGCAATTTGAAAGGTGAGTTTTACCAAAACTTTAAGAAATAGATAATTCTTAATTGTACACTAACCCACTCAAGAGGATAGAAAGAGAATAAAATCTAAGCTCATTTTTTGATGTTTATAAACCTTGATATCGAAAAACAGATGGACTAGTGTGAGAAAGGAAGCTTGTCGACCGATCTCATTTTTACGTATTCTGAGCTGTAGACGTCCTGATGGGTGCGATCTCCTGAGCTCTTTGCACATGTCAGGCACTGCTCTCAGGGGGTTTTGGTTGTTTTTGTATTGAGATACAACCGAGATATAGATACAAAAACCTGCACATATTTCATGTATAAAATTTGATGAGTCTGGACATATGCAAACACCCATGATCCCAGGACCACAATCAAGGGAATAAATAAATCCAACTCCTCCCAGTTTTCTTATGTCCCTTTGTTGTTTTTTTTTTTAAATTTTGTGTGTGTGCACGTGTGGTAAAAACACAACATGAGTGCTGCCCACTTGACAAACTCTGAAGTGCACAAAAATATTGTTAACTACAGGCACTATGTTGCACAGGAGAACTCTAGAACTTACATAGCATAACTGAAATTCATAGAATAACAACTCTTCACTTCCCCTGCTATAAGGGTATCATAAGTTCTAACTTATTTAGTCTTCAAAACAGCCTTATCAAGAGGATACCACTATTATGCCTACTTTATCAGTCAGGATACTGAGGCACAGGTAGTTAAGTGTCTGTCCACGACATGAACCCAGGCAGTCCTCCAGGTTCTGTAATAGTGACGCCTAGTGCAGACTTTCTATAGAGGGGACTTTCTATTCCAGTCGATCACCTGAGGACACAGAACTGATACAGTGCAGGTGCACAACTGTACCAAAGTAAAAATACTAGCCAACACAGTAAAACAAGAATAAGAAATAAGACCAAGTGATGAAGAGGAAACAAAAGTACTTTTATTAATAGATGATATAATTATCTACATAAAAATCCAAGAGAATCTATAGACAAACTATTAGAACCAATGCATTCTTGATAAACAAGTTTATACTCTATAGCACAGGGAACTATATTCAATGTCTTGTAGTAACTTATGGTGAAAGAGAATATGAAAACGAATATATGTATGTTCCTATATGACTGAAGCACTGTGCTGTACACTAGAAATTGACACAACATTGTAAACTGACTATGCTTCAATAAAAATATATATTAAAAAAAAGAACTAATGCTTTCTTCAGTAAGATCACTGAATAAAACTTCATGATTTACCAAATACCTGCAAAAATCTATTAGGAATGTCATCTTTTAAAAATATCATTCAAAGTTCAACCAAAACTACAAGATACCTACAAATAGATTAAGCAAGGATGTATAAGATATACATGAAGAAAAATTAGTTACTTTTTGAAGGCAATTACAGAAGAGCTAAGTAAGAAAAATACTATGTTCATGAACAGGAAAACTCAATACCCTAACAATGATAATTTCCACAAATAGAGCAGTAAGTGCAATGTTCTTCTAATCATGATACTAACCATATTTTTCAAAGAAGTGACAAGTCTTATAACTCATTTGAAGAAGTAAGATGTGGTTTTGAAGAGTAAGGTGGTTGATGATACACAGTTCCTATGACCCAACAAATCCACTTCTAGACAGACACCTCAGACAGCCCAGTGAAAACCGTGTAAGATAACCGTGTGTACACGGAGTTCAAAAAAAGGAAGTGCCTAAACGTGCATCAGCCTGGCAGTAAGTAAAATCTGTGTCATGCGTGGGTGAAAATCAAGAAACTAGATGTACATATATCAACCTAAACAAATCTCAGGAACATTTTGCAGCCTGAAAGCATTATTAAACATATGCATTATGACACGTAGATAAATTTTCAAAGTACATACTGTTTACAGGTACCCAAACACCTGTACAAGAATGATTCAATGATACACATTATTTTGAAGATGCAGTAAATAGTATTGGGGTAGGAGCAATAATAATAAATAATGTTAATACTAAGAACTTTGATGGGGAAGGTACAGCTCAAGTGGTAGAGCCTGAGCTTAGCATGCGCAAGGTCCTGGGTTCAATCCCCAGTACCTCCTCTAAAAATAAAATAAGTAAGTAAAACTTAATTACCTACCTCCCCTCAAAAAAATAATTAATTTGATTAAAACTTTTACCTATAGTATAAACATATTCAGTTAATCTTCAAAATAGTCCTATGAAGCAAGTATCATTATCATAATTTTTCAGATGAGAAGACTGAGACATAACTAAGCAACACACTAGGAAACCCTCCTAACTGCAATGTCAAGACAAGGACAGTATAAGCCTCAGTCTTCGGCCGGATTCTGAGTCTGTAAAACCCAACTTCCGAACCACTGGCTCACGTGTCTGGTGAGGGCTGGGTCTCCGTGGCCCTCGGTTCCCTCAGAAAGAAACCTCATTAGATGCCACGTTCGGGCACACGGGCTGCCATGCGTCCTTCCTCGGTTTTGCTGATTCACGGCCACGGGAGACAGCATCAGTGCGACGTCATTTTCCACCCCTTTATACCCTTCGAAGACGGAACACTGCGCCCCCTGATGGATCTGGCCAAGACGTCCTTCCCTTCATTCTGGGGGCCACCTTTTTCATTCCTACTTGATTCAGTCAACAGCTTTGGGTTCTGAACGTTTCCGCGCGACCCGCCTGCAGTCAGGCCGGCAACCGCGGGGCGGCGCCGGCGGGCGGGTCCGGCGCGGGGGCGGCGGCCCGGGGGGCCCGGGGGCGCGGGGCTGCACGCGCACCGCCCTCGCTGCACGAGGCGGCCTCTGCAGCGCCGCGCTCGGGGGCAAAGCTGGAACCCTACGCCGTGTCCTCAAAAAGATTACCTCTGAGGGAAACAGGTTTCAGAACGTTCCGAACTTGCAGTAGTAAAAGCTGTTCAGAACACTTGCGTCCAAGGTGATTTCCTCAGAGCGTCTCCAACGCGGATGCCCTGAAGGAATTAAAAAAAAAAAATGACGCTCGTGGAGGTGGGGACCAGACCCGGCCAGAGCCCCTCACCGAACAGCTTGTTTGCTCACCATCAGTGTGGAATTACAGAAAGCGGTTCCCGCACCACGAATACTCACTGAAAGCTAAAGCTGATCTGTTTTCTTCCTCCTCCTTCCAAGGTAAAGCATGTTAAATTCCTCATCGCTATTAGTAAACGTTCCTAAAAGAAAAAGTTGCAAGGACATGAATGTATTCCGTTTCATGAGTATTTTCTTACTTACCATGACATCTTCACACTCTGACCAGCTCTTACAAACGCTCAAACAAAATTCTGCATCTCAAATCCCATCAAAGAGGAGAAAACAATACTCTTAAGACACGCTTGGCGGCCTTCAACATGTCCTGGCTGACTCAGCGGTTTCTCTGTACTCCAACACACGTGAGGGTTTTAAGTCCTGATGGCCCAGGGACGTTTCCCTGTCACATTTCAGACACATCCATCAGCACGTACGGACACCGCAGCGGCGCTCAGGAAAATCTCATTCTGAAAAATAAACCTCTCTTCTCAGAATGGAGAGTCGACAGGACTGGGATGCGAGTCACTAACCCTAAACGACCATCGCTTCCATGTGATAATTTCCTCACAAGCCGCATGTTTTAAACTGTAACACTGTGATTGGAATGTACTTACACGTTTTCCATTGGACTTAAGAATTTGAGAATAAGTGAGTCTTCGGAACAAGAAAGTTAATTCAAAAACCCAGCTTGGTGAAATTGCGAAAAAAGTATATTTGCACTCTGATTCAAATTGTAGTATTTTTTGATTGATATTAAAAAATGGCCACCAATACTTTCTGAGCCTGAGCAGCTCATATAATAAAAATGAAATGGGGGAGGAGGGGCTTTGTCTTCCTTTTGTTGTCCTCTTGGCTCAAACCTCTTATAAAAATACACATTCCTTTCCCCATCGGATGTTAGCTTTGCCTCAGAGAAAATCAGGACCATCCTGTTCCGTCCACCGGAGAGCAGCGCGCTGGCTTCTGGACCACGCGCCTGTCTGCCCTCACGGGTGAAACTCTCCATCAGAGTCTCGTGCCTTTTCGCTTCTGAGTTCCAGTGACATCCATCTCCTCCTCTGTGGTATCAGACATGCTCTAGAATGTCCTGTCTTCAAACAGAAAATAAAAACCCCCTTTCTCCCCAAATCCAGCGTTTGTTCTCACCCCCTGCCTTTGTTCCCTTCACCGCGAAGTTCCTGAGAGAGTTGTCCACAGTCCCTGTCTCCACCTCTTTCCTCCCGTCCTCCTCACTCAGCTCCCACCACTCCCTTGAGATTACTCCAGTCTACACCCCAGGGGGCCACTTTTGTCCTGTGCAACAAAATACCCCAAAACTCAGTGGCTTAAAACAACAATGTAATATGATCTCCCAGCTCCGTGGGTCATCTGGGCTCCCCGGGGAGGCTCTCCTGTGAGGTCCCTCCTGAAGTTGACGTTTCAGCTACAACCACCTGGAGGCTCCACGGGGCTGGATGACCAAGATGGTTCACTCACCAAGTCAGCAGCTGAGCGGTGCTGGTTGTTGTCTAGAAGGTCAGTTGGGACTGTCCATCAGAGTGCCTACACGTGGCCTCTGCAGGGGACTGTCTTCTCGTCATGACAGTTGGCTCCCAAGAGGGGCTTCCCAAGCTGTAAGGCTGCTTCTGACCTGGCCTCAGAAGTCCCAATCTCATTCCCCTCCATTCTGGGGTTAAGGTGAGCCAGTAAGGCCAGCCCTGATTCCGGGGAGGGAAATGAACTCCGCCTACTGGCACCCGGAGAAGCATGCACACCCGGGAAGGGGCAAGCGGACGGTGGCCATCTTTGACGTGATCTACCATTGTGGTTGGTTCATAGTTCTTACTTCTCTTGACTTCACAGCAGCAAAGGCGTGGTAACTGGGCTCTCCTTCTTGAAACACTTTTTTCTTGTGCCTTCCTTGATGCTCCCCTTGCACTTCCCACCTCCCTGCTTGGTCCCTCTGCCCGCTTCTAGCTGGGGCAAATTACTCAGCCTCCCCACCCTGCGTAAGCCCCCCAGCCTCATTTCTCTCTCTCCTCTGCAGAGACTCAATATCTTGAGTTTGATTTTAAATTTTCCCATGCATGCACTTTTCTAAAGTAAGAATTTATAAAATTATAAATAAAATATAGTTCTGTTTCATATTTTTCACATTTTAAGTACATGGGATACTCTGCACACTTCTGTAACTGACCGTTTTGCCCACCATCACCTTTGATAGTTATCTGTGTTAATTCTTTGAGCTATAGTTTATTTATTTTCATGAAAGTATATCTATAGGTTATTGGGCTTTTTAAATTTTACTAAATATTATCAAATTGCTCAGACAGTACTACTGCTGTCTACTAATTTATACCGCCACCAGCAGCACGAGTTTCTTTGGCCTTACAATGTCAGTCATGTCTGCCCATCTGGTGGGTAAGAAATAGTACTCACTGCAGGTTCAGCTGGCATTTATTTGCCTGAAAACTGGGGAGGCTGAGCACCTTGTACTACGTTTATTGGCCACTCTGGCCCCCTCTTCTTGGCTTCCCCATTTATATCTCCTGCCTATTTCCTCCTGGGTTGTTTGTCTTTCTCATCTTGATTTTTAGGAATTCATTGCATTTTCTTAATACTAAAGCTCTGTCAATTTGTGCAATGCAGATATTTTTCCCAGTTTTCAGTTAGTCTTTTAACTTTACCAGTGGTGCCTCTTGATGAACTAAAATTTTAATTTTTAATTTACTTCAATATATCAATTATGATTTGTGCTTTTTGTGTTTGTTGTTTTTTCCCCAGAAAAATCACTCCTTGCCCTGATACTATAAAAGGTTTCTCATGTTCCCCAAAACTTTCAAAATACGGTTCTTCAAATAAAATTCTGATCTACCTCAAGCTGAGCATGTGTGTAAGTGTGTGTGTGTGGCGGTGTGAGATGGCTTTTACTTACTTCCACATCCATGAATGTGGTTTACCTTTCATCAACTCTTAAGATAAAGTAGATATTATCAGAGTTGACAGATGAGGAAAATTAAAACCAGGAAATGGATCTGACTGGCCCGAGGACACACAGCTTGTCAGTGACCAAGAAAATGGAAGTGAGCATCCTGTCTAAATGACCTCCAGGCACACCGAGTTCATCAGCATTTAAATCTGGAATCTTATCTTTACCCGTCCCTCCAACTCCCTGCCTGCACCACTCCCAGATCAGAGAAGTCCCCGCTCAGGGGACAGCTGTGTCCCCTAGCCTGGTGCTACAGCGTCAAACCGCAGAGCTGGGTGAACACTGGTTTTTCCAAAAGCTGCCTGGGTATCCTCCCCTGCCCCCTCCAGAGATAAGAATATCATCAGTGTGGGTGAGGCCAGGTAGTGATAATTCCTGAAGCACCCAGAGGACTTTATCAGGGCTGTGAACCACAGGAGCAGCCCCACCACCCCCAGGATCCCCCAGCCCCTCGCGTGGTGATGCCAGGATCTGTGGGGAGGTTCCCCTGGGGGAGTGATATTGTCATCTAGTGGCCAGAGGTAAGGGATGCTGCAAACAGCCTACAGTGTACAGAATGCACCTCCCCCCATAACCAAGAATTATGTGGCCCCAAACATCAACAGCTGGGGCTGAGAACTTGGGACCTGGAGTCCATCACTTCCACCCTGTCTGCTCACAGTATATTCCCTGCCGCAGACTCCCACCAGCACCGTGAACCTTGCTCCGGAAGTGAGTCTCTGGCTCCTTCCCAGACCCACTGGTCAGAATCGAGGACAGGATCCCCCTCAAAGTCTGAGAAGCCTTGCACTGGACCGCTCCCCGCTCCTCCCCCTGCAAATGCAATCAGACAACGAATCCCATCAAAGCATCTCTTAATTATCTCTGAAATTGTCCTTCCTTCTAAACGAAGGGTCACTCTCTCAACCCAGGACTTCATACTTGTCATCTCACCTATTGTGATAACCTTCCAACCTGGCCGCCTTCCTCTAGCCAAACAGAGATCTGTACCCTTTGCAAGAGTTAAGAAACATTGTGAGATGGAAGGAAAGAGCTGGACCTTCCCAGGGGAGCGTGCGCGCGCAAACACACACACACACACGTACATACAGATACACACACGCACGCGCACACATGCACACACACACACGCTCCTACCACGTTGCATCAGTTCCCTGCAGGGTTCCCTGCAGCCCTCCTGGGACACCTCCAGTGAGAACCCCCACCTCATCGCTGAGCAGAGAGCTTGCTCTAACTGGCAGCTGGGATGATTTGAATCCCCTCCTCAAAGTCCCAGCTCTCAGCCCTGCCTGTTCCTGCTGACCCAAGTCTCAGCAGTCACCTCGTGTGCCCGTGAGCGCCCCGGTGCTTCCAGAGTCCACAGATGCTGCCACCCTGCCTGACATTCCTTCCTTCCATCCCGGGTGCCTTGCTCAACCCTCTCCGTCCAGACTCAGCTCAAGGCTCGCTTTCCCTGCAACTCACCCCCATCCGCACCTCCACTCTGAGTTAGGCTGTCTTTGTAGTCCCTCGGTTCCCAGAGCACCCATCCTCCATAGCCCTTCCTAGAGTGCATTACGTTGTGGTTTTCTCTCTGTTTTTCTTTGGTATGAATCTCCCATCACATCCAGGTCAGCCAGGGTATCCGTCATTCTCTGCAACCTCCGTGCTGGGCACAAAACGGGGCCCAACCTAGGTTGCTAGTAAGTTTAAAGGAAAAATAGAATTAGCGTTCTTTTCACTCCATCGTGTACTGCTTTCAAGTTATGCTTTGGTGACTTAGCATTTTTCGCTATAGTCAGAGTGTAATGCCGTGTTTCTTAACCAGGCTGATGAGCATCTGGGCATTCAGGACATTACTCCTTACAGCTATGTTTTATATTCCGAGGGCTTGAAAGGTATGATCGAGATAAACTAGCAACTGCCTGGGTATCTCCTGGGTTCTGTGGAAACGCACCCCCAGATCCACATTCCTGTAATACTGCTTCTTGAGACCCAGTTCTGATTTCCCCGAGATCTTCCTTTGGGGTGCAGACCCCTCCTCAGCGGATGGCGGGAGGTGAGAGTTTAGAAACATTTTTCCAAGTTTGAGTGTCCAAGTGCAAAAACTCATCAAGGGCAGAAGAAACAGAACTTGAATTAGGATTAAAAAAAAGAAAGATTTGGGCACCAGAAATTTCACACTGAAAACATTCTGACCGCCCTGTGGAGATGAGGAGCTGGAGCACTCCGTTTACGTTAATGCGCTGAGAACCTCACTGATCTCAGCTTCCAGGTGACATTAGAATTTTCACACTCCCATCCTCCTCTAGAGAAATGTGGGGACCTGGCTTAGTGAGAATCGAGCAGACACGTTACAGGAAGGGTTCCACAAACAGAAATCTTTGAAATACTCCACGGCTGTGTTGTTCTGTATCTCCTACCCCTTTACGATTACAATAACTTACTTCTCTCGGCCCTCTAAAACAAACAAACAGAAGTGTCCGTTTGCTTTTAAAATATCACCTCGTTTTCACTTTGATTTACTGCCCTTTGGCGAGCAGCCCACTGGTTCCCAGCCAAGTCATCAGACTCCTCTGGGCTGCCTTTCAGGGAGGGACCCCAAATTGCAGCTCAGGAAGCCTGCTCGGGGCCAGGTTCCTACCAAGTGCCCTCTACGTGTCAGCTGCCATCTGCTCAGCCTTCTCTCCGTGGACAGGGCAGGTCCTCGGGGATGCTCGCTCCCCTTCCCCTCCGGCAAAGAGAACAGGGCAGGAAGAAAGAAATGTCCTTCTCAGGGACCAATTTAGAGGAAACTGCCTCCCTGTATTTGAAAGGGATGACAAGGGCTTATCCCAGGAAAACAGCAACTCACAAAACAAAACAAAACAACCCTCTTCTCCACCAAGGCTCCTAGATCCTCAGTCCTGGAATCGCTTCCCCGCCGTCTACGTGAGCTCGGGCTGCGCGGTGCGTCCGTCACTCCAGCCAGCTAAGATCACAGAGGACAGAGGCCGGCAGATCCTGTAAATAAGCTTTTGGATCGTGCATCAAGGGTGCATGTTGCCAGAGTTTGGGGGTTGGTGTTATCTGGTTTGAGATCAGCCCTGCTACGTACCGGCTCCATCTTGAACACGTTCCAGAACGTGGTCTATTCCCCTCCTGGAAAACGGGAAAGGAGATAAAAATAAAACCTCGCCCACCAGCCTCATTTAAGGAGAAGTTTTGCCTGAATCTTCAGAGCGTGGACTTAAAATCCCCAATCCTCTTTGTTAGATGAGGAGAATTTTTAAGAGGTGACAGTTTTTCTTGGCACTGAGACAAGCTCTCTGACAGGAAACTGCTCTGAATGGAGATTTTCCCAGCGAGAAACCAACCTATGGAATAGTAGGAAGAAATATGTTTCTCCCTTTGGAGCCTATACCTTTGAATAAACATTCCTCAACAGTTTGAAGAAATAGGAAAATATATTTATTTCTATAATGAAGCTTATTCTGTTAAAGATTATCACGTGGGGGAAAAAATCAGGTAGTTTTGGGATGTCTGTCCAACTGCACTTCAAATCCTGACGATGCAAAATCTCATGCACCCACACAAACGTGTGTATCTGGAAGTACATGTATTAGAAGAGACCGATGTGTTTCCCTTCCCTAAGCACCAACCCTGAAATGCTTTATCAGTTAACATAGGGGATACGCTGCCTCTTCACCTGGTTGATAGGCCAGTGCATCGCCACGAAAGAATACGTGGGGTACAAGTCGATTGTGATCAGTAAAGCACCAATACCACACTTTGCAAATGCAAAATGCTTTGCATCCAAGGGGCCGTTCACAGCTCAGACTCTGAAGTCACTTCTCTTCCATTAAACAGCTTCCTGTTTTGTTCTATAGGATCATTTACCACGCTGGACTCGGCACTATTTTTGTTCTGCTTTTTTTTTTTTTTTTTTTTTACCAACAGAATCATTGCACCTGAACAAGAAGCTGATTTTTTTTTTTTAATTTGGGTTTCTCACAGAATCAGTGACATAAGAGGATTAATTGTTTGTTTTCAGTCCTGACTTTTTCTCCTCCTAGGTCTATTTTTGAAACAAATTTTATTTTGGGATGTCCTGGCTGGGATGATACTAAATTGGAAAGCCTGGTGCGAATTTTATTGACCTCCACTTCCTATTCTAAAGGATGTTCCCCACTAATCTGTCATCTCCAGGGCAGACAAAGGTTAGAGGCGAGGGAAGCCACCCCAGATGGTGCTCTCAGGAAGCGCAGGACCAGACTCTTCATGTTGTGTTGGTTTGTTTTCAAATCAGTGGTCAACAAGAAAGAGGAAACAACATTTGGGTGTCTTCTTACTCCGAGCTGAGCTCAACTCAGTGTTAACAGCACTATGCACGGCAAACACAGCATCTAAGAATAGGTCCTTGTTTTAACTGTTGATTGGCTGTAAGAGGATGACTGAATGGAATGATGGGTGGGTGGATGGATGGATACCTGAGTGAATGAATAAATGAATGAATGAAAGAATGAATGAATATTATCCATGGGTTTTTATTTAAACAATGCAGAAAAATTCAAAAAGATCAAAGTTATCACTTAGAAAACGATAATGAACTAGAAAGTGAATATCCCTCCTCCTTTGCTTTTCAAAACAAAAGTTAACAGTTTTGTCCATATTCTTCCCTTTTTGTCATATTTTATATTATTTATCTATTTATGTATATTATTTATAAATCATCTATCTATATCATTAATATTTTCAATTAATTTTAATTCTTCCCCCAATTAGAGTCTTATTGGCCACAGTGATCATCTCTTTTTCCCACTTACCTATCAACGGCTTCTGTTCAGAGCAGTGTGAAGACCTACCCTACTCTCTTTTAGTGACTGAGTGATGTTCTGAGATGCAGGTGCACCACATACAGTTCAGTCAGACTCCAACTGAAAATCAAATCATTTTCAGGTTTCACGCCATTAGCAACAGTACTGCAATGTACTTCCCTGTACATACGTGACTGACCATCTGTATTTTTTAATTTTTAATTTCCTTTGCTATCTTCTCTAATTGGTTTGTTGTTTTCTCTTTATGGAAACTGCACATTAGGAATTTTAACGCTTTGCCATTTGTCTGGGTGGCAAATACCTTCTCTCAGTCTGTCACTTGCCTTTGAAGTTTGTTCTCAGCATCTTTCACTGCTTAATGCCTTAAAACTATTTTGTCATCAAATGTATTTTTCCTTTCATTGTTGTCTTCTTTTCTAAACAATCATAAGAAATGTTCCCCCCACCCTGAGGTTATAAAAATGTGCATCTGTATCTGACTATAGCACTTTTCTGATGGAGACATTAATACTGACTGAGCTTCCAGGAACCCCACCATGTTTAGAGTCAGGTTATAAGTCTATGAGCAGTTCTAGACAACAGGATGTAGGCAGGAGCGGCTCACACAGTGCTTGTCATTTCTACCCGTGGCCACGAGTACCCCTGTCGGACCTCCCAGCTCTCTCTCTTCCTTCAGTAGCACAGCTCGAAACCACTTATTCCAGCCTCAGTAACTGAATCATCACCTGGAAGGGGTGCCCTGGAGGGTTCCAAACTCACTTCCGATTTTGCACAGTCAAGATGCCTTCCTACGTTAAGCCACCATGATCCTAAGACACGTTGAGCAGGTGGTCCTAAATCTAAACACAGTTACCTTAACATGCTTACCAAACATAGTTACCTTAACAATACAGCAGTTTTTCTTCTACATTTAGAGGCTTAATTCACCTTCAGTTTTTATAAGTGTGCAGGTTGGGAGTAACCTTATTTTCTTCAAAATGCCTTCATTATCACGGTGTTAAACCCACATACACATGTGTCACTGATACCTGTCTCCGTCCCAGTACCCAACTATTTTGATTTAAATAATTATATATTTTAATATGTTAGCAAATTCCTCCTCGTGATTCTTCTTTTTCAAACTCTTGCTATAGCCTTCCAAATAAATTTTAAAATCAACTTGTTTGTTTTCAAAAACAATTCTCTGGGACACTAATCAGATCTGCATTACGGCCGTGCACGGATCTGAGCAGAAGCGGCAACTGTATGCCACTGCTCTTGCCGTGAGGGATTACAGTATGTCTCTTGTTTATTTTAGTCCTATTTTATTTCGTTTAATAAAAATATATGATTCTCTTATTAAACAGTTCTTAGGTATTTTCCAGACTAATTTTGATAGTATCTTGAATATGACTTTTCTCATTTCAGCTTCTAATTGTTCAATGCTAATAAAAAGGAAAGTAATATTTATTTTTTATTTTGTCTTCTATATAGTCACCTTGTCAATTCTCTTATTTAACAATTTCTGTTGAATTTATTGGATTTTTAAGAATATTGTCATGTCTTTGCAACTGATAACTGTGTTTCTTTCTTTCCAAGGTAATTTTCTTTGGTCCCTCTTTTTCTTAAACCTTTTTCAAAAAAAGGAATTAGAATTGGCTCATAAATTTAACTATTTGCTTTTTTTGGTCATCTATTGGTATAATTGTGATTTCCCCCCTTAAATTTTTAACATGATGAATAAAGGTAATACATTTTCTAATGATGAACCATCTTACGTTTTCCATAAACCCCACCTAGCTGTGCAGTATTTAAATAGTCATATTTTAACTGGAATAGTATAAAAATGTATCTCTTAGCAACTAGAAACCACCTATAAGTCAGAAATTGAGAAATGGTGTAATTAATGGGATAGCAACATTGTGAAATATTATATGACCCCTACAAAAAGGTATTCATTGTAAAAAGTAAGAGGCATATCTAATTCTGAGTCAAAATTTTTAAACATTTCATTAGATGTTATGTTCTGTGTGACCTAAGAGCCCAACAAAAACAAGATCAATTTTCTTCTCTCAAATATAAATTATAATGCTGATCATACTGAACAACGCCATTTCCCAACAGTCATGTTATAACCCATCGTATGATTTGGAAGAATGATTCTGCTTTTATATTAGAAAAAAAGGTTGTTGTCAACTGTTACAATTTCTTAAACAAATATTATACAAAAGCTTACAAAATCTATAAAATATCATATGACAGGAAGATAAACTACATATTTCCTTGAGTTGTTTGATCAGTGCTTTTACATGTTACATGTTTACAGTGCCACCTAAACTTTCAACTATGTACTAGCATCTTTTTATTCTTCACATCATCATAATTATGTGCTTACAGTAGGCACTCACTAAATATGTTCCAGTTCATTAAAGCCATCCTTGCTCTCTAAGAATTTAAATTCATTCTTAAAAACTGTCAACTATTTATTACTATATTCATTTTCTATTTTAAAGTGTATCAAAAAACTGAAAATAGAACTACATATGACCCAGCAATTCCACTCCTGGGTACATATCTGAAAAAAAACAAAAGCACCAATTCGAAAAGATATGTGCACTCCAATGTTTATAGCAGCATTGTTTATAATTGCCAAGATAGAGAAACAACCTAAGTGCCCAACAACAGACGAATGGGTAAAGAAGATGTGGTATAGATATACAATGGAATACTACTCAGCCATTAAAAAGGACAAAATTTTGTCATTTGCAACAACATGGGTGGACTTGGAGGGCATTATGCTAAGTGAAATAAGTCAAACAAGACAAATACTGTATGATATCACTTACATGTGAAATCTGAAAAACACAACAAGTTAGTAAATATAACAAAAAAGAAGGAAACCCACAGTTGTAGAGAACAAACTAGTGGTTACCAGTCGGGAGTATTTATCTCTTTTTTTTTTTCTTTCTTTTTTCTTTCTTTTTTTTTTTTTTTAAAGTTGAAGTATAGTTGCTGCACAATATCATATGCATTACAGATGTATAGTATAATGACTCACAGGCTTTAAAGGTTACACTCCATTTATACTTGTTTAAAATATTGGCTATGTCCCCCGTGTTGTACAATATATCCTTATAACTTGTTTATACACGGTAATTTTTTTTAGATTTCTGCAAATTCTTTTCTTTTTTGCATTTAAATTTTTTTTTTTTTTTTTGGTTTTTGGTTTTTTTAGGGGGAAGTAATTAGGTTTTTAGTTATTCATTTATTTACTCATTTATTTACATGGAGGTACTGGGGATTGAACCCAGGACCTTGTGTATGCTAAGCATGTGCTCTACCACTGAGCTATGGCTTTGCTTCCCCACCCCAATGTTATTTTTTATTGAAGTGTAGTTGATTTACAATGTTAGTTTCAGGTGTACAGCAAAGCAATTCAGTTATACACATATATATATATACAGATTCTTTTCCATTATAGCTTATTACAAGAAATTATAGTTTCCTGTGCTATATAGTAAGCCCTTGTTGTTTATCTATTTTATACATAGTAATGTGTATCTGTTAATCCCAAACTACTAATTTATCCCTCCCTCCTTCCCCTTACACATAGTAGTTAGTGGCTCTTAATCCTCTACCCCTCCACTGCCCCTCCCCCTCCCCCCCACTTCTCCTCAAGTTCAACACCAGGCAAACTCTGCTGCTCATAACAGGATGTTCCTTCCCCAGCTGTTCCCCTGGCCTCCCTCTTCACTTCCTCCCTGTAAGAGAGAGGTCTCTCCAAAGAGCCCATACAAAACCGCCCTCATCCCCTTCTTCTTGCCTGGTGTGTATAAAACAATGCCTTAATCACAGGAATCATTAACAAATATTTGTTGAAGGAAACAAATGAAGGGAATCAGAGAGTCTAACGCGTATGTTCTCAAGGATACTGTACTAGTCTCTAAGGAAACTGCCTTAACCAAGTGCTGGAGGGGGACCACGAGGTCTGACAGATGTGACGTGAGCGGGTCTCATCTTTCATCTGGCTGGGGTTCAGACCCTGAGGGCGGCTACTCTCAGGGAAAGCCCCACTCGAGCCCCGAGCTGGTCCAGGCTTGGGCAGGAAGACTCGCAGAGACCTCAGGGTCACACGCAAGTGGCGTTTAGAAGACCCTTCCTCCTAAAAGACATTGCCACTGGACATAGAATCCTGGGCTAGCAGGTTTTTTTTTTCTGCTCTTGAAAATGTCTTTGGCACGACATTCCTTTCAGCCTCCATCGTTTCTCATGAGAAATCCATGTCATTTGGATTGTTTTTCCCCTGTAGGTAATGCAGCGTTTCTCTCTGCCTGCTTTCAAGTGTGTGTCTTTAGTTTTCAGAAGTTTGACTAGGATGTGTCTTGGTACAGAAACATTTCAGTTTGTCTTGTTTCTGGATTTCTCAACTCCTTTAATCTGTAGGTTTATGTCTGTTGCCAGACTTAGGGACTTTTCAGCTATTATTTCTTCGAATATTTTTCAACCTTCCCTGGTTTCTTCTCTCCCTTTTGGAACTTTAATGACATGAATGTTAGATCTGTATTACAGTCTCACATGCCACTGGTTCATTTTTTTTAGCATTCTGTTTGCTATTCAGATTAAATAATCTCTATCATGCTGTCTTCAAGTTCATACATCCCTTCACCTGTGTTCCCCATTCTGCTGTTGAGCCCATTCATTAAGTTGGTTGGTTGGCTGGCTGGAGTTTTTTGTTGTTGTTTGGGTAGTGTATTTCACAGTTCCATTTGGCTCTCCTTTGTATCTTCTATTACTTTTCTGAGATTTCTTATTTCTTTACTGAGATTTTTCTTTTCTTTTTTTTTTCATTTGTTTCAACAGTCTTTATAATTGCTTTTTTTTTAAGCTGAAGTACAGTCAATTACAATGTGTCAATTTCTGGTGAACAGCACAATGTCTTAGTCATGTGTATATACATACATATATTCATTTTCAGATTTTTTCATGAAAGGTTATGTAATTATTCATTGAAACATATTTATTATGGCTGCTTTAAAATTTTTATTAGATAAATCTAGTATCTGTATCATCTCATTTTTTTTGCTGTCATTTGATTGCCTTTTTTTTATTATTCTAGTTGAGATTTTCCTGGTTCTTGCTATGCTGAGTAATGTGCGGCATATTACTGCTTTGGACATTTTGTGCTTTTCTGTTTTGATTCTTTTCTGTTTGTTTTGGAGTTTTTTTTGGGGGGGGCAGTAATTAGATTTATTTATTTGTTAATGGAGGGACTGGGGACTGAACCCAGGACCTCATGCATACCAAGCAAGCACTCTACCACTGAGCTATACCCTCCTCCTTGAATTCTTAAAAGATCTTTAAAAACAAATAAGTGCTGATTGAGCCAAAGAAATAAGAAATGTTTTCATTTTTCAATAACCATGCTCTGAAAGCCATTCATATAACTTATCTCATTTGACGTTTGCTGTTGTATATAATCAGGCATTATTCCCAGTTAATTCCAGTCCAACACTGTTTCTAGACACCACACAATTTTCTATTTACATTTCTTGGCTTTCAGATGTAACCATATTTCCCTTTTTAAAACCATCTATCTGAAGAGCAGCCTGTGATATAAGATAAACAAGTGTGACACTGTGGAGAGAACCAAAATGTGCAAACTTCTCCCTCGTTCCTCGGGGTCCATCTCCAACAAACAGGTGCTTCTCCTTTTCTATGTACTCTACGTACACAAGCAGATAAACAGCCTTAAAGTTTTTAATCACAGGGAGGTCTATGACATATGACTTTTCCTACTTCAAAGGACTCTAAGAATAGCACATGCATAGAAATATAGCTCTCCGAGCAGAGTAAACAAACACCGCTCTCTCCTGAGAGGGATCAGATGAATCCGCTCAGGTCAGCTCTCTCCCAGAATTCCATTGTTGTCTCTCTAAGGAAAACCACCGAATCTGGGATTGGGAGCTTTTCTCAAACGTGTTTCCTTTAAAAACACAGGGAAACAGGATTTTTGGCCGCAGGAGGTCAAGGTCAGCAATCTAACAGAATCGGTCCTTTTGAACTTCCTTTCTAAGAAACACATTATGTTATCTGATGGAAGCTGTTACGTTGGAAGCCTCTGCTGACACTTAGGCAATGGTCAGTTCTGCTCATCACACAAGGGATGAGGATGATTTCAGGAAGCACACCTACAGGGTCTACAAATCAGTTTAGTGATCCCAAAATGGCAAGTTCCAAGATACTGTGAACAGCTCTGTGTGGATCGGAACAGTGTGTGCCCCACGATGAACTGCACAGAGCCCTGCCCACAAGTGCACTTCTCTGTACGAATGTTATACTTTAATTTGAAAGTTTATATTAAAAAGTCAATCAACAAATAATCAATGATTATTTCTGTAATTGATAGTTGTATTTTAACAACAAAAGAAAAAGAAACTTACGAAAAATCAGAATTAAGAATGCACAGAAATGTATATGAAACACTCAGACTAGGCTCCTCCAATATTGTATTGCTTTCAGTGACCCAAATTTATATGGAACCATTTGTGAACACGAGTATTGTTACCAAATAAAATAGAAACGCGTGTTTATTAGGATGGTTTTAGTACCACTGTCTTAGACGTGCACAGTAGTTTTTGAGAATTTAAGAAAATTGCCAATAAATTATCTCATTTTAATGCTACAGAACTTTCAGTGCTGTTATCTCCACTGTAAAGGTGGAAAAATTCAGATGAGATTTACCTAAAGGCACCCAGTGAGGGAGCCACAGACCCGACTGTCATCTCACCTTTGCTCCTGCGTATGGGACTGCCTTTTGTTTCTGAAAATAAAGGCAGCTCCTGAAACTCTTCTCTCAGTATGAAGGGCTTAGGCTGCTCTGTGCACGCCATTCCCTCCCTGATCACTTTCCACTGTAGTTTGACCCGCTTTCTCCCTGATACCGAAGGGCCACTGAGCCTTAGCTGAGTTTTAAGTGAGAAACGTAGGAGAAGAAGGCACATCGGGCAGGGGAGGCAGATGCTTCGTCTCACTGGCAGGCTTTCCTCCATCTGAGGGTGATGTTTTCAGCTAACGTCGTCCACTTCCTGCCCAGAAGGAGAATGTTCAAGGGAAACGTCTGAAACACACTTCCTTTGGCTTTAAACTGAATGGTGGAAACTCATAAAATTTTCTCATTCTGCACCAGAAGGTGAGAATTCCTAGATATTGTTGCAATTCTCGGTTAGGAAATAAGAATCATTAAACAACAGAGTAGTTTGTTTACATGAAATATCACAATATTGTTATTCATCCCTTGGTCTTCCCTAGGTTTTATTTAGTTGGTCTATTTCCGTTTAATATAAGGCAGCTCTTAGTTTCTTTTTTAAAACATTCATTTCAGTAAGAATCAATTTGGCGGCTGTCCATCTTTTTTTTAAAAAGTTGTGATGTCCACCGTCAACTTCTGTTTGCAAACTAACGAGATGAGAAGTAACAACTGACTACGGTGCTTCCCTTAACTGAACGTCCAGGAGGCCCAATGAAGAGCCCAGTTTTGCCTTGTGATACGTTAATTAGGGACTAGTTTAAAATGTTTTCTAGAAAGGCACAAAATGTCTATCCAGTGAAGAAGTCAACGGAACCCAAATGTTAAAAGCAGTTAGCATCGTGTTCCAGGGAAGCAGATGCCTGCTGGGCAGGCGACACAGAGCTGTCAATGCAGTGGTCACGCGGACCCCACCCTACAACACTGGAAAGTAAAACATCTCCAGGACTTCACGGTTTCACACCTGTCTCCCGTGCTGGCCCAACGTGCAAGGCATCCACAGGCCTCGCAGAAAGTTTCACTGTCCAGAAAGGCTGTTGGTTCCTCCCCTGCCCTGGACTCACAATCCCCACAGGCAGTGGTAGAAGTTTGCGTCTCAAGGAAATACAGAACTTGCTCAAAGGTATCACTACTCTGGGTAATGTGTAACCTCTGTTACAGCCATGAAAATAGAATTCAAGACTACACCCTCTCCTGGACCAGTGACTGGCCATGGGCATGACTCAATGAAGGTGTGTCCCACTGAGTAAACAGAATTATATCAGTCAGCATTCTACCAGCTTTTTGTTAGAATTTCTGATAATCCTATATTTGGAAATTTTGTCTTAAGACCTTTTGCTTTGAGAAACACCTGTGTTCTCTTAACTCAGAAGGTAGTCTTTATGTGAAAAGAAAACTGATGGCTTGAACTCTAGAATTTTACAACTTGAAGGGACTAAAAAGTTCCTGTTGTCCAGCAGTTCCCAAAAGTGATCCTAAAACCTGCCTAGCTTACCAGGAATCACCCTGAGGGGCTGGTAAGAAAAAATCTTAGGTTCCTTCCCGGCCACAGGGGGAAGCCACGTGTGGGTGTCTGAGCCACAGTCCAGACGTGTGAGGAAGGAAGCCTTGAGAATGACTGGAGCCTCCACCACTTCCTACTGTCCTGAATGAGAGGCCAAGAGCAGGACCTGCCTAGCTGGGCTCAGTCCACCCCCAGAACTGTGAAAAGGTAAAAATGATGATAATGATAGTAACAACAACAAGTGATTGCTGTGCACCACTAGAATAAATATATGCACACAGGCACACGCACTCACACATACCTAGACCTGGCTTCACTGAAGGGCTTGGGACTTGGGGTAGAAACAGCAGGAGGGTGGTGTATCTCAAGCATCTGTATTTTTTACAAGATCACTGGGTATTTTGAATAAGCAGCCAAGTCTGGAAACAACTAGAAATCTCCTAATCTCTTGTTCTTAAAACAAGATTACCTGCTTTCTCCCTTCCTATCTCACAGGCAGGGCACTGTTAGATACCAGCAGATGCAACTCCCAGGGTGGCTCCCAGTACCTAGAGGCAAAAGAATCTGAGGGCTGGAGTGAAGCTCAAAGGTCTGCTGATCGATGTGCTCAGGGCTCAGGAGGGGTCACCTCTTTTTTTTTTTTTTTTAATTCAAGTACAGTCAGTTACAGTGTGTCCATTTCTGGTGTACGAGGGATCACCTCTAACGTGTGAGATGAAGATTCAGAATCGGGAAGGCTGGTGATTTGAACAATGAAACCATGTTGGAAATTTTCTGCAAGGTTCTCTCATTGTTCATAAAACTTGGCAAGCAGCAGCTTTCAGAGTATTTTTTCATTCAAATCCTCTTCTATAACCATCAGCTTCTTTAAAGAGATACCCACAAACAGCTACGTGAAGGTGAGGATGTCTGTGTGCCTGAAAGAGGCCTGACTCCGGCCAAGGGCAGGCAGGGGTGCCCTTCTTGCCACCTGCTTCCTCCCTGGTGGCGAAGCAGGGCTACTGGAGCTACTGGGCAGCAGCAGCAGCAGAACTTTCTCTTTTATCTCCACTTTTGCCTTAAGCAGGCATCTCCATCACTGTATCACCCGAAGGTTTAACTCTGATACTCTTTCCCAAGACACAGAAACCTGAAGGACTTATTCCTCCAATACCTGAGGTCCTAGATGTGGAAAGAGAGAGGTCAGGGCGTCATTTCTAGGAATCAGAGACGGGGCACGTTGGAAACAGCACTTCTCCTCGAAGGCAACGGAGTGCTGAGAGCAGAGAACATCCAAGTCAGAAACCAAGCCTCAATTCCTTCCTTACGAAACTAGAAAAAGAAGAATAACTTAAACCTAAAGTAAGCAGAAGAAAGGATATAATAAAGAACAAAGTGGATACTAATAAAATATAAAAATAGAAAACAATAGGAAAAAAACAATGAGACCAAAAATTGGTTATTTGAGATCAATAAAACTGATAAATCTCAGCCAGATTGATCAGAAAAAGAGACAGAGAAGACAAATTACCAATACCAATGAGATAGGTGTTATCACTACAGATTCTACTGAAAAGATAACAAGGAAATATTACAAACAAGTTTATGCAAATACATTTGACAAGTTAGATGAAATACACAAATTTCTTGAAAGACATAAATTACCAAAGCTTATTCAAGAAGGAATCAATTACCTAAATATCCTAAATATTGTACAGAAGCTGAAAATACAGTTTAAAACCTTCCCACAAAGAAAACTGCATAACCAAACGGCTTCACAGGTGAATTCCACCAAAAAAATTTTAAGAAGGAATAATACAAATTCTAAACAAACTTTTCCAAAGAATTGAAAAAGTAATTTTTTTAACTCAGTCTATGAAGTCATCTTTACCCAGTACGAAAATTAGACATAAGAAAGGAAAACAACAAATGAATATCCCTCACAGACATACATGGAAATGTTCTAAACATAAAATTTAACAAATCAAATTCAACAATATAGTAAATGCACCATACACTGGGACCACGTGGGGTTATCCCAGCTATGCAGGGCTATCTCAACATTTAAACATCAATTTATGTAATTCATAATATTATCAAACTAAAAAAGAAAAACTGTACAATCCCCTCAACACATACAAAAAAAAAAAGCATTTGATGAAATTCAGTATCCATTCCTGATATAAATTCTTGCAAATTAGGGTTACAAGGGAACATTCCTAACCTAATGAAGGACATATACCAAAATCCTACAGATAACATCATACTTAATGGTGAAAGTCTGAATGCTTTTCCCCTAAGATAAGAAACAAGGCAGGAATGTTTGCTCTCTCTGCTTTCACTCAACAGATTTGAAGTTCTAGCCAGTGCAACAATGCAAGAGAAATAAATAAAAGTCATCCAAATGAGAAAAAAAGAAGTACAATTTCACTTATTCACAGCTAACATAATCTTTGATGTAGAAAATCTAACAGAATTTACAGAAAAGAGAACAAATAAGTGAGTTTAGCAAGATTTCAGGTTGTAAAATCAATATACAAAAATCAGTGTATCCTTACATACTAGCAATGAAAATAAGAAATCTAAAGTTTAAAAGATTATTTACAATAGCATCAAAAATACGAACTACTGAGAGATAAAACTGATAAAAAAAATATGTGAAAGGCCTGTACTGTGCACACTAGAAAACATTGCTTACAGAAATTAAAGAAGACTTAAATCAATTGGGAGAGACATCTTGCTTAGGGCTTGGAAGATTTAATATTGTTAAAGCATCAGTTCTCCCCAAATTGACCCACAAATTCAACATAATCCCAATTAAAATCCCAGATGACTAGTTTGTAGAAATTCACTAGCTCATTCTAAAATCCATATGGAAGTGCAAAGAACCTAGAGTAGCTAAAACATTTCTGAAAAAGAATAAAGTTTGAAGATTAACACAATCAAATTTCAAGACTTACTATGAAACTACATTAATCAAGACAGCATTGTATTGTGTTACTAGATCAATGGAACAAATAGAGATTCCAGGAATAAACTCACACATATGTAGAAAACTGATTCTTGATTAAAATGTGCAAAGGCAATGCAATGGAGAAAGAAGAGCATTTTCAACTAGTGGTGCTAGAACATTCTGATATCCACATTCCAAAAACTGATCTTTACTTCACATCATATATTAAAAAAAAAACAACACACAAAATAGATTATACACCTAAGTGTAATAAACTATAAAACTTCTAGAAAAAAATAATAGAGAAAATCTGCATGATCTGTGTCAAAGATTTCTTAGATTCAACACTAAAAGCAGAATCCATTTAAAAAAAAACTGAGGAAGAGGATTCTGGGAAGCTGGCAGAGTAGGAACAATCAAAAATCTGTCTCCCCACTTAGACAACAACTACATAGGCAGAATCTGTCTGATGTAACAGCTTTTGAACTCTGGAGTCTGTTCAGAGCTTGCTACTTCCAGGGGAAGATCTGGACAGTAAAGTTCCAGTTAATTTCAATCAATTTCACTTCTTGGCACAGTAGCAGCTACCCATCCCCCACCCCCACGGCTGACAGCCGTGCGTGAGTTCCTGGAGCAGCTTACACACTGCCTATGGGAGCTAGGGTAAAGAGAAGGATTCTTTCTTACAAATACTGGAGCTCTGTGCTCTGATCTCAGAATGCTCCCTCTGATCACAGAGGTACAGACAATGAACAGTGAAACAGGCAACTATGGTTGTTGCACCTCCCCGGATTGTTGCAAGCCCCTCCTTCCTGTTGAAGTGACGTCCAGGAGATTTAATGTGCCAGTGCCCCTTCCCCATCTTCATTTTTTGCTCTTTCCTTTTGGGAGCCAGACATGAATGACTAGAACATTCAAAATCATCTATGTGTACACGGAAAATTAGAAAGTGACCACGCATGCCCAGGGAAGGGCTCAGAAAAGACCTGAGAAGAAATTCAGTTTACACCTCAGGCTGATCCCCGGCACTGAGACAGCCTACAACAATAAAACAGCAACAACAACAAAGTAATAATTACTTTTTTAAAAAGCAAGCCCTGGGGAATAGGGAAGAATCTGATTTCCAGAGCCACCACATTATTCAAATGTCTCATGCTCAACAAAAATCACAAGGCATACAAAGACCAGGAAATTATGACCCAGTCAAAGGAAAAAAATTAATAAATCAACAGAAACTCCCTGAAAAAGGCCTAATGACAGATATACTAAACAAAAACTATAAAACAATTGCCTTAAAGATGCTCAAAAAACAAAGGAAGATGTGGAAATAGTCAAGAAAATGATGTGTGAATAAAATGAAAATATCAATAAAGAGATATAAAACCTGAACAATAACAAAATTTTGCATCTGAAAAATGTAATAAGGGAAATGAAAAAAATCAGATGGATTCAAAGGCAGATTTGAGCAAGCAAAAGAAAAAAATCAGTGAACTTAAAGATAGATAGAACAACGGAAAATATCAAAGTTGAGGAACAGAAAGGAAAAAAATTAAAGAAGAGTGAACAGAACCATAGGGACCTACATGGGACACCATCAAGCTGACCAACATATGTATCTTAGGAGTCCAAAAAGGGAGAAAGAGAGAGAAAGGTGGAGAGAATATTTGAAGAAATAATGGTGGAAAACTTCCCAAATTTGTTGAAAGACATGAATATAAACATCCAAGCCGCTCAGCTCTGAACAAGGTAAACTCAAAGAGAGCCACACTGAGACACATTATAATCAAACTTCTAAAAGCCAAAACAAAGAAAGAATCTTGAAAGCAGAAAGAGAGAAGCAAACAATTACATACAAGAGATCTTCAGTAAAAGTATGAGTACATTTCTCATCAGAAACTTTGGAGGCCAGAGACAATAGGCTAATAGTCAAAGTGTTAAAATAAAAACTAGGCAGCCAAGATTCCTATATCCACTGAAAATGTTCTTCAGAAGTGAGGGGGAAATTAACACATTCCCAGACAGATAAAAGTTGGGGGAGTTTATGACCCTTAGGCCTGCTCTGCAAAAAATGCTCAAGGGAGTCCTTCAAGGTGAAAAAAAAAAAAGTACACTAGACAGTAACTCAAAACCACATGGAGAAATAAACATGTCAATAAAGGCAAATACATGAGCAATTGTAACAGTGGTTTGTCACTGTGCTTTTTGTTTGTTTCTACATGATTTAAGAGACTAATACATGTAAAGAAAAAATTATTGGTGTAAAAGATAGTATTAGAGTAACTTTTTGGTTTGTAATTTCAAATCTTGTTTTCTATATAATTTAGGAGATTAATGCATTTAAAAGAACTATTAGTTTATGTTTGGGGGCACGTAATATAGAAAGATATAATCTTGTGATATCAAGAACTGAAAGGGGTGGGAACAGAGCTGTAAAGGAGCAGAGTCTGTGTACGGTATTAAAGTTAATCTTGCAATAAACACCAATTAGAGTGTTATAACTTTAAGGTGGTAAATCCTAAAGAGTGAACCACAAAGAAAATAGCTATAGGACACATACAAAAGGAAGTGAGAAAGGAACTTAGACATTTTACTACAAAAAAATAGCTGAGCACAAAAGAAAACAGTAATGCAGGAAATGAGAAACAAAAAAGCTATAGGGCATATATAAAACAAACAGCACAATGACAGAAGTAAGTCACTCTTTATCAGTGATTAATTTAAATGTAAACAGATTAAAGTATCCAATCAAAAGACAGAGATTGGCAGAATGGATAAAAACACAGGGCCCTAGCTGCTGTCTACAAGAGACTTACTTGAGATCAAAAGGTACAAGCAGGTTGAAAGTGAAAGGGTGGCAAAGAAATTCCATGCAAACAGTAACCAAAAGAGGGCAGAAGTGGCCAAACTAAATATCAAGTAAAAGAGACAAAATTTTAGAAGGGTAAAAGAGACAAAAAGAACATTATATGTTAATAAAAATGCTCAATACAGCAAGAAGAGATAGCCATTAAAAACATTTACACCTCCATATGACACAGCAATTCCACCCCTGGGTATATATCTGAAAAGAACAAAAACGCTAATTTTAAAAGACACTCCAATGTTCATAGCAGCATTATTTACAATTTCCAATATATGTAAACAACCTAATTGTCCATCAACAGATAAATGGATAAAGAAGATGTGGTGTATATATACACGATGGAATACTACTCAGCCATTAAAAAAGAATGAAATTTTGCCATTTGCAGCAACATGAATGGTTTTGGAAGGTATTATGCTAAGTGAAATAAGTTAGACAGAGAAATACAAATACTGTATGATATCACTTCCATGTGGGATCTAAAAAATACAAGAAACTAGTGACTATAACAAAAAAGAAACAGGCTTACAGATAAAGAGAACAAAGTAGTGGTTACCAGTGGGGAGAAGGAAGGGAGGAGGGTGAAGATAGGGACAGGGGATTAATTACAACTACTATGTATAAAATAAGCTACAAGGATGTATTGTACAACGTGGGGAATATAGCCAGTGTTTTATAGTAACTAGAAATGGAGTATACACTTTAAGAACTGCGAATCACTATATTGTACACCTGTAACTTATATAACATTATGCATCAACTATACATCAATTTAAAAATGAAAAAATTACACACGTAATGACAGATCATCAAAATAGATGAGGCAAAAACTGACAGAATGAAGGTAGAAATAGGCAGATCTACAACAACAGGTGGAGACATCAATACCCCACTTACAATGATGGACAGAACAGCCAGACAGAAAATAAGGGAAGAAATAGAAGACTTAACACACCACCTAACTAAACCTGACAGACATAGACAGAACACTCTACCCAAAAACAGCAGCATATACACTTTTCTCAAATCCACAAGGAATATTTTCCAAGATAGACCATACGTGAGACAACAAATTTAGCCTCGACAGACTTAAAAAAAAACAGATATCATACAAAGTACCTTACCTGACCACAGCAGAATCAAGTTAGAAATCATACAAAAGTAAAACTGGAAAATGCACAAAATGTGTAAATTAAACAATATACTTTTAAACAAGCAATGGATCAAAAAAGAAATCACAAGGGAAATTAGAAAATTCCTAGAGACGAATGAAAATGAAAACACAGCATAACAAAACTTACGGGACACAGCAAAAGCAGAGCTAAGGGGAAGACTTAAGCCATGAATGCTTACATGAAAAAAGTAAGAAACATCCCAAATCAACAACCCAGCTTTACAACTTCAGAAACTAGAAAAAGAAGAACAAACTACACCCAAAGCTAGCAGAAGGAAGGAAATAATAAAGATTAGAGCAGAGATAAGTGAAACAGAGAAGAGAAAAACAAGAAAGAGAATCAATAAAACCAAAAGCTGGTTCTTCAAAAAGATCAGCAAAATCAACAAACCTTTAGCTAGACGGACTAAGAAAAAGAGAGAGGAGACTCATAATATTAAAATAAAAAATGAAACTGGAGACATTACTATCGATTCTACAGGAACAAAAAGAACTGTAAGAAAGCACTCTGAACAATAGTACACCAAAAAATTGAATAACCTAGATGAAAGGGACAAAGTCCTAGAAACACAAAACCTGCCAAGACTAAATGACAAAGAAACAGAAAATCTGAACAGTCATGTAACTAGCAAGGAGATCAAATCAGTCGTCACAAATCTTTCCGCACAGAGAAGTCCTAGACCTGACAGCTGATGAATTCTACCATTAAAAGAATTAATGCCAATCTTAAACGTTTACAAAAATTTGAAAAGGATGGAAGACTTCCCAGCTCATTCCATTAGGCCAGCGTAACCTTGATACCAAAGCCAGAAAATGATACTACAAGAAAAGAAGACTACAGACCGATATCCCTTAAGAACACTGACAGAAACATCATCAACAAAACACTAGCAGCAGAATTCAGCAGCCCAGGGAAAAGATGACCCATCATGACCGAGCGGGATTTACTTCTAGAGTGCAAGGGCGACTCAGCATATGAAAATCTATCCATGTAATATGCCCCATCGAGAAAATTAAGGAAAAGAACTACACGGTCATCTCAATGGAGGCAGAAAAAGCATCTGACAAAGTTCAACACATTTTCATGGTAAAAACACTCAGTAAAATAGGAATAAAAGGAAATTACTTCAACATAATAAAAACCATAACAAGAAACCCAGAGCAAACATTATACTCAAAGCTGAAAGACGGAAACCTTTTCCTCCAAGATCAAGGGCAAGACAAGGGTGCCGGTTTTCACCACTTCTTTTCAACACGGTACTGGACGTTCTAGACAGAACAATTAGGAAAGAAAAAGTAATCAAAGGTATTCAAATAGGAAAGAACAAAGTAAAATGATCTCTGCTTACAAGTGACGTGATCCTATATGTAGAAAACCCTAAAGACGCCACGCTGTCAGAACTAACAAATTCAGCAAAGTAGCAGGATACTAAGCTGACGTGCAAAAATCAGTTGCATTTTGACACATGAACAATGATCCGAAATAAATTCCATCTACAATAGCATCAAAAAGAGTAAAATACTTAGGAATTAACCAAGGAGGTGAGAGATGTGTACAATGAAAACTACAAAATATTGTCTAAAGAAATTAAAGAAGACATAAATAAATGGAAACACATTTATACCCATGCATTGAAAGACTTATTATTAAAATGTCCATACTACTCAAAGCAACCTACAGGTTCAACACAATCCCTATCAAAATCCTAATGATGTTTTTTGCAAAAACACTAAAACCCATCCTAAAATTCATATGGAATTTAAAGGAACCCCAGATCCCAAATAGACAAAACAATATTGGGGGAAAAAAACCTAGAGGATTCACACTTCCTGATTTCAAAACTGACTATAAAGCTGCCGTAATCAAAACACTGTGCTACTGATATAAAGACAGACATACAGACCAACGGAAAAGCATTATCCAGCCTATAAATAAACCCTTGTAAACATGGTTCCATTACTTGTGACAAGGGTGCCAAGACCATTAAATGGGGAAAAGACAGTCTTTTCAGCAAATTCTGCTGCAAAAACTGGATGTCCACATGCAAAAGAATGAAGTAGGACCCTTACCTGACACCACGCACAAAAATTAACTCAAAATAGATCAAGGACCTAAATGTAATAAGATCTCAAATAATAAGCCCCTTAGAAGAAAACATAGGACAAAATCTTCACGGCATTACATCTGGCAATGACTTCTTGGATATGACACCAAAGACACAGGTAACAAAAGAAAAAAAAATAGGGAAATTGGACTTCATGAAAATGTTTCAATTTTGTGCATCAAAAGATAAAATCCAGAGTAAGAAGGCAACACACAGACTGGAAGACAATATCTGCAAGTAAGATATCCAATAAGGGGTTAAAATCTAGAATATACAGAGAACTCCTAAAACTCAACAACAGCAAAAATTCAACACTGAGCAAAGAACTTTAATAGACATTTCCCCCCAAAAAACACACAAAAGATCAAAAAGCACACGAAAAGATGCTCAGCATTACTAATTATTAGAAAATGCAAATAAAACTACAATGAGATACCCTTTACATCCATTAAGATAGCAACTATCAAAAAACAGAAAATAGCAAGTTTGATGAGGATCCTGAGAAACTGGAACCCTTCTGCACTGCGGGTGGGACTGGACTCCAGTGCAGCCACGATGGAAAACAATACGGCAGTTCCTCAAAAAATTAAAACTAGATGTGCCACATGATCCAGCAATTCCACTTCGAGGTATATATCCTATATACGTGAAATCAGGGCCTCAAAGAGATTTTTTGTAGACCTATGTTCCTAGCGGCATTACTCACAATAGCTAAAATGTCGAAGGAACCCAAGTGTTCATCAACCAATAAATGGTTGCATTTCTTTACACTAACGATGTATCAACAGAAAACAAAGTAAAGAAACAATCCCCTTTAAAATAGCACCCCAAGTAATAAAATACCTAGGAATAAATCTAACCAAGGCAGTGAAAGAATTACACACAGAAAACTATAAGCCATGAAGGAAATTAAAGGATGAAGGAAATTAAAGAAGATTTTTAAAAATGGAAAGATATCCCATGCTCTTGTATTGGAAGAATCAATATTGTTAAAATGGTCACACCGCCCAAGGCAATATGCAGATTTAATGCAATCCCTATCAAATTACCCAGGACATATTTCACAGAACTAGAACAAATCATAATAAAATTTATATGGAACCACAAAAGATCTAGAACTGCCAAAGCAGAAGAAAGAGAAAGAAAGAAGAGAGGCTGGAGGAATAACTCTCCCAGACTTCAGACAATACTATACAGCCACAGTCATCAAGACAGCATGGTACTGGAATACCATTTAACCTTAAGAAGGAAGGTAATTCTGCAATATGCTACAACACAGATAAACCCTGAGGACATTATGCTAAGTGAAATAAGCCAGTCACAAAAAGACAAATACTGTATGGTTTTCCACTTATATGAGGTACTTAAAACAGTCAAGATCATAAAGACAGAAATCGTAATGCTTGTTGTCAGAGGCTGGGGTGGAGTGAGGGAGAATGGGGAGTTATTGATTAATAGGTAGAGTTTCAGTTTATAAAATGAAAGAGTTATGGGGATAGATGGTGGTGATGGTTGCACAACAAAGTGAATTTATTTAAGAAGTTTGTACTGTACACTTTAAAATGGTAGAGATGGTGAATTTTATAGTATGTGTATTTTGCACAATAAAAAAGAAAGAAAATAGGTATGTGGCATGTGACTGAATGCTACTTTGTGATAAAAACAAATGAGGTACTGATACACACTACAACATGCAGGAATCTCGACTACGTGCTCAGTAAAGAAACCAACCACAGAAGACCACATGTTACATGATGTCATTTGTATGAAATGTTCACAACAGACACATCTATGGAGACAGGAAGTAGGAAAGGGTTTCCAGTCGGAGGGAAACAGGAAGTGACTGCCAGCGGGGCTTCTTTTTGAACTGATAGAAAAATCCTAAAACTGGTTGTGGTGATGGCTGCACAGCTCTGGGAGTATACCAAAAACCACTGAGTTATACAATTTTAATGGGTGGGTTATATGATAAGTCTATTACACCTCAATAAAGCTGTTACTGAAAATTTCAAAAAATTGGACTTTTTCCAAAGTTAACATTTCTGCTCTTCAAAAAAGACACTATTAAGAGAACAAAAAGATAATCCACAGGCAGGAAGACAATCTCTGCAAAGTATATATCTGATAAAGGGCTTGTATACAGAATATATAAAGAACGCTAATAACAACAAACAAAAAAAAGCAAATAATCCCCCAAAATGGAGAAAGATATGAACAAATACTTCACCAAAGAACACATATAGGTGGCTTGAGTAAGCACATGAAAAGGTACTCAGCATCATTAGCCACTAGGAAAATGCAAATCAAAAACATGAGATACCCATACACGCCTATTAGAATGACGGAAGTGCCTAAAATTAAAACAACACACTGAGTGTTAGCGAGACTGCGGAGGAGCTAGAGCTCTCATATGCTGCTGGTGGGAAGGAAAAGGACGGCAACTGCTTTGGAAACATCTGTCCATTTCTTAGAGAGTTAAACATATACTATTTCATGATTCATCCACTCCAATCCCACATATGCACGGATCCTAGAGAAAAAAAAAATCTGTACGTGTACAAAGACTTGAACAAGAATGCTTATAGCAGCTTTATTTGTAGTAACCTAAAACTAGAAACAACTCAAACATCCAACAATAGATGAACAGATAGACAAGTTATGGTTCATCCATTCAATGAAACACTACGCAACAGTAAAAAGGGGAAAGGACTAATGATACATACACACGCATATATGCATCTCAGAAATCATTAATCCAAATGAAATAAGCCAGACCAAAAAACAGCGTATACTACATGATTCCATTTACAAAAAACTCTAGAAATCAAGCCACTATATATATATATATATATATATATATATATATATATATATATATATATATATATAAATAGATTTTGAAAAACAAATTTCTTCTGTATCACACAAGGAACTATATTCAATATCTTGTAATAACCTTTAATGAAAAAAGTATGAAGACAAATATATATATGTATATGCATATATATATGCTGTGCACCAGAAATGAACACAGTGTAATTGACTGTACTTCAAAATAAATAAACTAAATAAAAATAAAAATAAAAATAGACTTATCCTATGATCCAGCAATCCCACTCCTGGGCACATATCTAGAGGGAACTCTAATTTGAAGAGATACATATACCCCAATGTTCACAGCAGCATTATTTACAATAGCCAAGACATGGAAGCAACCTAAGTGTCCACTGACAGATGATTGGATAAAGAAGATGTGGTATATATATTCAATGGAATACTACTCAGCCATAAAAAAGAATAAAATAATGATATCTGCTGCAGTGTGGATATACCTGGAGATTGTCATTCGAAGTAAAGTAAGCCAGAAAGAGAAAGAAAAATACCATATGATATCACTCACATGTGGAGTCTAAGAAAAAAAAAGACACAGACTAACTTATTTACAAAAAAGAAGAGACTCACAGACATAGAAACCAAACTTACAGTTACCAGGAAGGGGAAGGGGGATGGGGTGGGAAGGGATAAACTGGGAGTTCAAGATTTGCAGATACTTACTACTCTATATAAAATAGATAAATGACACGTTTCTTCTGGATAGCACATGGAACTATATTCAATACCTTGCAATAACCTATACTGAAAACGAATATGAAAAGGATATATGTATGTATATGTATGACTGAAACATTAAGCTGTACACCAGAAATTGACACAACATTGTAAACTGACTCTACTTTAATAAAAAAAAATTATCTGAGTATAAAAGCATCCAAACCAAAACTCAGTCACAGTTCCTACAAGGAACATCAGCTTGGAAACAGGAAGTGACACAATTGTGGTTGACAATTTTAAAGGAAACTGATGTGGGACAGGCAGCCGCTGTCATGAAACCAGAGCTAGCACAAAACAAGACCAGATCCAAGGCCTACTTAAGAACAGAACCATTTCTAGCAAGTCAACAGGAGTTGTGATGACAGCAGAGGCAGATGCATAGGACAAAAAAAGACATCCCCAAGTCCCAGAGACATCCCAGAGAAGGGAAAGGGTGACAGTGGGTTTAGGAAGAGCGCTCACAAGGCTCCAGGGAGAAGCTGATGAGGACAAGTTAAAGAAGTCACTCTCTCACGGTAAGTCCTGTTCCCAGACCGAGAAGTGGGCTGGTTCTCAGCACAAGATCAACATTTCCCTCAGGGTTATCCAGGAACGGGCATCAGGGAAAGACCTGAAGAGCAACGCAAACTTGGTCCACACGTTTCTGGACCACAGTCTCGGCTATGTTAAAAGTCCTCGATACTCCCAAGCAAATATTATTTATTCCCTTAGGGTTTTTACCTTTCATTAATGTTAACCACTGTTGACTAGCTCCATCTCCACAGCAAGCCTATATGAATATGTTTTTTTCAGAGCTGGAAAACCTGACTTCTGCTCCACCCACAAGCAGTCTTGGAAGCGGTGAAGGTGGGCCGCACGTCCAGCGCCCTGTCGAAGAGGAAGAGCGTGTGCAGAGCAGTAAGCCTCCTGCCTCGGTCTTCTGCTGGCTTCGTGGTAACATGGACAAAACCCACGGGCCTCAGGAGTGTGTAATGTAATCTACGCATTTTTTTCAGAAGGAGGTAAATCTGCTACAAGTTGGCAAAAGAAAAACATGTGCTGCCCACAGGGGTCCTAGTGGCATCCGCAGTGCTCATCAAGGCGGACACCGGTCCACCTGCTGACGTCTCTACGCCAGACAAGGAAGGTGTAGTCCCCAGGATGCCCCTGCTGCTCAAGGGGTGAGCTGGTGTCTCCTAAGGGAAGACAGTATCGCCGTGTCCAAGTAGTGTCACGACACTATCCATAAATACCTGTACACGCCACACTCCTAAAGAAGGAGGAATTAATGAAGGAGGAAGAGGAAAAGAAATGAATGTCCCTTCATTTTATATTCCTAAGAACTGATTGCCACCCTCAGTAAACTACTCAGAACATAACCAAATCAGATCGTACTTTCGGGTGCGTATTTGATGTGCACCCCATCTTGCCACGAACCTGATCGCAAGAAGCACCAGGTCCCATTTTCATGCCACATCAAGGTGAACTCCCGCTCTGCAATGGGTATTCTTGCGTTCTTTATCTGTACCTAACAGAAGAGAGAATTCTGTGTGAAATAGGATGTGTGCCGGGTAAATTTTGTTTCTAAAATGCAGGAACAAGGCGCTTTACAGTAATCAGACACTGTACGGCACTTTCACAATGCCTTGGAAGGAGCCCAAGAGTGTGGATTCTTAAATAAGTTCCCCCTGGTAAATGGCGCTGCCACCCTCCGCGTGAACAATAAGTCTATTCCCTTGACACCGCCAAGAACTACCCACTAAAATGCATTCTAGGCCGATAAGAAAGAGCGGGAATATGTTCAGGTCTTGGAGCTCTTTTTAACTCTTGCTGGGAAAGTTCTTTTTAGGGACTGTCACTCGGGGCTTTCTCTCTCCCGATGCTTTCTAACTTCTCCTCCACTCCAAACAGGCTCAGTTTAATTGAATAATTAAATTAAATTATTGGTTGGTTTCTCAGGCCAGCCCAGGACTTCCCTGCTTGAGCCTTCATGCTTCCGGACACCGTAAGCCCCGTCACCTGCGACGACACCGCGCCGCTAGCACGCAGGCGCATGGGATACTTCACCCGGCAGTTGTTTCCCTTCTCAACAACATTTCATGATCCGGTCTTGCCTACAGAATTAAAGTTCAAACACGTCTGCCTAATTTTCAAAAGCTTCTCGGACCTCAACTCACTGTAATCAATATAAACAAATGCTAAACTTTGGAATTCAAGTTTTTTTTTAATTTTATTAAAGTGTAGTTGATTTACAATGTTTCAGGTGTATAGCAAAGTTATACGTATGCATACATATTTTTTTCTTTTCAGATTCTTTTCCATTATATGTTATTACAAGAATTGAATGTAGTTCCCTATGCTCTACAGTAGGTCCTTGTTGTTTATCTATTTTATATATAGCAGTATGTGTCTGTTAATCCCCAACCCCTGATTTATCCCTCCCGGAATTTCAGTATTTTTCATTTATTTCATTTCCCCCAATTAAATTAAAACTGAACCGACTCCCTGTGTGTGTGAGTGGCAGGAAGGACAATTTCTCCCTCTTAGCTTCTTAGCCTCTCCTTGATCAATCACAAACTCCAGGCTCTTACACAGTCCCAAAAGAGATCCCTTGGACGTCCACCACCGAGTGGGTGGGAGCCCTGGGGTTCCTCAAACCACTGCCACAGGGGCTTCCATATCTCTGCATCCAGACCTGCCATCAAATGTTGTCCTGCCTCTGCCCCAAGCACAGGCTGGCAGGGACTTTCGAAGGTACACACTGCCCCGGGTATGCCTTCACTCCCTCAAAGCCACATCTTGATTCGAAGAGTTTCTTACTCTATTTACCACAGCATCCCGCCCTCTTAGTTGCAAGAATGGTCATTCTCTTCTGAGCCCGGCTGCCCCAAACACACTTTAGGGTCTACCCACTAGGGACCCATAGTCACTGGAGGTCCACTCCAGGATGAACAGCCACCACAACGGTGGAGTCACCCTCCTTCTAAGCCCCCAAACCACCAAAATTCACTCTACCCGCTCCTCGCACTGAGCTGCTTGATTGCCTCTGAAGGTGGGGTGTCATGGGGGCAGAGCCCAGAACACAAAATGCCCGTTTCCCCTCTTGGGAGACTATTTGCCAATGAGCTGTGTCACAGAGAAAGAAGAAAGACCCTTGGGTGCTTCTCCTCTCTGACATTGTACAGAAAGTCCTAGCCAGTGCGATAAGGAGAGAAAAAGAAACAAAAGGCATCCAATGTGAAAAGGAAAACATAAAACCGCGTTTACCCACAGAGGTCACAGCCTTCCATGAACAAAATCTCGGTCTCCCAAAAAGAAAACCGCCAGAACTAGTAAGTGAGTTAGCAAAGTCACAAGACACAAGATTAATTATTTAAAAGCAACCGTGTTTCTATCAACTAGCAATGATTAGAAATTGAAATTTAGGATATAGTAATACTTGTAACAATATCAGAAAACATGAAATATTTAGGGATAAATCTAACAAAATATGTGTGATATTTAAGTGCTAAAGTATACAAAATATTGATGAAAGAAATCAAAGGAGATCTAAATAAATGGAGAGACATGTTCATGGGTTGGAAGGTTCAGAAACAGCAAAGACCTAGAGTAGCCAGTACAATTTTTTACAAAGTAGAACAAAGTTGAAGGACTCATACTACCTAAATTTCAACACTTAACTATAATTCTACGGTATTTAAGACAGTGTGGTATTAATTGTGATATAGATCATCTGAATGCAACAAAAAGTCCAGAAATAGACCCACAGATGTATGATCAAAAATTTATGTTTTTTTAAAGAAAAGGTGCCAATATAATTAAATGGAGAAAAGATAATCCTTTGAACAGATAGTGCAGGGACTATCTGGCCGATTAATATGCAACACAGTGAACCTCAATTCACATATAAACATTAATTCAAAATAGATCACAAACCTAAATGTAAAACCTAAAATTAAAAAATTTCTAGAAGGAAAGAGAGGGGAAAATATTTGTGAGCTTTGGTTAGGTAAAGATTTCTGACATGGGAAATAAAAACTCAAACTATAAAAACTTGATAAATAGGGTATTATCAAAATTAAAAATGTGTCTTCTTCAACAGACACATTAAGAAATTAAAACACAAGCTAGAGACTAGGAAAAAATATGCGCAATATAAATATCTGACAAAACACTTGGATCCAGAATACACAAATATATTCTCAACTCAATAATAGGAAGAAAACAAACAATCCCATTAAAAAGGATATAAGATATGCGAACAGACGCATAAAAAAGGATGATTACATGGATGGCAAATAAGCACATGAAAAATGCTCCAGTCACTAGTCATCAGAGAAATACAACTTATATCACAATAAGATACCACTACACACCTATCAGAAAGGTTAAAATTTTTAAAACCCCATAGCAACTGTTCAAGAGGACTTGAACGAGCTGGAGTGAGTGTTCATGAGCGGCAGGAACGTGTAATGGTACAAACATGTTAGAGAATAGCTCGGCAGTTTCTTAAAATGTTAAGCCTATATACTGACGGTTCAGTCCATACAACTCCACTCTTAGTATTTATCTAAGAGAGATAAACGCATGTATCTATACAGTGTAATACTACTCAGCCCTAAAAAAGAACAAAATCATGCCACTTGTAGCAACATGGATGGACCTGAAGATTATCATACTAAGTGAAATAAGTCAGACAGAAAAAGGCAAATATCATATGATATCACTTACATGTGTAATCTAAAAAAATGAGACAAATGAACCTATTTACAAAATAGAAACAGACTCACAGCTACAGAAAACGAACGTACGGTTACCAGAGGGGAAAGGGGATGGGGAAAGGATAAATAGGAGTTTGGTATTAGCAAATACAAACTACTATATATAAAATAGATAAACAACAAGGACCTACTGTAGAGCACAGGGAACTACATTCAATGGCTTGTAATAACCTATAATGAAAAAGAATCTGAAAAACAATATGTATATATATATATATATATGTTTGTATGACAGAATCACTATGTTGTACACCGGAAACTACCACCACATTGTAAATCACCTACACTGCAATTTAACAAAATGAAAACCAAGATATCAGTAAAATAGTAAAAACCAACCAAACAAAAAGCATATATCCACGTAGTGACCATCCCACAAGTACAAGCAGAAGCACCCGGACGTAGTGTGTAAGACGAGCACAAGGAGACTGTGGAAAGAGGCGAGAAGGCGGCGGGCTGGCCGGGGACCTGCGGCCCGGGGCCGGCGTGGGCATGGCCGTGGGCCCCCTGCGTGTCCCCGCCCGGGGCCCCGCACGCCCCGCCCTGACGCTGCGCGGGCAGCCGGCCGCGGCGCCCCAGGAAACCCCCCAAAACTAACCAGCGGGAGAAGGAACACATAACTGAGTCGCTGTGCTGCGCACCAGAAGCTGACACCGCGCTGTACGTCGGCTATACCGCAAATACAATTTTTAAAATACGAAACACAGACAGACAAAGCACACGGCTCAGCCCAAGCCCGCCCGTGAGATGGAGTTAGGGGGGTTCCGCTCCTGACCGCTCAAGACCCGACCGAGGAGGGCCGACCCCCACTGCCGTCAGAACGGCCAAGCAGAAGCCGGCCCTCCCAGCCGGGGACAGGGCCCCCACCTGCAGGGTCAGTGGGGCCCACGGGGGCACCCCCGCTCAGCAGCAGATGCTCAGTATCAGCGGAGACCTAGTGGGGAAGGTAGACTTACTCCCCACCTGGCACTAAGGTGGGGGTGTTCGCTTTTCTCCCCCCAGAGCGGTATCAGAGAAGGCTACCTGAAACAGAAGGTTTAAGTAAAACCCAGAGTCTCATAATACAGTACGAAAATGTCCAGGTTTCTATTAAAAAATCATTCATCATACCAGTAACTAGGAAGGCCTCAAACTGAATGTTGGTTCACAAATTGGCCCCCATACAGAGGGCAAGGAGAGGCCGAGGAAAGAGACAGACCCCTCCAGGTTGACAGATGACAGGTTTAATAAGCAAGGCAACTTACACACAGGGCTTGTCTTGGGACAACCGAGGGAAGAGGACATCTCTGCACCCACTTGCCAGAATCTTAGAAGTTATAGCAACCTTAACCTGCCCAGTCACGTATTCAGTTTAGGTGGTCTCGACAACTCAGTGCTCTCTCTCAAGGCCGCATCCTTGAAAACAGCTCCCACGGGCAGAGCGGACAATCCAAGGACAGGGAGGGGGTGAGGAGCCTCCAATTGCCCTGGTCCAGCTTGAGAGCCACTCACAGCTTACATCCTCCCAATTATCTCCTCCAACACGGAATACGTAAAAACAATCAATAAATGACCAAGATGACAGAGGTAATGGAATTCTCTGGCCAAAATTTTAAAACCACCATGAAACAAATATTTCAATGAGTAATTACAAACATGTTTGAAACAAATGAAAAAAATGCAAAGCCTCAGAAAAGTAGTAAAATGTGCAGCAAAGAAATAGAAAATATAAAGAAGAACCCAAGGGAAATTTTGGATGGAAAATACAAGAACAGAACAGAACAGAACAGAAGAAGGTCAACAGCAGAATGAAAGGGACAGAGGAGTCAGTAACTGGAAAACAGAAACTAATCTGAGCAGCAAAGAGAAAATAGACTAAAAAAACAAAATGAACAGGGAGCTCAGGGACCTGTGGGACCATAACATCATTGCTATCAAATTCATGTAATCAGAGTCCCAGGAAGAGAGAAGACAGGGCTGAAAAATTACTCGAAGAAATGATAACTGAAACTTCCCAAATTTGTCAAGAATGTAAATCTATAGATTAAAGTATCTGGGAAAATCCAAGCAGGATAAACTCAAAGAAAATTCAGTCCAAGAAGTCGATGAAGCAAAGAGCTGGTTCTTTGAAAAGGTGGATAAAATAAACAAACTTCTAGCAGGACTGATGGAGAAAAACAGAAGACAAGGGTCAGCAACACAGCAGTCCCCTCTTATCCGTGGTTTTCCTTTGCATAGTTTCCATGTCATTCTGAGGCGCGTGATGAAACCTCAGGTCATCCTGCTCTATCCTGCCCGGGATCCCCAACCACCACCATCACCTGCTCCTGACGTCCAACCTTCAACATCGTCACTGCTCAGTGAGCCAGCATCACCTGTGGCAGGTGATCCTCCTTACACCCCATCAGAAGGTCAGTGGCAGCCTAAGACCACATCACAATGCCTGCGTCATTTACTTCCCTCCGTCTCATCGCGTAGGCATTTTATCATCTCAGCGTCGTCACAAGAACAAGGGTGAGTACTGTACAATCAGGTATTTTGAGAGAGAATGCAAGACCACATTCACATAACTTATATTACAGTGTATTGTTATAATTGTTCTATTTTATTAGTCATTGTTGTTAATCTTACTGTGCCTAATTTATAAGTTGAACTTTATCTAAGGCATGTATGTATAGGGGGAAAACAGCATATATAAGGTTCAGTGCTATTCGAAGTTTCAGGCTTCCACTGGGGGCTTTGGAACATATTCCCCACAGACATGGGGGGCCCTGAATCAGAAATGTAACAGAAAACAGCACTGCAGACCCTGCAGGTGCCAAAAGGATAATAAGGGAATACTATGAACAACTCTAAACACACACATTTGACAACTTTAAGTTAAACAGACCACTGCGTCGGAAGACACATATCACCACCAACTGTGAAACGGGATTTGAATAGCCCTATAACCACTGAAGGAATTGAATTTATAATTTAAAATTTCCCCTCAAAAAAGAAATGTCCAAGTACATATAGTTTTACTAGAAATTTCTTCCAAAGAATTAAAAAAGAATTAACACGAATTCTACACAATGTCTTTTAGAAAACATAAGAGGTGGGAAGATTTCCCAACTCATTCTGTACCAAAATAAGACAAAACAAAACAAAAATGCCTATTCAAATACTCAAATATGTCTCCTCAAATCTTTTGCCCATTTTTAAACTGGGTTATTTGTCCTTTTATTGTTGAATTGTAAGAGTTCTTTATATATTCTTAAAAGTAGACCCTTACACCAGGTGTGTGATTTGCAAATATTTTGTCCCAGCTTATCTTTTCACTTTCTGAATTATGTTTTTAATGCATGGAAGTTTTTAATTTTGATAAAATCCAACTAATCTATTTTTTCTTGTTTCTTATGCTTTTCATGTCATATTTAAGTAACTACTGCCTATTCTAGGGTCTTACAGATTTACCCCTATATTTCCTTCTAAGAGTTTTATAATTTTAGTAATATAAATAAAAATTGAGTTAATTTCTGTCTATGGTGTGAGGTAAGGGGTCATCTTCATTCCTTTGTATATAGAAAACCTCTTGTCCCAGCACCATTTGTTGAAGACACCACTAGTCTTTCTTCACTGAGTGGTCTTGGCACTCCTGTCAAAAATCATTTGGCAATAGATGTAGGGGTTTATTTCGGATTTTTAATTCTATCCCGTTGATCTATATAGGTCCATCCTTATGCCAGTAGCAGACTATAGCCGTGGACAGTTAGCCCTCTGTATCCTTGAATTTTGCACCCAGATTCAACCAATCACAGAACAAAAATACTAACAGGAAAAAAATTCCAGAAAGTCCCAAAAAGCCAAAGTTGAATTTGCCGTGTGCTAGCAACTATTTACATAGCATTTCCATTGCATTAAGTATTATAAGTAATCTAGAGGTGATTTGAAGCCTACAGGAGGATGTGATAATGTTATATGCAAATACTGTGCCATTTGACATAAGGGACTTGAGCATCTACAGATTTTGTTATTCAAGGCCGGTCCTGGCATCAGTTCCCTCCAAATACTGAGAAATGGCTGTACTAAGTTTTGAAGTCAGGAAATGTAATTCCTCCAATTCTGTTACTGTTTTTCAGGATTGTTTTGGCTATTTGGAAACCCTCACATTTCTACATGAGTATTAGGACCAGGTTGTCCATTTCTGTGTAAAAGACAGTTGGAATTCTGAGGGGGATTGCATTGAATCTATAGATCCAGTTTGGGCAATGTTGGATGGAAATGCATAATATAAAAAAAATTGAAATCTTTCCAAAAATAAGGTACAAATATACTGTAATTCCAATTTGAACTCCAATTATTTTTAATGTGGACAAAGCAATGTCCAGTGTCACCCAAACACCGTCTTGAAAAGTACTCATGCAATGGGACTTTGTCTGGTTTTGCTTCTTATGATAAGTGGTGGTGAGATATCTGTTATCTGATGTGTGCTATTTTATTTTGTACTTTTGAACATCTTACCCATTACAGAATAAATAATGTTAAATGAAATACATTTTTAAAAAGAATACAGAGCTTGCAAGGGATGCAATAAAGGAGAGTTAAATTCTGTTTCCCAGCTTGACATCTGGCTTAGAATCAGACTAGAGATCTTCCCTTAACAGAGGGAAAGAGAATTCGAAGGGAAGTGGCGGGAAGTGGCAGGGAGAGGGGGCAGCAGGGGCAGCCCAGGGTAAGTTCAGAATCTCCACAGATGGAAGAACTTCCCAGGGACCAAGTAGGCACCACGCAAAGTGACCAGGCCTCTGCCATCTTGTTGGTGCACCACGAAGAAAGCTGCCTTCCAGGTGAGGCTGTGGGTTCGCTGTCCAGCGCAGGGGTTGAAAAGAGAGAGGGTACAGATGGGTCCAGCCACAATCCATCTCCCACTCAGGGATGGAGGCTGCGGGAGGCCCTCAGTGCCTTCCCTGTGGCCCACAAGAGAGCCAGACCCTGTCACATGGGGGCTTTCAAACCAGTAAATGATTTCTGGAGAAGCACCAGAGAGAGACTACGACAGTGGCCAGGTAAGTAAAAAGGCATTGCCTCGCCTTCCTCCGCACTCCACCCCCCACCACCCCGTGCACAGCAGGAGCCGGCCTGCAAGAGGGCTTGTCTGTGAGACAAGCGGGGCCCTCCGCCCGCCCGGGACTGAGAGATAGGGTCCCGCCTACGCCCTCAGGGAGGAGGGTGGAAGGGATAAGATTTGAACTGAGATTGGGGCTTTACAGTGAATTTACTTTTTACCTTCTTCATTTTCCAAATAAATTAAATGAGTTAGATTTTAACAATGAAAAGTAACTAGACAGTAATAAACTCTTCCCAAGAATTCATTAAAGAGCAAGATGGGGAGAATTTAGGGCATCGTGGAAGCCATACTTGGAGAGAAACACAAAACCGTTTTGCACTTACGTCCCAGTGAATTAAGACTGGCCAGCTCCCTGGTCACGACAGGCTCAGGCCACATGGTTAGGTGCAGAAGCTCCCCCCAAACCCCGCAGATATACAAGGTCAGAGGAACACAGATTTCCTCCTAAAACCATCACTCAGCTCAGCGCGGTACAAATATTTCTAATCCTGGCAATGACTCTGCAGGTGGTTACTATTACCCTCACTTTGTAGTTGAGGAAACAAGACGTTCTGAGTGGCTGGGTGACGGTGGTGTCTCCGGAATGCCAACCCTCCATCTGCCTGGGCCCCACCCACCACAGCAGCAACTTGCCCTAACTCTCTTCAGAGCCCCCGGAAACCCTCTCCACAGTCCCTGGGGCTGGTGCCTCCACTGGGCCCACCTGGGCCTTCACAGATGGACTTTCCATCTGCTGCCTCTCCAGGACTGTTTCCTCCCATGATGCCCACTGATCTTTCTGTTTTCAAATCTCCAATCACTCAAGACCCTGAACCCAGTATGTTCGATGTGATAATGGGGAGGCGGGGAGGGGGATGGGCAGAGGAAACACTTCTCTGGGAACCCCTGAACCAAAAACACAGGCTGGAGCGCAGCCTGCAGGAGGAAGTAGGGCGGGTCAGCCAGAGAGGATGTTGCCCCCAACAGGTCAGACTCGAGGAGGGGCCCTCGGGTGAGAGGGAAGTGAAACGAGGGAGTGCCTGGAAGAGACTGTTCACGCTTTCAACCCGCGCCAAGCGGGATGAGTAATGCTGGAGGCTGGTGGGGCTCACTCTGCACCGCCAGAGCTGGGGGCTCCCGGGCCAGCAGCAGGGCCATGCACCCCACAGAGCCTTGGAGTGGAGTGGCTGGCACCCCAGCCCATGATCCAGCCCAGAGGACAGCTGGGGACAGCCAGGAACTCACTCTCCCCTTCAGATGCTCCCGAGGGGTGTGAGTGATACCGGAAGCAAGGCCCACTTGGGAAGAGGAAGGCCTCCCTTCCTTTGGTCCATGGACGTCTCAGCCATTAGGAACGAACCCTGGAGTGTGGCCTGGTGCTGGCCGCTGGGACGTGTGGCACGTGGCCTCCGGCCCTGGAGGTCCTTGGGCGGCTGCTTTCTCCGCAGGGACGCACCTCGCAGGGTCTCCAGAGCGGGTCTTACGGAGACCGGGATATGTCTCTGGAGAAGGAGGGTTCGAGGAGTGTTCATGATTCCATGTCCCCGTGTGAGGACACAGAGTGCCCCTCTTGACACAGGGCATCGTCCTTGTGCCTGTAGGACAAGGAGCCTGGCCAGGGTTGCTCAATATTAGGATAAAAAGATCTCTCTGGAGGTCAAGTGTGGGAAGTCCAGCACCTTCCAGGCTGAGCAGAATCCTAACCAAAGCCTGAGGCTTGGCCTCAGGTATCAATATTGAACTGACTGGAGAGAAAGATTGGTTTTGTGAATAACGATTTTTAAAGTTTAGCATCTAGAGATCAAGAACAATTGTGTCAAATGGGGAGTTCTCAGCAGCAGGGCATTGCTAGCAACACTTGTCCGTAAACCCGACCACTGATGGCAGAGTTGATTCGAGATGCCCGCTTGCTCAGGCTGCTGCTGTCAGCACAACTTCTCAACTCGACATCTTTCACCCGTAACCTAAAAACGTCCATCTCCAGCTTTCTGGAGGGATGTATAAAACGTCCTTTTGTCACTAGGGCTTCCTGCCACTTCTTCCTCGACGTTCTCCAGTCTGAGGGGGATTGTTCCTGTTCCACCCTCGCTCCATTTTGCATTCCAGTTCCCTGCTCTTTGCCTTCCGTGCTCAATCACCCCCTTCATACCCTGGATAACTTGATTAAATCCACTCCTGCTGGTGGGGCGTCTCATGAAATCTGCAGAGAGGATTCCCGTCCTCCTCCCTCCTCAGCTCCACCCACAGGGTTCCAGTGACCACACAGAGTCCAGCCCAGGTGCCCTGGCCTCCCAGCTCCAGCACCCTGCACCTCCCCCTCCAGAGACCCACCCAGCCACACCTGGCTCGTTATCGGCACCCTGGCCCATCTCATCTTGGAAGTCCTCTCTGATGTTTTCTGGCTTCTCCCTCTATTGTTTTTCCAAGCCTAACAGCTTTCTCCCGACCTCACTTCTCCATTAAACCCTTGCACCAAAATCTCACCAAAACTCTCTGGCCACCTTGTCTGTCTTCCCTATGGCTTCTCGGAGCCTAGCTCTGAAAGAATCCTACCGTCTCATTTCTCAGTTTCTGCACTGGAGCTGCTGAGCACACAGCCCTGAAGGTGGAACCCTGTCTGTGAAATCCAGTCTCCTCTGGGCCTTGACGGTGCCCTGGGGTTCTCTGTCTGGAGCTGTTTTCTCAAGTCCCAGGGCTCCACCCCTCTCTGCAACCCCTATCATCCCTCTCAGGTCACGACTCCATCCTGATTTTACAAAGAAGATGGAAGTAATCGCCCTAGTTTTCTCACCCCCTCACCCCAGTCTCCCCCAGCCTTGACTCAGAAACACCTTCCCACCCACCCCCACCTTCCCCACTTGGCGGTCTCCTCCTCCAAAGCTTTGGGTAAGCACCAGCCCTTCCTTGGGGCCTCCTCCATCCGTAGTGCTCAAGAAACATTAGAAATTATCATTCTTGATCCATGCCCCTTCGCACAGAATCCATCTGCTTTCTGTCCGAACGATACCTTATTGCACTGACCACACACTAACAATTGTTTATCTATCAGCCTCTCCACAAGCTCCTTGAGAGCAGGGGATGGGCCTTCGTGTATCTTGGGAAACAATATAGCACCTGGCACAGAACAGATGCTCAGTGAACACTTGATGAAATAACACACAAGCAACTGATTTCTCAGGTCACCCTGCGGTAGTAACAGAGTTACCTATTTAATGGCCATGATCAGAATCACCTCAAAAGATTTTCAAATTTGAAACCCCCTGGCTGCAGGCCAGACCAATCTGGTCAGAATCTCTTATGGGGACATCAGGCCTCCATCTTCTTTTTAAGAGACCGTACTGGACGGCTTGCTTTGATAATCACTGGCTTAGGGAAGGTAGTGGGACTCAGAAGATTTAAAAGGTATCGAATTCTGATATGCTGTCCTATAGGAAATGCCTGGCTGTAATCTAGTAAGAAACAAACAAGCAGGTAGAATCGTGAAATATTGAACAATAACGAAGTCGGGTGACAGCAGTGAAAATGCCTGATGGGGTGGGGGGTGACACCAACACCAGGGCTCTGCCAGCTCAAGTCCGTCAGGTTCTCAGCCTCAGAGGCCCAGAGACCCCCGTTCATCTCCCTGGTTCCTCCTCTCGGGAGCTTCACCATTTCCCCATGTTGTCGCTCCTGTGGTTCTAAGTTGAGCACTGACAGGACTCGGGGAAAGCAAGCCAAGCAGGGCCAGTTGGGAGGCCCGCAGGGGCACGGGGGTGGTGCAGAGCTGGGCAGACACAGCCAGCAGCAGCAATGACCCAGAACTCTTCCGAAATGACTCTGTGGTGCCTGTTCTGAATTGGCGTATTTTAGGTCATGAACGGTCCCTAAGAAGTCAGTGTGGATAAGCGATCTAGGGTCTGACTCTTCACGTGTGACCTGTCAAGCCTCCTCTGGGAATTGGTTAGAGACGCAGAATCCTGGCCTTCCTCCATCAGAATCTGCATTTTACTTGGCCAGATGCACGCACATTCAAGCTGGAGAAGCAGCGCTGCCCTGGCCTGAGACTGGCCGCTGCCAGCAACCTCTTGGGCCACATCTGGGTGCTTCCCTCCGACCACCAGGGGACCCAGCAGTCACACCTCCAGCTCTTTGTCACGAGCGCTGAGCACTGGTGTTTCGGGTGAGAAGAAAACCAACACTGAGGGCTTTATACAGTAAAAGACTTGCTTTTGCTCACATGACTGAAGAGTCCCGAGGTCTGGCTCGCCCCCCAGGAACCCGGACTCACAGACTCCTGCACCGTCACCTGGAAGTGGGTTCTCTGGTGGCCTAGCCCTACTTCCATGGGGCGCCTCCAGTGTCCCGCCTGCTGAGTAGGGTCCTGGATGCAGAGAAGAGCAGTGGCCGAGATCCCTCCTTACTGCCCGCCGCAGTTCGCAGGGGGCGTGCAGCAGTCAGTTTTACCCAGTTTAGGCAGAAGTGCTGTGCTGAGCTCCCTTCTGGAGCTGATGCTGGGAAAGCCTGGACCTCACCTGGCCCCCAAGACATGGCCCCCGCCCTCCTCCCTGTAGCAGCCTCCACAGGCCTCCTGTCCTCCTCTCAGTAGCAGCCTCCACAGGCCTCCTGTCCTCCTCCCCGTAGCAGCCTCCACAGGCCTCCTGTCCTCCAGTTCTGCAGTGAGGCCTGCCAATGACAGGCAGTATCAGAAAGTCAGGGGGCAACGGGATCTTCCCAAGGACTGACTTTCTGGCCCCATCCTGCTGGGCTGTAACCTCCCAGTCACGGCCGAGGCATGACGCTCAAGCTACCGCCCCGCTCGGAAAGCTTCCAGTCCCTCCACGGAGTCTCCTACAGAAAGGCCTGTCTGCTCCTGACTCTTTCTTCACTAATTATTTTCATTACGCCCCCTGTTTCCTGAGGGACCCTGACTGACACAGACACAAGTTAATTTTGTGGAAGAATATAAAATATCCATATACAGAGAATTTTTTAAAAACTTCATTTACAAATTTACTGAAGTCAATAACCAAGAACTTTAGAAACAGCGAGTTGAAATACAGGAGCTACACAATAGATGTTGGTTCCGCATTTAAAACCACCTGGGAGGAGGTAACTTTGGAAGAAAAAGGTGCTTTCTACCATGGTTCATGAATTTGCCACTTTATAAAAATAATCCAACTTTAATGTCAGAATAAGATGCATCTACAGAAAGTGAGAAAAGATGTTTAAGCAGGGCACATTTTGCATCACTTCCTTTGAGGGGTAACAATGTTAAACGCTGCCCTTACTGGAATGTTCATTCTGAGAAAGTAAAGTTTCATACATTGTGACATTTGTAGTACACGGTGAACCCACAACGGAACTCCCACACGGAGCCCAGGGGTTCGTGCCAGCACCGCAGCCCAGCTGTATGCGAGTTGACAGGTGGCTGGGTCCGCTGCCCTGGGCCCCGCGGGGCGGCTCTGGGGCGGCTGCGGCGGCGGCACCCAGAGGCCCCCGCGCCGTAGTACCTGTGCAGGGCGCTGGGGGGCGCCAGGAGGCCCGGCATCGCGGGGCGCGGGCTCCAGGCCAAGCTCGAGCTGGGGTGCAGGGGCCTGGCGGCCAGACAGTTCCTGGGCAGTGATGCGGCGAAGAAGGCCAGGTCGGGCCCCATGCCGTCCAGCAGGGACGTGTATGGCGTGGGCAGCGGGTAGCCGTCGAGCGGGGGCGCTCCCAGGCCCTGGCAGTGGGGGGGAACGGGCGGGTCCTGCAGCGGGGAGTCCGGTTGGGGGGCCGTCGCCGGGGTGGTCTTCAGGGACCCATCGTAGCACCGCCTCCTCCAGGAAGACCGCTCCTCCACCGTTGCCCGCCTCGCTGGGGACCCAGTGGCTCCACAGCCCCCAGAGCGGGGGCATCTCTAGAGCCCGCTGGAGACCCGCAAAGCGGCGCCGCACACACTTCATCATCCAAGGGAAGACAGTGTGGAGGTTAATATTAACCATTTTGCCAGAAGAGGAACACCAGGACTCCGTCAGCCAGAGATTACTGGGGCGATCTCACCGACCAAGACCCAGCCAGCTTCCTGGGACGCCGTCTCGGCCTTGCGATATTAGGGTTCTGGAAGTACCAACGCAGCACCCCGGCAAGCCAACCCCTGCCCCAGTAAGGCAACGTAGGGACGGTGTCCAGGAGCGAGGACCACCAGCGGAGCGGTCTATCACCGCTTGGCCTGGCCGCCTGCACCCCTGAGAGCGGACCCAGAAAGAACCGTGCTTGTAAAGAAAGGTCGCGCTTAGGGCGTGCACAGCTCTGCCCTTTCTTTCTCGGGTAAAATGCCCCCCCCCCCCCACTGGGGCCTCTCTGTTTTAAACGCAGGTACTCCCCGTTCCTGTTCACAAACTCAGTCTTTGCATGAGTGTAAGGGGGGTCTTAGGACTCTAAGTGCACATGAAATGATTGTGTCAACAGACAAACTTACACTGGACTGGAGACAGGACAGGTGGGGTCGACCCCACGCAAGAGTGGAGAAGACCACCAGCTGGGTAAACAGAGGTTCAGCTTCTAGGAGCTCAGAACACCAAGTATGTACTGTTAACTGCAAGGCAAGCTGCAGAACAGCAGGGAAAGTGTGCTCCCTCTCGTGGGGACGTGGGGGAGGGGGAGAGAAAACCCTGCATGTCTTTATGAAAATGAACCCAAGGGGAAACAGGACCGCCATGCCATCACTAGTTTTCCCCTGATGTTCTGCTTACATCTTTTATGGGGAAAAAAATGGGAAATATTAAAAATTTAATGAAGCTATTTACACAGAAGATAAATGATTTTACATGGGTAAGATGAAAATAAAGCCTGGACATTTTATTCCTTCTTCAAAAAAAAAAAAAAGCTAACTCTCCCTCAGCTTGGAAAGAATGAAAGCAGAATGAGCTTGAACTTTTCACAACTGCAGGCCACGTCGCCCAGGTTTTCGAACACAAACTTCAGCATCGGAAAAAAAGAGGTCAACACAGCGGACTGTATCGCTGGACATTCTAAAGTTTTGCACATTTTCCGAACGGTGCTGTTAACTGCATTTCCTGCTTCGTTAATGACCAGCAGTTTTATCTGCTGTTAAGTCCCTCAATTTCTTAACCGATAGATAAAGAAGGAATCAGCTCTTTTTAAAACTTGGAAGAAGAGCATTCGAGTTTTCTTTTGTACAGAGCCTTGCCTGATCAGAAGACACCTTTAAAACCTTTCCCAGGAGCGCAGGATTTCTCGTCATCATTTACACCTGGAGATGGTTAACAATTTGGTCTTGAACCTAAATTCATTTCCCGCCCCGAAGACGATTGTTTCCGTAGAAGTAAAACCCCCGCTACAAGCCAGTTCTCGGAGGCAGAGCCACTGACCCACCCACGCGGATGGTCCCGAGCCGGTGTCTCCCCTGCACAAGCCCACTCCTCTCACTCCCTCCGGGGTTCCCGGAGCCTCGCCCGGCGTCCCGCGCAGGTCCTGGTCCTGCGGGCCCGGTGCCCCCGAGAGCCGCCGGCGCTCCGCCTTAGCCACACCTTGAAGACGCCGTGTGGAGGCTTGGCTGGGCCCGCGCGGCCCCGGCCCGCGCCCCGCTGCTCCTCGCCGCCTCGCCCTTCACCTTCACAGCCCCGAGGGGGCCCAGCCTGGCCGTCACGGCGGGCCGCGCGCCCGGGGGCTGGCTCGGCCTGGCACCGGCGTACCCCGCATCCGGGCTGCTCACCGCGCTCCAGCCCTGCGCGGCGCCCCGCAACCCTCCGCGGGACACGGAGGGGGCGGGAGTGGGGAACAGGAGAGGGAGAGGCCGGGCGGGCAGCTCCCGCCGCCGGCGTCCCGGCGCAGCCAACGCCCCCACTCCCCCGCCCAGTGACACTGCGGGCGCCCCCGGGCCGCGAGGCCTTGTCTGCACAGACGTGACCTTCGAGAACCCCGGCTCGCGCTGCCGGCGGCCCCGGCGCGGCCAGAGCTCAGGCGCCCGGCGCCGCCACGCGCCACCACTCGCCGCGAACGCAGGAAACCACCGGCCGAGCCCCCGTCCCCCCCACTGCTGGGAGGCAGGTCAGCCCCACATGTCACGTTTGGCCCTACTGGGGGCTTCGCGCGGCAGGTCGACTCCTGGACGATACAAAAGGGAAGCCCATTCTAACCTTCGAGTCGGATTCGCTTCAGGCCGCGGGCACCGGGCGCGAAACGCCTCGAAGCGAGCGCGCGACGTCGGGGTCTTTCCGTCCCGGTCACCAAGGTGGCCGTGCTCCCCTCAACCCACACCAAACCTCAGAGCCTTTACCTTTTAAGTTGAAGTCACTGCAGGTCTTGTTAAAATGCTCCCCAGAATTGGCAGCAGCTGGAGTGCGGCTCCCTGCGAGGGGAGCGCCGCGCCCTCGGCTCCTGGCGCCTCCCGCGCCCGAGACGCCCGCGCCGGCGGGACTCGCCGCCGCCTCCCGGGACCGGGGCCCGCGCGCGGCGCAGGGTGGGGTGGGCGTGGAAGCCGACCGCTGAGCTTTGGGTTTTCCCCTTTCCCTGATTTTTTTTTTTTTCCTGCTTTGTGTAAAGCTTTAAGGACGCTACTTCCCTTTCCCAGCGGGGGTAAGAAGTGACTGAATCTAAAATCACAGCCACGGTGGTAAGCGGCCCCGACTGTCTGGGACTGGTTGAGACGCTGTAAAATGGATGCCCTTCCATTCTAGCACGTGCCTCGCTACTCCATCTGCTCCCTTCCCCCACCACACACGCAGAAAACCTGTCCCAAAATGTCCACCTTCGCCAAAGAAGGGAGAGCGGCTGGGAAAGGTGGGGGCGCCAGTATCCCCACTTTTCGCAGTTGTGGGTCAAGACTTCCCGCCTTTGTGATGGAACAAGCAGCAGTGCTTTAGAAGGAAGGCAATGGTCATCAATAAGAGAAATGGAAATAAGACTGAACTACATTCGTTCGTTCGGTAGACGGAGGAGCGCAGGGCGTGCTTGGCTATTACAGCAGGAAGTCAAGGCCTAAACCTGATAAATATGGAACTAGCATCGCAGGGATATTAATTAATTAACCACCAGAATAACAGCATTATTAATGTAGGTAAATCCCAACAGATCCAAAAAAACCGGGGGAAGCGGGTAGAAGGATTGACTAATACGTGGAACTGGGGCTCCAGAGGGATGGAGTCTTCCTGTAACTCTTAGTTTCTGTTATAAGCCCATCTGTCATGTGGCCTTTTTTTTTTTTTTTGATAAGCATGTGCATCACTTTAAATTTTAAATTATTTTTAAATGAATAAATAAAACTATATACTTCCCATACCCACAATCTCTTTACTGAAACTACAAGCTTGAATTTTTATTTTATTTCTCCGTCCTGTAATCTCACTAAGCCCTTTTCAGCTTAGTATTTTTGGTATGTGGGTGTGCACCTACAATCCCAACTACTGTTTTCAAACATCCAAACTGATTTATTAAAACAAGCAGAAGAATCCACGCTGTGAGAAACAACTATAAAACTGTCCCTTGCTGTCAGGGATGTGTCAGAATTTCCTTCTCTTCACCCCATCCACCACTGCCCTGGGGAAATCACATCTGAGGGCTGAGTGATTCAAAAACCTGGGTATGAAGTTTCAACATTACTTGGAACTGCTGGAAACCAGAATTTATTTCTTCATCTACTGCCCTCCCCCATTCCATTCTGCTTATTCGCCCTCAAGAATTCCAACTCCGTTCAGTCCTTAAAAACTAAATGACACAGAAATATGTTTCAGGACTTGAGAAACTGTGATTGGTGGGGGAAAGGGCTGGACTGAGAGGTGAGTGTTAGCAGGCTGGGGAGGACTCTGTGTCTCAACTGTCCCTTGGTAAGACCTTGAGATTTTCATGCGAAATCGGGAGTTCGTACAAACTGAGGCATTCTATGTGAAGTTCTTCTTCAGGTGACAATTATTTCTGGTGTCATTTTATGATCAAAGAGGCTGAGCTGCTCAAAGCTCAGAAAAAACAACAGATGATCAATCTGTGTTTCCAGGTCATACGGGCGAGCTTACAAGGCTAGGAAATTAATCCACTAAGCAAAGAACCAGTGGAGGCAACTTACTGTTGAATCATGAAAGTAAATCCCCCAAGTCTGCTGGGAAAGACAAGATATATAAAATCAAAAGGTAGAGAAGAGGGGAGGGAGGGAAGAGCGTTTTCCGTGTCCCTGAAGCAACCCTTCCAGCACCATCTCACGTCCCTGCAGCCATCCCGTGGGGGAGAGTGGGCTTTTACCATGCCTGCTTTCCACAGATGAGCAGAGCAGAGATCAGAAGATTCATGCCATGAGATTCACAAAGCCAAGCTGCTGAGCCGGGGAACTTCTGGCTCAAAATGTAGAGACTTTTCTTCTCTGGGGACACCATCACTTATACAGCCTTTCTCTGATCTGCTCCAATAGCTTATGCTCTGTGCAGTTAAGTCGGCTGTCCTGACACAGTATTCAGGAGAAAGGAGTTCTAGCCACTGGTGACTGTCTCAGGTAGAAGAGGGGTAAAGCAGGAGCTCCCAATTCCTTAGGGAATGCCCAGTGGAGAACTGAGGGAGGTACTAAGTCTATTTCTGAGCACTTCTAGGTACCAGGTCAGGTGACACAAAGTGACCACAGACAGTCCTTGCCCCAGGGGCTCTTGTAGCCCAAGGAATCAGACAGACAAGAACACTGCTCAGCCTCCTGCCAGCCTGTCACAGCTCTCTTCCTTGCCTAGCAAGACGTCAGGTACATGAGAGGGCACCGACCGACCGACTCCCATCAGAGTGAGCACTGACCACCATCCTGGAGAAAACCAGGTCCACAGCATGGCTGCTCAGTTCACAATGCTCAGCCGAATCTCAGAGTGTGACCTCACAAATCATCTTTCTGAGCAATGTCAGCTTGGGGAATGCTTATTATGAATTCAACTTTGTCAAAGTGTTTTGAGACTTTGGCGAAAGTGGAAAGAGAACCTCAAAGCTAAAATGTCTTCAGCAAGAATGAGGTTACTTTTTTTTCCTCTCATTCAGCCAAATTGTTGTTTGGACTTAAGCTGCAGAGAATGCTTCCATCACAGAACATTACTAACATCATAGCAACAACTTACTTAGCGGTTGCTCTATACTGGTGCTAATAATTTTGTATTTTGCTAAGAAGTGCCGGTTTACTATTGAAATACTATTTTGCATTGGACTAAGAATTTTTAATATCTAGACCCTTGAAAAAAGCTGGGAGAATTGCCGGTGGTGAGGGTTCAGCGTTTGTGTAAGAGGGACAGTGCAGACTGATTCACATGAAGCTGCCTAACAATTCAGGAGGAATCACACAACCTTCTCATCGGAGGGAAGGTAGGGGTTGGGGTTACAGTGAAAAATTAAGGAGATGCAGCTGGATCCCAGGTCAGAGGACCTGATGGAATGTTCTGTAGGGCACAGACAGGCTCATCATGTGGAGGGAAGAGCTCCATGTTCCTCACGCTGCTCGAGTCGGGTAGGGCTAGGACACAGATACTACTTTTCCTCTGATGAATATTTGGGACTCAGAAGGAAGCACCTTGTAAGCAGGAAGAATCAATCTATGCTGAAATGATGGATGGAAAATCTCTCGTGCCTGTCCAGTGTTGTGAAAACAAATCAAAAGGGAATCAGAGGAGGAAGGGCATGTTGAACATCTAAGATGTGACCGGCACAGTTCAGAGTATTCAAAATAAAGTGAAATGGGACATTTAAGAATGTTAGACAGTGATGATATCTTTGGGTGCACAGCACCCCATTCCATTTCCCCTAAATTCCTCTTGCTTGTATGTGCTTTTCCCGACATCAGCACAAAATTTACAGAAGCTGAAGTCTTTTGCAGAGTGGGATTCAAACGAAAAGTGCAATAATCTTCTGAGATAAGAATAAGTAAAAGATACTGTTTCAGTGTGAGATCATCTCACGGCTGCTTATATTAGCAGCTTACACGTTTATTTGTTATTTATCAGATCTGCCCTGGTAGCTTTAATAGAGATGAAGGCAGTGTCTTGGTGGGAAAGAAAATACCCTCTGACTCCTTTTTCTGGGCCGCTCAGAGGTGTGCAGACTCTGCGCTGGCACCTAGTCAGGGCATCTCAGCCTGTGAAAGAGCTGGATTCCCACCTCCTGGCACACTTTGAAACCCCTCAAAAGTCAAGACGGGGTGGGGAGGAGGGAGGCAGGCAATGTACCCTTCACGTATTTGTTTCCAAAATAAAACCATTAAAAATTGAGGCAAATTTAATATTTCTAAAACACCAGTCACTGGCTGGTACCTGCGGTCACTGCATCGGCATCAGCTTCAGGAAAGAAGGGTCTGTCTGCGCATCCGGCGCTACTGCGGTCAGCCAGCCCGAGTCACGTTTCACATTCCACCCTTCACTCTAAAAAGACACTGGTGTCTCTGACAGGACCCCAAACTCTTTTTCTGATTTTCCCACCAGGAAAAATAAGAAAGGGTCATTTAAGGATAAAACCTGTTTCAATAATCTGTTGCCAAGTAACAAAGCTCCCCCAAACTTAGTGCCTTATAACCACCATCTTTTTTTTTTTTTTTTCATTCTCTCCCACCTGTGGATTGCCTGAGCTCATCTGGCAGTTTGTTCCTCTGGCCTCTCTTGAGTTCCTGTCGGCAGGATGGGGGCAGGAGGGCTGGTGAGAGTGAGCAGGCAGGCCAGGCCAGCCCTCTGCCCGCCCTCCGCGGGATGCCCGTGGTCTCTCCTCTCTGCGGGGTCTCTGCACGTGGTCTCACCACCTGGTAACTGGACTTCTTACACAGTAGCTCAGGGCTCCCAGGAGCACACAAAAGAGACTGCCAAGCCTTCCTGAGGGTTGGTCCTGGGACTGGCACGGCATCACCTCTGCTGTATTCCATTGGATCAGAGTAGCAAGTCCAACCCAGATTAAATGTGGGAGGAGTTTATCCAAGGATGTAAATATCCGAGGTGGAGATGATCTACCACCAGCACACAAGTGCACCAAGGAGAAGGTTCTGTCTTCATCCTGTCAGCTGTCCTGGGTTTCCTTTACACTTTGAGAGAGGTTCATCCCACTCCCCAGTGCTCCTTGATTGACATGTCTCAAGAAGGGGAAACTCGGGGGGGGGAGACGGGGGGGAAGGGTACAGCTCAAGTGGTAGAGGTCATGCTTAGCATACACAAGGTCCTGGGTTCAATCCCCAGCGCCTCCTCTTAAAATAAAACAAATAAGTAAACCTATTATGTCCCCCCCTAAAAAAATGTTTAAGTGACCTTTTAAAAAGGGGGGGGGGGATTCAGTAATAGAAAAGAATTCTCAAGATGTCCCTTTGTGTTTTCAAATTAAGGGAAACTGCCTTTTTGCTTCGATGCTTGGATGTCATGCTTTCCAACAAACATTCACCGTCGGGGCTTTGAAATCTGAGGGCTTTGGATTCCTACAACCTTTGGAAGAGGTCTAAGGAGTCATGAATCGCCTAAAATGATGTCTAAAGCATTGCTTATGTGCATGTGTGCAGACCCCAGTGGTGGGGAGGGCATGGTTTGTTTTCCTTAGACACCCTCTAAAAGTGAATTCAAATAAGCAAGACATCTAAGAGTGCTTACAACTCGGGAGAGCTGCCCTGATTTCTACCTCCTGACACACTTCTAAAGTATCCCAGAAGTAGAGATGGGGTGAGGCAATGGATCTTTTGTGTATTTGTTTCCAAAGTAAAACAAAAACCAGTCACTAGCTGGGACCTGAGGTCAGTGCATCTGCCTCTGCCTAAGGAAAAAGAAGGAATAGATGAGATACCTCTGCCCCCAGGAATGATCGTGAGGACAAATTACCCACCACTGGGGTTAAAGGGATTGGAAACACCTAACAATTTGAGTTATTACTTCACCTGTCCCTGGTGAGTCGTTAAGAATGTAATTTTCATGGACTTTTGGTTCTTCCCCCAAGCATTCTTTTCTCCTTTCCTCTTTTCCCTACTTATCTTCTTAATTTTGTCGAGAGGTAGCAGCAAAGGATACAACTGGGTCTCCTTGGACCAACCAAGTAGGCACAGAAATGCCAGGTGTGATCTGAACTGGCGATACAGCCTTGAACCTGAGCAAGTGGGGCACTGCGCTCACTTTATCTCCTAGGAACATAGGACATCCCGGGGAAGAAGCAGGCTGAAAGTAGAACCTGTCTGGGGTCAGAGGAAGAAAGAACAGAAAAAGGTAGGGTACAGGAAGCAATTAAACTGGATTCAATGATGGCTGGAAGTCTGGGGTGAACTTTTTCATCTCAAATGTTCAAGGTAACCTCTGTTATGCCTAACAAGGCAGACTTACCCTTCCTCACTGGAACTTTCATCCCAAACATTCCTAGCATCCAGGAACCCTTTGTAAAATACATCCTGCCATTTCTCAAGAGAACCTGGCCCACCATGTCAGCTCAGATAACCCTCAAGATAAAGGCTGTAAGCCCCCCTCCCACCCCGTTCCTTTTCTCTACAGCATGTATCAGTATGGAGAGAGTTTCTCACACCAGGACACAGGTTCTCCCAGTGCCCATGAATACACCCTGCACAAAGGAAAACGGGTATGAACAAACAGGCTGTCAGAATTTGTAACACCAAGCTTTCCCCACACACGTGGCAGGTGAGGGCTCCGTGCCTTCTTTCCTCATTTGGAAAATGAAGAGAATCACACGTAAGTGCCCAGGTTTGATCAGGCTCAAATTCAGTGCGAAGTGGCACTGACGAAACACCCCGGGCAGGAAGTACCCATTATAAGGCGTCTGTATCCATTTACGTCTCAGCTGCAAAATGTGATGGGAAGGGCCCCAGCACGGAGCAGGCCGACCTGCTTCACAACCCTAAGACTCGGTTTCTTCCCAGCAGGGGCAGGATAATGATGCCCTAGGACTGTAGCTCTAGGGGCAACTGGAAAGCATGCTACCTACAAATGGTCCCTGGATCCCTCCAAAGCTTAAGAACTGCAGGTGTCAGGAACTGCCATGGGCCCCAGATGTAGTTTAGAGCAAAACATCCCATTGAAGTTACAGATGCCAAGTGTTAATAGTTAAGGTCACAACGCACATTTGATTCATTCCTGTGACTGCTTCAATTTGTAACCCAGTAACACTACTCCCCAATGTGTAGACATGTGATGACTGGTGACTTCACTGTGGAGAGGGTGTTTAAAGGCTCTTGGGGAAATACAGAAAGGGAAAAAATAAACCACAGCCTCTTTAGGCAGGTCTCAAGATCCAACTAGAAAACCAAAATCACTTGGGTATTCTCCTGATTCTGAAAGTGACATACTATAATTGAAAATATTTAGTGTTAACGATCAACCATTACTTCCTATAGACTAAGATCACTTGAAATGTATAATGTAGGCTCGTTCCGTGAGGGTCTTTCCCCTAGCAAAAACCTGGGGTACCCAAATGTTCACATTAGGGCTTCTCCTTCAAGGCATTCAGATCTACCATTACAAGAGAATGAGAAATTTACAGTAACTATATATTAAATGTCATCATTAAAATATTTCCAATTCTATTAAATTCTTAACACTGATCTCAGAAATTGGTTTTTGTGACAGAGGCACTAGCAGAGTGAAAAAGTAGGATTCCAGATTTTATTATTTTTTTTAAGATTTAAAAAACACACCTGGGATAAAATTTCTTTGATCAATAAAGCTTCAGGAAACGGAGCAAGTTTTCTGGGACCCTTTGGAAACTGGTGAACTTGAACTTGGAAATGGGGTTTAGACAAGGCAACAGTGGGCAACAGGTATCTGCACAAGTCTTGAATCACAACCTCGCATTTTTTTCTCCCCCCAACTGTTCAAGTGGCAGACAAAATAAATTACCATAAATTATACGCCAAGGCAACTTAAAAACAACACAACACAACATGAGGCTGAGGATTTCCTTAGCTCCTCCGGGAAGTATGTAACACTGTTTGTGCTTCTGGCCAGCAGGCTGGGTCGGATCAGGGACCTGTCAAACGTCAGGATAGTTGCAGTAATATACCGCAGAGCTGGCATCGGACACCACGGAGGAGATGGCCCCGTGGCCGTCTGCGAGGTTCACGCTAGAGTCATGGCCTTGGTAGGGGAGGCCCATGTCGGGCTTGCACACAAAGTGCAGATACTGTTCAAACTCCGTGCGGTCCACCTCCCCAAGGAGCTCGGCCGGCTGGCTGGGGTCCGCGCCGTCCCGGCAGGGCAGCGCCTCGGGCGGGGGCGACGGCTGCCCCGGGCCCGGCGGGGGCGGCTGCGGCGGCATCGGGAAGCCGCGCCCGCCGCCGGCCGCCGGCGAGCCCACCGCGCCGTAGTACATGTGCAGGGCGCTGGGGGGCGCCAGGAGGCCCGGCATCGCGGGGCCCGCGGGCTCCGGGCCGAGCCGGGGGTGCAGGGGCCCGGCGGGCTGCTCCGGGGGCCCCGCGTAGTCCGCGGCCTGCGCGTAGCTGTAGGGCCCGGCGGCCGGACAGTCCCCGGGCAGCGGCGCGGCGAAGAAGGCCGGGTCGTGCTCCACACCGTCCAGCGGGGATGTGTCGGGCGTGGGCAGCGGGTAGCCATCGAGCGGGGCCGCGCCCAGGCCCTGGCAGTCGCGGTAGTGGGCGCCCATGTGCGTGGGCAGCAGCGGCGGGCCCGCGGGGAAGCCCTGCTCGGGGAAGGGCAGGCCCAGGCCGTCCATGGCCACGCGGCCGCCCTCGGGGCCCAGTGCGGCCGCCTGAGGCTCGGCGAGGCCGTGCAGGAAGCCGCCCTCCACCCGCTTCAGCCGCTTCACCTGCTTGCGCCGCCGCGGCCGGTACTTGTAGTTGGGGTGGTCCTGCATGTGCTGCACGCGCAGCCGCTCGGCCTCCTCCACGAAGGGCCGCTTCTCCGCCAGCGTCAGCGCCTTCCACGACTTGCCTGCAGGGGCGCGGGAGGTGGAGGGGCGCGGGTTTACTGTCCGAGCTCCCGCTCCCAGGCCCCACTGGCGCCAGGGCCCCCCTCCGACCTCGGACGGGGAAACTGGGGGTGGGGGGTCAAGGTAAAGGTGAATGTTGGGACCTGGAGGCCGGGAGTACGAGCACTTGCGGAAGACGCGAGATTTAAGGCCCTCTAAGGCACCCCTTCCTCCTTTAGCCTCCTGGAAGCGGCCTCCCGCTCACCCACTTGCGGTCGTTCGAGGAACTGAAAACGTCCCCACCCGGGAAAGGAGTCGGGGGAACGGGCCCGACAAACCCAGCTCCGCGCCCGGGTGCCCTCGCCGCCGCTCAGACGCGCGGAGAAGCCGCCTCCCCAGAGCCGCTGGCCCCGCGCCCCGGCCACCCGGGGGATCCAGGCGCCGACCACTGAGGCCCAGAGCCCCTTGGAGACTCGGGAGAACGGGAAGCGGGAAGGAACCGAGGGCCCCAGGGAAGGATGTGGCAGCCACGCACTCCTGGCCTCCCGCGCAAGTCCCGCACTCTTTGCGGCCCAAGGAAGCCGCTCCACGATTCGCACCATCTGGGTCCCGAGCTCGGACTCACCCAGCATCTTGCTCAACTCGGCGTTGTGCAGATCCGGGTTCTGCTGCGCCAGGCGCTTGCGCTCGTCCTTAGCCCACACCATGAAGGCGTTCATCGGCCGCCGGATGCGAGACTCGCCCTTGGCCCGGCCCGCGGTCCCGGCCGGCGCCCCGCTGCTCGCCGCCGTCTCGCCCTTCATCTTCATGTCCCCGAGGGGACTCAGTGACTCGGCCCAGGGACAGGGGCCCAGCCCAGCCATCACGGCGGGCAGCGCGCTCCGGGGCTGGCTCTGCTCGTCACTGGCGTACCCCGCATCCGGGCTGCTCATGGCGCTCCAGCCCTGCCCCGCGCCCCGCAACCCTCCGCCGGACACGCCGCCTCCCCCGACCTGGGGGGAGGGGGTGGGGAACGAGAGAGGGAGATGCCCGGCGGGCCGCCCGTGTTCCACAGCCCGACCCCGCGGCCCTGGCAGATCCCAGCCCACCGTGCAAGCAGCGCCCCCGCCGGCCCAGTGACACTGCGGGCGCCCCCGGGCTGCGGGGCCTTTTCTGCACAGACGTGGCCAATGGAGCGGCGGGGGCGGGACGGGCGGGCGTCGTTAGACCCACGCCCAGCCCGCGGCCCAAATCCCAAGTCCCGGCTCAACCCCACTCCCGCCCTCTTCCCCTCCCCCCGGCCCCGCGCCCAGGGCTACACCTGCCCAGGGGAAACTGGCTGGAGCCGGGCTTTGTCTCCAGGTCCTCTCTGACCCGGGAAGGGGGCCTCCTGAAAAACCTCTAAGGTGCTGGTTGGATTGCACTGCTGGATGGAAGTACTGGGACACGGTAGTTCCGACCAACACACTAAGCATCCACTAACCCAGGAGCTAAGGGTGTTTCAGTGGTGGGGGACCTAGCTTGCTTCCCCACGGATGTCTTCTTCAAATTGATAATAAGTTTAAAAATACTTTCTCTCCCCAAGGACTCAACTTACCTGTTGTATTATATTCAAAATTCTGTGGCTGAGGTAAATCCTACTTTCTGAAACGAGATTACATATGAATGACGTTCTATAGCTCGTCATCCTGAAGAATTTAAAAGCTTTATCCAAAACAACGAACCACCCCTTGAAAATGTGTACATGAAATGTCTAACACGCATAACTAAATTTTCCCATATGTGTTCAGTGAAAGAGGCAAGACAGTTTTGATTTCTAAAATGTGGTTTAAAAAAAAAAAACAGCATTGATATTTATGTACATGTCGGTGGATGAGAGGAAAGAAACCCCTGAGCAGCAAAACGACTGTAGCTCTTAAGGTGGTCACCCTGACAGGTGATGGGGGGGGGTTCCTATACGTTTCTCGAGATTGGAATGATCATCTGAATGACTTCTGCTTAAATCTGAGAAACTTTTTGAGGGGGATTTGTAAACAAGCACTTATATAAGACACAGAACACCACGCACTATTCTTAGCTCCTTCTGAACATCAGCGAGATAGTTTACCCTTATAACCCTATGAGGTCGATGCTAGTATATCTTACAGGAGAGGAAACTGTGGCACAGAGAGGTTAAGGCACTTGCCCAAGATCACAGCGTTGGGGAGTGGATGTGATCTCCAGTGGTCTGTGGAGCTCTTCACCGCTAAGCTAAGTTGTTGTGTTTGTGTATTTTGTGTATTGTGGTGTTGTCTACAGCAAAAACACAGCCATTCCTGCAGAATTTGAAAACTTTGCAAAGAAATCCATACATCAACCTCCACAACAGATTTTCTTTGTTTACTGTGAAGGGGTGATGAAAAACTAGGGCTGACATCCGGGATCTGCAGCTTCTTGTGTGATATTTCAGCGACAAAGTAATCTATCAAGACTGCTTATTAGTGGCATTCATACAAACAAAGAGATAGGGCCTTGGCAACCCCTGGCCGTCAGTTTCTCCCACAGTGCTATTTCTCCAAAGACCTCTACACACTTGTTTTAAGCCAGCTTTAACTCTGTGCCGACCTGTGATGTGTCTGTCAGCTGCACTTCCCTCACCTTCAGCAGCTAGACAGTGGTTTGAGTCTCTGGATCTCTGAGGTTCAGACAAGAAAAAAATTTAATCTGCTTAAGGAAATAAAAGAGAGGTATTATTTTTAATTGGTGGTTTTGAAGCAATTAACTTAAACAAATTAACTGATTATGCACTTTTCCTTTGTTTGTTTTGCTGAAAAAATAATATGGGCTTGAAAATGAAGCATAACTGCATGGCTACAGATTGTCTAAGTAAGGAAACGTGGAGTGGAGAGAACCAGTTAGTCCTGTAACACCTCGCTCCTGGTGTTTCCTCGTGATCTCCTCTAACTTTGCTGGAGAGCAATAAATATCTTTTCAAAGATCTCAAAGCTGAATTTTCTATTAGCGCCGAAATTTTTATGAACAGGAATTTTCTTAGAACAGAGGTAGAACAAACAAAAATAGTGCCCCTTCCAGAATACATTTTAATCTGTCTAGATGAACCTATTCAACTAATTCCGTAAGAAATAAAATAAGGTGCAGGAAATACAATCCAGATGTGAGTCCCCCAAAAATGTATGTGACCGGATCTACCCTGGTGTACTTTCTCCACTCGTGTTCCTTCTTGCCACCTCATTACACAGAGAGGAGCCAAGAGGATGGAGAAACTGGTGGAGAAGAAAATCTGGGGGCTCCCCATTATTATCTGCACTTGTTCCTGGAAACCACTGATTTTTGTTGGGTAAGATACTGAGAAATCAAGTGAGAGCACAAGATCCAGAGGATCGAGTTGGAGCCTCAGAATTCAGCGCCCTTCCCCCTCTTGAACACCCTCCTTGGGATTTATAAGCTAGCAATTCACTTATATTTACAAGGACGGAAATCATGGTGCCTTTTCAAGACTAGTCTCTTCTATATACTGTAACTTGTATCTAATCTCTTCTGTTCCTTCACTTGTCATATATTCGGGGGGAGCGCGTTGCGGGCTGCGGCGCCCGCCGCAGACCCGTCCGTGGTGTGTGTAGACTCTATTTCGGTCTCTTTACTAAACTCGGTGTTGGAAGTCCAGCCCGGGACGTTATCAGAGCCAACCACAAATGCCACATGAAAAGCAGCAAACATCCGGAGTGGCTTCCTGCGAGCCTTGCTTTTCTCATCACGAGAGATTTACGCGGCGGGGGGAGGGGGGCAAACAAGTTCTCGAGTAAGAGCCGTGTACACCCGCTCGTGTGGCCGGCCGGGCGCACCCGCAGGCAGGGCACAGACTAGGATCTCTGGGCTCCTGGCTACTAATTGCACGCACGGTCCCCAGGCCAGACCCAAGGCTCGAAAGCCTGGGCGAGCACGCTTCTAGCGCGGCACGATGCTGTGCCCGTTACCCCTCGGGGCCTGCGGCCGGTGGGCGCAGAAATTAACCGGGGAGGTGGCGAGCCGCGGCTCGGACCCCTGAGTGACCAGGCACAGGCTGGGGGATTTCCGGCAGGCTTTTGTGTTTCGATGCTTGGGAAGCGGGAGCCGGACGAAGGACACTCCAGCCGCCGGGGAAGGCCGTGGGCACCCACACAGATCCGGGTCGGCTCCGGAGGGCAAGTCCGCGGGGGCGGGGAGGGAGCGCGCGCCGCCAACGTGGGAAAACGCCGCGGCGGCCCCCGGGCAGATAGACAATGGTGTCCCCGGAAGAAAGAATAACAATAAGGCCTTTGCATTTATAAGCCGCGCGCCGGCGGCGGCCTCCGGGAGCCGAGCGGAAGGCGGCGCGCGGCACGAAGCGCGGCCCGGGCTCCGCACCTCCCAGGTAGGGCCGCGCGCCGGCGCCTCCCAGCCGCGCCTCTCCGCACCTCACGCGCCTCCTCCCTGTCCCCGGGCCAGTCCCCCGTGGGTCCGCGATGCCAGGTCGGAGGTCGCGGGTGGGTTGGGAGAGAAGGGAAGGAAGGAGGGGCCGGGAGATCGCGGCCACCCGATCCGGCGCCGCGCAGCCCCCACCCGGGAACCGGGAGGCACCCCCAAAGGTCGGAACACCCCCTCCGCAACCCGAACCCTGCTCCTGGCGCTCGACTTTGCCCCTCGATGCGCCCTCCTCTCCGGCGGATGAAAAAGGCCGGTGGCGAGAGGGTCTTTGGGGACTCCCGCTCGCCACGAGGACGGGAGGCGTGCGTTCCGCTCTCACGCCCTCCCCCTCCGCCCGCATCCCGCCCTGGTCCGAGGACCCCCTCGAGGCCGCCCGGGACCCCGCCCTGGCAGCCGGCGACTCCTCGACCGTAACCCTGTTCCCGCTTGGCCCCGCCTGGGGTTTGCACAGGCGAAGCAGGAAATGCGCTGTTCCCGGTCCACTTCCCTGCTCAGAAACTCGTCCGCGGGGGTGTTTCTTATATTCGCGCCCGCCCCGGCTCTGGCCCCCGGGTTGGAGCTTTGGCTCCCTCCCTTTAGTCCCTGCACAGGGAACCTCAGACTTCCGGGCCCCTTCCCCAGAACAAATTCTGTTTTGTTCGCCCCCTTCATCTCTGCCTCACAACTTAAAAGGGAACTTCGATAGCGCCGTGACTTCCATGCACCCACTTCTGCTGACCTCTTCCTCCCAACTCCCTCCCACCCCAGAAGAGGCCAGGGCTGTCCTTGGCGCTTTCTGTTGTCCACGGACCAGGCTCAGCAGCAGCTGGTCTCCTGTGAGCAGAACACCTGCACTCCCACCCAAAGGGGAGCAGACGCGGCCCCTGCCTCAGAGGGGTGCCCAGTGCAGTCCCACTAGCCTTCCAGTCGGGTTTATTCGATTTATTCACCACCAGCCGGGTGTTCTGGGCCCTGTCTACTGCAATCACTTGTTCCCGGCACGCAGAGGTGATGCCAACATCAGTAGGCCAAGTGCTTGTGAGATTTTTTTTTTCCTAGTAGAGGTACTGTAAGAGGTTGCCTTTCCACCCTGGAAACTCTGGCTTGCCAAGATTGCCTAGTCAGCAGGGCTGGATTTTGCCAGGAGGTTGGTTAGGGCAAAGGTGTACATTCTGTGATCATGGAGGTGATCAAAGTTAATAGGTCATAGGACAGGCCACTTCTGACACACTCATTATCCACTCCTCTCTGCAACTTGAACCACAGACATAATCAGATTTTGAAATGGTACCTGAGTTGGCTTCCAAAGTTTCCAAACAGGAGAGGAAAATATTAGGAGTTCTTGCTGTATTACTCTACAGTCAGTGTTCAGTTGATCTCTGTTACCCAAATTTTCTTATCTGCCCATTTGTTGACCTTGCCGACAACTCTGCCAGTACTCTTTGATATCCTCTTGACATCCCCAGAGCACACAAAGTCCGCTGGTGTGTAATAAATGCTCCTGGATACTATAGCGGTTGTCTGCGGCCGAGTCATGGGGTCATCTTCTTTCAAAGCAAGGCACTAGGGATTGTCTCTATAATCCTCAGCAGAGGCTCTGTTCTCATCTAAGACAATCTGTGCAGACCATGCAGTCATCAGACTTCAGGCCTGCACTCTTCTCTCCCACCCTCTCCTTCCCCATGAGTTCAGTCTCCATTAAGCACCTCAAATCTCACCTCTTCTGAGGTTTAACTCAAGTCCTGTGGCTTTTCTGTATCCCTCAGTACAGAAGTCCAGGCCAAGAATGTACATGGAAAATTTTGCATGTGGATATATTCTGAAATAAATTTCTATGTTTGGAAACCTTTCCAAAACCAAAATCTTCAGTATTAATTTCTTCATAATCACAGAATACGGTTTACAAAGCAGTTTCATGTTCATGAAGTCATCTGAGCTTCAAAACAGCCCTGGAGGTAGGCAGGGCAGCCTTTGTTACTATCCTCATTTTTCAGGAGAGACTGAGACTGAGAAAGAATAGGTGCCTTGCTCGAGGTCACATGGCAGGCGTGCTTGGAGTACCTGCTTGCCCTTGCTGCTAACAGCGGTGGGTTTTGTTTTGAATTTCTTTGCATGCCATGTCTGCAGCCAGTGAGCGACCCCTTAGGGTTTGTAGAAACTCAATAAAGACAGCAGATAAGTAGGGCTGGATTTAGGACTTTTGGCATAGAAACATCCAGTGTTGTTCCTAACCAGGTCATGACAATCTTTTTTTTTTTTTAATAATATCAGAGATGCAGGGCTATAACAAAAAAGCATTTTTATTTAGAAGATCTATAATTAGACATTTTTTATTAGATCACAGTCTTAACCCTAAATGACATCTCATTTATTTTGAATATCTTATACAAATTCTCATTCAGCTGAAAAAAAATGAAAACAGTGTGCAATGTTATATTGCGATAAAAATCAGATATAAGGAAGCTGAGGGGTCAGAAGCTCTGTCCCTGTACTTAGCACTCATGCAGACTGAAAGAGACTCCATTAATTGCACTGAATTGTGTGGTCTCATCACATATTTAAGATCTCTGCTTTGGTCTCCTCTAGCCCTACCTTGGGCTGACCAGGTTTTTGGGGCATAAAAACATACATGTAGCAGGCAGGTAAAGTAATCCTCTCCATTCTTACTGTTGTTTGGGAGAAAATGGATGGCAAATATTCTTGATTCTACTTTATGAAGTGAAAAATTAAGGCACAGAGCAATTGGCTAATTTGCTTCATGTTTTCAAATCCATCTAAGAGACAAGAGAACCATCTATTCATTTAATCAACAAATAGCTCCCCAGCACCTGTAAGTCTGAAGCTCAGTACACAGCATGGTAAGATGGTTATGGGCACAGATGTGGGAATCAAACTGCTCAGAACCGAGTCAGAGTTCCAGCTGTGCATTCCTGGACACACTTCTTAGCCTCTCTCTTCCTCCTCTGTGAAGTGAACAGTAATCACAGTACTGACCTCAGAGAGTTTGATGAGGATGAAATGAATTAATTCTTCATAAACTGCTTAGAGCAGGAGCTGGCACTCAGTAAGTGCTATCCAGGTATTTAATAATAAAATAAAATTTAAATAAATGCACATTAGCGTATGAAGACACATTGAGACAATAAGAAAAGCCTACCATGATACTGAAGAGACATGCATTTGAACAACTAAACAAATTTTTTCAAGAAAAACATTAATGAAATTTTAAAATACTGTAACATCTATTGTAGCTAGTAACAAGTAATATTATGCTTTGTCTATTACATTGGCAAAAGCTTTTTGAGAGGTCTATAAAATCCTGTGCATTTCCTAATTACATTTGAATGTCAATATTTTTACTTTGGTGGTAAAATTTTTTAAATCTTGCTTTATGTATGTCAACCTTCTAAAACTCCGTTAAGAGTGGCCAGGAATAAAAATACCTAGAATTGTAAAACATTCAATGTTCCATTAAAAGATCTTTGAAATGCAAATAGGCACCTTGCAATCAGCATTTAACCTGAGTAGTACTAGATTCTTCTCTTGAAGGCATAGAGACGAAGTTCAGTTTTGATAACTATGCCTGGGACTCATGTATTTAAAAAAAGAATAACCCACAAATATACGAACCTTGCCTGGACCTTGCAGCGTGAAAAAGAGTCAAAATTCTAGTCTTGGTTGTTCAGGAACTTGCTGCCAGGTAAACTGCAAGTCACTTCGACTGCCTCAGCCTCCAGTTTTCTCAGAAAAGGAAGGAGAAAATATCTGATCTCTTCCCAATTGTTCTAGATAAAAAAGAGAACAAATAATCACAAAGTTTTGACAAGTAAAAATGTGCAGCAAAACTGGGCTAGTATGTGTGTCTGCAGATGTCTGGGTGCAAATGCATTTAGAGAAGTTTCTTTGCACAGAAAAAAGATAGCAAACCGAGATAAAATGGAAATAGGGATTGGACAGAAGACTGTCTTGCTTTGGGTTATAATGGAATGCTACTGTTTTTAGAACAAAAACTTAAAAAAATTTTTTTAATAGAAGCATAGTTGCTTTACAGTGTTGTGTTACTTTCAGGGGTACAGCATAGTGATTCAGTTCTACATATACACGTATTTCTCAGATTCTTTTTCATTACAGGTTATGACAAGCCATTGAATATAGTTCCCTGCGCTATACAGTAGGACCTTGTTGTTTATCTGTTTTGTACATAGTAGTTTGTATTTGCTGATCCCAAACTCCCAAATTATCCCCCCCCCCGCCGCCCCTAGTAACGGTAAGTTTGTTTTCTATGTCTGAGTCTCTTTCTGTTTTGTAAATAAGTCTGTTTGTGTCATTTTTTTAGATTTCACATATAAGTGATATTGTGTGATAACTGTCTTTCTCTTTGTGACTTACTTCATTTAGTATGATAATCTCTAGGTCCATCAGTGTTGCTGCCAATGGCATTACTGCACTTCTTTTCATGGCTGAGTAGTATTCTTATGTGTGTGGTGTATACATATATATGTATGTATATATACACACAGCAGTTTCTTTATCCAGTCATCTGTCAATGGACATTTATGTTGCTTCCATGTCTTGCCTATTGTAAATAGTGCTGCTGTTAATTGGGCTGGTTGTATCTTTTTGAATTAAGAGCTTTCTGCAGATACATACCGAGGAGTGGGATTGCTGGATCATATGGTTAATTGTATTTTCAGTTTTTTAAGGAACCTCCATACTGTCCCCCATAGTGTCTGCACTAATTTGCATTCCCACCAGCAGTGCAGGGGGGCTTCCTTTTCTCCACACCCTCTCCAGCATTTGTCATTTGTAGACTTTTTGATGATGGCCATTCTGACTGGTGTGAGGTGATACCTCTATAGCAAAAACTTTTAAAAAACTAGTTACTGCATAGAGGGTCCCACCTTTGATCCAGGGCAAACCAGATTCTGTTTTTAGGAACTAAGGTTATGGATTTTCTGGATAACGACTAATTGAGTAAATACAGATTATTTCAGTGGTTAATTTCTTTCTTTCTTTCTTTTGTCCCCCCAGTGGTTATTTTAAAACTCAAAATTGGAGACAGATAGACAACCCATTCTTTTTGACACTTTCTTATTATGTAACATTTCCCTGGAACTCACGAGATTTGTGGACTCCTCAGGCTGAAAAGCATAACCCATTCCTGCTTTTCAAGTTCTGTAAAATTATCCTAGTGAGAGTTCGGGAAGATGGGAGTGTCTGACGCAGGAAATATCACGCATCACACTAACACATGAAAGTACTTGTTCCTCACACAGCCATGTAGCTAGGCAGGCATTGTTTTTCAATCCTTTATTTTGAAATAATCCAAAATTTACAGAGGCGTTGCAAGAACAGCATAAAGCACTGTATCACCTTCACTGAGATGCTCCAGTGTGTTAGCGTTTTATCTCCTTTGCTCCATCTCAGTCTAAATAAACAAAAACATTTCCCCACACTTGCTCTCTCGCTCCCTTTCTAAAAATATATAAATGTAGAGAATATAAATATGTAGCACATTAATATACCATCCTACAACATTAGCATGTAGACAGTCATTAGAGACACTGCATAAATGTGATACACCCATAGAGTGTGTTCTAGCTTAGGTATATAGATATATTAATCACGTATATGTATGTGTGTCCCAAACCTTTCTCTGAACCATCTGAGAGCAGGCAGTCGCATGATGTCTCACTCACTCTGAATATTCCAGGGGACACTCTCCCATATAACCAAACAAATCAGGAAATGAACACTGCTGCCCACCACACATCACAGCCGTCTCAGCCACCTGCCCAATTCAAATTTTGCAGACTGCTCCAATGAAGTCCGTTTCTTTCTGGTCCAACATTCAATCCAAGATCACACATGGCCCTCAGTTATCACGTCTCTTTTGACTTCCATCTGGAACCATTCCTCAGTTCTTCGCTGACTCTTTTCACCTTTATGGCTTTAACAAGTGCAGGGCTTTTGTTCCAAAGGCGTCCCATCAACAGGCCTGTCTGCTGTGGGCTCACGTATTCTTGGCAGGAGACCGCGGAAACGGTGGTGCTCCCTTCCCAGGGTGTGACAAGGGAGACCCGATGCGGCCCCTACCATCACTGCCGAGTTACCCTCGGCCACCTGATCAAGTTGTCGTCTGCCCAGTTTCTCTAACTTCAAGTCATCATTTTCCCCTCTGCAACTGATAAGTATGTTTTTGTAGTGGGAATTCTGCCATTATACTCATATCCCCGTTAAGCCTCCATCCACCTAGCTGAGCATCTGCTCAGCCGGTGGCTTTATAGTCCCATCATTCTTTCCGGAGTTATGTATCCCTTCTACTGGGAGGAAGTTTCCCCTGCATTTACTTACTTGTTTATTTATTTATATTAGCAGGGACGTATGCATTCCTTCTTTATTCAGTGGCTTCTCATCCTTAACTGATATTCTTTGCTTAGGGGCTCAGGTTGTCACTGGTGTGGCCAGTGGGACACCTTTCCAGCTGACTCCTGTATCCTTTCTATACGTCCTTGTCATCCTTGGACTGTTTCCTTACCTTCTGCCATAACTAGGCATTCCAGGCTCATCTTGTACTTTTCCTGCCTCAACCCTGATTCAGTCATTTCTCCAGGGAGTCATGGGCATCTTCTAGTGAAGGATGGCATTTCGAAACCAAGATCTGGGTTCTCCTCGGGACTCGGGTATCACTGCTTCTAAATACTCTTAGCAGAGAGAGCTAGGAAACATACGTGTGCATGCACTCATGCATCTAGAGCTGTTTCTGTATCTCCCCAAATTATGAAAAATCAGGAGTTAAATTCCAATCCAACAGCCTCTGGTTCTCCCTGGCCTGCTGTCCTTCCACGTGGGTGAATCCCTTTTCTGATGGTAAGAAACCTGACTCCCACTGCCCTCAATATATCTGTATATTTGCTCCCTGTCATCCATCTCGCCTCTCCTCCACCTGCCTGCTCTTGGCTTCCAGACACACCAGCACCTCTGTTCAGATCTCCCCCAGCGTTCCACTGTTTTCATGTTTAGAAGCAAAGGAAAGAAATAATTACTTGTTTAAAATTATTTTCAAATGATTTTGAGTAAAAAATGTGATCATAAACTCTAACATCAAAGTTTCCCTCCTTACTGTCTTGACTTGCTGGCACATTCCTCGGGAGTAAGTTAAAAACAAAATGACAAGGCACTGTTTTTGTTTGCTTGGGGTGGGGTCACCCGCATTTTCAAAGTGCAGGACTGTACCTTGAAAATAAAAAAAAAATGTTTCTTGAGCTTTCAGTTGTGGCTGGAGCAAAACTAGAAGTTGGCTTGACCTCGTAGGATTTCTTTTACTAAAAACCATCAGGAAGAAAGGGGAATATGAATTCAATAATATTTTCCAGAAGTGTTCTTAGAGCCGGTGGCAGCTTTAAGGAAATACTTCGTAAATACACTGCCTCTCCCCTGGGTCAGCCACACCCACCCACACATTACTCTCCATGATCTTAAACGAAGAAAATAACGCATAACAAGTCAGATTTCATGACATGCCCCAAGTTCAGAGGTTGGCCAATCTAATTTACACTGCTTCTATGCATGACTGAATTCCCATGAGTCATTTCCATCTTCAGCGGGAGAGAGAGAGAGGTCAGTGGAACCGTGTTAATATGAAGACCAACCACTGAGCCTCCCAGTCAGACTTAGCCCCTCCCTACGCGGCCCCCTCCCTACACGGCCCCCTCCCTACGCGGCCCTGTCCACGGCTGCTCTTAGCAGACCTCACGAGCTGCATCTGGCAGCCTGTGCAACCCTGAGGGTGAGCGGGTCCAAGTTCAGCTGGAATGGACAGTCCAGGGCACCTAGCAGCCTCCTCCCTCGGCATATCTTTTGTCCCTTTCCAGAATTAAAGGAGGAAAATCTTGCTGGGTCATTTCTCCAGAAAGGCTGTTGATAAAACATCCCAGAGCTAGAAGGGGCAGCCTCTGGTTAAGCAAAGACTCTAAGCATGACTGATTTAACAAATATTAATCATACGTGTATGTATTAACTGGTTTGGTCACTGTATGTAGAGAGACTTACAAAACATATCTAATATATCAGTTCAGTTTCAGGATAGGTGTTCAAACTGAAACTTTAATTTCTGAGCAGTTTAAGTCCTCAGTGGTGGAAGGATCTAGGCTAATATGATTTTTGCAAATATTTATTCTATTTAACAATTATATGACACACATAAAGATGTATAAAGATAATTAGTCCAGACTTTTCAACACTCTTGCCTAGCGTTTGACTTGAGTACCTTCTCATAGTGAACTTTTCTGATGCACGTGCATAACACAGCATCACCAACGCCAGTTCGATCGTGTGTGAACGCCCCAACCATCATGGCGGCCACATGGCCCCACATAGGTGCCTCCTTTGCTGCGGTCTAGCCGACTGGCCTCTGGTTGCTTCTGAAACATGCCAAGCTCTTTCCTCCTTGAAGCCTACGTTCTCTTCCCTCTGCGTGGAACCAAAGTCCCCAGTATTTTCCTGTGGTTGGCTCCCCCATCCAAAGACACCTACTCTGGGAGACCATCCTACCACTAAAATAGTCACCATCTGCCATCACCGCCACCCCCCCCCCACACACACACACTTGTCATGCTCTGTTTTCTTACTTGGTTCATAATGTCCCATAAGCACTTATTATTAGCAGTCACCGTATTTTACACCTGTTTGTTTATGTCTGTCCCTCTCCCCATTAAATGCTAGCTCCCCGAGACCTCAGTGTTGATGCGCACTGCCCTGTCCCCGCGCCCAGGACAGCTGGCGACTGGCAGGCACGTCATCGGAACTCAGCAAAATGAGCTGAATGGATGAAAGATGGCCCCATCGGAGGATGTCCCTCTGCCCTGAGTGGGACCAAAACTGGGGATGCTTGACTGCTGGGTGGTCTCTCGCTGCGCATTTTCCTGTGTCTCGTCTTTTTCTTTAAAACACTCTTTTCTCTCAAGGCCTGTGTTGCTTTTATTGAATCCTCCTTCTGTCACTTTAAGACGAGGAATGTTCCCTACAGATGCGTATTTCATTAACAGAGTGTTATCTCCCAGAGTAACTAAGAACTTACAAAAGGGGGGTGTTAGTTACAAGAGCCTCTAAATAATTTTGACTGATTAGGTATCTTAATCCAGCTGCCAGTTAATTGTGTTTGTTTGTGATTAAGAATATGATTTTCACCTCCCTCCCCACCGCAATCTCCCTGTTTGGAGGAGCCCAGTCTCCCCGCCACTCAGTATCTGCAGCCGGCTCTTTGAAGGTGTTTGCTGAGGGGATGAGACCACAGCGATCACCTGGAGCCAGGAGCTGGGAGGAAGGAACCTCTGCCGAGCCACCTGCAGGCCGACTCAGAAGGAGCCCGACGCCCACCGCAAACACCCCGGAGATCTGAGGACCCGCGCCTGCCCCACCCCGCCCCGGACGCCGGGCCACTGTTTCTGGGGAGAAAATGACTCGAGGCTGAAGTGCTGATGGAAATGAAGCCGTCTTTAAAGCTTCGCAAAGTGGCTGTGCAGAAGGATCTGGTTCTGCCTTTATTTCTGTCCCCCATCGAGGCCTTTAAAATGCAATAAAAAGAAATCACTAGAAAAATAAAATAACCAAGTCATGCAAAACACAAGCTCCCATTTTTAATGACGAGGTTCCTCAGACATCAACCAACTCTCAAACTGCTCCCAAAGTTCCAAGCTGCTCCCTGGCTGTTAACTCCCCTGCGGCCTGAGTACCCCGCACCCACCCCGCATCCACCCCGCACCCAGGCGCAGAACGCAGACCTCAGGCCTCCGCCCCAGGGAAGACCGGCCTGCAGGCCGAAGCCCTTTCGTCCTTTTGCAATTTCAGGTCCCCAGTTCCTTATTTATTTCTTTAAAGGAAACATCCCATTGATTATAAAAGTGGTATTAGATGAGGTCCGTCACTGGTAAGCACCAGGTCAGCAGCAGGCCGTTTACTGCCAGTGTTTACTGTGGGACAGTGGGGTTGTCCGCCTTGGCCGTCAGGCCGCGGGGCTGAGCGGAGGTGGACGTGTTCAGCTCCGCTGCTGGGGGGGGGGGGGCACGCAGGGGCGGGAGGGAAAGCCTGCGAAGCCAGCGCACCGGGGGTTAAAGAGGAGAGATCTGGCAGTGGACCTCTTAGGTTAAGGTAACCCTCCAGTGACCTGCTTCCAAGTCGCAGATCTGAATTCTTTCTTCTGCTGCCAAATATTTCAAGCTACATTATTAGCTGTGGCTGCTCCCACATATCTTTAATATATGTCATATAATTTTTATATTTTAAATACACACACACACATTTTGTTTGTTTGGGGGATCTGGGACCAGAAGCCAAATCTAAAGGATGAAGTCCTTCACCTAAAGCATTTAAAGCTCTGACAACACGCAGGCCACCCTGTGCTGTCCCTGCAGGTGCTCTGGGCTGCTTCCCTGACTTTCGGCATCCTTTGTCTTTTAATGGGATCAGGCTTTTTTGGGCCAAACTATGCTCACCCCATCCCCCAACTCATTCTGATTTCTAAGTTCCCTGTCACAAATCCCTTCAGTTCCCATCTTCCTTTTGTTCCCATCACTGCCAACAAAGAGCTGTGGCTGCTAACTTTCCAAAGAAGGAAAATGTTTCCATATAACAAAATATTTCCATATAACAAAATATTGACATTTTTGGTATCACTAATATATTATTACAATACTAAGGCCTTTGTTCAGAAAGAGGGCTTTAACTTGTTAATTGATGTGAATTTGTATTTTCCAGGCAGACACTGTTTCCAAAATTCCTTGCATTCAAAATTGCAATTAGTTATACTCTCAAACATGCTTGAATTGTCTAGTCCTATTCCCTCAGTTTTACATTTTTTTATAAATAGCTTCCTTGCACTCAAATGATCATCAAACTATCTTATTTTACTGTGTCAAACATCTGCAGGTTTTCTCTAAGCCAGGCGTCTGCAAATGTCTTCAACTCTTTTAGAGCAAGAACTATTAAAATCGCTACCACAGGGAATAATACACTAAGGAGAAAAAACGGTTCCTTTTGTAGATTTATTTTCCGATATAACGGACTTGCATAATACATTTAATGTGGTAGGTTGGCTCCTTAAAAAAAAAAAGTTGGTATTGCTTTTTAAAGGACACAGGTGTGCAAAAGTGATTTGCTGTTTTACAAAACATATGAATTAATATTTACCCAGTATGTTGCAAAATATTTGTATATACATACTTCAATTTAACCTTCAAAATAACCCTACTAGTTAGATATGCTTACTTCTTTCTTCCTTTCTTTTTTATTTTTTCACAAGAGGAAAATGGGGTTCAGGGACGAAATGACTCCCCCAGAGTCACAAACCCTAGAAAGGATTGGATCGGTTGATTCCACAGTTTATGCCTTTCCTACCTTGTGACACTGTTCACATGGCTTCATGCAGGCAGAAGCCCATTCTGCCATCTTCCCGTTAGCCCCGATTGATTGTTCCTCCACCTCCTGAAGGCCTCCAGCCCCCTTGAATTCCTAGAGTGCTCCGACCTGCCCTGAAGGCTTAGAACAACATGCTTTTTACTCAGTATTTTTGCAGTAGCACTTTCTACATCCACAAACTAAGCTTTGATGAGGAATCTGGTAACGGGGTGTTTCTAAGTTGAGCTTAGCATCATAAACTCCTGGGGGATGTGCTCCAGTTTCCCAGACTTGCCCAGCAGAGCTTCCATCACCCTGCAGGGGCCCCGGGAACCTGGGTCACAGGCATCCTCAGCGTCCTGTTCCCCGCCTGGGCTGGGAAATGCTACTTTAACATATTGTAGGTAGTAAACTGGGGGAGGGTATAGATCAGTGGTAGAGTGCATGCTTAGCATGCACAAGGTCCTGGGTTCAATCCCCAGTGCCTCCATTAATAAAATAAATAAATAAATAAACCTAATTACCGCCCCACCCCAGAAAAAGACCAAAAAAACAATAGTAAACTGAATGACATGCACCAGAATTGTTGCAACATAGAGGAAAACTATACTGTATGCTATTTTTTTACTTTTTATTGAAGTATAGTTGATGTACAATATTAGTTTCAGGTGTACAGCAAAGTGATCCAGTTATACATATACACGCGTATGTTTGCAATGTAGAGGAAAACTATCATGTATGCTAGTTTAAATGCAGGGTACCCTGAGTGCGATTTCCCCTAAAACACGAACTAAGAAAGCTGGTTATTTGCAAAATAATAAAGCTTCAGAGGAAAGGATTTCTTAACTTCACCTTATCACTTCTTCCATAAAAAGACAGAGCCTGGGCCATCTTTAATGCCTTTGGCCAGTAGGGAAAAGAATGTCCAGAGCTTTCTCAAGGGACATCCCCTTCTGCGATTCCTGCAGTGTCTTCCTCCCAGAGAGGGTTAGTTATTCATGCCTTCCATAACTACTTTTCATAATTTTGCTAACAAAGTTCAGGCCACAGTATTTTGCAAGTGGTTGTTTTTGTTAAAACTCACCACCTGTCCTACCGTTCCTTACATGACTTTATACCACTCTGGGATGCAAAGTGAGGTGCCTAGTAAATGCTGGTTGATGAGAAGTCCAATTGGATAAGAATGGTGGGAAAGACCTTGGTGTCTTCTTGGCCTCCTTAAGTTCTGTTTCCTGTGTGTTCATTTCAGTTCACTTCAGTTTCTAGAACCTTCCAATTTCATGTACTGCTGGGTACATCCACAAAATCAGCTGGCCTGTATCAAATACATGTCTACCACGGAGTTAGCTCCTGGGTTTCAAGTCATTTTAAGAAGGTTCAAAATGGCAATCCACATTATTTATAAGCACCCAATAAATATAACTTTTAAAAAATGTCTTATTGCTGCAGTAACAAAGACGTCAAAAGCCTTCAGATGTTTGATTAACAATAGGTGAATCTGGGTAAGGGACATACGGACTTTTTGTACAATTTTTATTTTAGTAACTGTTCTGGAAATTTGAAACTCTTCCCAAATGGAAATTGGTTTTTCAATTAGACATTAAACCTTTAAAACACATCAAGCTGCGTGAAGAAGCCAGTCACAAAAGATCACATCCTGCAAAATTCCACCTGTATGAAATGTCCAGAATAGGCAAATCTAGAGACAACATGGATTATCAGTTGCTTAGAGCTGGGGGATGGGGTATAAAGGAGCTGGGAGGCAGGGGGTGATGACTAAAAGGTATGGGGTTTCTTTTGCGGGGGGTTGATGAAAATATGATAAACTTGATTGTGGAAATGACTTCACAAGCTCTGAATTGACTAAAAACCACTGAACTGTACACTTTAAATGGGTGAATGGTACAGTATATAAATTCTATCTCCATAAAGCTCTTATTTAAAAAATCAGAAGTCAGAGACAGTCTGGAAGAGACAGATATTAAGCGTTTCATTTGAAATCAAACGCTGGTTGGAAGACGCACCACCTGAGACATCAGCCAGCAGGACGGGATTCCTCCCGCCTCCCCCCACCCCAGCGCATGCACGTTTCCACCCGGCAGTAAATGGATCATCTTCTCTCCGGGGTAGTTAATAGAAAAATGCTCTAGCACATAAGCTAATTGATTTATGATTAGTTATAGGATAACGTTATCATCTGACAAGTTTGCTTTTAAGCTTTATCTACTATTTTATGTCTTGTTTTAAACCTTAATGCACAGATACTCTGGAAAGAGCTTTCTCAAAGCATTTCTACAATTCTACTTCAGAACCCTAAATGTTTCCTCTTCTCCCACCTTCCTGCCCGGAACGGGCAAATGAGTTTTCACCCTCACTTTCTCAGTCTTACTAAGATTAAACCGCAGTTAAGGTTTGTGGCAGGAACACTGATGAACTTAAAAAAAGAAAAAGAAAAAGAAATATACGTTTACCTTAAGTATTAATCAACTTTTAAGTTAATCAACTTAAAAGGACATTTATAATTTCAGGGATGGGAAGAAAATTTTAACATACAAACTTCTTTCATTTCCCTAATACATGCTGGTTAGCAATTTTTCTCCAGTCTTACTTGTTCATTTTGGGATTTGATGAAATATTCTAGAAACATTTAACTTAACGTTTAGCGATATTATGTCAGGTCGGGGGCTAAATGAGCTTGAAAAATACTTACGTAGGAGGAAATTTTCATCAGTACTCAATATTTCATCTTTTTCCATAAGAACCAAAATAATTTTACAAATGGATTTAAAAGGCTTGTGACCGTGTTCTGTGTGAAAATGCTTTCTTTCTGTGCCTGAGGACTCAAAGTGACGAAGAGAATAATTATTTCTCTACAAACCGAGCTCTGTACTAACAGGAGTGTGTTCTGATTTAAGCCTGAGCGTCTGTGGCAACATGCCCTAAGGTGGAAATTTCTAGAGAGCTCTCCTTGGGGGCAGGAACACAGCCGTTTCATTGTGAAGCGGGACGTCTTGGGTGTGGGGGATGCTGGCACCCCAGGGTCTTTACCTGCTGCTGTTTAAACATCTTATTTGTCCTTCTTGTCTCAAAGAGAAATATTTTCCTAAAGTTGTGGTAAATTCTCTGTTTGGAAACATTTGTCAGAAGAGAAAATAAGACTTCTACAGTAAACAAACCAAGAGCTTACTGTTCAGGTTTGAAATCTGTGGGCGATTTTTCTACCGAAACAAGTAGTATATGGTGGTCAGAATGAAAACTTTCACTCTTTTATTACCCACCCTTTGGGGAGTTTAGTCACTCTTATTTTGGGCCAGGGGAAAAAAGGGGGTGTGTGTGGCTACATCCCTAAAAAGAATCACGATTTCTCAATAACCAAAATGCTAATTTATCTTTACCCACTCTCACCTACTTCTCAGCTCCCGTAAAAATGGAATTCTCTGCTTTTATAGAAACAGATCATTCCTAACTTAAACAGAAAAACATTATGAATTTAAGATCCAAGGAAAGACATATTTATTTAATGGTTCCCAAACCAACCAACTAACCAAAAACCATTAATAACAAAAAAAAAATCTGAGTTTGAAAGTTGACATTGAAATCTACTAACCTAATAATTCACATGTGCTTATATACACACAGCCTATCCGTTTCTGGTTTCAGAAAGTTAATTGGTGGAGGAGGGTTTAATAATGATGGCTCTTTCTACTGTTCTGATTATTCAGATTTTTTTTAAAGCTTATACTTAATTTCAGAAGACACAGCCTCATAATACTGCCAGGCAACATTTAACTCGCATGGGGTGACTACCAGTAGAACAGAGTCCTATCAGCTACGCTAAATAACTCCATGTTCTAGTTTCTGGTCCCAATTTGAATTTTGACTCATCAGAGGCAGGGACGTTTTCTCGAAGAGCTGAGTCATTGAGTGTTACTTGGAATCAGCTCTGAACTTGGGGACATTCATTCGTCCCACAAGTCAACCACAAAGTACTCATTGGTTAGACAGTCCTTTCAAAGTATCTAACAAAATACTACCTTTTACCAAAATCATTAATCCCACTTAAAATAAATGCATTCCTCTTATTAAAAAAAAAAAAGAACTTTGAATTTTAGAATGTCATCATTTTGACCTACTTTTTACATTGGAATTACTTTATTAAGTTAGATCAAACACAGGCTCTTTGCCTCAACTAAGTGGACGGGCTAACGTGGCCCCCAGGCTGATGTGTGGAGCTCATTATGGACTCACAAAGTGTTCAAGGTTACTTTTCAATTTGTTTCAGCCAGAATCAATAAATCTCTCACCTGGCTTCTTTGCTGTACGTATTGTACCGGTTAATCATGTGTATACACGGCATAGCACATTAGACTTGGAGAAAAGAGCTTTCTGATGGGAGCCAATTTTTAACCACCCTGCTGTTGAAATTTGAAAACAAAGGAAAACTGCTCCTGTTTATTATTAAGGTGTGATGTGAACTGGGAGCCATAAATAATCTCGCTGGCCAAATTCCAGGGCAGAAGAAGGAAAGAAAGAAGGGGAGAGAGAGAGAGGGAAGAGAGGGGAGGGAGGGGGAGAGAGAGAGAACCGTCTTCTGACACTGTTTTGTTGAAACATCTCAAGAAACTAGAAATTTCTCCATTGGGAGCCACCAGTCTCCAGCTAGAAAGGGGTAATAGTCACTGCACCAACACAGCAGTCAGCTTTCTCACCTACATACATGCATAGCATTTAAGAGACAGCATGAGATGCTTTCTAGAGACTAAATATTAAACTGAAATGAATGCAGAAAAGCCGTACAGAGAAAATAAATAAGATGACCTCTGCAGTGGCAGCTCCTCCTCTTCTCATGCTGTTTCAGTCCTCTTTTCTCTGGAGTTCCCTGTTGGTATTTAGAACCAAGATTCGAGGTCCCACCTGATGGTGGATGGATGTACTCAGGGGCAGTGGTACCCAGTCTACCTAGTTCTGCCCCATCTGACCCACGGCTGCCCTGGCATCAGAGCCCCTGCGCCCCGCCTGGTCCCGGTCATGGCTCTGTAGGGCAGTGTGGCTTTGGGTTAATCATTTCTTCTTCCATAAAATGAGACGGTTGCACAAGATGACTCCTGGGTGCCTCTCAGTTTTCACAGTCTAGGATTCTATACTTCTCCATACGGTGATAAGATTTCAAAAGTCCCACCTCTCGGATGAGGCAGGGGAGACTGTTTCTCAATCGACCCATTCTAGTGTGCATAAAAGTCACCTGGGGCTGTGGTGGGCTGGCGGAAACTTCCAAGAATCTGCATTTTCACCGAGCAGCCTAGGAAATTCTCACCCAGGTGGTTCTTAAGAGGCTCGGAGAAACCTTGCCCTAGGGATTCTTTAAGCTTCCAAATGCAAGAGGCGGCTGTGAAAATCAAGACCTTTAAAATGAGTTTACCTAGGGAAGTCTTTCACGTTCTGAATGAAAACAGCCTGTGCACTTAGGAAATTAACATATATGAAAGACAATCCCAGGCGGGGGCGGCGGTTCTGGCAGTGGCGGGGGGGGGGGGGGGGGGGGGCAAGGGGGCCGGGAGGCGGGCAATGTCTAGATTTAAGCTGCAAGTTCATGTTGCTGACTGTAAAGAACGAGTGTGGGATACAGAATGATAACAATGCCTCTATTTTCAATTTTAGTGGAAATTACTTATTGTCACGAAATGAAGTTCAAAGCATAAATCACCGTAAAACCTTACATTCATTAAATCTAGACTCTATTCGTTTTCTATGCCTTAATACCGGCAAGGGTGTTCAGAGTTTCTCTTTCTAGTCTTTACCGTTCTAAACTGTTTTAATCAATGTCACAAGTTAATGATGCTGAATGGACCCATTCACTCTCTCTTTTTTAAATAAGAGCTCTTTTTTGGGATATATTTGACGTGTCCTACAATTCACCTTTTTAAAGGGGAAAATTCGTTCACTGGCTTTTAGCATACTCACAGGTCTCTGCAACCATAAGCACAATCAGTTTTAAACGTTCCACCTCCCTGAAAAGAAACCCTTAGCAGTCACTCCTCACTGCCCCATCCCCTACCTCCAGGGCCCTAGGACATCGCTGACTGATTTTCCGTCTCTGTAGCTTTGCCTGTTTGGGACATTTCACAGAAATGGGATCACTCACCCTCTGGTCCTTCGTGACCGGCTTCTCTTACTTGGCAGGATGCTGTCAAGGCTCATCGCTGTGGCAGCATGAGTCAGCACTCCGTTTCTCCCTCTAGCTGAACAGTGTTCTGTCCAAAGGACTCGCCATGTTTGACTTATCCATTCATCCACTGATGGACATTCGGTTTGTTTCTGCTTTGGGGCTAGTATAAATAATGCTGCTGTGAACATCTGTACACAAGTTTTTGTACAGACTCATGTTTTCAGTTCTCTTGGGGCGGAATTGCTAAACCCTACAGTAACTTTCTGTTCAACCATCTGAGGAACAACCAGACTGTTTTCCAAAGTGGTTGCACCATTTAAAACTCCTACCAGCAACACGTGAGGGTCCTGACTTCTCCACGTCCGCACCAACGCTTGTGATTCTCAGCCTTTTTGATGGCAGCCATCCTAGGGGGGTGAACCAGTACCTGGTTGTAGTTTTGATGTGAATTTCCCCAATGACTAACGATATTGAGCATTTTTCCATGTGCTTATTGGTGACTGTGTATCTTCCTTGGAGAAAGAGTTCTATTCAGACTCAAGCTCATTTTGAAATTGGTGGATCTTCTTGTTGTTGAGTTATGAGAGTTCTTTTTATAGTCTAGATGCAAGTCTCTTATCAGATACATGATTTGCAAGTATTTTCTCCCAGGCTGTCTTTTCACTCACTTGATGAAGTCCTTGGAAGCACAAAAGTTGTTAATTCTGATAAAGCCCATTTTTGTCTATTTTTTCATTGGTCGCTTGTGCTCTATCATGACGTATCTAAGAAACTATTTCCTAATCCGAGATCATGGAGACTAATGCCTGTTTTCTTTAATGAATTTTATACTTTGAGCATTTACACTGTTTGAGCCATTTCTTAGACTTTATTTTTAATTGTTATTAAAAAACACAACATAAAATGTATCATTTTAACTATTTTTAAGTGTCCAATTCAGTAGCGTAAGTACATTGGTATTGGTATGCAACTAACTCCCAGAACCCTGCACCTGTCAAAACTGAAACTCCACAGCAGCTAAACAACACCCCGGCTCCCCAACCCCAAGCCTCTGGCAACCATCATTCTACTTTCTGTTCTATGAATCTGACTCTGTCCTAAAAGTACAATATTTGTCTTTTTGCGACTGGCTTGTATCACTTAGCTTAATGCTCCCAAAATCTATTTGTGTTGTAACATGCATCCAAATTTCCTTCCCTTTTAAGGCTGAATAATATTTTATTGTATGTATAGACCTCATTTTGTTTAAGTGTTCAATCCATTTAATTATGGAAGTAGTGTTCATTGTATTTATTCTTTTGTATGTGGAAATCCAGCTCTGTTTGTGGCCCATTTATTTCTTAGCACAGATGAGTAACTGAATTTAAATGGCTTTATTATTTCAAACTCTTTAATGTCAGGGAAAAAAAAAATCCAAAGACTGTTTTAAAAGGACACTTTGTGTTGTGGGTGATGATATGTATTTCAAGACAAGCACTTTTTTAATGTGAAAAATGCCATGTTATTGTTTCTTCCTGGTACTTCAGAATCTTTCTACCTTTTTCACGTTACTATTGAAAGTAGACTGTGCCTGCATGTGGGAACTGTGAAACTGAGTAATTCAAACAATAACTTTAAAGTATTCAATTATTATTATTATTAATATTTAAATATACTGGTCATGATAAAGTATGCATATGAACATTGAAATTGGGAAAAAAAAATAGTCAAAATCACCTCCACTTACTCTTTAATGGGAACGTTTAAGTCACCAAGAATCAATGTACACTTTACTACCAATAGGTGGCGCTAGACATTTAGTCAGTATTTCACTCATTTTGGCACGGCCCATGTTATAAATGACTATGAAGTCTTCCACTGGAAAAGAAACAATCTCTAGAGGGAACATAAAAGCTCTGGGAGAAACGGGCCCTCTTCCTCGTAGTCACTTTCAAACTGACAGTAAGTGAAGGCAGCTTTCAGTTAAACTGATACCGAAAGGAACACGTTTACAGACTGAGCTGCCCCAACATCCAACCAGGAAGGTCCTTCCCACTGTCCAGGCAGATCTGCAGGTCCAGGGCGCCCTCAGTCCCTGTGGAATCCGTGGAGAAGTAGCCAGGAAGACTGTGGAGTTATTGTTCTTCATGTCTTTAAGTCTAGAAAGAAAAAAAATGCAACCACAGCAGAGAAAAATCTACATTTGACGCCAGGTAGACAGTTACAGAACCAAACACATGACAGAGAACAGGACCAAATCCAAGCATTTGTCTGTATTTCCTTTATTATTACATTAGTTGTCACTTTGATCACCAGCAGATTAAATATTATATATAATATATGTCTAGCTATATACACGCACACATATCCTATTGATTATTATTACATTAGTATTGAAAAAAATAACTTTAAAGCTGATTTTTTCACACTAAAAACCTACACATAACAGCAAGCGTATGCACTGAGCATAGTGTTTTGGATCAACTTTACTTTTGTTTGTTGTGCCTTATGCCACTGAAGGGTTGTGCTTTTTTTTTTTTTTAACAATCATTTAATATACCCCAGGAAACAGAAGTCTACTATAGAACATAAAGGCACAAAACAAATAACCCTGTTCTCACCAACCCATCCTTAGAGTATGTTCAACTTTCTCTGTAGATTGATTGGCTTCAGATTAATTTGGGACAATCTGAGAACCGTCTCAGGGTCCTGAAGCAAATGCTGCACTGACGATCTTCTTGGAGGTTTAGTCCTAGAACCTCACTTTAGTTCTGTGTCGGTCCAGCTTTGCAGATGGCCTAGTACAAGGCTTAACTTTTTGAAGCTTCTCTGAAACAGCACAAATTCTCTTCATCTGTCTTGCAGCATCCTTAGTGAGTTCCTGCATTCTTTATTTTGTCCTTCCTGAAATACAACTCACCACCAAGCTAGATACCTGCTTCGTGCAGCCCCACACCCACCATTTGGATACTATCAGGCGTAACATCCTATAGTGGGAAGTATGCCTACTATCCCTACATGAGAAATACACGGATAGGATGAGCAAAATATTTTTCATAGTTCCAGGTACCACAATACATGAAGTTTCTTCACAAAATTTTTCCTTCCTGTGATAAAAGCCAGGCATTTAAAATTTCACATGAATTCAATTCCAATCCAATGCACTGAGAATTTTTTTGGGGGTTCATTTAAAATTTCTGTTGGTTCACTTTTAATTTGCTTCCACTCATCTTAAGCAATTTAGGTTGGTGCTTTATTTAGCATTTAGAAGAAACTATCGCCCTTCCTGGCAGGGCTCCACGGGTTACCACGTGCACCTATACTCCTGTCACACTCCAGGAACGGCTTAAAGGCAGGAGCGCTTCTGGGAGGCTGAGTAAACTCACCTGCTTGTCTAGCGTTTCCAGAGTAGGGCCGTGGGCCTTAGGAAATGCCAGGCATTCTCAGGGACCCATGGATTTTCTACGAAATTAGTAGTTTTTGTTTTTTGATTAGGGGGTGTGTGTGTGTGTATACATTTTTTTTCCTCCCTATGTCATGAGGATAACCAGCTCAAAACCAATCACTGATACTCTGTTTCAGTTTTGGTTATCAGGCTGGATTCGTGTTTACCCACGGTGGCATCAAGCAACATGACTTCGCTCCTTAGGAGAAAAGGAAACTGGGGGCGGGGGGCAGGGGGTATGGGGTACCTCTTAGTAACACTTTGTTGCTGGTTGAAACCACACTCCTCTGGATTTTCCAATAAAATTTAAATGATGTTTTGTGTTTTCTAAATACTGTTTATACTTTCCTGTTTTAAACTATGGGCAGGTTTATAAGAAAATTTAAGATAATTTCATATTGAATAATTAACATTTCTTAAAATTTCAGTGCAGGCAATATTATAGTGTCTGTATGCTGATTATTTCCATGCAAATTATATTTGATGTACAGAGCAGGAGTGGTTAGCTAGCATTTCAGTACCTGAATCAGAAACTTCACTGTTGAAACGGGTGGCAGGCAGTATACCACTACTGTCTGCATCAAAAATGGATTTGTTAATCTGAATAAAACGTGGTAAATAATTTTTCGCTGGTAAATGTTATAGCGACTGGAAGGATTACATGGCCCTTTGTTCTTTTTAATTAATGAGTCATGAACTTTATTTTTTAAGGGAATTTATTATTATTTTATTTTTCCCCTTAACGAAGGCACTGAGGTTGAACCCAGGACCTCATGCAAGCCAAGCACACGCTCTGCTCCTGAGCTCTACCCCCACCCCCATGGCCCTTTGGTTCTTGCATAAACAAATCACAGGCTCTTAATCCCCTCTTCCAAGCCTTCAGGGCCAAGTTGAAAGGGAATATAATGCATGTACTACATATTAATTAATAACCTGGAGAGATCTGGGGCATCACCTTACAAGCAAACAAATTAAAATCTCAGCCCAAAACACTTGACCATTCACACTCAGCGGATAAATGAAATTATAAAGAGCCTTTAGGATCAAATTTTTTCCTGCCAAATAAGTTGTAAAAATATTTTTGAATTTTCGTGGTTTGTTTTTGCTTTTTTATTTTAGAATTAGAGGCTGTGGGCCAGCCAAGGCTCCATCCAGCCCAGGTGGCTCCACATCAGAATTCGGCTGCAAACTGTCATGCAGGCGGCTCCTGGCATGACTGAGGACAGAGAGGAAGGACTTCTTTGGGCATAAAAGATCAGAAAGCATGACTTTTAAATTTTACTTGCTAAATGTGTATGCATTTGGCAGGACTTGGCCCGAGGTTCGCAAGTTGGCCTGAGAGAGGCTGCACGGTCCCCGACTGCCTCCATTCCCTGGACGCCCACCAGATGCTCACCCAACGGCGGACGGCCACGCGGGCTCGGTCAGTGGGCTCAGGACAAGCGGTGAAGCCTCAAGCCCATTGAGGTGGGGAAGAGCTTGGGGTTTTTGGTCGCATCAACTTAAACTTTACATTAAGCAATGGAAAACCTGTTAAGTGACCACACACCGAGACCAGCTTTTGCCAGAAGTTTTTAGAGCTGCTTGGATTTCAGAGTCTTGAACAGGGAATGACGGACTTGCACAGTTCTTATGACTTGATCCTTCTGTGATTTTGGGGGAGTTACTTCTTGGTGCCTCAGGAGAGTGATTTACACCCTGGGGAAGCGTTCATCATGAGGGTTAACCCAGCTGGTGCCATGCACAAGGCTGTGAACGCTCCAAGAATTTTCAAAGACGCAGGTTCACTTGAGCGTGGGCTACGGCGCTCAGATCTGCCTAATTCAAGCAAAGGAGGGCAGGGAATGGCGCGGAGGAAGATGGGTCACCGAAAAAACTCGAAGGAAGAGCTGAACCATCAGGACGGGTGGGATCTGGAGGAGCAAAGCGAAGTCAGATCTCGGCCACCGCCAGCACCGGGCTGCAGGTGGAACGGGGCCGCCCCCCCCCCCCCCCCGCCCCCATCACTCGTGTCCCAGGGCCACGCCCTGTACGGAGCAGCTCAGTACCCGTGCAGTCGGCTGCAATAGAGCTTCACAAACCAGGGCAGAGGGGCCAGTGAGAGGAGTGAGTGCCATTTATGTACCCTGATGGTTAACAGGCTGATTTCAAATCTTGGCCCTGCCATTACGTGTGTGACTTTGGGCAAATGGCTCCGCACCTCCGTCTCTAGGGCGGCTCTTAGCGGTGTTTTGCTGCCAGGGCCAGTCAGTGCAGAGGTGGCTCCCGTCCACTTCGAGGCACTTGGGCTGATCCCAGTGTTAACCTCGGCAGATTTCGAAACATCTAACTGCACAGGGTAAGTTTTCGTGTCGTTCTGTTGTATCCATAGCTACCCTTTGGAGGGAACACAGTTCTCAAAGGTAAACACAGCAACCGGAGAATGGCCAGCCAGCTCCACATCAGAGCCACTCCCAGCGAGGTGGTCTGTGGCACGGGCTGGTTAACGTGTCCCTAGAGGCTCTCTGAGGGCACAGCTCGGTTTCCTTCCTTCCTTCCCCCTTTCCTTCCTTCCTTCCTTCCTTCCTTCCTTCCTTCCTCCCTCCAGTCCACTCCACTGCCAAGGGCTGGGCGGGCTCACCAGTGCTGGGAACCTGGGGCTTAGAAACAGATTTCAGGGGTGTTTTAAGATAATGCTGATTCCCTCCTTTTGAATATTATTTACTTGTCTCACCAAAATAAAGCCACCTGGATAAAGACATGTATTTAAATACCTGCTCTTATATATTTAAAAACAAAAACAAAAACAACTATGCTGCAAGACCAAAAAAAGGCAAGGTGTGTTCTGAAAATGCAAATTACGAAGGAGAGCCGTGGCCTACTTGAACCGATGAGAACTGTCGACAAGGAGGTTCAGGCCTGCAGTTTCTCAGTAGACTCTCCGCTGCCTTATGTCTCAACAGGGAACTTGAGTCTGGAGCTGGAGTATCATGTTTGATATTTCTCTGGATAAAGGCATTTGGAAGAAGAAAGGAAGAAAAACGCTGAATTCTCAAAGGACAGCATCTCCCTCTGCTTCCAAGGGCCCCACTGCCCGCCAGGCACCAGAGGACGGACAGACAGTCCACACTGTGTTTCCCGTTGCCTGACTTTGAAGTTGCTGGGCTAAGAGTGTGTCCTGCTATCGCTGCAGAAGGTGGAGTCAGGCAGGGGAGGGGGGCTTCCTGTCCCTGGAAGTGGGCAGAGGAGGTGAGGTAAGCCTACTGGGCAACGTCCGTGACTTAAAACACGGAATGGAGAGCCGAGGTGCACAGAAGCATCGCCAGGGGGGAGCTGCACTTAAGGAAGCCCTGCAACCCCATCACGGTGTGTCTTATTTTCAGTGCTTTTCATCCAAGAAGCCCTTAATCAGGGGCAGCTACGGGATCTGACATCCCGCCTTCCTACCCCACTGGGGCGGGTTTCTCTACGACTGTGTGACTGACTTTCTCTAAAATAAGCAATCAGAGGTAATCCCCAACCCAGCCCGGCCCAGCTGCACCATTCAGCCCGCCTGATAAGAGTCGGGCTAAAACCGAGCTTCTCCCAGCAATCAAAGTAAATCTGAGGAATGTTTAAAGGTCCAAGAAGCAGAAACTGTCAGACTTTGGCATGGGTGGTGACGGGCCAGGTCACTAAGAGACCAACGGGGTCCCTGGGGCTAAGAGATGACAGGGCTGTGGGATCTATTTAAAGGCACTGGAGTGGTGGGTACCACGGGCAGGCCGGGAGGGAGACGGAGGGGCAGGGGGTCGAGGCCCCATCAGGGGGCCTGGCCTGGCCGCCTGTAGGGAGGTGACGATGTGGGGCCGAGAGGCTGAGCTGGGCAGACGGTGCTGTGACTCAGGCAGAGCCGGCCAGGCCAGGAGGAGCTGTCACCTGGGGCCCCCCGAGCACAGAGGCTGTCCTGTCCCTGCTGACTTGTTCTAAGGCAGCCCTGATCGGACAGTCCCACACAAGGAGAATGGCCAGAGCCAGAAGTAAACAGGAGATCTGGAGGCAGGGCCTGCCCCTTGCTGAGACATGTCTCAGCTGCTGGAGCTCTCACAGAGGGTGGCCTAGAAGCTCAAGAACATTCCCTTTTCTTCAAATGAGTCTGTAGATTATGTCACTTCTTTCTTTTTTTCTTTTAATTTTTTTTTTTTTTTTTTTTTTTTTTGGCTGGGGAAGTAATTAGGTATTTATTTATTTACTTATTTATTTACTTGGAGGCTCTGGGGATTGAACACAGGACCTCGTGCAGGCTAAGCACACACTCCACCACCGGGCTACGCCCCCCCCCCCATGGCACCTCCCTCTCAGTGCCCTCTGATGTGGTCTGTGAACACTGCAACTGTGTTGATGTCCTATCCTGCCCCGCTCTGGCCCCGTAATTCACGTGTGTGGACGCAGCTCAAAGACCCAGGGAGACGGGGCCACCCTCTCAGCCGCCCTCTTGGGCCAGAGACTATGACATTAGGCCTCAGAGTACATTCTAATTGTGATACTTATTGTAGTAGTGGAAGATTTTGACTATGTTTATGAAAGGAAAACCAATTTGATTGTCACTGAGAAATTCTATAAAATAATTCCTGGCGTGAAAAGGGGGAGTTGAGGACTCCGAGCTCACAAGGGGCCACTTAGAGCCAGAGAAAAAGGCTAAAATTCCCCAAATCAGGTCTGTGTGCAGACCACATTTTACTTTCAACAATACACCAAAGGCTACTGTCCTGCTTTGGAAAGAGCTTCTTTAATGACGTTGAGAAGGAGGGTAGTATAATCTACAACTTAAAGTAAGAATTTAGAGCAACTGCGGGGAGGGCAGAGCTCAGTGGTGGAGCATGTGCTCAGCAGGCATGAGGTCCTCGGTTCAATCCCTAGTCCCTCCATTAAAATCAATCAATCAATCAACCTAATCCCCCTCCAAAAAAAGTGAAACAGAAAAAAATTTTTTAAGAATATAGAGCAATTATGTTTCATTTAGTGAACATTAAACACGTCTCTTAAGTAAGTAACTAAGCACTTGAAATACTTCAGTGAGTATGAAGGTCTTAATATAATTATCTTAATTATTTTTCTGATGGATCTAGGAATTTTTCTTTCAGTATGACTGGGTCATGGTAGAAATAAATAAATTGACATACAAACCAGCTCTTTTCCATATGAGCATCTAAATACCGTGCTGTGTACTATATGCTTACACATAGCAGTACACAGTCAACGTTCAGATTCTCGGTGGACCTCCTGACAGAAAGCCTTGTAAGAAATCAAGGAAGAAGGGCTGCCATGTGCTACAGCTATTTCCTTTTCAAAACAAGTCCTAGATATTGCTAGAGACCACAGTTTTGAGTAAAAATGTTTCTGTCGGTTTCTACGTGGACACTGCCACCATGTCCATCACACAACACACCCTACCTGGAACTCAGACCTGGACGTTTGAAGAGGTGTGTGGCCAGACTGATGGAGAACTCCTCTGACAGCGGCGCTCGGGCACCTTCCAGCCAGCAGGTCCTACGAAAGAGATAAGCCGTTTCCGCCAAACACGTCTGTATCCAGCACTGGAAAGCATCCAAAGGAAACACAAAAGACTTCTGACATCAGACACCTGTTGACTTTGGAGCATCCATATCAATAAACAGCAAAACACACACAGCAGATGTGAGTGTAGGGGTGGAGGGAGGTGAAAGGAATGTCAAGTATGAAAAAAAATCAAGAGGAAATGGAGACAGAAACGTCCAAATTCTTCCACCTCTGTAAATATGCCATGAATTAGGTTAATTTTTTAAAAATTTGGCCTCAGAACCGATTCTAGGGTGATATTTTCGGGTTTCCTTCCCTTAAACAAAAGTCTGGTTATAAATATTTAAAAAGATCATTAAGTATGTGACCTCAACCCCCAAGTTTGGCCCAAAATGCTCAGAGTAAGTCTCCATAATGAATGGCATGAGGAAATAGAGTCAGTTTTCAAAAGGTTTAGCAATAGTCACCTCACTGTTTTTGTATATTACTTGAGAAAGCGTTGAGATGAAAGTTCTGATAAGGATTCTTCATCTCAATTCCCCAGAATCAAAAGAAATAGATACAAAGACTTCTGGGGAAAAAGACAGTTCAATTTCTAACCTGAATTTTAAGATGAAAATACAATCGGTGCCTTGCTTCTCAGAGTCCTCCTTCTGGGCCTGTCGGTGTTTCCTGATGGTCCGTCCCACGCTTCTCCCTCCCCACTGTCCACAGCCTCCCTGCTCTGTCTGTCCCATCTACTCTCTGGAGTGCCGGGGACCCCCAGGCCCACCCCACACTCCTTCCCCAGCCCTGGACCTTGGTGCTGAACAGCATGCTCAACACCTAGAGTTTAATGCTTCAAAAAACAGAACTGATGCACACAAGAAAGTACGAGAGTTAATAAATGCGTTCAGCACGATTGCAGGATACAAGATCAACTGTTAAAAACTCAGTTGTATTTGTTTACAGTCATAATGAATAACCCTGAATGGGAAATCAAGAAAACTATTCCATTAGCAATGTCATCAATAACAAGAGACCTAGGAGTTAATTTAACAAAAGAAGTCCAAGGACACTGCAAACTGCAAAACATTATTGAAAGAAATTAAGCAAATAAATGTAAAGATATCCCATGTTCATGGACTAAAAGGCTTTAATATTAGTAGGATGGCAATACTCTCCAAAATGATCTGTAAATACAGCATAATCCCCCTAAAAATCACAACTGGCTTATTTGCACAAATTTCCAAGTAGGTCACAGAATTCATACGGAGATTCAAACAGTCCAGAGAGCCAAAGCCACAGTGAAAGAATGACACTGCATCTCTTCCTCACTCCATGTAACTAAAGTTAACTCAAAATCGATCAAAAACCTAAATGTAAGAGCTAAATCTATAAAACTCGTAGACAAAACGTACGCTTGAACCTTCATGGTCTTAAATTAGGCAGTGATTTCTTAGTTGTAACACCAAAAGCACAAGCCAGAAAGAAAAATAGGTGAACTGGACATCATCAAAATTACAAACTTTCATGTAACCACGAGATAGCAGTTCACAACTACCAGGATGGCTATACTCAAAACGACAGACAGTAACAAGGGTCAACAAGGAGGCAGAGAAATCGGAACCTTCAGACACTACTGGTAGGAATGTAAAATGATGCAGCCACTTTGGAGAACAGTCTGGTAGTTCTTTAAAAAGTTAAACACAGAGTCACCATATAACCCAGAAATTCCACTCCTAGGTGTATGCTCAGGAGAACTGAAAACATATGTCTGCACAGAAACTTGTACACCCATGTCCACAGCAGCATGATTCATAATAGCCAAAAGGTAGAAACAACCCAGATGTCCATTAACTAATGAATGGTTAAGCAAGTTGTAGTAAATTCATACAGTGGAATATTATCCAGCCATAAAAAGGCTTGAAATACTGATAGCCACAACACGGATGAACCTTGAAAACGTGCTAAATGAAAGAAGTCAGACACAAAAGACCATATATTATGTGAATCTATTTATATGAAATGCCCAGAATAGGCAAATCTATGGAGACAGAAAGTAAATTATTGCCAGAGGCCAGGGCGGTGGGGCAATGCAGAGTGGCTGCTAATGGCATTGGGTTTTTGGAGAAATAATGAAATGATCTGGAATTAGGTAACGGTGGTAAACCTTGTGAATATACTAAGAGCCACTGAATTGTATATTTTAAAGGGGTAAATGCTATGGTACATGAATTACATCTCAAATTTTTTTTATTCAGAAAAGAAAAAACAAATTTTCTTAACTTCAAAAACTCATCTCCTTTGTGAGTTTCCCTGTCTCAAGAGACCTTGAGTCGTCTGGACCTCTTCTTCTCTTTAGCCCCACATTTCCTCAGGCTTGGGCCTTCATCTCTCTCGAACATCTTGAATCTGTGACTCCCCTCCATCCCCACTCCCACCATCACAATTCATAATTCAATCATTTCTCATCCAATGACGGGAGCTGGTCTCCACGCCTCCAAGCTTTCCCTGGCCTGGTTGACTGTCTATGATTTAGCCAAAGGGAATGATCTTTCTAAAATACATGATCACTTTTTCGATTAAACCAAGATAATCATTTCTCTTTCATCTCCCTCAGAAGCTTTACTTTTTCTCTCATACACGTGAGTAAACATATAGATTCTGAAGATACAACCGTGAAAAGATGTGATCCCAGCCTAAAGAACTTGCAGTCTAGAGGGCACCCCAAAAGCGACGGGCACTTTGGGTGCATTGTGGTGAGTGCTGTGAGAGGGTCCTGATCAGGGAGCTGAGGGGGGTGGTGGTCAGGAGAGGATTCTCAGGAGTGGTGAAGTCGTAGCTGATTCCTGGAGAATGAATATGAATTAGTCAAGCAAAGAAAAGGAAAGGAAATTCCAGAAAAGGAGGGCCCCTGGGCAAAAGAGATTCCTTATGGAATCTACCAAAGGCAGGGAGAAGTTGATCACTCAGGGTCTTTTATGGCCACGTGTGGTAGTCAAGTCTGTCTCTTTTTTAAAAATTCTGTATCTATTGAAGTATAGTCGACTTACAATGTTTCAGGGGTACAGCAAAGTGACTCAGTTATCCATATATACACTATCTTTTTCAGAGGCTTTCCCATTATCGGTTATTACACGACACTGAACACAGTTTCCTGTGCTCTGCAGTAGGTGCTTCTCATTTGCTGGATGTTGAGGCTGCTTCCGTGTCTCGGCCAGTGTAAACAGTGCTGCTGTGAACACTGGGGTGCAGGTGTCTTTTTGAATTAGAGTTTTCTCCAGATACACGCCCAGGAGTGGGACTGCTGGATCATATGGTAAGTCTATTTTTAGTTTTTTAAGGAACTTCCATACTGTTCTTCATAGTGGCTGCACCAATTTACCAAGTCTGCACCAAATGTCTTTTCTCAAAAAGGAAGATATCAGGTCAGATAGATTGAAACAAAAAAGGGCCTATGTAACTGAACAGACAGAGGGTATGGGGTTTGAGCAAGCCTGAACCCAAGCATCTGACGTGTCAGTGGTGTGTGTGACCCAGGCTCTGCCCTTTTGGCCCATCTCTTGGCAGGTCCAGGGTCCATGTCCACACAGCCACCAATAGATCCAGGCTTAGACTGCCTGGCATTCAGACCCACCCACAGAAGGAGCTCTTTTTGACCAATAGTTCCAAAGACTGATTTTTCACTGGGCTGATGGAGACAGACGACCAAGCCTGCATCAGTCACTGTGCCAGTGACCACATTTCCCTCCCCTGTCAGCCCTGGAGCTGGCTTGACCGGAGGAGGTGGAGAGGAGCAGCTGGGGATCAAAGCCCAGGGAGGGGAGCGGGGCGGGAGGGCCCCCCAAGGAGAATCAGGCACTGTGACCAGAGGTGGGAGGAGGGGTGGCGGGCAGGCTGAAACAGCAGTGGCCCGTGAAACCACTCCAAGGCTGCTGGGCTCCTTCCAGCGGGCAGTGGGGCCCCGAGCCATGGGCCAGAGATGACTGCCAGCAGGGACAGTGATGGAAGGGAGCAGTCTGCAGGACAAGGACGTGGCTGCATTAGTTCAGGTAACATATTACTGTTGCTGGAGTCAAGACAGTGTCACTACAAATAAAGGACACTTGGATTTGAACAATACCAAGATGGCAGGACTTAGGGAACTGATTAAAGGTGGAAACTATGTGGTAGGGGGTTCTGGTGAGGGGGCAGTGGAGTGTGACTCCCAGGTTTAAGACTTGGGCAAGCAAACAGGCAGCGACCATTGACGCGGGCCTAGGAGCAGGGGCAGCTCTGCGCGGGACGGGCGCTCGGTGATTTTGACGCACCTGTGTGATGCCTGAGCACTGCAGGTTCCAGGTACCCAGAGCTCCTGGCCCAAACCCCCGGGAGGACCCAACACGGGTGCAGTGGATGGTGTGTGGTACCGATTGGAACCAGGTACCTTGAGCTTTTACAGAGCGGTGATGCCTCCACCTTCAGAGAGCCTGTGGGTTGGCCGGGCTGGCCTGTTTATTGCCCTAAAAGATCATGGCTCTTATTCCTGCCAATTGCACGTGAGGGACCCAGCTGGGGTCTTCAGGGTGGGCAGCTGGGCGCCCCACTACGGGAAGAGCTGCTGGAAAGACCGCACATCCTTGCAGGAGAGCAACTGCACTTGGCACCTTCAGATGCCACCAAATTGTTGTGGGCGCCTCAAAGTAAAACGCAGCTCTGTCTAGCACTTTCTGAAACAGCTAACACGCGCAGTGTTCACCATCCGGCAGGCCTGGTGGTGAGCGTGCCCCCCCCAACACTCACAGGAGCCCCGAGACAGAGGCCAGAGGGACCCCGCCGCCGGCCCCGGCCACGGAGAAGCCGTTCCGGGCACAGCGGGAGGAGGAGCCCGGGCAGCGGGAGGCCCACCATGGCTCCTGACTGCTCAGCTAAACTGCCACGTGTTATGTGCTCGACCTCCTGTGCGATGTCCACACCGTCCTCCTTCATCATTTGTAAACATTCACCAGAGACGGCTGAGCAGCCTCCTCTGCCTGGGGAGCCAACACAGGTTCTCCTAAAGCAGGTTGGCTCACGGATCTGAAAATGTCCTGGACCTTGGGAGCTGCCCCAGGGGCAGTCTTTCCTGTGGGCAGAGGAGCAGGTGATGTGCTGTGACATCACAGGTGCCGGAGCTGGGAAACCAAGTTCCAGCCCCAGCTCCTCCCCAGGCCAGCTGCTGGGTGACCGCGGGCCCGTCTCTCTGCCTCCAGCATCCTGAGCTGGCCCCGCAGGCCGCCCCACTCCCCTTGGCCTCAGATATTCCGCAGCCCCACGGACAAGGTGTGAGACTTGACAGAGAGTCACAGAAAGCAGGCGGCAGCTGAGGAAGAACGTTACCCTCAACGCTAACTTGGACAGAAGCGCCAGGTGCCTGCCTCCTCTCCTGCGCACACAGCCGTCTCTCCCTTGAAGGACAAGCTATGCGCAGGACCGGCGGAGCCTCACCTCCGGGACAGAACCTGTGACCCTGCTTGTTTCTAAATGCTTAGTTAGTGGTCTGGCGTTTGAAGGGGACTAAAACGAAAAAAGGACACCAATGTTCTGACGTGAGGGTGTCCATATGCTGCTTTCTCTGCGGGCCTGAACGACACGCCGAGAGAACTTTGAAAATGAAAGTTACTATATTCGTGTGTTGGCAGAACATCTGCTTTCTCGTCTATTCTGCTGACTTTGACTTTGAAGTGATTAGACGTGGTGTTTTGCAAAACCAGGCAAGGATTACGAATGGGTTCAATAAGAAAGCATGTGTTGTTTTAAAATGTGATCACTTAACATTTGTCTCAACACGTGGCCTAGTCCATTCAGTCTGCAGCCTGTTGCTCAAGTTCCAATTCCTGAGAAAGCCTGCATTTTAAAAAATGGGGGATTTATAAGCTCAGCCCTTCTGTTCTGCTGCAATTTTTAAGTTATTATTAAATTTATAGCTCTAAGGGTCTGCAAAGCAATTACCGGCTATAGCCTTGATCTCGTGTATGTTTGTTTGTTTGTTTTTAGTTTTTTGTTTGTTTTGGGGGGAGGTAATTAGGTTTATTAATTTATTTATTTTAATGGAGGGACTGGGGGCTGAACCCAGGACCTCACGCCTGCTAAGCACTCACTCTACCCCTGAGCTCTACCCTCCTCCACTCCTGTATATTTTTTGAGCAAGAGTTGTTTCTGACTTTTGATGTCAGACAGTATTAAATTTGGCATGGGGTCTTACGAAAATCCTATCGAAACACACCAGAAGGACAGTTGGGGTTCCATGGGCATCGCATCCATATCACAGCAAACTCACAATTACTGGAACTATTTCATCCAACGGTCGGACGACTGGGTGTCAGCTGGCTTGGCTCCTAGGGTGGTGCACTCCTCCAGAAGACAGTGTCCAGTTCTAACATGGGGGCTCTGGCCTTTTGACCCCAAGTGCTTTCCAGAGAAGGCCTGACTGGATGTGGAGTCAGGGTGGACACACACTTCAGAGACAATATAAAGACGCCGGCGAGAGCTCAGGCTCTGAAAAGAGTTGTGAAGCTGCATCCTGCCAGAGTTTCCTCTCATTCCTGTATTTCTTTTTCCCCGTGGCTCCTTATTGGCAGCGAGCTGACTATTCTTCTGGGCTGTTTCTGAGTTTGTTCCCACAATGCTCCCCCGCTGTATTCTTCTATCTCCCTCGTCGCCCTTCCAGGACCTCTTTTTCCCAAGTCCCTCGCCTGGGTTTCCCTCTCTTTCCCCACTAGCGCGTTCATCCCAGCATCGCTGCCCTCTCAGCATCCTTCTCTGCATCCTTCTCCACTCTGCTCATCTAGGAGAAGCGGTAAACGAAAGCCACAGGGAACGTTCCCCGAGCCCCCGGCCAGAGGGGAACTTCACGTCATCTGCGTCATCACAATTACTTATTTTGTGCCTGTTTCTCCGTGATGAAGCAATTCAATATTCACATCTCTTTTTAAAAAAAATTTTTTTTTATTGAAGTGCAATTGACTTACAATGTTAGTTTCAGGTGTACAGCAAAGCGATTCAGTCATACATATATTATATACATTTTTTCAGATTATTTTCATTACAGCTTATCACAAGGTATTGAGTACAGTTCCCTGTGCTGTACAGGGGTCCTTGTTGTTTATCTATTTTATACATAAAAATATGGAACGTGGTGAAAAAGTATGAAAAAGGAATATATGTATGTTCTTACATGACTGAAGCATTGCACTGGACACCAGAAATTAACACATTTTAAACTGACAATACTTCAATAAAAATATATTTAAAATAAATTAAATTAAATTAAATTCAGGACAATGTAAAAAAAAACACAGAACCTACCACGAGTTTGCACGTCACCCTTGCACAGGGGCCGTGCTAGGCTTCTCTGCACGGTTCCAATCTTAGCATCTGTGGTGCTGAAGCAAACACTACATTCACACGCTGATTCGAACTATGAAGAGAAAAGAGTCTCTGCTGGTGGTTCAGTGAGAGATCCGGGGCAGCACGGTCCCGTCCCCGCTCACCCCAGCCTCCCCACAGTCGCGGCGGAGCTGGGACGGGAGCTGGGAGGCGTACCGGGGATGCAGCCCACGCTCCCGGTCTGGTGGGGAAGAGAGATGGCAACAAATATCCACAACCCAGTGAGATGTGATGAGGGCTGATTCGAGTGGATTCAGGTGGATTTCTGAGTTGGCAAGATACAGGGAGCAGAGGTGCCCTGGGCTGAGAGAGGGAAGATCTCAGAGAGGACTTGGCTCTGAAGAGAGACCTGGAAAAAACAAGAGACCCACAGGACGGGTTCTGCTGACAGACAGGGTACAGCCAGTCTAGACAGAGAGCCCCAGAGAGCCAAGGCACAGGGGCAGCGCAGAGCATTGGCCAGAAACGGGCACACATCAGGGGTGGAGAGAGACACAGCTGGAAAGCTCAGCAGAGCCCAGTGACGAAGTCCTCCATGTGCCAGAGCCTGGTTAAGAACCGTGAAATCGGGGCTGTGGGGGAGGGCACGGCTCAGCGGTGGAGCACATGCTTGGCATGCATGAGGTCCTAGGTTCAATCCCCAATACCTCTGTTTTTTAAAAAAACTTTAAAAAAATAAAAGTTATATATATGTGCATATATATATATATATATATATATATATATATATATATATGAACCATGAAATCATCCTATAGATGAGGAGAAAGCAGGGAAGAACTTTAAAAACCAAATGACAGTGGACGCGTGTGCATGTCTGAAAAGGAACTGGGAGAGAGGAGGCCGGCTGATCGACAGGACAGCTGCGGTAGTTCAGGGAGAGGACGCCGTGAGCCTGAACAGGAACAGACATGAGAGCTGGGGGGGGGGGGTGCTGGAGCTGGATTTGAGGATCTACTGTACATGGGGGGTGGGCAGGAAAAGACGGACTCAAAGATAACTTCACAAGTCTTTCAAGATTAGTGTTTTGAATTTCCTTTTTTATTGTTTCCAAATGAATGGATAATAATATTAGTAGCCCAAGTTTAAAAAGTGAGTTTGAAAAAAGGGAAGTTCATGAGTTTCAGTTGGACGTGTCCACCTCCAGATGCTCGTGGGGTGTTAACAGGCACTTGGAAGTGGGACCACAGAGCCCAGGAAAGCTCTGCAGATTTGGAGAGCATCGATACACTGGCAGCAGCCGAAGCCAACGGTGTGGATGAGACACCACAGGGGAAACACTTGGACCAGGGGGAGAGCTCATCGGAGTCAGAACCCTGAGAATAACCAATGTGTAAGGGCAAGGAGCGAGCGAAGGGGCGGGGAAAGGCAGGAAGGTGGGAAGAGATGGAAGGCCGGTGTCTCGAACATCAAAGACAGAAAGGTTTTTAAGAAGGGAGAGGACAACAATGTCAGAGGCTTAAGGTGGTCAAATAAGATAAGAAACAAAAACCAAGCTGGATTTTGAAATGGAGAAACGTGTGGAACTTGAGAAAGTCAAGATAATGAGTCTACAGACCAGCGTGTCTCAAACCTTCAGGTCTCGAGAACCGTTTACACTCTGCCATTATTGAGAAACCCGAAAGATTTTGTTTATGTGGACCATATCAACCAGTAGCAAACACACTAGATCTTCACAGTGAGAACTTTTCAAAATAGTTATTAATTCACTAAATAATAACAAATCTACCATAAGCAACATAAACAACATGCATTTTTTTGCGAAAACCAATTAGATTTTTCGAAACCAGAGTTTCTTGGGGAGTTAACGAAAATGTTCTAAAACAGATAGTGGTGAACACACTCTGAATATACTGAAGTCCACTGACGTGGACACTTTTAATGGGTGAGTTGTATGGTCTGTGAATTATATTTAATGATTAATAAAATGGTTAAAAAACCAAAAGAGTGAGCACAGGGCATTAATATGTGTATTTACGGGATGATTCAAGTACCAGGTTGCAAATGTTTATTGAATAATTTTAGTAAAACTAGTTATTTACTCTCACTCTCCTCTCAAACACACAAACAATTCAAAAAAAAAAATTTTGAGACTATTTTTCTTGGGGTTAAGTGTGGACCATTGGGAAAAGAATGTTAGACTTCTCGTGGAAATAAAATAATAGTAAATGATTTTATCACCCTTTTTTCTCTCTTTTTAAAATACAAGCTCATTGAGGTATGATTTACACGCCCTAAAACCCATCCATTTTACATCTACCATTCAGTGATTTTTGTAAGTTAATGCAGTTATTCAATTCCTCCCAATTCAGTTTTAGAGCGTCTTTATCACCCCGAAACGTTTCCTGCTGACAATCTCCCATCAGTCCCTGCTCCTACCCCAAGCCCACTTTTCATGTTTTGTCTCTATAGTTCCGCTTTTTAAAAACATTTCACATAAATGTTATCAGACAACATATTTTCAGTCTGGCTTCTTTCACTTAGCATAACGTTTTTGAAATTCATCCGTGTTGTTGTCTGTATTAACAGTCGTTTCATTTTTTATTGCTGAGTAATATTCCTTTGAATGAATATACACATTTATCAATTCATTAGCATATGGACATTTGCAGTGTTTCTAGGTTTTGGTTATTACGAATAAAACTGCTATGAACAGTTGTGTACAAATCTGGGTGAATGTATGTTTCTCAGTTCTCTTGGGTTGAATTGCTGGGTTATTGGTTTGCACGTGCAAACCATCCACTGTTTCACAAAGTGGCAGAAATATGAACACACTGGCAGGATGGCTCAAGCTCCCTGGAATGCAGCTGGAGCAGCTGCAGAAATGGGACAGGTAATGAGGTCCCAGGGGTGGCAAGCGGCACATAGCCCTTCCCACAGTGACACCCCAGTGACCTTGGGCAAGGGCTTCACCTCTGTACACCTCAGTGTGTGCATCTTTAAAATGGAAATACTAACAGTTTATACTGTTTGTAACAGTTTATAACAGTGTTTGCAGAGTGGTCTCCAAACTGGGGTGTCCATACTCCGTTAGCACACAAACTACCATCCTGCAAAAGAAAACGTAAGAACTTCTATTTGTTTATTCACATCACTCCTTTGGTTTGTATTTTTATTTATGCTTTCTAAGCGCACGTAATGTAACAGTGTGGTGGGTCTGTCTGTATCCTTTACACTGAATTAGCAAACACAGTTTGTTGGTTCAGGCTCAAGCCGTGTTTCACTGATGGAGACTCCTGGTCTATTTCACTGCTTGCCACATAGCCAGTGCTCAGTAAGTGTTAGCTATCATCAAAGTAATATTTACAACTGTCATCACACCATCATGAGTAAGTCTGAAAGGGTTAGTTGCACCATGTTAGTTTATTTTCTTGCCACCATGGATGAGACTGTGAAATGCACAAAAGTCAAAGACCAAAATTATCAGAATGAATGACACATCAACTCAACCACAAATAAATATTCCTTTTACCATTATCACTTGAAAGTATAGGAAAATATGGGGGGAGGGATAAATTAGGGGTTAGGGACTAGCAGATACAAGCCACTAGATTATAAAACAGGTAAACAGCAAGGTCTTATGGTGGAGCACGGGGAACTATATTCCATATTTTGTAATAACCTATAGTGAGAAAGAATATGTATATACGTGTAACTGATTCACCAGGCTGTACACCAGAAGCTAACACAACACTGTAAATCAACTCTACTTTAGTAAAAATAAATAAATAAACAAGAAAAAAAATTTTAAAGGATAGGAAGATATTCAGGTTAAGAAAGAAGGAAAATAGATTTTCATTTTCATGTCCTTAGTGTCAGCAGCAAGCCCCCTAAAAAATATTTCCTACTGAACTCAAGTTAGCTTGTACAGAATCAATTTCTTTTTTCTCTGACTTTTCCATCTCTACTCATGTGAAACACATGATCCCCAGATTGTGGGAATTCCAGACAGCTCTCCGTTCCGCGTTCTGCAAAGTGGCCACGTCCAAGGTTTGGGCGTCTAATCTGGGAACGTCCTTCTGCAGCTCGGCCCGCTTCCCTGCCATTCTTCACGAGGACTGTGTGTACAGCACCGGATCTGCTTTCCCAGAAGTGCTTCTGGGACCTCGGTCTGCACAAAGGGGCTGCTCAATGTGTTTCCCTCCCCGCTGGCTCAGCTGACTCCCGGGCCTTGGGTCACACACAGCTCCCAGTTCCTATCAACTTTTCCCAAAGGAGCCCTGGGCTCCTGCAGGAGCCAGCGCTGCCCTGAACAGGAAGCTCTATTTACACTGTCTCAGAGCCCAGTGCTCATCCATAAAAGGGAAAAGAGTCCTTTAGGGAAAGGGCAGGGTGCTTGGAAACTCTTTAAAAGTGAAAGCTTTGCAGCCGGTTTCTGTTGCTTCACCCTGTTAGTTACTATGGTTTTTCAACATATGCTACAACCTTGAATGGAAAAGACTATGACAACAAATGTATGTCTGTATATGCAGAACTGGGACGTTATGCTGTACGTCAGAAATTGACACGTTGTAACTGACTGTGCTTTGATTAAAAAAAAGACTAGAAAAGCACATGCACTTTCGTCTCGAGAGCTGAACAGTTGATCTGAAAGCTGACATGACAATAAACAAAAAATGGGGGAAGGACATCATGTGAACCTCCCAGAGTGCACACCTCAAGCTGTGATTTCTTTCTGTGGCCTTCCAGAACATAATTCCAGGCAGACACACTGGTTTATATGTGAATTATTCAAGCACACTTTAAATGAGGGAGCAGAGCTCCCTAGACGCTGGAGTACCGTGAGGTTCAGGTCTGTGGATGGCTGTTCCCAATCTCCCATGCGGCTGTCAGCGCAGAATCCTCTTCCATCAGCTGACAGACACAACGAGTGATCCGAATCCCAACATTCCGCAAAAGACATGGATACGCCAGGAAATGATGCAGTGGGGGGAGGGCGGCAGACGGGGCAGGGCTTTAGGAATCAGCTCCTACGGGATTCCATCATCATGGTCAATAATTATTTAATCATAATTTAAACTGTTAAAAGTCACTGCTAACCACACTTAGTATTAATGGTAACTATGAACAATGATCATGAATTGTTACAAAGCATTAAGTGCCTTGCACGTATAAATTCATTTACCCGTCGTGATAATCTTGTGAATCACGCGCTATCAGAATGAAGGCAGGGAGCTTGGTTACAGTCACGGTGAGCAATGAAGCCAGCACACTCGCGCCGGGAGCCCAGTCCCATCGAGTGAAGCTCTCACCATTACACTCCACTGCCTCTCCTGCTCTGTGCCTCACAGTGTTCTGAGCAGTTTAGGTGCTTCAGCCCTTTTCATTCAAACAACACACGTAATGTGGCAAGTTTCACGAGAGAAAATATTCACTCATTCTTCATTTATGCAGCACCTGCTAGCACCTAGGACCATACCTAGACCAAACACAGTGGTTCTGATGTCCTTGGGATTAGAGAGACTAAGTGGCCGGGATCCTCGGTGTGAGCCCCCGTGCCCTGGTTGAGATCATTGTCCTTCCAGCCCGCTCTCCCCCTGCCCACCGCCACCTGCCCCACCGGCCTCTGCAGCCCCCACGACCCGGCGCCCGGCCTGTCTCCGCTCCTCCACTTTCAGCCCCACAGGTTCCCCTCTCAAACCCCGGCTCAGGCACCGCCTTTCCTGACCCCGGCAGACAGGGTTCACTTTCCTTCTTCCTTTGTGCTTCCTGGGCCCCACCCTCTTCACTTCCTGCTTGTAGTGCCCTGTGTCACCATTGCTTTGTCCCAGGGCCACCCTGCAGGCTCTGGAGAACAGAGCTGCGTCTTATGCAACCTGGATGCTCCACCACCTCACCCAGTGCCCTGTACAGGGTCTGCAGTCAGTCAATGAGGAGTTGATCTGTTAAACTGATTCTAGCATCTTCCTTGCAAGTTACTTTCTCCAAACCTGCAAGACGCCGGAGACATTTTATCACAAAGAGAAGCCACCGATAGGTCAATAGCTGAGAGATGCAAGGTTGGAGGGTGTTTTTGCTTCTTGTTTGTCCTGCAGCTGCTCCTATTGTGTGGAAGACAGAGGTGGAGGGCCGAAGGGACTGGGTAGAGAGGAGGGAGGGGAGGAACAGGACAACAGCTGAGAGGCTCAGGTCTGGGAGAAAGCAGTAAGTGACGGCCTCCCGTCAGAATCACGTTTCTCAAACGAGTGCTCTGTGGCTGTCTGGTTGCTTTCTTCACCTTCTAGCCGCTCCCACGTGGCTTTCTCAGGCTTACCAATGACCTCCCCACTGCCGCAACTGTCAACCACTTCTCAGTATCTTCAGGCCCAGAGCAAGATGGAAAAGAAGTCTTCTTTAGAGGAGGAAAGGCCGCTGCATTGCATCCAGAGGAGATGTGGGTGGTGGGGGCGATCTGGTGGCACAAAGTCCACCAGCTGGACCGATATGACTATTTTTTATGAAATAAAAATGAAAACCAAAGTCCGTGGAGAGGTAGGTCATATTTGGGGCTGAAGGAGATGGAAAATGTTTGAAAAGTGTTTTCAGAGGCAGGAGTGTAGGCAGATCAGAGAAGCACAGTGAGGCTACCCAGAGAAGGAGGACCGTGAGGCTGGTGATGGAGGCTGTACAGTGACAGCCGTCTGCCTGGCTGGGGGACTTGCCTCCAGCCGTGCCCAGTGCCCAGGGCAGGGACACAGAGCGAGCATAATTGAGCTCATTCCATCTCAACCTTGCCAGACACGTGCAACAAAACAAGGGCAGGTGAGCTTGGAGTGCTCACAGGAGAGCAGCTGGCACGATGGGCCCTGGAATCCAACCTGAATCCTGGGGAAGCTAACAGAGGAGGGCGCGTGAACAGCGAGAAAGGGCGGAAGTGTGGGCGGCACCCCTGTTACCGAACCAAACTTGGGTCTGCTCGCCTGCGCACGGGGCTGCGGTGGAGGGCAGGGCAGTGTCTGCTGTAAAGGCGCCCATACAAGGAAGCTGGGTGGCTCGTGCTCTAAAACCCCGAACTCCTCAAAGGGTTTCCGCCAAGCACTTTTACAGGCCAGGTGAGGGAGGGCCATCCCAGGTATGTGACTGGTCTCTCATTGGTTGATGGTGATGAATCCTCAGGCACTGGAACATCTGGGGACCGGGTGTTCACGATCATCAAGTAGTTAATTTCCTCCACTTAGTGGTGGTTTTAGCATCCAAAATACTCAGGAAAGATGCATCAGATACTATTACAGGAGTTAAAGCCGGGATATGGGGAAGGGTCTGTCCTCAGAAGCCCCATAGGGTCCTGCTCGGTTACACCCCAAGGTGGAAGGATGGAGGTGGTGGGAACCCCTGCCCAGGAAGCTGCAGGGACCCAGTCTGCGGCCAGCGCGGAGGATGTTGGAATGCGTGATTCTCGAGATGGAGCTGTTTCAAGAGATAACGTGGTTCAGACTTCACATTCTGCACCGTGAGAACCGGAAGCCGTGGCCCAGCAGAGAATAAGGTCACAGGTCAAGGAGCTGAGATGTGTCAGGATGAAGGCGAAAGCAGGGACGGAGAGGAAGAACCAGGTCCAGAGGCTCTGGTGAAGGTCACGGAGTGTCCAGGAGAGGCCTCAGCGGAGCTCCCTGCCATCCTAACACTTACAGCGCTACTGTTGGGGTGGGGGGGAGGTGCACGCTGACCTTGAAGTGACTTGCTCATCAAATTCCCATTTGGGGTGCGTATACTTCTTAAAACACCCACTAAAAATATGTTATTTACTGGTACCTTGGAAAGCCTTAGAAGGAGTAGATCTTGAGAAAACACATTAGAGAAGCTGGGAGCAGTTATGGTAAAACTGCACCCACTTCTCAATCTCACCGCGATCCAGCTCTGCCGCCGACCGGACGTCGTAGGCAGCAACCCAGAGCGGCGGCCGCGCTGACATGTCACTTCCCTCCCTCTTGCCCCAGCCCTGAAGCCAGCGTGTTCCCCCGTCCCAGACGGAGTCTAAACCCATTCAGAAGAGGGCCGGCAGGCAGCGAGGCAGCCTCCACTGACGGGGCTGACATGGTGCTTACAGCCTCTTCCACTGGACACAGAATGAGACCCTGCGCTCCGCCTCCAGGCCGTCTTTCTCCTGGAAGACGCCCTGTCTTCCCGTGTCCCCAGAGTGACCACTAGCCCCTCCTGAGGACTTGGGTGCTCCAGGCCCTGTTCGACGGCTCTCCATGTTGCTTTACTGAATCCACACAACAAAGCAACACTCTGCGAGGCTCTGTTATTACGTCCTCCGTGTTGGGGGAAGAATCTGAGACACAGGTGGTGGGGTCGCTCTCCCAGGGCCGCAGGGCTGGTAAGAGCTGCAGGTGGCGTTTGTCATCGAAACAGCACCTCCTGCAGCAACGTGGATGGACCCAGGGATGACCCTACTCAAAACCTTCTTAGCTATGAGAACTGAAGAGTGGGGTAAAATTGTAACAAAATAATGCAAATGGAGCAGAATTTCCTGGTTAAAATGAGAAAACCCATTGTCTATAAAACTAGATTTGTAAGCAGCCCCCAGAATGGGGTCGTGTAAATTCCAAAGAAAAGTCGGTGGTGGACTTAGCACCTGCGGAGCGTGCCTGGAGGACACGGGGAGATGAGACGCTCTCCGGCCTGGGGTCCCAGCTCCTTGGGGAGGCACACGGGACACGCCACACCCTCCTGAGCACATCGTGTCTTCTGGAAGCCGGCTGGGATCACGGGGCTGCTCACGGCGTTGGGCCGGCTCTTAGCTGGCATCCAAGAACCTGGAGTGAAGCCAGGTTCTGTCTCCTGGTCTAAAGGAGGAGGCTGAAGAGAGTTTTTTATTTTATATCATATCATTTTAGGATCAGGCAACTCCCAAACAGATTTCCTCTGTGATGAAATGTATCTCTTTCTCCTCTTTTTCCTTAAAAAAAAAAGTTGCAGTTTCTTAATAAAGATTACTCAGGAGTCCTTTCCATAATCCATGAAGACAGTATGTATTTTTAGTTTTGTCCTCACAGCAAGGAAACTCACTCACAGATGGAAAATGATTTCACTAAGGCCATCCAGTGAGTCAGGACTGAACTGGACAAATTAGGTATCCAGGTCTCGGCTTTCAACTTCTAGGTCTTGCTCATAACCTGAGACAAAAGAAAAGCTTGTCTTACGGTTCTTTGGAAAGTAGTTCTAATGCCAAGTTTTGTCATTGGAGTACACGACACTCCTTCCCATGGAAAAGCTCCACTCAGTACCCAGGGAAGGAGGATGTGGGGTGACAGGTGGAAGGAACGGAGAACACCACGTGGGGTACAGTAGCTGCTCAATAAAAACGCCCCTCCCACTGCCCCGCCCACTGGCCTCCTCCTTCCGTGGAAGCCCCCCAGGGAGGCTGGACTCACAATTTCACAGCCCCCCCATCTTTCTTCATCACTGACCCGACCTCTTCCTGGTCCAGCTCCTGCATAAAAACGGAACAAGCCGTGCATCTGGGCTGTCCTTCATCCGTCTCCTGTGTGCAGGCTCATGTGATATCTGTATTTTCCTCCTTCCTAGCCACATGTGTAGGAACCTAGTTCTGTATTTAGAACAGCCAAGACATGGAAGCAACCTCAATGTCCATCGACAGATGTCTGGATAAAGAAGTTTTCGTAGATCTATACACTGGAATACTATTCAGCCATAAAAAAGAATAGAATAACACCATTTGCGGCAACATGGATGGATCTAGAGATTATCATACTAAGTGAGGTAAGTCGGAAAGAGAAAGAAGGAAGCCATTATAAAAACAGCACATACTTAGTAGTTTTTAAAAATCTGACAAATACCAGTGAGAAAACAAAAATCACCCCTAATTCTAATTAAAATTTTAAAATATTTTGGCATTTCATAGGCCACAAATAGTTACTATATTATTCAAATTGTGAGTTTCTTTGGTTTTTATTGTGGCTGTAAGTATGTTATGTGAACTTTGTTCAATATTTTTGGCTGTTTATCAGCATTGATATGTTTTCTGTTGATTCTCAGTCTGAAATTAAAGAAAAGCAGATCTGGGCCTTGCCCTGGCTGCGTGGATGCCTCCTTAGACAGTGCGTGGAAGATGCTTTCTTTAGCAGTTGTGAGGACACCACACTGAAATGTGTAGAAATAACCAACTTCCAGATGTTTGGAGAACTAGCAGAAGGATCTTCTGGCTCCAGCAACTGCTGGCTTCTTTGTCTCTCTGAGTCTGACCACTTTAGAACCCTCACATGAGGGAATCGTTCAGTATTTGTGCTGCTTCTGGCTTATTTCACTTAGTGTAACATCCTCAAGGTTCCTCCATGGTATAGCATGTGTCAGAATTCCTTTCTTTTTTGAAGGAATACTCCATTGTACCGATGGACCGCATTTTGGCGGGAAGGCACCAAGAGCTCTTAGGGAAGACTTCCTGCAGGAGATGCTGCCTAAACCAAGTCTCAAGATCGGGGGTCAGCAGAATGAGGGCAGACGCAAGACTCTTCTCCAGACAATCTGGGAGTGACGTGTGAACATTTCCTAAACCAACAGCTTCCAGGCTTTTCCCTGGTAGGCAGGCTAAAGCCCAGTGTATAAAACAGATCACATGTGCAGCTTCTCCTCCTGGGGAAGAGAGAGGCAGAATCCTCGGTCCCTCTTCTGCCTCCTCCTCTCACTGAGCACAGACATGGCTACCCTCATGATGGCTCAAGGGTAGCAGGTGCCGACTGGACATGGGACACAAGAGGTGTCTTTGGCACTTGATCTGGTCACACAGGTGTATTCAACTTGGTGAAATTCACCAGGCTGCACCCGGAGGATATTATGCTCAATGAAGGTACAGACGGACAGATGCAGCATAACTGCACTGATATGACCGATGCCTGGGGTCGTCTGAGTCAGAGACAAAGTAGGACGGTGGCTGCCCAGACCTGGGGGATGGGGGGATGGAGTGTTTCATGGGTATGAGGTCTCATTTTGGGAAGATGAAAAACTTCTGGAGGTGGATGGTGGTGATGGTTGCATGACATGAATGTGCCCAATGCCATTGATGCATTCACCCCAAAATGGTTAAAACGGTACATTTGTGCTGGATATACTTTCACCACCACTGTACTTTAAAAGAGAAGCATATTTTTTTAATTTTTAAAATTATTTTTTAATTCTTTTGGGGGGGAAGCTTTACTTATTTATTTAACAGCAGTACTGGGGATTGAACCCAGGACCTCCTGCATGCTCGGCATGCACTAAAAGAAGAACATACTAATCAAGCTGTGTGTTTATGATCTGCACACTCTTTTACATGTAAAAGATTTTTAAAAACCTACCCAAATCATAGTTTCAATGCTTACTCTCTGGAAACTTTTGAAGCACAGTATTTTTCCATTCGTCGGACTGGCAAATATTTCTATTTCATGAAGGACTGAAGGATAGTTCCTGCTTTTTCATCTCACCTCCCAAATCAAAAAACCTAAGATTTGACAACGTTGGTGACTCCCCCTGACTGCTATTTCCTGAAGCTTGTCGGTGGCTATTTATGCTTCTGTTTAGATTTCCCTCTTCCAAAATGGCCAGGGCTGGCAGGCGTGCCCTCCAGTACAGAGGAGACTGAGTTCTCACCCGGGTTTCCTCTCTGTGAGGGGACCCCCGGGGTTAGGCTGTCATCTAGTGATGTCCAGGGCCAAGCTTTCAAAGATTCTGTGATTATCAGGAAACCTTCTTCAGCTGAATGATTTTTTTTTTTAACTTCCCTGTCAGCAGAAAAAAAATCCTTCTGAAATAAATTGTTCACTTTGGGCAGGGACATCAAGAGAAAACGTTAGAAGATATTTATTTAAGATAATACTGCAGATTTATCATTATAATTGACTTAAGAAAACATTTACGAGCCACTTCTTGAAATGAAAAATCACTTGCTCTTGGACAATGTAAGTTTTGGTGAAGGTTCATGATTATGTAACAGTTACACTCATTATAAAGAATTCTTTATTCTTTATTTTTTAATTAAAATTATTATTTTAATTTAAATTATTATTATTTATTTATATAAAACTTAGATTTGTTACAGTTGTGACCTGAAATGTCCTATCCAACCAGATGTTAAGTAGGGAGGACTCTGTGTGTGTGTGTGTATTCTCAACTCTCTTGGTTGATAAAAAATAGGAAGGAATTAATTATGACTTGTTTAAAACTGTTTATTTAAATGTTGACTTGAATGGTTCTTAATTATATAAGTCAAAAAAAAAATAGCCAGGAAGTTAAAAATCCAGACTGTTTTAAAGATGAACTCCATTTGTAGTCTGCATTCAGTAAAATAAAATTTAAATATGATATTTAAAATATTTGCTGTGTTGATATGGTACCATATGTGCTTTCTGAGTTTTCAATATTAAAATTAATTCATAGACTATTTCTGTGACAATATATATGTCCTGAAATCATAAGAACTATTCAGATATACAAGACCACCTATTAAAGCTACATTTTTACCTTGTGTGTAAAATTACTCTCCTTTATTTTTAAGTTCAATTTGACCATGTATTGAGAAGACCTACAATGGGTTTGTATGTAATTGAATGCACCCAAATGATCTCCAGAAAGTTTAAAGGTTTATTAGCCAAACAAATTTTTGTGCACGTTAAGAATTAACTAATTTTCCCCTGACTTTATTGGATGCATTGTTAATATTAATACAATCATATGTCAGTCAAATCATTATGCTGTGCACCTTAAACTTACACAATGTGGTATGTCAGTTAAATCACAGTAAAACTGGAAGAAAATAGTAATAATACGGTCATAGTCCGAGATCACACTTACTGAGCATTTTCTGTTTTCCAGGCACTGTTCCCACACTTTATATTTATAATCTCACTTAATCCTGACACTCCCCTTGGGGGATGGTGGTACATCATCATCCCCAGTTTACAGAGGAGGGAACCCAAGCACAGGGAAGTTTGGTAAGACAGTGCTAATGTGCGACAAGCTGAATCGTTAAACAGATCTAATCCAGGTCTCTCTTGAATTCCATGATAACTACTCAAGAGGTAGACAGTACCAGCAGAAGCTGGACATCTGCAGGGCTGGGAACCAGGACGTTTCCATTCTCAGCCCATTCTGCCTGGTGTGATGGTTCCACGTCTGGTCAATGGCACATTCGCAGTCATTTAGAGACAAAGCCTAAAGTGTGCAACCACTAGATGGTCACTGGCGCAGAGACAGGGGTCAGAGCTCTCTTCTGCACAGCCTACACCTCTCTGAGCTTCCAAGGCTGAGGTTTCACCCACTGCCCAGAGAGGTGAGAGAGTCTGGCCAAGAAAATCTGGTGCAAACTGGAGTCTACCCCAGTTGTCAATGAAGAATAACTCTGAGGCTGAACTTTCATCTTTCACCACTTCAGTGAAGTAGAATTTAGACAGACCAGCTCAGGATTTCCTGACTTATTCTGGAGAACCCTCGCAGCACAGCTGAAAGGACCAATGATCTTTAATTAAACTCTTGAACTTTCCTGGCTTTGGAAAACTTACTGGAGGGAAATATCCAAAGACTCTAACCCACAGCAAAAGCTCACGCTGCAGATTTAGACTACGCCCCCCACTGCATGCAGCCTACGTGATCAGCGACGTAACGCAGCCAGCCAGAGAGTGCGGGGAGCCACGCAACATGCCGCACCATTACTCACCCTGCTCTATTCACAGGAGGGTCTCCCGAGCTAGCCGCACACAAGAACGCACTGCTGCCACAATTTCTCAACTCTGTGTTACGAGCAACAAAACGGCACCACAGCTAATCTGTCCCTCACAGGCTGCCATAGTTTGATAGCCAGCAAGGCCACATTTTAAAACAGTGCTGAGATTCCATTTCAATCTCAATACCCACAATTTAACTGTCAAACAGTACTAAGTATTAGCCAGGGTGTCCCACACTGAGATCTCTAATACACTGCTGGTAAGAAAGAACTTCTGACAATGAACCTAAAGACAGGCATTCAGACCCCAGGAGCATGTGAGGGAGATGTGGCATTTCATTCCTAGGAGTTTCTCCAACAAACACTTGAAAACATGGGTAAGAATGTCCACACTGGCTCTAAGTCACAGCCAAATACTGGAAATGACCCAAATTTCCCCTGATGAGCAAATGGATCAACAGCTCAACACACAATACACATGCACGGTTCAGTACTATACAGAAGATGAAATCTGTTAAAATTAATGTGCTAGTGTTCCATGTTCTAACTGGATAATTCTGTTTATCCATGTCTACTAACTTAAAGAGTTTCAGAGGGTTACACAGAGCAAACACCATCAAGAAAGTGAAAAGACAGCCCTCAGAATGGGAGAAAATATTTGCAAAGTGTGTATCTGTTAAAGACTTTTCTCTAGAATATGCAAAGTGCCCTTACATATAACTCAGTAATTAAAAAAAAAGAAATTTAATTCTTTTTAATGGACAAAGGATCTGAATAAACGTTTCACCAAAAAAAAAAATAGCCAACAAGTACATGAAAAGATGCTCACTATCATTGTGACTGAGGAAATGCAAATCAAAACCACAACAAGATAGCAGTTCACGCCTACTAGGAGGGCTGTAATGAGAAAGTCAGACAATCCGCTTTGACGAGGAGATGGAGATATTAGAACCTTCCTACAGCTAACTGCTGTAGCTTCTCTGGAAAATAGTCCAGCAGGTCCCCAAAAGATTAAACATACATATACCCTATGACCCAGCAATTCCATCTGCATACCCCCCAAACTGAAACGTGTTCACACAAAAGCTTGCACAGAAATATTTACGGCAACATTATTCATAATAGCCAAAAAGTGGGAACAACCCAAATATCCATCAATAGACGAATAAATAAATAAAACGTGATACTTCCATACAGTGGAAGACTGGACCAGGAGAAGGAATGAAGTACCAGGGCAGGCTGCGACACGGGTGGACCATGAAAGTGTGATGTTAAGAGAACAAAGCCAGACACAAAAAGTCGCATACTGTCAGATTCCATTTATATGAAATGACCAGAATGGGCGAATCCATAGAGACAGAAGGCAGATTAGTGATTGCCTCGGTCTGGGAAGTGGGAGGAAGGGGACTGCGTGCTAACTGGTACAGGGTTTTTTTGGAGGCAGCTAACGAAAATGTTGTAGAGTTCACTGTGGTGGTGGTTATGCAATCCTGTGACTATATTAAAAACAACTGAAAGTTCACTTTAAGTAGATGAGCTGCACGGTATGTGAATTGTACCTCAATAAAGCCAATCCAAAAGCCTATACAGGCATTATAACACAGCCTATATTCAAATTCTAAGATGTGTGAAAACATTACATTTTGTACATAAAACACATGCAGCCAAGGGTGGCATCCAAAAATACTGACAAGCTTGTATTGAGTCATCAGAAGGGATGCCAGCCTTTCCACAGTGGGGAGCGCCTGGAGGACATCTGTCCAGCAGGCAGGGAAAGACAGGGGCCGGCGTTCAGACAGCTGTCACCTGTGTGCAGGGAGAGAGGCAAAGGAGGTCCGAGACGTGACCAAGCTGTCCTGAGCTGTTTCTTTAAAAGAAAACTCTCAAATAAACATCACAAAATGTACAGATTTCACTAAAGGCAGCTGGTGAGCATCTGAACGTTTGCTATATGATTCTCTGTGTTTTTCTGTATGCTGCAGACATTTCATGGCTTTAAAAAGTCTATGTTTCTAGGCTGGCCCATTAAAGAGCATGAAAAATGTCTGATCAGGGCTGTTTGTTGCTGGTTGTTAAACATTTGCCAGCATCCTGCTGAGTCCAGGCCAAAAAAGCCTGCCCATTTCCACAAAAGCAGGGATGGGAGGGACCGCCACACACACGGGTGAGGGAGAAAAGCCATCTAGGCGTTAAGGACAAACCAGGAGCAGCCACTGTCCAGGTCTCCTGAAATTGGTTTGCACTGGGAGCGCAGGAGTGGCCACTGAGCACAAAGCAGAGGGTTCAGCTCCCCCAAAACCAGCCTGGTCCCACACTCCTCCAGGAGCCAAGTCCCCGGCTGCCAAAACAGTCCTGACCCGGAAGCGGAAGGCTTAAGAGCATTTCTGGTAACTGTTGGATGAACCCCCTGATTTCTGGAAGCAGGCTGCTAAAGGTTCTAAACCTTCTGGCAAAGGCATGTAGTTTCAAAGACTTGGTCAGTGATTTAATAATCCAATCACGTCTCAAATCCAGGGCCACCAAATGAACCAAAACAACGAAACCTAGTCTTTCTCGTCCCTCCCGACACATTGGTAGGACCAGGGTCTAACGACTTTTTACATTTTTAGAATTTAATCCAAGTTGGTGTTTGAGAGCACAGTACCAGTTTAGACCAAGTTCGGCCCAAGTATATTGACAGTAACGACTAGAGGTTAAAAGCAAGCTCCTTCCAACACAGTTGCCAGGCTTTCTTCTGCCCCCGGCTCTCTGCTTCCCTCCTCTGAAGGAGCTCAGGGATTCAGGCGCGGGTTGGGAGGCTGAGATGGACAAGCTGCGCTGTGTGTGACGCTGCTGCTGTGACTCCGAAGACGGTTGGTTCTGTGTTCCCTCCTCTGCGAAGCCCGGCGGTCGCCTGCATGACCTAAACTGTTTTGAGAGTTAATCCCTTTCCCCAGGTGACTCATGATCGGCTGTCCTTGCAGGGGGATAAAAATACAATGGATGACCGCATTGCAGCGTCTGCAGTTCCCAAGGAAGAGGCGGCCGCTCGCCGCTGCCCGAGCCCGGCGCGCCCGCGAGCGCGGCCGAAGGCGGCGGGAAGCGGGACAGGCTGTGCCGCGGGGCCGGGGCAGGAAGCGGCGCGCGGCCCTGCGGCCGCGCTGCGCCGAGATAATGCCATTGTGTGGCCGGCCCGCGACCGCTCCCACTGCCCAGGGCCCGGGGCTGGCGTCTGGCTCCCTGGCGGCGGGCCAGGCCCCCGCGCCTGCCGTCTGAAGGCAGGGCGTGCTCCCCTCCCAGGCGGTGCACACACTCAGTGCCGGCCACACCTCACCTTCCCGAGGAAATCTGGCCGGAGGGCCAGACTTCGTGACTTCGCCTCCTTTACGAGCCTGGCCCGCTCCCCGGCCCTGCCCGGCTTTTGTTCTCCACTCGGGCGGGCGCAGCGCTGGTATTCGCTCTGCGCGCCGCCCGCCCCCGGGCTGGGGCTCCAGGTCCCAGGCGCGCATCAGGTGGTGGCAGGGCCCTGGGGACGATCCTGGGTCTTAGAAGGCCTGGCTGCCTCGGTCCGAATCAGACCCTCCCTCTTTAGAGAGGCCCTGGCTGGCACCAGCCCTCCAAAACGCCCTTGCCACGGCCAGAGCGCTCACCAAGGACTATTTTAGACGCATTTAGCAGCAATATTGTTTGATTTTAACTGGACATTGTTCTAAACACACAAAAGAGTTCAAGGATGTGGCCCGTTGGGTTTTGTTCTTCTGCCCTCCCCCCTCCCCTCTCCCCAAGCTGTCAGGTTTCTCTGGGAAAATGGGATGAAAATGGTTGGGGACATTTCCACAATAAAACACTCTAAAATATTTTTTTAAGATTTCCTTTCTAGTCCTGTCAAGATTATAACTCAAATCTGCAGAAGTCAGGAAATTCCAAATTTATGTTGACACTTTTCCCCTTAAAACCCTCACCAGAGGATAAACAGTGTAAAAATTCTGTTCCAGTTCAAGTGTTCCAACTAGGGCACAGGCTGCCAGAGTCTTCTAGCCAAAAGGTGCTTCAGGACAAGAAAGAATGGCCTTTTGAGAAGCAAATATAATCCTTCAGGCCAATCACTCTTCTAAAGGATTTCATAGTACAGAAGGTGAAATAATCATTTCAGGTGGGTTGGCTTCTTGAATAAATTTTTTACAGATTGAAAGGAATTATATTTAATGGTAGAAGTAAAGAAAACAGTGGTGGAATTTATCCAAGAGATCAGCGGTGCTCAAGGTGGAAATGAGCACGTGGCATCACCCAGGGGACCTTTCTGAGCCACCCGTCAGTTCACTGTCAAAGGCTCTGCCAGCCCCAAGTGGAACCCTCCTGGGCAGTGGCCGGGCCTCCCAGTGGGACAGGCTCAGCTCCAACCCCAGCACTGCCGGTCCGGAGCGGTGGATGAGCGCGTTATTATCTGGAGTGTCTAAGACCCAGCTTCCTCATCTGCAAAACAGAGGCTGGTTCTAGTATCTGCCTCATGGGTTATTTGAGATAAATGGGATAATGCATGCGTGCATGAGAAAGTGCTTCTAAAAATTCCCCTGCAAACATTAGTGCGAATAACAGTCATCTAACAGCAGTGTTCATGGTGTGGATTAAGGAAAGTAAGCACTGTCGGCACCAGTGTCAGAAAAGCTATTTGAATACCTTTTGGATCCGAGCAGAAAAGACCTGGTGAAAAGAAAATCAGGGATAAAGTGGAGGTTTTTAGGTTTTTTTAATTGAAGTATAGTTGAAGTACAATATTATATAACTTACAGGTGTACAATATTGTAATCCACAGTTTTTAATGGTTATACTCCAAATTTATAGTTATTATAAATATTGGCTATATTCCTGTGTTGTACGATGTGTCCTTGTAGCTTAGTTTACACATAACAGTTTGTATCTCTTACCCCGCTACCCCCATTACCCCGCTACCCCCATATGTTGCCTCTCCCTCCTTCCCTTTCCCCACTGGTAACCATGAGTTTGTTCTCCATATCTGAGTCTGCTTCTTTTTTGTTATACTCACTAGTTTGTTTTATTTTTTAGAGTCCACATATGTGTGATATCATACAGTATTTGTCTTTGTCTGACTTACTTCACTTAGTATGATGATCTGTAGGTCCATCTATGTTGTTGCCAATGGCATTATTTTATTCTTTTTATGGCTGGGTAGTATTCCATTGTGTGTGTGTGTGTGTGTACACATATATATCACATCTTCTTTATCCAGTCATCTGTTGATGGACACTTAGGTTGTTTCCATATCTTGGCTTAGGGACAAAGTTTTACAACGAAAATGGAATGTACTTTTAACAGACATTTCTAAGGTCACAGAAATAACTAATTATACTGACAGGGGGCAGTAACAAAAGCCAAATACCAGCCTGCTCTGCCCAGGGTCTGAAAGAGGCTTTGAGCTGCAGATAAAGAAAACAAAAAGAAACAGCATGTTGTTTCCAAGCCACAGACCAAAAACCTAAACACAGAAAGGAAGGGGTTTTCTGGGAGCCACGGAAAGTAAGGGGGAAACATCTCTAGGTAACAGACAGACAGCAAGAAAGACCAGGTAAGGGTGCAGGGGTCTGGCTCCTCCCACCCAGCTCTGTAAACCTGTGACCTTGGCCGTGGCCTGGGACTGGGGAGAAGGGTGCCCAGGGCCCAGAGTGTTGACCCCTCATCTCCAGTTGACCAGCCGGATGACCCAGGGAACTAAGTCACCTTTTTTTAGACTATGGTATGATAAGGAAGTCTTGGAGGACTGAAGAGGCAAATGCATTGTCTCATGTTAAAATAGAAAAAAAACAGAAACAAAAAACAATTCTGGCCACTAAATGGATAGATCAGCTTAATTTTCCTGTCTGTAAGGATATTATATTTAAAAGCCATCTATCAATACACAGCCGGGGAAGACTGTGGGAAGAGGAAACCATTCCAGACCAATTTCATTTCCGTCCGTGATAGACAGTGAGACGGTGCAACAACGGCAGAACAATGGACGTGGAATCGGAGGAAACGTGTCCCAGCACCTGCTCGCAGGCGGCGGGCTGCGTGGGAGCCGGGCCCGCGGGTGCCCAGGCCGCCTTCCTCCCCGGCCTTCCCACACGGGTCCCCGCTGCCTGACTACCTGCCAGCCGGCTGCTTCTCCCGAGGTCTGCTCTGCTGCTGTTTGCTTTGAGGTCTGCTTCCAGCCCAATCTGTTGTGGTCTGGGTTCAAGTGGCAGTAAAGATTCTTCGGTGCAATGAGGGTAGGTTTGGAGTCAGCACAGAACAACCGTGGCAGCCTGGCCCCACCTTTCACGTGCTGTGTGGGCTCCGGAGGTCACTGGTGCTCTCTGCCTGAGGTAGCCTCTCTTGGCCCATGGGGATCCAACACCATCCTCTCATGATTACGATGAGGATTAAAAATCAAGGACCGTTGTGATGCTCAGTTCAAGACGTGTTTTATTTATTTCCAACAGCTGATCTCACATCTTTTCCAGCTCAGGGCTTTATCTGGGTTCTAGAGCCTGACTGAATGAATGGGATGGTTATGCTTCCAAAACTCACTTTGTTAGGCGCTTGATGCTCTCCATGGGACCTGCTTTTCCCCCAGTTCAGTTTGCATCCAGAAAGCAGGTCACGGCTGGGCTGAACGTCAAGGAAAGACGTGTGTCCATCACCCTGGCCGCCAGGACTGCCCCCTCATCTCTCTCCCTCTCCTTCAGCTCTTCTTTTCTTTCCCTTCTTCTTTTTCCTTCTTTTCTCATTCCCTGGACTTGATGCTGACAATGAGGAAGCTCACAGAGTCTACAAGCTTATATCTGAGACCAAAAGTTTTTCAAGACGCTCCCTAGGGGGTCAGTCTCTCAATGCTGGTTTGAATAAACGTGAAGTCTCCGCTTCCAGGGGCTCTGAACACTGCCTTTACCTCCTCAGGGCTGACCTCTGGGATGTCGGAGAGCTGGTAAATATTTGCCTGTGCAGGAGGGAGGAGGGAGGTCGGCGGCTGCAGCCCCGGGAGGTGACGAGGCCGTTCATCTCTCCAGGTCAACAGTGTGAAGCGGGCATGGACGACGTGCAAGGAGAGCACGCTGTCTGCTAGGTTCAGAGCAGGCGCCAGCGGTGGCCGTGACCTCCAGGCTCCAGCTCGGTGCCCTTCAACGGGGCCGGCTCAGAGCAGCTGCCCTCGGCCCGGAGGTCCCCTCGTGCTCCCTAGAGCGGCCGGGCGCAGACATCGCGGAGGGGCCCCTTCCGTTTTCCCAGAGGGGCTCTGGAGCCAGAGAGGTCCGTGGCTTTCTCATTATTCTCAGTCTGTCTTTTATCTCTGTCCCCTAACTCTCTGCTAAAAGAAGGGAAAGGAGGTGAGGGAGGAGATGCGCTCAGATGGATGAATCAGTAAAGAAACAACATGCCCGGGAAGCAGCAGCAGCACGGACTGCCGGCGAAACCAGGAGCGCCGGCGCGGAGCCCGGCACACTGCCCCAACGTCGTGTGTCTGAGACGGGGGTGAGGAGTGGGGGGGGGGGGCGGTGTAGGAGACAGGGGACAGGGTGGGTAGGGGACAGGTCAGGAGACAGGGGAATCCAGTGGTTTCCTTGGTTAACTACCTAGATTTCTGTTCACTGTCCCTTTCAGTTTGGATAAACAGTCTCACAGTATACACGGAACTGACAAACTGAACATATAATAACTTTGACGCATAATCTACAAAAATACCAAATCGCCATGTTGTACACCCAAAACTAATATTGTAGACCAACTATACTTCAATAGAAAGGAGAGAAAAAAGAAAATAACCAAAAGTAATAATAATATTTGTTGAGCACTTATCACATGTATGGCAAGGTCCAAGGTACAGGAGTACAAAGAAGCCAGCAGATAGTACCTTAAAAACAATAAGTAAACTGGGGGGAGGGCACAGCTCAGTGGTAGAGCATGTGCTTAGCATGCACGAGGTCCTGGGTTCAGTCCCCAGTACTTCCATTAAAAAATAATTAATTAATTAATTAATTAAAACAGTATGATGGTTCCTTAAAAAATTAAACTTACACTTACTATGTGATCCAGCAATTTCAATTCTGGATGTACATCCAAAAGAAATGAAAAAAGGGACTTATACAGATATTTGTACCAAACCCATGTTCACAGCAGCATTATTCACAACAGCCAAAAGATGGATGCAACTCAGTGTCTATTGACTGATGAGTGGATACACAAAATGTGATATATCCATACAAAGGACTATTACTCAGCCTTGAAAAAGAAGGAAACACTGTCACATGCCGTAGCATGAAGAAACCTTGAAGACATTATGCTCAGTGAAATAAGCCAGCCACCAAAGGACAGGTATTATGTGACTCCACTCATTTGAGGTACCCAGAGTAGCCACATTCATAGGGACAGAAAGCAAAATAGTGGGTACCAGGGACTGGGGGAGGGGACAGGGAGTTAGCGTTTAAAAGATACAGAGAGTGAAATCGTACAACTTTTTGTGTGTGGGGGGGGGGGGGTAATTAGGCCTATTTATTTATTTATTTTTAGACGAGGTACCGGGGATTGAACTCAGGACCTCATCATGCACTCTACCACTTGAGCTATACCCTCCCCCCTTGAAATCACCCACCTTTAAAGCCAGAAAGAAGAAAGCTCTCCTTGTCCTCAGCCCCCTATCCAACCTTCCAGCAAGCTCCTGTCCTTAAGGTTTTACTACTGCAAACTGCACCCCAAATGCGTCTTCTTCCATGAAACTCCAGCATCATCACTGCCTTCTCTAGACCAGATGGGTGGAGCCCCTGACTGCTGGCTCTGCGTCCTCCTGCCCTCCACCCCCATCCTCCACACAGCAGTCAGAATAAGTTTTCCAAAATGTTTACTGTGGTAAAAGATACGTAACACAAAATTTACCATTTTAACCATTTCTAAGTGTTCAGTTAGGCGGCTTTAAGCACCATCACATCATTGTGTAACCATCCTCACTATCCCATCTCCAGAACTTTTTCATCTTCTCCAGCTAAAACTCTGTCCCCGTGAAACACTGACTCCCATGCTCCCCTCCTCCAGCCCCAGAAACCATGGCTTTTATTTTCTCCATAAATTTGAAACTCTGTGTACTCACATTAGTGGAATCATATAGTCCTTTCATGACAGGCTTATCTCACTCAGCCTAATGTCCTCAGAGTCCACCAATATTGTATCATGTGACAGAATTTTTTCCGTTTTAAGGCTGAATAATATTCCAGTGTATGTACAGACCACATTTTTTTAGACTAATACTTTCAAGACATAAAAATAGCTGATAACATAGTGAACAGTTACTAGTTATCTATATCAATACATTGAATCTTTAAAATCACCCTAAGAAGTTACCACCACTGTTCTCTTTTTGCAGCAAAGAAACCAAGGCCCAGAAAATTTAAGAAACTTACACAATTATACCTCAATAAAGCTGGGGTGGGTAGCGAAGGGGAATCAGAGAAACCCAAATTGAGACACTCGAAAAAGTAGCTGCCCTGTATTCCTCCACAATATTAATGGTAAAAGACACAGACTAAGGAACTGTTCCAAATTTTAGGAGACTCACAAGACATAACTAAGTATAACAATGATCCTGGCCTAGATTCTATATTAAAAATTTAAAAATTAGCTATAAAGCACATTATTGGAAAACTCAATAAATTGGCGGGGGGAGGTATAGCTCAGGGGGAGAGTGCTGTGGTTAGCATGCACGAGGTCCTGGGTTCAATCCCCAGTACCACCGTTAAAAAACTAAAAAATAAATCAATAAACCTAATTACCTCCTCTCGTCCAAAACAACAGCAACAACAAAAAATGTAGGATGAGAGTTTAATAAAAAGAAAGAAATTAGAATATGGGACACATATTAGATCACAGTTTGGAAATAATTTTAAATTCCCCAAATTTGATCATTAATCTGCGAATCTGTAAGGGAATATACCCGCTTTGGGGAATGTGTGGAGGAAATACTGGTGGGCGTGGGAGAAGCACCCATGTACAAATGGTTCAGAAAAACATACAGAAAGATGTACATACAGTGTGAGAGAGAATGATAAAGTCAATGAATCAAACAAGCAAACAATAAACGCTGTACTGACTTAACCCGGCCACACCAGTTTAATTCTGAAGGGCACCTTTTCCTGGCCGGTGACACGGCGTAGCGAGTGAGTTTGAGTTTCATCATACGCTCGTTGGGCAAGCAGCGGTCCCAAGCCCAGGGGTTGTTAATCAGTGACCCAGGCTGGCCGGGCAGCTAGGAGGAGACAACCTTCGGCGGGATTTAGGAGCAAGAGGGTACAAAGTGACCCTATCTTGACTGACACTGTCTTCAAAGGCCTACTAATCCTGGTATCTATGCGAATTGTTTTCTGACACAAGTCGAGTTACCAACTGGGCTCGATGTGGATGGAAAATACTCTAAAACAAATAGGGCAGATTTCTGGCTTATCACAATAAGATTGGTATTTGCAGAGAGGTCCCCGAAAACCACTCTATTTCTTTCAGGACACTGGAGGCGCAGAAGGAAACCACCTCTGAGTCACACGTCTGGGACCCTCATTGGCTAGGTGCAGTGTCACAATCTATAAACTTCGGACAAATAGAATTACTTTCTATACGGACTCTTCCCCAAAATGTTACATTTTATTACCAACAGAAATATTCCAGAGTTGGATGTACACATGAAAAAAATATGTTTAGGGAAACTGAGCTCATGTGTTATTTGCTTCTGAGCAAATCAGGGGTCTACAGAGCTGATCACGTCTAAACTTTGAAAAAAAAAGGGGGCCTCATATCTATAGTTACTTATACTCAGCTGATTGCAGAAACAATTTCCAATCATGTTTTCCAAACACAAGGGTTCTAACTGGGGTGCAGAATGATCCACTAAGTGGGGTGAAAGGGCAGCTACCTAACCCCAGACATACCTGCTCCCTGGCTTCTCAGCTGGGGTGGGACAGACGAGAAGAGGGAGCTCTCGTGGGGTTGGGAGGCAGATGGGACAGATTTGGGAGAGAGCTTTGCAGGTTCTGGAAAGGGAAAGGACTGAAAACTACTGCTCTGAGACCAGAGAGACCTGCCTCTCCTTCTCCCTCCTCCGGGGAAGGGGGCAGGAGGAGAGAGAAAGGCCAGGAGGGCTGTCCTTGCCCCAAATCACCAGGCGTAATGCCCACCCTGGGTTGTTTTTTTTTTAACTGACGTAGAGTTGATTTACGTTGTGTTAATTTCTGGTGTACAGCATCGTGATTCAGTTATACACATACATATCGTTTTTCATATTCTTTTTCATAGGTTTTTATAAGATATTGAATATAGTTCCCTGTACTATACAGTAAGATCTTGTGGTTTGTCACTTTTATATACAGTAGTTTGTATCTGCTAATTGCGAACCCCTAATTTATCCCTCCCCCTGCAAGAACCACTTTTATTATCAAGTTAAACTCCGTACATGTTTTCCTTCTTTGCAGCTTGCTGGACATATTGCATAGTCATGTGTTCACAGCTGTGGAAACTGGACATAACGTAGGAGATACGCATGTAAGTGACTTCCCGGACCTGATGAGTGAGAACACAAACAGCCAGGGCGTGACTGGGAGCTGGGGGAGCGCGGGAGCAGACTGCAACTCAAATGAGCGGCGCATGCCCGCTCTACGGCAATAATCTGCGGCCGGAAAGGAGAGACTATCGACGGAATATTAACAAAGGATTACCAGAATTTCATGACAGGACCAGGGTTTTAAAGGTGAGTCACTGAGTTAACCACAAGGGGATGGGTTAAGCCAAGGCCACTTTAGAAAATTTCTCTTCTCCAGGTGGCGGTTCAGAGTTGCTGTCCTAACTTGTAATCGGCCACTCAGTGAACGGGGATGAGTAATGACTTTTCTTGCATTCCTTCTCTAGGCTTCTTGAAACTCCCTTGACCCTCTCTGCTCTGGCTTAACAATGAAATCAATGGCATCGTTGCAACTTAAGGAAAGAAAAAGGAGTCCCTCAGGGTCTGCACGTTCTTTTCTTTGGAGGAAATTAATTGGGGTGTTCTTTACTCAACGCCTAAAGTGTTGATTTCTGTAACAGATGAAGTCCCAGCAGTGTGGTCAACCAACGAAAGACCCAGGAAACAGAAGCTTTTTACCTAAAAGGACAAACCCCTTAACAACAAACGATCCGTCTCTCCCCGTAAGAAACGGGAGAGATAAGAGTTCTGCTTCACCTCCATCCGTGCACGGACCTGGGAGTAAAAGTTTTCCATCTTAAACTCCAAGGACAGGTGTAAACAGAGGCTCAGTGCTTCCTGAGAGGCTGATTACAAAGGAGGACTAATCAGAGGCCTTTCATCTCTGACCCTTTACCTTTAGGTCTATTCTGGGGCATGGAGGTGACAGGGCTTGTGTCCTTTGTGCCCAAGGAAGTGACAGGCAGCCTGCTGATCAATACTCCTCTTTGGTAGTGTCTTCAGAACTTAGAAGAGGGGCCAGAAAAATGAAGCAGAAATCGATACCCAGGTCTGGGGAGAAGGAGGTTATCATCACATTAATTTCATTCCTAAAAAAGAAGAAACAAAAAAGGCAGAGCGATTCTGATTGTGTTCATGCGGAAATAAATGCACTTTCTAAAGAAACGAGTACCTGAGAGACCTGAGTTTTAGTTAAGGTATGCACAAGACGAGGTGGGGCTGAGTTTCTGAGGTCTGGTATTCCCTGTGCTGATCGCAGGGCAGCACCACACAATTTTCCAAGAACCACTAGTTGGACAAGAACTTGTAGCAGAAAAACAAACAAACAAACAAACAAAAAACATAAAAAGGAAGACCTTCTGGCAACAAACCTGAGGCTTTAGGAATGAGCAGAGCAGTTCAGTAGACACATGGGAAAGGTTTGGGGAAATCAGCAAAGCAATTAAGAGAGTGGAGGGACCAATCTGTGGGGAAGATCATTCCTTTGATGTTTAGCCCGGCTAATCAATGCTGCTTTTTTCCCCCTTTTTCACGTGGATTAAGGGACAAGAGATGAGTGAAGGATTAAGATTAGTAACCAACAAGTATCAGAAATAAACAATTTTACAGGAGATCAGGAATTCCTTTTAAACCATCCAACATAATTTAATAGATCTAGGAAACTAATTCAAAAAGTATTGGGTCACACTTTTTTTTAATTCCTCAGTCAACTGTCTTTAATTACTCCTCATACTGAATATACACTCCCTGGCTCTTTGTTAGTTTACAATAGAAAAAAAATTACAATTTAAATTCTTAATAGAAGGATGTTTGAAATACGAAAACAATTGCCTTTAAGAAACAATAAAAACACACCCCAGGAGATATTTAAAATTACATCAACACTATGTGGTATCAGACAGAGATGAAAGAACTGAATTTGTCTCTTCCATCTCTGGCATATAGAAATTCTTGCGGGAAATTTGTTTTAAAATTTTCTTAAAGCGTTTCCCTATTGACCTTTGAAATTCAGTCAATTCACTCTACTAGTTAGTACACGATTAAGATGGGGGGCGGGGGTTGATCCTGACAACACAGTATCTGCTTGGCTCCTCATCGGTGTTAGCAAGCTAGAAGGCCTAAGCTAAAGGCGGGCGGGTGCCCGGGAGCCGCGTTGCAGGGTGGGCGCCGCAGCGCGCCCCTGCCCTTCGGCGGCGCCGCCCACCTGGCCTCCCCGCTTCTCGCCCCGCTCGTCTCCGCGCGCCTCCCGCAGGCAGAGGAGGCTTTTCTAAGTGCACGCGTGATGGTGTCACATGCCCCCTAAGAGGCTTTGCATGGTCCTTGGGATCAAACCCGGGTCCTCGTCACACCTCTGAGAACCAACCAGACCGAGGCGCCCTCTGCCCCTCTGACGTCCCTTCCCACGGCGCCTCCGCGCGCTCCGGCTGCCGCACCCAGCCCACCGGCCTGTCCCCACCCCGGGCCTGGCTGCCCCGGGGCCCCGGGGGCTCTTCCCACAGCTCGGGGCGGAGCTGACCCTTCCCTTCCCGGGTCTCGCTCAGGCCTCAGGGGGCGCCCCCCACAACCCCGCAGAGCTACGTCCAGGAGCACACACCGCCCCTGGCACACGTCTTGATTGCCCTAGAGCATTTATTACTCTCCTGAGTCATGTTATTTATTCACTTTAGGCATTTATTATTTGTCTTCTTCATTAGTTCATCCCATGAAAGAACGGCCATGCTGTCTGCGGCGTCCCCAGCACAGGTAGGCTCGCGACCGGTATGTGCTGGAAGGACGAGGAGGGGTGGAAGGGAAGGAGGGAAGACACAAAAGGACACATACTGTGCAATTCAGCTTATGTGAGGCCCCAGAGCGTGGAGTAGAGGTTCCTGGGGGCCGGAGGGAGTGGAGGGGAATGAGTTATTATTTAATGGGTAGAGTTTCTGTGCGGGATGATTTTTTTTAGAAAGTCCTGGGACTGGATGGTGGTGGTGGTGGTGGTGGTGCCATAAAATGAATTTACTTAATACCATAGATCTGTATACTTCAAAATGGTTAAACTGGTAAATTTTATGTTACGTGAATTTTACTACAATAAAAAATAAATAAATACCTAAACAAACTATTAGGTACGGGACAGAGAAAAGTGAGACATGGAAGATGGTCCTGCATTTGGAAGTGAATACACGGGGGAATGGCTGACAAAAGTTGGGGAGAATAGCTCGGAGGCAGGAGTTTGTGGGGACCCATGAGTGTGAACACTCCAGCTGAATCTCCAGCAGGCATCCTGCCTCCATCACCTGGCCCTCAGGTGAGGAGAACCCCTGGAAGGGAGGAATTCATGGAGAGGTCAGGCTGGACCAGCTGGGGGGCAGGGCAGACTCATGCCCCAGGCACAGTGAGGGGGTCAGCTTGTGTATTCACTGCCTGCCTATTTCTAGGAAAAATAATAGGCTATTCAGCTGTTATCTGGGTTGCAACCTTTGGGGATGTATCCTTAAGGTTTCACTGAAAGAATTCATGCACAGAAGAACGTTTCAGTTCCTTCCAAGTGCTGGGCACAGCCCTGGCTTTTCCCTGAGTAGAGAGACTCCCTCCCGGGGCTGAGCCTGGGTCTCCCACTCCACAGATTCACGCGGCCTGGCCCAAACCTGTCTGCACTTCGGCCCCGCTGGGGCCCAGCAGGACCACCTGAGCAGCCTTGATAAAGTGGGTGGCCGCCTCACCAGCCCTTCAGGCTCACGGATAGATTTCCAGATGCCTTATCTAGGCCCTGGAATCAGCTGCTGGGTCCTGACTCACCGCCTCATTTGCCAGCAGATCCTGGAGGCCCACAATGTGAGGAAGTAAGCAATACACAATCGGGGAGGCCCTTTGTGTGGCCGCGAGCTTCACTTTTCCTGGCTCGAAATAGCACCTAGGCTATGGCTGCACGACTGCAGGCTCACCTCTGTTTTCAGATCTCCAGGCCCAGCTGCTGCAGGTTGATGGTAAGCCAGGTACCCAGGCACGCTTCCTCTCATTAATACTGTGGCTTCATCCACAAAGTGATGCCAACACCCAGCCCCTGCAAGAATTTTGAGAAACTACCTCCCACCCTTATGTATTGACACACTGCCATCCCAACGTGTTTATCTTAGTTTAAGTAGTTGCAAAGGATGTGCCCTCCCATGTACTGGGGATATTTAAATTTTTGAGTAAAACCCTTTATCTCACTTTCCAGTGCTCCCAGTAGAATTCTAGTACCATTGTCATTCGTTATCTATCAATACCTGTTTAAAATACTGGAACAAGATTTTTCAGAAACGGTCAGAAATTTAACAACAGACCATTTTCCCCTCAAAAGCCATGTTTCCATTCCACATCCTTTTCAGAACTCTCTCCATCAGCAAACTCTCCTTGGATTCCCTCCAGGGACCTCGCTGGACGTCACTCACATGTGGATGGGCTGCAAGGACACGGACCCTGGCTCCCCCAGGATGGTTTTGTTTCCTGCGGGAGATCTGTCAAAGATTCAGCGTAGGCAGAATGGTTCCTTCCATTCTCTACAGGACTGTCCGGCTCTGGGAACTGAAGGCATCAGAGCCTGAACCTCCCCCTCTGACAAATGGGTCCCCTCTTAACACGTCTGGGTTCCTAAAGGGACAATTTTTAGGCATCTTTGTCTTCTTTGCATTTGTTCTTAAGGATTTAATTCTTTTTTAAAGTAAACCTGAGTACATACTCTCTCAAATATACTGAAATAAAATAGTTCTGTTTCACTTTTCTCTGAATGTTCTATTCTCTTCCTAAGGATCCAGGTTACTGGTCAAGAGTTCCATACTGGCTGACGGACATCCAGTGGATGCAGTCATCAGAGAGTGAAGGTAAACGAGCAGCTTCCAGGAAGTCTGGCAGGCGTAAGACGTATGGACCCTGATCCTCTGATAGGAGCCAATTTGGCAGTATACTGAAAAACCAACAACTGATAACTCTGCTTACAATGGCTTTATCAGAAACCGTCACAGGATTTGTCCTGTAACAGCTCATCCTAGAAGCTAATGGTCCAGATGAGGAACCACGTTTACTAGATCACGTATGTTCTGCTGATGCGTATTTTACATAAGACTAACGAGGGAAGAAATGTAAAATGGTGCGGTCGCTATGGAAGACATTATGGTGGTTCCTCAGAAAGTTAAACACAGAACCACCATGTGATCCAGCAATTCCATTCTGGGTATGTATCCATATGCCATGTAGCTTGTAAATATAAATTTTACTGGTGGAAAGAAGATACTGACTAAACACACAAGTTAATATGTCAGTCCTGGAGAAATTCTGTGGACTCAAACTCAGAAGGATAACTAATTTTCTCTAAAAATCACCGACTATCCCAAACTTATTAGGCTGCAAGTAACAGAAATCCAACTGAAACTGATCTGAGCGAAGATGAAGCTTCAGGGTGACATGTGGGAAGTGGGGGAGGGGCCCTGGCAGGGAAGTCACCGTCCTGGTCTCTCTGTGTTGGCTCCTCTCTCAAAGAGACACCCCCCTCATGGCTTCCAGCAACTCAGGATTACGACTCACAGCTCCAAACCCAGCTGGAAAGGGGAGGGTGCGTTCCTCTCAACAGCCCCAGCAGAAGCCCTAAGGCTGGGTCTCCTCAGCTCTGGGGCCAGAAAGGGGCACTATGCCGATGGGCCGGGACCGAGCTGGACAGCTGTTTTATTAGGGGCACGGAGGTAGACCACGGGCAGAACAACAACTGCCTGGAAAGGTTATGGGGTGTAAGAGTCCATCCGGTGTAAAACTTAGGAAAGGGCTTTTGTGGGTGCTGCATCTGAGACGTCGTGTGTGTGTGGTGTGTGTGGTGTATGGTGCATTGTGAAGTGTGGTGTGTGTGTGTGTGGTGTAAGTGTGGGTGGTGTGTGTGTTGTGGGTGGTGTGTGTGTTGTGGGTGGTGTATGTGGTGTGTGAGTTTGCTGCCTACATGGAAAACAAAGTCTGCCATGCCCAGCGGAACAGGAGCCCTTCCAGGGCTGTGGGCCAGGAGGCTCAAGCAAGGTCAAGGTCGAGCGTGAAGCCTTAGGAGCTGGATTAGAAGAGGGCTGGATTAGAAGGGAGAGGCCAGAGCAAACAGTAGGGGGTGGGGGGCACCCAGACAGCAGAGGCCAAGGCGGGCACACTGACACGTCCCTCGCTTCACTAACTCTGCTCTGCGGCCCTCATCAATTTCACTCAGAATCCCTGCCAATGAAATGAATGAAATCATGGGCTGTTCAACAAAAGCAGTATCAATCTGGAGTTTTCCATCGGGTCAGTGAGACCTCAACTGATCGTTGATACACTTCATGTCATCCAGGGCTGGGTGCTGGGTTTGCTTAAAGTGCCTCTCAGGAATTTCACAAAAATTCTATGTCTTGATCTTTCTCAAGAAAGTTCAGGTAACTTTTGGAGCTGGAAATCCTGCGTTGAAGAGGAATAAAAGGAAAAAAACCCTTGGGTCAGGTCTAGTAAATCAGTTTCAAGCTCAGCTTGTCCAGAATAAGAAACATTCTTGAATCCATTACCTGGTTTAGTCGATTCTTGTATTCGCTTCAGTTACATGGAAATAACTCAGTATCTCTATTTCAGTTTTATAACTAAAATGTTGCAGACAGTGCCTTGGATAAAACATGATGCTGCATCAGCCCTTGTAAGTGACAAACAAAGGAAGAGGCAAATGCAGAGTCCCAAAGTTGAAGAAAAGATCGCAACACTCAGAACAACAGAGTATGGAGGCAAAAGGTGGAGAGGTGATCTGTAAACTGTAAAAATGATCAATGATGGATGCAAGGTGCGTCTGAAAGGCACACCCAATACCAGATGCCCAGTACTCTGCAGAAACCAGAATGTAATGGACCCAAATGCCCTGAATGGGTCACTTGGCTAGAAATAGTGACTCACATTACAACTAGAACTCTGTAACTAGCTTGCAGAGAAGGAAGTAACTGTGGGTTTCTAGCAAATGAGATCATTTTGCTACAAAGCTATCTGTTAGCGAGAGCAGTCACAGAGCACTTGCTGATTAGTGACCTCTGGGGCTCTAATAACTTGGAATTTGTCGAGATTCTCTGAAATTTAACTTCGCACTTCCCCTAAGAGTATATGCTAGGGAAATTTTTTTTAAGTAACGAAAGGAGAGGTGCAGCCTGCTTAAAGGTGGCATCAGTGAGCAAGAAGAGCTTCTGGAAAATCATCACGTTCAAATTCAGCTGTCAAACCGTTGATGGGATAACCACATTGCTTCTGTATCTCCTCATTATTGGGTAATAGTAATAAAGGACATTATTTTTATGGAAGTATAGTCGATTTACAATGTTGTGTTAACTTCCTGTGTACAGCACAGTAAGTCAGTTATATATATATGTATATTATATATATGTATATATGTGTGTGTGTGTGTGTGTGTGTTTCTCTTCATAGTCCTTCTCACTATAGGCTAGTCCAAGGTACTGAATACAGTTCTCTGTGCTGTACAGTGGGACCTTGTTTATCTATTTCATATATAGTAGTTTGTATCTGCAAATTCTGAACTTTCCTAATTTATCCCTCAACCCCCTCTTTCCCCTCTGGTAATCATAAGTTTGTTTCTATGCCTGTGAGTCTGTTTCTGTTTTGTAAATAAGTTCATTTGTGCTATTTTCTTAGATTCCACATATAAGTGATATCATATGATATTTTTCTTTCTCTGTCTTACTTACTTCACTTAGCATGATGATCCCAGGTCCATCCATGTTGCAGCAAATGGCATTATTTTATTCTTTTTTATGACTGAGCAGTATTCCACTGTATATATATATACTACAGCTTCTTTATCCAACCATCTGTTTCCGTCTTGGCTACTGTAAACAGTGCTGCTATGGACACTAGGGTGTAGGTATCTTTTTGAATTAGAGTTCTCTCTTGATATATGCCCACGAGTGCGATTGTTGGATCATATGGTAAGTCTATTTTTAGTTTTTTAAGGAATCTCCATACTGTTTTTCATAGTGGCCGCACCAAACTGCATTCCCATCAGCAGTGTAGGAGGGTTCCCTTTTCTCTACACCCTCACCAGCATTTATCACTTGTGGACTTCTTAATGATGGCCATTCTGACCAGTGTGAGGCAATATTATTGTACATCTGTATCTATCTATCTATCTACATCTTTATTTTTGTTTATTTTTATTTTTATTGAAGTATAGATTTATATTATTATATTAATTTCAGGTATACAACATAGTAATTCTATATTTTCATAGATTACACTCCATACAAAATTAGTATGAAATTTTGAATATATTCTCTGTGCTGCACAATACATCCTTATAACTTATTTTAGACCTAGTAGTTTGTACCTCTTAATCCCCTTCAGCAGTCTGACCCCTCCCCTCAGCCCTCCCTCTGGTAATCACCAGTCTGTTACCTGTATCCATGAGTCTGTTTCTTTTCTGTTCTATTTATTCATTTGTTCTACTTTGCAGATTCTACAGATAACTGAAAATATACAGTATTTGTCTTCCTCTGTCTGACTTACTTCACTACATATAGTACATCTTGATATTTATTAAGTTAAATAATCAAATGTATTCTTACCTCCCCTTTTCTTTTAGCAGAGATGCCCCCTGAACATAAAAGAAATAAAACTAGATTTCTTCAAAATATTCTTCACGTCAAATTACCTTCCATCCAACTAAGGAAAATGGTAAATAGTCAACAAAACCTACCCATCTTTTCACAAATATCAGGGCAAATATATTTTATCCCCATAAGAATTTCTCCTATAGTTTTAAAAAATATCCACATATCTGCTCATATCTAAAACGATACAGTAAGAACGTCTCTAAATCTCTTCATAATGGCCCACAGCAAGGAATCCAGCTAGGCCGCAGTGCCTTGAGGATGGTCGATATATAATAGGTATTTTATGAACTGACTGCGATCACGGCTGACTGAAATTGTCTGGTTTCTTTATTAGCAGATGGAATCTTAGCTGTTTAAAAGGAGAGGGTAGGCAAGGTGGTGAAAATGTCCTAGAACGCAGTGATACCCACACAACGTTGCAAATTTACCATGTGCCACTTTGAAGTGGTTGAAATGATGAATTCATGTTCTGTGTGATTTACCACAATAAACAAGAGAGAAGGTATTTTATTCTGTTCTCCTTGCAGAGGACAGCCCTGTTCAGCCCGACAGTCCCTCTTTTTTATTTAATGTTTATCCTCCCTTTTTTCCCCTTTTTTCTGGCAGTGGTATCTGGTCTGAGGTGGATAACACAGAATTTAAATCCTAACAGCTTAGAAGATCATTCCCAGAGGAATGAGAAACATGGCAATTTACCGGAAGGCTGGAAGCAGTTTCCCATCTCCCTGTTTGTGGAAACTCGGTTTATAAAATTCACTGTGTTTTACACCACTGAGCTCCCATCAGGCCAGCAAGTCAAAGGGGGAGACAAGACACCCTCTGGCCCGCACTCCCAACACACTCCCCAGGCTAGCTGGCCTCCCTCCCGGCAGCGGTCGGCTTTCTAGACGACACATAAACAAGTGTCTTTGACAGAAAGGCCAAGTGGCTCCAGGCCCTGACGACAGCGCACGCTAACAAAGCAGGGAAGTGGGGACTCCGGACTATTTACAAAGCGTACGTGCTGGAAAGGACACAGATAATGCCGTTCCCAGGAGACGACTTCGGCCCGAGCACGGCGATGCCCTCCTCTCGCTGCCTCTGGGAGAGCATCCAGGCTGAGCAGAGCGGCGGCAGAAGGGGCCCCGCGTTCGCCGAGGCCACCCAGCAGGAGACACTCCAGTTCTCGCCCCCGTGGAAGGATCCTCCCCACCCTGGAGGAGGGGGCCACCTCCCCGCCCCGCACAGCCCCAAGCACGCCTTCAGGGCGCACCTGTTAAAAGTGCGCAGTCGAGGGCTGCCCGCACCTTCAGCTCCATCAAGCAGCCAGTGAAGATGCTGCTGTGCCCAGGTGGCAGGTGCGAGCCACCAGCAGCCTGGAGCGCCCTCCGCCTTAAAAGAGCTCCCTTCTAGAACAGAGTATCTGCCCCGACATTTTACCAAAAAGGACTTGGGAGTCCAGCCCGGAAAACCGAGGCCCCGTGGCTCATCCTTGCCATCCTGTGCCCACACCCCTCACACGCATGCGCAAACACAAACACACGCGCGTGCGCGCGCACACTCTCTGCAGCTCCCCACTCCCTGCTTTGCACCTCCCCAGTGTCAGGTGCTGGAATACTCCAACGGAATATTATTCAGCCATAAAAAAGAAGAAAATCCTGCCATTTGCAACAACATGGATAAACCTGGAGGGCATCATCATGCTAAGTGACGTAAACCAGACACAGAAGACAAGTACTCACTTATACATGGATTCTAAAGAAGTTGAACTCATAGAACCATAGAGTAGAAAAGTGGTTACCAGGGTCTGGGGATAGGGGTTGGGGGGTAAGGAAATGCAGGTCAAAGGATACAAACTTGATTATAAGACAAGTTCTGTGGATCTAATGCACAGTATGGTGACTAGAGCTATTAATACTGTAGTGTATATTTGAAATTTGTTAGAAGATCCTTTTTTTGTCATGCAATTCTTTTCATTATTTATTTTCCACATGTTAACAGCAGAGGGAACTTTAAAAAAAGTTTTATTGAAGTATAGTTGATTTACAATGTTGTGTTAGTTTCAGGTGTACAGCAAAGTGATTCAGTTACATATGTGTGTGTATATATATATTTACTCTTTTTTAGATTCTCTGCCATTATAGGTTATTTTAAGATACTGAATATAGTTCCCTGTGCTGTACAGTAAGGATCTTATTGTTTATTCTGTACATAATAGTTTGTATCTGTTAATTACAAACTCCTAATTTATCCCTCCCCTCCTTTCCCCTTTGGTAACTATAGGATTATTTTCTATGTCTGTGAGTCTGTTTCTGTTTTGTAAATAAATTCATTTGTGTCATTTTTTTTAGATTCCATATATAAGTGATATCATATGATATTTACCTTTCTCTGCCTGACTTACTTCACCCAGTATGATAATCTTCAGGTCCATCTATGTTGCTGCAAATGGCATTATTTCATTTTTTTTTTTATAGCTGAGTAGTATCAATATACCACAACTTCTTTATCCAGTCATCTGTCGATGGACACTCAGGTTGCTTCCACGTCTTGGCTGTAGGAAACAGTGCTGCTGTGAACGCTGGGGTGCAGGCATAAAGGAGTAGATCTTAAGTGTTTTCACCACACACACAAAATGTTAACTATGTGAGGTGATAAATGTGGTTTGTTTTTTAAGGTTTCAAATTTATTAACAGGTTGCTCTTTAGCTTTTTTGTTTGTTTGTTTTTTAATTTTTTAAAACTGAGGTATAATTGATGTACAATATTATGTTACAGGTGTATGAAATAGTGATTCACAATTTTTAAAGATCATACTCCATTAGTAGTTACAAAGCATTGGTTATATTCCCTGTGTTGTATAATATAACCTTGAAGCTTATTTTTATTTTTTGTTGTTTTTTGGGGGGTGAGAGGTAATTAGCTTTATTTAGTTAGTTAGTTAATGTATTTATTATGGAGGTCCTGGGGCTTGAGCCCAGGACCTCGTGCAGGCCAAGCATGTGCTCTACCGCTGAGCTATTCCCTTTATTTTAATCTTGCGATTCTAACAGGAAACAGTGATCACAGCCGCTGTTTACATAAGTAAACCTGTCGGGTGCTGACTCTGTGACAGGCATTGCTGTAAGCACCTTAAAGATACAATGACATGGAGTTCCTGAGTCCTGGGCGGAGGTTATTTGTCCCTCCTACCCCACCTCTAGCCCCAGTCAAGCCCTCGGTCCATTTCAGATGGAGAGCACGGGAAAGATGGTCTCCAGCCTCCGCACTGACCCTCCTCACCCACCCAGGGGTGTCGCTGTGACCTCACTGCCACCGGCTGTCCCTCCAGAGTCCTGGCTGGAGGGACTTGTTAGCATGCAGAATTGTCATCAACCAGCATTCGAAGGGAAAGGAAGGTTTATGCACTCCACATGCTACTCTCAGGGTAATCTGAAATTCGAGGGTGCAGCCAGTCTAAACTGAAACATTTTTTTGTAATTTTGGTTTTTTTGGCTCTAAGATTCCCATTGCAATTGGGAGCTCAGGATTTGCAATTAGAAGATCGGGATCTGCAGATACTAACTACCACATATAAAACAGACAACAAAGTCCTACTGCACAGCACAGGGAACGATATTCAATACCTTGCAATAGCTTACAATGAAAAAGAATACGAAAAGGAATTTTTTAAAAAGATTTCAGCTGGCAAATAAGCCTCCTTGTGACTTTAGTGACAAGATAAGAGTGATCTGTAATTAGCATCCTCCAGCCTCATGAACCTGTGTCCCGGCAAAAGCAGCTGACTTGCCCAAGAGGAGTGAACCCTGTAACCTATGACGCAGCGACGCCATCGGGCAGACTTTCCCTCCTCAGACTGGAGGAGGCTGTGCACCTGTGAGTTAGGTTGCACACAGACAGTTCTGCTTGGCTCCCTACAAGTGACCACAGACTCCAAGAGAGCGGGATCTTTATTAACAAATACACACTGTGCTTCTGACAGTCTGTCCTGGCCACAGTAATGACACAGAATGAATCAGGAGTTGACTCCTAGGTCAGCTTCCTGCTCTGAGAGCTAAGGGCAGCAGTTGAAAACTGTGAATTCCCATTGTACACCATTGAGAATAAATGTTAAATATTTGTTAATGATGAAAAGACGCAGATGAACTAGAGGAGGAGGAGGGGAGTGATTACCGTATCTTCTGAACCATAAATTGAAAGCAGTAAAATTACTGGATTGGATGAAGTCTTTGAGCAAGCCAGTTTTCTGAATGCTTCTTAAATATCACTGACCCTGCAGGGCTAAATGGAATCTCAGAAGAATGCTTAAATTCAAGGATTCCCCCCCCACTAACAAAAAAACATGTTTTAAGGGAGGAGGGTGTAGCTCACTGGTAGAGCACGTGTTTAGCATGCATGAGGTCCAGGGTTCAATCTCCAGTATCTCCGTTAAAAAAAAAAATCTAATTACCTCCTCCCTAAATAAATAAACAAATAAATAAATTCAAGGTATATAAAAACGAATACTACGTATGCATTTTCTGATTAAGACACACAACGAAGGTAATTATACGGTTAACATAGTTATCAGATAAGATCATCCAAATGAGGCTTTGTAAGTACTGACTAAAAATGGAACCGGTACTGTAATTCTAGAATGCTGGAGATCTGTAAAACAATTAATCTGACGGTGTTCACTCAAGATCACAACCTTTGAATTGGAAGGCTATGAGACAATAGGTTCCAGGTAGATCGCTAGTTAATTTTCACTCTGGCCAACTTTTTATGTGACTATGCCTCTTTTTAAAAATCTTATAAAGAAAAGACAAGAACACTGACTTGTTGTGTAAGACCAGAATAAACTTCTGATGACTCTTATTCTGACTGTTTTCTCAGAGGCATGCGCTGCAGATACCTGGGTGATTACATACCCACTAATGTATTTCCCCTTCATGTTTATTTTGGAAAGACGGCAGGTTATTTTGAAAGAAAGGAAGAAAAAACAGACTACAGAGGAAGCAGAATTGCCTTGTATCTCACAGGGCAAAGGATTACTAAAATTACCAGACTTCACGGAAAGGAACACCAATTCATTCCTTTTGCACTTTTTCTTAAGTGTCAAAGGACGTCAAACAAGATGATACGCCCATAGTATTGAGGAGAAAAGCCCAAGGCCAAAAAGTAATAAGGACAAACTTTAATTTTGGGATTTTTCTTGGGAAAACCAATAGTGATGCGGGTGGCATTGTTCTGAGCTTCAGCCATGGGACAAAACTGTCTCCCGATTCTTCCCAGACGAATTCAGTTATATCGCTGATGATAGCACTGATCAAGCAGAGAGATGTGTCAATACAGAAAATACAGCCTAAGTGGTACAAGTCAAAGTTGGAGTTTGAGTTAATATTCCTGCCTAGTAACTGGATTTAACTTGCCCGACTCACCCAGCCTCTCACGGAAATTTCCTAGGCACTTAGTGTGCGCCACAAAACTGTACCAGGGAGACAGAAGGCAGTGAAACAGAGTCTCAGCCCCCACGGGGCTCTCAGCCTGCCCATGTGGCCTTGGATACTGTAGGGAAAGTTGTGATAAACAGCTTCTGGGAACTGACGCATGTAATAAAGCATCAAGCCCTCTACAATTCATTGAGTGAATTTCTAAAAGTATTCCTTTTTATCTTCCTGAAAATGAGACAGATTTTTACACTGATTTACCTCTGGGGGGGGGGGTAAATTTCCTCCAACAATGAAAAATTTCTACTGTACAACATTATTTTAATTGTGTCTCTGCAGGAAGGAACACGTCCAGAGCGATCAAGACGCTGGTTGTAATCAATGACCTCTTCCAAGATACCTTGAACTTTCTTTTGTTGACGGGGCCTTCTGACAGCGAGCTGGGAGTCAGACTCTCCTGGCTGACACCCATTTTAAACATCGTTTAATCGCACGATGCGACAGTTTGTTATCAGATGACCCTGTGCTCATGCACAAACACAGCCCCTATCAGGCACAGACAGGCCATAATCTGGCAAAACCTTGATGGAACAGAAATAAACACAATGTGTAGTGCATATTAATAAACGCAGGCACTCAGGTCCCCGGCAACATGACAAACTCCCTGGCAAGGAAAGTGCCGGGAGGACAGGTTTCCTCACGTGAACTTTGCCATCAGGGTAAACAAGGACAGATAAAAGGGGAAGAGTGAGTCTTTCGAAACTGTGAATCTCTTCTTCAGCCCTGGAAATAACAGCTCCTCTCTTAAGACTTAACAGTTTCCGCAGTGTGTCGCCTTCCCAGAGGGAAGGGGCCACGGCACAGCAATTCCACGTAGGAAGCTGCAAAGCGCTTTAGGTGGGGTTCTCAAAGCCAATTCGCAACCTAGTTCCAGTCTCAGGACGGAGTTTTTACTGATCCAAGACAAGATGAAAGACGAGGGCGCTGGAATACATTGTTGGCAAAGCTAATTTTAAAAATTACGCTTATTTATTTTTGAGTGCACATGATGCAAACTTCAAAAAGTATAAAAGGGTATTCAGGGAGAAGTCAGTCTCCCTCTCTCCCAGTCCTCTGGGCAAGTGTCCACTGCCACGGGTTTCTCGCGTAGCATGCATAACTTAGGAGCACATTCGGTGACTCCCGTGTTAAAATTTTTAATGGCTTCTAACTTAAGAATTCCATCTCTTCTTCACACTCATTAAGATGACTGTTATCAAACAAAAACAGAAAATAGTAAGTGTTGGCGAGGATGTGGAGCACTAGATCCTTTCTTCACTTCTGGTGGGAATGTAAAAGGGTGCAGCTCTTGTGGAAAAGAGAATTGCAGTTTCTCAAAAAATTAAAAACAGTGGGGGAAGGTGGAGCTCAATGGTAGAGCGCGTGCTTAGCATGCGCGAGGTCCTGGGTTCAATCCCGAGTACCTCCGTTAAAAAAGTAATAATATTAAATAAATAAACCTAATTACCTCCCCCACCCCAAGAAATTAAAAACAGAATTACCATGTGATCCAGAAATTCCATTTTGGATAACCCCAAAAGAACTGAAAGCAGGGACTCAAAACAGGTATCTGTACACTCTTGCCTCCCGTTTTACAGCGTTTCACAGAAATGCTGTCCATAGCAACATTGTTCACAAGAGCCAAATGTCCATCGACAGATGATGGGTAAACAAAATGTGGTCTCTACATAAAATGGAGTATTATTCAGCTTTAAAAAGGAAGGAGATTCTAGCACATACCCCAACACAGATGAACCCTGAGGACACTGCATGCTGAGGGGCATAAGCCAGTCACAGAACGACAAACACCACAGGATTCACTTCCATGACATAGACCAGGAGTCGTCAGACTCATAGACAAAAAGGAGTGTGGTGGCTGCCGGGGCCTGGGGGAGGGGGAGGGGAGTGAGTGTCTATGGGGTGAGAGTTTCAATTTCACAAGACGAAGAACGTTCTGGAGGTGGATGGTGGGGACGGTTGCACAACAATGTGAACATACCTAATGCCCCTGAATCGCACACTTACCGGTGTTAAATGGTTAACTATGTGTCACGTAGATTTACCACAATTTAAGACAGCTGCAGCTCTAACCATGACCCGAGGCCCTGCACGGTCCAGGCCCTGCTCCCTCCCAACCTCCTTTCGGCCCTGCATGCCCGCTCCAGTCCGCCTGCAGAGAAGCCTGTCCTCGGGCTCCAGCCCAGGGCTGGTCCCTGTTCCTCTCCGTGAGTCTCCTCCTTCAAGACACGTCACAGGGGAGTTCACAGTCACACACAGCAGCTTCATTAAAGCCACCTCATTCTTTAGGAACCAGTAAAAGCCCTGGGCCACCGTCACCAGGGGCCCACCCGCCCCTCGCATGATGGACTCATGTTCACTTGGGAATGATGACTCAGACGGTGGTGCACCTTTAATGAGTGTTTTCCAGTATCCCTCACTTGTTTAATTTACTCATCCTGAAAAAGAGACTTCAAACCATTTCCCTTGACTCTTACTTAAGTAATTTCCCAAGGAGGATGGGGGGGTGCACTCTTCAACTTTCAAATTAAAAAATAAATACATTTCAAAAGGCTTCCTCCGTCCCCTGCCTTCCATCATGGAAGCAGTTCTTCAAGCGGGAATTCCTCTGAAATAAAATCGGGAAAGGTGCCAAGAGCCCTCCTGTTTCCAACGTTAACTCTTCTGCCTGCGGAGGACACAGCCCAGCCCTGTCTTTAATCACATCTGAGGAAATTCCCCCAACCCAGGGGAAAAGATCGGAATATCTTAGGAAGGCGGATGAGCTCATGAAAAGCCACTGAACTGAGAAAGCCAAGACACTCCCAGGAACCTCCTTTAGGCGGCATTTCTTCTCCTTGAACCCCCTGAATTTTCCAGATCAGCACCATGCCAAAGTTTAAATTATTTTCAAAAGGGCTTGTCTTTACCACATTGCAAAGCAGAGAGCTGTTCACACTGTTTTCCTGAAGTGCCTTCTGTGGCACTAGCTTCGCCAATATTAAATAGCTCTGAAAATAGAGCCTTAAAAAAAGGCTGTAAGCCCTGTTTCTCTCTCTTTTTTTTTTCAATTGACATACAGTCCGTTACAGTGTGTCATTTCTGGTGTACAGCATAATGCCCCAGTCACACACATACATATACACATATATTCTTTTCCATTAAAGGGTACAACAAGATACCGAATACAGTCCCCTGTTAAGATCCAGTATTGGTTGATGGACCTGGCATTCCCAACCTTACTTTTTTATATATAATACATATCTTACACATAATTTTTATTGAAGTACAGTTGGATTATAATGTGTTAATTTCTGGGGGACAGCATAGTGGTTCAGTTATACACATACATAATACATACTCCTTTCCATATTCTTTTTCATTATAGGCCATTACAAGGTATTGAATATAGCTCCCTGTGCCAATCTTAATTTTCAACGTGACGATTATCTCATATCCACCTTGAAATTTTAGAGGAGAAAGAAAGTACATCAGGAGATCTCAGATGATGAGAAACAGACAAAAAACCACTGTGATTGCTAAAACACTTAAAATTGGCAAGGGAAGCCAGACATGTCAGGATACAGTTTATTTGTTCATATAACAACATTCGCAAGCAAACCACTCCCCTCCTTCTCTAAGGCGGAGACGTAACAAAGCGGAGGAAATCAAAACAAGCATAATCCCCACGTGTGGGGAGCTGTGCCCCGAGCCTCTGTCTCCTGGACTAGGTACATATATGCCATACTTATTATTTATGTCTGTGGCTCAAAAACAAGAGATTAAAATTTCAGGGAGAAACAAAGGATGGTGATGGAAAGTGCTTTTTTTTCTTGCTCCTTTGGAGTCGTATTAAGCCCACCGACTAAAGAAAGTGTTTCTAAGTCTGGAAATAAAGCAAGCGTTTTGTAGATGACACTTGTCTGTAAATGCAGAAAGCGAGGATTTCCATGTATGGACCTTAAGAGCATTCCAGCGCAGTGTCAAGTTTTCTGTGCGATAAGGCCAGAGCAGGAAGGCCCTGGGGGTCAGGAAGGAAGTGCTGTCAGGCCCGGGGTCCGGCAGAGCCGCACAGGGAGCTGGGCAGGCTCAGGGCCTCAGCTGTGTAACCACTGCCCTATTTTTAAAAGATAAACAGTGTGACAAGCACACAGTCTGCACGGCGGCTGCTTCAAACTCATCCAAACCACACAAGGCGCTCACGCCGAGCCTGTATCAGGCTTTGCAGGTCTCCCCCACATGTGAGTGGCCTGTTTCTTCAGGGACCCAGGGCAGCAATTGCTCCCGAGGACTTGATCGTGGCCTTCACCCAGCATTCGACCCGGCTCTGAGGGCCGGTCGTGGTCCTAGCAGACTTCCCAGTGTTCCCTGTTCCTCCCGTCCACCTCAAACCACTACCCGCCCCTGTGTGCTGGGAAACAAATCCTACATTGAGTCAATGGTACAAGAGAAAGTCCTCACCTTCATAAATGGCTTGCCTCAAATGCAGCCAGCCAGCAACTCATTAGGCCGATGACCTTGAGGATACGTCTCAGCGTTAACTTCCACATCAACAACCATTAATCAGTGCCCACCGTGCGCTGAGCCCTGTGCTGGGCGTTGGGCTCCCGAGGATTAGCTGGCTGCCCTGAGCCTCCTGGAGTACCCAGCACAGCGCGCTAAGACCTTTCCTCCTTTTTAAGACGCTAATACTTTGCAGGCATTGTGGTGAGGGAGGTGATGATGGAATAGAATGGATGCAACAGGAAGACCAATGAGGGGTCCCAACCCAAGCTCCGGTTGGGGGTGGGGACCAGGAGAGACTCCAGGGTGGCTGGGCATTTCCCAAAGGAGGTGGGAAGAAAAGCAGCAGAGCAGATGGGAAGTGTATTCGCAGGTGGGGGGTGGGGGGACAGCATCTTCCAGGGCACAGAGGCCGGGGTGGCACGCGGTGGGCTACGCCGTCACCCAGTGGCTCAGGAAGCAAGAAGGCGCCATTTGGCATCTTCCCTGGGAAAGCGAGGGCAGGTCAAGGGCACCGGCCCAGCAGCCCAGGCCCATCACTGGAAGCCTCAGCCTGGCATCTGAGCGTACGCTGCCCACTGGGCAGCGCTGGGCATCAGCACTAGGGCTCCCACCAAGAAACCAAGTCAGAGGGAAAGAACTCAGCAACAAGCACAGCTTCACGCAGGGAAGACAGTGAAGTCTGACTACATACTAAGTGGGTTCGCCAAGAGACCCCAGTAAGCAAATTAGCCACTTTTAAGGAATTGATAAGAAAATAAAGGAAGATGATACAAAAATGGGCAAAAGACTTGAATAGGCACTTCATAAAAGGAAAAACCCAAACAGCCAAGACAATGTGTGTAAAAACCCACATCAGCAGTAACCAACACGTGGAAACTCAAACCAACATCAGGGAACATTTCTTTCAGTCTGACCTTAACCTCCTCGGAGAGACAGAAAGTCCACCCCAATTATCGTGTTAAAAGGAGCAGCCTGCCCTCCCCCTCTGCCCCCTTCCTACATGTCATTGTTCCAGTCTTTTTAATCACTTGGAATACTATGTCCTTATTTATTATTTGTCACCATCTATTGAAAAGTAAAGGTAATGAGCCCATGGATTCATCTGTTTTGTTTACTGTTTTCCCCTCAAGACCTGAACAGACTGCAGGCGATCAGTGAACACTGATTAGCTTAGTGAGAGTACAGGGTGGTAAAAACCTCTTTGGAAAAAAGCTTCATGTTGTCCTCTAAGGTAGGAGACTTGCATACAAAGTGACCGATCAATGACACTCGCGGACAGAACTTGGGGAAACGCTAGCACGCAGGCACAGGGCCCTGCACAAGGGTTCGTCACAGCCTTATTTCCAATAATCAAAAATTAGAAACGAGCCAAATGCCACAGGCCCTAGAGCAGCTGTGCATGTGGTGGTGCATGTGGCAGTGCGCGGCTCAGCAGGACAGCAAGAAAACAGCAATGCAGCAGGCACCGCTGCTCACAGCGCGGAGGCAGCTGTTCTGACGTTCAAGTACAGGTGGCTGGTAAAAAAGCTGTGGTATATTTACACAATGGAATACTACTCAGCCATAAAAAAGAATAAAATAATGCCACTTGCGGTAACATGGATGGACCTGGAGATTGTCATTCTAAGTGAAGTAAGCCCGAAAGAGAAAGAAAAATACTATACGATATTGTTTATATGTGGAATCTGAAAAACAAAAAGGCACAAATGAACTTATTTACAAAACAGAAACAGACTCACAGACATAGAAAACAAAGTTAAGGTTACCAGGGAGGAAATGGGGGTGGGAAGGTATAAATTGGGAGTTCGAGATCTGCAGATACTGACTACTGTATATAAAATATACAACAAGTTTCTATTGTACAGCACAGGGGACTATATTCAGTATCCATCCCTCTCATTTGTCCTCTTAATCCTTTTAGGTATCCTGATTGCTAAAGTAAAATTTGTGAACATCATTCAGTACCCTGGTAACTTTTTAAGGATGTAGTAACAAAGGCTTCTGCAGAAGGATGAGAAAAGAAAACACAAGACATAAACTCTTCATTAAGCAAACTAATTTTCAAAGCCAAAAGCAAGAGAATCAAAGGTCTGGGGATCTGAAATTGAAGAAATGGGGGGGTTCACATAATGGCAGCCATCACCAAGGAAATGTACAGTTGGGAAGGCTGCTCTTGCCAAGGCTACCCGCTCATTGTTCCGTGGGTGAGGGACTTCCTCTTCTTGGTCATGCTCACTGAGACCAAGGGCATTTAACAATGACCGAGCTCAGATAAGCTGTTCTAAGTTCTCTTTATACTACCTGTGGGTCTGGCAGGACAAATGCTCTGGGAAAAGCTAAGACCAGGCGATCCGAGATGGGAGATCAAGTCTGACCTAGAAGAATGACACTGGGAATTGACTGGAAGAGCTGAGGAGTCAGGAGAAGGACTGGGGACACAGGGGTAAGCTGGGGGACACCTGGGGTGAGTTGTTCCATTGTAAAGGTACTGGACTGATGAACCAACCCACCGGGAAGGGAGACAGAGCCAGCCAAAGGGAGCTGAATGTGCTTCTGGGGAGATAACATTAAGAGCACCAGATGTGGACAAAGAAGAAGAAATGAAGAAGAATAAACAATTTAATGTCTCCTCCATGAACAAAGCCTGCGGGTCAGTGATCAAATGCTAGAAACAGTGAATTAATGGACTCAAGAAGGCAGGCATAGCTCAGTGATAGAGTGTGTACCTAGCATGCACAAGGACCTGGATTCAATCCCCACGACCTCCACTAAAAGTAAATAAAACAAAATTTAAAAATCTAATTATTCCCCCCCCCAAAAAAGCATACAGTGCTCTATGTCAATTACATCTCAATAAAACTGGAAGAAAATAGTGATTTTTTAAAAAAATTTTTTTTAAATTAATGGACTCAAGAGTATCATTATACCTAAGCTGTGAACTCTCTTCTGTGAGTCTCAGCCAGAATTTCTGAAGGGGCTTCAAGCATCTGACAAAAAGTCAAAGTGGTTTTTGCATCACCCTCCTCTGAGAACGGCCCTTTTAAGTGAACTTTTTCATCTAGTAGTCACAAACTCTGGTTTTAAAGTCTCCACCTGGACGCTTTGGTCCACTGCTCAAAAGGAAAAGCAGGAACTGACGCTTGGCAGAAAGGCAGATTATCTGTCACTTTCAGAGCACCTGAACTTGCCCGGGAGACATTAAGCAGCGGTTTCAATCGCCCTGTTAGATGGCAGGAAAAGATCAGACAGCGCTCTTGCTACAGAGGAAAACGAGGGAAGTCCCTCCACGAGGAAGAGTCTTATGTAACATGAATGCGTCCCTCCTTATTTTGGATACGGCTTTGCTCGCACTGAAAAACAAGCAGAAGGCAGCCAAGCAGTGGGCGTCGTGCTCCCTTTCATTGCCAGGGAAGATTTTTACTTGGATTCCAAGAACCAGTTCGCTGGATTCATTCATTCTCCATTCAGCTGCCAACCTGTTTTAGCCTCTTTAAGTTGTCACTCAAATGCTTCCATTTGTATTGCTTCTTTTATTCTTATATTTTTATCTTCTCCACTCGATTGATTTTCCTTGAAGATAGCTTTCTGCATGTGTGCACACGGGTGTACTACGTACGTATGTGTGTATGTACACGTGCCCTGTTCGCGGTAGTCGTGTTCTATAAAGTCACCGCCAACACTGAGCAAATACCGTAATTGCTCCTTGGGGAAATACCGGTCTTTCCTCTGTCTCTGGTCACAACATTTGCATCAACGGATCAACACGCAGCCATGTTTTATGTGTGTTGTTTAAAGACCCCCTACTCCATGCATATTTCTGATGCATTAACTTGAACTCAGTGCTGTAACCCTGGCCTGAGCAAAGCTTCTCCTTAAGACATATCACAGCCGCCCTGCACTTCGGACAACAGACAGCACTTCCGCCCAACACCTGGGAGACGTTTTAAGCCGTGGAATCACCAACAAAAATGCAAAAACATGGCACTAAATAGACCGAGAAAAGGACACATGTTGACAGTAAAAGCTGGAGCAGGAAGGCATCTCCCCTGTTTCCCCCTCGGCTGGAAAAGGCTCAGTGGGAAACTCAGATTTTCCCAGCCCTGCGCAAGTCTGCCAATGACGGGGAAGGTGCATCAAGCACGTCTCTGGAGGTTACAAATAAACGCCAGCAAGTGTGCAAATTCACAAGAACAGAATCTGTGAAAATGAGGACTGCCCACACATGCGCATTTATTCACAGCAAGCTCCCGGCGGAATATGTGGCCACAGGAACTGCACACGACAGGTGGATTTTCCTGGAAGACAGCGGCTATCTGACATAGTAATAGCACTCTTCACAGAAAACCCCGAGCTTAGGACTTTGCCTGTGTTAAATTCCCAATTATAGTTCCTTTTAAGGTTTCTGTTCAACAAAGGAAATCAAATGGCAAAGACTCCGAGTTCAACACGCTACCTCCAGAGCCTGCACTGAGGCCCACGAAGATGCCTCACTCATAACTATAAATGTTATTTGCTTGGACACACATGCAATAAATGTTAAACACTTTCCTTTATTTCCTGATTTGTGTTCTTTCCTCTTTTTCTTACTGGCTTTCATTTTAGTGGCTTAATTATCCAGTTGGTGAATAAAGGCGGAGGCAGGAACTTTGGCTGCAGTGTGTGACATGGCTCTGACCCCCCTGCAGATCTGTCACTCTGAATTCGGGGTGCTGTCTTCTTTGGTTTTCCTCAGAGTTCTCAGAATGTTTCTAAGCTTCTGGTGGAAATCAAGGACACCATAAGCTTTCCATGAATTGAGTGACTATTTTTTAGGTGCCAAAAAGTAAACAGCAGTCCCCAGTGTCACGGGACCGCAGGCTTCCGTCCGCACTGCGGAGGAGCACTAATGGTCGGGCCAGAGTGATGCTGCGCTAGGCAACACTGTAAAGCAGTCTCCTCTCCCGTGCCGCGCTCCAAATACTACTTTCATCGCCGCCTCGCCACCACTCTCAGAAGTAAGGTGCTGTCAAAAACACAGGCCAGCAAGCTTTAGCAGATTTTCCCTTTGCAGGACTTATGCTGTATTATGTCACTAGGCCAACAGTCGCCTAAAAACATTTTTGCTGCAAGGTTATTCTAAGGGCTTTGGCCCTCTTGGCAGATGGTGAGCACCATTCCTTGAGAATGTAAGTGTGACCGTACACCTGCCCTTGGAATGGAAGTTCGTCAACTACTGTATGACATTTGACCTGCTCCCTTCTCAACTCTGGTCTGTCATGTAATCTTCCTTTCCCTGGGTGTCTGTGTCATCAAAATGAAGAAAGCAGAATAATTTTTGTCAGATGAATGGTCTGAAATGTATCATTCAAAGATAGTTTGTCTAACATGAGGGGAAAATGCTCTCCTAACTGCTTTGCTACAGGACAGATAAGGAATGAAAGGAAAAGGCCTGGGGAGAAGACGACAGTCAGAAAACCCATAACAAGGACGCGTGCAAAGACTCTCCGCAGCAGAGGCCACAGGAGAGGATGCCCCCTACTTCTGGCGCTCTGGGGCTCCCCTGAAATGGCAGGAAGGAGAGCTGTCCATGCAGAAATCCGCAAGGAAGGAGGAAACAGAGGCGTTAACAGCAGTGACTCTGGGTGCGAGAAAGCAGACGGGTGGAAGAGAATGAACTAGCGGCCCCCAGACAACAAAACCCTAAAAAGAGAGTGAAGAGTCCAACTGACTAAAACGAGTCTGTGGAAACCTCCGGAACTGCCCCGCTGGGACCGCGGGAGGTGGGGGTGGGGGACTTGGGAAGTCTACACAAGCAGCCGTCAGATCACCAGTCACCTCCCAACCAGAGCAAAAACCAAGGGTTCCTCTCAGAGGAGCATTAAAACCGTGCACAGGGGCGGGTCCACACCGTGGAGACAAGGGGTTGGTGGCTGAGGCCCCATTACCCTCCCCCCTCGGTCTCCTAGGGCTGGTGGGCAGGCCTCCCCTTCCTGGCAGAAGACAGGATGTCTTCTCCAGAGAACGTGACCTGCTCCGGGAGAAACACCTAAAACACAGGCCTGAGCGATGTGTACTTCACCAGCCCAGGCCCATCTTCCGACAGCAAAGACTTTCTTATCAGAACATCCAACCTATTTTTCAGTCTCCCCCCATTTGAGAACAAAACCAGGTTACCAAATAGCTGAGGAAATTCATCAAAGAATGAGAGAGAGAAACAGAAGAAAGTTACTTGAAAAAAGAAAAAAGGGACTACACAGAGGAAAGACATTGCCCCCCAAAACTAATATTAACTAAGAGAAGATATTGCAACCACAGAACAGGGAGTATAAAAAAAGAATATATATGGGGAAAAAAAGATGAGACAAAGAAAAAATTCTGTATACTTCCAGAAAGAAAAAATTAAGCGCAAACAAACAGACCCCACATGAAGGATCAGAATGGCCTCCATTATACACATATAATATATGTAATGGAATACTACTCAGCCATAAAAAAGAATGAGATATTGTCATTCGCAACAACATGGATGGATCTAGAGATTATTGTACTGAGTGATTTAAGTCAGAGAAAGACAAATATTATATGATATCACCTATATGTGGAAGCTAAAAAAACAGTACAAATTAAGTTATTTACAAAACAGAAAGAGATTCACAAACATAGAAAATAAACTTATGGTTATCAAAGGGGAAAGGGGATAGCGATAAATTAGGGGTATGGGATTAAGAGATAAAACTATTACATATAAAATAGATAAACAAGAATTTACGTGCTTGCTTCGGCAGCACATATACTAAAATTGGAACAATACAGAGAAGATTAGCATGGCCCCTGTGCAAGGATGACATGCAAATTTGTGAAGCGTTCCATATTTTAAAAAAAAATTTACTATACAGCACAGGGAACTATAGTCAATATCTTGTTATAACTTACAATGGAAAAGAATCTGAAAAAACAGACATAATTGAATCAATATGCTGTACAGCTGAAACTAACACAATATTGTAAATCAACTGTACTTCAATTTAAAAAAAAGAGAGGAAAAAAAGAAAGAAAGCAACCATAGTGGGGGGGTGGTACATAAAGTGAGCATCTCTGACAATCCCACGGCGCCCCTCCCACCATCAGAAGCAGTTTCCTGATTGTCCCGCTGCACAGAGGAGGACGCTGAGTCCCAGAGAGGCTGTGTGGGGTGGGGGGTCAAGAGCCGGCCAGACCCAAGCCGCTCTGAGCCCACTGCAGGACACGCTCGCGATCCAGAAAGTATTCTGAAGGTGCTGTGGCCTTCAAAACTGGTGCCCTGTGTCAGACGTCAGTTTTGGCTGTCATGAAACATTCCTACACCCGCCCTACTGTTTATTTCTTCAGAGACTTTAACATAAGAGCCCCACCATGGGACGGCTGTGGCTGAATTTAAGTAGAGCGAGATGCAGACATCTCAGGGTCAGTTTTCTCTGGATTTTTTTCCACCTGTTAACCTTATCACCGTCCTAAGGTTTTTATGCTGCTTCCAAAGTGCAGAAGGGAAACTTTTTTTAGGTGGGGGAGAAATCATTAGTTTATTTTTTTAATGGAGGTACCGGGGATTGAACCCAGGACCTCGTGCCTACTTAAGCGCGTGCTCTGCCACTTGAGCCACACCCTCGTCTCCGCCCCCCGCCAAAAACTTTTTATCGTTAAAAAAAAACTGTTCTTGAGGGGAGGGTATAGCTCAGTGGAAAATCAGGTGCTCAATATGCACAAGGTCCTGGGTTCAATCCCCAGTACCGTCATCTAAATAAACAAATAAATAAACCTAATCACCAGCCCCAAATAAATAAATAAATAGTACAATAAAATAAATGTTCCAATTTTTTTTAAAATGTTCTGTCATTCATATGAGCTCATCAGCACTTATTAATATTCTAAAGGGTCGGCTTGCCCCACTTCCTATCAGGTCCATTTTTTTTTACCGCATAATCTCTGTTAATTCACGAAGAAAGAGGAATGCACAAAGGAAATCGTTTGCTTATCAGGCTTTTACTTTGAAGGGAAAGAGTTCAGATAAATTCAACCCTGTTTTGCAAAGAAAAACTTCAAAGCCTTTAAGAAGGCTCCTCCCCTTAATTCAGTGTGTTGGGCTTGTTCCCCGATTTGAAAGGTAAGAAGATGAAAGAAAGTTAATCCTCCATAAATTCTCCTCCTGTTTTGCCCAGAGTTTCAATACAATTCCTCTTTGCTTAGTAATTCTCACAGTGAAAGAACCCAGAGCCAGGACCCGGCAGAGCTGCAAATGGCCATTGTTTCCAGTGGTCTTGGACACACCTTAACCTCAGGGTCCCCACCAGGTCGCAGACAGACGCTCCTCCCATCCCAGAGTCTCTCAACCTCTCCCCGGTTATTTTGACTTCTCATGGAAGCCCCCAGAAGCTGCTATGGAGCTGTGACAATCAGTGCAAATCTCTCTTCTCTGGAAAAGCATCTCAAAGCAGAAACAGAATGTTTCTTTACGGTCTTAAACGGCTACCACTTAGGAACACGCCACCTCATCACACTTAGTCATCAAAACTTAGGATGAAGAATTTCACCTGCAGAAGCAACGAGAACCCTCCTGTGTCTTATTTCTAGCTTGGGACAAGCTTCCAAAATCCTAAAGATGTTGGTCTTTGCTTATTTCAAACTGTGAGCTGGAAAAAAATCTCTCAAGTTGAGGCACTCTTGAGTACTGCAAAAGAATGCTCCCCTGGGTCTAAAAAAAAAAAGAAAAACAACCCTAAGGGCTCTTTATTCTATGGCACGTGGGCCTGAATATTGTTTTCTCAAAGCTCTGTTCAACCATGTTCCCAAGGGTTGGCTTAATGCAGAATCGGAAGGTTTTAAGAGTCAATTAACATTCCCACTGCTGGATGAAAATGCAATTAAACCCCAAATTTCTTCCCAAACATGCAACAAATCCTCTCCCAAAAAATGGGAGAGAGGACTGGGGAGGCCTTGCTTAGAACACACAGGCTTTGTTTGGGATGATGAAGAGAAGTGCCGGAGGTAGACAGTGATGGTGGTTGCTTTGTATTCTGAATGTGCTTAATGCCCCTGACTTGTACACTTAAAATGGTTTAAAGGGTCAGGTTTATGTTATATGCATTGTACCACAATTTTTGAAACTGAATAGATAAATAAATGAAAACTTCGCATCAAAAATGTTAAATTCAGGGCTGGGAAGAAGCACAAAAATAAAATCATGTTTCTAGTGGACAAAAGGTCACTGACAGATATCAAAAATCTAGTAACATGAAATTTTTGACACAGAAATTCCACTTTTACCCAGTTATCTCAAGGATATACTTCAAAATACACACAAAATCTATATGGAGAAGAGCGTTTATAACAGCCTTGTGTGTAATAACAGATCTCTAAGAAAATGCTGGGAGGACCTAAATGTCCAACAGTGCTAGTTTAACAAGTTCTGGTTAATTTAGTAAATAAATGACCCTTACCTGGTGGCCACGCCCCCTCGTATCACTGTTTACTCTTCTGTCTCTGACTCTGCACTAAGTCCGGGCAGTCCTCTGCCTCTTTCTAAGACTTTCCTTCAATTATCATTGGTTCACTCAGCAATTACTTACTGACACTTCCTGTGTCAGGACCACAGGAGGTGCTGCGGATAAAGCTTTCAACAAGTCGGACAAAGTCCGTTTGCTCGTGAAGTGTATACACTTTGGGGAGAACACAAGGAAGAAAATCGGCCACTATAATATTGCGTGCCGGGATACGCATCCTCGGGGCCCGAGGGTGTCAGTCAGGTCCCTAAGCCAGAGCTGGCGCATCTGAGACGCCTTCCGGGGAGAGGTCCCGGCGTCAGGAGGAGGAGCACAAACTAGGTTGGGGAAGAAAAGGAGAACATTCCAGGCAGGCAGAGAAGATGGTATAAGGACTCGGGTTAAAGAGAGCAAAGCATACTCAAGAAACGGGACGTATTTCAAAAAAGCGTGAGCATAGAGATGCCAGGAAAAGACAGCAAGAGAGAACACATCTGTGAAAAAAATTAGTTAAAAAAATAAACAAAGACCTACTGCAGAGCACAGGGAGCTGGTGGACAACCTGTGATAACCTACAGTGAGAAAGAGTGTGTGCGTGTCACTGAATCCTCACACGGCGCACCAGAAACTACACAATACTGTACATCACCTGTACTTTGATTTAAGAGAGAGATCCAGCCATGACCATGCAGCTTCACAGCAGACTCCACCTCAAGACCAAGGTCAGTGACTCACCTACTGGGTGTCTCCAGATGGACCAGCCACAAGCACCCTGGGGCCACGCGGTCCCCATCTGCTCCCCACCCCCCACCCCGAGCCTGGCTCTCCGGCCTCAGTCCCAGCCCTAGGGAGCAAAGCTGCCAGAAACCCTCCTTCTCTCTTCCGCCCGGTGCCCTTAGGGTGGGCACCTTGGGGAGCAGGTGAAGGCAGGGCCAGGTAGAGAGGACCTCAGCTGTGGTGCAGGCCCAGGGACAGCCTCACGGAGCCCACAGGAACGGCCTCTGCGGCCACATCACTCAGTCCCTGCCTGTGAGCCACCGGGAAGGGCCTTGGGGAGGCAGTCCGAGTGGCTGGCAGACCTCCCCCCAGGTGGCAAGTCCTTTCTTAGGGGGGCGTAACCACGCACCTCCATGCCCATTACAGACATAATGAAAGTCCTTTCCCATCTACTTCCTAAATATCTCGATTCCATCTCCACTCTCTGTGTCCCCTTTCCAAAGTCTACAGCAGCCTCTTCCCTGGTGTCGCCGTCACCTCCAGCGCTCCGACAAGCCCCTCCCCAGACTTCAGTCGGCATAATCTTTCCAACCGGATCGTCGGTCTCCTGTTCAAACACTTTCACAACTTCTCGATGCACCTGGGCTAAAATCTGGATTCCCTAGCCATGTTTCAGGGAGCTTCTGTCACCTCTGACCTTGACTTGGTGCCGCAGGTCCCCACCTCCCCACCCCGGTGCGCTGGCCATACCCACACCCACACCCACCTCCACTTGGTTTCCCGTGACCCCTCTGCCCCAAACAGCCTCCCTTGGCTCTTGGTCTGGTTAATTCTCACGTATCTTTCAAGGCTCCGCTTAAATACACCTCTTTCCAGAAAGCTGTGGTTCTATCCCGCACCTGCCCTTTACAGCCGGGTGGTGTCTCAGTTCCCTGTTTCTTTATCCCTCACTGAACTATAAGCTTTGTCACGGCAGGAACTCTGTCCCTCTTTTCTCCCCACTTCTACTGACAAACAACTGACGTCCATCCCTGATAAGTGGAAGGCGTCCCGCATGATGGTGTGATTCACACACACTGTGAAGAGACAACCACAGTGGTCCAGCTAACACCCATCTTCTCAACAGATACAAGAAGAAGAAAAGAAAAAACACTCTTCTTGTGATGAGAACGCCTGGGACCTTGTCTCTTAACCACATTCCTCAACACCACGCAGCAGTGTGACCGTGGCCGCCACGCCGGACGGTCCATCCCCAGTCCATTTATCTTGTAAGTAGAAGTTCATCCCTTCTGCTAACGTTGACAGACCATCCCAGAAGCCACGCAGCACCCAGGACCACTGCGGCTACACACTCCTGTCCTGGAAAGGTGTTGGGGGTGCACTGCTCAGGGAGAACAGCAGGGTCCCGCATCACCCCATTTGTAGCTAACAGACACACACTACTATATATAAAACAGATAAACCACCAGGACCTATGGTACAGCACAGGGAACTAGACTCAATTTCTTGTAATGAGCTTTAATGGAAAAGAAACTCAAAATATATATGTATGTATGTACATATATGTATAACTGAATTGCTCTGCTGTACATCCAAAACCAACACTGTACACTGACCGCACTTCAATAAAGAAAAAAAAGATATCATCCCATTTGTAGAGGAAAATGTTCTCAAAAAGTTCTCCAAGGACAAATGACACCTGAAATTGTCTCAGGTCCGCTGTCAGCCTACTCACTAAAGGGGTGGGGTCATCTGTCTCCCTTGGCTTCGTTTTTGTTTATGTGTCTTCTGAGATTTGGGAGGCATAAGCTTCTTTTTTTTTTTTTATTTAAGACTAATAATAATGAAAAACGAAACGGACTTTTACAGAAAAGTAATTTAGGAAACTCAAGATGTGAAGCGGCAAAAATGGCTAAGCTTCTCCAAGAACACAGACTTCTGAGGCTGTTTGTTAAATCTACAAAAACAAGGGAATTGACTCAACTCCTGACTCTTGGGTTCAGGAATTGGATCCTCAAGTTCCCTGTCACATTCTGCTTTTACGACAAAGGAAAACATCGCCGCTTCCCTAGAAACAGGCTGTGTTTTCCGACGACAGTGTTATCGTCGCTCAATTTTTCCTCTCTTCGTTAAATCTGTGTATTTTGGAGGAATGTTTTAAACGCTATCAGAAGGCACTTCACCTTCCAGCTATTTTTCTTGCACACACTGACCAGTGTCTCCCAATACTCCCCACTGCAGGACGGGGATGGAGCCCGAGGGAGGCTGACCGCGGCCACCCGCTCTGAGTCCGGATGAGGCCACCACTTACTTAGTCCGCACCTGTGCCCGCTCCGTGCCAACATCTTAATTTCAAAAACAGCACGATTTTATCAGTTTTGTGTGAAAGCCACTTCGCAGCACACAGATGATCTCTGCGCTTTTTCTAGACCCTGGCAGAAATCTCGGCTTCCTGGTTTCTCACCTGCCCCACCCCCACGGGGAACAGCAGGTTCTGAGGCAGCTACCCTGGGGGGAGCGGGGTCAGCGGGTTTTGGGGGAAGGTTAACCAAATACCCTCCAGGACTATTCACACGTGAACCCTGTCGGCCGTTTATCTTGGCACCTGGGTGAGAATGGTGTTTGCAAAACTGGAACAGAAACCCAGCTACTTTTTGGAAAGGGGGAAGGGGAAGGAGGGGGGGCAGCTAAGGGAGGGGTCATCTGAAAGATGACCAGCCTCTGAGAGCAGCAACATGCAAGTCTCAGGGAGGGAGGGGCAAAGCCAGGTGGAATTTTTCCTCTGTCGTTTTCCCAGGCTTCTTTTTTTTTTTAATTCTTGTTTTTTACTGAAGTGTAGTCGATTTACAATGTTGGTTTCAGGTGTACAGCAAAGCGATGCAGTTATACATATACATACATACATATGTATATTTTCAGATTCTTTTCCATTACAAGAAATTGAATATAGTTCCCTGTGCTACACAGTAGGTCTCTGTTGTTTATCTATTTTATATACAGTAATGTGTACCTGTTAATCCCAGACTTCTAATCTATTCCTCCCCCACCTTTCCCCGCTGGTAACCACAGTTTGTTTTCTGTGTCCATGAGTCTATTTCTGGTTTTTAAATAAAATCTCTATTTTTTTTTAGATTCCACATATAAGCAACATTATATATTTGTCTTTCTGTCTGACTTACTTCATTTAAAATGATAATCTCCAGGTCCATCCATGTTGCTGCAAATGGCATTATTTCATTCTTTTTTATGGCTGATGGCTGAATAGTATTCCATTGTGTATATATACACCACATCTTCTTTATGCAGGCATCTGTCCGTGGACACTCACCCAGACTTCTTACAGGGGCGGCTTTCAGTCGGGGCTTCAGACAGGCTCTGTGGGCCCTCTGTGTCTCTTGTGCTGGGAGAGAAGGCTGGGAACTGGTCATCCCTGCATTTATCACCACCTTCATCATAACAGCCAGGGATGGGGGCTACCCTCCCGTTACAAATGGAAATGAAGATTCAGAGAGGTCTGCGACATGCCAGGGCCCTGAAGCAGGCGGCCCAGGCCAGGCCCTTCCTCCCCTGCTCTGCGCTGGGCACCAGTAAGGAGGGGCTCTCAGACCTCGGGCCTCCCCTTTTCTGCAAAACCCTGGATCCCTCTACAGCGGCGTCCTATCCCAGGTTTTAAGCTTTCCCTGCACAGCGCTGGACACCAGCTGGTCTACTAGACAGTGGATCCTCCTCCGCGCCCTCCTCACTGCTTCCCTGGAAGTTTCTGGAGCGTGGCAAGCATTCAGTACACATCTGCTGATGAATACACTGGCCTAACCTGAACGGTAAGTTTTTTTCTTTTCATAGTGCTTATTCTCTGTTCGATTCCTGTGTCTCACTCATACTCCACGAGGACATTTCTGACCTGCCAGGAGTCCTTTCTTGTCAATTCTGAGTCGTACAGTGTATTAAGATGCAAGACTAAACACTGGATTCACATCAGACCCATACCACTCGGCCTGCACCGACGCATAGGCGTGAAATCAACATCCAAGAAAGAGCAACAGATGTGTCCCAGCTCCTTCCGTAAGGACGGAACTCTCTCCAGAACGAGAAATGCGTCAATATGTAGGAATATAAATACACAGAGACATTCTTTCACTGAAAGGCCACCGCGGACACTGCTGCTCCCTTACGTTTCCACCCCTTTGCTCCTCCACGTGACACCCTGTTGGAGTTCGGGTGGCACTGATTCCCAAAAATCAAATCCTTGATTGACTCAAAATTGATCTTTGATTGTCAAAAGGTTCAGGGAACCCAAGGTCAATGTGGGGCGCTCCTCTGGCCCCGGGACTTGGTTCTGGGACAGGACCCATCAGTGCAGAGCCCAGGGATTTTATTTGGCCCTTGAGGGATAAACGTACTCTCTTCGGCTCTCACTGAACACAGAAATAAATAGGTCGACTCAGTTGCGCGTGTCTGTATGTCTCTCTTACTTGTGTGTGTATCCATATAGATAAACATACAAACAGCCAGAAAGGGAGGTGGATGGAGTGACAGACAGCAGTTCTCAGCAATGCTCAGCCGTTAACAGAAGGTACTGGACGGTGGTATTTTGTGTCTCACCTCTGCAGTTTACAAACACTGTCACACAGCTGTTCTCTGATGTTCACAGCACGCCTCTGAGGTATGATTATTACCCTACTTTACAGGGACGACACTGGGACCTCGGAGAGGTTCTGTGCTGTGTCCCGTGCCACGGAGAGCAGGTCACCTGAGCACTGTCCCCACGGGCAGCACGTGAGAAAAGGTGAGCAGAGAAACCCCTGGAAGGCAGAGCCCAGCCCAGGACAGAGCTGGGCGTGTCTGAGACTGTCAGGGGGGCAGGATGACACTTTAGATGGGGAACAATGAAAACCACCAGAACTCGGGAGAGAAAAGAGATCCCAGAGCTGAATCAAGGTCGGTCCGCCTCCAGAGCTCTGCTTCCACTCAGGCCAGTACTGACCCCAAGATAAAGACTCCTAATGCACCAGGAGTGAGGGCCAGACACCACCTGAGAGGAACCCACACGACCATTTGTGGGCTGTGAGCAGTTGATCTTTGACCAAGGCGGGGCCGGGTGGGGGGATGACTGGGGCCACCCCAAACTCCATCAAAGACCACGTATAACCTCAGTCGGTCCCCCGTGTCCCAGTTCCTCATCCCCATCAGCAGATTCAACCAACCCACCCTGCAGCACCAAAGTGGGTTATTTTTCCAAAAATCTGCATGTAGGTGGACCCAAACAGCTCAAACCCGTGTTATTGAAGGCTCAGCTGTATTTAAATGGAGTTCGCCCTTGTAAGTGTCCCGGCAAGGGGGCCATTTCTGTAGAATGGGTCCAGGGCCTGGCGTGTTTTCACGTGTTACCACGTGAAGGACTCTGCGCCGCCTCCTTTAGGACTCGGGAGCCCCACCTGGCCCACGAGGAAGGGTCCTGATTCTCTAATGCTCCACAGCTTAATGCAATGTCTCAAACACACAGGGCCCGAGAGCTGGGACACTGTATCCCATCGACATTCAGACAGCGGCAGAAAGTGATGACAACTTATTAGCTATTGTGTGGGTTACTGATCAGTGTCTCTCAGCCCCACGCCCCCTCCCCCAATGTTCTGCTCTGTAACTCTTCTTCTACTCGTGGTAGAATACACAGAACATGAAGTTTACCATCGTAACCATTTCCAGCCGTGCAGCTCAGTGGCGTTAGGAACATTCACACTGTTGTGTCACCACCATCACCACCATCTGTCTCCAGAACTTTTTCATCTTCCCAAGCTGGAACTCTGTCCCGTTAAACAGTAGCTCCCCGCTTCCCTCTCCCGAGTCCCGCAAACCACCGTCCTCCTCTGTCTCTGTGAATCGGATTCCTCTAGGAACCTCGTATCAGTGGAATCATACAGTGTTTCTCTTTCTGTGACCGGCTTACTTCACTTAGCTTGAAGTCCTCAGGTTTCATCCATTTTGTAGCCTGTGTCAGAATCTCCCTCCTTTGCAAGGTTTGCTACAACAGCTTTGTACGGATGAACGACATGTGCTTATCCGGTCATCCATGGATGGACACTTGGGTGGCTGCCACCTTTGGCTGCTGTGAACAATGCTGCCATGCACATGGATGTACAAGCCTCTATTTGATTCCCTGCTTCCAGTTCTTTGGGGAGTATACCCAGAAGTAGAATTACTGGCTCATATAATAATTCTAGATTTAATTTTTTTTGAAGACTTGCCATACAGCTCAGTGACTCACAGGTTGGCTAGGACTCCAAAAACCACATTTCCCCAACTCCCTCGGCAGCTAGCTTCTCATTACTCTCTACCGACAAGAGTCAAAGACAAGAAACGGGAAGATAACAAGAGCGAGCGAGCCGTCCTGCCTCCACAGGAAGTACCACGTCCAAGAAGAGAACCCAGCTCTGCCCTTCCCCCAGCTTCTGACCTTGACAAATCTCTACCCTTTGGGATTGGGATTATCTCTAAAAGTAAGAGCTGAGTTGGTGGGAATGTCATTTGGTGCAGCCACTATGGAAAACAGTATGGAGATTCCTTTAAAAACTAAAGATAGACTTACCATATCATCCAGCAATCCTACTCCTGGGCATATATCCTCAGGGAACTCTAATTCAAAAAGATACATGCTCCCCAATGTTCACAGCAGCACTATTTACAACAGCCAAGCCATGGAAGCAACCCAAATGTCTTTCAACAGATGACTGGATAAACAAAATGTGGTATACATATACAATGGAATACTACTCAGCCATAAAAAAGAATAAAATAATGCCATTTGCAGCAACATGGATGGACCTAGAGATGATCATGCTAAGTGAAGTAAGTCAGACAGAAAAAAACAAGTATGATACCAATTATATGTGGAATCTAAAAAAAAGATACAAATGAACTCACTGACCAAACAGAAACAGACTCACAGACATAGAAAACAAATTTATGTTTACCAAAGGGGAAAGGAGGGGGATAAATCAGGAGTTTGGAATTAGCAGATACATACTACCATACATAAAACAGATAAACAACAAGATCCTACTGTACAGCACAGGGAACTATATTCAATACCTTATAATAACCTGTAATGAAAAAGAATATGAAAAGAGTATGCATAACCAAATCACTATGCTGTACGAAAAATTAACACAACGTTGTAAATCAACTGTACTTCAATTTTAAAATAAAATTAAACAAAAATAAGAGCTGAAAACATTTTTAAAATTCTTTTAGGCTATAGAAGGCTACCATTTTATGTAAACAGAAGCGCATTAAGCTAGGCAGAATAGTGTAAAAATCATACACACCACAGAGGTAAATCCCACTTGAGTGCTCCTAGCCTAAAGGTTTGCTGCTTCTGCCAAGATTCAGACTCCCAGCTTCCAGTTCTGGCCGAGTACCTCGTACCAGCCCTAGCCTCCCACCGCAGATGACTATTAAATTGTCCATGTATATAAACCAAATGTCTTCTAGCCCTGGACAACAGGAAGCAGAGGGTGGCAATCCTTGAGAAAAGGGAAATACTCGAAATGAGCCCCAATTCACCCTGGCTTTCAGCCCAGGGTCATATCGGACGGCAATGCAGGGAGTGGAACCCAAGCACACAGCCCTGACCTCTACGACGTAAGTAGAGGCAGATGGAGGCGGTTGGGGCAGCGGGGGCAGCTGGAATTCGTGGGGACAGGGACAAGGGAGAGGGGATGGCAGAATCGAAGTGATAGCTGCCCCTGGTCCTGGGCTGGCAGCTGGACCCCACCAGCACAGAGCGAGTTCCCAGAGGCGCTGCAGAGGAGAGCTCAACGGGGGTCCCCAGGTCAGGGAGAAGCTGGATTCCCACGGCCACAGGCATTCAACTCAGCTCCCAGAAAGGTCATGCCTTCTGAGTAAAGAACATATCCCAGAATAAGGACCAGACCCCAGGATGAAGGCCAAACAGAAACAGACTCACCTGGTAGGATCAAGAGACCCCACTATTAACCACTTGCTAGAATTAAAACTCAATAATCTTTTTTTTTTAATTAAAGTATAGTCAGTTACAATGTGTCAACTTCTTGTGTGCAGCACAATGCCCTAGTCATGCAAACACATACATATATTCATCTTCATATTCTTTTTCAGAAACTCAATAGTCTTTAAAGGAAGATGGCATCATCGAACAGCCCTGAACATACATCCTCCTGAATGCTCAGCATGCAATGAAAAATTACTGGATATGCAAAGGATCGTGAAAGTGTGACCCATAACCTAGAAATTACACGCCCTCCTTGTGTGCATCCAGTCCAGTCGAGAGGCTGAGGCGATGTCTGAGGCAGCAGAATGGCTGGGGGGCCTCCTGAGCCAGGAAGACCCTGCAGTAACCAACTCAGCACTAATCTTACACAGAAGCAGAGGACAGAATGAGGCTGCCAGGGGCCGGGGGGGGGGGCGGGGAGGGGACATGGGGAGATGCTGGCTGACAAGGGGTTCAAAGTTTTAGCTGTGCAAGATGAGTAAGTTCTGGGGAGCTAAAGTCCAGCAACGTGACTGTGGTTAACATCACTGCCTTGTAGGGATGGCTGAAACCTGCCAAGAATTAAGAGCTCTCACCACCCCCCCCCCAACACACACACAAGACAACTACGGGAGGAAGCGGACACGGGAATTAGCCTGACTGTGGTGACTGCTTCACAGTGCACATGTATATAAAGCATCAACTGCACACCTTAAACATGCACACTTTTTGTTTGCCAATTACACCTCGATAAAGCTGGTGGGGGGCGAGAGCGGACTTAACCTGTCAGCACCGCCCCCCGTGCCCGGCCCTTACCCACATCAGCTCATCCGTCCTTACCAGCAGCCACAGCCTGGTGTTGTCCCCCACAGTTACATACGAGGACCGGAATCACGGACAGGCAAGGGAACTCACCCAGGTGTCACAGAAACTTAGTGATTTAAAGAAAATTTTTAATGAAGTGACTTGAATTTAACCCTGCTGACTTAAATATCTTACCTTCATCAAGTGCTATAAAACTATGTGTTAACACAAAAACAAAATAAAGAAAGAAACAAAAAACCCAGCAAGAGGTCAATGGAAAGCAGAAACCATGTACAAAATGCTTTTTCTTAAAAGAGAAAAATAAGACATAAAGGCAATTTTATTTGTCACATTACACCTCAAACATTTGTGTGTGTGTGTTTCCCTTTCTTTAAAATTTCTAAATTTTTTCTAGGGGGAGGTCATTATTTATCTGTTTATTTTTTAAATGGAGGTACCAGGGATTAAACCCAGGACCTTGTGAACACCAAGCATGTGCTCTACCACTGAGCTATACCCTCCTCCTCTAAAAAAAAATTTTTAAGAGGTATATTGAGAGCAAGGACTCAAAGAGATATCTGCACACCCATGTTCATAGCTGCATTATTCACAACAGCTAAGAGGTGGAAGCAACACAGTGTCCACTGATGGGTGAATGGATAAACAAAATGTGGTCCATACCTACCATGGAATATTACTCAGCCTTTGAAAGGAGGAGAATTCTGTCACATCCTACAATGTAGATGAACCTTGAGTTAATGACAGAAGGACAAACACTACAGGATTCCTCTTATGTGAGGTACTTAGAGTAAAAAAATTCATGGAGACAGGAAGTAGAATGGTGGGGGCCGGGGGCTGAGAAGAGGGAAACAGGAATGAGTGTTTAATGGGGACAGACTTCCAGTCTGGGAAGATGAAGAAGTCCCAGAGATGGATGGTGATGATGGTTGGACAACTGTGTAGATGTATTTAATGCTACTGAACTGGACAGTAAATGGTTAATACTAAAAATGGTTAAGATGGTAAATTTTATGTTATGTGTATTTTACCACAATTACAAAAATAAAATAAAAAGAGGAAAACAATGATTATTCTGTTTTAGGCTGCATTTACACTTATTTTGCTTCTTGGGAGCTCAAACTTTCACATTTTTTTTAAACTTTTTTTGTTTTACTGTGAATATTTTCATCAAAATTAAAAACATACCATTTACTAAGTTTAAATAGAGGGAAACAATCATTAAAAACTCTCAGTATGGCTAACATTTATACTATGATGTCAGTTGGGACCAACACTTTGAAAATATCTTGTATTTTAATGTAAAATGACCAGGAAAAAGAAATGGAGAATTAAATCATAAGAATGATCACATTGGTATACCTAGAAAAACACAGTGCTTATAAAATTGTCACATATTCAGTCTTCACAAGATCACCTTTAATAAACTAAAGTTGTATGAATCAAAAACCACTCTCACTAAACATTTGAAAATAATTCAACAAAGATTCAACATTAGTTTATCTGACGTTCTGATCAGCTGTTGTGCAGAAGAAAACACCCTAAAACTTAGTGGCTTAAAATAGTCACCATTGGTTTGCTCGTGATTTTGCAGCCTGGGCCAGGCTAGGTCTTGGGCTGGTCTTGCTTGTGGGCTGATCTGCCACTCAGATGCACGTGCCTAGCAGGCCAGCGAGGGTCAGGAGGGCAGGGAACAGCTGACCTTCTCTTTCTATATGGTTTTGGGCCCTCTCCCTCTCAGTGTCCCTCTCTGCAGGGTCTCCGTGGTAGCCAGACAGCTACCTCCTGGACTTCCAAGAGCAGCAGCACAGAAACCATCCTTCACACCCGGGCTTGCCAGTCCCAGAACATACTTCCGCTGCGGTCCGTTGGTCCAAGCAGTCCCAGGGGCGGCCGAGGTTCCATGTGATGAGGAAGAGACACCACCTCTCGACAAGCAGTCAGGGTACACTGAACAAGGGCCTGTGGGGTGGGCAGTGCTGCGGCTAGCTGTGGACACGGACCCACTGCCTCTGGCACGGGGCTTGTGACCAGCTTGACAAGCAAGTGAAACGCATTAGAGGACGGGGTTGGGGGGCTATCAAGCAGAATCCACGTAAGAAGCAGCTTCAACACGACAGAACGCTGACAGGAAAGACAGATTTTGTCTCAAGGAAATGGAAGACAAGGCTGCTGCCTTATTGTGCAGTTGGAGGATAAAATACACAAAAGAGAAATGACCACAAAGTATTAGTTGATTCAGCAAAAATTTTTTTGAACGTTTAATGTGCTGATCTTACACCACCAGGTAGTGTAACTTTTCAAAGACAACTTGAAAACCATGACTCTCGCTTCTCTTCTAACTACAACCACCGTCATTTAAAAAAAAAAAAAAAAGAAATGATGACACAGGAAATCACAAAACAGCTGTCATTTGTGGGGTGACTACTAGGGGTAGGGTTGTGCTACGCCCAGCCCTCTCAAACCCCTGCAAAGCAAAGCCAACCATTAGCCATGTTACAGGTGAGAGCACTGATACCTCGGAGCTAAATACCCTGAAAGGTACTGACTCCCCAAAATAGGTGGTTTTTTTTTTTTTAATTTTCGGAATTTTATTGGGGGGGATTAGGTTTGTTTGTTTTTGACTTTTTAAAACTTTTGTTGTTGTTTTGTGTGTTTTGGTGGGGAGGGCAGGTAATGAGGTTCATTTATTTCCTTTTCTGAATGGAGGTACTGAGGGGTGGACCCAGGACCTCGGGCCCGCTAAGCACACACTCTGCTCCTGAGCTGTACCCTCCCCTCACCCCGAAAAGAGATGCTAATAGACTGACTGAGGGAGCCTGATTTTGGAAATGTCATTGTTTACATATTTTTTAATTTCCAATTTTACCCAGCTGTAAGGACAAGCCCCCCGGAACGAGGGGGACCCTCACCAGTCTGCGGGGCTGGGGTGCGTCTCCAGGGCCGCGCGCACCGCGCCTCCCGCACCCACCACCGCGCGCTTTAAGGCCCGGGGACGCCCCGTGGGGTGCCCCCCAGCACTACCCACCCAGCTCCGCTCCCATCACCGCAGGACCTCTCGGGTCTACAGTGTTAACTGCTCTCTCCCCGTCCGGCCCGGCCTCCCGCCGGCTGCGGGGCTCCCGCGACCCGGACTGCCCGTCCTGAGGGCGGGCAGGACGCTCCCCCGCGCACTCGGGCGAGGGAGGGGCGGCGGCCGCGGCGCGGGGGGCGGGGGCCGGCCCGGTCCCGGGGGAGGCGCGGCCGAGAAGAATGGGGCCCCGCGAGGCCGCAGATAAGCATCTCGCCTTCTCCCTCCCCTTCCTTGTTCCCGGGGCTCGCCCACCCGCGCCTTTTAACTGTCAGGGAGCCAATGCCAGGCGCTGGGCGAGCCACCGCCGATGACATGTGAGTTGTGTGTGTTCCAAATTGGCCTTCCTGCCTTTCTGCAAGAAAAACAAACTGGAGCTGGACCCCAACAAACATGACAGGAAAAATAACAACCCTTGTCCAGGGCTGATACTGAGCGCGGCCGGCCCCTCCGCCCCCCGGCCAGCCCCGCTGCGGATGGGCGCAGGTCGGCCTCTGGCTCCAAGGGGGCGGGGGCGGGGATCCCAGCTCGGGAGCGCGGGCGGGGCCCGCACGTTGCTCCTTGCGAGGTCACCTGTGCCGGGCACCCCGAGAGGCCCCTGCCAGGGCCCACAGTGACACCACCACACCAAGTGCGGCAGCATCAAGCCCGTTCCACAGGGAGGGCAGTCAGTGGCTTCAGGTAACACAGCGATTAAGCAGCAGAGCTGGGCTGTCTGACTCCGTAACGCCGACTTTAAATTTTTGGCTAAAGCGAAAAATGAGAATTCAGATCTCCTGCTATTGTTGGGCTCTGGTCCCGAGCTAATGCGCTACAAGTCATGGATGAAAACCACTGTCCTGATGGGTACGACCAGAACACGAACGGGCATCAGCATTCTGAGCAATCCGCCTCCATCAGACCTGTAGCCCCCCACCAGCCAGAATCTGCTCTATTTGTCACTGACGTCTTCCACATAACTTGAAAGTGTTCAACTGAGTGGGCTTAACTAAACTGAAAATAACTTTTTCTAGACTCAAGAAACAAATTTATATACACCCAAAATCATGGAAAACAGGGATTCAAACAAATATGTGTACACCTGTGTTCATGGCAGCATTATTCACAATAGCCCAGAGGTGGAAGCAACCCGAGAGTCCATGGATGGATGGATAAACAAAATGTGGCCTATACCTATGGTGGAATATTACTCAGCCTTAAAGGAAGAAAGTTCTGACACATGCTACAACACAGAAGAACCTTGTGGACACAATGCTAGGTGAAAAACACCAGCCACAGAAGGACAAATACTGAATGATTCCACTGAAATGAGGTGTTCAGAGTGGCTGAGTTCACAGACACGCCAAGTGGAACAGTGGTTCCCAGGGGCTGGCAAAGGAGGGATGGGAGTCAGCGTTTAACAGGGGATGGAGTTTCAATCTGGGATGATGAACGATTTCCAGAGGTAGATGGTGGTGATGGTTGTACAACAATGTGCATGTACTTAATACCATGAACTATACATCGAAAAGTAGTTAAGATGGTAAATTTTAATTTATGTATATTTTACCACTATTTTTTTAAAAAGGATCAATACCGAGGCATCTAATGGATCTGTATTCAGCCCTGACAAAGGGGGAAAAATACTAAATTATGCTGAAGTCTGCCCCAATGTGTGCATACTGACAGAATCTTCAACTAACAATAATGGTATATTCAACACGTTATCATCAGATCTGAGCTTTCAAGTGAGGTCTAGGACACTGACATGAGGAGTTTTGCAGATCTATTTTTCTGAAGATTTTAGAGCATTCCAAAGAGGCTATTTCATAGGCTGACACAGAAAGCCACGACCTCTTAAGGTTTGATGTAAAAAACAAAGAACAGAAATTTGCTTTGCCTACCTGTGCTGCACTAACAAACTTTTCAAAAGGAGCTGAAACAGTTTTGACTTGTCCTCTTTCACACCTTGAAAAATTCTTCCAAACACACACTCTTTCACTACCCTAACTTTTCCACAGGGGGTTGGTGTAACTCCAGTTCCAAAAAATGACAGGGATACTATAAAAAGAGGAAAATTATGAGGCCATCTCACTCGTACCTTTCTAAACCAAATATTAATAAACTCATTCCAGCAATATGGAAAATAGATAATACTTTGCACTTAACTAAAGATAGTTCATGAATGCAAGATCAGTTTAATATTTAAAAATCAATTAGCCAACCAAGTAATCACTAAATGAAATAGTTATGAAATTAACAGAATAGAGGAGAAAAAAGTCATACAAATATCTCAATATACGCAGAAAAAAAGCAGCTGAAGAAACGCAATGCCCATTGTCGATAAAAACTCTTGGCAAACTAAAAATAGAGAAGAACTTCCTTCATCAACCAAAGGGTATTGACAAAAACCCTACAGCAAACACCAGACGTGGTGGTGAAAGGTTGAAAGCTTGCCTTCCGGGACTGGAATAAGACACGGATGTTCTATCACTACTTCTACTGTACTGGTGCTCTAACCAGGTTGGCAAGGCAAGAAAAGACGTGAATAAAATGCATATGTAAAGGAAATAAGAAATACAAATCTTATTTACAAGTAATGCTTTTTGTGTGAAGAAAAGCCAAAGGATCTTACATAATACATGTTTAGAATTAATAAATTCCATCAATACTGACATAGATATAAATGAAATTAATAGGACATCAGGGGTGCACATCCCAGAAAATATTTTGTGTGTTCTGGAAACGGGAGGTGGGTAAGCGAAATAAGAGTGTATGATTTGATTTGAGAATGGCTGAAGTTGAGTGATAGGTACAGGGAGTCTGCTATAGTCTTCTACCTATTTTTGTATCTGTTCAGAAGTTTTTATAATAAAAAGATTTTTAAAAAAATAAGTAAGATTGGTTGCTGGATACAAGGTCAACAGACAAAAATCAATTATAGTTCTCTAAATCAGTAAAAGGAGCTAGAAAATATTTTTTAATATACCATTTGCAACAGCATAAAAACATCAAGTGGCTAGATATATTTCTAATAGAAAAGCACAAGACAGAAGATTGTAACCATTACTCAGAGAAATTGGAGAAGACATAAATAAATGGAGGGGTGTACCATGTTCATGGATTGGAAGACTCAATGCTGTAAAAACGTCAATTCATCCCCTAAATCAACCAGAGAGTAACTGCAGTGCCTGTTGAAATTCCAAAGGCCTGTGTGTGTGTGTGTAACTTGAGAAACTAATTAAAATAGAGGGCTAAGGACTAGGAAAAGCCAAGATCTTGAAGGAGAAGTACAAGGTGAAAAGATCTGCTCTACCAGATATGAAACTTATTAAGAAACTACAATAATCCAGACAATGTGATGCTGATACAAAGACAGAAAAAAAGACCAGTGGAATAGAATCAATAGCCAAAGAGAGACCTTTATATGTCCAACCTCTGCTATTTGGGAAGGAGTACACTGCAGAGTGGTGAGGAAGGAACAGTCTTCCCAATGAATTGTGCCCAGGCAGTGGCACATCCATATGGGAGAAGTCTCACATCAGATCTAAAACTAAACTCCAAAAAGACTTTAGATTAAAATATGAAAGGAAAACAGTAAAATATCTAGAAGACAGCACAGGAGAAGTTGCATGGCCTGCCATCAGCAAATGTGTTGTTAAACACATAAAGAGCACAAATGATAAAAGAAAAGACTTTATACATTGGACCACATTAAAAATAAAAATTTCTGCTTATCAAAGACACGAATCAGTGAATGAAAATATAAGCCAGCGAGTAGAAGATACTTGCAACATACATAAACAACAAAGGGGGGAGGGTATAGCTCAGTGGTAGAGCACGTGCCTAGCATGCTTGAGGTCCTGGGTTCAATCCCCAGTGCCTCCATTAAAAAAATAAATAAATACAGCACAATGTCTCAGTCATGCACATACATACATATATTCATCTGTACACCAGAAATTGACACATTGTAACTGACTGTGTACTTCAGTAAAAATAAATAAATAAACAAATAAATAAACCTAATTATCTTCCCCAATCAAAATTTTAAAAATAAATCAAACACTTCAAATAAATTTAAAACAACAACAACAAAGGGCCTGAGTCAAGAAGGTAAGGATTCCAAATCAGGAAGAAACATACAGATACTCAGGAAGAAAATGAGCAAGTGCCTGACGGGCACTTGGGAATTCGATGGCCAACACTGAGTAGTAGAATGACTCGGAATAATTTGTAATAGTTGTCCCCATCTCAGAGGGGATGAAACACCACGGGCAGAATAAAGTAAAATCGAACATCTTAAAAATACACACCGAGCATCCAGGTGAGCAGACTTCCTGACACGGCCTCTCTGCTCATAAAACCTCACTTTCCTGCCTCTTGACCACTGAACCCGGAGGGTTTCTCCTTCTAAGTCAACTGACTTGTAAGAGTTATTTGATGTCTGGAAAGTCTTCTGGCTCTTTTTTCAAACCTTCTACTGCCTTTTTTGTTAAAAATTTTCATTTTTTTAAAGTCTTATGTTCAGCACTGACTTCAAAATAGATTCTGATCTGAATGAGATCAGTTCCCTGCCTGAGGTCATAGGGCTCCCTTTAGCCCTTCAATAAGAGTGATAATTAAAATGTATCTGAGCCATTTTTAACATAAAATTCTCATGCATTTTCCCCAAGCTTACTGAAGGTTTATAAATTAATTAAAAATAATAGTCATAGCAGTAGTCAAACATGTAAAGAAATTAAAATTTCTCCTAAGAATCAGCCATCAAAGTTATGCACCGCAGATGTATGATACAGTAAAGATTTGTGTTTACGAACATCACATCGCTTCAATTCTGTTCCATTTCCATCAAGTTTCTAGGCATTTATCAAGAATTACCAGCCTAAAAAATAACAGAGTCCACAGACAAAGAAAACGAACTTATGGTTACCAAAGGGGAAAGAGGGGGAGGGACAAATTAGGAGTTTGGGATTAATGGATACACACCACTATATATAAAATAAACAAACAACAAGGACTTACTGTATAGCACAGGGAATTATATTCAGTATCTTATAATAAACTATGATGGAAGACATAGAAAACAAACCTATGGTTACCAAAGGGAAAGAGGGGAGAAGGATAAATTGGGAGTTTGGGATTAGCAGATACAAACTACTACATATAGAATAGGTAAAGAAGGTCCTACTGTATGGCCCAGGGAACTACATTCAATAACTTGCAATAACTTATAATGAAAAGAATATGAAAAAGAATATATATATGTATAACTGGATCACCATGCTGTACACCAGAAACTAACACACACTGTAAATCAATTAAACTTCAGTAGAAGAATAAATTTTTTAATGTGAAAAAAGTAATAATATTTGTTGACACGTATGTGGAGAAATCAGAACCCTTGTGCATTGCATATGGACATGTAAAATGGTACAGCTGCTTGGTAAACAGAATGGTGACTCCTCAAAAAATTAAACAGAGAATTGCCATATAATCCAGAAATTCCGCTCCTGGGTCCAGACCCCAGAGAACTGAAAGCAGAGACTTGAAGACGTCTATGGATATCCACGTTCACAGCAGCATTATTCACAACAGCCAAAAAGTGGACACAACCCAAAATGCCCACTGACGAATGGATAAACAAAATGTGGTCTATACATACAATGGAATATTGTGCAGCCTACAGAGGAAGGAAATTCTGACCCACACTGCAACATGGATGAACCCTGAGGACATGAGGCTGAGTGAAATAAGCCAGACACAAAAGGACAAATGTCGTATGATTCCACTTACAGGAGGCACCCAGAGGAGTCAGATTCACAGAGATAGAGTAGAATTGGGTGGTGGTGGGGGTAGTTAGTGTTTAATAGGGACAGAGTTTCAGTCTGGGGAGGTGATCTGGTTCTGGAGATGACGGTGGGCGTGATGGCTGCACAACAGTGTGAATGTCCTTAGTGCTACTGAGCTGTACACTTTCAACTGGTTAAATGGTAAATTTTATGTCATGTGTATTTTAACCACGATGAAAAAGGTAAAACAAAAATAGAAAAAAGAAGGACCAACTTAGATGATTATAACAATGTTGCCCCAGTGAGGCTGGTGTCAGAATTAAGAGGGGACACGTGAACAGCCCTTGAACAGTGCTCAATACTGTCGTCAGCACACACACAAAACCACCATTGCCAGCACAATCACGACGGCCATGAATTCCCCCACAGACACGTTTTACTCCATCGCGCCACTATTTTAAAGGCGAAATGTTCCAGGTGTCACGTGAAGTCATCTCAATAGATGGCTCTCTGGCACTTGTACCTTCCTCAAGGGAACCATGCCGGCCCTGCTGGAGGGCAGACTCCAGGACTGCCAAGGTCCTGCAGAGCCCAAACCACAGGACCCGGAACCAGGCAAGTCCTACCTCCACTGCTCCTCGGCCCGCGTCCGGAGCCCCGCCAGCGCTGTCTTGGATTGTTCACAGTAACTCGCTCTGAAAGAGAACAGAAAATGCAGGTTAAAATAATAAATGATTTTCAGTCCATAAAACACTCAGTACCCACAAATCAATGCTTTCAAGCAGTTCTGTTTTTCAGTCCGAGGACTAACTCTGGCGCAGGCGTGCTGCCTCCGTTCACAGCGAGGAAACTCAACCTGGCAGCAGGCAAGCGCCTCAACCGGCAGGAGACAGCGTGTCCTCGAGGAAACAGAGAACACCCAAGCTCTGCAACTTGCAATATATACTTCAAAAATCAGAAATAAATCTATTTTTTTTACATCGAAGGCAAAAGGAAATAGAGAATAGAGACACTGATTTGTCAAACTGAGATGAAGTGCTTATAACACAAAATTTGACACCCTGGATTTTGATACGTTCAGGAAATTACACACCGCATGAGGCCTGGCCAAAGCCTCATGAATTCCAGTCATTGCTGCGGGTGGCTCCAAAATCCAGCTATTTGTTTAAGAGATCCAGGCAAACCTGCAGACTGCGGAAGTAAGCAAACTTCAGAAGAACTGTTTCTAAGACAACTCTGTCCAACCTTAAAGAAACACAGAAAGAAACAGATCTAAAAATCCCCGTATCGAAAACATGATAACATGGACCGGGGGACACACAGCCCTGGAGGAGGAGCCAACAGGTAAGCCAGGGCCAGGGGGGTCCTCAAATGGGGACGCCAGGCACCTGGGCTGAGCTACCATCTCGGGGTCGGGTCTCCGAACAGCCCAACTCAACGTACCTTTGCAGAGATCAGGTCGGCATGTGGAGCAGTTCTGATACTGGCATCCAGGGCTTCCTAATTAATCTCTTTAACCCTGTAGTTTCAAAGAATAAAGTAAAGGCCACCAGAGACCAAAGAAAAAGAAAACACTGTCAAGTTGCTACCTCCTGGCCAGGCAAGGAGACACACGCCAGTAAAGAAACCCACTGAGGAGTCGTCTCCAGGGGCTAGTCGGGGGTCGACAGTGGCGGGGTCAGGTGTGCAGTAACGTTAACTTGGGCACAAGAGCTCGCACCCTGCAGGGGGAGTCCATGGTACAAGGCTGGTTAAAACAAGCCCCACTGTCCACTGGTCGAGAAACCGTCTTCGGTGAGGCCCAGTTAAGGTCTGTTGTACAAGGGCGTCTCGAAGTTCATGGTGCTTTAACCAAGTCCGTTGGTTAGAACCAGTTCTGACGAAACACAGTATTTAGCTTTGGCAAATTCTGACAGAAACAGAAAATGTTCCTTACACGTAGGTTATAACAACCACACGCAATGCAGGACATCGGAGTGGACACTCATTTGCAGAACCAACAGTCAGGACATTTGTGGGAAGTCCAAATATGGGTGGGGTTGTCCACGAGAAGAAAACCTACTGAAATGGGAATGGCTGGCTGGCAAAATAGGTCCCCAAACAGCAGGTACCGTGTGATACATTTTGATAATGATAATGATAATGATAATGGACTTACGGGTGCACGTAGACAACCCAGCGGCGTGCACGGTGTTAGTAGCGAGTTGGGGTGAAGAAGGTGAGCTAGGCTTTTTTTTTCTTTCTTTTTTTTAAATTGCTTTATAATACTGTGTTAGCTTTAGGTGTACAGCAAAGTGATTCAGTTATACATATATATGTATATACATTCTTTTCTCATTTTTTCCTATTATAGTTTATTACAAGATATTGCATACAGTTTCCTGTGCTAAACAGTAGGACTTTGTTGTTTATCTATTTTATGTATGGTAGTTAGTATCTGTAAATCACAAACTCCCAATTTATCCCTCCCCACCCCCTTCCCCTTTGGTAACCATAAGTTTGTGTTTTATGTCTGTGAGTCTGTTTCTGGTTTGTAAATAAGTTGATTTACATTTTCTAGATTTCTAGATTCCACATATAAGTGATACCATATGACATTTGTGTCTTTCTCTGTCTGATTTACTTCACTCAGTATGATAATCTCTGGGTTCATCCATGTTGCTGCAAATAGCAAATTTTCATTCTTTTTTATGGCTGAGTAGTATTTCATTATATATATATATTTCATTATATATATATATATATATATATATATATATATATATATATATATATCACATCTTCTTTATCCAGTCATCTGTTGATGGACATTTATGTTGTTTCCACGTGTTCGCTTTTATATATGGTGCTGCTGTGAACACTGGGGCGCATATATTTTTTTGAATTAGAGTTTTCCTCTTTTCCAGATATATGCCCAAGAATGGGATTACTGGATCATACGGTAACTCTATTTTTAGTTTTTTAAGGCACCTCCATATTTGGGGATAGGCTTTAATTTTTATTTTTGCTCTACTTTCTGATATTCTACAACGACCACCTGCCATTCCTATTATAGTAAAAACTTATTACTATGGACTGTTGCAGTTGAACAAGCTCGCCTTTATTTACCCTGAGGATCTATAGCAGAAAGGTGCTCTGAGATCATGTTGGCCTCCAGACAGACAGAAATGACAGCTTGACTCCCGATACCTGAGGGTTTTTTGCCTCAAATCTACAGCTCTGGCCTCACCGGCATGACAGCCCCCAGTGAGTCAGATCTGAAGGTGATTACGGAACACTAAGAAAATGCTGGGAACGTGCCCAGTTCTTCTTACCACCCACATGAATGCCTGGAAGGTCGGCGCTACCCTGGGCATCCTCGGGCCGAAGCGAGCCGGCCAGTCACACGGAACCGTGTGGGCGCTGACACCAGCACGAGGAATCAGAGACCAAGAACAAAGCAGCGGGTGACTGTCAGGCTTCCTAACTCTCAGGGTCAAAAACTAGGTTTCATGACAGGGAGACAAAACTCCCACTGATTTATCTTTCCTTTATCCTGTAACCGGGGATTTCAAGTCTATTTCGTGACTCTATCTGTAATTGCTGGGTGGAGAGTTTTTAAAAATGCACAGGAATGTCTTTTCTAAACCAAATCAGAGCCGTAATTTGCAAATCCTAAGAGACCAAGCAGGATGGTAAGGGCAGACCCCAGGTTTATCAAGAATAAGGAGGGGGCAAAGTTCAAAGATACGGGAAAATCAAAATAGGCAAGTACCGGATAGTATTAACTTAAATAAACCAAAAGTAGGGTTAAATAGGCCCGCTGATGTGAAGAGGTTACATCATTACTCAACTTCAGCCTTCTGAAACAATGGAGAAATGTGAATAAAATTACCTCCTAGCATAAATCATTCTTACCCAACCCAAATCCCAGGGAGGACTAAGGAACTGCCGACTTGTACAATCTGAGATGGATGAGTTCCCCGGGCTTCCAGCAGGAGCAGCAAAGATCAGCCTGGCCTCCCCGCAGAGATGCAGGCAATGAGAAAGGACCCTCTGGAACATCCCACAGAGAGAAAGCTTCTGTTGAATTTAATAGTATGTCATTTTAAGAATACAAAATGGACATGAAAGGGGTAAATTAGGAGTTTGGGATCAACAGACACACACTACTACATATGAAATAGATAAACAAGGACCTACTGTAGAGCACAGGGAACTCTATTCAAATTCTTATAATAACCTATAATGGAAAAGAATCTGAAAAAAATATACATGCATATGTACAACCGAATCACTCTGCCGTACACCTGAAAGTAACGTTGCAAATCAACTACACTTCAACACAAAATAAAATTAAGAAAAAGAATATAAAGTGGAATATAAAAAGTGATATCCTTTATGCCAATTGTGTTTTTTTTAAAGGTAATAACACATGGTTAAATAAAAAGGTTCCCTCCCAAATTTGCAACAAAAATGTATCTTCTCTACTGACTTTGTCCAGGGTCATTATTTCAAGCTTCTTTCAAGTCACAGTACAGGTAACACATACACTTGTTAGATTATGAGCTTGGATGATGGAAACTTGTATATTAGTTTTTTTCTATCCAAGTCTATAGTAAGTGTCCAATAAATGCTAAAGTAATCATTTTTGTTTGCTTCTCTAGTAATTTATTCTTCAGAATTTTCAGATCATACAGAGGCTATGCCCCAACTAAACAGAGCTGTGACTTACCAAAGCGTATGTGCTTACGTAACATAACAGTTAAGTTTTTATTTTAGGACACTCTCAATATAACTCTTGGAAAATTCTAACAAAAAGAGGCCTATATCAGGTTTCAACGCACGGAGTGAAGTCATTTAGCTGCTTATTCAAGGGAAAGTTGTAAGTAGAAGAGCCACAACCGTGAGACACCACAACATACGTCTGAGAACAACTGAAGTCCCCCGAACTGAAAACATCCACTGCTGGCCAGGGCGGAAGCAGCGGGACCTCTCATTCGTTGCTGGTGGGAATGCAAAACAGGACCGCAGTTTGGAAGATGGCCGGACAGTTTCTCACAGAGCTGAACAGTCTTGTGACTCTGCCATCATGTTTCTAGGTATTCATCCAACTTACGTCCACAACAACCACCTTTATGTGAACGTGTACAGCGCCTTTAGTCATCACTGTCAAACACAAGGAGCACCCAAAAAATATGATTCAATAGGTGAATGGATAAACAAACTGCAGTACATCCGAGCACTGGAATATTACTCAGGGATGAAAAGAAATGGGCTATCAAGCCACAAAAAGACACAGTTGAATCTTAGTCCCTATAACTAAGGGAAAGCATCCAGACAGAAGATGCTACACACTGTACGCTTCCAGTTGTAGGACATTTTGGAAAAGGCAAAACTGCAACAAAGGTAAAGATGAGTGCTGACAAGGGTTTGGGGAAGCTCTGAATAGGCAAAGCACAGGAGTTTTTTTTTTTTAGGGAGGTTAAACTATTCTATATTATGCCATAATTGTGGCTTACCAAATCACACGTGCTTACATAACAGTTTATATAACACTACATGCACACATATATACATAGCAACGGAGCACAGTGACTTGTGGGCTTTAAACAGAAGTCTTAAACTATGAATGTTAGTCTGGATAACCCGGATATCATGAGCCAGGTCACAGACAATCCGGGCGCAGGAAGACAAAGGTGTTTCCTTCTCGGGTCTTCTAAACTCATTTGGGATCAAGGCAAACTATGTTCCCTAACCAGCCTCAGCCATCCACCCCCCGCCCCCCCAGTCTCCTCCGAATCCTCCTGGTTGTTAAACTCCATTAGCAGGACTTAGGGAGTCTACCACCCTTTCTTGGGAGGAGGTGCTCTTTGCAATTGCCTTATACAAAGTAAGTCCTCCATAAATGTTTGTTCTGAAGGTCTGTCACATATTACCTGACCCTTGCAGGGCCTCTTATCCTGCCTTCATCACTAGCCAGTGGATGCGAAAATTCCTCCGGATAGCTCCAGGCTGGGTGACTGATAATATGCAAAAGAAAACATTTTAACTTGGAACCAGAAATTTGCATATGATTGCCCCCTCTCCCCTGCTGTCAGCACCTGCCTTCCTAATGGGGGCTGGAGGGGGGCATGTGGAAGGGAAGCTCCGAGCTTACACTTCTCTGGGGACCCTCAGGCTGACTTCTGAGACCCCCCCAAACCCTCTTCACCTCGCACTTTATCAACTTAGTACATTTCAAGTTTGGTTTCTGAGTGAATGAGACTAAACAAGGAGCTAAAAGTCCCCCGATTCCTAGAAGAACAGGCACTGCTTAGATCCGGAGTGTTCAGACGTGCAGGTCACTGCTGCAGCCTGGAGACCTGCTCCCTCAAACATAGACGACATTCCCCAAGTGCTGAAGCCAAAGAAGGACTTCAAGATGACAGTCAGAGAATTACCCAGAATTAATGGAAAATCTGTAAACCCTGGAGCTTTGCCTTCTAGCCAGACACCAGGCAGTGGCTTGAAGGAAAGAGCCGTCTCGTTGAGGGCATGCTGCCCCGGTGGCCTCAGTGGCACATTGCGGGCTCACCCCCAACGAATAATAACATGACAGTGCTGTCCCTGCCAGGAGCTCAGTCCCTCCCCGGCCCGCGAGCCCGCGCGCAACGCCACCAGCCACCACTCCCTGCGATGCTGCGGCCCCGTCCTGTGGGGTTCCTGGACGGCAGGCCGGGTCAGAGGCGGACGGCATCTGGGAGACCGCCCCCACTGACAGCTCGCCGAGAGCCGGGAACGCGGGCTGCCGGTGGTAGTTCCTACTGGGAGGAGCTTTGTCCTTTGCTGGGACTATTCACTTTGAGGGAGACGCCCAAAACGGGCGCTGGCTTGAAGTCAGACGGAATTATACCTGAGTCTGAACCTGTGATATACACATGCATACGTGTAACACACAGGAGTCACAGCAAAAATCGAACAGTCAAAGGGGGGAGGGCACAGCTCACGTGCCCAGCGTGCATGAGGTCCTGGGCTCACTCCCCAGGCTCTCCATCAAAAATAAATAAATAAATACACCCAACCCCCCCCCCCACAAAAATCGGACAGTCAATAACATTGACATGTCGTAAGCTTCATGAAAAGAAACAGAACGTTACAGATCCACTTGAAAAGTCCCCATTCCCCGCCCTTCCGTCCCTCCCGGAGGTAGCTACTAGCCTAATTTGGGGATTACGCGTCTTCCCCATCCCTGTTCCTACACTGTAATCATGTCTCTATCCACAAACAACACGGAGCAGTACTTAGAGTGTCTTTAATCTGCATACATCGTACTGTGAACACCAAAACGAAGCACCTACTCTCGGCAGTTGTTTTAACAATTAGAGAGGAGGGGCATCATGTTTTACCTGTTTTAAATTCATTATTTCAAATGTAATTGCCTTGTCAAAGACACTACCTGCACACAGAACAAAAGTCAAAGGGCAAGATACACGGCAAAGCCCTCTCTTTTCCTCTGCACCTGCCCAACCACACGGTTCTTCCCAAAGCGACCTCCTCCGCCTGCACCTACGTGGCTATGAGGGAAAAGTGTGTCCACGTTTTGTGCAGCCTTTTTAAAATTGAGGGAACTGCCCATGTAAGCTCTGTCCCTCTGCCTTTCAAGAGAACGCTCCCCCTCTCCCTAGGACCCCTCCTGAAGGTCCCTCCCCCCGCCACGCCTGCCCTAGAGAGTGTGTCCTTTCTGAGGAAACTTCCAACCCCTCTCCAAGGCAGAGAGTTGATAACAATGTGGAGGCCACTGAGTTCAATTAACCAAGGTGCCTTTGTCTGTTGAAGCGAGAAAGGCGTAGGGATAAAGAACACAGCACGTGATAACATACAATCACTAATTTCTCCCCGGGGGCTAAGATTTAGGCCAAAATCAGATTGCTTGTGGAAGAAAAACAAAAACTAAAACTGCAACCCCCATGAAAGGCCTGGAGGACTGGAGAACAGTTACTCTCCTGTGAAGAGACTCTGAACCCCTTACACCCTCAAAAAGTGGGCACGTCTGGCATTCTCCTTATTCCCTGTTAGGTGTGCATTTTCTACTGCCATTCACAGTGTCTGCTAGACAGTGTTAATCCATACCTATGTCTAAAAACTGCAAAGTATTTACAAGTTGCAAACCCCTTGGTACTGGAAAGCCTCTGATGGGCCTTCAAAACTGTCCAGCTCTCTCCGCCACCTTCCCAGGCCACACGATGCTGGGTGCGAACGTCCTGGCTGACGCTCTCACGCACATCAACCGCTCCTTAAAGAGAGGCAATCCCCGGGATGCTATCAGGCAGTGCTCAAAAGCCGTGGTCCGGCCCCCGCTGTGATGGGGAAGGGTGGTTACACCGGCGCATTTGAAACCATCAATGACCACGGAGCTGGATAAATTGTTCCGAACCCGATGGGCCCAGATCTGACGTGCAGCTCAAAGATCTCAAGAAAATGGCAGAATAACCTGCTCCCATCTCTTCAGTGTGGTTTCACTCTGCTACCAACCCCAGCGGGCATCACGGATCACGTGGAAGCAAGATGAAAATACACAGGAGGAAAAATCCTGGGACCCTCTGGCTAGGGATGTAATACGTATGTGTAAATAAAATGCCTCAATGGAAAACAAACAATCTTGTCTAGTGTAAACGACACCTCCCAGTTGATCACCAGGCTGTTCACAGAACAATCTTTCACACACCCATTGGCAGCATTCCAAGCACTTAGGCAGATGCCTTGGGGAGCACAGAAAATAGTATTTTTCCAAAGTCCTATTCCCCTTGATATTAAAAACCTTCATTATTTCAGAGAAATTGTATCTCATTCTTCTTAAACCACTTTTTCTCCCTGAAATCAGCTGTCCTGTCCTGCCCAGGAGATCTCTGTTACTGTCCTAAGCCTGCACTGTCAATACAATACTAGCTACATATAACTATTGAAATTTAAGTTAACTAAAATTTAGTAAGATTTAAAATTGTGTTCCTCAGTCACGCTGGATGCATTAAAAGTGCCCAGTAGAAGGCAACTTTTTATTTTTCCTTCTGTTAACAGGAAGTTAGTGGCTACCATATTACACAGCACAGATAGCCATCATCACTAGAAAAGTGATGAAAAGTTCTATTCAAACAGCACCACTCAAAAGGCACCTTTCTATTTTTCCTTCCTCTTTTAATCAGGAAGTTACATTTTGGCATAAAGTAAATGAGTTTTCAAAAAGCTAGAGGTTACCAGATTGTTTCAAACGGCAGAAAATCTAAACCATAATAAACTAAGACAAGATTTCTCTGCCCATTTCTGCTGGTTGAACACCAAGTCATCTTTCAAGATTCAGCCCTCCCCCAAAAGGCTTTCCTGACTCAGTTCAACCCCCAAGGGCCTCAACAAAAATGATCGCTGTCTCCCTCACGGAACTCTGTACGTGGGGTCCAGCAAGCCTCCCAAATAAAAAAATATTTTTTTTTCTACTTCACTGTCTCTACCTCTATCTTTAGATCCTTAAGAGAAGGGACCTTAGCCCATCGGTCATTATAACTGTGGCGACATGGTTAAAAGTAAATCAAGACACTGGCTACATTATGTCCTGGGCACCAGTTTGTGCCAGGAACTAGACTCCCGAGCGGTGGGTCGATATCCAGAAGCCACTCCCATCCCCCAGGAGCTCACAACCTGGCATTTATTTTCTTAAAATGGGTTCAAGGTGTCATATGAACTCACTGAGTAGGACTCCGCTCTCCTAGAGAAATAAGGAGCATTCCAGAAATTAAATAATTCTTAAAATTAGTACGTGCCCCAAATAAGGAAAGAATGAGGAACCATCACAGCCAAGAGAGACTCCAGAGAGGTGACAACTAAATGTAACGTTGGGTCCCGGATGGGACCCTGGAACAGAATAAGGACATCACATAAAAACTAGGGAACTGTGAGTAGAGACCTCAGTTAATGCTAACGTGTCACTCTTGGGTCATTCACGTCACAATGTCGTGACAAATTACACTAGGGGTAAGATATTAACATGGGGAAACGGTCGGGGGTATTCAGGGACTCCGTGCACTACTTTCCCAATATTTCTGTAAATCTAAAAAGATTCTGAAATGAAAAGTGTGTTAAAGAAAAAAAATTAATGTTCATTAAATAAACGCCGTTTCATCCTCATGAGGAAAGATTGTGGCATGAACTGAGGCTAACGCAAAACATCCTGGAGGCTGGGAAGTACCTGCAGCACGACGCCACGCCACCCACGTCCCCGTCGCGAAGGCGTGCTTGGCCCGCTGCGGTCACACGGCGCCGTCCTTCGCAGGAACACAGTGCGGTCGCGAACGGTCCCTGCTCTCTGCACGGAAATTATTTTCTTGTTTTCAGCCTGGTCCCTTTTTCAACAGTTTGCAAGAGGCTATGAAAAAGTCAGCCTGTGACAGCGTGGGGAGGGGTGACGTCGGGAGCGACGGGACGGAACGGAGAGCCAGTGGAATCGGGAGGCCGCGGGTCCCCCGCGGGAAGGTGCGCGCAGCCCCCTGCGGCGCGGGCGGGGACGCTCCGCGGGCCCCGGCGCGGCTGTGGGGGGAGCCGGACTCTGTCCGCAGCGCGGCGATGATGCCGCCGCCGCCGCCGCCGCCGCCGCCGGCCCGCGCTCTGCCCCGCAGGACGGAGGCCCGAGGCCCTTTACAGCCCGGGTGGTCGCCTTCGCCTGAGGACCGCTGTCCCGGCGCACCTTCCACGGCAGCCACGGGGACCCTGCCGGCTGTGTCGCGCACTCCCGGGGGACAACCCTGAACTCGTCCCGTCCCACCGCACACGCGCACCTGCATGTGCAAACACGCACACACACGCACATACCAGATGCGCATGCGTATACATGCGCACACGCGCATACGCCCGTGCACACACGCACGGACACGTGCATGCGTGCACACCCGTACACACACACGTGCACGCGCACGCGCCCAGTGGCTTGGCGCTCCTCCTGCCCCGCGCGCCCGCAGCTCGCATCCGCGCCAGGTACGAGGGGCTGGGCTGGGGCACAGCTGTCCACCTGCCTACGAGCCCGGCCCCAAGGAGCCCGCGGTCCAGGTGAGAGGTTTGGCTGATCGCGATGCAGCGTGCTAAGGCAGGGGGTGAGCAGAGGTGGAAATACTCCCCTTCCATGCAGGAGTCTGTCAGTCTGTGCTGGGCATCCCCGGCGTCATTCATGGTTTACCGAGAGCTGAGTCGTATCCAGAATTACCTCTCTTGGTCTAAAAGTGTGTGTGTATAGTGAATGTTGTATAGAATTTACCATGCAGCTCTGTTTTAAGTGAGTTAAATAAAGATGAAAATGCTTTGTGTGGCTGGCATATGCTCAGTTATTACATGAAGAGGGAAAATGTCCCTCACCAAGTCACAGGTGGTCAGAGGAGCTGGCATGGCAGTTGAGACTTGAAGGTTAGGTTGGTAGCATCCAGTGTTCCCCGTGGAATGAAAGGGCTGGAAAAGGAGCAGCCAAGGTAAGGGCCTGGAGTGGGAGACTGGAGGGCTGGGGAGGCTATAGGTGACCTGGAGGAAGCACACAGCCTGAGGTGGGGGACGAGCCAGCCACCAGGATCAGAAGGAGAAAGGCCAGAATCTTTCTAACCAGGCGGCTCACATTGCTCCCACATTCTTACCCACCAGCTCAGTTAACAGTTATTTCTTCCACTAAATTCTACTTCACTTAACGTCACAGCTCAGAATTTGTGACCTGGATTTAATGACCTTGGCAAATAGCTCATTTAGATGGGAAGGCTCTAGCAGAAAGGATAGTGCTTGATTTTTCTCTGGGGCGTTGTCACACTGTCTTTCATATGATTGCTGCTCAGGAAATATTTCTTGGATAAATAAGACAATTAGAGAAGCCAAGAGTTTTATAAGTAAAGCATGCTGTGTTTACAGTGTTCATCTGTTGCTCTGAGGATTCTAAGTCCGACTAAGTTGGTTTGTCTTATATTTTTTGAGACCTCCCTGACTTATTTCAAATGCTTAGCACAGCATACACATACACGGATTGATTTTTCTCCAAGTCTCTTTTCTGTGTGTTTAACAGCTTTACATAGTCGATCTTTCCAGCACATAGATGCTTCTGGTCCCTGCAGTCAGTCTCTTGGGCACATTCTTCCAGGGCATTCCGGGCAGATTCCTACCCTTCCAGGTGGCAAAGCTGCTGTTTCTTTTTTTATTGCCCCAAACAAGAAGTCTCAGGAACACTTCCATCCCTCCCAGTAAATTAACATCTATTCATTTGTTCACCGAGCTATTTCTAAATATTTTCTATCTGCTGCATCCTGTGTCTAGACAAAAGAATATATAAATAGGTTAGAAAATTCCCACCCATGAAGACTTTCCCATGTGATTCAGAAGATGAGAAATGAACGATTTTATCATAATAAAAGAGACAAAAGAAGTTAGATGGTACACACTGTTGGTGGGAATATAATTTGGTGCAGCCACTATGGAAAACAGTATAGAGATTCCTTAAAAAACCAAAAGTAGAGTTACCATATGATCCAGCAACCCCACTCCTGCCCGGGCATATATCTGGAGGGAACTCTTAATTCGAAAAGATATATGCAGCCCAACGTTCATAGCAGCACTATTTACAATAGCCAAAGACGGGTGACTGGATAAAGATGTGATATATGTGTGTACACACACACACACACACACACACACACACAATGGAATTCTCAGCCATAAAAAAATGAAATAATGCCATTTGCAGCAACATGGGTGGACCTAGAGATCATCATACTAAGTGAAGTAAGTCAGACAGAGAAAGACAAATGTCATATGATATCACTTACATGTGAAATCTAAAAGAATGGCACAAATGAACTTACAAAACAGAAACAAACCCACAGACTAGAAAACAAACTTATGGTTACTGGGGGGAATGGGTGGGGGAGGGATAAATTAGGAGTCTAGGATTTGCAGATACACCCTACTATACATAAAACAGATAAACAACAAGTTCCTACTGTTTAGCACAGGGAACCGCATTCAGTATCTTGCAAAAACCTATCACAATAACATGAAAAAGAACATATATATGTATAACTGAATCAATGTGCTGTACCCCAGAAAGTAGCACATTGTAAATCAACTATACTAGAATTTTAAAAAAATAAAATAAAGAAGTCAGATGGTACCAGTTATAACTCTTATAGGAGGGAAGAAATCAGTCTCTGTGAACAACTGCGATTAAGAGAAGCTCCAGGATAAACTGGGGTCCGAAGCGGGTATTGGTGTCTGGTTAGGGTTTGGAGAGAGAAGAGGAGTGAGTGTTCAAGACTAGGACAACAGCCAAGCAAAGACGAGATCAGCGCTAGCGCCGAGTGCTGTGGGTGGGCCGCGATTCCCACGGGGCACAGTGGGGAGGGTTTGGGAAGGTGAGCTGGAGTCAGTGAGCCCCAGATTTCTCTCAGTGGGTGATAAGCAACCTCTCTCAGTGGGCGGTTTTGACCCTGGTAATCTGCCAGCAAAGCTCAAAATGGGCAGAGTGAACAGAGAAACTCTCAATTTCCTTTAAAATGACAGGCTCCTTAAAATGATCGATGCAAAAAGTTCTAAGGGTCTTTTTTTTTCATTGTCCTTTTAGTTGAGTCACATCAGCATGGAAGAAGACCACAAAGAGTCTTCCTTGTTATACACGGTGACGAAAAGTCCTCACTGGAACAAGACACATTGTGTTTGAAGATACTCAGATTTTCATCGGGAAAAACATCCAGCTGTGACCGCGGTATAAATGTGTACTCCAAGGGACAATCGCTTGGAAATTTAAAGAGATCCTGGATCCAGCACCAGTACCCCCCGGACCTTTCTTTGAAACCCTCTGAGCTCAGACACTGCATCCCCCATTAGCATCATACACAGCCAGCAAGGGTCTGGTGCCGGGGAGTTCCTGGGCCAGTTGCTGCAAGAGAAAAGCGCTCTAGCGCGTCCGTCCCCCCGCCGCCGACACGCGTGGCGCCCAGCGCGGGCCGGCCGCGCGCCCGCCGCCGGGGCAGGGACAGCGCTCCGTCAGGGCCCGCCGTCCGCGGGAGACACCTGCAGCCGCGGGCGATCCGGCCGGATGTTTTCCTGTTCCAGCTGCTGAATCCCTGACCCTGCAAGAGAGCGGCCCACGCGCTCGGCTTCCGTGGGTGTTTGTTCGTGAAGGTTCACAACGGCGCCCACAGGCTGACGGCCGCCCAGGCCGTAACGGGGCGCCTCCCTCGCCGAGGGCTGAAGGAGACGTCCCGAGCAGGTGGCCCGACCTGACTTGAGGGAGAGGGCAGGCACTACAGTTCTTCAATGCTAATACGTGCATTTCCCCACTTTTTGACATACCTGAGACTAGGATGCGTCCCACAGTCAACAGCAGGTCATAGTGTCACTGGGAACCTTGTTCCTCTTTGTTCGTGGCATATAAAACACGGGGCACCCTGCAGACCATCACCACCTCTCAGGCTTGTTGCAATTTGGTCCCCAAGCCAGAAATCTGCACAGCCATGATAGTGGACAAACCTTGGCGATTCCGCCTCTGTAATGCCACCTGCGTACACAGCTGGCTCTGTTTCCTCTGCTCCAAACCTTGTCCTTTCCATCTTTTATCCACCCCTCAACCGGGCAGATCTTTCCAAAACCATATTTGCTTATGTGACCTTCCTCCAAGACAAAGTCTAAACACAGCAAGCAGCACGGTGCCCAAGGCCTCTGAGCTCCGGTCTCCACCAGTGCCCTTTCTCCGCCACCTCCACCCTTGCCCTTGGCTATCTCCCAGCTTATTTTATGGAATCTAAGACGCCATGAGTGGTAAGTCACACCTTTATTTTATGGAACATTAAGAAAGAAAAAGACTCTCAATCAAATGGGAACATGCTGTCTTAGGCCAGGTTCCCCAGGAAAAAAGCCTCTGGGGAGATCTGAGTGCAGAAGGTTGATTGGGGAAGGCTCCCCAGAACAATAGGGGCGGCAGGATGGAGGAGGAGGAGACGGAGAGGCTGATCTGTGATGAATAAAAATGGAGGCCTGGCAGCCCCCAGGGAGCCCTGCGCCCGTGGCCCTGCAGGTGGTCCCGCCTGAAGGCGGGGGAGTAGGAGCTCTGAACCCCACAGAGCCCAGTCACTGAGTAGGAGGTGTAGCCTTGGGTGGGGCAGCTCCCTCCAACAGAAGGCAAACCCCAGGATGGGGTGCCCAGCGGAGAGCTGTCCCCGTCAGCTCTCCAAGAGATGAACTTGAAGAGGGGGATGTGGGCAGCACTGGCCTCATCCACCACAAAAGCATCCATCACACTGGACATCTTCAAGTCAGTTAAACATGGTATGTGTGGAATTGATTCCTTTCCTGCCGACATCATTCAGAGTTACTGTTGATGCTTCCAACAAAGCATCCCCATAATGCAGAGCAGAGGGCGGTCACAGGAAAAGGGACACACCTAGTTTGTTTTTTTAACATCATAATCATTTTTAAGTACATAGTTCATTAGTGTTAAGTACATTCACCTTGTTGTGCAACCGTCATCACTATCCATCTCCAGAACTTTCTCATCTTGCAAAACTGAAACTACCCATTAAACAGTAACTCTGCCTTTCCCCTCTCCCCCAGCCCTTGGCAGCTACCATTCTGCTTTCTGTCTCTATGAATTTGATCACTCTAAGAACCTCATCTGAGTGGAATGCTATCGTATTTGTCTTTTTGTGACTGGCTTATTTCCCATCGCGCAATGTCCCTAAGTTTCATCCACATTGTAGCGTGCTGCAGGGTTTCCTCCCTTTTTAAGGCTGAATTATATTCCATTGTATGGACCCCCCACATTTGTTTATCCATTCATCCATCAATACACATTTGGGTTGCTCCCACCTCTTGGTTATTGTGAGTACTGCTATGAACACAGCTATGCAAATATCTCTCCAATACCCTACTTTTAATTCTTTTGAATATAGACCCAGAAGTGAGATTGCGGGATCACATGGCAGTTGTGTTTTTAACATTTTGAGGAACCACACTGTTTTCCATGGTGGTTGCACCATTTTACAATCCCACTTGCAGGGTACAAGGTTTCCAGTTTCTCCACATCCTCACCAACACTTGCTGTTTTCTGTTTTGTTTTTTTCATAGTAATCCTTCCAGTGGGCACGAGATGATGTCTCACTGTGGTTTTTATTTACACTTCTCTGATGAGTAGTGATGTTCAGCATCTTTTCAGATGTTTCTTGGCTGTTTTATGTTTCTTTGGGAAAATATCTGTTCAAGTCTTTTGCCCAATTTTTAATCAAGTTATTTGATTTTTGTTGTTGTCGGGTTGTAGGAATTCTTTATACGTTCTGGATGTTAACCCCTTATCTGATATGTGATTTGTCAATTATGTTGTCAACTTTCCAACTTCACACTCTCCTGCTGCCTCACCCACAGCCTCACCGACAGGCTGTGACCACTCAGCCCTGGGGACCAGCGCATCAGGGCGAGAAGGCTGGTCCCTGCCCTCTCCCTGACTGTGACCTAGTGACCTTCACATGTACCAAAGCCTGTTTCTTGTGTAGCCCATGCTGAACCCCAGTAAAGGCGTTGTGTCTCTCAGCCCCCCAACTGCTGAGTTGAGCTGGTTCCCTTGGTGTGCCCCTCAAATGGCCCTGCACGGCATGGCCTGCCGCCCCGTCTCTGGGACCTGGGAGTGTAAGAAGCATCATTCTCCTGCCCCTCTCCTGACTCCCCTTTGGTGGCCAAACCTGACTGACCATCTCACAAAAGAACACAAAATGCAAATATGTCTCCCACACCATACGCAGCCTTTTCACGGTGTTGATCGAGTCCTTTGACGCACAAAAGTGTTTTAAGTTTGATGTGGTCCCGTTTGTCTGTTTTGCTTTCATTGTCTGTGCTTTTGGTGTCATACCTAAGAAATCATTGGCAAATCCAATGTTATTAAGATTTTCTCCTATGTTTTCCTCTAGAAGTTTTATAGTTTTGGGGTCTTATGTTAAGGGCTTTAATCTTATTTTGAGGGAAATTTTTATTCACTGTAAGAGAAGGGTCCAGCTGCACTCTCCTGCAGGAGGACATCCAGTTTTCCCATCACCCATTGTTGGAGAGAGCGCCCTTTCCCAGCTGAATGTTCCTGACACCTCCCTCAAGGATCATGTGGCCACGAACGCCAGGGTGTGTTTCCGGGCTGTCTGTTCTGCCCCGTTAGTCTGTTTGTCCATCCTTCTGCCAGCACCACACTGTTTTGATTACTGTGGCTTTGTTACACGTTTTGAAACCAGGAACTCTGAGTCCTCCAATTTTATTCTTTTTCAAAAAAATGTTTGGTGTTTAGGATCATCTGAGATTCCATATGAATTTTGGGGGTTTTCTTTTCTATTTCTGCAAAAAAAAAAAAATGCCATTGGGATTTTGATGGTACCCCTGCTTTTATGCACATCAAGTTTACGGCTCCTGTGGGATAGCCAAGCCCAGTAGGCAATGGCGTAGGACTCGGAAGGCACAGAGGGTGGAGTCTCTCCTCTTACGCGGTGTTCCCAAGAGCTTCAAATGCTTGCTGCCTTCCAAAAAAGCAGCAGGGGAAACAAATCCCAAAGGAAAAGGAGCTTCTGTATTGTTGATATTTATCTTGCTTCTCTGTTCATCCATAGAGTCTGTACCAAGTATTTTTTAAATAAAATCATTTGACTTGATTTTCTCAGAGAAAAGAGAAGGCTTTGCTAAATTTGAGGGAAATCACACTCTATGAGGCAAAGAGGAGGCTGCCTTTCGCGCTGCTCCTTCCATCTGACCTGAGTGCTGCGTCCAGTGGCCAGAACAGCGTGGCAAGGTGCTTCAGGGCCGGGCAACCAGCTAACCTGCCTGCCGAGGTCTGAGGACGTGGCCCGGGGTCTGCATTATGGCCATGCGCCCCTAAGATTGTTAAGCATGTGAATGTTTGAAAAATCCTGAACTAGATCAAATAAAAGTTTAACCCAATGGAATTCAACTAAGAAGATAATTCTCATAATCAGAATAGAATTCTTGCACAGTTATCAACATACAATTTGATCCTAATTCACATAGGAGAGCATTTTACAAGTTCAGCACCTGTTGATTCTTCCTAAGACTCATGTCTTTATTTCTGTTTACGTCTTTTAAAAAGTGAAGCTTATTCTTTAAGAAACACAGTCATGAAGTACGCCTTGAGCTGTGTGACTTACTTTCTCTTTAAGATTGAATAGAATTTCCAGCCGTATCTTATATCATGATTCTCACACTTGAGAAATCCTTTACACTAGCTGTTAAAATCATTAAGCCAATGTCCTCGATTTAATCTTTAAGGTTGACCAGCCAGCATTGAGTCACCGTAATCTTCTAGGTCAGACAGGAAAAGAATTGACGTCGTTACAAAATACCACTGCGTAAGTGTCTTTGGGAAAATGGCAGCCAAGTGTACACAGTTGGGTAATGAGATGTGATGGACAGCAGTCCCTGGGCAGGTGAGCTGGAAGGCCTGGCACCTGGCATCGCACCCCTAGCGGTCCCTGAGTGTCAGCTGTCGAGGACCTGTGACACTTTCTCTGACATGACACATCTATCTCAGGGACGTATCAAGATGTTTCCTCTCCCCAGACAATCAGCCCATTAGGGATGATAATTTGGCTCTTGCTATGCTCCAGGGACACGTGCAGTAAGGGGTGTTTCCTACAAGGGGCTTCCACCGTGAGCCAGCAACGTTGATCTGCAGCTAAAAACAGAGATGCACAAAAATAAACCTCCAGCTTCTCACCCTGAACAATGAAGATGTTTTCCAGAAAAACACACACAGTCTAAGTAGCCTCAGAGGTAGCCAGCCCTCTTCCCCAGCTTTTACTTTCTAAAAAAAGGGAAAATAAAAAAGGGGGATCAGCTGGCCTCCGTGGTTTCCCTCATCTGTAATACTGCCTGCCCAGCAGAGTTCTAACCCACACGTGCCCAACCGGCCTTGCGCTTGTTTCTGGCTTTCCTGAGCAAACAAAAGTTATTTTTAGCCATTCATTTTAATATCATAAGCAACATAAATACCTCCATATCAGAAGTTAATGTTAGCATTCAACACAGTTTTAAAGAGATAGGCCAGGATAACTCATTTCCAGCCACACATCCATCCTCTCTCTCTCCCTCTGTCTCTCCTCCCAACTTAAGTGAAAGAGAGGAAAATCTGGAGGCAATTATCAGAGGTCAGAGAGGTAGACGACTGTATGAGTCCAAATTGCCCAGGCCCTTTGACAGTGCAGACAAGCAAGTCCAGGAGCCAAGTGTAGCCCAGAGGGCCAAATGCTGAAGACAAGGCAAATCTCAAGTGAATTTACATCGAAATTAAGATTTTTTTAAATTATTCACTCTATTGAACAAGAATATGAAAAAGAATACATCTATGTATAAGTGAATCACTATGCTGTGCACCTGAAACTAACACAACATTGTACATCAACTCTACTACAATAAAAAAAAAATTCACTCTCATCCTGGGGTCCTGATCATAAGACACCTAGGCAGTGAGTCTAACTGCCAGAGAACCAGAGGCCTGCCCTCGTGAGTAACTGTGGTTAAAGAAAGACAGACAGGTTGCCCTGTGTGGGATGGGGAGACCTCCGGCAGTGAAGGCGGGGCAGGGAGGGTGGGCACGGGGCCCCGGGAGCCGGGGTTTATGTCCATATTCTGCTGATCCATGTTTATGTACTTGTTCATATCCCTTGTCACACCACCGTCCTCCTGCCGGTGTCCCCAGACCAAGTCCAGTCTAGTCAATTTACCCAGTCCCTTCCAACTTCCACCATTCTCATTGAGACTTCTGCTATAGAAGCCACATTCTGCTGGTGTCTGCTTTTTGTTTTAATCAAGGCAAACCCAGGCAAAGACAGCATCCTGTGTGCACTCGGCCCTCCAGTCGTGGGGTGTGGAAAGGAGGCTCGGGGTTCCTCTGCCTCCAGTGGGTGTCTGGCTGCCCTGGCCCACCTCTGCCCACCACTCAGCTCCTCCTGGCCCAGGTCTCTCCATCTGTCCGTCCTGGTGATTTTTAAAGCCTCTTCCAGCCACCAGTTTCCTGGAGTGGGAGGTGAGGTCATTCCTGCTTTCCCTCCCTCAAGCAAAGATCCATCCCACCCCAGTGCTCATCCACAGTGGGAGAGCACACACCAGTTCTTCTGCCATCCCCTCATCCCCAGGAGCCTCTGACCAGCTTTGGGGGTGTTGAAAACAATCAATAAACAATCTATAAAAGGAACAGAAAATAGTTATATTTGAGCCAAACTGAGGACTAGAACTAGGGGAGACACAGATTCAAGAAGCATGTGAATTGTGTCCCACTGGACTACAAAGTGAGGGAGGCTTAGAAAGGCAGAAACGGCAAAATTCTATGAGTTGTTTGTCAAGAATTACAACTGGAGCTGCAAGAAGCGAGGATTGTTTGGGCTCTGAAATGTTACACAGTCAAGGGGAGACCTTGAGACCATGAGGCTGCAGCTGGCAGCTCCCAGCAGAACCTTTTTGAGAATGGCTGGTGGTGTCCTTGAGTTTGGCATGGGTCAAAAAATTCATGGAACGTGTTTGAAGCCACACCGACAATGAGCACCCAGCTCGCTCCTGGGTACCTGAACCACAGTGACTCCATTTTGATTTTGATTTTTAAACGCATTCTTTTCTTTGATGGTTAAAGCAAATGGTCAAGGGCCACAGACAAGCTCTCCGGTTAGCATAAAGCTTAAGTTAAATCATACGTAAGCCAGAATGACTTTCCCAAAGCGACATTCAGCCCACCTTGAATTCCAACAGAGCTCCAGTCCTGGCTCTATGGCGGGTCTGTGCCGCGGGCCGAGGGGAGTACCTCCATCCCCAGCTGCAGTCAGCTCTGCTGGAAACCCGAGCACTGCCCGGGTCTCAAGGAGGCTGGGGGACAGGAGAGACGGGCAGCGACTGCACACGAGAACTCTAGGACAGCAGGACTTCAGGACACCCCCAGGCAATGTCCAGTCTGACACAATTGTTCTTATCAGTGTTGGGAGAATATTCAGACCATCGTCTTCCTGAAAGACCGAACCACAAAATGCCAAGTGTCAGATTCCTAAGAATGTGACTAACGGAATCCCATTTCTCCACTCTGGTTCATCCTTTCCCTTATTCTCTCCCCAGTAAATACTAACTGAGCACGTGCTCAGCACCTAGGACCAAGCTTCCTGCTGGTGGTCATGGCATCTGTGACTTACTTTGTATTATTTTAGTGTAGTCAGTGTGTAAGTGTGTGTGTGTGCGTGCGTGCACTAGCTAGTGTCAGCTCAAATTCACACATGTGTGACCAGGAGCGCACACTCCAGGGGCTCTTGGTTAGCTGCACATCCGACACCAGCCAGAGACAGCGTGACCAGCCTTCTGCCCCGAAGACAATCCCAGCTGGCACTAAGGACTTGCTCTCCAGTATCCTGACCATCAAAAATGGGTATTCGTTGCCAACACTAGGGACTTAGTCATTATCATAACGAATGTTAGAACTGGGCTCTTACTGGTGAAACAGTCATTCAAGACAGGAGTGATGGTGCAAAAGGTTGGGACATTTCATTTGGAAGATGAAAAGGTTCTGGAGGAGAAGGGAGTGATGGTCCCACAGCAAAGTGAATGTATTTAATGCCACTGAACTGCACACTTAAAATGGTTAAAATGTAACTTTTATGTTATGTGCATTTTATCACAAAATTGTTTTTAAGGTTTAGACACCGCCCGTCCTCGCAGGATCATGGACTAGCCACAGCGAAGCCTGTCACCAGCATCCTCCAGAGTGGCCCCCAAGGCGTGGTCCCTGCAGGGTGCCTGCCTCACCGCTGCTTTGGGAGGATTTCTGATTGCTTAGTACCAACCAGAAAGTTCCAAATCAGGGCCCTATTGCAGAGGTCAGCAAGCTTCTGCCATAAAGGGCCGGATAGTAAATATTTTATCTCTGTGGACCACAGCATGTCTGCTGCCATCACTCAACGCTGCCGTCACAGCAGGAAAGCAGTCACGGACAGTACCTCAGTGAATGTGGAGCTGTGTTCCAATAAAATTCCAAAAACAAAAAAACCCTCAAAAAAAAGGAAAACCAAGCCTTCTGCTTTAAGGGGTAAGGTCTAAATGAGGACAGATGTAAGGGAATTAATCGGGTTTTCCCAGGGAAGAGATGGGGAGGGCTAACCTTGCATTTCTAGCACTGACTGGGAGAGTGGGGGAGGGGGAGCTTAAATCCCAAGGAAAGCCACAATCAGCCTGTCTCCCTGATCATTTCAGGCACTTCCCTCGGGGGGGGCCCCACCCTGTAGCGCCCTCCTTGGAGAACCAGGGCTGACATTTACTTCGAGTCTCTTGGTGCTGTTTTTCCCCTCTGATTTGCCTTAGTTCTGAGAAATGCAGAAAATGTCTTTTGCAGGGATTTCTTTTCAGCACCTCTGATATTCTGGGGCCAGACATTCAACTCCTGGCACCGCCATTTACGATGTGTGTAACCCAGCACAAGTTGTGAACTTCTCTGCACCTCGGTTTCCCCTGTAAAATGGGGATCGCTGATTCATGAGGATTAAGTGAGAACACACACGAAAAGCGCGTAGCAGCCTCCTTGATTATTACGCAGGCGGGCACTGCCCTCCCGGCCAGGGCACATAGGAAACAAGCTATGGTTACCAAAGGGGAAAGTGGGGGAGGGACAAACCAGGGGTCGGGGATTGGCAGACACACATTACTGTATATAAAACAGATACACTACAAGGACCTACTGTAGAGCACAGGGAACTATATCCAAATTTTTATAATAACATATAATGGAAAAGAATCTGGAAAGAAAATACATGTATGTATGTGCATGTGTAACTGAATGAGTTTGCTGTACACCTGAAACTAACATTGGAAAAGGACCACATGTCAATAAAAATTTTCTTTTTTAAAAAGAGTCCTCTCGGGTCTAATGGAGTTGCCCTGCCTTTGGGATCTAGGGCAGTGTCCTAGGCCAGCTAACAGATTTGGGGCAGCACTGGGGGACAGTGGGAAGCCAAGTTGGGCTCAAATCCCTTCCCTATCAATTTGCTCATAGAATGACCTTGAGCACTTCAATTAACATCTGGATCCCAGTTTCCCCTGCTCTCAAATGAATATCTAATACTCATTGGATTGGAGATAACACCTGTAAGGCGTTATCTGGAAGGACTGACTCCGGTTAATTTTCTCGTTTCCCCTTATAACATCTTCACAGGAAGGAGAAAAGGTAATCCTCATTCCAGGGCCCCTCACTGGGCATTCCTGAAGTCCTGCGTGATGACTCGAAGTTAGGACCTGGCCCACAGTTCCAGCCACCGCTAGGAATTCTGCCAGAGGCGAATGTAACGTACAAGAGTAAAGCAAAGTACCCTGTGCAGTGAACTGGACCCAGACCCAACGAACAAAGCATCGTTCCCACAGGAATTGTCCTCTTATCACTGGGACGTTTTTCTTGATAAAATGTTTCAAAATGTTAAACATAACGATTTTAAAGAGCCAGAATTCTCCTTCCTACTACAGCTATTTTTGTTCTTAGCTATTACCTTGCAGCCTTTGCCCATATGCAGACATGATTTCTCATAATTTCTGTCAAGGAGTAAATGATTTCTATCCTACTGTTTTATGTGACATTCATTATCCATCACCCAATGAAACTGCTTCAGAATAGACCATCTTGTAAAAGTTTTACAGCATTGGATGTGAGTAGCATATTCAGGTTTATGCTGTGTTGGGCTCCTTACCGCCACAGTTTTATCATTTTCCTTTGTTCTCTTTAGTTGAGTACATTCTTTGCAAAAATTTGGAAGGCTTTGATGCTTTATATTTGTAATGCATACCCGTATAAAGGTGAGAACGGCCTTTTGTTAACAAATAGATTCTTCATCTGATTACAGACAGGAATTTGATCTGGGGACTGATTTCACACTTGGAGAAACTGGGGTACCAACACATTCACGCAATGTACTCATCTCATTTTTAAGTGACCAGGAAAAGCAATGCTGTGGATTTCAGCAGTGGGGTCCCATGACAAATCGCCCAACATTTCCAGAACACCCTCGTCCTGGGCTCAATCCCCAGTACCTCCATTAACAAAAAATAAAGTTTTAAAAAATAAAAAAATTCCCCAAAAAAGTTAAAAGGAAAAGCCCCCCTGGACGCACTGTAAGTCTGGAGCAGGAGTAAAGTAATAGGGGAGGGGCCGGGGCAGATTTAGGGCCATAATCTGTTACACACACACGGGGTGCGGTGAAAACAAACTGGAAGGGCGCTCAGCCTGCTTGAGTAGGGAGGGTGCAGCGCTGTCCTTCTCAATGGGTCTTAGGTCCTATCGAAGCCCATTGTTTAATGGAGCCCAGGCCGAACAATGTTCCATTGTGGCGAAGGCAGACGAGCTGGTTAAATCCGAGGTTCCCAGATCCCTGCCTTCATTTTCAGTCTCCAGGACGGTACCCCTAAGGACGGTTCTGCCCTAGCTGCCTGGGCTGCCACTGTGCTGGCCGTGTGAGTAAGGGAGGTTGACAGGCTCCTTGATGTGGGTTGAGGACACTGGAAGTCTCTCGACCTTGCTCTGATTTTTATGAAGTATAAAGACTATAGCGCACACTTCCAGAGAGATGGCCAAGGGGAAACTGTGGAATGACGGATTCAGAGCCTGCTGCCTCTCTGCAAGGCCACCTTTGGGACTAGGATGCTTCACACAGATGGAAGATGCTCTTAAGGATTTTATGCAAATCAGTGGATGGTTGCAAATTTTCATTTTAAAGGGGGTTTGAAGACCAACTTCAATTGCAATTTTGCTTTAAATAAGCCTGGAAGGGCATTAGGACCAAATGGATTTTAACAGCCCTGGACCAAAACAACAGCTGTATGGCGACCAAGTGTTCTTGTAGCCCCAGATTTCTGGGTCACGTGACACCTTTGTATCACCACAAACTTACAAGGACTAGGTGAGCAGCCAACTGGAAATGGTCCATAAGGAAGGACTGGGGTGATGGGAAGTTGCTTGGCAGTACTTCCTACCTCGCCTCCCAGGTGGGGACGGTGATGGGCAGCTGTGTGGGGAGGTTTTACATCGCTTGCCGACAGTTCCTACAGAGGAGCAGAGAAATGAAAACCCAGATGCTTCGACGGAGGGGAGATGTTGTCATTGCCATGTGCCCCGTGGCCGTGACTTTGTCTTTTCCTTCCTAGCTGGGTCGTAGGATTTTGGTACAAGACCCCAAGACAAGAATGCCTGCTGGATGTGGGGGTACATAGAAAGAAGAGGCTGGGTTTGGGCACTCTTAGGCTGGTTCCCTTGAGAAAGGATGAGCTGCAGAGTCTAAAATGTGTCCCTCCATCTGGTCAGGGAGCCTATGGTGTGGACGTGGACGGAAACCCCCCAGCCCCGCTGCCGCCTGCCCCGGGGGGGTCACCGGCCGACGGCTCGGCCTCTCTGGTGCATCCCTTCCTCCGTCTACAAGACGGGGCATAGCAGCCCTACCTTCCACACTAGCACACCGCTGAGGTGCAGAGTGCGTGCTTTATACAAGTAAGTTAGTTGCATTTTGTGTTGATTAACAAACCCAGGCAAGGCTGGTACTTGAATCGCACCCACGGCGTCTTCCTCCAGGAGCCATCAGCAGCAGGCGCACCTCTTCCTAGCAGGCCCCGCTTTCACACTGACTAGTTGCGAGCTGCTTTCCATATTTGCAGAAGCTGTCTTTCCTCCTTTCCTCCGTGGGGGCTGGAGTGTCCGGACGGACGACGACTTACTCAGGCTCAGCAGGGAGCCCCTTAGGGCTAAACTCCTCGGAAAAGGTGGAAATAGGCTTGAGTGACGGAGGTGGGGGGTGGGGGGAGGACTTGTTGGGAAATAAACCGTAATACACATTTCTCTGGTCAGAATATTAGCTCAAATCTAATTTTGGATGGAAGAGACGTGGGTAACATTTTCTAAATTGTGTTAGGACCTTCCTAACTTAATTTTTCTGCTTTTTATATGTTTAGCTATGTATTTTTAAGACTCTTGGGTTCTGGTTCTTCAGATCTCTACCCAACGCCCTGATTCATTAGAGCGTGTTCCTTTTTCCTATCTGCGTTCCCCTCACCAGCCTCAGTGGATACGCAGGGGGCGTGGGCGACTAAATGTGACACGGAACCTTCGTCATGAAGGTCGTCATAGAAGAAGACAAGTGACAGTCCTTCCTGTGCCTCTTTGGAGCTGCTTCCCCCCCTGTGAAGGGGGCTCAGATGAGCTCCCACCCCGTCAGGACGGAGTGAGCGGTCTCCTTTCACTGTGGGGATTTTGTCTGCTGCTCGCACCCCACCCGCGCGTCCCCCACGCCCCTCCGGGGCTCAGTGATAGTCAACCCATCGCAGGGGCAGGGGGAGAGGGGGGGTCCACGTGGATTCCTCTGGACCACTCAGCCCTCGCCCTCCTCCCAACACCCACCCACAGGAAAACCTGAGACTCCTCTGAGCAAGTTTAGTTCAGGTCGGCAATGCTGCGGGGCTGACTCTCGCAGAACAAAATCTGTGCTGGGCTCCGGGAATACAAACCTAGGCGAATGCCTGTCCTTTAAGGGTCTTTCCACCTTAGTGGGCGAGAGTCAGAGAACCAGCGCCGGAAGGTGAGGAAGTCAGTGTGAGGCGCGCGCCCAAGAGCGCGGCGCGAGGAGGGCGGGAGGGCCTGGGCGGCGGCGGCGGCGGCGGCTCTCGCGGCCGCGCGGGCTCAGCTCTGCGGGCCCAGCTCTGCGGGCCCGCGGCCAGCTTAGACCAGACGGAGGGCCGTGCGGCGCTGGGCCTCGGAGGGCTTCCGAGCTGCTCCCCGAACGTTCCGACAGAATCGGACGGGACTGTGTGGGAGGTGAGAGACCAGCGGCGGGAGAGCCCGGCCCCCATTAACCTTCGCACAAGGGAGCTGATAAAGCCCCCTCTTCAAACACAGTCTTGGCAACCCCTTTGTCAGATGCAATTACGTTTTCTAATCTCACGGTGACTTCCTGGCAGGTATGAGGGGCTCGGGTTAAGGATCCTCCCACAGGTTATCAGTTTGGGTTCTGTCCAGCTGAAGGCTGCAGGTCTCAGCTTTATTAAGTATTGTCCTGGCCCCACAGGTGGTGTCACAGCAAAGCCATCCCTAAACCCGGACAGACTGACCCCCACCCCCGGGCTCGGGGCCGTCTAATCCGCGCCTATCTCTGGGCAGTGGCATCGCTACGCCCCTCCCTGCGGCTTGAGAAGCCGGAGACTGATGTAACTTCAAAGGCATCTGGTGAAACTCAGACTGAGGGGTGCCTGCTGCGTCCAGGGTGACCCCCGAGCGGTGCGCACCTCACAGGTGGGGTCTGGATCACGCCTGAGGCTCATGGTTGCTAGGCCCCGAGGTTTCCCCTACGAGGAGGCTGTCGGTGTGACGAGGTGATTAAACACGAGTGGCCTTAAGACCTGGTCTGAGATTGTGTTAAAAATCTTAGGTGCTGGAGTGATCCGTCCACCATCCACAGCTGCTTATTTGTGAGCTGGTTAAAGAGAAGAAAACCTGGGGTGGGGCCTGAGGAGGGACCAGGCTAGTACTTATGACATCAACCTTAAATTTCTTTTTTTCAATTGAAGTATAATCGGCTTATAAGTATTAATTTCTGGTGTACAGCATAATGACCCAGTTATACACACACATGTATATTCCTTTCCATGTTCCTTTTCGCTGTGGGCTGTAACGAGGAGTGGAATGCAGCCCCCGTGCTGCACAGCACACACTTGCTGTCTACCTGTTTTACATACAGTAGTATCTGCAGATCCCAAGCTCCCACTTTGTCCCTCCACCCACCGCTTCCCCCACTCCCTGGTAACCAGAAATTTGGTTTCTGTGTCTGTGAGTCTGTTTCTATTAATCTTAAATTCTTAAAGTTACTCAATTCTTTCTTTTGGTGAATTTTTCTCTTTTTGGGGGAAATATTTTCCTAGTAGTTTTAGGATTTCTCCAGCTCTGATCGTGCTGCTTGCTAAGGACTGATTTGATTACAAGCCCCTTCGCCCTCTCCATAAACAACAGAGATGATGAGTTCTCCACCAAACCTAAGAGTTATGAAGCTCAGTATTTCTCTCTTGTCAAGTTAGAGCCGCGAATGTCTGTTTGGTTACATTCTATAAACTTGCAGCTCCATTCTTCAGAAATAACTGAACAACACCTGCACTTCCCAGGCACGGAGGGGAGGTCCCTCCTCTCCACTCGGTCCTCACCCTTGACCTCTGCAAGCGACACCCGCATTCCTCGGGGGTAGCTGTTAAGACGTGGGACAGCAAAGGTGTCCTTATGAAAAAGTTCTCCTGTACTTTTGTTACCAGTTGGCCCTTTCAGAAGTGATAAGGTCTTTGATATCCAGTTAATTTCAGCACCATGAGATGATAAACGGTGGGTGGTATAAACCAGCACCTGGTCTGGCGTGATCAGGGAAGTCGTGCCCGAGGGGGTTTGGAAGCCTGGTGGGTGGGAATAGGGGACCCGGGAAGCCCATCACAGCTCTGCCGCTAAGCCAGCTCTGCGACCCGTGTCACTGGGCCTCTTGCTGCTTCCTTCTCCTGAGGGTCCTGTGCCGTCGCTTCCAGGTATAAAACGTGTGTCCTGAGGGTTGTCCCTTGTGGCACTGGGACTTGACCGGGACAGGGGGCCCTCTTTCTTTCTTGTACCACCTTATGAGAACTATGTAGTCTAATCTATTTAAAGAAAGTGGTGCAATTAACGCCAAGATGATGACTCTGCCAGAAAAAACAAAACCCTGGTCACTCTTTTAAAGTCACCTGTGTTACCACGGGCCAGGTGAGCTCTTCACAAGACACCCCCGGGTTAGACCCCACACCGCCCTCTGGTCATCATACCCATTTCTGAGATGCAGAAAGTGGAGTAGAGAGGTTAGGAATGAGCCCAGGGCACTCCCCCAGGGAAGCTGGGGCGCATAAACCCAGCCTTCGGGCTCTTCACTACTACTCCTGGTATCTAAACTCTCAGCAATTCGAATTGCATCTCATCTGAACACCAGACATGCAGACAGCAATCAGTGTGTTACACGGGGCTGGGGCTGGGGCTGACCTAAAATTCTCCTTTATTTCCATGAACTCGGGTTTCTGTCTCAATTTCTTTTATGGTCCTCTAAAGACAAGACTGTAAGTTCTTGCATGAATCAGAAGAAGAAAATGTCCAAGATGCTTGTGAGGGAAGGGAGAGTGTGAAATAGAATTAGATGGTTGAGAAAAGATCAGTTTCAAGCTGCCTGAGTCCACTGAATCGCTCCCTATTTGTACAAACAGGATGGGGCGATCCAGGCCAATTCGTGTTCCTATCTTTGGGGAGTGATCGTGTGACAGTTCCTGAAGATATTTTAGCAGCCCCTCCCTGTCTCCACCCCTCCCGCCCCCAGGGAGGCACATCAGACCCGGGGGCTCGAGGACCCCACCTCTCTGGAATGTGGAGAGGTGGGAGCCGGTTGCGTGTAAGGGAGCAAGCTATGCAAAGACTTTGTAGAGGAGACAGAAGTTCGCGAATGGAATGGCCTCCAAGCTCCCCAGAGAGTCTCGTTTCTGATCTTCCTTCGTGTTGTAGAACGCGGTCTGGAAGCACAGCCAGCCGGATGAAAAGACAAAGCCCACTTTCCACGAGGGAGGGCCCTTCTCCACGGACGCCCTTCCTCTTAGATGCCTGCAAACTGATGATCTGCTGGCCCTCGAAGTGTGGACTCTCCCTCAAATCTCCCGTTGGCCGCCCTGGCCCACGGGTGACACTGAACTCTCTGATGGCGGCCTCCCCTCGTGAGGCCAGCTGTGGACAGGCGGCCCAGGCAAGGCGGTGGGAGAGGAGAGGACGTTCAGGCCGAGGGAGCAGCCAGAGCTGGGAGCCGCCCGCAAACACTGAGCAGAGCCCCTCCAGCCCCCTCACAGCCCCGGGAGCTCAGGACGGCCCCCAGGCCACGTCTGACCCCAGATTTATGAACAGGACCCCTGGGGCTGGGACACAGACACCCGTGATCCCGCGTGCAGCCCCGTCCGAGCAGTTGGGGTGCAGGGGGCAAGCCCGAGGAAGGGCCAGCAGGGAGGCCGAGGGCTGGCGCGGGGAAGGCCGGGAGGAGGTGGCGGGCCCGTCCATGAACCTCCCGCCCCGGGCCGGGTGCCTCAGGTGAGTAAGGAGCGGGAAGAGGAGCACAGGGCGGCAGGGCAGACAGCGACGGCCGGACAGGAGACGGCCGCGTCTGCTCCCGCTCCGGACACAGGGAGGCTCCGGAGCACGCGGGACGGGGGCTGAGGTAGAGGAGGAAGTGACCCAGGACACTGCGGAGAGGGACAGCTTCACGAGCAACGGGGGCGACGCGCGAACGGCGGGTCACGACGACTCCACGCAGCCTCGCGGGCTTCCCCCGATGCTGTGCGAGGTGTGCCAGCCGGGACCAGCCCCGGCCCGGCAGCCCGGGGCCCCGCACGGTGCTGCTGCCCCGGCCGTGGGGACGTGGCTCCATGCGGGTGAGCAAGACTCATCACCTCCAGGCCGGCAGGACCCACACCCACGTCTTAGGGCCCCAAACAGGCTCCATCAGCGCCATGGACGTATCTACAGGCTGGCCGTCTTCTCCGGACCAAAATCTAGACACGTGAGCCGACCGTGAATTTTTATAACACTTCAGGTATAATCTCAGGGACATCACTTGGATAACAAAGCTCAACAAACACTGAAGTTTCTAAGTCCTTTTTAATTTTCATGCGAATATAAGGATAGAGTATTTAAAACAGGGCTATCCTAGCAAATGCTGGAAGCATAATGTCCACAATCATGTGTGACACGTACTGTTTACTCGGTAGAAAACGCTTTTGCAGACGCTCACCAGAAACGACACTGATGTGCGCAGAAGGAGGAATAAGCTGTCTTGTTCTTACAAACACAGAGATGTAGCCGCCCAGGCGAATTCAGCTCTGCTCTGCGCTGTCTGTCACGTGTTTTAAACTCATTATATTTAATTGTTATCATCAAAACTTAGCGTGATTCAGTTTCACAAAGTGAATTCTTCCCCAGTCTTCCAAAGTCTTTCACAATTCAGCTCTACACAAAGTTGTGCTGAGAGAGGAAGGAGGAACCAAGAAGTAAAGGCGTACCCAGAAACGACAGAATAAAGCCCTCTGATTCTGTCTATAATAACAAAGAGATTTGAGCTATGAATTAAAGCTACGGGGAAGAAACCCAGCCCCGTCGCTGCAAATTTAGATAAGTTTTCAGCCTTCCATCCATTTGCAGATTTGTTTCAGTTCAGGGTACCGGTACATCACAGCCCTGAGCAAGACCACTGAGCGGAGGCCTGGGGCCCCGGCTGGCCGTGCCCTCATGCTTTCTGTGGCACCAGCAGCCCTTCCTTCCTGGGTCTCAGATGCCTCTCTGTCTCGTGAGCTGTGAATAAGGAATGTTTCTCTACCCTTTTGCCCCTTGGAGTCTCCTTGGGAGAGTTTCAAACACATCAGTGCCCCTGGAAATTTCCAGAACTCTTAAATTGGACTCTGGTAGTTAAGGGCATCAATATTTTTTAAAAGCTCCCCAAGTAGTTCTAATGCGTTGCCAGAGATGAGAATTGCTGGATGAACTAGACACCTTCTAGGTGCTCTTTTATTTTTATTTCCCGAGGATCTATTTTTCTTTTTTTCTCACTCCCTTTTTTTTAATTGAAGTACAGTCTGTGTACAGTGTTGTTAATTTCTAGTGTACAGCGTAGTGATTGCTTTTCATGTTCTTCTCCATTAGAGGCTGTCACAAGGTATTGCGTACAGTTCCTTGTGCTGTGCAGTAGGCCCTTGCTGTGTGTCTATTTTATATATAATGGCGTGTATCTGCAAATCTCAGACTCCCAATTTACCCTTCCACCTGCCCCTTTCCCCCAACCCTGCTTCCCCCTCTGGTAATCCCGTTTGTTTTCCACGTTCTCTTTTTAAAACTAGGTTCTTTAATCCTAATTTCATGGGTCACTACTCCCTCAGACTCTCAGTCTAAAGAGAAAATCCGGAACAGCACAAGCTTCCTCCTGCCTCCAGGAGCCACGCACACGCAGAGACAGCGCACCCAGGGGTCGAGCCCAGCGTCGAAGTGTGAGCCCCCACGTCATGATGATTTGGCTAGTTTTAATAAGAAATTCTGAAGAGCTTCTAAGAGGTGTTAGGGGCTCACGGGTGCACTGAGAGGCCCCCAGGTAAGCAAGAAGACAAGGAAAGCAACGGAGCCCTGGGCTGGGGACACTGGGCTGTGCGGCGGCTGTCGCTAACCTTTATGCCAGTGGAGTGAGCCGTTCCCCTCAACACAATAGGACCTCTGCCACTTTGAAGATAAGCTCGAGCAGCCTGCTTAAAACAATAATTCTGCACTTTCTTTCCTGTTTCTAGATTTATTTTAAGTATTAGTATAAAATGTCAGAGCAGCTGATAGCAGCCAGATCAGTTTGTATAAAACTTGCCTGCCTGTTTGTGGTATATTACGGCTATATTTGACACAGGAAAGCACTCAATCACGCGTGCTATCAGCAGGCCACACCCACCTTTGTGAGGACCCTCCGGGGCCGCGAGATTTATCACTGTGAACTTGAACTGGATGGACAGGCCCTGATGGATAACACAGGCTGCTTCTGAGAAGTTGGGGCTAAAAGTGACCATCCACTGCCCAAGTGCCAAGAGAAAGGTCAGGAGATCACAGCCGCCTCCCAGGGATGGCCTGAGTGTCTCCCACCTATGCCCGGACTCTTATCTCAAGCTGCTGAAATGGTGTGAGTGTAAATATGATGATTTTGTAATTGTGGGACCCTCTCTATGCCCCATTTTGCCTCCAAAATGACCTTTTCTGCACCTTTAACCACCTTTTCCTCTGCACGCAAACCGATATGCGGTTCTGCTTCGAGAGACAAGGCTAGCATCTTAGCTGTTCCCCGTCCTCTTTCCCCAGGGGTCACAGCACCTAGGAGGCTGGCACCGTGGGCAGGAGGGGGTGGGTGGCCACTGTCTCCAGTTTACATCCTGGACACCTGAGGCCTGTGCTGGAGGTGAGTGAGCTGACCATTGGGGAGCCCAACCCAGAAGTCCCTGCCCTGCGGCCTTCCTCTTATTGCACGGGAAGCACTCAGGCCAGGCCATCTGGTGTCCACATTTGACCTGAAATCAAGAAATCTGGGTTCCACTCTTGGTTTCCGCTTTCTGTAGTCAATATGTGCCCTTCCCCAGATCACCTCTGACGTCAGCTTCCACCTCTGAGATGAGGGTGACTGCGCCCATGTACCAACGGGGGTGCGCCCGGACAGAGGTGCATATCTCAGAGGGTTGGTGTGGGACGGGAAAACACTATCAGGTTGTCATTAATTATGGATATTTTAAACACCTGTCTGGGGCGAGAGGGCGGGCATAGCTCAGTGCTAGAGTGCCTGTTTCACTTGCTTGAGGTCCTAGGCTCCACCCCTCAGTAGCTCTTCTAAAAATAAATAAGTAAACTTAATTACCTCCCGTACAAAAGAAAGGAAGGAAGAGAAAGAGAGAGAAAGAAAGGAGGGAAGGAAGGAAGAGAGAAAAAGAAAGCACACCTGTTTGGAATTACACTCTGAAACCAGACTGACTGGTCCCAGCCTGGCTCTTCCAGCTTCCTAACCCTCCCCTCACTTCAGTTTCCTCATTTGCAGAACAGCAGTGGCAGAATCCCATTGTTTTTTGTTTGTTTGTTTATCCTCTTTATTATGGCCATTTTTCAAACATATTTTTAATGGCAGAGGGAACAGCAGAATGAACTACAGAAATCCATGCATCACCTTGTCCTAAACATTTTTCCTAAATCCCTCTAAACTAAGTCTCTCTGACTAATTAGGTCGTGCGCTTTCTAACAAGTGCTGTTGTCACACGCAGCAAAATTAGTAATTTTTAGAATTTAATTTAGGGGTGGTAATTAGGTTTATTTATTTATTTTAACAGAGGTACCAGGGATGGAACCCAGGACCTTGTGCATGCTAGGCACGTGCTCTACCACTGAGCTGTCCCTCCCCGCTAACGATAATTCATTAACATCATCTAAATATCTAGTCCGTAGCCCATTTCCCCAGCTGTCTCAAAGATGTATTTTAGAGCTGGTTTAGTCATTCAGACTGTGAATACGGTTCGAATGTTGAATGTGGTTACTGTAGATCATGAGCCATGTTTATTCCATAACAGTTCTCTCTCTCTCTCCCTCTTTTCTAATCACCACCTTGTTTTGTTGGAAAACCCACATCATTTATCTTGTGGATGTGGCACATTTGGAGGAGGCTGATTGCTTCCTTCTGCTGGTAGCTTCTCCCCCTCTGGCTTCAGTGTCGGTTCTGTTGTGGGTTTGACGGTGAGGCGCACACGCGCTAATGCCTGTGAAGCACTTAGCGCCACGCTGGCTGGCGAGGGCGCGACAAGGAGGTCTCACAGGCTGGTGGCTTCAACAACAGAACTCATGATGTCACAGCTCTGGAGGCCAGAAGTCCAGGCATTCGAAGGGTCGGTTCCTTCTGAGGACCGTGAGGGAAGGATCCGCTCCAGCCTTCTCTCCTTGGCTCGTGTCTCCACCTCATCTTCCCTTTATCTGTGTCTGTCTCTGTGTCCAAACCTTCCCTATAAGGACACCAGTCATATTGGACTAGGACCCACCCTAATGACCTCATCTTAGCTAATCACGCCTGCAACAACCCAATTTCCAAATAAGGTCACCTTCTGAGGTGTTGACAGTCAAGACTTCAACACATGCATTTTGTGCGGACACAGTTCAGCCCGTAACAGCACAATACCTGGCACGCTGTAAAATTTCTATACATATTAGCTAAGTTGTCAATAATTCCATCATTACCATGTTACACTGTTACTCATTTAAGGATTAAAATTAAATGAGTCAGTGCGTGTAAAACATTGAGCATAATACCCAGCCCATAGTGAAATTTCTATAAATATTAGCTACGAAGTTGTGATGTGTCATAGTGTTACTTATTTAGTAACTGTTTTTAATAGTAGTTTATACCGATGTTTAGAATGAGACTGCTTTGGTAATTTTTAATACTAAATTCATAAGACTCAGTAAGAATGTGCCACAGGGCTAAATACATTTTAATAGGCAGGGGACAGGAAGAGGGCTGAAAACTGGGAGACCAGAGGGAAAGGGGGGAGCTGCTGGACCCCCGCTTGGGGACGGTCAAGTTGTAGCTCTCTTGTGTCACCAGCCATGCCACCCTGCACAAGCTGCTTCTTTTTGTCCAGATACCTTCTCTCTAAAGTGATCAAACATTAAGTGTCCTCTAAGCCCCTTTCACTTCTGAAATTCTGGGTTCTATAAGGAAAATCAAGTGAAAGCTATGGCAAGCAGCTGCCGTCTATAGCATCAAAAATATTCCACTATACCTGTGGCATCACCAAAAATTTGCCAGTTATTAGGCAGTAGATCATTCTTGAAAAGCATTGGGAAAAATTATTTTAGTCAAAGTAGTAAAGCTGACCTCTGTCAGCCTTCTTTCATACCACAGTCTTCTTCACTTTGGTTTATCCCAAAGTGTTGATTTTGTTTTTTGGTTTCCTATTTCATGGATCATTTTTATTTTCTTCTTATGTGTGAATTCTCTATGTGACTGTCTCATGGAGGGTCTGTTGGAAGCGGTCTGGGACCTCAGGGGTCGTATTTCACTTCCATGTCCATTTACCAATTGTGCTAAGTGCTTACTACATGCAGGACACTGAGGTGGGCGACAGGCGGGACACTGAGCTGGGCGACAGGCGGGACACTGAGGTGGGCGACAGGCGGGACACTGAGGTGGGCGACAGGCGGGACACTGCGGTGGGTGACATGAGGGACACTGAGATGGGTGACTTGAAGGACACTGAGGTGGGCGACATGAGGGACACTGAGATGGGTGACTTGAAGGACACTGAGATGGGTGACTTGAAGGACACTGAGATGGGTGACAGGCGGGACACTGAGGTGGGTCACAGGCTGGACACTGGGATGGGCGACAGGCGGGACACTGAGGTGGGTGACAGGCGGGACACTGCGGTGGGCGACAGGCGGGACACTGAGGTGGGTCACAGGCGGGACACTGAGGTGGGTCACAGGCTGGACACTGGGATGGGTGACAGGCTGGACACTGGGATGGGTGACAGGCGGGACACTGAGGTGGGTCACAGGCGGGACACTGGGATGGGTGACATGAGATTGTCCGAGGATGAAAGCACAGCCCACCTTCCAAGAAGCAGGCAGAGTCGAGTCGGGAATACAAGACACGGGTAAGTCACAAAATGCGCACATACTGGTCACTTGTGTCCTGTCATTTAGGATGCTGTCTGCAGCACATCGTAGAAAATTCAACTTTTAATTTGATTTAATGAATAAAATAAATGTATTGTCTCGCTTACCGAGAAGTCTAGAAATAGGGTGATTCTGGGGCTGGTTAATGTAATAGGTGAGGATTTCACCCTGAACGAGGGTCCTTCCCACCCTCCCCCTCTGCTGTCCAGGCGTCCTGGCCTTGCCTGGAGCTCGTCCCCTCCCGGACACAAGAGGCCCAGCCACTGGCCGCGGCACATCAGGGGGAAAGAACAGGGCCCGGTGGCTCCATGTGTCTTTCTTTCATTTTTACGGAAAGAAAATCACCCTTGGGTCTGCCCCCCCCCTCCTCTACGTCTCACCTCTCAGAATTATGTCACCACAAGACAAGGGACACCAACCTGAGCGCTTGGACCAATCGAGATTCCATGCCTGGACCTGGGGAGGGAGCCCTGGACACCAGGCACCCAGACAAAATCTGGATTCCGTCACCAAAGGGAAAGGGAGGCAGGGGAGGAGGGCCCTGAGGGGGACAGTCAGCTAAGCGGCTGTCACACGCACACTGTCGCCAGCACGTCCACGTGATGCTGTTCAGCCCCAGCCCAGGTGTTTAGACTGATCTAAACCTGGACGACAGAGTGTCTGAGAGTCTCCCGTCGCTTTGCAGGAGAAGGAAAACACCGCGCCCCCCAGAGCCCAGCCCCGAGCGCAGCTCTTGGGTCAGAGCAGCCGCCGTTCACCGCGGCCCCCGTGTGCGGTCCGTGCTAAGCGCCCTGGGCCCGCCAGTGCCTTCAGCCCTCACCCCAGGCCTGCCGAGGGAGGTCTCACCCCCCGACACAAGGGAGAGGAAACAAGACCCAAAACTCTGCTCCAAGGAGCCAGTCCTAGGAGCCCTGCCCTTCCAGGTCACATCTCTGCTGCAGAATTCCCAGGACAAGCGCGCGTGCACTTCTAGGTCTGCGTGTGACAATGTGGCGGTGGCGGGGGGCAGCTGCGTGCCCCCACAGGCCCTGTGCAGCTGCAGGACACGAGGCTGAGGCTGGGTGGAGAGGCGTCCCAGAGAGCTTGTCCGGGGCCGACGCTGGACCCCCTGGGACTCGGGAGCTAGCGTGACAGGGGCTTCCTTCTCCTTCTGCCCAGGAAAGTGGATTCTCAGCACTGCTGACTGCAGGGGGACAAAGGGAGCTGACCTGTAGGGCTATCGGACACACGCGCCAAGGGGCAGATTATTTTATGAAGCTCCTCTTTAGGAAATCTGGAACCCCTGCTGCATCCACCCCAATTACAAGTGACACGGTCCGAGCTGCCCTTCACAACGTGCCCTGCGCCCCCTACGGCCGTCTCTGACGCCCGAGGTGGCGCTGCCCCTCTCAGTGGTGACACAGCCTGTGGCCCAGCACCGTCCCAGAGCACTCTCCACGACGTGGAGATGCCCCAGGTCCGCCTGCCCAGCGCAGTAGCTACGAGCCACAGGGAGCGACTGAGCACGTGAGGTGTGGCCGGTGTGGCCGAGGAGCTGGCTCTAGTTCTAACTAATTTCAGTTAAAATTTCAGGAGCCATGTACGGCTGTGGCTCCCGTGGTGAACGGGGCAGGTGGAGGTGTGCAGTGGCTGGCCCCGGTTTATTGCTCTAGTGAGCTTGACTCCCCTCTTTGTGCAAACCGACTGCAACAGGAATTCTCCCCGGGTGCCTTGAGTTAATCATCAGCCCGACCTGAACGCTGGAAACGCCGTTCTGTGGTGAAAACTTCTCAAGTCTGCATTCAGTTAAGCAGAAGGGACCAAAAATAGTTGAAATCAACTTTCCCTTATGTCAATTTGGGCTGAATGTATTGAGCCAGAGAGTGTCATACACTCCTTCACTGAGTGAAGTTTTCCACTCGGGCTGCGTGCCAAAGGATGAACTTCTGAACCCAGTAACACAACTGCCTGAGAAACCCTGTTCACTGAGGTGCATGGCCGTAACTGTCCTCCCACTTCTGGGAGAAAAAACAGAATCAGAGTCTCTCTCATGATTCACTCTGGTGACCATAATTTCTGGGAAGTTCTAGGCACTCAACAGAAATCGTCATCTGACGCCATTCCCACTGGTCAAGCCGGGCCAGGCCGTGGAGGGGACGCGGGGACAGGAGGGGGAGGATGGGCAGGGATGGGCTTGCATCCGTGCAGTCTCCTGCTTTTACGGAAAAGGGGACGAGGGAAGAGGGTCAGAACGAGTCCCCAGGGAAAACACCGCACGCCTAGTGCGGGGGTACGCCTCGCTCCCTGTTCCTCGCAGCAAGCCCTTCATCCTAGCAAACCAGAGACACTGTTTCTTCATCCAGCTCTCTGCCCACTGAGGGATCTCGGAAACGCCGGAGAAGACCTGCCAATGACCACATCCCCTCTCCCACCCAGCCGTCACCTCCAGGATGCTCAGGTCACTCGGTGGCGTGAAGCCGAGGGACTTCCAGCAAGAACCTTCGTATCTCACAGGCTGCCTTCAGATAGGTCCCTTCCTTCCTGGACAGATAGGCGGGTAGGTTTGCCAGGCAGGTGACCCTCACCTCCACCCCAGATTCGGTCAGATGTAGTCAGAAACTTCACTTCATCACCATTATTAATAGCTGGGTGTGCTTGTGCTTCCTGGAGAACATGATAAGCCCCACGCAGAATCAGGAGGAAGCAAATCCATGACTCAGCACCTTTCCCCGCTTCTCGACCGCCCGAGAGCATTTCCTGTTCGACCTGAGGATGTCTGTGGGGTCTGGGACTCTTGCCCAAAGTCTGCTTGAAGATCGAACATGGTGTGGGACAAGGGTGTGCAGTGCTGAGACGCAGAAGGACAGCACAGAGCCTCCCTGTCACAGCGCTCGGAGGCCCCACCCCGGCCCCTGGCCCCCGGCCGCCTCCCGGACTTAGCTGCAGCACCAGCTTCTCCTTCCTGAACTCCAATTCGTTTTTTGTTTTTGTTTTTTTTGAAGAGAATGACTCAAATTAATTACTAACTTTTTTCCCCATCTTTGGACCGTGTTCCATTTCCTGGGATTCAAATTATAATGAAAATTTTCACTCTTTTTTTTTTAAATTTTAGGATAGTCAGTTACAATGTGTCAGTTTCTGGTGTCCAGCATCATGTCCCAGTCATAACGTCACTTTTTGTTTTGTTTGGGGGGGTAGGTATTAGGTTTTTATTTATTTACTTTTAGTGGAGGCACTGGGGATTGAACCCAGGACCTTGTGCATGCTAGGCACACACTCCACCACTGAGCTATACCCTTCCCTCCTGAATTCCAATTAGTTTGCCAAAGGGAGGGAACCTAACATATACTAAGAATTATGTTCAAGGTTTACATATGGATGGATGGATAGACGGATGGACGGATGGATGGACAGGTAGATAGACAGATAAGCCTCTTCATCTCCCTGTGAGATAAGGAGGATCTAGAGATGGAGGGCTGAGGTCTGAACCTCAGCCCTCCATCTCTAGTGCCAGCTGCCATGATGGGACAGGAAGCGGGGTACCCACAGTGACGATTATTACTATTAAGCTGTTATTAAGAATCAACAAGTCTGGACTGAAAGTCTGGACTCTGCAGACTCTGTCCTGGGTCCAGCGTGCTCAGTCATGAACCAGGGAGGTGAGGCTGGCCGCCTGGAGAGGGCAGTGTGCAGAGGGACCGCAGGTAAGGGCAATGATGACAGTCCAGCGGGCTCGGCTGCAGGCAGGCACCTGCCCAGGAGCGGGGCTGCCGGAGCCACCAGGAAGACACCTCAGCACCGACCCAGGGCATCAGGAGAAGCACCTGCGGAAGGTGACATCTTAGTTCCCCAGGCGGCAGGGGCGGGTAACGTGTGTTCAGGGACGAGGTCAAACCACCGATCGCCTCAGCGAAAAACAGGGGCAGGTTCCACGCTCCCTTTTCTAATTGGAGGCTTCCTATCACAGGAGAAAGTGCTCCCGGGGGACCCAGACAACAAGCCTGCCATCCTTCCTCGGTGCTCCCTGGAGGAGAGAGCTCGAGAGCTGTCGGAGGGCTTCCTGATCTCCGGCACCTCCTTCGGTGCTCGAAAGTCTCCTCCGACCACTCCAGGGGTCAAGTATCAAGTTTTCAAGAGGAAGGCAGACTGACCCCTGGCTTCCAGACTGGATGCACCACGCTGCCACTGCACCCAGTGCCCCTGGGGAGAACACTCACAGCTGCTGAGGCCTCCATCACCGGGGTGTGTGAAAAGGCAGACGACGCCAGCGGCACGACGTCCTGGCCAGCTGGCAGGCCTGGGGGCCCCAGCTCAGTCTGAAGACTGAGTCCCGTCTTGGTTTTCAGAACGACTGCCTGAGGGGCGGTCCTGTCGTACCGGCCACCGGCGGAGCAGCACGCCTTGCCCCACAGGATGGCGGAGCATGGCTTGGGCAGAAGGGGGAGACATCAAGTGACCCCAGCAGGGTGGGCTTCGTTTTGCGCGTGGGCCCCCCTGCTGCTCCTGATGGATTTCTTCGTCAGGTTAAGGTGCCCGGTGATCAGCGGCGGTCAGAGTCCCCGGGAAGAGAACGAGGACCCAGCGGCCTTCAACCTGAGTCTCTCACAACAGCGTAAAGAAGCCGCCCCAGGGCGTCTCCCCTTCTGAGAAAGGCTCCCAGAGGGTGGCCAAGGTCCCTCACACGTCCTGAGGTCCACAGCCTTCCCTCCCCCGGTGCTCGGGAGGGGCCCTCCCTCCCCCACCACAAAATCGGCGCGGCCCATTCACCATTGGGCCAAATACTCCCGCAGCCACAAGACCTTCCTCTGGAAGAGCCCAGGGCAAAAGGGAAAAGGGCACGTCCATCAGGCGTCCAGAGAACGCACGCGTGGCCGCTGCAGCCGCCGGGATGGCACGCCCGGGACAGGCGCTCCCGCCGCAGGCGCGCGTTTACTTTCTCCCCGTTCCCGAGGCCGCGAAGTCCAAGGCCGGGCTGCCCGGGCGGGCTTCTGGCGAGGGCTCCCTCCGGGGCGCGCACACAGACGCACCTGCAGTGTGTCTTTCCAGGCCGCTCCTCTGTGCTCGTGCAGAGAGGGCGTCAGAGGCACAGGGGGTCTCTGGTGTCTCTTCCTTTTTTAAAAAAAATTTATTCAAGTGTAGTTGACTGACAACGTTAGCTCAGGTGCAGAGCGGTGCTTCAGTTGCACGTACACATTACGTTTTTCCTTTTCAGAACTTCTTCTCGTCCTGTCAGATTAGGACCCACCCTTATTAACTCATTCAGCCTTAACCAACTCCCTCAAGGCCAGATCTAAAAATACAGTCGCCCCGGGGGTCAGAACTTCCACATAGGGGCTTGAGAGGGTGGGGCCCATAAAGCCCTCACTCCCGACACAGGCCGCCCGGAGGACCCGGTAAGCGGTGTCCTCAACCACGGGGAGCTTGCCTTCGCGATCGAGGGCCGTGCTTGTCCTACAGGAGAATCCAGGTGGCCGAACCAGAAGCAAGTTTAAGTCTCCCGTTAGCTGGGCGCCCGCAAAGGGCATCCACCTGGCCAGCCGACCACTGCCCTCGGGTAAAGGAACGGAGCATCGCACCAGGTTTTCGTAAGGGAGGACCCCACATTCTCAGGACAGGCCCACATCCCAGCTGGGAGACAGTCCCTCAGGCGGTCTCTCCGCACCCCCGTGAGCTAAGCCACGGGCTCTCTCAGTTTCCGACTCTTTTCCCAGGTGTGTCCAGCCCCCAGCTGTGGGGGGAAGACAGCGTCCCGCTCCAGCTCCGAGGGCAGCCGTGCTCACTTCCCAGGGTAACAGCGCTTCCCTCCAGCCCCGACCTCGTCCATTACGGATTTGGGCTCCTTCGACTTGGGGTTCCTGGCAGGGATGCCACCCACGCACGTGCCTCTTTCCCCGGCCCCTCACCGTGCTGCTCGGCGGCTCCGGGACTCTGATGACCCTACTGCCATGAGTGGCCGTCCTTGGTCTCTGACCAGGGGTCTCGTGTCTTCTGCCAGCATCGCTGAAACCATGGAGGCCAAGTTCTCAGTTTGCAAGTAGGAGACCCCCTTTCACAGATGATGACAATTGCTGCTCCCCCCCCCCTTTTTGTCCTGATCGTGGCCCAGGAAGCTGCTGAGAGAAGACACTTCCTTCCTGGGGACGGCCAATCCAGTGCCCACACCGCCTCCCCCAGGTGTGGGGCAGGAAAAGGGGAGGGAGCAGAGTCAGAAATGCTCTCTGTGCACTTTGGAGGAGGCGGTGTCAGGCCCCAGCCGCACACGGTGCCTGTGAGCAGCCAGGACGCGAAGCTCCATCAGAACATTTGCCTGTCAGGTGCCTGTGGCTCACCATTGTCACGATGCAAATGGTCCAGAAAGACAAACACAGACATGGGTCACTGTCACGGCCACGGTGCACGGCAGAAGCCGGCTGCTCAGCACAGAACAACATCACAACCTGAAATTGGGGCAACGGCGCCAACAGCCCTGACAGGGTGGAGGGTGCAGCGTGGTCCGTCTGCCCCCAGCTGTCCAGGGCCACATCCACATGACGTGGTCCCCGCTCTGGGAGGACGGTTGAAGGCTGGGGGACTACAGGGTGCTTCCGGAAAAGGTTCAGCAAGGCCGACAGGGAGTCTCAGCACCCAAGTGGCCTGGGTGGGGGGGCATCCCAGGAACCGGCCTTCGGAGCCCCGGGCGCAGCCCTGGGCGGTGCGTCCCTGTGCGGTGGGAGACGGGGGTCCAGCTCGGCCCGCAGAGCCGCGTCCAGCCACACTCTCCGCACGCAGGAAGTCCTCGAGGCACGTCCTCGGGCCCTCACGACCAGCTGTGTTAACAGAAAGGGTTCCCTGGTGAACCAAGATGAGGAACAAAGGGACTAAGACTCTGAAGCAGAAAAATGGAACAGCAGATACAGCACATTCAGCGTCCACGGGTGTGTCAGCGTGGAAGAGGGAAAGGACCAGACAGGGCGCCAGGCAGCGTCAAATCTGTCACGTGTGAGTATTTACTTTAAAGAGAGTTTATGAGGACACACAGTACTGTATATAAGACAGATGAACAACAAGGTCCTACTGTGCAGCACAGGGAACTATGTTCAGTATCTTGTAGTAACCCACAATGAGAAAGAATATGAAACGGAATATACGTATGTGTACGCATGACTGGGACACTGCTGTGCCAGAAATCGACACATTGCAACTGACTGTACTTCAATTAGAAAAAAGAAAGAACGAAAAAATAGAAAACTGAATCCAAAAGAAAGCGTCTACGAGGAACACAAACCCATGTTTCAAGCTCTGCAGAGAAAGCTGTGTTAACCTGTCCGTGAGCTTCCAGTCTGAGAGACCATAGTTTTCTTTTCTCCATAACAAAAAAAAAACAGCCTGAGTGTCTTCTTTTGGTCTTTTCTGTTGGTGGGACTCAGACAAGTTGGAGGAGGGAGGAGGGAAGCCCCCTCCCCTCCCACAGCCCAGCAGGAAAAGGCCTCCCTGTGGGGCTGGGGTCAGGACATGGGGGGAGGGGAGAGGAGGTGTGGGCTGCAGCAGACCCAGAGCATGAACCTACATCATCACGTCTTATCAGCCGCCTACCTACATGTCAATTATTTTAAAGACTGACTGAGATACAGTTTACCCCCATGTGAAAATTCACCCGTGTGAAATACACAATGCCGCGGCCTCAGTGTCTCCGCAGGGCGGTCCGCCATCACCACGGGCGGAGTTTAGGATGACCACATCACTCCAAATACCAAAACCCATTAGCAGTCATTCCTCCAACTTCGCACCAACTCCAGCCCCAGGAAGATCACTCCCCCACCGCTGTCTCTCCGGGTCTGCCTGTTCTGAACGTTCCTCGCCAGTCGTCCCACGCAGGATGTGGCCTTGGTGCCTGGCCTCTGCCATCTAGCGCAGCGTCCCCGTGGTTCATCCACAGTGTGGTGTGTATCAGTATGTCATTCTGTTTTATGGCCAAATAACATCCATCGTCCACCACGTTTGGAGACATCGCTTGCTGTGTGTCCGTTCATTGATGAGCGGACATGCGGGTGGTTTCCATGTGTGGGCTATTATGAGTAACGCTGCTGTGAACATTTGTGTGCAAGCTTACATGTGGACATATATTGTCAATTTCCTCAGGCGTATACCTAGGCGTAAACGTACGGCAAGCCTTTGTTTAACATTTTACGGAACTGCCAAACTGCTTTTCATGCCATTTTACTTTCCCACGAGCAATCTAGAAGGGTCCCAACTTCTCCATCTCTTGGCCAATATACTTGTTTCATTGTCTCTTTGGTTACAGTCACCCCAGTGGGTTTGAACTGGAATTTCTTTGTGGTTTTAATTCGAATTTCCCTCACGGAATGCCAGTGACACTGAGCATCTTTCCATGCGCTCGTTGATCACTTGTACATCTCCTCCGAGACGTGTCTCCTCAAATCCTTTGCCCATTTTGAAAATTCTGTTACTTTTCCCTTTGTTGACTTGGAAGGGTTCTTTGTGTATTCTGGATACCAATTTTCCATCAGATGCATGGTTTCTAAATGCCTCCTCCCGTTCTGGGCTGTCCTTTCGCTTTCTGGATGTATCACCTGCGGCACCAGAAGTTCATATTTTGATACAGTCAAATTTATCTGTATTTTTTCTTTGATTGCTGATGTTTTTGGCATCATAGCTAAACAAATCTAAGGTCCCAGAAATTTACTTTTTTAATTTCTTTTTATTTTGTTGAAGTGTAGTCAGCTTACAATGTTGTGTTAACTTCTGGTGATGAGCACGGTGATTCGGTTACACATCACACATACTCCTTTTCATGTTCTTTTTCATCTTGGGCCATTACGGGGTATTGAATTTCCTCCTCTGTGCTGTGCAGTAGGACCTGGTTATCTATTTTGTATGCAGTAGTTTGTACGTGCAAACCCCAAACTCCCAGTTTATGCTCTAGAACTGTATTCCGACGTTCTGCTCTAGAAGGGGAACGGCTTCAGCTCTGACACTCGGGCCTGTGCTGCCGCTGGCGCCCCTGTGCGTGTGAAGCAGGGGCTCCGCTCCCACTCCTGCGCGGACGCCCGGTCCTCCCACGCCATTTGTTGAAAAGACTCTTCTTCCCCTCTTGAACTCTGTGTCAACTTTAAGCAAAAATGACTCTGTTTCTCTCTGACCACCTCCTGAACGGAGGACAGCCGGGCTCAAGAGCCCAGTCCGCTCACATTCCAGAACTGCTAGTACCTGGCACGTTGCAAGACAAACCTCCAAACACATTTGTCAGCTAAACAAATACGAGAAGCCTACTTAACCTTGCTGAACTACCTAAGAACTTGGACCACTTCTCTTCGCTATAAATACTCGGTGCCACGAAGGAGGCTACTGGTTTCTATTGAAACTCGATCCCGGAGTATTTGTCTGGGAAGCGGGGGGGACTGATTTTCCTGTTTTAACCATGACCTCTCCCAATAAATGCATTTATTAATTTCCATGAATTGTTGTGGCTGCGAGGAGGTGCATACAGCCGCCCGCGGTGGCTAGAAAACGCGGCTGCCAGCGACGGCCACAGGGAGAGTGGAACTGCTCTCCCCGACGCCATCGTGGCCTTGGACCCTACAGTTGGTGCCGTGACTCGGCCTTCCACCTTACTGCAGAGAGAAGGATGGGAACACTTAACTGGTCCGGGCCCGTCCCATGGCAGCACTTCCAAAGCATCACGTGAAGTTCTTGTCTTCAAGGTAGACCAACTGTCACTTGACCCACTGAAGGCCCTCAAACCGTATCATAGAGAATGTTAGATTTCCTGCAAAGCCCACGCATTTCTGTGTCCATGGGGCTCCGGAAAATCTCTTGCAGTGGGCTTCACAGAGCCCAGAAGCAACCTCAAATGAGGGCTTGTAATTATTTTAGAGAAGTCAGTCTCTCATTCAGCCTCATGGTCCTTTCAGGCTGGCATCGCCCATTCTAATATGGGTACCACAGTCAGAGCCACAGACGTTCCAGGAAAAGGACCCTGGGGTGGGCACAGTCTGAAGTCCTGGGCGGGACCCAGAGACACGTGGTTCAGGCTCTTCCTCCCTCAGCACAACAGCCACCGTCTGCTTCTCCCCTAAAAGGGACGTGGAAAGGCCTGAGCCCCAGGGTCTGACCTGGAAGAGCCCTTCAAGACTCCGGACTCTCCTTCATGTCAGCTGAGACCCCTGAGGCCCCGAGAGTTCAGGGACGTGGGCGGTGTCACACAGGGAACTGAGGTTTTGGAGGAAGATTGTAAGGTTCTGAGTCAAAAATCACTGCTGTAAGAGTTTTCCACTCAAAATCTGATGCTGCATACCTGTCGTGGTCCTACTCAAACTTTTAAGCTGAGATTTTGATAACTGACATCAAGTGTTAGGTAACTGATGGCGGTGGGGAGGGAGGGCAGCTACTACGGCCTCAAAGAAACCAAACCTAAATAAAATTCCCCACTACCTCATTGGGACACAAAAGACATCCTCTCGTACCCTTTTCTCTGCATTAAATGTGTGACAATGCGAGGGCAGTTGACCTTTGTTCCTTGCATTATTTTGAGATTGTTCAAAGAGCCTCCAGTTTGCATTTCCCAGGGCCCAGGTGCTGGCCACCCCGAACCCGGGGCCCCGGCCTCACTGTCCAGTTCGGTAATTATTCTCTCTCTCTCTGCAGCTGCACCCGGAAGAGGGCTTTTGTGGACCACCAGGAATTTCCTGTGATAGAATGTCAGAAAGCTGCTGGAGACGCGGAGGAGGTGACTTCACAGGGCAAAAGTTCCCTTTCTACAATAAACATTCTCCGTGTGGCCACGTCGGAGACTTCCTACACAGACCCCACACCTATGAGCCACTTGTCATCCTGACACCAAGGAGCCAGGGAAAGAAACAGGACCATGGCTAAGAGACGATCTTTTGGGAAAGCGAACTTGCCTACGAGTTCCGAGGACATTAACGTCATAAAAACCAGGGAAGGAAAAGCTTACCTAAAAAGCAGTTTAAGAGGACATAGGGGCTTTATAAAGCCAACTGCCTTGCCGTTCACGGCTCCTAAGCAAAGGATGGAGGCTGTCAAACGATGCTTTACGGGGCCCCTCGCTGGCACGCGGACCCCTGGGAGCGCTGGGGGAGTAGCCGCGGCCGCAGTCCCTGAGGCTTTGTCTCTCCAGCAGCATCCCGAGGAAGAAGCCAGGGCTGCTGGGGGATAGGCCTTCAGGGCTGCTGTACGTGGAAGACGTGCCCCATCCTCCCTGAATCAGGGGACGGTGGTCCTGGGGAGGGAGCCGGCACCCTCGCTGCAGCATCCTCAGTGCACCCAGACACCCACAGCCGGAGGCGGCGCCCGGGCCGGAGCTTGACGCTCTCTTCTCTCTTTCCTCCGCTCTCTGTGCTGTAACTTCGCCTTCGTGTCTTAATAGAAAATAGATTTTCACCCGCAAATTCTCATTCTTGGGACCTGCTTGTACCGTCACTGGGAAATTAGAAGACCTGTGCCTGAGTGACTGGCTCGCTAGCCTAAGGGAGGGCGGGCCCATCGAAAGCTGGGGGTCAACGTCGGCCCTTCTGAGGGTCTTGAAAACAAGCCACGTGATCAGCAAGGACCCCGGGAACACACTGCCTGCCCCTCCCCCCAGCTCCCAGCTTCCACCCTCCTCTCGCACTGTTTCCAGGGGTTAATGCTCCCCATTCAGACCTTCATCCCCTCGGCAGCTAGTCAACCCCTCTCCTCGCAAACCAGGACCTAGCGGGGGGATCAGGTTCGTGTCTTCCTAGGCTCCGTGGTTCCTCTCTCTGTCACACACACACACACACACACACACACACACACACACACTCTCATGACACCGAGAGTCCTCACCATCCCTCTGTAAGGTGACAGCGGCTGGGTGAGCTGCAGGTGAGTGGGCAGCTGTCTTCACCTGTCCTGAGCACCCCCGGCCCCCTCCCCTAAGGTCAGGTGGAAAGCCAGCGGGACCGGCCCCAGCAGCAACCTCTTACTTGAATCTGCAGCACAACCCTTTCTCTTCACAGGGCGGATGGATCTCAGTTCTCCTGAAGGTCCCTGAGTGTCAGAGGAGAGCTCCAGCCACATCCTTTCCTCTTCTTTCTACACGAATTGGAATTACAGGCAGGACGTTGGAACAACATGTTGCCCCTTTCCTGGGACAAAATGCAGTTTGCCTTGGACGTCTGTCCCAGTGTCTCCACCTGAGGATTTGACAGTGGCTCCTTTCAAGACCCCTGTGTGGGTGAGCCGGGCCCCCTGCCCCCATTCCAGGGCACTCCAGGCAAGCCTGCCGTGGTCTGCAGTGGGGCACGTCCATCTGGGGCTAGGAAAAGGAGGTAGCAGGCCCCAGACAGGAGGGAATGCCAGATCCCAACTTTATCCAAACAGCAGCTACACCTTCAGAGATGTCTCAGGGCCAGGGCCCTCGGTCAGGTAGCCCCCCAGCGCCCTCCCAGCCCCCGCAGCACCATCCCTGCAGGGAACAAAGCACACATCGTGCAGTTTGGGTAACAGGGGACAAGGCACACCTGTCTCCCCACTTCTCGGGAGCCACTCTTGGTGGCAGCTTTGTCCTGACACACGAGCTTTCTGCCGCTGGGGCCCCACACAGAGCTGCTGCCCCGTGTTCTTGCTGCTCCCCGCCTTTCTGTCCCCAGGATGCCTGGGTCAACCTGGACTCTCATCCACTGTTCACCGTCCTCCTCACTGATCTCCTATCGTGGGGGTGGACCACTGCAAACTAACATTTACAAACACACGTGTTTGGGTATAACTGATCAGCACTGACGTCTTCTCTATAGAACATTCAGGAAGGACACATACAGTGGGACACAGACAGAGACCCAGGCCTGGGGGAGGGGCCAGGAACTGGAGTGAAGTCATCCGGGTCCCGCGCAGACGGCCCCTCCCTGCGGGGACAGAGCACAGGTGCGTCACCTCCCCAGACCTCAGCCTGCTCCCGCATCTGTACACCAGCAGCATGTGGTCAGAGGGCCTCTGAGGCCCTCAGGCTCTAAAACTTCAGGTCAGTAATATGGTTTCTGAGTGCTTACCTGGTAGCAGGCATGAAACGGCGCAGACCCCTACCCCAGTGAACGGAGAGTAACGGGGAAGGCAGATAATCAAATGAATAATTCTAAACAATGAACTTACAAGTGTCTAAATCACTACAAGGGAAACTCAATGTGCTCTCGGGTGAACGATCAGTCTGGGGATCGAGATGGCATGAATTTTCGCAACTGCCCAGCAGCCCTCGCTTGTTTAGGGAAAACACGTGCAGGTGAAGGAGACGTGCAGAAAGCACAGGCTGGTCTCAGTGGGAATGCGGGAGCGCGAAGGCATCGCCAAGAGGGCGGACCTTGAAGGAAAGACAAAAGCAAAGGAGCCCCAGAGCTCGGTCGTCCTGAGGAACTGACAGCCGCGGTCATTTCACAGCGTCTCCATCAGCCGAGAAGCTGGCCAGGTGGGTTCCAGCAGAAAAGCGCACCGAGCTGCTCAGACTCCCCAGAGAACTGGGCTCAGACGACAGGCAGGAACCAAGGCCAGCGGGCGGGGGGCGGCAAGGCCCACCCCGGCACAGACCCCCGCACACACCCCGCAGCAGCGCAGGGACGGCCCCGGGCAGCCTGTTTGACCCACGTCTTCCCACCACCAGCTGTGCAACCTGAGCACACTGTTAAACCTCTCTGTGCCTCCATTCCTCATCTGTAAAATTAACCTAAAAACAAATTTCAATACGTCTAAAATGTCAGCTGTGAGATGCGCTGCTATTTGATGAGCCACTAAGGAGAGGAACCACACGCACACAAGGCCAGTTAAGTTACGACACAGAACCTTCTCATCACTTCAGGTTTTTTATTTTATATCGCCTAAAAGTGCCTTCTTCGACCTATGGAGATACAGGTTTTTGCCACGTCACTCCGCCATAAACATAAAAAGGAAAAATCAACTCACTGGGATGCTTCCAGGCCTTTCCCAGTTAAGAGCGCAGCTCTCGCTGCAAGTGGCCCATTGGCCTGGCTGTGGCCGACCATGTTCCCGGGCCACCACGGCCACCCACAGCATTTCTGCAAAGCTGGCGCCACCGTCTTCCCCTGGACTTGCGTCCAGCCTCAGACCCCCCTCCTCCAAGGTCTGTGTTCTTGCTGCTGCTTCCCTGATGCCACTGGAGGTGTCCAGCTTTCAAAGCTCAGCCACAGTCCTTTCCATGGCATCCTCGACCCCCTGTCTCCAGAGACAGCGGGGACTTGCGCACCCTCCACACCACCGGGAAGACAGGGAGGCGCGAGGACCACGGGCGCGGGGACTGCGGGCAGCCGAGCCCCGTGCTGGCCCAGCGTCCAGATGCCAGAGCGGCGGGGCCTCAGAGCCCTGCGGAAGGTGGTCTTGCCGGCCCCCAGCTGAGGGTCATGAGGCTAGAGCTCACTTCTACAGGGAGCCGAGGGCCAGTACGTTGTCAGCACTCAGTACGCTTTGGTTGTTTTCTGCTTTTAAGAAATACTTATTTCTTAATAAATATTATTACTTCGTATTATTACTTACTATGAGAGTTTTACAAAGACGAGCCTTTTCATCTGAGTTTTGCAGACTGAGCAGGGTGCCTGGAAGACAAGCTGAAATGAGCTAAACTCCTAACTGCTCCCCCATTTCTCCCTTCCCACAGACATCTGGAATTGGGGTGGGGGCGATCAGGAGAGGGCAGGTAAGTGAGCCAGTTTTCCGCAGCTCTGAGGGGCAGCCGGAAGGCCGCTCTCCCCTGGATGGAGTTAAACGTGCAGAACCGGGGCCAGCACGCAGACCCACGCGGAGAAGCCCCAGCAAGCGAGGGACGGGCCTTCCGGCTCAGTGCAAGTGCGCCGGTCACTTTTCCCCTCGTTTTTCCATCTCTGGTTACTGAAGCTTAGCTTGCTGATGTGTCCTTGGGAGCCCGTGACAGCCTCATTGGTTTTCTTTTGTGTGACAGCAGGACTTGGAACACTGGATTCTATTTCCGACCTGACAGCTCACACACCTTGGCGGGAGGTGGGAAAGGCTCTCCCCGGGGAGAAGCCGTCAGAAGAGGGAGTGGACCAAGGCCAGGACACCCTCTCCCGGTCCCCAGTGTGAGTGACCAGCGGGCGGGCGGGCGTGGCGTGGCTGATGGGTTGCTCCGTCCAACTGGAAAAGCCTTTATTTCACAATTCTCTTCAGAATGTCTAAGACCTTTCAGCCCTGAATCACCCTCGGTCCCTCTCCCTCGCATTCGCTTTTGGAGCAATTTGGTATTTCTAAGGGAAACGTCTGAAGAATACTTTGAACTCTTCACTTGACAAGTCATTGGCTGAAGGCACCAAAGTTCTGCTCTGTGTTTTTCGGTGGGAAATGAGAACAAGCGGCCGAGGCCTGGGTGGCAGGTGCGCAGGAGAGGAGGCTGGTCAGATGCTGGCTTCCTGCTGCACGAGCCGCCCGGGCGGACAGGCCTCTGGCGCTTTGGGCCCAGAAGTCCGAGTATGTTTTATTTTGGCCAATCGGTCAAGCTGCCCACGCAAAGGCTGGGCAGAGAGAGGGTCTCAGCAAGGAGGCCGAGCGCGCCCGGCTCCGCACACGCTCACCGACGCTGGATTCTATGATTTCTATCTCGTCGGTGAGGCTGTGCAGGCCTCGCACGCTTATGAACTGCTTCCCAGAATTCCTCGTTTCTCTTTCAGATGGTTTTATCCATCCACAGCCATTTATTTGCATCTTCCAACAGCAGCTAAAGAGGTGACTATCCATGCGGGCAGAAGGAAGGCCAGGAGTGATAGAAAAAGTGCCCTCACTTCTCCAGGGCAGTCGGGCCCCACGCAAGCTGGGAACCTCTCTCCAGGAAGCCTGCTCCTGGAACCTGGAAGCGGAGAAAACGGAAGTGCCCCAAGGAGCTGCTCCAGGGCCCCACCCTCCCCAACTGGCAGCAGCTGCGAGGCCGGGGTGCCAGGCAAACAGCCATTCCAAGCTCCCTCTCTGTCACTGGCCCAGCCGTGGCGGGTGAGCCTGCAGTCTCAAGTTATAGATTTCTTTGTTTGTTCTAAAGAAAAGAAGCAGGGAGTTCATTTTGACCAGTAACCTTAACTAGGAGTCTTGGATGGTGAGGTTTAATGGGTTAAATGTTTATGGTTTATTCATGTCATTTATAAAATGACGCCATCCTTGTTTTTATATTTTTTCACATTTCTTTAATAGGTGTACTTCCTGAAATAAACCACACACACACACACACACACACACACCCCTGTATTTTAATGCAAAAGTTATTCAATTTAACATACCAATTTTTTATTGTAGCGCCACCTCAACCTATTATACAAATGTCATTTCATTCTCAAATAGCTACCTGGACTTTTAGAACAATCATTGTCTCAGTCTTTCTAAAATGTTTTAGGCCTTAATAGAGAAATTTTAAAACATTCCTCCTCCGCAATCATTCATCAAATACAATTTGTATATCGTTCAAAGTATTTTTGTATTGCCTTTGTCTTCTCTTCTTTTAAAGAGCGAAATGTTATTCCGATGGAGGAAAAAAGTTTAATCACAAAAAAACGACTTAACAGCGATGGTTCTAAAGTCACCCTTAGGAAGTGTAAGAAATTTGAGGAAATGGCGCCCTCTCGTGCTATAGGTGAGGTACTGCAATATTCGAGTTTTATGACTTGTTTCAGAACTTACCAAACTTTCACGTGTACAAAAATTATCTGGGATCTTGTTAGAATGCAAATTCCTACTCAGACGGTAAGGATGAGGACTGAGATAGATTCTGCGTTGCTAACAAGCTCCCCAGAAATGCCAATGCTGCTGGTTCATGGAATTTCAACGAGTTTATCAAGCCCGGTTGTTTAAATAGAATTAGAAAGTTGTAATGATTTGAAAAGATCTTTTTAGACGTTAATAAGTCATATTTGCTTTCCCCCTTTTCTCCAAGGGGCTCTCTTTTAGTTGAATTGGTGGTGTTGATTACTAATTGCAGAAAAAAGATTGTCCTAAGTGAATCTCCTTTAATGCTCACCCCTAATTTTGGAACTACGCATCTAAGAACCTGCCCTCTTTCTCCTCTGCCCACTGCCTTACTGTGAAAACAGCTCTGAGGGCAGCGTTTCCACGGTCCATTCTGTCTCCCCAGCAGCTGGCAAGGGCTACATCATGGCAGGTTGTTGACCACGGCCCAGCCTGTTGGTCCAGGGAGATGAGTGGACACACACTGACTCCCCTCTGGCTGCAGCAGGTGCGGGGAGCCCAGCCCAAGTGTGTGCCCTGAGATTCTGCTGCGCAAGGAGAGGTGTGTGTCACCAGGGCCCGTCTTCCCTGAAGCCGTGCGTATCATTTCTTCAGAAGAACAGCAAGTGCTGGTGCCTCTCGGACCCTGCTCTGCCCAGCGCTTGCTGATGACCTAATACCTTCTCTCTCACCCAGCACCATGCCACCCCGGCCCTTCCACTTTGCCGCAGACGCTGCTGTGGCTTTGAGCTTTAACGTCCACCCGGGGCAACACTGGCCCTGCTGGTGAGCAGCCCACTCAGGACACAAACCCAGGACCGCCTCATTCAGACTCTCCCGCTTTAAACCGCTTTGCCGCCACATTTAATGCTAGCTCGGGAGTGCACAGCGTCTGGGGTGTCTCTTTCCTAAACAGTCTGCAGCTGCTTTCAAATGTGCATGTTAAGAAGGGGGAAGGTACGGCTCAGGGGCAGAGCACGTGCCTAACAGGCACAAGGTCCGGGGTTCCATCCCCAGGACCTCCATTAAATTTTTTTAAAATAATATTTTAAAAACCTAATTACCTTCCACACCACCAAAAAATCAAATGTTTGTGTTAATATATAGTCTCAGAAAGTAAGAGTTTCTCCCTTCCTTACCCTTAAGACGCGAGGAGGCCCCCTGAGTGTCAGTTTTGGAGACTCGGGCAAGTCACATAACCGCAGAGCATTTCTGAGAGTTACGTGAGAATCAGTGTAAAAGCCGTCGCTGCTGCTTTGGGTTTGGATTCCTCCCCCTCCTTCTTTGGCACCAGCTACACCCAAGGCAGAACCTGGGTTTGCCACGCCCAGACTCAGGGTCCAATTCCTTTAAAACTCAGGGTGGACCGGAGTGTCGGGAGCGGGCCACCCACAGCACTTACAGCCCCGTGACTTAATCCCCCCTGCACTTGGTGCTCTGCTCCTTCCCACCCGTCTGTGTAAGGCGATCACGGCCTTTCTGGCTGCAGCAGCTCCCGGGTCTGGGCTGTGCCTGCTGCGTGAGCCCCTCAGGCTGGCTGAATGCATAAATTCACGACCCATCAGGGATCCTGATGAAGCCGGACCAGGGTCAGACCTAGAAACCCTGGGAAGTGTTCGCACGTGGTCACCAGGTGGCAGTCTTGCCTCATTGCTGACGGCTAAGTTGGTGTTGTTTACGGTTTTTGTTTGTGGCATTGAAAGTCCACTTTCCCTCCTTAGAGCAGAAAGGAGAATCGTCCGGAGGCTGCAGGGTTGGAAAGCACGTTGGAGGTCACCGCTCATCACTTCTGTGGGTCCCTCCCTCGTCTGCCAAAGCAGAGGGCCAACGCTTCACTCTGGGGCGCTACTGCCCACAGCAGCCCACGCGGCCAGACACGACCGCCCCGCATCTGGGCGCCCTGCCCTCTGGCACATGCTAGGCTGGGCCACCCTGCTGGCATCTGACAACGTCTCCCCCATTGCAGAGCCGCCCCATGTTCCAAAGAACAAAGCAACGTTAAGAAAGGAGAATAAACCCAGGAAATTCTGAGGCGCTCAAAGGTCTTTGCTAATGCCTGTCAACCCGAGAGCCTCTGGTCTTGGACACACAGGCCACATACAGTGACAACCCAGGGCGTCTTGCTTTTATCCTTAGATCTCCAAGTGGCGTGAACTCTTCCTAAGCTCCAACTGCCCCAGCCCCGGATGCTCCCTCATCACCCTTGGGAACGACCAGCAGCCCAGGGCGCCGGGCAGCATTGAACTGGAGCCTCCCTGCCACGCAGCCATGGAGGGACGGGCTGTGTGGAACGTGCCTGTTTCGGCTGAGAACGATGTGCACGACTGTGGTGTCAAGCCCAGGAAACAGCTGCGGGTGACTAAGCCCCAGCTCCCTGAATAGGGGCTCCCTGAGCAGGTCGCGACCCCAGACAGCTGTTTCCTGTTTTCAGTCTTCCTTTATCGGTCCATCCTGGTTTCCTCTCACCTGAAGGCCGCTGAAGACAGCCAAGTGAAGCCAGCCTGGTGCTCGCCCATCTCCTCTTCCACCTTCTACTGCTGCTCTGGGGACCCTTCCAAGGGCCTCAAGTACATCCTGAGATGGGAGGGCTTGCCATGTCTCGACCTTCATGTGACTGCTGCCTCCCCCGGATCCCGAGAACCATGTGCTGATGTCATAGGAAAGAACAAATCTGCCCCCACGGGCGATCTGTCCCTTTGGCTCTCGCCCTGGGCTGTTTCCAGGGCTCAGCCGTGCTGCTTCTGCACCTTTTGTAAAACGATGTTGCCTGTAGCCTGAAATGTCCAGGAGGGCCCCTTCTCAAGGCTCTGACCCTTAAGGGGGTAACACTTTTCCATTTGTATAGAGATAAGAAGTTGCAGGATAGAAAATAACATTTGTCTTGATGGAGGTTTACAGGGACACCGTGACCTGGCCCACGTGCACAGCTGCAAGAACAGAAGATTCCAACACCAAGACGTCTGCAAAAACCAACCACACCCCCTCCCCTTTCTAGTATAAAAGGAGCCTGAATTCTGACTTGGGGAAGACGGTGCTCCAGGACGTCAGCCTGCCACCTGCTAGGTCTGCTGGCTCTCCAAATAAGGTCGCTGTCCCTTGCCCCAACACCTCGTCTCCCGACTTACTGGCCTGTCACGCGGCGAGCGGAGCGAGTTTGGACTCCGTAACACTGAGGAGATACCGGTCCCTCCAGAACGCAGCTGCGAACTGAATCACAAAGAGGGCGTCCAGCAGCACGTGGGCGGGGCGGCGGCCCACCTGGAGCGATGGCCACGCTGGCGCAGAAAGCGGGCTTGCACGTCCGTCTGCAACTCCAGGCCCGACACAGAACAGGAGGTGTTTAAACGCAAGCAAGTTCATTTCTGCGCAAATAGGTGGAGGTCAGCGTTTCCCTCGGCCCCAGGCAACAGCTCCATCATCACTGTATTAGAGCCCAGAGGAACTTCAGACGCCACTCAACACGACTCCTGCATGACACAAAGGTTAAGTGTCACTGCATCTTACAGGTAAAAAGACGAAGTGGCCAATTACAGGCTGCTATTTCAGTGGTTTAAGGGTGCAGCTGCCCCTCAAGGGAAGTGCCTCTGAAAGAGATTAAATGCAGTGAGGAAGGTCGTTGCCTTTATCCGCCGTCTATGCCTTTTTGATTAAAAAAAAAAAAAGACCCCAGACAGACTCAACAGTGGTTTAATTTCCTCTGGAAGGAGGTGACAACAGGCAGAGAACGTGGACTTTTACTTTTCAGACTCAGCGTTACAAAATTTCAAAACAGGCGTGGACCACTTTCACAATGAAAGGCAGTTTTTTGGAACTTTTCCCAGCAGTGATTTTTAAAAAAGAAAACGTACCCTACTCCTGACTCAGTGAGTCGCTGTCATCGTCAATAAGCAGTTTCTCTGCACCTTGTGTTTTTCTGCACAATCTGTCACCCCCTCTTCTGTGCACGCTATTCAGACACGGCGTTTCAGAGACCTACAGGAAGCGTAAGGCAGCTTTACTGCCAGAATGTTTAGAAAAGGCAGGCAGAGAAGAGACGGCTTCCAGGGCTGTCATCGCTCTCCCTCAAAGACACCGTGCTTATCGAGGCTGATGAACTAACCAGCTCAGGTCTGTAACTTACTGAGCCCAGCATTCCAGAATGGTGGATATACTGTAAAACACAGAATTAAAGAATTCTGCACTTTTCCAGATGTTTGTCTACCGTAAGTCAGTTAACCTCAGGGCTGAAGTTTGGTCAACACCAAAAAAGGCATCAGTCCCCTCACTGGTTGTCCAGTGCAGCCACTCTCTTTTCCCACCCGTAACAATTTTTTAGCTAAGAACACACGCTGCCAAAGAAGACTCCAGCCCCTTGTGAGACAGAAGGGCTGGACCCAAGCTCTGGCCAGTGCGATCTAAGTGCAGGTTTGGTGTGGCAGCTTTCAGATGCTCTCTTAGGAAAAGCTGGCTCCTTGCTGGTCCCTGTGGATCCTGAAGACGCACATCTCGCTCTAGAGATAGGAGAGGGCGGGGAGGGGCTCAGAGACCTACACTGGTCTCCACACCCCATCTCTGAGAGAAAAAGAAACTCTCTCACTCAAGCCACTGTGACTTGGGTTCTTATCAATGGAGCCAAGACCCCAGCTCTCTGTAAAGTGAAAATATGTTTTTAAATTTTTTCCTATCCTCTGAAATTCATAGGTGACTATCAGAGATGGTTCTACTAAGAAATGGTCTAATGACAAGCCAAACTATATAATACTAGATAAAAACTGAAATGTATTCTTGATACATAAATTATTTATAAGCTGAATCTTATGACTGGATAAAGAAGTTGTGGTATATTTATACAGTGGACTACTCCTCAGCCATAATAGTAAGATAATGCCATTTGCAGCAACGTGATGGACCTGGAGATAGTCATTCTAAGTGAAGTAAGTCAGAAAGAGAAAGAAAAATACCATATGATGTCACTTATACGTGGAATCAAAAAAAAAAAAAAAAAGGACAAACGAACTTATTTACAAAATAGATTCAGACACAAGACACAGAAAACAAACTTACAGTTACCAGTGGGGGAAGGAAGTGGGAAGGGAAGGACTGGGAGTCTGAGAGGTGCAGACACTGACCACTGCGTATCAAACGGACAGACAGCAAGTTCACACTGTGCAGCACAGGGGACTACGCTCAGTTCCCCGCAGTCACCTGGTGAAGGAGGGTGAAAGCGAGCACGTGCGTGCTCACGCAGGACTGAAGCGCTGCGCTGCACACGAGACACTGATACAACACTGTAAGCTGACTATACGTCAACAAAAAATACATACATAATTGAAAAATAAAATAAATTGAAACTTAGGTCAGCAATGTATGAGGTAGATAAGTTAACTGTACTGCTCAGGTTTTTAATTTTTTTATTTTAATAAACAGACAGCAATTACTTTATTTCTACTGTAGAAGAATTATCATGAATTATTCAAGATTCAACTGCATCGAGACAAATTAAGCTTTCGTACGGTCTGGCCACAACAGATCCTCACAAAGCTAATGAGCTTACTGACTGCTGAGCCTTTCATGTTAATCAGGTTTAGTTTTCACATGACCAACTGTTTTTATGGCTTATATGATCATTGAACATTTTTTCAAAATCATTTACAAGGACTGAAAGACAAAGGTTTCCAAGGTCAAATCACATCCGTCAGAATTAGAACATCTGCCTTCCTCGCTGATGGCTTGATCGTTTTTGTCGACTCACCAGAGTTGAGAAACTGAATTTGCTTGGAATTTTTGTCTCTATTTTGCTAGCAGATACCGAACTACTTACAAGCTCTTCACCAGTCTTGAACCTTAAACCCACATCCCACCTCTGAATGGTCCCGAGTTGAAGGCTTACTGTCTGGACCCTGGGGAGCAGAGCTTCCTTGCGGCTACTAAGAGGCTCACCAGCTCATCAGCGGCCTCTGACCTCGCCCCAGCAGCGCCGCCCCACCCCCCGCCCCGCTCGTTCCCTCGGACCTGCAGCAATGATGAGACAAGACCTGGAGGAAAAGACGATGAAGAACTCGACTGGAAATTTTCTGAGAGTTACACGCGTCCTTGGACAGAGAGCCAGGGAGCCTGTGCCTCTGAGGACGCACACAGATCCAGCTCCTCTATGCAGTGCTTGCTTACTGCATTTTTATTTCAATTTAGATGAAACAGAGGAAGATGCACGCTGCCGCAGAGAACAGCAGCACCCGCCGAGGGGCCCGCCCCGCCGCGCCCCCACGCCCCGCCACGCGGGCTCAGGAGCTGTGGTACTGGAGCAGATCCTCATCTGTGGGCTTGAGGAGCTTCCTGTCTGCCACGCTCACCACCCAGCCAGGAGCAAGACCGAAGAAAATCTGCCTTGGATCCTTTCGAGCACTGAGCATTCTGAAGAGTTCATCTTTGGTGATATCAGGTAAAACGTAACCGTACTTCTTGGCGAGCTCAAGTCTTGCTTCGGGAAACCCGGCAGGGTCCGCCAAGTAGCCGCGGTTCTTCGCGTCAGTGTAGTAGGGCACCAGCGCCTCGGGGGGGAGCATGCGCTTTGGAATCGGTTGTCCTCGGAGAAAGAATGGAATAGGTTTGCACAGGATTTCTAAAAAAAAAATGTTTAAGTGAAAAAAGTTGCAAACATTGGCTACGTGCATAATGATTTTCTTCTAATAATGATATACTTCAACTATTAATTTTTAAATATTTTCAAGGTGAGAACTTAATTCCAAGAACTTTTTTCTTTATTAAACAGGCTTGTCTTAAGCAAATGGAAATGCTTGGTTTTCAAAAATCTGCATCTTGAAAGTCAGTTACTCCTGGGTTACCAACAATTAGTGAATTTCCAAACATGGGAAGTACCGTGTTTAAGCCCCACGTTTCCCTTTTTGTGACATACTGGCTGAGGGACACGAAAAGACAGAGCCCCACCAGCCACACCGCAAGCAGAACATCCTAAAACAGGAAACCGAGCTGCCTGGACAGCAAGTCAGGGAGCCGTGAGGCCGTTCAAACCCTGGCTGGGCGGTCAGCACGAGGCCCTGAGGGGAGCGAGCGCCTGGGGACGAGCTTACCCAGGCTCCTGGGGTCGTAGAAGGCGGTGGTGACCACGCCTCCGTTCTTCTCAATTGCAGCGATGGCGAGCTCCGAGGCCAGCTGCACTTCAATGTTAACCTTCGCCTTAAAGGTGTCAGCGCCCTGTCACACGTCAACACAAGGCCTGTGAGCAGACCACTCGCCTACAAGGGGGTCAGTTCGGGCGGGCTGCCTTCTACACTGTTTCTCCCCAAAGTGGCTACAAGGTAACAGCTATTCCTACTTTAAATACCTCTGCTTTGAGGTCCCACCAAACAACATCAAATTCTTTCACCCTTTTTTAGGCCAGCTTGTTTTACCAATCTTCACTTCCTATGAGCAGGGATGGCTAGATTTCCATTGTATGTTCTCAGCGGACACCAGCATAAGCACTCCTTCCCACTGCTTCACTAACAGGAGACTAGTTAATCCGCAAACAACCCTCAACCAACAGAATTATCGCCACACCAACAGCACAGATGGCGACACTGACGCACAGAGAGGTTAGGCAACTTGCCCAAGATCACAGAGCCAGGGAGTCTACTCCTGGTGCCTGCATTCCTGCCACAACAGCACGCGGTGTGATACAGACAAAAACACACATTCTTTACCCACGCGTAAGCCAGAGGCCAAGAGATGGTCAAAGAGGGGGATCAGCAAGCTAGAACCGGCGAGAAACAAAACATCTGACAACGGCATTTGAGCGTCAAAGGGTCAGGCCCTCTAAGGAAGGAGGCGGAGAGGACGGCAGAAATACAAATGTAGCACTGAACTGCTTAAAGTCCTGTCCTTGGTCACTTGAGTTAAGATATGTCATATTTTACTCTAATTTCAAAACAGAGTCTGGCAAAAATAAAGAGATGGTCACTGTTCTTTTTGCAGTGATACAAATCTGCTACTTTGGTGTGCCTGAAGCAAGCTGGCTTCCAACTTCAAAACATGCCATCAGTTCCAAGACACATTCTCTCACATTCCCCACCTGTGACACTGGTGGGCATTTTCACAGTCAGTGGGACCTCTGATCAATAAAACAAGGTCTTGCCGTAGCATTTGAGATTTCTAATTACTGCTCCATAGATGACTTAACCGTTTCCCTCCCCTTGGGCACCGGGGTTGATTCCAGTACTCCAGTACACTAAGAAGCGTATTTACAATTTCTTTAATTAGGTTTCTTTCATTTTGTTCTTCCTTGAGAACATATATTCCCAAATTGGTAATTTTGCACTGAAAGATCAAAACAGTCACTACCCATGATTTACCGCAAATCTGAAATCCAGAAAAGTTTACCCAGTTTACAGGGCTGTAGGTGACGTGTGACTGCACTCAACCACTGCCCTGGGGCAGACCGCAGAATGGCTTCTGCCGGTTTAACAGACACAACCCGAAAGCTGCTGGATGTACAGTCTGATGCCTGGTGAGGTCGTGGGCTTTTCCACATGTTGATCTACATGTGTATTCCTTATACACCCAAAGCAGAGCACTGAGGCTTACTCGTGTATTTGGTATTCTCCCTTCAAATCATTTTATTCAGAAAGCTTTTATCCACATTTACTTTTTCAAAGGAATCGAAACGGTCTTCCTGTAAACATATGCTGCCCCCTGGTGGACATGCAGTCACTTACACAGCTTTATTGTATTACTGACATACAAGAAACAGGTGCTGCTTAACAATGCACTTTTATTTCCTTATGAAACTCCTGGCCAATTTCTATAAATAGAAAACATCTTCACTACAATGAGAACTAGATTTGATTTATTCCTTTCTTCCATAAATACTGAGTGACTATCATGAGCTAATATTTCCAATATTGAAAATACAGCAATGAATCAAAGCACTTGCTCTCAAAGAACTGACATCACATTGAGGAAGACAATGACACTCAAATGCATTACTTGGTAATGAACGTCAGGTGTTCATACATTCAAAGAAGCCTTTGCCAAAGTAAGGCAGTCGGGTTATGCGGGTGACAGTGCTCCTTTATAAAGAACATCAAAAAGATCTTCCTAGTAGGATGACGTTCAAACAGAGAACCAAAGGGAGAGCAAGGGAGCAAGCGGAACAGACACATGGGAGCGGAGCCCCCCCCACCCCGGCCCCCAAGACAGCGTGCGGCTTTCCAAAACCACAACCCAGTATAACAGTCGCCACTACATGACGGTCACGACAAATCAAAGGGGATAAACACAAAGGAGGCACAGTGTTGATTATACGGAAGTCAGAACGCCGTCTGTGTTTTAACTCCAAAAAACCGAATGCAGGCTTACCTCCTCCACCAGCTGGACGCCATAATCCCTTTTAGATGGCTGGACGGTCACACCTCTTCCATTGACAAGCTGGGTTAAGTCAATAGGTTGTGTAGGATCAACTCGACCCAAATCAATAAGATACTGCAGTCTACTGAGACTCAAAGGCTGATACTGGCGTCTGAAGCTAAAAGTAACAGGTGGAAAACTCAGTCAGGCCTACCTTCCTGTAGGATCTTCAGATTAACTCAAAGCTCTGTCCTGTGTTTCCCTCTATCAATTTAGATGGCTTAAAAAAGATCCTGAGGACAGCATAAACATGTAATATTCCTTGATTTTTGACAATGAAAAAAAAACCAGTATTTGCCTCTGGAAGCATTTATTTCACTCATTTACACAAATAAACAAATATGTGGAAAATTTAACCCACTATCTGAATTACATTATAAATGAAACTCAAAGTAATGGCAATTACCTTTTATTGGGCAACTACATTGGGCCAGACTTTTATATATATATTACTGCTCTAGACAACCCTGAGAGCTGGCACTATCGGCTCCACCTTGCACGTCTGAGTGCAACGCCTGGCTTTTTCTCCTACTAATCCATGCTAAATTTCACTACTGAAAATGTTCCAGAGAAACAGTAGCAAAGTTTGCTTCAAAGTGGATTTAAACTTCTACCAAGCTATTTGAAGATGATTCTCAGTAAAAAGTAGGGATTTTTATGCTAAGAAGCAAAGCGAAAAAAAAAAAAAAAAAAAGCAAAACGAACTTACCTGTGTCCTTCATTAAACCCGTATTTTGGGATTCGAAGGTAAAACGGGGTCTGGCCTCCCTCAAAGCCCAGTCGGGGCAGAGTTCCTCTCTGCCGTTCTCCCTTGTGGCCTCTGCCACATTTTCGACCTCTTCTCCGACCTCTTGGTCGTCTTTCCTACAAGGAAAGAAATGTTTTATGAGCTACAGACGCATCTTTTTAAACTGTATTTCACCTTTGAGCTGTTTCTTTTCGTTAGGCCCTTCATTCAACCCAACCGACCAGTACCAGCTAACACCACTACATGCAGGGCACCATTCTAGCTGCTCTAAAAAGTCCAAACACTCTACATTTGCAACTTTTCCCTTGAAGATGGAGCTAGTTCTTGCAACCAAAGCCCAGGATGTGTTTCAAAGGCAAAGTTCCAAGGACGAGATGAGAAAAAGGACTCTTTGCTAGGCTGGAAGTGACACAAATCCTGGAATTAAACATCCAGAACAAGCCAAGTTTACATGAGATTCAAGCGCATTTATTTTGGACTTAATTGTAACTACGCCATTGTTACCCACATACAGTATTTTATTTAAATGTGAATTTACAAAGAAAATACCTTTCTTAATTTACTTCCTGTCATTTCATGAAAGCAGTGAATTATTTACTGGGGGCTAATTAGGCTTATTTATTTATTTTTAATGGAGGTTCTGGGGATTGAACCCAGGACCTCATGCATGCTAAGCGTGAACTCTACCACTGAGCTATATCCTCCCTACAACGAGTTTATTTTTAAAACGACAGTCTGTCCACTGACACCCTTTCTAGCCGTGTTTGGTGACTGGCAAAACAGACACCTAACGTAATCAATCTTTCCCACAAAGGTTAAGGCACACTGGAAAAGGACTTCGTTTTGAAAGACACAGTCATTGGTAATTCCTGCAGCTTCGGTCTCCCGGCCTACTTAACGTAATTATGCTCCTAAACAGGAACCTTACTGCCAATTGGAACCGCGTGGGCAGCTTCTCCCGCGTCAGTTAAGGACCCCGCGTTCCCCCAGTGCCTCCGGACCCGCGACCCCGCACCGCCCCCAGCCACTTACCGGTTTCCTGGAGCCCGGGTTCGGCTGCAGGTTGGCCAGGCTCACACGGGGCAGGGCCCGTAGCAGGCCCAGGGCCCGGACCCCACCGCCCCGCACCGGGCCGGCCATGACCCGCGCGCCCGACAACCTGCAAGGGCGCGGGGCCGCTCAGACCCAAGTGCTTCCGGGCGCTGCTTTACGGCCGAGGCCCCGCCCCCGTCGTGCTGCAGGGCTCGCGGTACGGCCAGCCGCAGGGCGCGCCGGAAGCCGGGCTCCGCCATGGCGGCCGAGTGGGTGGTCTGTTGACCTCTGGGGGCTCCGGCCTTGTTTTCAGCTTCCTGGGGATGAGATCGTGTTCTGGGACGGCGCTGCTTGACGTCGGCTCTGAACGTACGACGTTCTCTGCCGCCGCACAGAGCAGGCGCTGAAGACGCTGCGCGTTGGAGAATGTGGAGCTCTCGTGGCCGGCCGGTTGGGTCTCTCCGCCTGTCCTCTGGGCGCGCCCTGGGCGCTACGGTGCCGGCTTGAGCTTGGCTGCTTTCACCCCCTGAGACAGGACAGTAGTGCCCGGGGCCCAGCTGTCAACCTGCCCGACGGGGGCAGCCTGTGAATAAGGTTCAAACTGCAGCCCGCCCGAGTCCCGGAGATCCTAGCTTCGCCCGTTCACGGGGGAGACGTCGGCGAGAGTCACACGCGTGCCGAGTCAGCCTCTTTCGGTTCTTCGGCTAAACAGCCCCTCGTGGCGTAGATGTTTTTTACCTTTCACAGACGTGGCAACGTCGGTGCCTTGACCAAGGTCTCAGCAAGCCGCAGAGCCAGGGGTCAGGCTTTGCTTCATATTACATAAGTAGGATTGTTTAATAACATAAAATTGAATATCTGCATCACAAAATATGTCACGTTATTTTCACTCAAAAAAATCAGCTTCCCTAGTTTTGTCTTAAGTGAGTGTAATATAGCGCGTACTCCTTCCTTTTTCTTTCTCTTATTGTTCTTTTCTGTATTTCACAGCCTTGCAGCAGGCTTGTTCCTGCCGGTTCCGACTAGGGATCGCAAGTCGTGAAGGTGAGAAATTTTTGGAGGGCAGCTACGTCTATACTTAACCTTTTTTAAAGTTATTTAAAATCAAATATTAAAAACTACAGAAAGAAAAAGTTGGCGTTTCTTCCTTTTTAAAAGCAATATTTGTGAGCAAGACACTGAACTTACTGGAAAATATACTTGGATGAAGTCAAACAGGATCTTGCTTCCAGGTTGTTTGAATCTAGTAGAGACTTTGCAAAAATGAGTATTTTTTTTAAAAGGTTAAAGAAAGTAGGCCTCTTTTAGACCTAATGGCACAAATACAAGAAAAATACAGATGTATGAGTTCTATAAAACAATATGAAGATAAAGTCCAGACTATTTAAAAGTACAGAAGAAAATATAGTGGGAAAAAACAAGCTAGCTAGTTTCTGCCTTTAAGATTTTTCAATTCAATATATTTCATCATTTTTTTCTTTAGAAATTTCATACTTATGGGAAGAAAATTGGGAAATATGTTGCAAAATGTGCCCTAATGTATAGAAAGATCCATAGTTCCCCCCCATCTAGAAAATCATTGTTTGCATTAAGTAATGAGCTTCTGATGAGTGTTAATGCCAGTGTTTTTTATCATCGAAAAAAAATTTGTTGAATAAATGAGATACAAGAACTAGAAAACAGTGTGCTGCACTTCTGGGAAGTAGATGCCTTGTGTTGTGTAGGTTATGTAATGGTGGACACCAGTTAATTACAGTGGAAATAGTAATTGTAGTTAAGTGTCAGCTACAGATTTGTTTATCCTGTATGCAACATGCTGATAAAGCAAATTAAATAGTCAAAGTAACTTGCTGAGTCTCGTCTGTGCTGTAAGAATGTAAATTAAGGGTGTGTGGTAAGTCATCCATCCTTACGCCTGCGGACGTCCCACATCATCGTTATCATCGCAGGAAAATATTAAGGACCCATATGCTTGGGGTGTTGTGCCAATCCCTGTTTAAATCACATTAAGGAGACATTAAACAACAAGAAAATAGTAAGTAATGATAAGAAATAAAAAGAAAACATCTCAGCAGCTATTTCAGATCCATCCTGATTCCAGCCCTGGTGAATAATGACTACTGATTCATGTAAAAGAATGAAATGAACCCTATAAAATAGTATAACCTGGTCCCTTGGTAAGGGCCTCTTTCTCGTACAATCCCAAATGATCTCCCCCCACCGATCCCAGTGCCTTGACAGTCTGTCAATACAGATTGATTCCTTTGAGCTTACTAATTAAAATAAAAATTCTTGAGGATGTTGGAGAATAGAAGTGGGGGATGGAAATAAAGGGGATAAAATCACACGAGGTACTTTGTGTGAATGGTAATGGTAACACACTATGAAAAGCCTAGTTGACTCACCTTTCTGTTTCTAAGATCAAAAACCAACAAAACAAAAGCATATATATAAAAGTCTATCTCACCTCCCTAAGTGAGATCACACATAAAATAATATTTGGGCAGAGATGGGAACAAGAGGAGGAAAGGAATTTCAGTGATTCGATTATTCCTGAGTTTCACCATGAGTCAAGAAGTCATTTTGAGAATGGGACCAAGAATAGGCTGATTTTGTGATGAGCAGAGCTGAGAAGTAGAAAACAACTAGAGAGGTGACTTTCCTTAGTGGAGCTGGAGGAAGCCAGGGGCAGGAGAGCAGTGAACCCCTTTGCTATTGGGAGAAAACAAAATATCAAGACAGCTAAGACGGTATGGAAAGGGCTACAAATAAACGTCACCTTCATAAAAACGACCTAGTTCTATCAAAGGTGGCTCCCTGACTCGGGTCTTCACATCCAGACAGTTTTTGTTTTGATTTTTTTAAAGTACGTAATGCATACATTTGTGATGAAAAAAAAAAAATCAAATCATACGAAAGGGCCCGTAATGAAAAGCAGGAGTTCTTCACAGGCTATCACATTTAACTTCCTGTTTTCATTTCCCCTGGTGATTGTCTCCACATTTACAAGTTAAAATGCCCCTATCACTGATTGTTTTATCAATTTTTGACTTTGTATACTCACTTGTCTTATGATAGAGGAAGATTTAGATAATTTAAACTATTTCCTCCTGGTCTTTCCTTTTCTCTCATGGTAATCCACATGATTTCAGTAATACAAGCACTTTAAATTTTCAAGTTTCAGAAAAGTACATGAGCTCCTCAGCCTACTTAAGGATGCTGACAAGCCTCACCTCCCACTTCTTTGCCTCACTTCTTTCCAACTTCTGTAAACTATCTATTTTCTTTAATGCTGTCACAGATTACAATACACCTATACACTTTAAATGATCATATATGTAAATAAGAAGCTGCGACAATTACTAAACCTCCTCTCTTTAGAGCAATTTTCAGTATTTTCCTCTTTCCTGGCCACACAGAACTGGCTTTCAGGTTGATAGGCTTTCTTTAAATTCACGATCTTAAGGGGGAGGGTATAGCTCAGTGGTAGAGTGCCTGCCTAGCATGCCTGAGGTCCTGGATTCAATCCCCAGTACCTCCATTAAAGAAATAAATTAACCTAACTACCTCCCACCACAAAATGAAAATAAAATAAAAATTGAGTTGTCTTTAAAAATAATTCATATCCTTAAACCTCAAATTAACTATCATCAAACATTATTAAATTGCTTATCCTATCCCCATGTTCTAGAAGGCTTACTTTTCACTCTCCATGATGACTACTTTGTTTTCTCTCTCTCTGTCTCTCTGTCTCTCTCTCAGCCAATGGTTTTCCCTTTTACTTTAGAAAAAGAAGTCATGAGATGGGGAATTTCTTCCATATCCCACCACTCAATATACAACCCTTCCTAGAACAGCATTCATCCTGTAAAACCTGGTAAAGAGCAGGAAGTGGCTTTTCTCCTGTTAATGGTCAGTCTTTCCACTGGTGATCTGTCTCCCACACCTCCTCCCAGTTTGGGAATCTTGCTGTTTTCATGATGCCCTCTCTTCCCCTCATCACTAGTCCCTCCTCATGCTGCATGGTCTCATCAGAATGTAAAAACGTAAAATGGCACAGCCTCTGTGGAAAACAGTATGGAGGTTCCTCAAAACATTAAAAGTAGAACTACCATGTAATCCAGCAGTCCCACTCCTGGGTATATATTCAAAAGAATTGAAATCAGGATCTTAAAGAGAGATCTGCACTCCTATGTTTACGGCAGCACGATTCACAACAGCCAAGAGGTACAAACGTCCCAAATGTGCATCAACAGACAAAGAAAATGTGGGATGTGCACCCAGTCAAATATTATACAGACTTAAAAATTAAGGAAATCCTACCATCGGTGACAACATGGGTGGACCTGGAAGACGTTACGCTAAGTGAAATAAGTCAGGAATAGAAGGACAGGTCCTGTGTGGTTCTGCCTATATGAGGCGTCTAAAGTAGTCAGACTTAAATAAGCAGTTTGGCAATTTCTAGGGAAGAGGCGTGGGGGAAATGGAGAGCTGTTGGCGTCTGGGTATACAGTTTCAAGAGTGCAGGGTGAATACATTCTAGAGATCTATAACGTTACAACATTGTGCCTATGGCTAGCAATGTGGTGTGCACTTAAAACCTTAAGATGGTAAATCTTATGTTAAGTGTTCTTACCACACACGCACGCACACACACAAAAGCAAGGGGACACAAGAAATTGGAGATGAGGAGTATGTTTATTACCATGGTTGTGGTGATGGTATCACAAGTGTAAGCGTATGTCCAACTCATCAAAGTGTATACATTAAATATATGCATTTTTGTATATTAATTATGCCTCAATAAGCTAAGAAATAGAAATTATCTTCTAAAATGAGTTCTTAGCAATATTCAAGGCAGTTGACCACTCCCTCCTTGAAATATTTTGTTTGACTTCTGGACAGCCCACATTTCTGGTTTCCTTCTTCTATCCTGGTTAATCTCTCTCACCTTTACTGTCTCCTACACTCTCTGATCTCTAATTGTTGAAATTTATTCCTTCTGTGCAGATGCACGTGAGAGAGTTCACACCAGCTTGCCCACAGGATGCAGGTTTCATGCCAAGAAGGATGTTATGTGCGGAACTGTGCCCCTGCAAAACTCCTGTGTTGAAGTCCTAACTTCCAGCACCTCATAATGTGATTGTATTTGGAGAAAGGGTCTTTAATGAGGTAACTAAGTTAGGATGAGGCCTTTAGGATGGGCCTTAATCCAAGATGACCGGTATCCTCACAAGAAGAGGAAATCTGGACAAAGACTTGTATAGTGGGAAGACGTTGTGAAGACACAGGGAGAAGACAATCACCTGCAAGTCGAGGAGAGAGGCCTCAGAAGAAACCAACCTGGGCAACACCCTGACCTTGGACATCTCACCTCCGGAGCTGTGAAAAAAAAATGCCTGTTTATTTCATCCACCCAGACTGTGGTACCTTGTCAGTGACAGTCCCAGCAAACAGACAGAGACTGGTACCAGGAATCAGGGCACTGCTCTGACAAACATCTAAAATTGTGAAGGTGGCCTTACAACTGGCTGATGAGTAGAGGCTGGAAGAGTTTTGAGGTACGTGTTAGAAAAGGAACCGAAACTGAAGATTTGGCAATTTCCCATCCTATTTATATTGCAAAAAATGAGAAAGACTGTTCTGGGGGGAACATCAAAGGTGAACCGAACAATCATTCACTAGAGGGGCCCAACAGTCGGTGTGAACTGCAAGATGGCAGAATCAGAGAACTAACTTAAATAGAGATTATGCAATCTGAGGAGAGAGGAACAAAAATTAAGAAAAATGAGCAGAGCCTTAGAGAACTGTGGGACACCACTGGGCACACCAGCATGTGTGCAATGGAAGTAACAGAAGGAAAGGAGGGAGAAGAGCAGAAAAATGTTGACTATATAGTGGCTGAAAACGTCCCAAATAATACGAAAAACATTACCTACCCAAGAAGCTTAATAAACCCTCAGAGATTGAAAGAAGTTCTACACTCAGACACATCATGGTCAAATGCTGAAAGCTCAAGGTATATATCAGAGGAATTGAAAACAGGGGCTCGGACACATATTTGTATACCAATGTTCACTGCAGCATTATTCACAAAAACCAAAAGGTGGAAACAATGCAATTGTCCATCAATGAATGAGTGGATAAACAGAATGTAGTGTATACATGCAAAGGCATATTATTCAGTCATAGAAGGAGGTGAAGATCTGACACTTGCCACAACGAGGATGAACCTTGAAAACATTATTTTAAGTTAAATAAGTGAGATACAAAAGGACAAATAGTGTATGAATCCACTTATATGAAATATCTAGAATAAGCAAACTCATAGAGACAGAAAGTAGATTATACATGACAAGGGTCAGGGAGAGGGTGGAATGGAAAGTTGTTGCTTAATAATTACAGAGTTTCTGGTTGGAGTGATGAAAAAGTTTTGGAAATAGTGGTGAAGATTGCACAACGTTTTGAATGCAATTAATGCTACTGAACTGTACACTTAAAGATGGCTAAAATGGCAAATTTTATGTTAAATATATCTTACTACAATTTTAAAAGTCAATAAGGTAATGTACCAAAAATCACTGAACTGCACGCCTTAATGGATGAGTTGAGTGATTTGTAAATTATATCTCCATCAAGCTGTCAAAGTAAAATAATGGACAAAGATACACAAACAGCAATAAGAGAGCACGAGCAGCTATGCTAATATCAGACAAAATAGATTTTAGGAGAAGAATTGTAACAGGAGGCAAAAACTGACAGAATTAAAAGAAAAAACAGATAATTCAGCAATAATATTTGGGGATTTTAATTCCCCTCATTCCATAGTTGATACGGTATATAGGTAGAAGGCTGATAAGATTATAGAAGATTTGAACAACATTAAAAATGAGCTGGACCTGCAGATTGAACTGACAAAAGACAGATGAACAGGAGAAAAAGGTTTAATATGCATACTGCAGTTGGGAGTGGGTGGGGTTGCTCACAGAAATGACATGAAAACTCCAAAGATGCAGTCAGACATGGAGTCCTGTGTTCCATGTTAACAAAGTGAAATAAATATGTGTAGCATTGATGAGACAAAGGGAAAGAGTTTCGTGCTTCTAGAGGTGGTAAATTGTGGGAAGGTAAACGTAAGGGGAAACTCATGGAAGATACAGTTTATTTTGCAAAGTTTGTGCAGGACCATCTTGATACTGACCTTGTGTCGTCTTTGTGGCCATAAAAGTACTCCTGGAGAAAGGATTCCTGGCAGTCTTCATTTCTCAGAAGTTCCTGCCCTTAGTTAAATAAGGGAAGCTTCGAGAAGGTGTCTTTCTGCGTCTACTGACTCTCAGTGTCCTTAATCCATATGCCAAATGGCATATGCGGGGTGGTGTATGCTGATCCCCTTCAATGTCATCCATTTGGTAGGGGTGGTACCTCCAATTACTCTGTTTCTTTTTTAATATTCCAGAATACTCTTCCATATTTATTCTCCCATGTTTATGAATTTTACAACTATTTGATAAAAATTTAAGATATTATTGGGATATTAAAAATAATTTTTATTA